>NC_050454.1:19176616-20635782 GCF_903995425.1 Onychomys torridus | reverse complement strand
CTCTGTGAGGTTAAGGTCACTCTAGGGAACAGAGCCAAGCCTAGTGACACACTCCTTTAATCCCAGCGTCAGCCATAGAGTTCTGGAGGTCTGTACAGACAGACAGGAAGTGATGTAGCTTGGTGGAGAGAGGAAATGAGTTACCAGAATAGAAAGATATATAACTCTGTTTAGACAGGAAGTCACTCACTTTTAGAAGCTGCAGTGTGGTGAGCTAAGGTTAGCTGGTGGCTGTTGCCATTCCTCTTATCTCTGTCAGATTTTCACCCCTATTTCTGGCTCTGTCTTTTTCATTTAATAAGACCACTTAGAAATTCATCTACATCCACCTAGTAGACACTAGGTTGAGGGTAGCACCATAGTTTCTAGTGAGAAGAAAGTGGAGAGTACAAGGAGGAGAACCAGAATAACCAAAATCTCAAAATGGGACACAGTCATTTCCACTGCCATTTCAATACCAAGCAAGGTAGCTTTAAATGAGCAGCGATGTTCCCAGTACCTGTCTAGTTATCTGTAGATGAAGTAGAATTAAGCTTATGAGTGGCTAGCCATCTCTGATAGTCTTGCCAACTTAATTAAAGCATTGATTGAGTTAAGCTACTACACCTTACCTAGAGGACAGAATGGTTAGGAATCTTTATTATATTGACTAGACATGAAAAGGGAAATTGAGGTATAGAATAAATTAACTGATAATTTTCCTGCTACTAACAACTCCTATTGACCTTGAAAATGAAGAAGCTAGAAGTACAAAAGGTTAATTTTTAATGAAAATGCATCCAAATCCTGGCTGGATTACCTCATAGTCAACATTGATCTTTGATTCCTCAAACCATTTGTAAAAGTTAGGAGGGATGTGCTTTCTGAATCTCAAACTATAGCATTACAAAACTTAATAACAGAGCAATCATCAGAACGCTATTTAAAATAATTCATAACTCACTTGGTCCCCATTGAAGTCACAATAGCTACCTAACTTCGCATAAAGAGATCAAGCTTCAGAGGTGAAACAAGACATTAACAGGTGTCACAGTATCACAAAGGTGATTTCCCATTAGCTACATGGTAAATGTTCTGGAAACAGCAGCAGGAATGCTGTAATTCACGACTCCACCTATGCACCAAGTCGTTATGTTAAATGAAGTTATTATTTTGCTTAAATAAATTCCAAGCCATTATTCTAAATGTATTAATTAAGGTTGATGGTGTAATGAAATAGGTTGACTGTTAGTTTCATCCATGTATCATAAATGGAAGCTGCAACAATGAAGCTCTAATGGTTGCCTCACAGTGAAACTCTGAATACTAAGAGCATTACTTCTGAGATACATATCTATTTTCTGTTGGGCCATGTCAATGTCCAGATGAAAAGTTGGTAAACTTTGGCCCAAATAATGCAGCATAGTGATTAAAGGAGCACAGACTTTGAGACAAGACTGTTTCTTTTATTATTGTAATTATGAGCACTGCTACATATTTCTGTATGACCTTGAGCAACATTGCACAGCTTCTCTAAACCTTAACATCAACATTTGCAAAAATGAGGGTATTAATTGTTGCTTCCTTAGTCAATTATTACCAGAATTAAATTAGAATTCCTTTGCGAATTACTTTGTAAGGTATCTAGAATAGTAAAGGACTCAATTAATGTTAACACTTACCATTATTACTATCCTCAAAATGTGTCTATTGCCTGATCATTCATATTGTTAATTGGACCTTATGTTTGAAACAAAGGAAGCACTATATTACAATATAAAATTCACAAGGTAATCAATATTTTCATTCCAAAGGGAAACACTCAGATTTTAACCACTAGATACTGCCCAAATTGTCTTGAGAAAGAATTTCACAATACAGAATATAACTGGATAACACATGGATGGGAACATATACTTGAAAAAACAAAATGCTGACTGTACAAACAAATGAGAATAATTCTAATAATATATCCAGTAATCCCTCAATTCTACATGAGAGTTGAGGAACTACATTTCAGAATGCAACTGAAAAAGAAATATAGAGATTTTCTGAACATATCAAGAGGTATAATTGACAAGAGGAAGAGCACTTGGATTATGCATGTTTAACATGTTTGAAGAGATTTTCATTGCGAAATGACTTCAAGAAATGACCCCACTGAAAACTTAAATGAATAAATAAAAGTCATCGGGACTGTTAAAATATATATAGGTTTCGCCCCTGGGTTTGCTATAAAAGGATCTCAGGGGTTATTACCATCTTATCAAATATTCCATTAAGACTAACAGCCCTAAAAAAGAACTGTCATTTGCCAAAATTTCTTCTGAGCTCTAGGAATCCTTTCTGTCAGTGTCATGCCTCGACCAGGATTCAATACAGAGAAGAATGAAGTCAGAACCTGGTTAATATATAATTAGCAATAAAAGGAGTTGAGCATTTGAATAATACATCACATGGTGAGATAAGAAGAATACCAAAAAAATGAACAGAACACAAGCTAAGACAAATCAGATTCAAGGAGAAAGAAGGGAAGTGGGTAGTAACTAGGGATGAGAGGAGGAACCTTATAGCAACAAAAGCTCCATTTGTATCTCTTTCTTGACAAAGATCCTTTCACAGAAATTTCAGCATCTTTGATGGAGACCTGAAACAAGCACTGATATCATTATTTTAGACATTAAAATATCAAGGGATAATGAGTCATTGGAAAGTGACTTGGGGACTTAGCTGGGTCGACTCATCTGGGCCATGTGCTATAGTCATTAATACATTGTTTCTGTGTAATGTCCATAATCCCCAGAGATCAGCATACCTAACTTTCACAAACTTAACCTTGAGATCATTGTCACTGACTTTCCTTGTGTAATGAGATTTCCTTGTATTCTTTTGTTATCAAAAAATTGAGTAAGTATTGTTCAAAATCTATGTATGAAGAGCTCAGAGAGTGTCATCATCATCACCATCATCTTATTATTAATATTATTATCTGGGAAAGTTAGTATTAACTGTACTGTCAACTTGACACAACTTAGAATCACCTGGGAAAACCATCTCAGTTTAATAATTGTTTTTATCAAGCTTGCCTATGAGAGGATTGTCTTGAATGCTGATTGATTGAGAAAGATTCAGTCATTTGTGGCAGCACCATTACCTAGGCAAGGTATTCTGAACAATATTCTGAATATAGAACAAGAGAAGGAAGATAAATCAAAAGGGAGTAATCGTTAGTTCATTCATTTCTCTCTGCTTTTGAATGTTGGTGTGGTTTTATTACCTGTTTGAGTTCCAATTTTGACTTCTCAATGAAGGACTGAAATCTGGAATTGTAAGTTGAGTAAGCCCTTTCCAGCTTTCAAGTTGTTTTAATCAGAGTATTTTATCATAGCCACAGAAATAAAACCAGAACATGGAGGAATTTTCTATTCTTCCCTAGATTATTGAATCAAAATCAACATTTCATCAAAGTATCCAGGTGTTTACAAAGTTCCAAACCACTCAAGCCAGCCTATCTTCCTTTTGGTGTTCTGTATAAAGTGTCTCAGCTCAGCTCAGGTATCCTTCATTTTAGTTTAACTATATATCAGACTGAAAAGTAGGAATATATGTTTTCATATTTCTATTTCCCTGAAGTACTGAAGTTAGTTTAGTAATCACCCTTAGGCTGTCATCTCAGAGCTTTACAAACATTTACTCATCAATGCTTAGAATTTTCTGATCTCATGCCATATCCTTTTATGCTTCACTGTAATTTCTGTCTGCAAGATTCTCCCTAAAGCCCAGCTGTGGAAAGACAAAACTATGAGGGAGAACCCACAACACAGAGTTGTACCAACCCACCTTCTTCTACAAAGAGAATGAGTCTTGCAAGAATTTTCGATTGTAGAAACAGAGAAAGTTATAGTGGGGTTTTATCACTGTGGTTTGAATGTTCCCTATAGGCTAATGTGTTTGAACACTCAGTTCCACATGGCATTGCTGTTTGAAAAGATTGTAGAACTTTCAGGATGTGTATTCTCTTTGAAGAAAATAAGTGACTGGAGGCAGGCCTTGAATATTTTAATTGATAAATTAGATAATTCTCTCTCTCTCTCTCTCTCTCTCTCTCTCTCTCTCTCTCTCTCTCTGTGTGTGTGTGTGTGTGTGTGTGTGTGTGTGTGTGTGTGTGTGTTATCTACATAAGCATATGTGCCTGGTGTCTACAGAGGATACAGAGGACAATGAATCCAATGAAACTGGAATTAAAAGCAGTACTGAATTACCACTTGTGTACTGGGAATTGAATCTGGATCTTGTACAAGAGCAAAGTGTCCCCTTAACGACTGAGCAATCTCTCCAGGCCCATCCTTGAAGTTTTTACAGCTATCCCATTTCTTGTTCAGTCTTTAATCCCCAAGTGTGGATGCAATGTCTTTAGCTGACCCACCTCTCATACCACCATGATGCTTTCCCTGACTATTGCCACATCCTCCTCCATGATGGACTTTATCCCCCAGAGACCCTGAGTCAAAAAGATCAACCACAAAAAAAAAAAAAACCTTTTCATTGGGGCATTTTATCTCATCAATGAGAAAGTAACTCAGATAACTCAGATGAAACATCACCATAATACATACATACATACATACATACATACATCATACATATATACATACACAAACACACACACATATATATATCACATATATATGTGTGTGTGTGTGTGTGTGTGTGTGTGTGTGTGTGTGTGTGTGTGTAGTTGGGAACATTTTGTGCTTTCCCTCTGTCCTAGGATTACCACTGTGATGATGAAACACCATGACCAAAAACAAGTTGGGAAGAAAAGGGTTTATTTGACTCATACTTCCATGCCATAGTCTATTATTGAAGGAAGTGAGGACAGGATCTCAAATGGAGCTGAAACCTGGCGGCAGAAGCTCATGTGGAGGCCATGGAGGGGCACAGTCGCAATTACATCAAAGTGAAACCAAACTCCAACAGTATAAATCATTCAGTGTCCAATATCTGGGATTCACTCATGATCTTCAGGGCTCCTCCTAAGGACTCCTAAGTCATTTCTCTGGCTATGCCCTCTGCAGCACACAGCTGGTCTTATAGGCCAGCTCCACTCTACAGCTGCTGATTTTCTTGGTTGTCTCCCCATGGTACTAGAATTTTCAAAATGCTGGTATGTTCTGCTGCAACAGGGCTGCAATTTTACCAATCGCCTCTTCTTGTCTCTCTTCTAGGACTCCAACACTGCCAGACAGTGCCAAGCCTCACTTGTTTTGTATGACCCCTTCATACCTTCAAAACCAGTACCACCTATGCGATTGTTACATTTCCAAGTTGAACTGCCAGCACAAGGTACAACCTTGACATCCTCTGAAACACAGTTTACATGTACTCATCTGAGAAAACACATCTCAGGAGATTTTCCCTCAATGATCCTGTTGTCTTCTTAACAACTACCAGTTTCTTAGTTCCAGCTAACCAGAATCAACTATTCCAATAAGCAAAGGTTTTACTTCAGTATCTCTGGTATCCTGCTAATTGAAGCTGATTTTTCAGTCCTAACTGACCAGGATCACATATTCTCAACACAAAATAGCAAATAGTCCTGATAGGGTCATTAAAGGACTCTCAACTTCCCTCTGAAATTTCACAAGCCAGGGCTCCATCATCTGTACTACTCTTAATATTCTTATCTTCCAAGAGCCAATGGAACAGTCCAGTGAGCTCTCTATACTCAAAACCTTTTCTAGCCCCCAAATAGCATGGCCTGGTGTGTTGCAGCAATCCCTCTATTCTGGTATCTACTTCTATACTATTCAGTGTTGCTGTTGCTATGATGAAGTACCATGACCAAAAGCAAGTTGGAGAGGACAGGGTTTATTTGACTTATATTTCTACATGACAGCCTATCACTGAAGGGAGTCAGGACAGGAACTCAAGCAGGGCAAGAATCTGGAGGCAGGAGTTGATGTAGAGGCCATGGAGAAGTGCTGCTCACAGGCTTGCTCCTATGACTTCCTTAGCCTGATTTCTTATAGAACCCAGGACTACCAGCCCAGGTGTGGCTCCACCCACAATGAGGTTGGTCCTCCCTCATCATTCACTAGTTAAGAAAATGTCTTACAGGATTGTCTACAGCCTGATCTTATCTTAACTGAAGTTCCCACCTCTCAGATGACTTTGGCTTATGGCAAGTTGACATAAAACTATCCAGCAATTCTTCCATGAAAGTAAGTATAATGTATATCTGAAAACACTAGAAAAGTTAGGAGGTCTTGACAGTAGGTCAAGTCTTCTAAAACTTGAATGTATAAGACAGGGTATTATGACAGAAATTCTAGTAATATAAATTGGGCTAGTTTTGTTCTTGAATGACTCCTGTCACACATTAATACCAAACATAAAAAAATAATCTACTTTACATGGGAAAAGCTACTGGATATTATGAATAGTACAATAGAGATACAAATACAACCTCAATTAGAATGAGGTCTATACAACTCAGTTCCTAACTCTTCCTAGATACCTCTTTGCCTCATGCTAGTCTTGCATCCTTAAAATATCAGGTGATGCTGTGGAGCACAAACAGTCACTAAGTTGTAAACTTTCAGCTACATACTCAGGAATGATAGAATTGTACCAGATGATAGCTCTAGATTTAAATTTATAGAACCACACCTATTGACTTCCATAGTGGAAGCCATGTCTACATCCCTATCAGTTGTGTAGAATGGTACCTATCACCATCCATCTTAGTCAGCATTTGTTTTATTCCTTTTTTCTTTTGTTTTATCATTATCACTTTGACAATATAAAATAGAATCTCAATGCAACTTTTAGGTATTTTTCTGATGGCTGAGAATGCTGAACTTGTTAAGCTTCCTTTTATTTTTTGATTTGTTTAGATTAGTGTGATCTGCATTGGATTCCTGGTCTAACTGTACAGTAATGGACATGGTTACTCTAATTTCTTAAGACCATGGATGATAATTTGTTATGGACACAAAAGGAAACCCATGTACTTTGCTGTGCAAAGAGATTTTCTCACAACACTTCTTGAGACTGAGCTGTATAACTTTCTAGTTTTAGAGAAGATTAGACATTTACTTATTAGTATTATTTTTATTTCCACAAGTGGTCTCAAAGATTGCCTTAAAATACAAAGTTTGTGTTTTAAAGAATTCATAAAATTAAATATGTGACTAGATTCCACAAGAGACATGAGAATAATACTGTCATATTTAAAAAAAAAAATTTGCTACAAAAGAGTTATTTGAGTACAGCAGATGCTATGAACTTAATCCTCTTCTACTATCAAAGAACATTCTGAGAATATGTTATGTGGCTCCCTGAGTTCATACTTATTTCTGGTAGCACACAACTACCATAAAAGATAACAACCTGGTTGGGACTGATTAGAGTAAACTGAAAAACATCATCTCAGAAAATGGTTACTTCTGTGGTACACAAGAAACATTGAAAATAGTTACAAAATTGAAATAATGTTTTATGATATACATACATCTCTCCAGAGGTTTGAAGCAAGAGATAACGGGAATCTAGAGAAAACTTCTCAAAATGACGCAACCTCATGTGCTTCCTCAAACTTCTTGACTTAATTGTAGTTTGAATTATATTTCAGGGGAATTTTGTATGACTCTCAGGCAGCACAAATAATTAAATCCAACATGCAACATTTTATAGCCAATGAAGATTTTAGTTAATTTTGTTCCAAGCATTACCTTCAAACTATCAGCTCCTGTAAGTAAAAGTGTAAGGTGTCTATGAAAGATGACACAAGCAACATGATACCTATCAAAATACAAATGCAGTGATTATAACTCAGGCACAGTGCGAGATGAAAGTAAATTGTCTTTATGCACAGCCTAGGTAATGTTTGACCCTGGTCTATGGGGAAATTCTGGGAAAGCCCAGAGCTGTGTAGTAACAAAACACTCTTTCAGTCAGGGGTCTCACTGATAATTTCAAATATAGCTTTTACCAATTAAAAAAAAAAAAAGACCTTGCTAAGGAAGGAAATTCTAGAAATTTTAAAGTTATTAAATATATTAACTATTAACACAATAGTCTTGAAATTTTATTTATTTATTTATTTTCTTGCCTTATGGAGTGTTTGCTAACTATCATACTCACCGTGGGTAATTTCTGAGGAGTGGAGGTAAAAAAAAAACAAAACATTTCTCAAGTGATGCATTTTAAAATGCTTATTTTCTTTATGCTGGAAAGTTCAATAACGGAGATGATTCAAACTAGATTATATCTATTTTATCCAGAATTCCTACAGCCCTCCAGAGAGTAAACAATAAGTCCCTGAGCAACAGTCTTGAAAGTCAAAATTCAGAAAGTATTGATTCATTTTACAATAGTAAGGTACTTTCTGTCATCTTTTTTTTATTTATGAAATTCTATTACTGGAGTCTAAAGCAATTCATAAACTGGTCTACATAGAGCTTATAAAGACTTGGCCTTGGCCAAGGAGAGGACAGAGGAAGGGAGAGAATGTTCATCATAGTTGTTAAAATACTGTTTGCCTTTTTTTTTTTTTGTCATTCACTCTCCCACCTTTTTTTGTGAAAATCAATTGATTGGTATAGATGGAAAATATTTCAAGTATTAATAATTCAACCAATTTTATCAAGAATGTGCTTGAAAGGTGAACATAAATTTAAAGATGCGTTTTTAATTAAATGGCTATGCTTTTTAAATGTGGGAGACAGTCAGCAGTGTTTTGTGTGTGTGTGTGTGTGTGTGTGTGTGTGTGTGTGTGTATGTGTGTGTGATGTATGTGTGTGTGTGAGCATGTGTATGTGTGTACCTGTATAAATATTATATTTCCTGTTCCCTTTGACTGTCTAAGAATTAAAAGAATTTATTGCTCTACTATTCTGTGTTTTTCTTCCTAATGTACATCCTGCATCTTCCATATCATCAATAATGAATATTTCCTGTGTGGATGTTTAAGCATTTCATGATTTATGGACTGATCCTCTTACAGAGCAAATTTTTATTTGGTTGAATTAGTTACATGGAAACCTTGTGTTTTATGAGGACAATGGTCCATTCACTTTCCCTGCTTGTCTCTAAGAAAAGTACTAAGCGCTATATGTGAGCAAGTCTGACTAAATTCCGTGATTTCAAGGTATGGAAAGGATGATACCTCTGAATGGTGGAATTTTTTTTTTAATCTAAAATAGCCTAGCTTATGAAGCATTGCTTCTGTTGGTAGTCATAACTGGATTGCAATTCTTACTGCACCACGTAGTGAGGACTAAATGACTTCAGGATAGATCATGTAATCTTTCTGCATAAAATGGGTATTAGGGGGCCAAATATGATCAAAGTATATTATCTACATATATTTAAATATCATAATGAAATGAATTATTTTGTACAATTAATGTATGTTAATTTACCTTTTCTATTTTTTTTGTTGCTGAATTTAAATGAGAGAACATCGGAAGTTTGCCAGTGTAGTGAGTGAAACTAGATAGATGATAAATATTTCTTTCCTTTGTCTTAGGCTGTCTTCCTCATAGGAGTTCTACTATTGACGTACTTGCTGTAATCTTTCTTCATGCTAAGCAATGTAGTGTTAATTTTCACTTGTATTTAAATGACAATCACTAACAATCATTTCTAATTTTAATTTATGATTTTTATACAAATACATATAGTTCCCTTTATAAATTTGTCTTAGCCTCAATCTTTATATTTCCAAACTAAAGAGTAGTAACTACTTCACATGAATTCTTCATTTATGCCCAGATAAATAAATACTTAGTAAGTTCATTGATGAATTTTATTGGATTTCTCACAGTCTTTTCTATTTTGTTTTTCCTTTTTGGCTATATCATAAATTTCTTTAGGGAAGACAGGAATCTCCATGAAATACTTAGAATATAATTTCCATTGTTAATAGAAGCTAAGTAAAAAAGTTCAATTTTTCCTCAGCCCTACTATTTTTTTCCACCAGGTTCATCAGTGTGTAATTGAATTTGTGTCTTCAAGGTACATTCTGGCTTTCTGCTTCAAACCCTGTTATTGACATTTACTGCCATATCGACAATCTGAACTCTGTTCTTTCTTCATGGATTCTAATCCTTTACTGCTTCATCTAATCATCTTTAAGTATTGTTGGCTTTTCTTTTCTACTGTTTATTGTGAGTCTCGGATCTATTGACAACAAGCTCTTATCTTCAGCCTTTTCTAAAGCCTTCTCTTAACATGAATGAGATGCGGCAACCGCCTTGCTCTGTTACAGGAATCTGCACAGGTAGAAGCAGCAGTGGAGGACACAGAAAGTGAATGATGCTGGTGGAAGGGAAGCAGACGATGGAAAAGGGATGGAGTGATCCTCATAAGGGTGATGTGGGATGACATGAATAGTATGACTGAGAGGAGAGAAATACAATAGAGCTGAGTTGGGAACCAGATTATCAGCAACTTGTAACTTAGACGCAAGGCTCAATGGGAGAAGAGAACTGAAAGTTTTTCAACTAAAATCAAGTACATGATATGCTAGTAAAGCCTTACTACAAGCAAATCCCTTGAACATGTGCTTGTTAGCTCAGTGGGCTTTAATTGCAGCACTTGAGCTGAAACATTTTTCTATGACTATCCAGAGAGCAAACAGTGCGCTATTACATTTACTAACTTCATGTATCACCACCTCCCTCTGTGTCTCCCCTACCTCCCCTGATTTTTGTTTTGTTTTGTTCTTTTTTTTTCTTTGAGAAAGGATTTCATATAGTCCAATAGTTGGCTTCTAACACTGTATAGCCAAGATTTGGCCTCGGACTCCCCATCTTCCTACCTCTCCATCCCTAATGCAAGATTTCAGGCATACATTATCACAGCTAGTAAGGCTAGCTTCTTATATGATCAGGACCATCTTACTCCTCTAAAGACTTTTATCTGAGAATAACCACTTCAGCAGCACCTTGACTTTTTCCCTCCATGTGCACAAATCAGGAGCCCCCAAGGTTCTATGTATTGCACTTTCATTAACAACCATTGGTTTGACTATTCCTAACACAACTTCCCCTTCTGAATTTAACCACATTCACTTATCTATGGGAAAAAAAAAAAAGCTTTTTCTGCTTCTGATACTCTTGACTGCTTTAAGCTAAAAACTGATCCTGGTAATGAGGTACTAATTCTAACTCAGGTCCATATATATAACATGCAATACTCCCTAGAGGAGTGACTAGAGGAGTGACTAGGTCTAAGTAATATTCATCCATCTAGCCAGAGCTTATACTTGATTGTGAAAGAATACGAGATGAGATTCTTCTTGTTCAACCCTCTCTACTGACTTCCTCCCTTTTAACACATGTGGGAATGATGTCAAGTTTGTGAAATCCTTTTCCTGAAGATTCCAACCATTCCATTTTATTCTTCAAAGTTTCCCTCAAGTATGTCTATTGCAACCCAAACAGATTAATCTGCTTCTCAAAAGACCAAACTATATCTCTTACAACTGCCCTGTGCATGTTTTAACATGATGTTCATTGACATTAATAACAATAGTTTTGTTTTGTTCATGTTTGAAGTAATATTTACTCTGTAATTCAATGGATATTTCTTCCCTGCCTATCTTTTTGTAGTTTCTTGGAGCTTCTGATATGATGAAAAAAATCTTAGATTAAATTCAAGTAGAATTGTATTCGCCTTTTTTTGCCTTTTGTTTGTTTGTCTGTTTTTCTTACTAATTCTGTCTGAACTTCCTATGAAACTATTTCCCCCCTAGGAACTCTGGTAGTTTGAATGAGGATGGTTCCATGGACCCTTCTATTTGAATGCTTGGTTCCCAGTTGAAACTGGAATGGATTTGGAAGTGTGGTATGTTGGAGGAGATGTGTCACTGGGGGTGAGCTTTGAGTGTTCAAAAGTCTATGCCATTTCCAGTTAGCTCTCTGCCTTGTGCTTGTGGACCAGATGGAAGCTCCCAGCTACTGCTCTACTGGCATGTCTACTGCCTACTGTCATGCTCCCACCATGATGGTCATGAACTCTAATCCTCTTGAACTACGAGTCTGGAAATTAAATGCATTCTTTTACAACTTGCTCTGGTTATGGTGTTTGATGATGACAATAGAGAAGTAAAACAAACTCTAAATGTGAACATTGCATAGCCAATTATTTATCAAGGTAGACAGTGTAAGTGGAGTTCAAGGAACAACCTGCTACAGTCTCATAGTTCTGATGTCTACACACACACATACACACACACATACACACACACACACACACACACACACACACACACACACACCTCCTAAGTCCCAGTAACTAGAGTGAATCTCACCCTAAATTACTAGGTCTGTGTGTTCCAATTTACCCCATGAATGGCTGGGCAGCTCCTTAAGCTCCTTGCAAGTTAACTGAATTTTCTTTCTTAATTCCTGATCTCATTTCTCCTCTTGAATTTGTTAACTTTTAGGATTCCTCTTCCCACTCAAATTTTCACTGGAAATTGATCTGAGACTTAATCTCAATCTGAGACTGTTTTTCTTCCTTCTACCACCCAATACAACTTCCTTCTTTTACCTTATTAGGTGAAACATGTCTTCTTGCAATTACAAAGGGTTTCAGGCTCTTCTCCATTTCTATTGCTAGTTCCCATGCTCTAATCGTCCAGATATAGTTGTAGCTTTTCATTGTCCTATTTCATGCTATTTTTCTCTCACATACAAACTTATTTACTTACAAATAACAACAGATAAAATATTATTTGAATAATGATATTTTATTGAGTATAACAAACTGTTACTGTAATTTAATAATTTCAGTTTCTTTAACATACTAGAGTTGTTCCATCTATTTTGGCCTGCATAAAAAGTATTTTAAATTATTAATAATTATAATGTTTGAATATAAATTCATTAAGAATTAGGAAAGATTTATAATTACTATTTTTCAAAAATTATGACCTACACATTGATTGACTTCTCAGGTATAACTTACTTATGTGCAACTTTTGATAAGATCATTTCCTATATATTTAAATGTCTACTTTCACATTTATTGAGAAAGAAAAAAATCCGAAAACTCAGTCTTCAAGATCAAAACCTCTCATGTAATTATTATACAGGTCTGACTGTTCTTAACTTCTAAGATCAGACAAGATTGGGCATGTTCATTGTGATATGGCCTTAGACACACTAAGCAAGCTTTAAAAGGAGAAAATCAACCAACAGTCCTATATACCTATAACATCTATGAAACTCATGAACACCAAATCAATGACTTGCATGGTATGATAACTCCGAGTGGTACATTAGTGGCATGCATACTTTAGAGGTAACCAACAGCTCTCTAACTGGTCTTAATTACAGGAGGGAGACCTTGACTGATACTGGAAACCTAGCTCATTTCTCAGTGCTAGTGAATTCTTGGATATCAGAAGAGATTCTACAGCTACTAATTTGTTAAACCAGCATAACCCCTAACAACATTTTATAAACATTTGTTCTTATACACACAGATAAGTGTGGTCTTCATTCCCTATCTAAGAAACTTCTCTTTTCCACAAACAGATGGCAACTGCTACAGAAAGCCAATCAAAGTGTAGAGTTGTAGAGCTTTCATTCATTGGATACATCTACAAAACACTCCTATACCTATGGCTCAGAGAACATTTATGAGAGGGCAAAACGATTATAAGAGCCAGAGGATCAGAAAGTTTTCTGTGAGATTGTAGCTCCTAATAATATCAGAAGGAAGGTAACCCCATAGTCTCACCACCATGACCTCCTAAAAGTGAGCTGAACAAGGATGACACTAATGAACATATCAAATTGGATGGAGAAAAGCCCATAAAACCTCAACCCTGTACAAAGAACAATTGACAACTGAGGTTAGCTGAGAATAGAAGAGGTAGCCTTCTCCAGAGAAAAGCATACAAATCCATTGTCCAGTGTGAAACAGCCCTGAAAACATACATACAAATAACATTGTACACACCCAATAAGAATATAAGTACACACACACACACACACACACACACACACACACACACACACACATACACACACACTAACAATTAGTTAAAAGGGAGGACATGCATTTGAAACAAAGCAGAGGGACATAGGGGAGGGTTTGTATGAAGGAAAGAGGGGGAGAAATGTTGTAATTAAATTACAATCTCAAAAATAAAATAAGCACTGTTTTAAGTAAACGATCAAGGCCAACATCCCTAATGTGAATTTCATAGCTTTTTAGAATTTGAGTTGTATCTTTTTTAATGAAAATATAATTATAACTATTATTATAATTATAAATATAATTATTCTCTACTCCTCCTTACTTATTCTCCACTGTAATAAGAAAACAATATTAAACTTGAAAAATCTAAATAATAGCTACTAACGTATCCTGTATCAATTATGTCTGCTATTTCACCCGAGTTTTTTTTCTCCTGTTGCTTCCTGTACCTAAAGTGTCTGGTGGTTTATCATACAGTGTGGTGGTATGAAATTCAGACAGAAATGTCATCACTCTCATAAAACTTGACTCTCCTCTTCTTCCCTTGAGCAAGAAGGAAACCTTTGGCATACAAAAATTTAGTATTAATTTACCTACTCTACAGGTTGGTAGGTAATGCTTTCCACTTCATCTTCTACTTCTGAAAATACTAATGTAATCATATACTGGAATATAATACCCTTGAAAGTAAATCTATAGCTCCCATAATGTCATGGTACCAAGTAAAGGAACTTTTAAAATTCATTCATTTGATAAATTTATTTGGTAGTTTTAGAGTACCTTCAGTGAGCAATTTCTCTATACATCTCCTTTCTGAGTCATTTATTTTCATACTGAATCAGAGGTATCCCATCATTTCATCCTGGAAGTAACAGCGTTACAACTTTTCAATTTGAAGTGAACGAAATTATTACTAATCATGGTTTTATGCTTATCAGCTAATTTCACACTTTCCTCAGTCTTTGCATGGTTTGGAGTGGCAAATCTATTGTAGATTTCAGGATATAGCTCTTCAAAATCCATGTAAAGCTAGATAGATATAATTTCTCCCTCAAAGACATTATAGTCACCTTGTCATAGAGTCTGCTTGCAGAAGAGACAGCAAACATCTACTTTCTTGCTTGGCACCAATCTTATTTGCCCCTGGAATCCACAGGTAATGTTAAAAGTAAGGTCAGTTCAGTTTGGGTAAATGAATTTCATGCATGTTGAGGAAATATTTTGAAGAGGAAAATGACTTTAACATTAAATCATAAAGACATAAAATGTATTATTGTAGAGGTAAAGAGGGACCAAGAAAGGCCACCTAACTTAGTTCTTCACCTGGGAGACAGAGACAATCTAACTTCTGAAACAATGGTTATCTCCCACTTTCCTCAGAATAATAAAGACCTTTAATATATTGAACAATTTCATTTTTCCCTCTACAAATTTTACTTTTGTATGGTGATTAGCAAAAAGAAAATTTTCTACAACATAACAGTTATGTCAGAAAAAGTTTGCTAACATCAGTGTTGGCTGGGTTGTAGTCACAAGTTTGAACTATTTAGTAACAACATATACTCTGACATTTAACAACTAGAATGTAAACATTTTTATCATGATAGGAACTTGGTTTCTAAGATGACCATTAGAAAATATGAAGGAATGTCAAGAGTGTAAAACACCTCTCCTTTGTAGAAGTCAGAGGCTAATGTAAAAGGGCCACTTCTAGTAAGGGTTTTTATGGACCAGTGGTTTCTGTCACTCCTTGGTGACTATAATGGTAGAACCATGAAGTTGTTTACTCAGATAGAGATAATGCTTGTAAATAAAATAAAACAAAGACTTTGGACTACTTTCCAAAAAGGGGATTGTAACAGAAACAGAAGCCATCTAAGTGTCTCAGTTTTATTATGATGCAATTGGTTTCATAGAAGACATTTGGTTTTTAGGATACCATAGGAACTATACTCCTAAAACTGCTGATTTGCTATGGTTGCAAAAGAACTCATCACAAGCATGATGGTCTCCATGCATTGGTGAACTCTCATAAATCAGTTCTGACTGCAGACTCTGTGGGCAAATATCATACACAAGACTGAAGAGCATTTCAGTCTCACAGTGGAGTTTGTTTCCCAACAGAAAAGAAATCAGCAAATATTTCAAGGACAAAGAGGAGTCTTTGTGCCAGATGTCCCTGATTCATAACAGAATCCTGTCATTGAATAGTGTGCCCTTGTTCTTTTTTCTCCTCCCCTCCTCTCTCTGTCTCTCTGTTTCTGTCTGTCTCTCTGTCTGTCTCTGCCTCTCTCTCTCTCTCTCTCTCTCTCTCTCTCTCTCTCTCTCTCTCTCTCTCTCACACACACACACACACACACACACACACACACACACACACACACACTGTTCTGCCCTTTGTCAACCAGATCAATATTTCAGATGCAAATGAGGTAAACCCAGGGGAAGAGAGATTCATATTGAGGTGTGAAAACATTTCAGGAAGAAAAAGACAGATCAGTTTAAGTGTACAAATACACCCAATAAATCATGGTGAGGTTGGTGGGGGTGACTGTTCTTCCTTCTGGCAGCTTTGTAATTACTTGCTCAACACAGCAACAACTTTCTTTGGAAACAGTCACTCTATATGCAAGACAATTATAGCACTGGGCATCTCTGCTGGCCAAAGCTAAAGCTATGTATGTCACAATCCATTAGGAAGGAGATGTATCTGAACAGTCTGAAGTTTATTAAACACAAGTGCTACTTTCCCCTATCACTTTTCTCAAGGTCTCCCAAGGGCAGTCATGGGCTATTTCTAATAGTCCATCAATCCAATCTGTAAATAATTCTAAGTCTAGACTTTCTGAATTATTAACCTGATCAATGAGAACTGAAAGCTCTCAATTCAGCTTTTCCAAAACAAGTTCTCATCTTTGGCTGAAGTTCACAATATGAGATCCTGAGAAATTCTACACTCAGTGAAAACCATTCTGCCACCTTCCCCCTGTGGATCTGACTTGTCTGCATTCATGTTTGAACATGTTAGAACATAAGTGAAATGAAAAGAACAGAAGCTGTCCTGCTTTGTGTGTGACTGAGATCTCACTTCATAAAAGCTACCTGTCTTGTTTATGGCTCCCCATTTGTATTTAACTATGTAATGACTTGCATTATCCTCTAATTGGTTCTCGTGTAAAAGCAGCATTTTCTCAATTAGTTTGTAAGGAAAGGGGCCAAACCTTGAATGGGCTCAGTTTTGCCAGCAGCAGTATGTTGGAGTAAGCTTATACAAATCTATGAAAGCCAATTTTGAATTTTGTAGGGAAATCTGATTTATTATAAAAGTAAAAACATAAAGGCTTATAATTAACTAAATGATAATAAAAGCAAAGTTAATAAAGACCCAGGGCTTATTATCACCCATTTTAGTATAGTTTCACATTATCTGTGGTTGTGAAGTTATTTACAGGTTTTTTTTTTTTTTTTTCTGTTGGAAAAGCTCTTCCGATGATCCAGTGCTCTAGTCATTCTACAGATTTATAGTCAACAACTTCACGTTCAATGACTTACTGTGAAGAGACTAAAATGAACCACAGTGTGAATAGTTATAGCACAGAAATATACAAATACTAGATATCAGAGTTCATTCCTCTCTTCTAAAAAGCTGGGTAAACATTTACTAGACTATCACTGAATACTATTTAAAATCCTGGTGACAGGGTTTTATTCAAGAACATGGGAGAGGAAAACACAATATTGTAGGAATAAGTCATTGACTTATTATTTTACCTTATACAGATTTTTGTTTGTATTTGCTTCATTCTAGCTTGTGTAATATATAGTTATCCACAGACAAGGGTGCGGACAGTGTGTTCTGAGATCCTCTGTGTTGCTTCCAATGATTACTTGGAATGGACAGTGTGATAATCAACAATGAGAGACTCAAAGTTCCTATTATTTTTGTTTCTGAATGCTTTGAACTTCATTCTGTACAAAGGGTGAGGTGGAAATCCTAGTGGTAATTATGTAAATTCTAAACAACTCTAGAAAATGAGTGAAATATATTTTATTTTAGAAATAGAAAACCAGGAACTTAGAAAACTTAAGTAGAAACCCATTCATATTTTTAGCAATTGTTAGAAGCTGATAAGCCTAATTTTGTTCCTACTATTGATCAAGCACAAAACTAAACCCATGCCATCATAGTAATTTGGTCCAAGAAAGGAAATGACATTTGAATTAAGGCTTAGGTGTGCTGCTGGTATCATTGAGTATAAGGGGAACCTTGATATTGGTGGCAGAAGGATAGGAATACTTGGTATGGAAAAATCAAATGAGCATACTTATTCTGGAGGACAGGTAAGAATTGTAGATATTTGATGAACTGTCATGTAAGGAATATATTAGGCCTACCTTTGACTTAAGGAACAATATTATAATTTCTTTAAGTTGGAAAAAAAAGACTCATGAAGCAAAAATTTCGTGAATAAAGCTGTTAAAATATGCAGTGCCCCTTTTAATGTCATAGTAACTCCCTATATTATTGGACATGTGGAGGGGGGAAAATCATGGCATGACAGAGTTGGATTATGCCTCTGGGTCTTCTCAAATATTTTCTTGTTGTAGGCAAAGAGAGATGAGTTTGGATTCTCTTTGCTACCTCTAGTCTCATATCTGCATCATATACAATCTAAGGTTTCTTCAAACAAGCTCTCTGGGGAAGCTTCCTTTCAAAGACTATTCCTGAATATGTGGCCTGAGCAGTGGGCAGAGACATAAACTAAGTTGACAGAGCATCCATCTTCCAAGCTGCAGAAAGGTGACCTCTGACATTACAGTGGGAGACAAAGTCCTCAGCAGGTCCTTAGGCAATTGTGGAAAATACAGCTGGAAGGGAGGTCCAATAAAAAGGAAAAAGGGAATGTCAGACAAGGGGTTCATGTCATTTACTCAGAAGGACTTTCCAAGTCAATAGAATATTTGCAGTACAAAACATGCCAAGGAGTAAGAATGTGTTGTATTAAAAACCAGAAAGTCACAAAAGATAGGCATGTGGCTAGTCTCACCACATAATCTCTTAAGATCTTGCATGCAGGTTAATATGATTAATAAAAGCGAGAAACTGGCTTTCCTTAAGGTATGTTTTGTTCATTTCTTTTACTTTCAGTGTCTTACTGCTTTAGTTAACAATGGTTCTGTTCTAGTGTTCTAGCTTAGGGCATAAGCACCGATTGTTTTAATCCATAAATATAAGAATAACTAAATTGACCCTATAATCAGATTTTTTCTGCTGAAAGAAAGTGTTGTACATGAGATGGACTAGGCAGCAGTTAAGAGGTGCATCTGTGTGGTTAGTCTGTACATACAAAATACAAATGTGCACTAACTTTGGAGAAGTTACTTCTCTTTGTCTAATTTGTAAGTACACTGATCATGAAATCTATACTATTGTCTATTGTGAGATAAAGTAAATAACACACCAAGTCTTGAACATTTAAGATGGTGTCAGTGTACAATAGACATTATAAATAAATAAATAAATAAATAAATAAAATGATAATAAATAATAATAATAAATACTACTGTTGTTATCATCAACTTTAAACAAGACATTTGTTGCATTCCACTAATCAGATTAAATGGAATGATTTGTTTCAGTGCTACAGGGAATCGATTAAAGAATAACTAAGCCCTCTTCATTACATATAGATTGATTTATATGTAAACAACAATCACAAGGGTATTGACATTATTTCATTTTAAACATTGGTAATAGCAGGTTAAAGTGTAGAAAGTGTGCTTATTTCAAATTTATTGAAAATTCCTATGAAAAATATTACATCAGAAATGATTGCTTCTGTTCAATGCACATCATTTTGATGGGAAGTTTAATTGTGCTTCTAGGTACCTGTATGTAAGCTATTTGAAGAAGAGTAAAGTTTAAAATAATGTCACATTTTATCTTCTCCAGTCCTCTGCAAGTCAAACAGCTGACTAGCGAGGGTGGGATTTAATGACATGTTGTTCTGAATGATTTAGAATCATCACAAAAGTTAAAAGAATAAGAACATGTGCAAGGGCACATTCACATTGCTTGATAGCTTTGGATTCTGGACCAGTCTTGAGATCTAGAACTTTGCTATCATTTTTAGTGGGTTATAAAATGCAGTACAGTACCATAGCCCCTAACCACCATGAGGCTAAGGCATTTAAATTTCAATAATATTAAAATTCCATTCCTTATTTAGTTTAAATGTTCAAAAGTCCTCAGAGGTTAGTGGCAATAGCACTGGACAGTTAGGATTAGGAATAGCCATGTTATACCAAAGAGTTTTAGGGCTGAGTGCTGGGAGAAGCAGTTGTGAATGGAATAAAGTTGGAACTGGAGGAGAAACTGATCTTTAGCATGGTGAAGATGATGTGGTTGGAAAGAATGCATCAGTTGATCTTCGACAGTGAGATATAGGAATAACTGAAAAGAAGCTAAGTATTGTGGTCACTGTATGAACAATAACACTGTTAGAAGAAAAATGATAAGTTCCCATTCTAGTAGTCTTTTTCCTGTCCATATGAATCATCCCTTAATGTCCTTCTGTGAGTGAGGCAACCCACCTGGGATTGTGATTGGAGACAAATTAACTTCAGCAGGAGGCTGGTTCCAAAATGCCAACACTAAAGAAAACAAAAAAGAAAAAGAAAAAAACTCACAATCTCCTACAGTTTGGCTAACAGCTTTAATGACAAATTCTTTTTTAGATATGATAGACACATATTGTATGGCATGGAGCTACAAGTATTCCTCTTGCTGTGGTCCTTCTGTCCACAGATAGATAAATAGTCATATTGGCTTATTTTAATCATGATTTTCATGATATGATATCATTCTCCATATTTAATTTTACATTCCCAGGCATTTTTTATTTAAAAGTAGTTTACATTTTTTTTTTGCATTGTTTCCCTTTACTGTCAAATCCAAACCTTTTTATTTCTCTTTTCTGGTCATGATATTAAACAAGACACTGGAAGATGTAAAAAGGTGACTGCTCTGACATGTAATACCACTGAAAATCAGTGTTGTATCCTTGGCTTGTTCTAGGGATGTAAAACTCTGAAGAGTCTATGAGGTGAAGTGTATGGCTCCTTAGAGAACATTGGAGGTCATAATGTTAGATTACAACCTGCATGTGGGGGTCTGGGACTCCTGTGCAGACTGTTCTTTGGGTAGGCTTAAGGCAGTGCTTCCAATAGTAAATTTTTAATACAATGTAAATCCAACAATGTGTTTTTGGTGGTGGTGAATAAAGTATTGGGGAGAGCATGCGGCCAAGATCAAGGGAGAGAGGTATTAAGACAGGTGCATACTGTCTTACTCAAGTACTCAGAGGAAGAGGCAGACTGATAGAAATGGTCTACCAAAAGCTATCTGATTTATTTCCTGTTCATTTAATTTTCTGCATCCTCAGTAAATCTTTATCCAACAGAAACTCCCCAGTTGTTTGAAAAATTATAATTCCTCTAAAAACTAAGATATGATGAAAAATGAATCTCCTCTAAATGAACAGAAGGATTTTTTTCAAAGATGGCTATTTCACTTTAAGTACTGACTGAAACAAACAGAAATATAATATACACCAGTGCAGAATCCCTTCCCTGATCTGCCTCTGAGTGTCCATACTCCATCTTCCCACACACTCAAGATCTCCATTTTAGTCTTGCTGATAAGCTGTTTGCAGAAAAGGCATGCTCCCCAGAAGCTAAGGCAAGAACAAATTCATATAGGGCAGCTACCCTGCTTCTCTTGCATGGTGAAATGACTCTGAAAGGCTAACAACTCCATGTAATATTTGGTGGTCTTTGGCAAGCAGGGATTGATTATTAATTGTCCAAAGTGCTTCTAAGTGTAGGAATGGAAAGTTCTGGAACAATATCTAAAAGTTGGGTGCTGTGGATACCACTCTGTATAAAAAAAAAAAAATGCTGATTGGCCAGTAGCCAGACAGGAAGTATAGGCGGGATATGCAGAGAAGAGAATGCTGGGAACAGAAAGGCTGAGTCAGGAGACACTTCCAGCCACCTCCATGAGTACCAACATGTAAGATACTGGTAAGCCACAAGCCCATAGAAATGGGTTAATTTAAGATGTAAGAACTAGATAGCTAGAAGCCTGAGCCATTAGGCCAAACAGTTTAAATAATATAAGAGTCTGTGTGTTTATTTTATAATTGGGCTGCGGGACTGCCGGGGCTTGGCAGGAGCTGGAGAGAAGGTCTCCAGCTACATTTGGGCTCAGTTCGACACACATTAACTCCTACTGTTTGTCTGGGAGCATCATATTGTCTGTAAAGAAGGGGACACGGAAGAGGATGTGCATCTGAGTAAGTATCTATCCACTATGTTCTATTGTGGATCAACGTCCTCATGCCTGCTCACTGTGAGGTGCAGGCTGTAGCAGGGCATTCACTGTGTGAAGAGGCTTTCAGGACACATCTCCACACAGCCTTCAGACTTGTACTTCTCCCTCATCCAAAGTTTATCACAAGTCCACCAGTCATGGAGCAATGTAATTTTTTGATACTACTGAAAATAACACACTGTTCCCATATAAAAACAGACTCAAATAAAGCCTACCTAAAATGTCTATCTTCACAATGCTGTGGTATTTACATTTTATGGAAAACATTTTAAAAATCATTTTAGTAAGTGGAATCCATTTTCTTCCATGAACTGCTAATACTGAATTCTTAATAGCTTCCCCAGGGTTTTGTGTCTTGCTATGAAACCTTGAGTGATTTCATCATTGTTGAGGCACAGTAAATAATCACAGTTTATGCTCATAAGCATAAAAGTCTCTTCTATTACCCTTCCTAGGTTTTATATTCTTAAAGATAGAAAACTTATTTTCCATGCAATCTGAGTATGAGACAATGCTAAATTGGTTGATAAGCCTGGTGAACATTGGTATAAACATTCTTAAAAAGCTTTAATGTATAATATCAGCACTTTAAATCCTTACAGAGACAATTATGCTCCAAATTTCTCAGTTTTTAAATAAGCCACTGACTGATGCTTTCCTTTGTTGGAGCTCATCTTTGTTTTCTTTTTGCTTTTTTTTTTTTCATAAAAATACCTTGTCAGCATGTTCTTCTTCTAAGTAGCATCTTTAGGTTCATGTTAAAAACTTTAAATGTCCTGTGAGGAATGCAATAATATTTTTTAAAAATATTAGATAGAGTCCCCTTTTTGGTTGACTGATGCAGAGTGGTGAGCCTTAAAATCATATAGTCACTGTGGTGGTTTGAAAGAAAATGGGCCCCAAAGGGAGTGGCACTATTAGGAGGTATGACTTTGTCGGAGGAAGTGTGTACTTGTGGGGGCAGGCTTTGAGGTCACTTTTGTTCAAGCTTCTCTCAGTGTGACTGTCACTGGACTTCCTGCTGCCTGCCTATAAAGATGTAAGGACCCTCAGCTCCAGGACCATATCTGCCTGTCTGCATGTTGCCATATTCCTCTCCATGATGAGAATGGACTGAACCTCTGAATGTAAGCAAGCCACCACAATTAAATGTTGTCCTTTATAAGAGCTGCCATGGTCACGGTGTCTCTTCACAGCAATGAAGACCCTAACTGAGCCAGTCACCAGCAATAAAAATGAATCAGCAGGTTGTATTTATTTATCTGATCATACTCATGTGTTTATATTTATGTATATTTATATCAATAATCATCAAAGAAAAGCTATCAACTTGCAGGGGGTTATATGAGAAGGGTTACAGGGTAGGTTTCTAGGAGAGACTGAAGGGATGGAAGGGAGGAAGCAAAGTATAGTAATTCTATTTCAATTAAAAACATTTAAAATAAAAATACAATGTTTTTTAATAGTAATAGATAGTGTGCTGGGGTGATGGTTTAGCAAGCAAACTACTGGCTATGCATGGATGAATGAAACTAGAGTTTGGATACCCAGGCCTCCAAGTAAAAACAATGTGGGTATGGCAGCTAGCCTATATTTCCATCACATGACAAGTGGAGAGAGTGAGTCTAGGAACAAGCTAGCTAGCCACATTAGCCAGAATGTCAATCTCTCGGTTTAGCAAGAGACTTTGCTTCAGTATCAAAGGTGAAAAATGGTCAAGCAGTATCCCTGACATCAACATCAGGCCTTCACACACATGAACATGTGAGCTGATATGTTCAAATCTGCTTTTTCCATACAGGTGTACATGCATCTAAACATGCAACCAATGTGTGCACACATGCGTGAGTGCGCAGACACACACACACACACACACACACACAAATAACATTAAAAAGTACATCTGAGCCAGGCAGTGGTGGCACATGCCTTCAATCCCAGCACTTGGGAGGCAGAGGCAGGTGGATCTCTGTGAGTTCGAGACCAGCCTGGGCTACAGAGTGAATTCCAGGAAAGGCATAAAGCTACACAGAGAAACCCTGTCTTGGGGAAAAAAAAAAAAAGTACATATTGAGGATGATTGAGGTATCTCAACGAGTAAAGGCATTTGAGCCAAGCTTCATGAAGGATCAAATGGGCTATAGACGTGTGTTTTAATATAAAATTATAAGGGGAATTGATCCCTTGACAAACAAGCCCATTATTGATTGACTAATTCAGTTCATATATGTTGATAACTGTATTTTGCTTCAGTGAGAAACCATTAAGATATACCATTATAATATTAATTATTTTAGAACATCAATATTTATATATAAGCCAAGCATGAAATAAGCAATTTCAAGAATAACTCAACACATAGGCACTGCAGAGAGGGCTCTACAGTTATGAGCACTGAATGATCTTCCAGAGGACCTTGGTTCGATTCCCAGCACCCACATAGCTACAAATAACCATCTGTAACTCCAGTTCCATGGAATATGATGCTCATCTCTGGCTTCTGAAAGCACTACATGAACATGGTACACATACATACATACATACAAGCACTGTATATACACGTAAAATAATAAATCAAAATTTAAAAGAGCACCACAAATCTTTTACTTATGAAACTCTATATATATAAGAGCATTTTGGTAAATATTTCATGGATATAAAACGTAAAATTGTATTATATATGTTTGTAATTTTATGAAATATGATATACACATATATACACAGTCATTCTGAATACAATCAATTCTCAAGGGTATGGTAGGGATACCATGTTCCAAGTGAAGTACACAGTTATATATGCAAACTGATTTCAAAGATTTCTCAGTAACCGAGAAACCTACCTATAAGTTCTAGGTTAAACAATGTATTTTACATGTTGTCCTTTTGTCTTCATCTGAAAGTGTCAAACGCATCTAAAAGTTTTGTCTGATACTTTGTTGCATTTTGATCCAGCTTATTCAGCCTTCTGTAACAGATTATCACAGACTTGGTGGCTTACCAACTACAGACATCCATTTCTCACAGTTCCAGGGCTGAGAAGTCCAAAAGGGTCGATTCAATGCTGAGTGATTGAGGACCTTGTTTCTGACTGACAGTGATACTTCCTCACTGAGCTTTCACATTATGAATTGAATGAGCTACCGGTCTGTGGTCTCTTTTATCATCTTGGTGGCTGCCCTTGTGATGAATTCAGTTGCTAAAGGCCTAACCTCTTCATGCTGTCATGTGCATAGTTAGGATTTCAGTGTTAGAAGAAGACAGGAACACAGATAGTTTCTCCATGCCATTTTTATACCATTTTTTGTTCAGTTATTTCAATGTTTTAACTATGTAGTTAAATATTCATCATATAATCTTTTTAGAAGTATAAAAACAATCTCTATATAGCATTTAGTGATTTTTTTCTTGATATTCTATTTTGTATGATATTAACATTTAATCAACTGTTTTTTCTTTCTAGTTTTTCAGACAAAAGGAGTGACTATCTACTAGAATATTTAATTCTAAAAACATTTCTCTTTAAATTATTTTATCACTTTAGTCAGTGAAAAAATATAGATAATAGTAGTACTTAGATCCAAGCTTTCATGAGAACTAAGGGACTTAAAACATTTAAGGCATGAAAGACAGCATATAGCATGCTTCCAGACATGCATTAATAAGGAATTCACATTCAGTGTTTTTAACTTACTGGTTGATACAAGAGTGGAACTCACTATAATTATGCAAAGTAGAGTGAAAGTTGTACTTTTGCCTTCTTGTTTGGAGTCATTTTTGGTCTAATTCTTTCTAATTTTTCTGTAGTTGACAAAGTTTTCTCTATTACCTCATAGGTATCCTGCTGTTCTCTTTTTTCAGTAATATAGTTGTACATAATTTATTTTTAATTCTTCTTAGTGATTATCTTTGCAACTTCCTAGGCTAATCTTTTAAAACGTAAAATATTACAAACATATGGAAAACTACAGATAAAACTATAACAGACAGCAGACAAAAATGTTGTCATTAAATTTAACAGATGTTAACATCTCGCTCTGCTTGCTTCAGAGCATCTCCTTAGAGAAATAAATCACAGACAGATCTTCAGACAGCTCCACACCCAGAGCCTTGGTCCTGAAACTGGTGGCAAATACTCCTGTACGTCTTTAACTATTTCAGCCCATGACACTGCACCTAATAGCATTCAGTTAATAATGGGAGTGCTTGTGGTCTTCCTATTTCTTTCTCTTGTTACTACATTTTCATGTATAGAATATATTTTATTGGATATCTGATGTGGATGGGATATGAAATATCAGGTGCAACATTCTACATGTGATGTTCAGAGGAGAGGAAATTGCAAAATGAGGGCTCTGACCTAATCAAAGTTATAATCTATGGATAGATTTTTTTTTTAATTGGTCAAATGAGATGTGGTAGAAACTGGGACATGGGCCTCCCTGGAGAGAGCAAGTCCACGGGTGTGTCTTTAAAAGGTGTGTTAGGTCTGCATTCAGAATGCCATGAGGAAAGGAGCCTCCCTCACCACACATGCCTCCACCTTTAGACTGAAATCATTGGATGAATGTATTTTCCTCCTTCAAGTTGTTTTACTCAAGTGTTTTTGTCATATTTTTGGAACATTATTGCAACTAGGATTAATATATCAAATACCTTTTCATAATAATAGTGTTTCATTTTAGGCTTTTACCCAATTTAAAAAGTACTTGGCTCTCCTTTCAAAAGTTTTTCATATTCCTTAGCTATCTGTTTTACATGGATTTTTTTTTATGATGGCCTTCTCAGTTTTGTTTCATCTAATGAAACAATGTTTTTTTATATGTTAGAGAAACTTTAAAAAATGTTTGCAGATATTATATTGTTTATGGGCTGGATAGTTTTATGTCATCTTTACATAAGCTAAACACATCTGAGAGGAAGGAACCTCACTTAGGAAAATAACTCCATAATACAAAATGCTGTAGGACATTTTCTTTATTAATTATTGATGTAGAAAGACATCCCACTGTGGGCAGTAATCTCCCTGGGCTGGTGGTCCTGAGTTCTATAAGAAGGAAGGCTGAGTAAGCCATGAGGAGCAAGCTAGTAAGCAGCACCCCTCCGTGGCCTCTGCTTCAACTCCTGCCTCCAGGTTCCTGCCCTGCTTGAGTTCCTGTCCTGACTTCCTTGATGATGAAGAGTGCTGTGGAAATGTAACACAAATAACCTCTTCCCTCCTCATCTTGCTTTTGGTCATGGTGTTTCATTACAGCAAGTGAAGCTTAGACTAAAAGAGTCTGTGTCACTGCATACCTGCCAAACAGCTTTGAGAAAGCAAGGAAAACTAATCTAAGTGAAGATACAGATTCAAAACTATCATTCTCTGCTAGATGTGGGGACACTGTTTATTCTTCATTGGCTTCTAGTGTAGCAATAGGAAGTCACAAATTAGGATTTCAATGTTTGATTATTCCATCTATGTACATTTTCCTAGTTTGGGAGATCACCACTATTTTCAGTGAATTGCTAGACTGGTATTCTTCTTTCATTTTTATTGCTGTGAGAGCAAAAACAAACAACAACAAAACCAAACAAACAAAAAAAAACTCTGAGCAGAAGCAATTTAGAAGATAAAAGGGTTTACTTCAACTTACAGTTATTGGTTCATCATTAAAGCAATGATGAAATCAGGATATTTCAAGCAAGAACTTGAAGCAGAATCTAGAGAGGTATGCTGCATGCTGGCTCACTTGCAGATACACAGCTAGCTTTTTATATATACTAAGACTACCTACCCAGGGAAGGATGCTACCCACAGTGATCTGGGCTATCTTACATCAACCAACAATCATAACAGTTCCCCATAGACTTTTTCACATGTCAGTGTGATCTAGGTAGAATCTCAATTGACGCTCCCTTCTCAGGTAACTCTAGGCTGTGTCAGGTTGACAGTTAAGGCCAACAAGGACAATGATAGATATTGCATTGTTATTGATCCTATTCTATTATGGAAAGCTGTTTTGACCAGATAATCTTAAAATCCCACAAGGTTTATTTCAGTTATATTTCTAATCTCTGCTTATTTCAGCATTTCTAATTCTTTCTGGTAAGCCTCATTGGTAACTAAACCTGCTGCAAAGAAATGCTGGGCTTTGCATCACTTTTAACATTTCATGCACCATAGGATTTCCATCTTCATATTTCTGGTATTTTTTAAATTTTGTTATATAATGGTTTCTAAAGTTTTTCTATCATATTATTAGTTCAAATGCATAATCTCTTGTCTCAAAGTATCTAGTTCATATTTTAGTTTTGACAGCTTTTCTTTCAATCTACTATCAAGCCTGCCAAAAGTTTGGAGGAAGTAGTCTACAGAATTTTCATTGTATCCTATTATTTTCTTATTACCAAATTTCTTTTCCATGACTATGATATGTTCTCATGTGCTATTGAAAGAACCAAATTTTTCTCATGCTTATTCCATTAAGTGTTTTTTTTTTTTTAATTCATGCCAATAGTCTCAACCAAATTAATACTCATTTCTGGGTTGTATTTCTAAAGTGTTTCAGCATTTGCTTATATACTAGTGTTCATGTATATGTATGCATGTATGTATACTACAGCACCCATGTGGAAGTCAAAGGACAATTTGCAAGAGTCATTACACTCCTGCTGTGTGGCAGAAAATGTCTATACTGACTGAACCATTTCACTAGCCCCTGAGTTGTGTTTATATTTAATCAATTTAGGCAGAGAGCAAATAGATTCAAATTTACTACTCATAAAAATATACTGTATGTATATTATCTTTCTAACTTTGTGTTCATTTGACTGATCAACTGGTTGCAGTTTACAAAGACACAGTAAATCATGTGCAACTTTCAGTTTAATATCTATTGCCTGTTAATCTTTTGTTCTTTGGGACTCTATCAGACTGAAAACGGGTGATACTTGAATGTCTAGTGCAAACAACAGACTAAGTACATTACAAAAACATGCTTCTACACTCTGATAATAAGACTTATGTCCCTGCCTCTTTACCACCATCACATACCTAATTCTTCATTAGTAATAAATAACAGTATTGCACCAATGTCTTCTAGTCTATCTCAGCTACAGATGCAACGCATGGTGGGAGAGGGATTTGTCTCTAAGGCCTAGAAGAAACAAGAGCACTTAATTACTTCATGCAGTACTTGTTCAGCATACAGGAGCCACTCAGTTGCCTGACTGATATAAACTATTTTGTTTCTGGACCATGGGATAGACAATAAGAATACATTATTTTTAACTTTATTTTTTCTATTAATAGTCGGTGGTGATATTTTATTTGTGCTCTAACAAATAAAGTTTGCCTGGGGATCAAAGAAAAAAGCCAGCTACTATATTAAACATAGAGGTCAGGCAGTGATAGCACAGGCCTTTAATCCTAGAATTCTTGAGGCAGAGATTCATCAGGATTTCTGTGAGTTCAAGGCCACACTGGCAACAGGTGGCACACACCTTTAATCCCAGCACGAGTTAACCTTAGAGGTCTGGAGGTCTATAGAGACAGACAGGAAGTGATAGAGCTGGGTGGAAAGAGGAAGTGATGTAGCTAGGTGGAGAGAGGAAGTAAGATGGCAGGGCACAGAAAGGTATATAAGGCGTGAGTATTCAGGAAGTATCTCTCTTGGGCTGAGTATTTCCTAGTGGTAAGCTGGCTTGTTCTATTGCTCTAATCTTTCAGCTTTCATCCCAATATCTGGCTTTGGTTTTTTTATATTAATAAGACCTTTTTTAAATTCATGTTACAGAAGTCAGGGAAATTGTCTCCTCTTCTGGTCCATCCATTGTGGGGGCTTCATAAGCAGCTTTGCCAGTCTTACAGTCTTAGGAGACGGTGAGGTGTAGTCTGTGAAGGATATTGTTGAATTTTGATGGTAACATGGTGGTGCAGTGGGCATTTGCCTCCAATTTCATTGAAAGAGCAATAAACCCAGTAAGGACTTCTGCCCTTCCAGAATCTTGGACTCTCAGTGTTTCTTCTACAGCTCTGAAGTGCTAACTCCCAGGAGACAGACTCACTCTCATTGCTGTATTGTGGCTCCTTTTTCCAGGTCTTACTACACTTCATTTTCTTACGCAGGACACTCACATTCTACTCAGCAGGAAGATGGATGAAACTAAATAGAAAGCGCAAAGGACATGCATGAACTACCTATTAAAGGAGGTGCCAAGAAGGTTTCCCTACCTTCCCACTTACATTTTACTGACTGGCAATTAATTACAAAGCCATCACCACCTTAAGGGGAACCTGGATCTGGAAACAGCCTTGTTGGGGTTAGTCATGCACCCTTAGGCATAAGGCTTTTCATCATACTGGAGTGAAGTGATAAAGGACAGAGAAGAGGAGAGCTAGCTGATTTTGTTACGTTTGTAATGGTTTTTTTCTCTTGTTTGTTTTGTTTTTCAGAAGATACTATACCAAAAGTTAAGGGGAGTTAAATCAGTCCTTGGTAACCAATCCTTATTTAGATCAACATAGCTATTTATTGTGTGCCATTGGATAACCTCAAATGAATTTGTCTTTTAGTTGTGTGTTAGACAATGTTTCTATAACTCCACATTTCCATGTTTTAATTCATAAGGATTCTAAATGTTAAACCTTTTGTTTCTACTGAGATCCTGCCTTGTCTATGAATAAGCCACTTGTAAATTTTTGAAAGAAATATTAATTTTTCTCTTGCTCCCACAGTGTTTTGGTTATGTTTGAAAGAATTCTTCAAACCAGTGCCACATGTGTGACCTTACTTGTTGCCATCTTCTAGCACTTTGCTCAAAAACAGATGTATGAGTAAGTAAAAGAAGACGTAACCAGGGAGATGAGAGACGAAATAGACCCTGTACTTTTAATATTTCTTGATCCTATGTCCAAATTATTTCTGTCACTTGGCAAAGAGCAGTTTAAAATATGTAATGTAAAAATCAAACTGTCTTCTTGAAAATGAACAGTTTTAATTACTATGAATTATCTTTTGTTAATGTAACTTTTTATCTTTAATTAGTCCTATTAACTCTCTAGCAGATAGCATCAATTTCATCAAGACAAAAATCCTATTGCAAGCATTTCAAGAATGGTATTTTAGTTCAGTGTGGTGTGCACATTGGTTTCTCCCCATCGACTTAGGAATTTGAGGCAGGAGGATCATTTGGGCTCATAAGTCTAAACCTATTCCAGGTAACATGGTGAGACCATGTCTTATTAACAAGAGGGAACATATGTCCTTATGGTATGATTGAGCACTCCTTGGGTATATGCTCAAGAGTGGTATAGGGTCTTGATTCCAAATTTTCTGAGAAACCACCTTACTAACTTCCAAAGGCCGTACAAAGGGAAGAGTGTTCCCCTTGCTCTGCATCCTCTCCAACATAAGTTATTATCACTGTTTTTTATCTTAGCCATTCTGACAGGTATAAGTTGGTATCTCAGAGGAGTTTTAATTTGTATTTCTCTGAAGACTAAGGATGTTGAGCAGTTTTTTAAAATGTCTTTGGCCATTTGATATTCTTCTGCTGAGAATTCTCTGTTTAGCTCTGTAGTCCATTTTTAATTGGATTATTTGGTATTTTGATGTCTAGTTTCTTTAGTTCTTTATATATTTTGGAGATCAGCCCTCTGTCAGATTTGGGGTTGGTGAAAATCTTTTCCCATTCTGTAGGCTGTTGTTTTGTCTTATTTACTGTGTCCTTTGCCTTACAGAATCTTCTCAGTTTCAGGAGGTCCCATTTATTAATTGTTGTTCTCAGTGTCTGTGCTACTGTTGTTACATTTAAGAAGTGGTCTCCTGTGTCAATGAATTCAATGCTACTTCCTACTTTCTCTTCTATTAGGTTCACTTGGACTTGGGTTTTGTGCAGGGTTATAGATATGGATCTATTTGCAGCTTTCTACATGTTGGCATCCAGTTATGCCAGCACCATTTGTTGTACATGCTTTCTTTTTTCCATGGTACAGTTTTGGCTTCTTTGTCGAAAATCAGATGTTCATACATGTGTGATTAATGTCAGGATCTTCAATTCAATTTCATTAGTCCACAAGTCCATTTTCTATGCCAGTTCCAAACTGATTTTTATTACTATAGCTCTATAGTAGAGCTTGAGGTCAGGGATTGTGATGCCTCCAGAGGTTGCCTTATAAATTGTACAAGATTGTTTTAACTCTCCTGGGTTTTTCGTTTTTCCATATGAAGCTGAGTATTGTTCTTTCCAGGTCTTTGAAGAATTGTGTTGGAATTTTGATGGGGATTGCATTGAATCTGTAGATTGCTTTTGGTAAGGTTGACATTTTTACTGTTATCATAGCAGCATTATTAATAATAGCCAGAACATGGGAACAACCTAGATGCCCCTCAACCAAAGAATGGATAAAGAAAATGTGGTATATATACACAATGGAGTACTACTCAGCAATAAAAAACAATTATATCATGAAATTTGCAGGTAAATGGATGAAACTAGAAAATATTATCCTGAGTGAGGTAACCCAGACCCAGAAGGACAAACATGAGCCTTCATCTAGTAAATGATGGAAGCAGATACAGAGATCCACAGCCAGGCACCAGGCAGAGCTCCAGGAGTCCAGTCAAAGAGAATGAAGAGGGGGACTGTGAGCAAGGGGCATTAAGATCATGATTGGGAAGCCTACAGAGACAACCAAACCAGTGTGTACTCATGAACTGTAGACCAACAGCTGTGGAGCATCCATGGGACTGGGCCCTCTACTTAAGCCAGATAGTTGTGTAGCTTGATCTGCTTAATGGGTCCCCTGACAATAGGGTAAGGATCCATTCCTGATGCATTAGTGTGCTTTTTGGAGCCCACTGTCTATGGTGGGACACCTTGCACATCCTTGATGGAGGAGGGGGGGGGAGAACCTGCCCCAACTGAATGTACCAGGCTCTGCTGGTTCCCCATGGGAGGCCTTACCTTGTGGGAGGATGAAATCGGGAGTGGGTTGGGAGGAAAAGACCAGGGGTCTGGAGGAGGGAAAACAGGGGGATCTCTGGTAGGAATGTAAAATGAATAAAAAATTTCTTAATAGAAAAGAAGGGGGAACAATTTGATACTTTGGTACTTCTATTAGTTGATTTATATTGTTTATTTGTTAACTATGACACACCAAATATTCTCACCATCTTTTCTAAATAAACAACAACTGGAGGTCATTACAATAATAGGCTTAGATTCCCATAGATTAAATTCTAAACCCTCAATTCTATCTTTGATTTTACTGAACTCACATATGGTAGATGTACACAATGTCTTCAATTCACTGCCTCTTATATTTTAAGTCATTATGAATACAATTTTCACTACTCACAGACTTTTTATCTTCATATTCTCTGTCTTCTGTTCTTGCTCACTTGTCCAGTGCTTTCTCATACATATAATTCAATTCTTTAAAATGAAGCAGGAAAATAAGTTTTATAAAAGGAATGTTGCCATGAGCTAAATGTTTATGTCCCTGTCCATCTGAGATTCACATTTTGGATCCCTAACATTCAGTATAGCTGTGTTGCATTTGGGGATAGTGTTTCTTTGCAAGCAAGTCAAACTAAGTGAGGCTAAAGAAACAGAGTCCCCAACCCGGATGATATGTGTTAGTGTAAGATGAGACATATTATCTCAGTCTCTTTGGCTTGTGCTTTATCTGCCTAATTTTCATAGTACCTGTGGAAAGCAAGATGTATCAAGCAGGTTTGATTACTACAACGAATGTACGGTATAAGCAACTTAAAAGAGACAAGGGTAGTTTGTTGTTGTTGTTGTTGTTGTTGTTGTTCTGTTTTGTTTTGTTTTTTGTGGCTTCAAAAGTTTCAGTTCATGACTACTACTTGGTGTAGTTATTTGGGCCTCTGGCAAGGAATTTGTAGCAAAACAAAACCACTGATATCATGGTTAGGGAAAGCAGCAGAATGAACAAGAAGAAGAGAGGGTCTTATAGTTCCCTGTTGGGCATGATCAATAAGAAAAACACCTCATGGTATACTCCAAGTATTGGCAATTTCACCACCTCTACAGCACCTCTCTCTAGACAGAGCATTTAACATAAAGAACTTTGAAAAGCTATTCAATATCTAATCTACAGTATAATACAAAGACATGTCAAGACAGCAGAAATTGTAGAGGCCAAGAAGATGTTTTACCAGAAACTGAATGAGTACAACTTTACTAAGACTTTAGATTCTATATGCATGAGAAAACAAATTTCTATCATTTATGCAACCCAGTCTCTGGTACTTTGCTATGGCATTGTGAGTTGAATAGCACAGGATCATAGAGGTCCTGATGCTGTGGGATGTTCTGTATGTCAAATGCACTGCTCTGATTGGTTAATAAATAAAACACTGATTGGCCAGTACCCAGGCAAGAAGTATAGGTGGAACAAGGAGAGAAGAGAAATTGGGGAAGTGGAAGGCTGGGAGGAAGCTGCCAGCCACCGCTATGACAAGCAAGATGTAAGGTACCAGTAAGCCATGAGCCACATGGCAAAGTATAGATTACTAGAGAAACAAAAAAAGAAATGGGTTAATTTAAGATAGAAGAAGTAGATAACAAGAAGCCTGCCACAGCCATACAGTTTATAAGTAATATGTGTCTGAGTGATTATTTTATTTGTGGGTTGTGGGACTGTGGGGGCTTGGTGGCATCTGGAGAGAAGCTCTTCAGCTACAAATGGTGCCCAACATCTCAACTTTCCACCTTAAACCTGATCCTGAGGCTAAAATATCTAAACAAGACCATGATTTAAGGAAGAAGAGAAAGGGAGGCTTGCAACCTCAGCTTGCTGGGAGGCAGCACCATTTCATGAATACTAGAGACAGTTAAGAATGCACTCCACCTATTCTAGTCTGGTGAGAAGGCCAAGCACACGTTGGCCCTTCCCTGAGTCTTGTCAAAGTCTAGAGACCACCAGAGTGCACTGGGCAGAGATCTGAGAGAGTGGTCCACTCAGCGAGGCTTCATTCCTAGTTGCACATCGTTTCCCTGATTTCAGCTTACAATGGAGATAGTGCAAGAAAATATGAACAGGAAGACCTCATTCTAGGCAGTAGTTGGACAGAATTGAAAAGCAATACAGTAAGCAGCAGGTGGGGATAATTTGAACATCGTTCTTATAGAATCAATACTTAGTGCATGTTTGAAGAGGGTTTTAGAACTAAGTGTACACCGAGAAAAAGAGTGAAAGAAAACGTAACAATGGTAAGCCAGGAATGGCCCCTGACACACCCTTCACTGCTAGTGACTCTGTTCTAAAATATCTTACGCTATTTTCCAATCAGAACATAATCAAAAATCAAACATGCTTTGCTGTAAGTATTTAAATATTAGACAGCCTCTCTACATCCTGACTTTTTTTTTTCTGTGCTGTATGAGTTTACTTTCTTGCCTGTATCTTTGCAGTTTGCAGCCTTGTATAGCTTATACATCTTTATAGCACATGCACTTGAGCAATTGCCTGTGAGGCAGTCCAAGCCTAACTGAGGTTTTACATATATTCATTTAATAGCACACATTATTTCACAGAGTGATCTTTTCTGCCTTTACCACATTACCAGGAAAGCCTGTTAGAATGGAAGCTCTGTTTTTCTAAGAACACTCCTTGTTTTGAATTAAGTATAATTTTGCATGCTTAACACAGTGAGGTTTGGACGAGTTTCCATGCATCAATATCTTTAAAATATCTTTGTCTCCACAGGCAGGTGAGGGAAATGTTGAATATTTAGCACTTGCTGTTAGAGACATTGTTGCTATTCTGTGTGATGTAGGAAGTGGATTGCTTCTTAGTGAGCATTTGGAGGAGGCTCAGCTGACTAGTTATCATTACTGTTGGCGTTGTCTTGGCAGTAACCTGGTTATATTTTTCAAAAAGGAAATCTATGAATACCAAATTAGTGCATGGCATTCACATAGAAGTCCTGAACTTCTACTTCTGCCCTGAGTAGCATGAGCCCTTGGACCCTGAGAGAAAAGCTCTTTCGCTTTATGTTCCTTCTAAATACAAGCAGGTGCGCTTCTTCAAATCTGGTCAGGGTGGGCAGTTTGGTGGTTACTCTAATTGCCCTCACCTCCTCAAAAATACCAAACACAAAACAAAAGGGGAAGCACTGATAATAAAAGCTATGCTGTCAAAAACAAAACCACAAGCAACAGACGAAAGTCACAATGGTGCAAGGAGATATCTCAAGAGGGATAATTAAAATACACATGCACACCAAAGAAAAAGAAAGAGATGATTTTCGTGCTCCTCACCCCAAATCCTCTTGTACTTTCGACAAGTAATAAGACAGGAGAATGCAAGCTAGAGTGCCTATAAAATTGGCAATTAATAAGGAAGCTGTTTTGATTGTATATGGTTTCCTTCCTGCTTGATGTTTAAACAGATCATTCTGTTTGCCACCACCCACATTCTGTCTCCTTCAGGGAAGAAATCTTGGTAGTTTTGACTTTTCTGACTTCAGACATGCACAAGGGACCTTTTTATAAAGGAAATGATTTGTCTCTTTGTGTTCTTGTCTTTGTGGGTATAGAAACAGAGAATAGTCGCTCCATGAGCCCAGGTGATCTTTCTTTGCAGATATATGCCTTGGGCATCTGCTGAGTTTCTGTTTAATCCTTTATTTTTGGTGTGTGTGTGTGTGTGTGTGAGAGAGAGAGAGAGAGAGAGAGAGAGAGAGAGACAGAGAGAGAGAGAGAGACAGAGACAGAGACAGAAAGACAGACAGGCAGACAGAGGTAGAGACAGACAGAGAGACAGAGCTATTACAGCCTCATTCTTGCTATAGTTTTCTAGACGATGTGTCTTAATGGAGGGTCATTGCTGCATGGAGGTGCCATTTCTACAAAAGACAGCCATGGAACTGTACCAAGAACCAAAACCGAATAAATACAGAAAGTGTCACTATTATACTTTCTCATCTTGTTTGTCCTATTCATAGCCTGGGACTCTTGCTTCTAGTAATAAGAACACAGCCAACTGGGTGTCTCTGTTCTCATCTCACACAAAGGAACGGGAAAGTGAGAGATAAGGGCTTGGCAGTCCTATTTGAAGATGTAGCAAAGTTTTTTAGACTTTTGCTGTGTAGTGCTACTCATTGCCCAGATAACTCTAAAGAAGTCTTAAGGATGCATCATTCCAAATTTAAGCTCTTTTATAAATAGATTTATTCATTCAATAAATATTTATTGGACACTTACAATGTGCAAAGCAATTTGAAAGTGCATAACGCAGTCTTTTCTTCCAAGTGGCACATGATTGCATAGGAGCAAATAATATATATATGCAAATAACTATATTATTCTATTCAAGTCTCTTTCAGTTGCAAATGACAGAATCTAAACACAAAGTCACTTAAACAAGAAAGGGACACATTGCCTCCTGTAACTGAAAATCTGTGGGTGGATTATGGGTAGATATTCAGGCATAAATCAGGGCTTCTTTAGTATAAATTTTAGCCCTCTTATCTTTTCCCTCTCCTTGTATTTCTTCAAGTTTGGATCCTATGGACAAGAAAATATGGCCGGAATTATCAAGTCTCCATGGCATTGGTCATTTAACCTATTCCTAAATAGTGTTGGGACACTGGCATGTCTCTATTAAATATCTACTAAATTAAAGAAGTGTTTTAAGTGGATTATAATGGCAGGAAAACAAGTTACATCGATTTTTAAAAGAAGGAACAAAGGCAGAGTTTAACGTAAGTTCTTAGCAAATAATAACAAAACAAATGACAAGTCCTTACACCTTTGTAATTCTCAGTAGTAACAGCAAAGGAGAAAATAGAAGATTCTAGAGAGAAAAATAATGGATTATGTAGAAATGTAATAATCAAAACCTGAAGTGCTTGACGGCAAGTACACATCAGCTAGAGACCTCACTGAGGACAAGCAAGCTTGTGAATTGAGAGGGTGGGAAGATGACCAAGAGATCAGAGACTGTGAGGAAAAGTCAGAGCAGATTGCACAGGAATAAGAAGGTAGATGTCAAAATGATTCTGAGTTCGGAGTAGGGAAGAGTTTGAGATTGGTCTTTAGACATGGCTGTGTTGCTAGGCACCCAAACTGTATGGGGAATGAAGTTCACCTCAGAGAAATGTCTAAGTCATGAAGAGGTCAAGGTTCCTCAATAGTCCCCAAACTGTAGTTGAACAATAAGGGTTGGAAGTCACATGAGAAAAAACAAAAAAACAAAAACAAACAAAAAACGCCTCTAAGGATATGGGAGTTGACATGAAAACAGATGATCTTTGGAGATGAGGAAGGAAATGGATCCTTTGGTCACTGCCTTCTGTAAACTATGCTAATATAACTACCTAGGGCACCCCTGGCCAGAGGCAGGTCACCGGTTCTCAGTAAGCTAGAGAGGTACAGACAAGTTAGTGGAGCCTTGCTTTGTGGACTGGGTGGATTTAGGTGCTAGTAGCTTTATAGTAGATTGCATTGTATCCAGAGCCTCAAGTTCTTTTAAAGTTCCCAATGGCAGTGATGCTTTCTTTCTCTCCATTGCTACAGAACAAGTCGTATGAGGAGACTCAGAGCTGTGAAGGTGCTTCCAATTATGCTAGCCTGGGAAAATTTGCTCCTACTTTAATCACATAATAGCCTTCATTAATAAATCTTCTCTTATTCCCACCACTTGCTAAACACTGCTATTTTCAATTTGTGTCACATGCTTTATTAATATATGATTTTAATGAATTTTTTTCATTTGTTGAATCTTAGAAGTTTTGTATCCAACAGTTAATATTAGAATGCCAATTTCATGTGGATAGGGATCTTGGCCAATTTCTTCAGTTTTATGTCACCAGTTCCCTGACCTTTGTTTTTGAAATGGAACACACACACTTGCATATATGCATGTAGACACACACACACACACACACACACACACACACACACACACACATGCACACACACACAACAATATTCTGTTAATTGTTTTTATCAGAGGACCAAAATGAACTTGACTCTAAACATGCTAAGAAGACAGAGCACTTACTCCTTTTGAAGGTTGTTTCTGTGATATTGAAAAGACATGAAACTATTCATCATCAAGGAAGCACAAGAATTATTCAAATCATCCCACCCTCATATTATATTTGTAATTATTTGTTTTCATACATTTTCCCTTTCCCTAATGAACATGCTTTTCTCTTTCCTTTCCCATCTCATTTTCACTGTTATCCTCCACCCTATAACATACAACAACATTCCTTTGTTACATAGTCACAGCATTTTGGGGGTAGTGAGCCTAGCTTTATGACCAAACTCTCTCTCTAGCCCTGTTACATATTCATTACACAGGTAGTCACCCTTAAATGTATTTACCAGACCCAATTTCCATGTGATTCATCCTCTCTAATATACATTTTTCTGATTTGCATGGCTAATGGGAATAATGAAATTTCCAGATTCAGTACAGCTCTTGCTGTATCTTTAGAATCGTTGCCACATTATTAAAATAATGAAAGCAAAATACTCAGCTGTGTGGAGAGCGATGCTAATGAGGTCCAGATAGTAGGCTCAATCTCCAGGCAGTCAGGCTAGCATTTTACACAGAGGAAAACAGTCTCCTGGCTATAGACTGCACCCTATCCTCAACCAACTGCTTTACAAACAGGACCCATTAGTTACAAGTAGACTGCATGAGAAGAGAAGACTGTTAGACAAATCTACCACATAGGTAGCATTGGAGCTATTTTCATAAGGATCCCAGTTACTTGGAGCCTGTATCCAGAAGCCAAATTTAACTAGGAAGTAGAGATAACTTTAGCTTGGGATCACTGAATTTATTTCAATATACAACCATACCAGACATAAATAGTCAAAAAATAGGGTAAATATCAGATAATAAGTAGAATTTGGGAATGGCAATACCAAACAGTAGACTAAGCTTTAATAATATTTGCTCATTAGAGAATAGCCTCATGCAAGTACTATACAAATTTAGTGGGACCTTTTCACTTATACTATGAAATAAACATTCCATGTTGGGCTATTGATGCTGCAATCTTTACATTTATTGCAGAACATAGATGGTGAATACTCTGCCCACTTCCTTTACAGATAATGAAAAGGACTGACTATTGGTGAACAGTTTGTCCAAGACCCAGTTAACAAGTTGTCAAGTTAAAATTCAGTTATTCTAATTAAGAGATCTTTAGAACAGGGAAAAGAAAACAACTCTGTTTAATTTGGCAGTAAATTATAATAAAATCTCATGGAACCAAAAAGAGAAATGTGTCCATTACCTTCAGCAAAACTCCCGGATAAGAACAAAGTACAGTCTAGAGTGAAGAGGATGACCTCAAGATTCCAAGGGGAGAGATAGGTTAGGACAGTATCGGATCTCACTAGCAATACTAATTCACAAATGTATCATCAAATTCTTGTGTGGAGGGACCCTGCAAGGTGGATAAGGTGAAAGCTTCCATTTACTGGCAATTTTGCAAATATGGGATCACTCCACGCTTCATAGAATAGAGATGATGACATGGTGTTTGCCTGACTTTTGTAATATTTGTCTGAGGTTGTGAGCATAGGGTTAAGGCAAACCCCTGAATCCATACTTAGCCTGCTATCTCAGAATCCTCCAGGCTCTTCACCAATAAACACTAAGTAATTGACATTATAGAAAAGGACAAAATGATAAGATGCAATTAACATTCAAAGAAGCCAACAAGCAGCCAGAGGGTTTGAACAGATGAAGAGATGGGTTGATATCGTGTTTTCATCCTAGTATATAATCTTAATTAGCAAAGAAACAGCAATACATTCTATGAATCAAAAGGTGCTGGAATTCAGAATGACAAAGATCAAAATTCCAGCTCCTCCATTTCTCACCTAGGAACTCCTGGCATTAGCACACTCTCTCTAGCCCCAGTTTCCTTGTTTAGAATGTGAGACTACTAACATTTTCTTGCTAACTATGGTGATTAAAAAAAAAAAAAGATGGCTTATCTGACACACCAATTTTCACAAATGGCAAATGCTCTGTGGGCATGGCTGGTGTTAGAAAACCAGAGAAAGATTGATACAACTGAAGGGGGAAGTCCATAGTTGTCCTCAGGTTGGGCAGAGGAATGGGAGACTTGGATTTCTTTTAGCTTGGGATTTTGTGAAATTATTCATGTCTGAAGCAGAATTGGTTTTCATTATATCACAAACGTACTAATGCAGACGTGTCTGCTGTTGCAATGGCAGAAAGAAGGACTAACAGAAACTTTGCTTCTTGTGGGTGTTCCTGTGCCTTCTCTGAGGAGTGCAAGCAGTACAAGCCTGCAAAGATAAGGAGGGGTGGGCTGCAGAGGAGCACAAGGCAGCTAACCAGGTTTTGTGTGTGCTTCATTCTAAGGAGTGCAGACATGTAGGGAACTCATAAGCAAGCGTTTGTATGTAGACGCTATTTTGGAAACGTTGCTGATGAAGTCAATGACTTTGACTCCAAGAGACATTTTCATCTTGATTTCTAAGACAGGGTGAAAGCATCTGGCATAATCTTCAGGAAAGATATAATCTTTTAGTTAGCTTAGAGGAAAAAATCAACAGCAACAAGTCAAAGCAAGTGCTGGTTAGACATGGAAAAAAATTGCCACTTAGACAAGTATGATTGAGAGAAGCAGCTTGATGCAGGAGTGTACATTGACACTAACCCAAGACGCCTGGAAAATGGCACTGTGCTGGTTAATTGGACATTATGCTTTCCCTGGTGTTTCCATCATTATACAGCACATATGGATTAACAATCTTCAGATAAATGAAATGCATGTGGAATCTTAAAATAGTCAGATTGTTTGGTCTACTGCTTCCAATTTATAGATAATGATATTTAAGCCCAGTTAGGAGTCCTATGTATGTATGAAGTCCAACTTCATTATAATAGTAATTTAGCAGAAATCAGACCATGGGTCCCATCACCTTAGCCTTGGTCTTTCCTCACACAAACCCATGTGTCTGGCTAACTCTTAACATTCCTGAATGCTTTCTTGCTGGATGAGGGGGAATTGAGAACTTTAAATGATTTAGATGTTATCAGTGTGACTGCAGATTCTGTCTGGACATGCCAAAGGGGTAAAGTTATAGAAATTGGATATTGAGATGAATCTCTGTGCAGCTAGTGCACTACATTCGAGGGTTCTTTTTTTTTTTTTTTGCGAAACAAATTACTGATAGTCAGTTGTTTGTATGTTATTTTCATTGCATTTATAAACTGTCACTAAGCAAAGCGTATAAAAATAAATTGGTTTTTGTAGATGCTAAATAATGAATAGTGTGGTGGTTTGAATGAGAATAGCCCCCATAGGCTAACATATTTGAGTGTTTCTTTACCAGATGTTAGTGGGACTGGACTCTTTGGGGAGGTTTAGAGAGAATGGCCTTGTTGGAGAAGATGTATTGTTAGGGGTGGGCTTTGAAGTTTCAAAGCCTACACAGCCCCCGATTATTTCTCTCTACCACATGATTGAATTATAAGATGTGAGCCCTTAGCTACTGCTCCATCACCATGCCTGCTGGCCTGCTGCCTTGCTCCCCACCACAATAGTCATGGAATCTAACCCTCTGAAACTGTAAGCTCCAAAGAAACATTTGGACATTTTTTTTTCCTGTAAGTTGCCTTGGTAATAGTGTCTTATCATATCAGGCAGTGGAAAAGTAACTAAGATAATCAGTTTTAGATGAAAATTTATAAATAATATACTTGCCTAAGATTATATATTACACACACACACATATATACATACACATCTTGGCAGATGAGATGGTTTAGTAAGTAAAGGGGCTGTTGTTCAGCCTGATGACCTGAGTTAAGTCTCCAGGACCTATGTAGTAAAAGGAGAAAACCGACTCCCCAAAGTTCTGCTCTTATGTCCATATCCACTTTGTGGCATGAACATACACAAATATATAAGAAGTAAATAAGTAAATGTAATCTTTTAAAATGTGTAATTCTCTGATTAAAGAAAGGTCATCATAAATATAGGAAGCAAGTATCTATAGGATCAAGTTTTGATTGTACAATGCTCTAACAGTACAGGTTTACAATTAGCCAATTAAAATATTGCAAGTCAAGAGTACCCAATATGCTAAATAAAGATAAATTTTCAGAGCTCCTCACTGATTGAGGTTTCTTAGGACTTCTATGGAGACATAATCTCATGGCATTAATTCTGATATTTCAAGCTATTAAATTGAAAGCTATACTAATGTTCACACAGTTACATTTAATCTTACTAATAAACTTACATTCTCTATCATACAGAGATTGAGTTAAGCATTTAGGAACTTACAGTGGGAATTTCAAAACAGTTCTCTCAAATTCTGCTGTGACAAGTGAAGCCACTTGGGTGCTCTGTTGAAATTAAAATTGGTATTCAATAGGTCTAGAATAAGCAATGCTTCCAAAACATAAACATCTCATGGGATGTTTTGATTTCTCTTGGACATATTTTTTTGGGGAGACAGGGGTTCTTCACAATGCCTTATATAGCCTTAGCTGCTCTCCAACTCATAGTTCACTGAACAAGTATGGCCTTGAACTCTTGATCCTCTTGCCTCAACCTTCAAAGTGATAGAACGATAGGGAAGTAGAGTCATATCCAGCTTGACACACATTTTGAATAATAAGGATTTAGCAGAGCAGGGATGGATGAGAAGGGAAAATGAAAGGAAGCTTTGCAATACTACTCCTTTCCCACAGCTCCCTCTCCTTCACTGGATAATTCTTTCTTCTTTTGATGAAGTCTATTTTATCGGGTTTTTCCTAGTATTTTATTTCAGTAATGCAAAAAAGAGGAACTAATGCAGATGAATTGATTCCATGAGATTCCTGCAGTCAGAACTAATTTCTGGACGAGAAAGACCTAGAATTGAAGCATCCACTAGGCAATAGAATCGGGAAGAAAATGCAGAAGTAGGGAAATTCGGAGGTATAATGAATACCATAGAAAACAAAGCCTGCAGTTCTAACTGTGGTTGTCCTTGAATACCTTCAGAAAGAAATTTGAATGCATAACAAAGTATACCAACAAGAAACCTCCAATGTTATTAGACAGAAGTTTCAGATAAACTAGAGCTGGGAGGAAATTTCCTTCCCTGGGTGATTGTAGGGGGTAATATCCTTTACATGGAAAGCCAGGAGAATCCTAACTGTGTGGGTTTAGGAAATGTTTAATTGCTTAAATACATTTTTGTTCTAGAACAAACTTATAGTAATTCCCAGAACAAAAATAACAACTTGTGTGAGCATATTTGTGAACAATACTGTGTCAGAATAAAATAGGTGTGTGGGGGGGGGGCAGGCAAAGGGCTCCCAAAATAAAACTCGCCTTGGGCACTGAGCACGCAGGATGATTATTTATACACACCAGGCAGGGACATGCTTGTTAGTTTAGGATGCTGACATTTCTGACAGCTGCCTAGGATTTGATTTCCTAGGATATTCTGAAAACCACAGTTTTTAAGCCTCCTAACAAGCAGTGACCCTTTTGTCAAGTAAAATATTACCCCTTAGGATAGGATACTCAGGATCCTTGTGTGGAATAGAAGCCTGTGGAGAAGCAGATCAGTGCATCCGTCATGCTCTCCCAGTGTCCTGTGGTCAGCCTCAGAGCTGCTCAGTGGAAACTTGGGGCTTTGCAATGCATGATCAGAATTCAATTTTTCTAGCTACCCAGGTCCAGAGCTTTTCTTCCCCCAAACTTGGTGACTTCCCTCTTTGCACAGACCCTATTGTCTTATTAGTGAAACTTTGATTCCCAATAGAACTGATTTGTATATTATTCACCACACATATGAATAATTGACCCACTTGCTCTAAAATACTAGTAAATGCAATGGATCAATGGGTATCAAGATTTAAGGGAAACAAAATGCAATAAAAGAAAGTTTGTTTTCTATTTTAATTTTCCTGCTATCAAGTACTTCCTCATGTAGTTTTGTATTTCTAATGAATGCAAGACTGTTTTGAATCAATGATCTTGTCAACAAATGATCGATATTGATTGATAATGAATTTGCCCTTCATAAAGAGACTCCCTGGGAGTGAATTCTAATGAGATGTTTGGCATTAGAAGGGTGTAAAGCATGTGATGCTTAGACGCTTGTCAAAACAAAACAAAACAACAAGAAGAAAAAGTGCTATTTGTTAGAGTGCTGACTTTTCTTGTTTGTATTATCTGATCATATAAGAGATTATAGGGTCTGGGTTATGGTGCAGCTGCTATGGACTTGAAATAAGGAGGTTTGGTTTGATGACCAACATCAGGCTATTTTGGTTTTATTACAGTTAGATCTTAGAGTAGGTATTTATGTCTTTTTTTTTTTTTTTTTTTTTTTTTAAATCTGGGCACCAGTTGTGGGTCACTGTAGGTAGGAATGGCAGTGACTTGTCAGTGGTAATATTATTCTCCTTTTGAGCTCTCTGCGTACGTTTTCTCAATCTCTGGGAAGTTGAGCAAACTTCTAGATGTTTTCTTTCATATTTAGTGTTTCTTCTTGGTTAAAACATATTTCACAGGATTGTAAGTGTTTTTTATCATTTGATATTCTCTCCAGCCAAAAATGATAATCATACAAGGAAATTCTAACCTCCCATTTTGTAATGAGAATTCCATTTACATCAGAAGAATTGAATCAAATATCTTCGATTGGAAGCAAAAAATTACATCTTAAAATGTTTTTTATCCTTTACAGTGGTTAAACCCAGAGGTGGGAGCATGCAAGGGAAGTATTTTAGCACTGAGCCCTATCTCTAGTATCCAAATGAAACATTTACTGGTGCCTGTAATTCTTAGAAAGAGATTTTTCACAAGACAAATATTTCAATAGACAGAACTGCTCAACTTTCTGACTTAGGGATCTTAGTTCACTTTCCTGGTGTTTTGGATGCCTGATCATTTGCATTCAAAATGACAGGAGATCACCTTCCTCAGAATTCTGGAGTTAAGAGAAGAATGGGATGGAGCACACACCATACTGCAAATAAGTCCCATACATTCTGCACCTAGAGTGCAAAGTCGAGGAATCAACTGCAGAGTATACACTACAGCAACACACATTAAAAGATAGCATAACATTAATTTTTTTGGCTTATAGAATTGTCCTTACTAAGTAGTTGTGCCCAGGCTATAATTAGGCAGAAGGCTGATAACCTGTAATTTTCTATTATTCTAGAGACAAGATGGGGAAGAAACTGTGGTTGATCTCTTCTTGTGTGCATTATTATGGATTTGTTTAATCTTCATAGTAGCCCTGAGAGGTAAGTATTTTAATTTTCATATTATAGTCTTAGGTTTTATAGCTAAGTCGACTCCATTAATGGTCTGAACTTATTAGTTAAAGAGAGTGACGAAGACTCAGGTAAATGACTTCAGACCAGAATGTTTTTATTTTTTAAGTTCACCCTGTTCCCCAAGAAATAAGAAAGTAATTTTAAATATATAGATAATTTTAAATGGATACAGGACATCTGCAAATACAGATTAGATTTAGATGTAATATAGAATATTAGATTTTGAATAAATTTTATTTGTAATGTGGTACAATTGACCCCTAAATCAGAAAATATCCAGTTATTAAACATATTTTCCTCATTTCTCTATCATGACAGGCAAGGTGTAGCAATTTGATTTTCAACTACAATAAATACATATTTTGTCTTTAATACCCTGGCAGTGATCACACACAGAGCCATTTGTGTTCCTATATCCAAACAGCTGCTAGAAAAATCCAAGATTATGAAACTTAGAAATGCTATCTGTAAGATCTTATTTATATTCAAAAATAAATGAAAATCTTTATTCTGATTATCTATTTTAAAAGAGAATGCTATATGTTTCGAGCTCATTTTCTTTCTCACTGTGATAGACCATTTGTCCTGACTGTGGAAAAGGGAGTCTAGAAGCAACCTCATGAATCCATCTACTCATTGCCTCCTCTACTTTGTCTTCTACATTCAAATCAGGCAACTGAGAGCCAGCATATGAGACAAAAAACAGAGTGAGAAGAAAATGACTTTTTGCGTCATCTGAGATTTGATTTTTTTGTGATTAAAAATTAGATTTAAACTAAAATTACAATTAAATCAGTTTTAATAAAAAGTTAAAGGGCAAGATTCACTGCAACCTGACTGAAATACAGATTCTTTCGTGCAGGAGAAATGGGCTCAAGCTCCACAGTCCAGCTTGCCCCCTCTGTTGCTAGGAGGGCTCAATACCAGTGCACACAAACTCCAGGCAAATCTACATGTGCAACTGAAAAACATGTTATTATTTCTGGACTTGTCACTAGACAAAGATGGGCATTGTTATGGGGAAGGTTGGCCTGAGCTAAATGACAACAGAATTAATTAAGCAAGTGGCCAATGATAGATAGATAGAAGTATGATTGATAGGTAGATGAATTGAAAAATGTAGTCTATGTAGCCAGATGTTAATTACTAGGAGAGAATTTGTGGATTCTAATACCTATAAATTCATGTATGAAAATTTAAGATTAAATGTCTGAAAGAGAGCTAACACATTCTTACTAAAAGTTGTTATTTTCTATGGAACCTCTTAATGCTTACAATAACACAGTAGAGCGAATATAAATACTATCGTGTAACAACTAAAAAAGAAGGCAAAGTTTATAGGCTTATGCCTCTGAGTCAGCACCATCCTAGATAAAATTAACAAGCACTATATTTTAACAAGTACTTACACATACTATGCACTTTGCACTTTAATTTTTTTTTCTTTGAAAATCTTCAGTAACGGACTTGAGGCTCCTATTAGTAAACACTCACACATTTCCCCTCACATCTAGGATACTGTTCGCTCACAATCTTGTATGCTCCTGTCTATCAAGGACAGAGCCAGGATGCTGACCAAGATGAGTTACCATCAGTCCTTAAGGTTTTCACTTTTCTGCCTCATGAGATAATCACCCTTCATTACTCATTCACAAGCATGTAATATTATGTTCATCACACACTGTGGGTTTATAATATACTGTAGTTTTCTAATGTAACTCTATATTAGATACTCTATCCGTGGACTCTGCTCTTCAGAAAATGTACATCTTGTGCTTCTTGAACTCAAACACTAGCAAGAGAACAGATATAATCACAGCTGCCAACATTCTATTACCTGCATCTGTACAACATCCTGTGACTTAATACACAGAAGTACTGGATGCCTCCTTTCATATTCCATTGAAAATAAGATGTCACTCATTATGATACAGGAAAAATAACACAAAAAGATCATTTAGACCATTAAACCACAAAATTATGTGTTCTTATCAATCTAAGATATAATTCTGTTTACAAAATTATAAGCTTGTCAATGAAATATGTGCCTTAGCATTCATGAAATACAATGTGCACTCTGGTGCTCTCACAGCACGACATATTTATTGCCTATGTCTTAGTTTACTGTAATTCACACACACACACACACACACACACACACACACACACACACACAATTGCTACTCACTTGCCTCCCAAACCATTCCATCTCTAGTGCTCATGTACAACAGATAGTACCGTGGTCCACTATGTGGACTCTGGATCTATCTTCTCTGGCTGCAGTACCAGGTATGTCTTTACAACATGAAAGCTGTCTAGTCTTGGAAATTTTTCTTATATTTCCATAGATGAGATTCACTTTGTCTAAAACACAGATAAGGATAAAATCTAGCAAAAATGGTTTTGTGAGGATTAAATACATAACATTATCTCTTGTATATATTAAGTGGCAATAAGTATTTACATTAATATGACTGTTAGAATAACTAAAGAATAAATGAAGATGTTGTCTACATTGAACTCTCTATGCAAATCTTCACGATGTATTGGGGGTTCCCTCTCAGCTTCAAGAAATGAACTTTTACAAGTGTGCAGCTGTTCTGGACATCATGAATGTATACACAACTATAATCATAGCAGTTATGTACCTGTCTTGTAAGCTCATCCTACTAAGTCACATATCCCCAGAAGACATACACAGCCATGCACAGAGAACCTGCTGCCTTTTAAGTATTTCTACTTTCCATAAATTTACAATTAACACTAATCCTGATGTCGAAAATAAGCTGTGAACCAAAGCAAATCGTCTTAAAAACAGATTTTCATTAATGAGAAGATTTAGTGTAAGTTCCTCACAGCCAACTTTTTACTTGGCTTTTGTGAGAAATTGTGAAGCAACTTTCCTTGGTGATCCCCCTACATGCTGATCTGGTACATGCTTGAGAGCACTTTTGTACTTAATTGGGGCAGAAACACAAGTAAAGGCAGAGCCTTCTTTAACTTTCTCATACGTTTCCTTTCCAGTACTTAAATGTGCTGTTGCATAATGATAAAGCACTAAACATATCCATATATCCATCAAATATACATTCTTAGGGCTGAGACAGGCTTTAGCTTTCCACAATGTATTAAGCACACTGTAAGCATCAATATTCCTGTGTGGTCATCTCAAGCATTCATTTAAGTTTAAGCATGTGCATACTTTCTCGAGTGTGCACATTCCTCATCTCTTCCATTTCTCTCCTACTATTGTCTTTGAGTCTGTTTAAACTGTGTTGCTCTAAATGGGGGAGAAGTCATACACACATGGTTCTAGCAGGAATTTCCTCATCTCTCACCATATAGGCTATACACAGGAGGCAAATGCATCTCAGATGAACTAATAGAATTTTATTGTAGAGATAACACAAAATACAAATAAAAATAGGTGCAAGATGTATGCACTCTTTGAAGTCATTTATTTTGTAATTATTTCTTCTTACATGAAAGAGAAACCAGAAGGGACAAAATGGAAAAGCAGAGGCACATATAATGTAACTGTCTTTGAATAATCAAATTCTAATGCTTCATACAGAAATAGGTTACAGAGAAAAATCATGAACTAGGGAATTGTTTAGATATTCCGTCCTCCTTTTGATACTTCCTCAACTTTGATTTTTCTTCAGAGCTCCATTCTCCTAGAAATCAAGGGACAATTTCATTTCTGACCCTTGTCATGCTCATTAGTTAGTATTGCATATAGCAGTGCTGGAGGAAAGATAGGGTCACAGGCAGTAGTTTATTAGACCTCCCCAATTGAATCATAATAGCAACTTGATGTCCACAGTAGAAGAGGGAATTAGAGTATGTGACATCATCTACCTCTGTAGGTAACAACCAATGGAGACACAGGCCTTCTGTTCCCTGCTAAATATGTGCCATTTCTAAATTTGTTTGTTTACATTTCATTCACATTCCCCTTTATATTTGAAATCCTCTAGCCTGAGTTTTCCAACATGGCAGTCCAGGAAATATGCTACATGTTCTAAATTATATTAAGTCATATATGATCAGAGTTCCCAGAATGGTTTAAACAAGCAGATACTTTGGATTAAACTACCAGATACACACCCAGTACACAGAGAGGGTTTTAGTTCCCAGCCAACAACTAGAACAGTATTTGTTTGTCTTTGTCATTTATCTTTTTCCTACTTCATTGGAACATTTTCTGAAATACACAATATTAAAATGTCAAATTCTAGCCATGGGAAGTAGCATGGACTCAAGCAAGGGCTGAATAAATGGGATCCTGCTTTCAGTTTGCCATACACAGGAGGTGGCCATTGTGTTTGCAGTTATCCACAGAGTCTTGACACTCCCCATCTTAAATCATTAGCATCCTTCAGCGTCTTCAATGTGGTTCTAATGGGTCACTAATCTATTAGTAAGACTGCAGCATGGGGCTCAAGAAGGAATATTTATGAGAGTGAGGAAAACATTATAAACTACTACCACATCTCTGAAATGTATAAGAAAAAACATATTTATTCATTTAGAAAATTAACAATTTCTTTTTTTTTTTTTTTGGTTTTTTGAGGCAGGGTTTCTCTATGTAGCTTTGTGCCTTTCCTGGACTCGCTCTGTAGACCAGGCTGGCCTGGAACTCACAGTGATCCACTTGCCTCTGCCCTTCTATGTGCTAATTTTGCATAGAGAAACAGGAAATGCATCTTTATCATCATTATTACATCTTTGAGTATTTTTATATGCCAATCAATTTTCTATATGTGTCTCATTAAGTAAATCTAAATATATTTTCTACATGAAGTGGAATAATTATTTTCTTCTGTTTCTTGCCCAGGACAATTTTCTTTTAGGAGTATTAGTGAACTGACTGAGTTTTTCCTGATTCTTTCTCAATTTGGATGTCTGCACTCCAGTCATTCCTGCCATAGGTGAGCCATTTCTAATTTGTATTTTGTAGCAGGAATCTTAAAAGTTCTTATTAATAAAATCAAGCCTGAGGCCACAGCTTCCTCATCTTACCAGTTCCTCAGCTGGTGTTGTTTCCTCAGACTGCAAGCTTCTGAGTCCTCATCCAGAATGAGTCCCAGCTGAACTATTGCTAGAAGCCTAAAAGCTTAACCAGCCAAATCTTCTAGTTTCTGGTCTTCACGCCTTATATATCTTTCTGTTTTCTACCATCACTCCCTGGGATTAAAGGCTCGCTTTCTGGGATTAAAGTTGAGTGTCTCCACACTGGCTGTATCCTTGAACACACAGAGATACGCCTTGTTCTGCCTCCCAAGTGCTGGGATTAAAGGCATGCACCAACACTCCCCAGCTTCTGCTATGGCTTGCTCTGGCCCATTTTCTAGCCACCATTTTTGGCTCTGTTCTAGTGGCTGTCTGTTCTCTGACCCCAGATAAATTTATTAGGGTGCACAATATTGTGGGGAACACAATACCACCACAGTATTTAGATTTAAATTTTTACAAAGCTGATTATGGAGAAACAGCAAGGTACAGAGACCACCACGGTAGGATTGAGGGTATACCAGCTCACATTTACTCATCAGAGCCCATCTACACCTTGAAGGTCCATCAGACTAGAAATAACAAGAAAGAATGCCACAGGACACAACTGCCTGGAGGCAGGCATTTCCAAGAATACTTGCCTGCTTTGGGGAAACAAACAAACAAACAAAAATCCCACCTTGAATGGAGGAAATACATCTTTCCTGGTTACTTATTTCTTTCTTTTGTAAAACAAGCAAACCCAAAATACAAAGTAGTTTATAAAGGGGACCCTCTGCTTTTTATCTCCATGTTTGCAGGAGAGCATAGCTTTCTTAAAATCATCAAATCTAAAAATACCTTAGAAATAACAAGAATAAGAACAAGGAAATAAAGAGGAAAAAACATCACCAGAAAATCAAAGCGATGAAAATCTCTGGGCAGGACATGAAATTGGTGGGCTGTGAGTAAGAAATGCTAGCAAGTCAGCAGGACCATTATCTACCTGTTTATTAAGTTTTCCAGTGTACTAGATTGATCTGAAAATAACAGAATGTTTATGAAGCATGAAGAGTTTCCTAAGCTTTCAATTAAAATGGAATAAAACAAAATGCAGGATGTGTGCGCATCGCAGAAAATCTCATTAGAACACTGGTCATCATGGGCAGGCATGGCTCTATGACCATGTGTGGTTGTTTCAGCTCACTGCTCACTGGCTCAGGGCTGGACCCAAATGGAAGTGCTACAGCTTCCTGCAACCCTGGAGAATATTTAACAGAGAATGATGTAAGACAACCACCTCTTAAGAAAAGAGGAGTACCATGACCTCCATCCTATACTGAACGAAAGGTAACTCTACCCACAGCTTTTCTGTAAAATCCATGGTAAAAAACAGGAGTGGGGCGCACAGGTCAGAAAACAATATGCTACAGCAGTTGCTTCCTTTGCATCTACATTTTTGTAATCTGTTTTAACGAGGGGCTTGAACTCGGGCACAGGAGGGGCAGAAAGAAAGAGCTGTAAATGAAGGAAGAGGAGCAAATAGGAAAGTTGAGAACAAACAGAAACACTGCCACGTGCCTAACAGGTCAAGGCTGAGTGACACTGATCAAGGCATAGGAGAGTATGAGATAGATGGCTGGGAAGCTCCCCCTCCTCCAAAGCCAGACAAGAGGAAGAGAGCAGAGCTCTCAGTGTGTGAGGTCCAGAGACTGGTGTTTGATTTTATTTCCCTTTAATAAATCCAAGGTGAAATAGCTTGAAAACAATTAAAATGACAGTTCTCTGATGATTGCCTACTTTTAAATCTTTAAAAATTTTGAAACACACACACACACACACACACACACACACACACACACACACACGTACCTACAAATGCATTATATACACATACACATTTCTAACTAACAACCCACCACTAAGATAGGTAACAGCTATGTAAATTTTGGCCTCTGTTCTTTGGTTTCTGTCTCAAACCAGCATCTATTGATCTCAAATCCCTGCAACATGTAAATGCATTGGAGTCACCTATGAGAGAGGTTTCTGTTATACTTGGAGAAATTTCCACTGTGATTGGTGTTCTCCATTGCCTGAAGGAGCATCTCAGACTTATGCCAATGGGAGAAATGCATCTAAATATGGCTTATTTATAATTTTAAATGGCAAGAAAGAAAAGAATGGAGGGAAGGAAGGAAGGAAGGAAGGAAGGAAGGAAGGAAGGAAGGAAGGAAAGAAGGAAGGAAGGAGGAAGAAAAGGAGGTAGGGAGGGAGGGAGGGAAGGAAGGAAGGAAGGAAGGTAAGTAGAAAGGCAGGCAGGCAGGCAAGCTAGCCAGGTAAAGAATAAAGCCTCGATTTGCCTTTATTTTTTTCTTAGAGTAATATTTGGCTCTCACTATGTGAAGAAAGTAATCCACTTCTCTTTTTCCTGCATTGTATTTCCTGGAATTGTATTTTCTGAGCACTGGTTAGAGTCAATCAAAATGAAGTGTTGACATATCAGTGCGAGCATAGCAAGTGAGAGGCTAGAGGTTCAGGGCTATCCCACCTATCTGTACTGAACTTCAGTAACATGTAAATACCCTTCAGTTCTAAGTAACTCATGTGCAAGGATGCAGCTACAGTACAAGATTCTAATTTGGCCACTTCCTAGTGATTGGGCGTGGTCCAGTTGTTTATCAACACTCTGCCTCAATTTCCTAAAGTGAAAAAATAGTGTATAGATCTCATAAGAGTTTTTAAAGATTAATTAAAAGAAGGGTTCTGAAGGTCTCAAATAACATATAGTGTATAGTGAGCATTCAGTGATTGTGTGCTATTATTGTTAGGCTGTCCCTTCATCCTTTCTGATAGTAGTAATTTCCTGTGTGCCTGGTGGGTGTCTTTAGCCAACCACTTTGCTAAGAGACTGATTGGGTAAGTAATGATTTGGCACAATCAGTACTGGAGGCAGGTTTGGGAAGGAGAGTCTGACTGATTGCTGTTGTGTTATTTTTCTTTCTTTTATGACCCATAACCAATACTTTCTAGAGCAATATGTATTCACAAATTGCAGGCCTAGGGAGTTGGAAGCAAAGTTACTATTTAAAGGCTTCTCACGGTGTCTGGATTGGCATTTTGTGGTTGCTATTCAGCAATAAATGTTGGATAAGGGTCCAGGTAATTAGTGAGGTCTGCCTTGGGGTTTTAGACCTAGTCCAGGTATTGGGGGTGGACCAGGCCAATTAAAAGAATGAAAAGATATTTTTATCTTGGAATGACTTTGGTGCCAGTCAGGTCTACCAAAGGTATGTGGAACTGGTGTAGTGATTTTTTGCAAAGTTAGAGTTTGCCTGTATTAGTGATAATTCCAGTCAATAATATTCCAAAAACATTGGTTTAAACATGAGCCAATCAAACATGGTATTATAGGGCCAATCATTCCTTGAGGAATATTCTGGGGGGAAATGATTCACGGGGGTGTATTTTTTCCAAGGATTTTCTTGCTTAGTACATGCTGTAAGCAAGTACTTGAAGGAAGCTTGGAATTTGTAGGGTATATAGAAAGGATGGACAATTCTAAGAGAAACAGGAATGGATGATGAAAAACATGGCAAAGGCAGAATCCACAGCATTAGCAAAGGTTCTAAGTGTTAGTATTTAAGTGGCGCTAGGAACACGTCCCAAACACGGCAAGACCACAGAAGAGTTTTATTAAAGAGGATAGAGGTGACAGGCCTGTGTGAAACACACATGGTGGGAGAGATAGGGGGAGGGAGACTGAGAGAAAAGAGACTCATGCAAGATGGCACCGGCTTTTTAAAGGTTGGGCTGCGCATGCGTACAGGAACTCCTGTGGGTTCTCCATGCATGCGCTTAGATTACATGGCTGTGCGCGGCGCTTTATGCAACCATGTAAAGCCACAGAGTCCTGCTCCCGTGAGGTGTCTGACCCGGAGATGGCTATTCTGAACCAGAAATACTTAGGGGGTCTGCCGGGCAAACCCAACCATGTGGACATGTAATCTCTATCACTAAGTAGGAGAGTTTTAATGGGTAACAGTGGGTAACAGGCAGGGAGACATCATATCTGCTAGATAAGGGCACTCATGGCCTTCACTTTTCATTGCTTTTTTTTTTTTTTCATTTAAAAGATATTAGTAAGACATGGGCTTTTTATGCAAAAGAAATGAGTAACAAATTGAAACATGAAACTGCCAACCTCTTACCTCATTTTACCTTAAAGAATGGTGATTTCACATGACTGCTCTAATATCTTAAAACTGTTCTCTCACATGGGCAACAGGCAGGAGGAAAAGGTTGGAGTCAAAATCTCTTTGCAAAGATAAAAGCCTATGTGTAGTGACACAGTGGACATTTTAGACAAAGAAACAATGGTGAGTTTTAGTTACAGAGAGAGAGAGAGAGAGAGAGAGAGAGAGAGAGAGAGAGAGAGAGAGAGAGGAAGTGAGGGAGTGGTGAGTGAAAGAGGAAGGAAGGGAGGGAAGGACAGAGAGAGTAAATATATTTTCTTTCTTTTTTATATTTTGTGTATTCAGAGATCCAGTGATTATTTCTTGTATTGCCCTTTGGTTTTGAAATATGAGGATTTACATATCACTTAGTTTCTTGACTCAGAGACTCCCACAGAAGGAGAGGAGTAGTCTCCCAGGATAGCAGGTATCTTCTCGGTTTCCAAGGCTAGGGGTGTTATGCTGGATTTGATAGGCAAATGAAAACATATGTGAATAAGTACAATCACTGAGACCAACATTCAGACTTTTTTTTAGTTCCTCCTTAGGCTTGAGGATCAAACCACCAGAAAGTAATTTTGCTGTTGAGTATACTAGAAAGAGAAAACGTTTGTTTTTATTGGAAAGGGTTTAAAAGGCCTCATACTCAGAATATGCTCTTTATTATTTAAGAATGAATATATAATTAATAAGATGGGAATAGATAACTTGAAAACATACAGCCATCCACCTGCTTTCTAATTCAAAAGTGCTCCAAGGTTTCTTCTTTGGAACTAAGGAAGCTGGGATTTATTAAATTTCTAACTCATTTACTTCTTTGGTATAGTTGGCCTGTGCAGAATAAAGAGGAGTCATGAACTAATCTACATCCACTGAAGTGAAATTGTTTTAAAGCTATACCAGGAGATTAAGACCACCCATGTGAGCATAGTTGAAAAGATAGTACAGCTAGAATAGGAGGCTGGTACTGGTAATTGATACTATATTCTCAATGATGACTTGGATTTATTTACACTAATTAATTGAAATACATATGTATATTTCAACTATTACATTATTAAGAAGGAAGCTACAGATATCCTCTCCCCCAGCTTGTCATCAGCAGTAAAATCTGCCCTGGCCCTATTTTTGACACCTTTTCCACAAATGGAAGAAAAGTAGAGGTACATAGGACAAAAAGTACATACATGGCCTATAAATGGTTTCCTCTTGCACCCATTAAAATTGGAAGTAGAGACAAAGGTGAGAATTCACCAGATTCCCTCTGTCCATTCCCTTAGGTATAGAAATGACTTCCTTCTTCCCATGGAAAGTAGGAATTTGTTACATTATTCTAACCAGTAATTGCTAAGGAAACAGAACACTGTGTTCATGTGTCAAATCAAATATCCTCAGTAATCCCAGGACCAGAAAGATGGTCTGGAGGCTAAGAGTGCTTGCTGTTCTTATAGATGAGTCTGGATCAGTTCTAAGCACCCACACAGGGAAGCTCGGAACTGATGTAACTCCAGATACAGGGGATCCAACGCCTTCTTTTGGCTTTTGCCAGCACCTGTTCAGAGTAGACATAAGCACACATAGGCACAACACACACATAAATAATAAACAGACAAATAATTCATTAAACCTTTAAAAATGATTTGAAATTACCCCTGGTAATTTATATTCAAGAAAAGTAAGCCAGAAACAGGCACATTTATGCACACATGACTGTGTACATATATCCACATACATGCGATGATGTTGCTGTTCTTTGAACAGACAAACTAGAAATGGAAAGGCTTCTCTTTGTAGTGATCTAGGTGACCTTTAAGTCAGATCTCTGTGCTACCTGCCCCAAAATAGAGTTCCAAAAACTCTGCCCCCCTGATTTTTCTGGAGAAGACACATGCGTTTTGAAAAGTAGCCCACAGTGTTTGAGAAATTTAGGAATTTTCTGGAAGCACAAAGAGCAATACAACTGCCCATTTCATGTCATCTCTGATTCTCACATCTTAATAATATGATATGATTTGTTACATGCCTTCCATTTCTCCGTTTGCTTCATCAGCATAATTATATGCTCCTGGAAGTTAGACCCTTGTTGGACATGCTATTATATCCTTCATAGTGTATGGCTTTGTGATTAAATAAATCTAGAAATTCCATAATAGGGAACAATGAGGGGAATGAAAAAAAAATCAAGACATTAGAAACAAAGAATACTGTGCAGTGTAAGAGACTGTGCAGCATAATAGGAAAAAAAAAACAACAATCTTGGGGGATGTACTAAGACAGGAATGGCCGCTGGTCTTAGGAAAAGTGCAGAAAAATAATCACTGCTTGGTGTTTTTAGGTCTTCTGCCTCTGTTAGGTCTTTTTGTCTCTCCCTATCCATTTGCCGCTGCTATCCTCCCTTCTGTCTTTCCCTATGAATAGTCCCACAGGGGTATGTATGGCAGACAGTAGCTCAACAGGACATCCCTGCAGGTCCTGGTCTAGGAAAGGCCATGTTGCATTAAACACCCTTTTAATTCACCAACAAAAAGAGAATCTGCAATCCTGACAGGGACTAGAGGGCATCCTTGCTTCATAGTGCCAAAATCCAACCAGGTGAAGGTTTCTCTCTCTCTCTCTCTCTCTCTCTCTCTCTCTCTCTCTCTCTCTCTCTCTCTGTATGTCTCTCTCTGCCTCTCTGTCTCTGTCTCTGTCTCTCTCTCTTTCTGTGTGTGTGTGTGTGTGTGTGTGTGTGTGTGTGTGTGTGTGTGTGTAAAATTCTCTAAGAGCCCCCAAGAGGGTAAAGAAAATAGTAAAGATATGCTTTCCAATTTCTCAAAAATCTTGTGGTAAGCTTTCTCACCAACCCCCAAAAGAAAGGCACTTTCCCCTAGCAATGCTTTGAAAGCATTGTTCATTGGCTGGAGACATTCTTCCTTCCTCATCCATTTGGAAAAGGAAACAAAGAGTCCTGGGCTATGAAATGCCCCTGTGTGTGAGAGGTAGTTTTGCTGAGAAACAGATGACCTTCTGCTAGCTTCGTGCTACAAAGTGCACAAGAGAAATGTCTCTATTTAAAGCAATAAACAATAAGCCTAAAGTGAGCCATGGATTCTTAAAAGGGCCAGTTCATATAAATCCAACCTCTCTCTTTTCTTTTGAAACCCACTTTGTTTGCATTCTCTACCCTTTCCTTACATCCTGTCTAGCCTCCTTCTGGTAGTGTGTTCTCTCCCTTTTCCTGCTTCAAAGCCACCCTTCTCCACTCATCTATTGTATTGCAATTACATTCCTCTTTCTCTTTCTGTTGCTTGCTTTGTATGTCCTGTGACTAATGAAGTATGATTTTCTTAGCTTCCAGGTCTATCAGACAGCAGGACAAAGAGCCTAGGCAGTAGAGGGGAAGGCCTCCCTACTTTTTTTAAAAACTAGTTTTACTCATTATATGGATATCATGAGCCCTTGTTCTATTTTATTCCTGCATTGTGCTCTAACAGACTTCATCAAGGGGATGGCATTTATTTTTAAAGCAAGGGCCCAACTAAAAGCTTGCCAATCTAATGAAAAAACCTACCTTGACCTGGCTTCTCTGGTTTTTTTTTTTTTTCCTACTCATTGCTTGTGAGATACCTGACATGAATATTAATGATATTCATTCAGTAATGTGTCTCCAAAAGACTTCATTCAATCTGCTTGCCAGTAGTGTCCTATTAATGACAGTGTAGTAAAGAGATTTCAAGGTTGCTCTGCCTCATGTGAGATGAATTTTAAGAGGAGAGACCTTCTATGGACAAGATCTCTCAGACAGGTTTCCTACTGGAAGATGACATTTATCTTTCTGTGTTATTTAAATTTTCATAATACCTGAAAATCTAAGAAGAGGCATATCTTTCATGTTCTTAAGGGAAAGGAGACAAGCTCTTCAGAGGATTGTAGATAGATTATTAATTGCAGTTTTCATTTTCTTGTTTTTTCCTATTTCTGCTGCTCTGTTTCCTCCTTTGTTTTAGTTCCTTCATACCTTTCCTTTCTTTGCATACTAACACCATCATTAATCAAAGGCTCTGAAATCGTTTCCTTATCAAATTTTATGAGGGAGTTTATGGATATGCTAAATTTGTCCTGATCAGATCCTTTCCATGCCAAACCTCTTTTCAAATTCTTCTCCACCATAGAAAGAACTATCCTTTCCAGATGTAGCTGTGGACACCTGCTCCTCATGCTGCTATTCAGTATGTTCTCAGTGGCTGGAAGTCCCTGCTATAAAAGATGTAACGGGACATTAGACTGATAAACCCAAGCTAGTGTGAAAAATCCTTCTGTCTCCAGAAACCTTAGACCAGTTGGGAATTCTAGATGCACAGTGAGAGGACAAAAGTAATAGGAAAGCAAGAAAGGGATATGAGGTAGTAGAGATTTTGCTGAAGTAAATGACTCTCTAAAAGACAGAAAGGGATAGATGAGGAGGAGAATGGAGGACTGAATTCTAAATAAGGCAGGTCTCCAGTTATCTGCCTGGGAATCTATGGTCTGAGTGTGTGCTCCTTTATATATGTTTTCTCAGCATCTGATACCCTCCAGGCTATCTACCCATTTACTCCACAAAACTTCATACAAACAAATCTCTGTTATTATGAGTGATGCCACCCTTTCACTGGGGGTTATTTGGAGTCATCCTTTTATTATTTTCTCTGCTTAAATAAAAGGGTAACCTATGCTTATCAGCAAATATGTGTCCTTTGCTCTCCACTTTCACTAGCAAGGCAACAGATTCATTCCATCTAGGCTTTATTCAGATTCTAAATGCTAATGGTGAGATTGATGCTAACAAGAGCTTCCACTGTTGAGGACACAGTAAGTATTCTTCAGACAACATATAGAAAGCTGCTGAAAAATACTATAGAAATGAAGTTTCACGACAATTTTACAGAACTCTAGGCCCTTGCCCCCTGACCAAATTTAATGACCCTACTTGTCTTCAAGTTCCCCTTAATCCTCTCTCCTTTTTTTTTTCACCACAGATTTCTCCATGAGTGCTTTTCTCTCAAATCCTCAATTATCTTCCATCATTACCTCCTTTCTCTCCCCCTTTCTCTCCCCAGACTTCTATGCATGACCAGGAGCAAAGGCAGAAAATGGGAATGGACTCCAGGCTCCAGTGGGGCAGGTAGTCAGGGTGCTCAGGAGCAAGGCCAAGGGAGGGGCCTCACTGAGTCAATCGGGAATCACACTCACTGGAGGACAGCAAGAATGTTAGTTCCAGGGCTGTGGGTTTCTCCATTCCAGCAGGGAGGAGAACACAAAGAGAGAATGAGGTGGAAAGTAAGTGTCCTTGTGTAACTTCTTTTCACACAGCACTAGCCAACCATCTTGATGCCAAACACTTGTCTTTCCTTACACATTGTCTCTGCCTTTATCATCTGCCTGTTTTTGTTCAGTGTCCATTTTATTAAGGATAAAGTTTAAATCTAAGGCAGAAAACTAAAGGTAAAAAACAAACAAAAAAAATGGCACTTGACTTTTCATGGTGTTCTCTTTCTTTCTCTGAATAAACACTAGATGGTTTTATACATCGGAGGATATGATTGACTTCTAAGCAAACATATGAAAAAACAATGAGGTATGATTTGAAATTAAATATGTATTTGGAAGGAAGAGAAGAGAACTTTATACTACTTAAATACCAAAGTGCCCCTCCCCCCCACATACACACACACACACACACACACACACACACACACACACACACACACGTTTCAAGATTCTCCTTTACTGGATTTCTCAACTACTTTATCAAATCAATTGAGAAAAGAACCAAGAATGGATTCAGATTTTATTTAATATCCTGATTCTACCATTTAGTGAGTCGATAATCTTCAACAAATAAATAAATACATCTTAAGATTTATAACCTTATTTGTAAAATGGTCACAGTATCCTTACATTGGTAGCATTATAATGATAGGTAATTTAACTTATACTATATACTGAGATGCTTTCAATGGTGTATCTGCTACCTGGGATGATGATATGTAAATTTGAACAATGTCCATCGCTTTTTAGAAAAGCTTCTTTTTTTCTCCATACAGGTTTGGCTCTCCTGAATTTAGTCTTTCTATGTAAGATACAAGTCTATAGGAGTTGATATTAGGCCTTGAGAGCAGAGAATTAAAACAAAGAAACAGGCAAAAAAACACATGTCTATGGTAATTGTTTATCCTGGCATGATTCTGTGTGAAAAATTCCTCAAAATCTTGGCTTCTTAAACATTTATTTTATTTTATTTTTAAATTAAGATTCTGTCAGCCCATGTGGATTTCATCTGTTTTCAAATCTCACTTCTGCCATCTTTTGTTCCCTGTTTCTTTGTTATATTGTCTGCAATAACAATAGAATAGATAAACCTTGACTTGACGTGTACCTCAAACAATGATAAAAATCAAGTCACATGAAGAAAATGTAAATTTCCTTGTTGACAAAAGCTCTCACAAGTTTCAGGATCCTCAGAGATAACAGTTATGATTGAGCAAACTTTCTGTCTCTTTTGAGAGAAGTACAAGTTTTCATTGTGGATATCCCAGGACAGTCCACATAGTCTGGCTAAGATTTTATCTTCTGACAAATGAAAGCTGAAGAAGCATGGTAAGGAACTTTTTTTAAATTTAATTTACAAACTCTAAAATCTTGGGTCAGTATATAACCTTAATAGTGGGAATAAAATTAAGCTGTTTGCTTATATTTCTCACCAATTAAATGCTATTGTGCTCTAGGGTATTTTAAAATCATTATATCTTTAGGGAATTGTAGGATATGATTGACTTTTAAGTAAACACATGAAAAAACAATGAGCAAAGATTATATCCTTAGGAATATAATGAAGCTATAATAGTTAGTGAGATGCCTCTGGCTTTAAACAACTGAATGAATTGTTACTATGCTGGGGAAAAGAAAAATACCAGAGTCCTCTCTGAGCTTCAGTTTAAGAGAAGTGTGGGGAGAAAAAGCCCAAAGTGTAGATATGAAGGAGCTGAAGACATGGGGCAGATTCTTGGTTGAAATGGTTCTACTGTGATTTTCTAGCTACAGAGGAAAAAAAAGGACAGTAAGTGAAGCCTGGGTTAAAAGCACTTGCTATGCTGCCATGCAGAGCAGAATCCAGAATCACACATCCAAACAAGCCAGGAGCCTTGCAAAGGCTGTAACTCCAGGTCTGAGGGCTCCTGTGCCCTCTTCTGGCCTCCATGTGAACATTTACACACACACACACACACACACACACACACACACACAAGTCTTTAAACCGTGCTGAAGAAAGAGATAAAATAGACATTCTGAAAAGTAAGCCGAAATAAGTTGTGAAGGTATGCCTCATATTTGCACAAGTAACCAAACTGAGTTTGAGACTCACTCACTTGAAGAATTTCTGTTGTTCTCATCTTTTTCTCCCAGGTATGACTTAACTTTTGATGAAATAATTAGCTTTGTACAAATCATTATGAGGTTTTGGTTAACAAACTTTTGTCTGTTCATGAATCTGACATAGTAACAGTGAAATACGTTTAAAAGTAAACTAGAATAACAAATGAATACAGAAACTTATCATGAAAAAACATGTGCTAATCAACAGTAATAATGCTTTGTTTTGTGGCAATAATGAGGACAGAAATGAACTAAGTAGTTTCGGGAAAGTAGATGTGGATCTGTTGTGTGGTTTTCTCTCTCACTTGTGGAGGTGTAAATACTCATATGACAAGGACAATACAAAGTCAAATATGTTGAAGTTGGAGTTTGGTTCAATAATGTTTTTAATATTGCTGTATTCAAAGTTTTTAACTTGATGCTTACTATAAATCAAAGTAAAATCAAACATTGCCTTTCCAAAACCCGTGAAAAGATTACAGTTTCTTAATGTGTACCATACCTTCCCCATTATAGGGCTGAATTAATCAAATCAAAGATGGTCTCTGTCTTACAATACAGAGGCACATCATGTGTTCAGATGAATAGGTGTGTTATGATTTCACCTGGCTGCAAATTCAATCTTTGATACATAAAACTAATTTGTAAATTTCAAGTAGGATCATCATTCATAGTCAAAATGTTCTTTCAAATACAGTGATAACAGACAACTCTTAACTAGTTTCTTTCCTCAGGATGGAGATCCTACTACTCTGTTAATTTGCTGTATTTTGGATTTAAGAACATCTACCCAACTTCAAATGTTTTCTTTTTGGTTCTTCTCTAGGTATTATAAATCAGTTTAAATTTTGACTAGACAGCCATTAGAAATCAATGTTCCATAGGTCAACTCTTGTAGTCAAAATATGTAGGCATATATTCTTCCACATATCAAACCATTAACACATTTTTACATATTCTGTCTAATTACCAAGGTATAATTACACAGCTTCCAATACCAAAGGACAAAAATATTTCTCTTCCAAAGCAATTACATCAAAGAAAAAAATTGCTTATTTTCAATATTTCTAATTTCTCTCTGCCTTCTCTTTATTCTTAAATACTGAGGCACAGCCAGTAAGTTATTCTTCTCTGAATTTTCTTTTGTAAGTGAAGTCTCCAGGTGGTTAAAAGTATCTTTACTTTGAACTCCACATGCTTCCTGATGGATTTTCAGAGAGGTAGGAGCATCATTACAGAAGACACTTAGGAAGAATCTTTAATTAAGGCCTGTTCATCTGATGAAGGAAGTGGTTACATGCCATGTAAGAATAAATCTTCTCCCCACTCTTCCATGTCCTGTGTGCAGTAATCAAGGTGGGTGGAAGAAAACAATGGACTGTCTACTTACTATGGAACTGTAGTTTGTTGCATAAGGAGAAGACCCAAATGTTGGGGAAATATTATATTTATTGCTACAGCCTTTCTTGTATATAGAGGTTCATAAAGGTCCATCTAACTTTTGATTTGATGCCATCTTTTCCCATAAATTTGCCATTAATTAGCAATAATCTATTTATAGTAGTTCACTCATTCAATTTACTGCTTTCATAATCCCTGCCTCCACACTTTTTAAAGAATAAGTTTTTATTTAATATTTCACATAAGTTAAATAGTTGTTTGCTAAAACATTTAATTTTTAAAATCTAGGCAACAACTGAATAGTATACTCATGCATAAGTGTTTTGACATCTACCATGGAGTTACTAAAATCCACAGTCTCAGATACATCTTACCACAATCAATCAAGTCCTTCAACATTGCATAGAGAAAGTAAGTATCTCAAACTGTCTATTCAAGTGCACTTATAGAAATAAGAGCCTCAGATATGGTTATCATCAAAAAAGGAAACAATATATTAAATTTTTGAAAATTGCATTGCAGCAGAATAATCCCTCCATTTACATAACAAAGTATATTAATACTTATTCACTATACTTTCAAAAGCTACACATGCATACATACACACACACACCATAGTTTCCACTGAGAAAATAAGTCACATCTGTAAAACAGCACCACAAATTAGATAATTTTAGGACATAAGCTACGTGCACATTCTTTCCCTGGGAAAGAATGCACTAACTGACAGACTTGGGTAGGAAGAAAGACCATGTGGAGGCATACAGCTGTTTTTTAGTGCTTTTGCAGCTCATAAACCAGTGGACTCCTGTTGGTGCCCAAAGGAGTCTCGCCAGTAGCTTAAGTAAAATGACGATCTCTTCAGTGACGTTACTCACCTGCAACACATGCTCTTGCTTGAAATCCATACTTAGAGAACACAAAGACACCATGCTATTCTAAGATTGTTTCTATGCTATTTTCAAGGATAGGATAAATGTTAGCCCTAAAGGTAATTCCTTCAAACAATCCTTAGAGGTCAAAGAGAAGCAATGAAACCAGTGATGGTGGTCCCCTAACAACAAACCAAATTCTTTTGCTTACAGTCTTGTAACTTGAATCTTAAAAGGTCTTATTAATAAAACAAGCCTGGATCCAGGTATTGGGGAGAATGCTGAAAGATCAGAGAAACAGAACCAGTCACAGCTAACCTCACCTCGCCAATTCCTCAGCTGATCTTGTTTCCTCGAACTGAAATCTTCTGAGTCCTCACCTGAATGGATCTCAGCTGAACTGTACTAAAAGCTTAACCAGCTCTAGTTCCTCATTTTTTATGCCTTATATACCTTTCTGCTTCCTGCCATCCATTCCTGGGATTAAAGGCATGTGTCACCAAGCCTGGCTGTTTCCAGTGTGGCTTTGAACTCACAGAGATCTGCAGGATCTCGGCCTCCAGAATGCTAGGATTAAAGGTGTGTGTGCCACCATTTTCTGGCCTCTATGTCTATCAAGCAACTCTTCTGTTCTCTAACCCCAGATAAGTTTATTAATGTGCACAATACATTGGGGAACACACTATTACCACAGAGTCTAGTCTCCATCTTAGCCTGACTTCAGGTAATGAAAGTGCAAAGCTGTTTGTTGGGATCTCTCAGTGGCTTTTCCGTATGTTGTCAGCTCTAAGCACAAGAAGTCTTTTACCTTTATCTGCTTGCATTGACAGCTTCATCAGCAAACCCAGACACAATGCCCTAATCTTGCTTTCCAAATTTTGGACTTCCCCAAAATTTCCCCCAACAACGAAATAACAGGAAACGAAGGACCCTGTGTCCCATACCAACTAGATATTTGAGAAATAACTCATAACTTCCCACTTCCCAACTCATCTGTTACAACCAGGTCATTGTAACATATGGTAAGTTTTGCTTCTCAATCAGTTGCCCAAGGCCATGCATATGTCTCTGCTCACCACTAATTCAAATTTCTGCAACTTCTGATTATTCCTGTGGTCATGCAATGCCGGCTCCCTTTTCCTGTCTTTAGTCTGGTTTCCCACTGCAGCCTGACTCACCTCTTAATGCACAACATGAAGCATGTCATTGCTGAGGTAAAAGTTAATTTTCCTGAGAGAGATCCCAGGGCCTTTTGCAAAGCTCCATGGAAATAGACTATGATTTTGAGTTTAAGGCCCTGGAGCTTAATGCAATCAGTCTTGACCAATCACAAGCCTGTAGCCCCAGGATCTTTTTCATGTCAATGAAGCAGCCAAGGCTCTCTGAAGCAGAAATGTAATGAGTAGACTTCTATGACTTACTCACTACATCATATGTGTATAAATCTGTATCAGGCTCAAGCGGGCTGCAGCTGCTCACAGATACCAGCATTGATTAGGTCTCAATCCAACCTTATGCCTTATAATCCTGCTGTTGTTTTTCCATTCCTATGGTGCTCCTATCATCAAGTGCTCAGAGACCCACAATCAAGAACACAGGTTCTTCCTACAGTCTGGCACCTAGCTAACCTCTGTGGACTATTGCAAAATGCAAAGGTATGTATTACTGATTTTGTCTTTGATCACTACAATTGAGAATAACCCCAAAATGGACTCCTGGCAGTTTCAATGTTCTGATTTGCATGGCAACAACTGAGTTTAAACAAAACTTTGGCATTCATATTTCTTATTAATCAATTAGCCCATATTTAAAGTTTCATGCCCCTTTACAATGTATCTTGCTCATAACCATCTCCTAAAAAGCAAACACACTTTCAGAGATACTGTGTCCACTCTTAAGACAAGTGCCAAGTAGGCCAGCAAGATTGCTTCTCTAGTAAAAGTGTTTGCAGCACATGCTTGATGATCTGAGTTCACCCTCTGGAATGCAATAAAAGATGGAAGACTCACAAGTGAAGTTACCGGACAAACATACCCAATTGGGAGTTTTCTATTTTTTTTTTCCTTTTTTAGTTTTTATTCTTGGCTATAATCTGAACCTTAATGAGAAAAAGAATCTCAGGATATTGAAACTAAGAGGTTCAGAAATAATTGTTGATAGCAAAATCACAATTTTCTAAATACACATTCTTTCCAAAACAGAAAAAAAAAATATTTTTTAGGTTAGTTCTTGCTCTTCTCATCAGAATATTATATACTTCCCTATACTGATAATTATCCTTCATATTACTTAACATGGGTACAAGAATGACATATGATCATTTTAGAAAATTAGAAAAATCATAAAAAATATTATTGCCAATTTCACCATGTATTCATTTATACAGCTTTTTGGTGTGCATTTAATAAATTACAATTCCTTCATCACAAAAATGTTAGTTCATCACTGGCAACGGTAGACATAGCAAGAGCTCAGTATTATATGTCCAGGCTACAGGCAAGGGACAGAAGGTGAGTTGCAATTAGAAAGGGGAGCTAAGACATAAATTCTTTGGCTGGTCTTTATGAAGGAAGACGGTCTGCTGAGACACTAAACGGATTTTGTTTTCCCATTTTAAAGGAAGACATTGGGGAGCTCCTCATCTGCTAAATGTCTCCGGAAGCAGGCAAGACAAACAGATGAGAATTATTACATCAAGTGGTGGTTAATGTGCAAGATGTTCAACACCTAATAGATAAACAAGACATGAAAAAATCTCCAGGACCAGATGGCAGTTCTTATGTCCTTTCAAATGTAATATTTTCCTCCCTGAAACAGAGATGAAGCATGAAAATGGGTGAGGGTTTAGTCTAACTGCAAGTAGCTGAGGAAAGAATAAAGCACATTTCTGAAGCTGCCATCTTTCAACAATATTACATTAAAAAAACAAAGGCCCAATAGAAGTGTCAACTCCTATCAAAATCTTCTGTGACTTTCATAACCATAAAATTCATACTGAAAATAAATGAAAATACTTCTCTACACTATGGATGCCTAGTCACATAGTGATGTCAGTCCATTGGAAACCCTTCCAAAACACTTGCAATTAGATACAAGGCCACATTAAACATGCACACACGTGGTAGATTTGTTTTTTTTTTTCATTTTTCAATATGAAACTATTCAATTATAGTTCTCATATTTCCAACCAGAAGAGCTCTAGACAGCTGGCTGAATGAGTCATTCTGAGTGTTCCAGGAGACAGGGCTGAGATTCATTTGTTCTTTGCTTATGGGGGTTTATTAATGAATCTTCCATCTTGCTCTCACTGTCCCCTACAGCCATGAAGCGTTTGTAGAAAACACAGATTTACATAACATGAAAGCTTCTATCAATAGCATTAAAGCTGTGGCTATTTATCTTCCTGTTCTTGGAGCAGGGAAAGGAGGATCAGAGGAAGATAATGCATAAAATTATTTCACTTGTTAACCATAAAATATAGTATTTTCTTTTGTTTTGTTTGTTTCGTGTTTTTCCTTATCTTGAGTTCTTATTCATAAATGTGAAGCTGAATCCTAGAGGGCAAGCTTATGGTGTTAGTCAACTGTTCTGGAACGATGTGCTTATTCTAATTGGAGTCTTCAGAGCATAAGGATTCTTGAAAATGGCCATTCTTTGTTCTCTTTAACTCTTCTTCTCAAACACTGTATGCTGCCTCTCTCTTAGCAAAACCTGGCTATTCTGAGTCCATTTTGTTCATTGAGATCAGTGTTTGAAATTGCACAAGAAAAGGCACTTTGATGGCATTAGGAAGGTGGGTAATGATTGCATTTCTAACACAGTTCACACAAGGCCTCGTGCCTATTCTAACACAGGTGATATATATATATATATATATATAAAGAAATATATCAAGGTGAATGTTTGCATGGTTTACGAAGGTGTGTGGCATAGAGAGAAAGAAATAGACGGATGAAAACTTGAGCAAAAAAGAGTAGGGACAACTACTTGAGCCTGAGCAGGTTTCTGTGAGTCTGAAGAAGAGTAACAGAAGCTCCAACAGGATGCTATCACATAGATGTCTGTGACTAGTGCCGCCTGGAGGTATGAGGTCCATAACTCTTCAAAGGAGACATTTCCTCTCTCAGTATGGCTGTAACGCTTTCTTTTATCATAATAAGCACAAACCCATGTGTTCACAAGTCAACTGCCTTTTGCCTATTCTTTGACATGCTGAATCAGATATACACCCAGGATTTGACAACAGAAACAATGAAGATGTTCTAACCTCAAGAACAAGAGCCCTCTCTACCCAAAACATCACATTATAAACTCCTGCATTACAAACATTCCATTGAGGGAGATATTCATTAATTATCACTATAATTAATACCAGCTGATGGCATGATGCTAGGCCACATTCTTTTTGTCATTTGTAAGTCAGCTGCCTATTAGCTGCTGTTGGTGAAGGGGGTGGAAGTTTAGTGGGAATGCATGATCTAAGAAAGAAAAAAAAACACGGAAGTATTAATGCTCCAGTCTTACACTGTGTCCATGACCAGTCCTCTGAAGGGTCCACAATTGGACCCTATTTGCAGTTTGATTTCTACAAGTTCCCCTTTTGTCCCTTCCACTTCCTTGTCTCCAGCACCGCAGGCTCTTTGGTGTTTTTCTTGAGTTAGTCCCAACCCTTCCCTGCCCTTAAAAAAAAAAAATTATTTTGAGACCAGATATCTCTGTAGTGCGCTGGCTGTTCTGTAACTTGCCATGCAGATGAGGATGGCTTTGAACTCACAGAGACTTCCCTGAGTGCTGGGATTAAAGGTGTGTTGCATCATGCCCAGCCCATTTAAGCTTCTTAATTATGCTTTTGTCAATTTTTCCCAAAAAAAATTGTGTTAAAAGATTTACATCACCAATAAAGATATTAGTGCCTGTACTCTTTTCACAGAGCCAAACTACCAAGTCCTGAGGTAAACAGCTCCATTTCCTGCTTCTTGTATCTCACCTCCCCCAGCAACTCTCCATGGATGAGATTTTTGGGGTAACTGAGCCATTTTCATGCTCCAAATAATTGCCATGTCCGCTGAAGCTTACATGCCATGGTCACTCCAACCTTTCATTTTGGATTCCCTTCTCTTTCTATCAAATAGCCAATGAATCTATTCAGTATCTTTCATCTCTGAAGCCATGTTTAATAGCTGGCATACACTGTTCTTTACAGCCCACTTATCTCCACATCACAGATGTCTGAAGAATACAGTGTTACACTCCTTACTATTAATTATCATTTGTTATACTCTCATTCTACATAGCACTATTTCAAATTCATTAGAATAAGGCTCTTATCTTAGGTTTTGCAATGTATCTACAATGTTTCCCATCTAATATTCTCATTGAACAGTAAACAATCAGCTAATTAAATAACAAGATTAGGTTTATGTGAAAGTTCATTACACAAAAATTAAATTTGAAAAGACATAAAGATATCATGGGGGTAAATTTTTTTCCAACATGGGATAATTTACATGTAATACTAGGTAGACAATTGAAGGTAAGTCATCATCTTGTTTGATGAACATTCAGGCTTTTACTAAGGATGAGAAGAGTATTAGAACCATGAGGGACTACTCCAGAGTTTGTACTGCCGTGATACATGAGTGGCATCCTGGAAAAGGCAGCAGAGAGCATGGTTAACTTGAATTTGGGTTCTGAACTTAGTTAAAATCTTGGAGACTTGCTAGCTTTGGGACCATTTGAAGTTGTACAACTGCTCTATTCTATGGCAGTCATGATACTTACCTCAAAGAATTATTGTAATATAATGTACACATAAAGTTCTTTGCATAGGGCTTGATTTAGAATAATAAGTGTGAATTATTGAATAATGAGCATTTTTCTTGAGAACGATATTAGTTATTTAAATAAGCCATTGAGGCCCTTAAATCTTGACTACATCTTCCTTTTAAAAGTATAATGGCTTGACACATATGATTTTACTTTATCTGTGGTTGGTTTGACCTAAACATTTTTTAATAAAGGGCATTTATCAACTACACATGCCAAACTAGAAATCCTAGAACATAAGAAATAATGGCTTTATGTCTAAAGAGCCATGAGACCTTAAAAAAATAAGTAGAAAATACAACTGTTAAAAATAGAGACTTAAAATAAAACAGCAGAAAGATAATTTGTCTGATTGGCCAGTTGTGACAGGGAATAAAACAGTATTGTGCTGACTGGGTGGTAAATGTTCAGAATCCCCTTTGTCTCTGGTTCATTCTCCTCACAGATTCAGTATGAAAATTTTTTTTTTTAATTGAGCACCTTTGCTGTGTTCAGAACAATGGGCACAAAGTAATGAGAAAGGCATTCTCCCTGCCTGAGTCCTGTAGTCTGCTAGAAAAACATCAGTGAATAAGACAATATTCTTTACAATAAATTTTATCTTCATTTTCATGATACTAAGCAGAAAATTTATTCTCTACATCGATGACAGAAAGCTTTGTTGGTAAATTCATTTTAAAACTTTTGGTGAAGAGAAAACTTAGTGATAGAATTTACAAACTAATGACTTTAGTAATTAGGGCACAAATATTATGAATCATTTAAAAATAATGTTTCTTTAGATTTTTCAATGGCACTTAACAACTTGTTCATTTACATGCATATGTTTTACACTTAGACAGATGACCTCCTGTAAAGCAAGCACTTGGACCTCCACTTGAAGGATGGACAGGCTGCTACTTAGAATTCCAGACTGGACTAGGCCCTCTGCATACAAGAGATAGTTGCATAACTTGGTCTGTTTGAGGGGCCCCTGGCAGTGGGATCAGGGTCTATCTCTAGTGCATGAGAGGGCTTTCTGGAGCCCATTACCTATGGTGGGACAACTTACTCAGCTTTTATGCAGCAGGGGCAGGGGAGCTTGGTCCTGTCTCAAGTGAATGTACCAGCTTTGCTGACTCCCCATGGGAGCCTTTACCCCTTTGGAAGAGGGGAATGGGGGATGTGTTGGAGGGAGAAGGCTTTACCGGAGGGGGAGAAGGAGGACAGATGAGAAGGGGAACTGTGGTTGGTATATAAAAAAATGAATAAAAAATTATTCAATTAAAAATAAAAGAACTCCAGCTACAGAATCATCCGACACATCACCTATATGGCAACTAATTAAGCAAAGAATCCAGGAATAAAATAATAGCCCAGTGCCCATGAGGAAAATTTCAGATCTTAAAGTTCTTCTCCTGGTGTCATGATCCATTGCCCCAGGTTTTATGCCTTCAGACGGAAAATTAAAATAAAGTTTTGCCTAGACTGGGTAGAATTCACAACTGACATTTTCTATACTCCAAAAATATGTCAATAAACCAGAGTTTCACACAGTTACCATTAATGGCAAGTCACAGGTGGTTAAACTCACTTTTTTTAAGAATTCCCTTTTTAACCCTTTGTTGTATTGCAATTCTTGTTAAGGGAAAGAGTTGGGTCTGTTTGTGAGAGCCTGGGAGTTTAAGACAAACTCTCAGTATTGTCTAATGTTAGTGTTTTTATTCAACACTCACTTTTCTAACAGAGTTAAAAATATGCAATTTCTTGCCCTCTCTACTAGTTACTAGATACATCTGGTTCATAGAATGCTAAAGAAGCCAGATTTTTGCCTTGTTTGAGTCACAGCCATTTTTAGAAATATGGAGAGAAAATGATTACTGAAGCAAATTCCTGGCAACATGCATTCAGGTTACTCCTACCTGACCTCGTTTTGTTTCTAACCTAGAATTTAAGAAACAGAAACAAAATGTAGAGGCCTTGGGTACTATCTTTTCTTCACAGGTTTGAAGAAAATTGTATGTGAAGAAGATGAACAACATATTAAAAACAATAATAATGAATTTCCTAACTCCATGTGTTCTTAAGTAGTGTGGAGATGGTGGGTGAACTTGGCTTTCATTGCAACCTGTGTCACAGGGGATGGCAGTGTCAGAGTCAGAAAAGTGCTTATGTAGAGAGGTCAAGGTGACTTTCAAATCAAATGCCAATAATCTTTACTTAGCCATAGTTTAATGTTATCATTGCATTTACCCAAAAGTATAAATTCCCATATACTTTCATGGCAGTTTAATAATCCATATGAGTCCAAGCAACAAGCTGTGTCTAACTTAATATTTTTAAATAATGTAGACTTGCTATTATCTTAATAAATTGAATAAACTTCTACTACAATGTTTCAATAACTTACTCCTTCAATAAAATCCCCATCTCTCCAATTTCCTTGTTGATTATGCTCTTTATATGGTCTGATAGTCTCCTTCCCCCTCCAAAAAAAAGGGGGAAAAAGGAAAACCCTAAATTATTCCTTTTATTCAGGTGTGAAATTTGATTGACAAGAACAGTAGTCAATGACCAGTAGAATGCTTTTCTTTTACTTTTTGGATATTACATTTACATGCAATGCTATCTTTGTCCTTTACTGCAATGTGTAAATGAATTTCTGACAGGGAAATAGCTGGGGACAGGATGCCCACACCTACAGCCACTGTCAATAACAGATAGAGATGTAGACCGTGATTAGCTAAGGTCAGGATGCAGCGAACAGGAGTTAGGTCTGTGCACACCTCAAGGACACTGCTAAATTGAGGTGAATGGCTTCAGTCAAATCATCCAGACCACTAGAATTTGCTCTGCAAGCAATTATTTACTGCTTGCAAGCCAGCTCACATCAAGATAACATTTGGATTCTTAAATAGGCTTGATTTTTAATATAGAAAACGTTGAAAGAAGGTTTTATTAAGTTGAAGGCAGAGGAAATGGTACTTCAAATGAATGTCTTTACAGCATTGTAGATAGGGAAATTATGTGCACAGAGTCATGGAGCATTTTGATCAAAGGTTTGAATTTAATTCATCCTTGTAGCATCTTTCAAACACTGTTTTGCAGAGAAAGATAATGAAATGAGATAAAACTTTTTTTTGTAAGATTGAGTACTAAAACATATGCTATGGTATCAAGGCCAAGTAGAACTAAGTCACCAGATTCTGAATTATAATCAATATGTCATTCTGAGTGCCAAATATTTGTCCAGTTATATATGAGAAGGGAAAGTTAAGAAGGGAATGGGAATTGGGGAAACAGGGACCTGATTGAAAGTCCAGGTACTCATAATCTGAATGGATGTGAGTGAACAAGACTCACTCAAATTCCAGGTATGCCAAAACACCTCATTTAACAGAATTGTGGAGTTTCCATAGTGCAACACTTTTCAAATATAAGTTACAGCTCTCTGACTAGGAATATCTCACTGCCTAAAGAATAATTAAGTAATGGTTGGGCCCATTTGTCTATCCACTATAAAGAGTCTTTTGGGGATTGTTGGTCCTGATTGGCAGGGCATAAAACAGACACTGTTCAAATTAGCTGCACTTAAAAACCTTATATTCTACTAAGAAAGTCAGATAAAAGATAATTGTACAAAATAGTACCTGTACTTAAAAACCTTGTGTTCTACTAAGAAAGTCAGATAAAAGATAATTTTACAAAACAGTACCTGCACTTAAAAACCTTGTGTTCTACTAAGAAAGTCAGATAATAGATAATTTCACAAAACAGTACTGGTAACTTTCCTTGGTTATGTGACTAACTACCCAACAAGAAACAACTCCAGAAATGAGGTGCTTGGTCCGCTGTGGTGGAGCACATGAGTAGGATATATTCAAAACACAAAGTGCTTATTTTGGCTCACAGTTTCAAGAGTTTCTTCTCATGATGGGTAGGGCATGGTGGAGTTCATGTCAGGAGCAGTGTGAGATAGTTTACTCACATTTTGGAGGTTTTAGGAAACAGATCTTGGGAGTGGAAAGAAGATCAGCTACGATACAATACTCTCATGTTCCCAAGGACTCTCCATTTATAAGCGAGGTTTTGTTTCCAAAACTTTGCTCAGCTTCTTAAAACAACACATGGGATATGGGATAAAATGTTCAAAAGCATGAACCTCTGCAAGGGCATTTCACATCCCAGCCACAACAAAATATCTAAAATTGTTTTCATTGGTAGTAAGGACAGACTTCAGAGTGAGGAAGGAGGGTAGAAAATTCAAAGGGATGGATTGCTGTGCTATTGTAGTGAGTGATTCATGCACAAGTAACTGAGCAATAAAATGAAAGCCCACAGATCAGAAATTATCACTGTCCATGTTGTGAAGAATTTAGAGACCTGGGGTAAGAAATGAAGGTTATGAGTGAAAGGGGAAGTCAGGATGAAGATGGAGAGGACATGAAGTTTCTGTTGAAATGACTATGAACACAGAGCATTTTCATCAAGACATGCCACTGTGCCGTTCTTTTCTGTGGCATGGTGTTTCCACCATTCACATTGAGAAATGAGTGGAAATAACTGCCTTTTTTTTTTTTTTCACTTTAAATACTTTCCTGAAACAGTTGCCATTCAGATTTCCGATGTTTCCATGATTCTGTTTTTATGGTCAGACATTGTCTGGAAGTAACCAATGCTTGGTGGGGTTTTCTCAGTCCTTGGAGATACTTAGTTTCAAGAGGAGAATGAGGCAATGTCGGTATTTTAAAATAAAGATCAATATAAAAAACATAATAAAATGTTGATGTTTCTAATGTTGACATTTATAAAATTAAGAACAAAAAGTTGGACTTGTCAGTTCAGGTGAAAGGTAATATTGTGATCTCTAGTGACTGGATTGCTGGAAGTAACCAGTGGCAGTGGAGGGGAAGGAACAGAGAGAGTGAACTCTACTAAGGCTGAACTACAGGAATGCTGAAGGTAAGAAAACAAACTCTTAATTGAAGGATAAAGGTGAAGGAAGAAGGCAAATTAGTTTTGTTTAGTTAAGAAGATTAATGAAATAAAGTCAGGGATGTGTTCTTGCTTTCTATGTACATTTAGCAGTTCTTATAGAAAGGATCAAAAAGGCGGTCGAGGAGTACAAGCAAATGGGCCTGGCCAACCTTTGTCAAGAGTAAACTATGGGCTGTGTACTGCAGTGATGGCAGAGGAATAAAAAGTCCATGGAGTTTCCTAGAATCAAATTTAAGTTCACTGGGTACAGTTTGCATTGCCATTCTGCTATTTGCCAGTGTCAGTTATTGACATTCCAGGAAAGACTCACACTTTCTCTTTTTCTGCCTATAGCACTTTCCTGGCCAGAAAAGGGTTTAGAGCCATTTGGAATACTACACTTTTGAAGACCCCCACAGCACTGAGAAAGTCATCGGTACAGCTGTGCAGCTGAGGTATCTGTCAAGTGAAGCCTGTTGGATCAGTTCAGGAAAATTAGTGTTTTCCCCCATTTATTTCTAACTATGTATTTAGAATTAAAGTACTTAGCTCATTCTGATTCCATAATCAATGCCAAATTTTTAATTAAAATGTAGCTAACTTGCCCTAAATGGTAGTTAAACATACATTCAGACTTTAAGAGGCCAGGGTTGCCTGGTCCTTACAAAATTTTTAAAATACATATAACCTTGAATTTCTTTAAAAGGTTATGGGAATTCCAAGCTCTCCCAAATGGTTTTAATTTGATTTTGTCAAACTCAGACCCAAAGCATAGAATATAAGCAAAAATCTTGTCCAGCCATTCATATTTCAATTTTATTGTGTGCCTTTTGTGGTCCTCTCACTTAATGAACTTCCCACACATAAGTGCCTCTTAGGTGAAAATTTGTGAACTAATATTTGGTTAAATGATGTTCAGAGAAATTGGATAAAATTCTTTTCAGAACCTCATGTTTTAGAAAAACATTTTATGATCATAACAATGAAGACAAATGACATGGATAAGTTTCATTTACTACCAAGGCATTATTTACACTAAAGAAAAGCATTTCCTCACTGTCTTACTCTCTTTCTAGCCCTTTTTAACTTCTATATAATGCACAAATGTATTCACTGCTAATATTGGCATAATATTCACTGCTTTACATAAGCTGAATATAACCTAATACAAAAAGGGGTATAATCACTACCTAAGAGAACTAAAGAAAATAAAAACCAAAGAAAGTGAAGAGACAAAAAGATAGGAGGTCTCTCTGTGTCTGTGTAATCTTTCCTGTTAGTAGACAGCTGAAGGGACCTGCCTGAGATTTCACTGAAAAGGGAATGTTTCAGAGATGAGGCTATACTTCTAGTTAACACAAAGACTGTTTGATCTGTCAGTCAAGACATGCAGTGAACAATGGAAAAGAGGACAGTGTCACTGAAATTTTATTCTTTTTCTCCAAGCACATAAATATTTTATTCTTATTTCAAGCTATTTTCTTACATTGATATGTATATGTGTGTGTATGTTATCTAGAGTACAATAAAATTTCAAGTTTGTTGATGTAAATTCCTCCTAAATTCAAAAGAGTGTTGATGTTCAAAGAGAAAGCCTGTATTATGTTACAATGAGCAAATAAAGTAATTTCTTAGCTCTGAGGTTGTAGCTATAGGTCTGGAAGTGACTGGGTAATTGTGTAGCTTTTATGTGTGTGACTTATGTGCTTGCAGATTTTCCTACATTGTGGAATGGGGACAAGCCTGGAAAATATATTTCATAATTTAACAAGAGATCTATATGCTAAGGGTTTTGTGTTATACTCTCAGAATTGTTGAGATTGTATTTTCTGAATGTTCTGGATACATAACTTGCCTTCTTGTACCCAGTTTCAAGAGCATTATTTCCTTTTGTGAGGCATAGAAAATGTTTAACCTAATATCTAGGAGCTATGTATAAGAAATATTTATAGAGAAAGAAAGAGGAAAAGCATCCGTTTTAATCCCAGTGAACTTTATATTGTATAAAGCTGATCCAGTCACCTGGGCTCCTGGTAACTAGGATAAATCTGTCTTTTATTGCACATATGTGAAAAGATGAAGAAGAGTGTTTGCTGAATCCACAGTAAAATTCTGACTCAAGGAAAGGAAAACCTTTCTATGCCAAAGAGAATGCAAACTAGAGAAAAATGAAATATTTACCATAACAATATTAAAGGTTGAAGGTAATTTCAGCTATGCCGGGAACAAGCTGCTTCAAAGGGTATATATGAAGATCACATCAGAAGTTGGTGGGATGACAAACAGTAAAATCTATAATAGCATTAGAGGTAGTGTAATCAACCAAGACTTACTTCATTTGATTCTTTTGGGGGTGGGCAGCATAGTTTGGAAAATATCTTTATTTCATGTTTGCTTGCAATTTTGAACAACACTGTGTACAAAACAGTGTGCTAAAGAACACTTCTGTAACTACCTACAATGGAAACGAGATATTCCATTTCCAGATCCATTAGAGAAGGCTTGATAGGACAGTCAAGGCATCACAATAAGTAGGTCAATACATGACTGAAATAAACACATATGTAGAAAGTGAAATGTTTACTCACCCGTTCTTAACCAGGAATTGTACTGATTTAAAACTAAAATAGTAAAAGGAAAGGGAAAACAAAACCACAAATCCATTGGTTTTCTTGTAACTACTGTGAATTTTACTTTGTGCAAAAATTATTACATTACTCAAAAACCTCCATTCCATTTGAAAAGAAAACATAAAAAATTGGTTAAATGGCCACAAAATGTAAGTATGTACCTTAATTCATGTTGATATGGAGCTATTGCTACTGTATTGAAAGAGAGCACAGGTCATGCTCTACTCAACCAACTGGGTGCTTCTGATATCTACTTATTAAAGGATTATGAGCTTTGAAGTTTGAAATTTGACTTTATTATATTAAGACCTTTTCCCAAAGGAGACTGAGGTATTTGTTTCAGTAATGCTGAATCTACAAAAAAAAATATTACCTATATTTATGAATATACTGTTTCAGTATGAGAAAAAAAGAAATGGAATATATACAAATATCTGCTATGAAAAAAAAGGAAACTAGGGAAATCTAGAGAAAGATGGAGTTCATTCTCTAGATATTTAAAACTGCTTTGGCTACTCATGATGGCCCTTCTCTTGGACCAGCATTAGGTCTTAGATTTTCCATGGTTTTTTCACTGTAATATTCTCATTTAAATCCTTCCATCTTAGACAACACTACTGGACTACTTTTTCTCAAGGAATTTTCACAAGAAATGTGGCCATGTCTATTATCCTTCAACAGTGCATTTTTGCTGATGATTCCTATTTTACCCTCTAATCCTTTCTTTAAATGTTGCAACTTCTTTTTTTTTAATATGTTACTATTAGTGAAGAACACATATTCACACGCACACATATTGGGGAAAGAGGGATGAAGGGAGGTAATGAGAGAGTCGGGGGAGAGAGAAAGGGAGGGAAGGAGGGAAAGAGAAAGAGAGAAACTTGGTGCCATGCTGACTCTAGTGGAAAAATATGTACATATGTGAATAAAAGTGAGCAAAAATAGAATTCCTTCTAAATTATTAAGTATTTGAGATACAATATACATTCACTTTTACCAAGAATTCAAGCTCAGAGTATAGACAGTAAACTCTGGGTTACTCATAGTTTTGTTTAACTTTTTTCCTTCCATTCCAACCTAGATCTATAACTAAAATGAATGCTCTTTTCCCATGTTTTCTTTTTATTCAATATGAACTCTCTGTGTTATTTTCCTTGTAGAACACTATTTTGGGGTGAAGCTTCTTCATTTCCATGTGGAGGTTAAGAATATTCATGAACTATACAGAAGGTATATTTTAGAAGAGGGCTATAAAGATGGCAATTTGATTATAGGCCCAGGAAACAAAGCAATGAAATACCTTTATTCTGTCAATTCCTCGATAAGACTGAGTTTTGTAAACTGAGTAGTTTAAGGAACTATATAAAGGAAGTTTACAGAATTTAAAATATTATTGTGTATAGTTTGTATCTGTGACAAAGGAGAGTGTGTAGAGGGAAAGAACGTTAGTGTCTTAAATTCTTTAATATATAAAAGCTGTATGAGTTGTAAACTTCATTACTTCCTCAATTTCTGATTCACCTTAATATAATTTTTTCATACTTTTATTTTTTTCTTTAACTATTACCATCTATTTTTCTTGCTGAATTTAATTTTTTTATACACCTCAGAATTTTGAAGTAGAGATGATACACACACACAGCTGGAGATAACAGTGTTAACAAAAGGAGTAGATTATCTGAGCTCATGACGAAAAAATAAATGCCAAGGTTCTTTGAATTGCTTCTATATAGTACCCTGTGTGTGAATTTATCTCAAACATAGTCATAATGTCTGAACATTCATAGCTCTCAGACAACATTAGTTCCAATTTCTTCCATAGTTGACTTGTCTTCACCATCATTTTATGAATGGCAACTCTTTCTAAGTAGAATTCCTGAATAGTTCTATGACAGACACAGTGTTAAAGTCACATTAGTTTATCCTGGAAAAGTAGCCAAAAGAGGAAAAGGGACAGGTTTACTCCATCTTGCATGAAAACATCTTAAATTTGAATTAAACGTGACACATGCTTAGCTGCCTAGGACTTCAATGGGAATATTAGTTATGGTTATAGAATATATCTACTGCACATCAAATCACTTCCCCTTCCCCATTGTCTCTCATCTTTCTTTTGAATGTTCTAGTAAAGTACGTTTTAGTATTTCATTTCAGGGCACCTATGACTTCCAAGACCATGTCACCACAATGTCATCTACTACAATCCAATTTCTATATAAGACATAAGCCAAATTCTCCCTCTGAAGCCAATTTCACTGTAAGTTCAATCTAAATCCTTTTTATCTGAGTAAATTATTTCTCCTTCTATTAGGTGCTTATGGCTTTGAAACACGTACACACATCTTCCTTAGACAGGCTGTACGGGCATAATTCTTTCAAATTTTCCCAGTAAGTCAGCGTATCTCTACTAATCAATTGTGAAGTTCCTCTCTGAATTTCTTCCAACCTGTCTACTTATTTTTGGTATTTAGACTAACCAAACAGAAGAGAGAATTCTAGAATAGGTCTCATGAATGTCACTGAGAGTAGAACTGTCACCCTCTATTGCATGATAAATGCTCTAAATATATTATACCCAAAAATAAAATTAGACTTTGGGTGCCATGTCATACTAAAAGTGTGTTGTCTTTCTTTATCTCAATTCTTTTCTGTCTCAGTGTCTCCTCAGTGTTTCTGGGATACATGTTCATCAGCTCAAAGATTATTAGGAATGTATCATTTCCAGTGTTCTGCATAAGCTTTCCCAATTTTCCTTTTAAGTTCTAAATACTGATTCATTTATATAGTATCTTAATCTCACATAATTCCCTGGAAGGATTTTTGAAAACTCTCCCACCCACACATCTATTTGTTCATATCCTCATTGCATAACTATTTTGCTAAGTAATAAATTGTTTCTTTATACTTTTCAGTTCAATGCATAGCTACAAAATCTCCATAGTCCCATCAACTCTATTAAACACCAGAGGTGCAGCAATGAAGCAAAAACTATTCCCACAAGGGACACAAACACATAAATGTAATTTGAGTATCACTCATGTCTTTTGTGTGCCTTCTGAATACAGAGCCTGCTCTTGTTTGCACAGGCTTTGAAAAAGTAGTATAAAATGCTACTGTTCTCAGACTCCCCTAACAAACATCTTTAGGTTACTGGCTTAGTACTTCCTTGGCTCTATGAGTAAAAGCAAGTTAGGAGGACCCAGAAAGAAGCAGAAGGAGTGTTGAAATAGGTATGGATACTATGTAGTCTAAATCCTGAGTCACTTGTCAGTATTCTAGTTGGCGGAACAGCCACCATCAGGCCAATACATGGGGCTTAAGCAAATGACTTCACCTAAGAGTACCCTTCCCAAACAGAATATTCCTACAGATTCTCAGAGTGGACAGTTTTTAATTGTTGACCATTCTATTATGTCATTGGCCCTTCAATTTAGTCTTCTTATGCATTGTGTCAGTTTATTTTGCATTTAAATTTAAATTTAAGTTTACCTTCATGAAATTACAAAAGAAAATTCATCTTTAGAAAACTCAATAAGAACCCTCACACACACACACTGAGGAAGGGTGGCTAGATTCCTACTCAAGTCATGTAATAACCTTGAGTCAGAACACAATGTTTCTAAAGTCTTGCCATGAAATAATCAAGATTCATGCACAGCTCAAAAGAAACAAAACAAAACAAACAAACAAACAAAAAAAACTAAGATGGAAGTCTCAGTTTCTTTCTTTCTTTCATTCTTTTTTTTTTTTTTTTTTTTTTTTGAGATGAGGATCGAACCCAGGGCCTTGTGCTTGCTAGGCAAGCGCTCTACCTCTGAGCTAAATCCCCAGCCCTTGTTTTGTTTTTTTTTGTGTTTTTTTTTTCTTTTTCTTTCTTTCTTTTTTTTTTTTTTTTTTGAGACAGGGTTTTTCTGTATAGTTTTGGTGTCTGTCCTGGATCTCTCTTTGTAGACCAGGCTGGCCTCGAACTCACAGAGATTCACCTGGTTCTGCCTCCCGAGTGTTGGGATTAAAGACGTGCGCCGCCGCCGCCATAACCACCTGGCGGTCTCAGTTTCTTCATGTGCAAAATAGTAACAATAGCATCTCTGTCCAAGGGCCTTGTTCTAAAGGTAGAAGGTGTGATCCTGTCCTCCGCTCCCTGAAGGTCACCCATCACATGCCCCAAAAAGATCGCGTGTGAGGACTATGTGCTGCATGGACACTTTCTGCAGATTATTCCAGCTTGATTTGCTGTGATCAGAAAGGCACCTCTAAAAGGTAAGCAAACCCTCCTTTCGTTGTTGTCCTTATAAAAGTTTATTCACATTTACTGCCATTCACCATGGTAAGCAAAATGCACATTTAAGTTTTTTAGGGCATCATTGATCATGTTTACTAAATATGAGTTTTCCAGCATCTTCTTTCTAGAGCTGGGGAGAGTGACCCCCAGATGGAGCGGGATTTCTGGGGTGAGGGCTGGCTCTGTTTCAGTCCCTGCATTTGCTTCTGTCCCTTTGCCCTTCACCTTGCTGCTTCTGCGCGTTGCCCCAGCATTCCCTCTATCCTATTGCAGGGTGTAAGTGCTGAAGAATTTTGCATTTCAGGCTGACATCTTACCAGCTGATAAATTTTAAGCTGCAGTCTTCTCTAACCTAGATTGAAAACCTGTAAATCAAAGACCGTGCTGCCTCACACTACCTCTCCTGCCCACATAAATCACCCACACATGAATCATCCAAACGACCTGTCACCTAACCCTGAGTCACACTGCCAGGCCCTCCTCCTTTCAAACGGTGTCCATTTCATCTCAATTGGTGTCTGATCCCATGCTAATACTTAAATGAGCAGGAATTAATTTAAAAATTAGAACCCTTGTGACAGAGCCAGTTTAATGCTAAAATGAGAGACATAATATTTCCTGTATCTCCTTCTATTAGAAAGAACTTATTCAGCATGTGCAGAAGGGTCTGATGAATTTGTTTTCTAACTTTTTTTTTCTTTTTACTGTTCAAATCCCCATCACCTGCAAAAGAAATTTATACTTGGCCTTGTGTCCTCTTCTTTATAATAAAATCTGTCAGTTGAGTATTTATTCACTAGATACTAATAATTGGCATCCTGCTTCTTATTCTCTGATATTCTGGATTTATTATTATACTCCCCCTTCCTACCTGTGAGATCCTTATTTTAAGTACTTTCCTTATAGTTTACAAATGGCTTGTTAAGTTGCTTATACTGTGGCCCTATGGACATTTCCCATGACTTTTCTTTAAATATTTTAAAAAGCTGATTTTAAAGGCATGTTTTGAATAGTTGTTGCCACTGCAGTTGTTCCTTTTTTTTACCTTCAGGGTTTTATTTTGCCAGTTCTAACTTACAGTTATTCAAGCATGTTAATATTTGCCTGTCAGGTATTTTGACAGGTAAATATTTGTATATAATATTGTCATACACAAACCACAACATATGGATAGAATATTTACCAGATGTGAATTTTTTATACACCATCAAAATATTTGCCTGACAATGATTTCATAGTTCAACAACTTTTTGTGAATTTGCATTGACCTGAATATTTTAGCCAATTAGTGTGTTTACTGAAATGGTTTCTTATTCACTTAACATAATTACAGAGCTGTGCTCAATGCTGTGAGTTAAAGGTGCTTCACTATTCAGTGATTAGCCCTTTGTTTGACACTTTATAATTTTAACAAACAAGAGGGAAGAACCAGCTTTTGGTCAAAATAGCTTCTTTTGTAAACTACCAGGCTAATGACCTTGAATAGAACTATCTCAGAATAAATTTCCAAATAAACTTTCCAAGCATACTTTAAAGGTCTGTGAATCATTGTGCATATGAAAGAAAAATAACTGTACATTTTTTTTTCTAAAAAGGAAAACATAAACATTGTTTTAACTCTTTAAAGTATTTTAAGAATGGAACCACTAGGCAGGAACCTAATGCAGAGTTTGTTATGGGTTTGTTATGCAGTGGGTACATAAGACATATTTGCTGCAAAGACATTGGCATATATAAATTTTTGCAACAGGAGGAAAAGCATGTAGAAAAAAAATATGCTTCTGTAATGTTCTCTATGTGGGAGGCAGGTTCTTGAATTCTCTGCATGTACTCTGTCATCTAACCTCACAATGACTCTAAGAGGGGGTAACAATATTAGCCTCACTGTCTCTGATGAGAAAATGCTGGTCTCTATAGCCTGCATTTAAAAAGTGGCAGGGTGAAGTTTTGGCACAGGCTTCCTTAACCTTAAAAACTAGCCCTTAGATGCAGTAGTCTGTGGTGGGTATTGTGTTCCCTGAAATATTCTATGTTCCCCGAAATAAACATATCTGGGGTCAGAGAACAGACAGACACTAGAACAAAGCCAAAAATGGTGGCTAGAAAATGGGAAGCTTAAGCCATAGCAGAAGTTGGGCAGTGGTGATCCACGCCTTTAATCCCAGAAACCCAACCTTTAAGAGTGGGGGCAAAAAGAGAAAGGTATATAAGGCATGAGGACCAGGAACTAAGTGAGTAAAGCGTGTATTTAGTTAAGCATTTGGTTGGTTAAGCGTTCAGGCTTTGGAGCAACACTGTTCAGCTGAGATTCATGTGGAGGAGGACTCAGAAGCTTCCAGCCTGAGGAAAAAGGATCACCTGAGGAACTAACAAGGTGAGATAGCTGTGGCTTGTTCTGTGTCTCTGATCTTCCAGCAATCACCCCAATAACTGGCCTCAGATTTGATTTTATTAACAAGTAGCTTTCAGATTCCTACTGCAGTAGTCCTTCCTATCAGGGCTGAGTATGGATCTATTACTTGCAGAAAATACAGGGAAGAATCCAAACACTGAACTTGCTCAAATGCAAAAAGCATTTTTTTTTTTTTTTCTGAAACTGAAGCCTGGGGTTTTCTGAGCTCTCAATGAGCATATTTTATCGAGACCAGATAACAGGAAAGTATCTCCATCCAAAAGGAGAAAGGAAAAGACTCAAGAGGAAGGAAAGAGCTAGAGAACCTAGCAGACGCTACCACACTGTGTGTGTAAGCAGCTGAGTCAACAATTGAGAGGAACTGTGACAATTTATACATGCTATGTTGCAGGGCAATGATTTAGGATGAAAAAGTAAAGCAGAGTCAAAAGTCACCCTTAATTTAGAAAGCCTTTGATGCCTGCAAAAAATGTATAGTTCTGTGGTAGTTTGCATATAATTGCCCCCCCCCCATCTCATGGGGAGTGGCACTATTAGGAGGTGTGGCTTTGTTGGAGGAAGTATATCACTGTGCGGGCCAGCTTTAAGGTTTCCTATGCTCAGTATACCACTGAAAGTCTTAGTCAACTTCCTGTTGCCTGTAAGCCAACATGTAGCCAGCACCATGTCTGCCTGCATGCTGCCATGCTCCCTGCCATAATTACAATGAACAGTAAGACACCCCAATTAAATGTTTTCTTTATAAGAGTTGGCATGATGATGGTGTCCCCTAACTAAGACATGTTCTATTTTATAAATCACTTCACAATGACAATTCAAATAGGATTTTAATAGTGACAAAATCTTTAGGATGAACAAGGTACAGAATACAGACATTGCTGTCTTCCCAGTTGCTTCTTTTTAGCTCAACCATGCTCACCATTTTGAGCATTATTATTAGCGAGACAAAAGATTTTACCAAAATCCATTCTGAAGAATGACAAGAAGCCAAAAAAAAAGAAGAAGAAAGAAAAAAAAAAAAGGAATCTTAACAATCTCAAAGGTTGACTGGGAAGGGTTATGTTTGTGTCCCTCTCTGGGGATTTACTGAGTCCTGGCCTTGGATAGTGTTCAAGAGAATGCTGATATTATCATGGGTCAAGCTCTCCTGAAGATGCTATGTACAGGTTCTTCATACCCTAACACTGCCTCGGGAAGACTGGGTCCAAATATGTTGGTGATCTGAATATTAGACACTGGCTGATCTGGGAAGAGTACTAAAAATGAACTGAGGTTTTAAAAAAGAGTGGAAATATCTTTAGCCTAGCTGTGTGATACAATATGACCTCTTGTCAGCTTAGAATTGGATTGTCCATAATAAGTATCTTTCATTTAGTTTTAATGATGCATCCTATTTTTTTCTATAGCTTAAATTCTTTGACGTATTTCCTAAATTCCATATTACCCGACTCCATGATACCCATCGTATTACTACCCAGCACCAGCACTATCCTCAATAGTATTTGGTACTCAATAAATGATATGCTATTATGCACATTCTGAAAGTTTAACAGTGTTCTGAGTGGTGACATTTTTTTTTTCTTAAGGAACAGGGGAAATCTAGAGCAATAATTGAGTACAACATTATTTGTCACTGATAATTGCTATACAAATCAAATATTATTCTGCTGAAATTTTACTCTGGTTTGGCCTACATAGAATTCCAATTATGTCAAAATACTTAATCTCAGAGGGGTAATATGTATGTATGCATCTCTGCATATAATAGTACAGGGAGCCAAAGTGACTGAAATATTTAACATCTGCTCAGCCTTCATTTCAAGGGTGTTTAAGCTTAATGTCATCAATATTAATTCATACAGAATATAAAAGTTTCAGCCTCAACACTTATTCAACCATGTTAAATTGATCAACAAATATCCATTGATACAAAATACTCTGCCTGTAGCTGTGACTGAATGTCATGGTATTAGCAGCAAAGAAAGTGCAGGAGACTCTGGCCTGGGAGGTAATTACAGATGAATGGATGATAAGGGAAGATAATGAAAAGCAAGGAATGATAGAGAGGGAGGGAACTGTGATTAGGAGAAAAAAAAATGGAAAACAGAAACCTACCTGAAAATAGACATAGAGTGAACACAGAGGATTTTACCAGTAATGCAGAAGAGAGGTAGACAGGGTTAGGAGAACTTCCTTATTTCACAAATTCAGAGATGGACTCATCAGGAGAGGAATAACTAGCTTTGACATAGATATTTTGTTTATTTTTTTTTTCCTGCAACTAGGACATCTTTACATCTCCATTTGCTTTGCATCTGACCTGCCATTTCCACTGTCTTCCAGGTAAGTGTCACCTTCATCTTAGACCTTGTCAGTTCCTGGCGATGGCTGGAAGGCACTCACCCTGGACTCCTGTGAATATATCATCTAATGAAGACATCTATTAATATAGGCACATTACAGCTCACCATCTGGCTCTGCCTCTTGGACCCCTCTCCTCCCTACAGATCTGCACTCACAGAGCACACTGTGCCTAATCAATTATTTATCCATTTCCCCCACTGCTGCTAACAGACCCAGCCTCAGCTCTGGGCTGCAAGGCAGCTGAGGGCTGATGGAAGACATTTTAAGCCTAGAAACACTCTCCCCACCGAAATCAAACACCTAGCTTCATAAAGTCTTTGTACTTTCCTTGGTCTGCCCTTGTTTCTATTAACATACCATATGGATGCTGAAACTACATTCTCCAGATTTGTACCACATATTTTCCTTTCAGATGTGATCTTGGCAAATGGTTGATTTGTGTTGTTTTCCTAACCTGTAAAATCTGGGTAATCAGAGCCCTCATTACAATCATAAAAGGCCTGTTTTGTATATTAACTGAATAACTCAGTTAAATGTCTTAGACTAGTAGCTGGCCTACAGTGTGCTTTACGGCTATTATTTTCTTGTCATCATTTTCCTCCTTTTATCTGCCCAAACACATTCTCCCCCACTCACTCCTTCTCATATCCATCTTCGCTTCTCTTAAACTTCCAATATCAAGAACGGTCTTCGTCTCATCTCCATCACCCCTTGCATATCTTTCCTGCCTTTCTGTGGTAGACAGACGAGACATATTCTCCCTCTGATGTGTTCTTACTCCATTCCTCATGTTTCTTTTCAGTCTTACTCTTTCTTACTAGTGCCTTTCTGTCTTAACTCTGACATTCTTCCTGCCGACTGTTTTTGTCATTTCAAAAAAATTTTTTTTTTCAAGTACAGACATGCTAAATAAGGGAAACCATTTCCCTCAAACCTTGTAGCGTGGGTTTCTTCTTGAAAATAAATTCTTACCTTGGTGTATGGATTATTGGAGAATGTGATCTATCCCCTCATGAAACACAGCTGAGTTTCAGGTTTGCATCTTTCTGTTTCCAGCAGTATGACAGCATCTCATTATGAACAGCAGCAGTAAGATGAGGACCTTTCCCCCGTTAACAAGCTCTGCCCTCCCTCTTCTTCTACCCCAGTTATGATTTGTAAGAAATGTCAGTTTTCTGGGAAATGTATAGAATTTGATTAGTTGACTTAACACTAAGCATCATTCTTTCCTCACATTGAAAAAGTATTTCCAAAAAGATTTGAGTCTTCTGGAAGCAGATCATTTTGATTTAATGTTTGTCCAGATCTTTGGTGGAATGGTCACTGGTCCACTTCATCTGTCTGATTGGAAAGGAAGAGCAGAATGTCCGAGTTCTACACTTTTGTAAGTTTACCCTAATTGGCATTTTTTTTCACATATGAGTTAATATTTTTCTTAAAGTCCCCATACCAAAGGATTTTGCAGTTCATTTGTGTGTTTTCTCAGCATATCACTTATTCATTCATTCACTCTAGAATATATTGATTCTCCTTAAGCATTGATAAAGTCTCAGTGAAAAGCAGATGTGTCAGTCTCCTGAGCTCCTTCACTTAGATTAGATGCATACACATGATTTCATGAGACACCAAACGTCAGGGACAATAGTCTCAACTTGGCAGGATAACTGTTCTGCAGGGGAGCACAGGGCTTTGCCGAAATGCAAATCTCTACTGTGTGCTGTTCCTGAGGGCATGTTGCTCTCTCTGTGTTTAATGATGATTTGGTTTGGGGCCTGTGTCTAAGTGAATGGCTTGCTGATGGTTTTGGGTTTTTGTTGTTCTCATTTTTTCAGACTGTTGGGATGGAGGAAAATGAACACTTACACTATCTTTGATTTTTTTCAAATTTTCCACCAAACTGCCTGTCAGTACTTTAATACTATCATTAATATTTCAAATTAGAATAACATAATTAAAGGCCCTTGGGCATCACCTGAAAGTTTCTCTACAACTGTGATGCCCTGGGGCTTCCTGATCTTAATGGCTTCATGGTGAGTATTTCACATGGACATACAGTTTAGTATTTTTATTTCTTGCCTGAAACTACCTCTCTGCTACAGTTGTTTGGCTCTGGTTGCAATTAGATACATGCTTTAGTGTGCTGTAATAGTCTTATTTGATGATCTATATGTGCTGGCTGAGGCAGGAGAAGCCTTTCACACATGCCATACAAGCCTGCAGCAGAGGAAGCATATCTTGATTTCTCCATGCCTGATGAGGCTGTCAGTGACATTAATGACTCCATGCATTAAGGGTGCCATGGCTGTATCCTATATTGCACTGTCACTGAGGTTGATTTGAACAAAGAATAAAAATGCTGTTTACTTCAACCCTTGGCACAAATGTTTTATAGAAGCCCATTCCTTCCTGACTCAGGAAACAAGAATTCTTGTACGTATTTATAGAAAAGCATGGCATGGGGGTACAACAGATTAAGAAAGAGGAAATCAACCTTTTTCAGAAGGCTTGAGGTATGTTCTATAGGAAACACAAGGACTAGAAGTGCAAATGCAGACTGAGTACCTGTGATAAACAGGTACTAAACGGGACACAGTGCACAGAAGCCATGGAATTGAGGAGCAGGATTTTGTGGGGAGTGGTGCTTCTGCAACAGTGCTATAGGGTAGAAGCATTTGCTTATTCTGCTCCTCCACCCGTCAGCAGTGACTTCCCATGCTAAAGGTTGCTCTCTTGCCTCCTTAGCTTGCATTATTTACCCTCCCTCTATCATAAGCTGCAATCTGAGACTAATGCTCAGCATGACTTTCCTTGGCCAGGAGAGCAGAGACTTCAGAATGATGACTACTTTGGCAAAGACCCAAGAAAGACATTTTATTTATTCCTTTATCACTGTCCAGTAAGATGGCCTGCTATCTTTCTAGGTGTGTTAAAAAGCACCTGTGTGGCTGCAACAGCAACCCCGACAGGGCTTGGGGAGCCCATAAAAAATTCTAAAGCTTTGCTGTGTGTAGGTCTGGGGGTGGGCACTAGAGCCTTGGGCATGCTCAGGAAATAGCTCACCAACAAAAGTCACAAAATTGGCCCAACCTGGGACAGGCTAGCTGGTAAGAAAAGGGATTCACATTCTTGAATTCACACACTTGAAGTTTTACCCAACAATGGAAGGGGGATAAAAATAGGTATGTGCTTGCCTGGTATCTGAAATCAAATTAATGTGTGAATGATGCCTTTCTATTCAACTTTGATGGGATAACACGGGCAAACCATATTTATTTAGCAGCTTTTAAAAGATTTTAACCTTCAGCCCTAATTTTAAAGCTAATGGGAATTTGTGATTCATCAAGAATTTTTAAATTAGGGATCATTACTTTTGCTACATTTAAATTCAAATTACCTAGGCTACTCAATTAATCAGTCTTTAAACAATATTAAAATAGTCAAGGCTTGTCACTCTCTTGTATATGATGGAAGATGATTCAGACTTTAGCAAGTTGGTGAACCACTCTCAGGGGATATAATTTAGTGCGTTCTACCAGCACTCTTCATTTTGTCTTCTTTTCTCCCTTTTTCTTCTAACCAAAAAGAGCCATATGTCTGTGCTGAAATGGCTGTTGCCATCTTCCTGTCCCGTCTGGCTGTCACATGGCTAATTGTCCCAAAACAGCTGGATAAGGCAATAGTTATCTCTAATGATTCAGTTTAAATATGGCCAGACAGAGCAAATGCAACTCTGTGCCATGTCCCTGAAAAGAAAGTGTCTTTCAGGAAATGTGCTCTCAATAAATGTAATAATCCTTGAATCTTTTCTTTGTCAAGTAATATCTATACCTTTTAAGATACCCTTTTATTAATGTTTTCACTTCTTTCAGAGATGTCCTGTAAGCTCGCTCTCTGTAGCATGAATCTTAAAGCGTTCTTATTAATAAGAACAAAAACCCGAGGCCAGTTATTGGGGCGAATGCTGGAAGATCAGAGAAACAGAACAAGCCACAGCTATCTCACCTTGCTAGTTCCTCAGGTGATCCTGTTTCCTCAGGCTGGAAGCTTCTGAGTCCTCATCCCAATGGCTCTCAGCTGAACTGTGCTCGAAAGCCTGAATGCTTAACCAGCCGAATGCTTTACTCACTACATGCTTTTTTCTCTTTAGTTCCTGGTCCTCACGCCTTATATACCTTTCTCTTTCTGCCCCCACTCCCTGGGATTAAAGACATGGGTCACCATGCTTAGCTGTTTCTAAAGTGGCCTTGAACTCAGAAATCTGGCTAGCTCTGCCTCCCAAGTGCTGGGATTAAAGGTGTGTACCACCACCGCCCAACTTCTGTTATGGCTTACTCTTCACATTTTCTAGCCACCAATTCTGGCTCTGTTCTAGTGGCTGTCTGTTCTCTGACCCCAGATATGTTTATTTCGGGGAACACACAATATTTCAGGGAACACAATACCCACCACATTTCCCCTGTTTTTGTCTAAAATTAAAAAAAGGTTATAACTAATACAAGAAAAATCATATCCAATAAGTATATACAATATACACAGTCAAGATTACATTAATGATGTCTAGTCCATTAACATTTGACAGATTCAGGCGAAAAACTCCATTATCTATAATAATGTCCAGTCCAGTAACATTTGATAAAACTCAGACAAAATTTTTTCATTACTTATCCTATCTTTTCTTTTCATAATAGATTCAGTAGTCTACCTTTTGTCATTTTTGTATCTTCTCCTTTTTCTTTTTAGAGTAGATTCAGTGATCTACCCATTTATCCTATTATTTCTTTATCTTTTTTCTCAGGGTAGATTCAGTGATCTACCTCATATCTATTTTCTCTTTTTCCTTTTCTACTGAATAGTGAGAAAGTGCAGGGCTTGTTTCAAGTCCTTGTTCAAGTAGTCTGTCAGGCTGGATCATCTCAGCTAGCCATCTCAAAATTGTCCAAAACAGTTTGTAATCCAAAGTTGATCTTTCCATGGCACTAATGGCTTTACCATAGTCCATGTGGCATCATCATTGTGGAGTCCCATCATCCTTTTGAAGATTTCAAAGTCACTGTTAGACATGATCATGGTTCCCTTTAGATTTTTTTTTTTTTTTTTTTTTTTTTTTTGGTGCTTCCTCTGTGGTTTGGAGCAATCACAATCTCATGTCTGTCTGTCTTTCGGAACCATGAACATTCTTCCCTAGAAGAGAAAATCTTCACAGCAATTTCTCCCCAGCATTTCTCTTGCCAACCTTTTCCAAACTGACCTTTGCCGATGCTTTCTTGTAACATGCTGGTCCTGGCAATTCTTCTCTGAACAAGCAGCAGTAAATTCTTTGTTCCAGGTAGCAGCATCACCAAAGTCACCAACACGATGAGAAGCAGCCGGCAACTCGGAGCAGCAGTCACAGCCTCCATGGTCCCACCAACACTGTTTTTGCCTCTGCCCCAGCCGTAGCTTCTCCGTAGCTTCTCCTAGGCTGGCCTCAACTCGGGATCCTCCTGCCTCTGCCTTCTTCAGTAAATCCTACTGGCACGTCCCACCACAGCCGGCGGAGTGTACCTCAGGTCTGAGCTAGGGCTCACAAGGCCACAGGCAAGAGGCTATTTCATGAATTCGTACCATGAATGTTGGGCGCCAGATATGGGTGAAATTATTAAGGCTGCTCCACGTAGTTAAAAGGGAGGTTTATTTTGTGGGGTACTTACAAATGAGGGGGTAAGTTACAGGGTCTGGCAAGGGTATAGTGCAGTCCAGCCCTGTTCTTTGGAGAACTCTGCTAGGTCTACCTCCAGCGTCCAGAGTCCGGGAACCAAGAGAGTGACCTCTTCCAGATCCTTGGTCTTCTGCTTCTTCCTCCGCCCTGCCTTGTGGGCGTGACCATTACCGAAGCCTCAATGGGGGTTGGAACTTCCAGGCCAATGCTGGGATGGCTATCCACTACAGCTCTCTCTCTCTCTCTCTCTCTCTCTCTCTCTCTCTCTCTCTCTATATATATATATATATATATATATATATATATATATATATATATATATATATATATATATTCAGAATTGCATACATTATAGTTAGTGATCAGAAATGGGAATGTGATGTGTTATAATAATCTTATCTAGAATTATGTTATCTCCAGATTTATCAGCTCTTTTTTCTGCCTACCAGAAAAAGATAAATGATTATAACAGTGATATCAGCTCTAAGATTTTAAGTGGTACTTACTGGGTATGGGATGGTGGCTGGATGGGTCCATGATTCATCATACTTGCTGACAAGCTCAACTATCTGAGTTCAACCCCAGAGCCTCATATAGTGCAAGGAGACAACTGAATCCTGTAATTTGTCCTCTGACCTCCATAAACACAATGCAAATGCCTCTACATACAGATATACACATATGCATGAGCACACACAGGCATGCATGTCCGCATGCACGCGCATATGCGTGCACATTCACACACACACACACATTTTCAAACAATATTTAAGAGGAGTAATTGGCAAGTAAATGATAATATCTACTCGTTGGCTAACAAGAATATCATTATAACTTGTCTATCACATCTCTAACCTTCTTTTTAAAGTATTTTATTTATGCTATTTTATGTGTATGGATATTTTAGCTGCATGTATGTCTGTGTACCAGTTGCATACCTGGTGCCCTGGGATGTCATAAGAGGGACTCAGATAACCTGGATTTAGCATTACAGATGGTTTTGAACTTCTTTGTGGTTGTGGGAATCAAACCTGAGTTTTCTGGGGAAAAAAAAAAAAAGCCAGTGTTCTTTTCCAGCTAATGTTATATCATTGAGACATATTTCCAACCCCTCCAGTCTTTCTTAATCAAGGTTACTTAGTATTCTAGGTTTATATAAGACACTGGGTGTACATAATATAGATTGGCTCTTCATTGGGGGTTAAGTAGCTCTTTTCCTAAATCAAGACATTTGGGTATACAGCCGATCTGTTAGATTCTAAACCTGTCTCTGTTAATATATTCAGATAAATGTTCAATCCACTGTTATAGTCTTCCTAAATCACCTGCCTAATATTTTCTAGCACCAGTGATTTTCATAGGTTAATTATTCCCCACATAAAAGTACAATAGCATTGGCCAGTCAAATTTTTTATCTTGTCGTTTGATTGACTTTCATTCTCTGGTTCAAAGAAACAGAGTAAGATCAAGAATCATCAGCCATCTGCAGAAACATCCTCCACCCAGAGAGCACCATGGTCCATCAGTTCTGTATGCCCCACAGATGACATGGCTACCTCTCTTTGTAAAGAGATCAAGGGAGGAACAGAAAGGTCAATGGTTCTACTCCTACTCTGAGTCATCATCCGCCCTCATCATTACCCAATCTATCATGAGTGGGGGTATTCAAGAGTGTACTTTATTAAGCAGAAGAATCAGAGTCAGAAGAAAGGTGAAGAAATAAATGAGAGCAGGCTTACATTTAGAGGAGGACAACATTCCATTCAGCAGATCCTAGTGGTAAAATTCATCTTTAACATTTCCTTTTCTCTCACACAACATCAGTATGTGGAAGTAGAGAATTGGATTTTTTTAACATTGTATTTTTTAATGGTTTATTAGTTCAGAGAAGACATCTATTTCTTTTACTTATCTACAAAGCACCCCTCTAAAACCCAGTCCAGGATCCTGGAATGGCAAATCCATCAGATTTATCTTCTAATTTCTGTTAGTCTGCTGTTTCTTTGTTGCTAAGCTCCTTAAGGTTGTGGATAGATTATGATTCTTTGAGCAGGTGCTTAATGGTATGTGTAGAAATAAAGTATAAGTTCAAGTCTCTTAACTTGGTACTCAAGGGAAACTTGTGGAATCACATTTCTTGTCACTTCATTTGCTTGACTCACAGATGTACTCAAGCAGTGTTCAAAAATGGCTGAAAAATCCCAGTAGTCAAGAAGCTAACGCTGATCTTGAAGTCAAGGCCAATATGATATATTTTGTACATTCTAAGACAGACTAGACCACAGACTGAGATAGCGCCTTTTTAAAAACCGAAAATGGAACTCCCTACTCTATGCCACATTGGTACCATACTCTTATATAAATCCTACCAGATTCAGTGCCATTGATTCATTTCAGTTAGGATATTTGTAGAGATATTTATTTTCTCACTTTACATATGCATATCCAGTTTAGCAATAAATTCTTTAGGTCTTAGCTCCAGTATGTTCTACAGGATCCAGCCACTCATCCTAATTCCAAGTGTTTCTGGTAGAGCCTGGAAACATGACCTCATCAACACATCCTTAACGACATCATTTCTAACCAGTTCAGTCTGATGGCCCTTGCTATTCTAGAGGTTATATTTTTATCTTTGTAAAGATAGAGAAAAATCTTAGAAACAATTCTTTGCTCAGTGTATGTGTGTGTGTGTGTGTGTGTGTGTGTGTGTGTGTGTGTGTGTGTATGTGTTACAAATGATAAAGACTCAGTTCTTAAAGAGCAATAAGAAAAAGACCTCATTCTCTTCAGTTTTAGACTTGGTATTGTTTTCCTCTTAACCTTTACATTTGTCATACTTTGTGAAAGAACTGCTTTGGACAGCCTATTTTAAGCAAGGTCCATTAGCATTGTCTTAGGATACAAAAGCCTTGATATTAGTTATTATTGAGTGGATGGATTTACTTTACTTTCTTTTTATCTCTCTAGTAGATCAAATTACATTTTTCACTTTTCATATGATATAAATGTCAGAACTTAAAATTTTTAAGTAAAAAAATAATGAGCCAGATGGTTGCATGTATGTGTACATATGTACATATAAAAAAGTTCAAATTTAAATTGATTTTATATATGGTTCCTTTTAAAACAATCTAAATTGCTCATTTCTTTTACTTTCTGCCTTAGAGATCAGATTGCACATTGGTTCAATTTCAATGATCAAAATTTAGAGAAGGTTGTCACTTGGAATAGCAGAAATGCCAGTTACAATAAAGCACAGGTATTACTTTAAAATTTGTCTTTGGGCTCATATTACAGGTACTTGAAAACAGATATATCATTTATAATTAGGGATATATGCACACACGTGTGTATTTGTACTAATTGACAATCACTCTTTGAATGACTTGAGTCCATTTCAGTTTATACTAAGCATTAGTTTTTTTTTTTTCAATCAAACTCATGATGCAATTTTTGTTTAAATTAATTATATAGAATAAATGGCTTCATTTTAGCTTAATTGTTCATGCATATAACACTTTGACCATTTTTTGAACACTTGCCTCCCTTCTGATTTCTCCTTGTATGGTCCATCCTTTTTTTTTGTTAATCTTTGGGTTCTCATATGCCTTATATTGCCTGCCTTCATTGTCAAAACAAGCAGAAAGAACTAAATTACCTCATCTAATGAAATGCCATTACATTCAGACAGTATTTTGCATATACATGTCACCATATATATGTCAAACACATACATTGATACAGAGACAGTTATTTTTCTAATGGCCATCAAATAAAGGATGTTTCCTCTTCTGATGTAATATTTCCCTCAAATCCCTCATTTATATGACTCATTTCATGAACTTTCACACAACAAATCACTCCATAAAATATAGCCAGCCCAAACTACTCCCAGATCAGACAGACACATGTGACCCTTGCTCTTGGCACCTTCCGTGGAATCCTCCACATTGTTTGGGAGTCTGTCCATAAGACTATTACTAATTATGTCACTGGAACATAACCACAGAACTATAAACTTGAGTAAAACTAATCTTCTATAACTGATTAGATGTATGCTATTGTATCATTAACAGCAGAAAATGGACTAACAATTACATATAAACATTTTTCATTGATCACCAAATTACAGCCCTCTTCTGAATGTCTTCTTGACACACTATTTCAAAGGACCTTTCTTGGGGAATATCTTACAATGAATTACTCCATAGTATAAATATAGGAATCTAGAACTTTATACTTCTCTTTGATGATCTATTGTGACTTTGCACTTTAGGACTATAGTAGCAAGCCGAAGCACCCTATATACTTCTCATATTTACATCCATGATACACACACACACCAAAATAAATAAATAAAATTTAAAAATTAAATAAAAATTCTATGAAAGCAAAAAATTACTTTGTGCCAGTTTTAACCATTATTGGTTTTTCTTTTCTTTTTAAAAATTCATTTATTTATTTTTCATCCCAGCTGTAGCTTCCCTCATCATCCCATCCCAGGTCTTACCCCTTTTCCTATCTCTCTTGTCCTGTCCCCTGCCCCCTGCAATCTCCTCCTCTTCTACATCCATAGGAAAGGGCAGGAGTCCCACAAATATCAGTAAAACATGGCATCTCAAGATGCAGTAAGACTAAGCACTTCCCCTTGTATTAAGGCTGGACAAAGTGACCCAATATGAGAAGTAGGGTCCCAAAAGACAGTAAAATAATCAGAGACAGTCCCTGTTCCCTGTGGTGATATTATGTTCCCCAAAATATTGTGCACGCTAATTTACTTATCTGGGGTCAGAGAACAGAACAGCCACAATATTAAACATAGAGGATAGGCAGTGATAGCACATGCCTTTAATCCTAGCATTCCAGAGGCAGAGATCTACCTGGATCTCGGTGTGTTCAATGATACAGCCAAGCATGGTGACTCACACACCTTTAAGCACAGAAAGTGAGCCTTTAATCCCAGGCAGAAAGGTATATAAGGTGCGAAGACCTGAAACTAGAAGCTTTTAGCTGGTTAAGCTTTTAGGCTTTAGAGCATCACAGTTCAGCTGAGAGGCATCCAGTCTGAGGAAACAGGATCAGCTGAGGTAGCTGAGTCTTGTTCTGCTTCTCTAATCTTCCAGCATTCACCCCAATAACTGGCCTCAGGTTTGATTTTATTAATAAGACCTTTTAAGATTCCTGATACAGGGTTGGGGATTTAGCTCAGTGGTAGAACACTTGCCTAGCAAAAACAAGGCCTGGGGTCGGTCCTCAGCTCAGGAAATTAAAAAAATAAAATAAAATAAAAGATTCCTGATTTCTGATGCAGTTCCCACTGTTAGAAGTCTCACAAGAGGACCAAGCTACACAACCATAACATATATGCAGAGTGCCTAGGTCAGTCCCATACAGACTCCCTGGTTGTCTCTTCAGTCTCTGTTACCCCCTTTGAGCCCAGGTTAGTTGATTGTGTGTCTTCCCATGATGTTCTTGACTCCTCAGGCTCTATAGTTCTTTTTCTTTTTTAGACACTGAAACTATAACTCAACTGGTTACATCTCATTAATAGTTTGAGGTCTGTTTACATGGATAATTTGGTTATAGATTGAAGAAAATCCTGTTCCCTGTTAGCATGTATGGGTGCTTTCATTTTCTTGTTTTCCCTCCTTGATTTTCAAAAAATCAATATGATTACATTACATTCTGGGAGTGCCTCATCATTTTCCAAGAATATCCATATAACATGATAATTCCCATCATCTCATTTCACAGGCAAGGGGTTGCCTAGGCTCATTCAGCCAGGAATCTAGCTTCATCTCATACTTTTAGCATTACTTGAGCTAGTGTGCTTGTGCCTAATAGCAGTCTTTCCTCCTACTTATTTGCCCCATATTGCTCATTGAGATAGGTTCAAACAATTTAGTACATGCATGCGCATGTGTGCATGCATGCGCTCGTACACACACACACACGCACACACACACACACACACACACACACACACACACACACACGTGTGTGTGTGCGTGATATGTATGTGGATGTGTCAATGGGGAATTGCAATTTTTCAACATATTTAGAACTTATGAATCTACCATCTCATGTCCATCATAGAGAATAAAATACTTAAATTCTGCAGCACCTTTAGTGTATATCATTGGCTTTCAATCAAATGATTAACTTACTAGGGGAAACAATATAATAGGTACCATAAAAGGGACAGAGGATCATTTCCTTGAAAAGGTTCAGAATGATTCCCAGCTTTACCACAATTCTTTTGGTAACCAAAATATTATTGAATTTTGCTTAAAAACATTAAAATGATTGACATTATGGATTTCATTCAAAGGCTCTACTTGACTGGAAATCACCAGGAGCTATCAAAGAAGATAAAAATAGTTAGCTAATTTATTAAAGATGTATTTATGTATCATGTACCTATTGTTCTGCCTGCATGTATGTCTGCAGGCCAGAAGAGGGCACCAGATCTCATTACAGATGATTGTGAGCCACCATGTGGTTGCTGGGAATTGAACCCAAGACCTCTGGAAGAATAGCCAGTGCTCTTAACCACTGAGCCATGTCTCCAGACCATAGATAGCTAATTCAAAAACAAGAGTTAAGGCATGTTCTATATTATTCACAAGAAAGATAAAATAAAAGCATACATTTCAGACCATTTCTTTCAAAAAATGTTCAGTGTCAATTCTTGATCACTAAATATTTCTGGAGTCTAGAGTAATATGACAGATTCTGCTACATTTGGTCTCTGAGAAAACATTCTTTGCTACCTGTTGAAGGCTATTTGTAAATCAGTATTAACCTGGTCCAGATAATTTTCTGGAATTATGACTGTAGACTAAACCAAAAGCAACTCCACATACAGATATGTCTTGGTTCAAAAGCCAGTGAACCCATGATTTTCCTAGAAAATTTTCCTTTCATATTGTTTCCCCAGGCACATTATAATAAGTCAAATTTTCTTCCATTGCATTAAGCATAAACCTGAAATAATAATACAAAATAGCAGCTCCTTTTCTCTTTACATCAGAAAAAATGGGCTTTTGGTTTTAGAGAAAAGGATGAAAAATTATGTGTAGTTTTCTAGTTTTCAAGCTTATCTTGAAATATAACACCCACATTGATTCTGTCTTTGGGATCTTTTCATTTGCCTGAAATTCTGAGAATATGTAAAATCTGCTATTTTGTATTCTAGAGTATTCTGCTTTGGCTTGCAAGAATCAGTTAAATTAGATTTTCTAATTATATTAGATAATGTGGTGTGAGTGTGTGTTCATGAGTGTGTGTGTGTGTGTGTGTGTGTGTGTGTGTGTGTACCCCCTGTATTCCACATGCTTGTTATACTAATTATTTATATGAAATTCAGACTAATTTGCCCATCTCCATTTTATCTGGCTAAACTAATACTGTCTACTCTCTTGTTTGTTTTAGGCCATAGTGTGTTTTGTAATACTCCAAATATCTATGGTCTTCATATGTATATAGTCTTAATGTGCAGTCATTGGCTAGCCTGATCTACATAAGTTTATCAAGGAACTCTGCTGTCTGAGGGTCCTCTAGTGTGAACATAGGATTCAAACTGAACACACGTGAAACAAGAGCAAGCTCATCTTTGGTGCATTGACTGTAGTTGTGCTGAAGTTATAATAAATACTACTATCACCGTGATTTGATTTCAATGAGTTTCATTTGATTAATAATAATAATAATAATAATAATAATAATAAATCATCTCCAAATGCATCTGATGTGACTGAAATCAGAGTGGGAGAACCAACACTCACTAATTGCTTCTCAGTAATTAGCAACTTTAAAAACAGATGTCTATTTCCGTTCAAAAAAGCTTCATGATCAGTTCTGTTATAAACACAGTAATAAAGACAATAGCACCTTAATAGCCTGCTCCTGGGCTACTACCGTTACCAATGAAGCAAGTGTGCTAGATTTATTCCATGGCCTGGTCTGAAAAACGTCTCATGATGGATTTTCAGCACTTTGTTATTTAAATGTAAGTAACTAGATGTGATATGTGATTATTTTATTAATGTCATTTTATAAACTATTTTTGTGATATTCATAATATATATACCCATGGTGGGTTAGAAAAGTGGGGAGAAATGGGTGAAGGAACAATGGACAGGAAGAGCCAGGCAAAGAAAAGATAAAAAGAGATGAAAAGAGAGTGATGTGGGAAGCAGGAAGGGATATGCAGAATAACTAAATCAGATGCTTCCTTTTATTCAGTCACAGATGGCTTTCTAGGACATGCTTGCAGGCCAATGGAGAGGGAGAAAAGTCACTTCAACAGGCAGGGGATCTCTGCTGTGGACAGGACTGGAATTTGGCATCCATTCCAAAGACAGAGAGAGAGGGGAAAGAAGTTTTACAAAAGAACAATTTATACCTGACCATAAAAAGATATAATAGCTATTGAAAATAATGTGTTGGAATAAGAGACACTTAAATGATCACATTAACAAAGCACAATTAGAACTCAGGTGGTCCCTAGTCTCCCCTAGAGGTTCATAAACCTGCAGTCAGAGGTGATAGCAATGTCCTGTTAAACTGCACCAGAAAATGTCTTAGATCAAATGTCATTTTACTTTTTCTCTCCTGCTTCTCGATTTAATAAATAGTAAATTTCAAAAACTGACTGGAAGTTACTATAAAAATGTAGATTTTTGAATGCTCAAAAATTACCTTTAGACTTTTTTGTCCCTTCTCAGGGACAATAAATGGCAGAGTGGGAAAGAAGATTAATGATATTGATAAAAGAGTCACAAGAAACTTAATTAAATTACTTTAAAAAGTGAGGAAATTAACATTCATCATAAAATAAGTAAGTGTAGGTAGATGGATAGATAGGTGATTAATAGATGGACAGATGATAGACACAAATAAAGAATGAGATAGGTAGGTAGGTATGTAGATAGATAGATAGATAGATAGATAGATAGATAGATAGATAGATAGGACTTATACACTGCCAGTGTGACCATAACCGTATAGAGATGTATATTAAAAACATAAGGAAGATTCCACAGCTTTGAAACGCAGACTATAATTCCACTTTTCATGTAAGTACAGGTTACCAGTGGTTCTTTATTTGAAAGCTGCCAGCAAGTATATTGGTTATAGTAGCACACTACATTTAGAGGTTATAAAATAGATACTATTATTGGAAGAATGAATGGATTTAGTATTTTTAAAATTTTCTTTCTTAATGCTTAAATAATGAAAACACTATATTCTACTCTTGGCATCGGTTCTCTTACAATCAAGGTCCAAATGTCTCTACAGTGACAAAAGATGAGTCCCATTCTATCATTGTCTTACTTTCAAGGTGCTGAGAATCATCAAGCCCACACAGCCTTGCATATGATAGTCTAGTGTTTTCCCATTGAGCAAGAACTCCCAGTAGAATTGCATTGAATAAGGCTATTTCTGTTCTCTTATGATACAAGCTGCATTAGGTCATTTATAAAATATTCTCTATCTGGGCTCAGGCTAGATCACAATGGGACTGAATTCCTCGATGAAACTAGAACTGAGAAAACCAACAATTTTGTTGATATTTTCAAATGTCACAAAACTTAAAAAAAAAATATGTTGCAAGCTTTCTGCCAATTTCAAGAGAAATTAGTTTGTCTCTGATTTAATAGAGAATCCAGGCAAAACATAGAGATATAATTTATGTGTTACATTGAGGTTTTGTGGAAGCTCAAAGTGGAAATCAAAAGAAAAATCTAGTTGGCATGTTATTGCAATATTGAAAAGCAGAAACAAAACTACAAGACTCTATAAATCTGTGCTTTTATGAGTTTTACCTAGCTATAAGCTTAGTGTATGTCCTCCAATACCTATGAAATGATAAAAAAAAAAAACCAGAATGAATAAGAGGAACAACTGTTTAGTCAAGGGATATATGATTTAATTATTGCACTATACTATTACAATGTTTTTTAAATGTAATTTGAAGTGAGGTAATTATATTATTCCAAATTAGTTGTCACTAATAAAGATGTAATGGTGTCTGAAATGGAAACAATTAATTGCTAAAACATTCAGATAATGAGTGGCTCTTATCATCTGTGCATCCATTGGTCAAGAAGGGCATAGCAGAGATTTGGATGTCAAACACTAGACTAGAAGGGACCACTGATGATGTTACAGCTCTAGCTGGAGTTGTCAGTTTGAGAATCAGCATTACTCTTCTCAAGAGACTGAAAGAGAGAAAGGTGACATTCAGATGACACTGTCCCAGAGAGAACAGTGTCTACTATTCACTGTCACTTAATGGCAGTTACTAAATGATGGATTTCATCTATTTATCTTTCAGTTAGTACCTGACTGAAATCTTGATAACATTGTATTTAGGTATCGATAAGGCTGTGGATGTCTAAAATGACAACAAATCAATAAATTAAATAAGAACATGTCTACAATGTTCCAACATGTCTCCTCTCTCTCTCTCTCCTCTCTCTCTCTCTCTCTCTCTCTCTCTCTCTCTCTCTCTTTCCTCTCTCTCTGTTTCATACACACACACACACACACACACACACAGAGAGAGAGAGAGAGAGAGAGAGAGAGAGAGAGAGATACGCATATCTCTGTAATTTGTAAAACAAACAAACAAACCTGGTATTAGTATGTATATTGAATAGGGAAATTAAAATCAGCTGGCTATAAACCACAGGAAAAGTAAAACTACAGGATCAAAAGTGTTTCAGGACAAATAGTTGCATAACTAATGCACTGAGACAAAAGAAACTCAATCACAATTCCATGAGACGAAGCCATGTTGTAGTTTAGGAAAAGGAGCAAAACTAACACAGGTTATCCTCTGAAGCCATCATTTGCTTGTTTCTTTTGTTTCATTGTTTAGTTGGCTTTGGACTAGGGACTGAACCTTGGGCCTTGTACATGCAAGGCATGCACTCTACTGCTGACCTGTAGGTACCTTCAGGCCCAGCTCAATATGTTTCCTGTTTTATGTTTTTGAATATTTATGTATTTATTGTTTTGTCATTCTAGAGATGAAAAACAGAGCACATGCTGGTCGAGTAATATATTACTTAGCCACAACCCTCACCCCCTAGAGTGGTTAAGTTAATTTTTGTTACTGTACAGTGAAATGGTACAATGTAATGAGTTTCACTTTGCATTTTCATAGCTATACATCACTCTGCTTTGTTCTTATTTGTCATCTTCCCCCATTCACCTCTCCTAGCCTTGATGTTCTACTCTTTCTGGTCCTCTCCCTCATTTCCTCCTTATGGTCACCTGTTCTGCTAGCTTTTATGTCACTTCTACCCAATGACTATCTTTCCACATTATTCTCTTTCTAGTTTTGTGGCCTTATGCACACACACACACACACACACACACACACACACACACACACACACACATACACACATACACACACACACACACACACACACACACACACACACACACACACACACACAGAGTCTGCATATAAGAGAAAACAGGTATTTGTTTACATCTCCCCAGGAGTAGCATCGCAACAGCATGCTGCCTCTGTAAATCCCTTAACAGTTCATAGTGTAGTATATATTACACTACCTCTCTCTTCTCTCTGTTTCTCTTTCTTCCTATGTGTTCCCTCCCTTCACTACCCTTCTCCTCTTCTCTCCATCCCCATCTGATTTTTGTTGAACCAATTCTGTCACTATGCCTCCTTGCTATCTTAATTTTCTTGAGTTTTCAGATCTACTCTCTGTATTCTTTTCCTGAGCCTCATTTTCAAACTCAGGTGAAAATTACTAACGTTTTGTGTTTTTGTTTTTTTTTTTTTTCATCAAAGTGTGTAACTAATGAGAATGAGAAAGGCCCCTCAGGCCACATTTGCTTAGTCCCCAGTTGGTGACCTGTTTGGAAGGCTTAGGAAGCATGGCCTTGTTGGAGTAATGTGGCTTGTTGGAGAAGGTGTGTCACTGGGAGTGAGCTTTGAGGTGTCCTGGTGTGAGGCTTTCCAGGCAGAGAAAGAAAGTATCTCTCTTTCTGCCTATGGATCAAGCTGTAGCTCACAGGTACTTCTGCAGCACCTTGCCTCCTCCTATGCACGCTGCCATGCTTCCTGCCATGATGATGTTAAGCGAGCCCCCCCCACCATTAGATACTTTCCTTTCTAGGACTTGACTTGGTCTTGGCGATGCTTCACAGCAATAGAACAGTGACCAACACAACCCCACCCCCTTCACTGAGCCACTTTTGCTAAGAAAGTGAAAATTCTTATTTTTTTCAACTGGGTATAACAAACTACATGTCTCTACTATAGAGTATATGCCCAAATACAAATGCACACCCATGTGTCCCATCTGTGGGACAAAAATGATGAAATGTCTAGGGGACAAAGTGACAATAAATCTAGGAAAGGAACGCCCTGTAGGTCTCCTAACAAGTTGCACTGACAATGTGAGTACCCCATAAATACCACTTACATTCCCCAGTGATGATAAGACAGCAAGTAATTCTTAAAACGAAAATGACAGCGTCAAGTCAAATATGCTTAAGTAGAATTCATACCAAATGTATTTATAACTCTTATGTATTTGTATGATATCTGTGTAGAACTTTCAGGTGATGGTAAATTCATTGATCTCTTAGCACTTCATCTCCAAAGAGGAGGCAATTCACTGAGAAACTTTCTGTGGTCCTGCAACCACATGTAAGTTTTAGTTTATAGATAAATAATTTCAGATTCCAGTGAATTAACACCTCTACTTTCTACGTATGCTGATTTCACATCATTTTCCTTTTCTGTAAATGGTCATGACTTTTTTATGTTATATTTTACTGGAGTCACTTTTTAATATATTTAATGTGGTGCAATATAACAGAGGTACTGTTTAAAGAGCTTCACTAAGCAATAATTATTTATTATCTCCACTATTTAAAAGTGGTAGAACTTGTAGTCACTAACTAGACGGTGCTTGTTTTTTAGCCTTGTTTCCCCTTAATTCAGTTAAGCTTTGTTTTGTCTCTGTCACGCTTTGTTGACAGAGGGTACCAAGCATGTAAAAAGTGTCTTAGGCAGTATTCAAGCTGAGATGCTTCAATATCTAAACATATCCAAAGAGGAAGACACAACGAGTATTTTACAATCCATGTAATGGAATCTGCCAGATGCACTAATGTCTTTCCACCATTTGCCAAGCATGAAGACTAAGAATCAGTAAAAACATGCTGGTCCTCAGCAAATGAGCAAAGTCTAGTTCATATCCTGAGGGATAATAAAGGTAACTGCTCAACAAGCACTGTTCAAATGCCTAGCCGGTACTCTGTGAGTTAAATCCTCGAAGAATCAAAATGAAGTAGATATGTCATGTCACTCTCTCTATTTTATGTATGAGGAAACTGAGGCAAGAAGATGAAAGTTATTTGGCAAAGATTCAAATAGAGGTTGTATTGGAGACAGGATTCAAATGCAGACTGGAAGGCCCCAGAGAACAAATCAGTGTCATATCAGAGGATCAAGGTGCCAAGGATATTGTTTTAGTTAGCTCACTTAGACTCTGTTAATAATGACATGTTGACAACTTAAATTCATCTATAGTTGGCTTATGATCCTACTGTTGGCAACATTGTGAAAACAGAAAAGTAATCTACCCCCTGTGAGGAGTGGATAAGCTCCAGAATCCCTCTGCTCTGCCCCTCCTCCCATAAAACAATGTTTTCCTGTGTGCCTCATTTTTGAAATATTTCCTTTGAGAATACTCTCGTTTACATTTATATTAACAAACCCATCCTCAGGCAGTCCCAGCTAAACCAGGTGTTAGACAGCAGAAGGCTAATTATTAGATATGCCTTCCTGATCATTAAGAGTAAAAGCTGAAAAGAGATCAATAAATGTGTTAAGTGAATTTGAAGAGGATTAAATAAGAAAGTATGGGTAAAGTTACACATATCGCCCCACTAGATTAACAAATAAACATGTGAAGGAGACACTTCTTATTTACACTTACTCCTTAATGACATCATACATAATTGACTTAGAAAGGTACAAGTTGGGAACTGGAGAGATGGTTCAGTGATTAAGAGCAAATACTGCTCTTGCTGAGTACCCACATTTGCTTTCCAATACCCATGTTGTGTAATGGGCAACTGTCAGAAACTCCAGCTTCAACCATCTTCTTTCATGGAGGATAACTACACTATATTTGGCTTATGATCCACTGTTGGCAACATTGTGAAAACAGAGAAGTTTTCTTCTTTCTGACACCATCCTCTTTCATGTGAGGATAACTACACTCACAAACATATAGGGTATGCACACATTCATTCCTCTTTATTTATTAAAGAATAAAACAAATATTATATGGAAATATGATTTTACTGTGTAAGATTAATTTTATTAAATAACCACTACTAGAAACAGTAGAGTGGTAGAGACATAGACTATCAGAGAAACAGTCGGGCAGTGGTGGTACATGCCTTTAATCTCAGCATGCGTGAGGAAGAGGCAGGCACATCTCTGAGTTCAAAGCCAGCCTGGTCTACAAAGTGACTTCTAGGACAGCAAGGATTAAACAGAGAAACCCTGTCTTTAAAAAAAAAAAATCCAGAGAAATCCATTATGACATCATTCTTTTCTAAAACCTCAAATTTAGTCGTTTAGTCATGTCAAGAGAGCCATTCAAGAAAGTCCATGTTCCAGACCCTGTCACGTGGTATAGCACATGGAATTCCTGCTACTATGCAGATGGCAGATGGTATTTTTCTTGTTATACTTTTCAGAAGGGGTCCAATGAAAGTTTTAAGTGTTGCATATACTAGAATTCAGCAAATATTATCTTTGCTTACTGATCATGGGCAATAGATGGCGAGGGGCTTTTTCATATTAAAGCTTCCATATCCAGTTATGTTGACATATTATTTTTTTCTACATCATATTTTTCCACAACAGGAGGGATGGTCACTGTTTTCCTATCATTGAAAGCTTAATATAGCTTCCCCTGACCTATGTTCCAAATTAGTCTCAGATAGAAAAGAATTCCTTTCTAGAAGTGTTCAGTGGAATACTCTGGCTCATGTACTTACATTTCTTTTCATGAATGATATGATATTCTATATAGTTTTTTTTTCTTTTTCCTCATGGTACATATGTATCTGAAATATGTGTATAACCTTATTTTGTGTGACAGTGCAAGAGAGTGGAGCCTAGTTGTAGAGTAAACTGTGTTGGAAGGAAAGATGCATTGTTTCTTGCCAATACATGTCCTACCCTCCATTCTCTAACTGTATGTTCAGTTCTATGACTTCTTTCACCCTGTTCTGGCCTCCATAGGTACTGCACAAGTGTTGTGCACATGCACACATACAGACACAACACTCAGACAAATTAAAAAAAAATAAACGAATGAAGTCTTACAATATTGTTATGAGTATGCTACAAAAATTAAGAGATTCTCTTAGAGGTTTAAATTTCAAATGAAGATATTAGTTTTGTCCTATGATTGGAAGAACTGGATAAGCAGTCATTGAGAAAGAAGGGACACCATGAAGGTTCAGCTGCCACCAAAACACAAGCTACGCAGGAGCAAAGGGTTGAGGAAACCCATTGCAACAGTACAGTATTGATTCAAATTAAAATCTAAAACAAGGTCCGCCCATCTGACAGCAGGCTGTCAAAAGTGACTTGTTTTTAGTATCCAAGTTCAGAATTGTGAACTGAAGCCCCTATATACACGATGGAATCCACAATGTATCACACACACACACACACACACACACACACACACACACGACTACTACTACTAATACTACTACTACTAATACTACTACTACTAACTACTAATAATAACCGTAAGACCAAAGATCTTATTAGAAAAAGCAACTGTTGATGGTATTGGTCATGAGGTGGGTACAGAAATTCAGTAATGACATAGACATTGAACCATTTTTGGTCTGTTGGTTAGATGAGAAGCACAGAGACAAGGATTTTGAAAACATCAAAAATGATATTGAGTTACCTCATTTTTAAAACTTAGTATCTTGTGCCAAACCACATGTGAAACTAGAGCTTTAATGACATTAATTTAAAAATGTAAATTGTGAAAGTAAGAGATTGTGGAAAAACTTACAATTTTCCACATTGTCATCCATTTAAGCCCTCAAATAAGAATCAGTGTTCAACCACTGGAAATGTCAAATAAGGACTCAGCAAAGGTAGTTCAAACTATAATGGTGGGTAGTAATATCTGATAAATTCAGGGTAGGCTTTCTGTGGTTCCTTGAGTATTTCAAGGAAATAAAGAAAAAATAATAATTTGTTTTCATACTTGTCAGTAAGTACTACATACAGTAGTTAAGTATTAATAAATAAGTAGTTAACATTTAGACAATGATTCATTTCTGTTAAAATATGCATCAACTGTTCATTTATTATTTATCCTTGCCTCCACAACAGAAAACGAGAATGGCCAGAATCGCCATTGTTTTTTAAATATTACTTTGATTTTCACTACCAAGATCATAAATAAACGATTATCTTCTGCATAGGAAAAATCATGATGAAAAATGAACCTTGGCCGGGCCTACTGGCACACTCCCCACGAGCAAAGAGCTCCTCTCAGCCTTTGTACTTAGAAAAGCATGGCCTACAGTACACCTTTTTCTTGCTGAGAGGATCAGAAGACCGAGGCTCTGATCACTCACATTCTTCTGAGTACTTCTTATTCTTAGGTTCTTGTCCCATAACCAATTTGCAGCTTTTGCCTTACAGTGTTACAGTCAGAAATTTGACCATACTGGCTTCCATTCTATTATAGTTATGGAAAGAAAGCAGTGTTTCAAAATATCCCTGTGAATTTTGGGCTTATTGTTATTGATGTGGCATCAAGAGAATCAAATTACTCTTCTCTTCATAGACCATTGGCTTAGCCTGTGAGACTCCATGGACTTTTTTTTTATATACGTCTTGAAACTCTGTAAATATTATTGCTAATAGTGAATATTCATGTAGCAGTTTCAAATTTTAAATTTTATGCAACTCAATAAGGTGGTACATTACTTCTAGTATCATGAATGCATCATGTGATAATACTGGAAATTCAAGACAAACTCTGTGATTTCTGGCTTTGTAGAAACATGAAACTCTCTGGTGTTCATTGCACCCAGACACTGAGTTATCTTCTCCTGGGAACAAACTTTCCTTTACTAGACTCCAGACAGACTACTTTCTCAACTGGTTTCTAGCTTCAGCAGTATTGGATGAGTCATATGAGCTCTTCATATTTGAGAACACTCATGAGCAAAACAGAAATAATAATCATCAAATGAATTAAAGGAAAATGTTTTCCAAACCCGAAGTGGCCATATGAATTTAGGGAAATAAGATGTAGTGAGATAGCACAATAAAGATATATTTAGTTAATTGTTAAACTCAAGTTCAAGGTGATGGCCTGGCCTGGCCTGACTATCACAATGCTGTCTTGTCCATGGGAGTCTGGTCCTGGGCATTGGCTGGTCTTAAAACCATTTGACAGTCTGAGAACATGACAATGGTAATGGCCTTTCCTCAGCTCCTAGGACACCATGCAGGCTTCAGCTCAGTTTTCCCTCCTACACTGTGCACTTTTTTTGGTCTTTAGATGAATTTCTCAGAGAATGTGTCAGAATCACAGAGCCCAACTGCTAAAGACAGGAAGCAATTAAATATGTAAATCATGGAAACAGCCCTGTGGGATGACATTCAGCTCTGTGCCGGCCCCACCCCCTTGCCTTTTACTCTCTGCTTCTGTTCCCCTTGGGAAGGAGGTTAGCGAGAGATCTTCTTCCACCCTGCTCCCTGCTAAAGGTTTTTTATTCTCTACCACCTGCCCCAGGCCTTCTCATCAATTATTAATCAAGTATACATGAATATGCATAAAAGCCTGTCTCTGGGTTGTATTAAGTTAAAAAAATAAGAACATGTTCTGGTTCACAGCAAAGAAAGATCAGATGGTTGAAGTAGAAGAAATGAAAAGTTTAAGTTTATTTTTCTTTCTCAACTTAAAGGTAATGGAAACATGAAGCCACTTATGTGGATTCCTTTGTTTCAAATTCAATTTCAAATCTGTTTCTAAAGTAATATTTTAAAGGGTGTGCATTCTAGGCAATGTAGTGCTGTACAATGGAGAGTAGGTTTATCATGACTTACAGAGGAAAATATTGGCTAGGACAAGGCTGGACAGGTTACTTTTATATCACTATATGGAAGAGTCCTTCATCTCCAAGGGATGCTACATGTCAGCACCATAAACAGCAAGTATTAGTCCAGAGTTGGTGATGGGGTATATCTGTGAACCCCATAGTTCGATATTCTCTGCTCTCTAAGATACTGGATTAAATTACCAAAGAATTTTACTCCTCTGTTTTCTACTTCTTTCCCAATTGATGTCTTCCATGATATGATTAAGATGAGTCTATATAGCACTAAGGGCTTTTCTCACATCAGAGGTTGATGATCATTTTCTCTTAGACAGCATTCCCCTACACTGCTGATGCTGTTATACAATGATACACCTACCCCTTGTAATATACAAAAATGAAGTCTTTACAACATCTTGTCCCAGTACTTTGCCCACCATGAATACAAGGCTAATAGAAACCAAAGTCTTGGCTAACTCTGTCAGTGCTACTCAAATTCTGATTGGATTAAAAGAATTAATAAATGGATGAGTGAGAAAAATTAAAGATGTCTTATAAATAAGTAAAGCTTCTATTCCTAACATGCACATATAAACAAATCACTTGTATTTGCAAGCAAATTAATTGTAATAAAACTCAAAGCTCCAATATTGCTTTAATAAAATTGTTTTGTATTTATTTCTATTATGTGTATGAGCATTTGGCCTGCATGTATACATGTGCACTATGTGTGTCTCTGGTGCCCGTAGAGGTCAGAAAAGAATGTTAGATCTTATGGAACTAGAGTTATGAATAGTTGTTAGCTTCCATGTCAGTGCTGGGAATTGAACCACGTCTTTGCAAGAGCAACAAGTCCTCTGAAACACTGGCCCTTCTCTTCAGCCTCTATTTCTCAATATTACAATATCAGCTTTCCCACTCTTTTGTCTGTTTGCTTCAAGTTGACCATATGACCGTTTGACCCTGACACAAATGCATTCTCAACATATTTAATGTAAAAATGGCATGTCCTAATAAAAGGGTGCTTAGGAGTCAAATTTTATTTTGTGGTTGTGGTTGCTTAATATCTCGTACTGGTATAATAGCCATAGATTACTAAACATCAATTTATTTGGCCAAAAGCAGAATGGAAGTTTATTATGGTTTATGTCTTCTATACTTTACTCAAGATATACGATGCCTTCTTCCCACATATCTTCCTGTCTTCCTGACTCATTACTTGTTATCTCAGCCACTTAGTGTCTGTATGATTGAAATATTTTTATGCATAAAATAAGATTTTTCTTATTATACAAACTCCAAGATTAATCAAAATTAAAATTTAATTTGATAAGAGGAACTCAAAAGGAATATAATTATTTTATTATTTTCTTGCCCACGGTACTCATTTCTCATTTGTTATTAAACTTAATGTCAAATCAATATTATATTTTAGTTCAGAATTTTCTGCTTCATTCCCTTTATTCCAAAGAACCTCAGCTTTAACCTACAAGAACAGTGTTTTTGCTTAATATGTTATTGAAAATCTAATTTTATAGAGTGCCATTTAGATAGAAATGCCAATTTTCTGTAATAAGGGTCACTATAATAATAATTACTGCCTCTGTGACTTTTTACCAGCTAAAATGCCCTTTAAACATATATGCTTCCTTTGTTTCAGATTCGAGAATGAATCATTACACTTTGATGAGCATTCCATCACACTCAACATTGTCGTTGAATTTTCCTGTTTAACAGTGTCATTAATTTACCACTGCTTTCCTGACCCTGCCTGATACATTCCTTCAGTGTCTGTCTATTTTGAATACAAACAACAGTGGCAACCAAGCTGGACGGTTGGGGGCCGCTGTGAAGAATATGAAGTTGTACTGACTGTCAAGGAGCTGAGAATCCAGAGACTTTAACAGAAACATCCCAGCTGGGATGATCAAGAAGACTTTAGAAAAGAGTTATCCAAGGAAGTCCTCAGAGTGTAGGGAAGACGATGAAGAGGCACAGAGGCATGTCAGACTATTGAAAGCACACACGCTATTCATGATGTTTTGGATAGAGTGGAAGGATGGTGGGCAGATGAGAGAACTCCCCTTACAACTTCCTATATTTCTCGTTTTCTTTTCTACTGTTAGGTATCACACAAGGTAAGAGAATTTTAAATGGTGAGAATGAGTTGAGGATAGATAGAAAGATCACTAGAGTCAGAGAGTGAGATCATTCAGTATTCTCTGGGCTATAAACAAAAGTCTGAATTGAATTCTAGGTTTGTGATTATCTCATGCCTCCTAGGGGAAGCACTGTAGTACTTTGACAACAACTGCTAAAGCTCAGATAAACTTCAGTACAGCTCATGCAACAAAATGCATCTTTAAAGTAAACCATAATTGCATTAAAAATATTTCCTTCCACATGATTCCTCTGTGTGTGTATGTGTGTACCATAATTGCACTTCATAACTACACATGTGTACAAGTTGATATTTCAGGGAATAAACAGCTTCAGTAATGAGAAGTTTTTAAATAAATCATTGCCGTGTACTTAGGGATTATTGCATACACGTGGACCTGGTCTGACCCTGAGTATTAGATTTGTCATTGGCCATGGAAATGGGCCTGAAAGCAGGAAGGCAATGTAGCCACACAGAGCAACATGAGAAATGAGGCAAGGGGGTTTTGAACATGCAGTTGCCCAAAGCAGTCAAGAGAAATGATTTTTCAATCTGACATAATGGAAGTTCCTAGAGAGATCCATTTTTCATCCTGACATGACTAAGATAATAAGTCAAAAGTTAAAATGCATAATATGAGGCATAACACAAAACTATTTTTATTTCAGAAATGGCAAAGTGGACCCTGCTACATGTTGTTGAAAACAGTTATTCTTTTTCTTATGGAAGCAACCTAGTGACTACAGCTTTAGAAAATATTTTTAAGAATAGAATTTATTGAAAATTAATTAAAATGTACAAAACAAAGTTTAGGTATTTGTGGATATCCTGAGATTACCCTACTTTGGAAAAGTTTGCTTTTGATGAAGAAATCATAACTTAGACTTAACAAAGAAGTAAAAACCTACATGATATTCAAAGATCCTTTGTCTGAAGTTACGCCTCACATTTCATATACTTTATCCAACCCAGAAGATTAAATTGGTATCACATTAGTAATGTCATAATAGATCAAACATAGATAGAGCTAAATTTTATATTTATGAATCATTTATAAAACTAGTCCACAGAAAACATGAGAAATATAATTTTATATTTACTCTACTGAATTTAACCTAGAATTATAAACTATTAGAAACGTAGGTAAAAAGTTTTAAATTAGGAAAGGTGTTACACAGATTTACTCATTAAGGAAGTATTTTAAAATCCTCATTTATAAAGCCAACACACTCCTAGTAGAGATGTCTGGATTTAAGCCAGGTATACAAATACAAATTGTATCAATGATGATGTAAGAGTCATTCACAGAGGCATGTGGTTTAGGGCTTCTTTGAGTTCTTCTATTTGAAAGGTCAGTTTTCACATGGTAAAGCAGTAAAAGTTGCCAAACATCCATTAAAATAATTCAACATTATCAGAAATCCACCAATTCCCAACTGTTGTGGGAGGCAGAAACAAATGTAGCAGTGTACAAGTGAGTAGCTTCTAGAAGCATCGCAATTTCTAGTTGTTCTTGTTTTCACATTTCCCTGAGGGCCCAGCACCAACTGCAGTGCCATTGATACATTATTATTCTGTCCATACATAACCTCTGGGAAAATTCCTTGGGCTGGACTTTTGTTTTTGCTTTGTCTTTTAATCAACGCTCTCATTGATAGATAAAGGCCAACATCCTGCAGTGCATTTTGATTTTAGAATCCTCATTCTCTGCTTTCAAAGTGTCTTCTCTCAGGTGTGTACTGTCTATCTTACCTTTATAACAATGCAACATGGTATTTCTAAACCATTCAAAATGGATCTTTAGCTTCATATTTGAAAGGAATTTTGCTCCTGTATCTTTATTTTACACCTGCTTATGATTACCCTCTGGAGGTCCTTTGAGGAGTAATTAAAAAAAAGAGTTAAGATCAGATCAACATAAAATTGTGCAATATTTAATCAACCACTATAGTGGCCATTTATATTTATCTTTTCACCTTATCTTTACTTTTTTTGCTGAAACAAAACTTTCTATTGTATCCAGTGTGGTTGACGATGTTTCTTCTGTTGAATTTTTCTCTTATTTGTATCATCCATGAATCCTTTTATTTATGGACACACTATGAAACTGAAGGAAGATGTCAGCATGACACCGCTCTTTCTGCCACTGTCTAGAACAGCCCTCTTCATTATTGCCATATGTACGAAATAACAGAATGTGGATTCATGTTTTGATAATGAACCATGCCATCATTCCTTGGGTTCACTGTATTCTATAGTTTAGAAGCTAAAGAATTTATCTCCAGTTTAGATTACAGAAAATATCATCATCTTTTCCATTGTTTTCACTGCACTATCATTCAACTTTCAACAATTAATAAAAATCTCCTTTGAGAGCCAGTCAGGGATCCACAGATCCCTTAGTCTAATGGAGTCCTTCAGGGTGGAAATCAAAGATAAATGAAGTATATACATAGCTCTAGAAGTTGGACCAGAATAGATCAAAATCAAGAAAAAAAAGTCATACCTTTTTTTTCATCCATCTGGAAATGAACAGGTCTTGTCAAGCCACGATATGAAGAGTCAACCTGGCAAAGCATGGGTTCTCTTCATCTTGACAATAGGAAGGGAACATCCTTCCCAGTATTATTAAGAGGTAGCCTCTCTCTTCTATCCTCAAAATTACTCCCATATAATGAGGAAATAAAAATATGTTCCCCAAATGTCCTAATATTAGGAACCCCCAAATTCAGATACCAGAATAGTTGACTAAATAGTAATTAGACAAAGAACTTGGTGTCACTAGGGTGCATATAATTATGGGGTCTGAATATTTCTAACACAAATGAGTGATGACTTTGAAGATGTACACATTGTCATGTCCTTACCCTTTTAACCTACTGAGCCTCTCAGACTGACAATCACTGGTGATGCATGAAAAATGTCTACATCCCCCCCCCCAATAGATTAAGCTCCCTCTTTCTACACTCTGCCCCATTAAGCATGCACTAACTTCTTAAAGGCAAAGGATCCTGCATATCTATCTATTATATCACACCATTCCAGATACCACACTACCACAAACATACACACACACACACACACACACACACACACACACACACACACACACAAAGATGTCTTGGACAAACAGAATGTACCAAGTAAACACCTTAGTCTTTGTTAATTTATTTTCCTTTCATGAATATTTCTTATCCAATTATATATAAAAGATCAAGTCCATAAACACTAATCTCTTTCAATTTAAGGGTCTCCTTGCTGTATAATTGCAAGATTGCTGGGGGTGTGGAGAAGAAGATGGCAGTAACTGGTATGGAAGAGAACTGGAGGAGTCTGGATTTCAGTATTGCCTTAAATAAATGATAGTGGCCACCTCTGGCCATTGTTTTAACCTTAAGATTTTAGCTGGTACAAGATGACCACTCTGTTAAAGAGTCTGCAAAGCTCCAAGCAAATGCTTTGGATACTTAAGAATCTTCAATTCTATTTCAGAGTGTGGCCACATTAATTGATTATATATTGTTTCTATCAATGGATAATGCTTCTGCTAATGTCATCTGTCTGGAAATTCACAGGTCATAGTTTTCAATGAACAGAAACAAACATGTATATCACAGAGTTCCCCCACCCGTGTGTGTGTGTGTGTGTGTGTGTGTGTTTGGTGGCACAGAAATTTTGTGTGTGCATATGCATGCTGCTATGCAGGTATGTGTGTAGGTGTGCATGCAAGGATGTATGAACACAGCAACAACAGACTGATACAAAGTATCTTCCTCTTTGTGTCTCTCATTGAACCTGTTTCAGTGGAGTTGGCAGGTCAGCAACCACAGAAATTCTCCTGTCTCTGCGTCTCCAGCAGTGTGATTAAGGCTCATGCTACTGCCCTCAGCTTCTTTTATGTGAGTTCTGGGATCAAAACTCACATCAAGCACTTCATCAACAAAGTCATCCCCATCTCTTAGATGTCAGACATGTATACAAGGAGACTGAGTATAAATCTTTCTCTATGAATGGAGAAATAGGGGCCCTGAGACACCATGACTCATCTAAGGTTGTGGAGGACGGTTAGTGACAGTTCCACATGTCCTGTGTTTCTGACTCAAGCCCAGAGTTCTTTCCTCTATAATAGCTGCTGTCACTTTTACTATTGACTGCAGGTTAAATGTCTTGTTTTATGGGCAGTACCATGGCAATCCTTATGCCTTTGGACGATGGGGAAATACATGTCATTATTGTCCTTCTGAGATGTGAAAAATTGAATTATGAAGATGAAGAAACTTGTTTAAGGTGGCATACATTTTCAAAGCTGAATTATAATTTGATTCCATGTTAAGAATCCAAAGCCCTTAATTCATAAAGTGAGGTTACCTGTTCTAAACCAGCCTATAGCCTTTTATTCTGTTCAATACAAACTGTGAGTCTTAACCTTGGTGTGATAACAGTTTAATATAATTTACTAGGAAAAATAATAATACATTTCAAAATAAGAAAATAGAATAACTCATTTTTTTGCCTCACTAAATGAATCATGCATATGCCACTGTTAAAGACTTGATTAAATGTTACTAAATATATGACTCCATGGTAGTCAAAGCATTCTTAATTCTTTAGTTCTCTATACTATTTTATTCTGATATAAATACAAATTCAATAGTGAAATCATGCTCATCTTTTTTGTTTGTTTGTTTTTGTTCTTTTGTTTTTTTGAGACAGGGTTTCTCTGTGTAGCTTTGTGCCTTTCCTGGAAATCACTTTGGAGCCCAGGCTGGCCTCGAACTCACAGAGATCTGCCTGACTCTGCCTCCCGAGTGCTGGGATTCAAAGGCGTGCGCCACCACTACCTGGCAATGCTCATCTTTTAAACTCAAAGTAATATTGATTGTATTGTTGAGATAATTTTATTCCTGCTGAATTTGATACATATATTTATTATGTTTATGTGTCATGGTGACAATATCTAATTGGTGAATTTGTGTTTTATATTTTTAAAATAGAATTATTTTTTAGCCATCCAGACTACACTTGGGGTTCAGGTTTGCCCATTTCAGCAATCTATGTCTAATCCACTTTAAAGTGATGTTTTTCCTGGTGATTCTATCACCACCAGGACTCCCACAATGCTTCCTTGTCCTTCATGGATCCTTCTCTCATGCAATAAAGGCCATAATTTGTTTCTAGTCACCACTAACTGTTTCCAGCCATGAATGACTATTGGGTCCTAACACAAATGTGGAAATTTTACCATAAAGCTCAGAGAGCCAATGTGTCCTTTGAACTACTTTACCAGGAAGTCATTTCCAAGCTTTTTCTTCATTTTCAACTCATTGATCAGATGCTCATGTCTGCTATGAGAGCCACTGCCTCCTTGCTTCAGTATAATTTTTATTTCCCTAAGGTTTCAGGTTCTTTTATGTTTTGAGATACATAATGGCCCACAGGATAGTATTATAGTTTCATTGCTCCTCTTATGCTAATTCTTCCTAAATAACATAACTTTTTATTTTATTTATGAGACACACTATTATCATTCTTCATGGTGTTCATAACATGATAATATTGATCTTTTTTGCATTAAATAATTTACATCATTTTAACATTATTAAAGAAGGATGAAGTTATAGAAATGTTGAATCAGAATGGCCCAGACTTAATATTCAAATACTGTCTCCGGTATGGTCACTTCAGCTGTTGGACCCTAGATCATTTAGCTAATCTCCCTGAATTTCATTACTTGTAGCATAATAAGAGTAACCTCATGTTTTTTAAATAATTATCATGGCAATAATGTACAAAAATGTCAATATAGTTTCTATCCCATATCCCAAATTTAAGTATGAATACCCTTCTTCCTCTTCACATGTAAACACTTGAAAACTCTGCAAAGTATATTTAAGCCTGTCATTGCAATCTGTTCATATTGACTGCTGAATAGGATTTGATTGGTAGGACTTAAAAATGGTGGGAAGGATAACCTCTGTTTCTTGTTGATAATTACATACATGGAGAAGAGGATCATCATGGGACAGCAATAAATGAGAGCCCAGTCTGAAAGAGGAAAAGCCTCTGCTTCTGTGAATTACTTAACCTGAAGAAGAAAGTATACTTAGAGCAGATCTATCAAAGTCAAATTTTCCTAACATTTCTTGAGTATTGTTTAATGTAAAAAAAAAAATGTTTGGTATTAACACAATTTTAAAATTCATTGTCCCATATGGTCTTAACAACTCTTATAGCAAATTAGTCAAACCACTATTAATATGGGAATTAGGCTCACCTGGCTAATGTGAAAAAGCCACCAGACTACAGGAGACTGGATATCTAGTTGGTTTAATTTAAAATTATTTTTAACATGGAATTTTGCTATTTTACAATTCTTTATTTTTAGCCTTCTCTCCTTTTCTGATGTTTTTTTATTTCACTTAATTTTGAGTAAAATTCTAACCCTAGTTCAGAACAACCCCTTGATGAATTCGAATGCAAAGTACTAACAAAGGGTAAATAAAAGATAAGTAGAATACAAAAGGTAACTGGATTTGAAAGGGTTTGGACATTCAGTTAAAACTGCCAAGCTCAATGAAAAATATTTTTTCAAACAGTTTAATTCTAGGCCGTTGGAAAACATTTGCATTTTCAAATGGTTTAATTGTGGTCCATACTGTAGCAAAAGAGAGAGGAGTCTAATTTTGTTATTATTAAGACACGCTGGAAGCATTATCTGAGTCCCAGGAGAACATGGGAGTTGAAAGGACACAGGGGTTAGACAAAGGCTAGAAGAGATCAGAATTTCAACATGACTGTTAGCATGAACTTTCTCATTGCTTTGTCCTTTTTTTCTGTTATTTTACAGTAGTTTCCTAGATTACGGTCTTAGTTTCTGGTGGTACCAGTGGCTAGGCTCTCATGGCTGCTACATTAGCTATCTGTGTGGTAACTTTTCAATGGATGTCAATATGTTCCTATTGGTGAATAACTGAAGGCTAAGCAAGACTGGCTTTTCATAAATTTTATCTAATGAAAAAGGTCTATGAAACCCATAGCAGACTTACAAATCATTCAGTGGGCACCTAGGAATTTTCAAAAGTGTTATATCTTTTGTAGGCATAAATATTTGTCAAAAATTAATTCTTTGGTATATTGTCCTGAGCATGTAGAATTTTCGAGATAAATTGAGTAATTAAAACAAATTGTTTATTGTATCAAGCTCTAAATATGATTTACTAAGTCTTTGCCTTGTTGAAAGACCACTATGCTTTTAATTGCCTATGCTTAAACATTCAGTACAGATTTAATATAGTCATGATCTAAAAGGCCTATGTTTTGATCAGAAAGATGTTGTGTTTTAAAGCAAGACTGTCAGAGTATGATAACAAAATTGTTATAGGACAGGAGAGTGTTGTCGATAAGACGGTAGAATAAGAACAGGACAAACTTGTCAGAATTTCAGATGGAGCAAGTAGTGCTAAGTACCAAATGTATGGTGTAAATGCCCACTTCAAAAGAAGAACATTTTCAATTCTGAAACTTAACTTCATGCCCCAGAGAACTAGAAGAAAAAAAAAAAAAAAAGATCACATGAAATCAAAAGTTAGCAGATGGGAATAATAAAATGGATATAGAAGAAATTTAAAATTTGAGACAAAAAGTAAAATTAAAAGATTCAATAAAACTACAAATTTTGTTAAAGTATCAGAACATTTTGCAAAAGTTTACATATCCTAATTGAAATCCTAAGGTAACAAACTTAGAAAAAAACCCAGAAACTATAATGACTGTTGGCGAATTAATAAGATCATAAAAGAGTACTCTAAAATTATATGTTAATAATTCAGATAATCTAGAAGAAATAAACAAATTTCCAGAAATTGAAATCAGCAAAGGAGAATCTTAAACAATAAAGAAACCCCAATATATTACAGTGAGTAAATTGAAGCTAGAAATCAGAAACCCGAACGCTCCCCAAGAAGAAAAACAGAGGTCAATAGGACTTCTGTGGGGAATTTCACTAATTGTTTTTATTACTTAACATCAATTCTTCATGAATTTCCTTAAAATGAAAGAAGGTATAGCACATTCAAATTCATTTGAGGCTAGCACTTCCCTGATATAAAACCTAAAGATGCCACACAAGTCAACTATAGACTAACATCATTAAACATTGATATAAAATCCTCATCGAAATAGTAGCAAGTCAAATACAACAGCACACTAAAAGGCATCAGGACTAAGTGGATTATATCCCTGGAGTAAAAGAAGAATTCCACATAGAAAAATAGTTGTATCATTGTATTATGGGAATGAATAATACAAATTATATGGTCACTCCAAGCGGCATAGAACAAGAGTATCTAAAAACAAAAAGGCCTTTTAATCATAACATTAGTTTTAAAATGGGGTTCATTACTTCAACTTTAAAAAAAGTAGATTTGGATAAAACTCAGTTAACATTATCCACAAAAGCTTCCCTGTAAGATAAGGAATAATAAAGGATTCCCACAATTTTGATATCTATACTATAGTAGTGGGAGTTCTACCCATAAAAATTATGCAGAAAAAAAAGAAATAAAATGTCTAAAATGCAAGAAGAAAATAAAATTGTCTCTGCTAAAGGATAATATCACTTTACACATAGGAAACTGTAAGTATTACATGTGGGAGTGCATATATGCATGTGTGTGTATGTGCGTGTGTGTACGTGCATGCACTCACACACACACATCCCTATATAAATTAATAATTTAATTCAGGTCCTAAGATATAAAATCACCATACAAAGCTCAATATTGTTTCTATAATTCAACAGTGAATAAGCTGAAAAGGAAATTATGAAAACAACTTTATTTGCAACAGTCTTTCAAAAAATTTAGGGACAAAAATTATTCAAGTAGGTGAGAGATTTATTTAGTGACTTACAAAAATGTTAAAAGAAGTTTAAAAAGACACAAATAAATAGAAGGAATACACTCTGAGCTCATGAATTAAGGAAATTAGTTTTAATAAAATGCCTCTCTACAGAGCAACAGAGTTTTATGCAGTTCCTATTAGAAAATTATTGGAAATTTTTGAAGAATATGTATGAGATGTTGAATAATCCTAAATATCTAAAATAATATTGCTAATATAAAAATCTGAGAGACCTACAATTCTGATGTCAAATATACTTCAAAGACACTAGAACAAAGAAGTAAGAGCTGACATAAAGATGGACAAATTCCACCCCCCACACTCCAGCCCTGGAATATAACTATGCATTTGGGATCAGCTGACCATCTACAAAGGTGTCAGCAGGACACAACAGCGGATAGACAGACTTTTCAATAATCAGTATTGAGACATTCTATATTAAGATCCAAAACTGGCCGAGTGGCAGTGGCGCATGTCTTTAATCCCAGCACTTGGGAGGCAGAGGCAGGTGGATCTCTGTGAATTTGAGGCCAACCTGGGCTACAGAGTGAGTTCCAGGACAGGCACCAAAACTACACAGAGGAACAAGAAAAATCATAGACAAAAACTTTTTGCAATGGTTTCTTAGATGTGACGCCAAATGTATGTCTGACCGACACAAGATTACAACAGAGCAATGAAAAATTCAAATTAAAAACTACTACGCCAAACACAACATGACAAATAGAGTGAAAATAAATAAACAACAACTGTTACTTAAAAACAAAATAAACTAACCAAATTACATCTGGATATAGGGCTTACTTATATAGATATTTATTAAATGAAGATATATAATGATCAACAATTGCATAAAATAATGCTAAACAAAGCTGGCTTCTGGGAAATGAAAAATATAAAAGACTGTAGTAGAAGGTTACTTGCATTAATGTCATCACCATCAAGAAAGACTGGAAATTTAATTGTTTGAAGAACACATATGCCTGTGTCCTTTTGGCAATAAAATGGCTCTGATACTATGCAAACATTATAGAGACTTCTCAAAAAAAAATAAATAAATAAATAACTGGGTGTACTATATTATCTAGTTTCTCTCTGTCTCTATCTATCTATCTATCTGTCTGTCTGTCTGTCTGTCTGTCTGTCTTTCTGTCTGTCTATCTATCTATCATCTATCTTTCACACACATACATATGCACACATCTTGGAGAAGTATTTAGACACAACTAATGTTTATTACAGCACCTTCTCAATAGCCATGAAATGGAACTAATCAACACGTGTAAGACAAAATGAATAGACAAAGAAACATTATATGGTCATAAAACAGCATATTATTCTACCTTTGAAGGAATAAAAGACACCTAATATTAGCAGAGAGCTGTAACTCCATCACTTTATAGCCTGATGTAGGAAGGTTGTGAGTTTAAGCCCAATGTGAGCAACTGTCTTAGTTAGTTTTTTTACCAGTTTGACAGAAACTTAGGCATTTCTAGAAGAGGAACTCTTAATTGCAAAACATACTTGCAGAAGATTGATATATTCTTAAGTCTGCTGAGCATTTTCTTGATTGGTAATTGATGTAAGAGGCCCAGCACACTGTAGGTTGTACCAACACTGGGAGGTGTTCCTGGGTGGTAAATCAAACAGGATGAGCAAGCCATGGAGAGTAAGCCAGTAAGCAGTACTCCCTCCTCCTTGGCTTTTGCTTCAGATCCTGACTTCAGGGTTCATGAGCTTTTGCCCTGACTTTCCTCTGTGATGGACTGTGATGTGAAACTATAAGCTGAAATAAAGTCTTTCTCCCTCAAGTTGCTTTTAGTCATGGTGCTTTCTATTTCCTATGGTGGGATGCCATATTCAGCCTTGATTTAGGTTGGAGGAGCTTAGTCCTGCCTCAACTTGATTTGCCATGCTTTGTTGATTCCCACTGAAGTTTTTTGTATCCTTACAGATCACACTTATGATGAAAACCTTTGTCTGCATCCACTCTTGCCCCAGTCTTCCATGCTCTTCTATCTAAGGTTCTGAGATAGCTTAGCCATCACACCAAGTTAAATCTTACACAAAAATCACATCCTGTTCATTCTATCCCCAAATGTATTTTTAAAGATCACAATCTTCACAATCTATTACTAGAAAAGAAACTATATGATGATAGAAATTCTATTTGTGTTCTGTTTTGACAATTTAAAATCGTTTTAGGAAGTTCTTGAATTTAGGAATGCTTGGAAGTGCTTGAATTTAGGAAGCATTTAAAATTAAGTATAAGAGAGCAAAACAAACCAACAAGCACTGACTGGACAGTGGGATGAGAACAAATAGAATAGTCACACTCTCAAATTTAGGCTTCTTAATAACACTTATCTATTGCTCAGATGAATCAGAAAGCAAATCAGAATTTTGAGTGGCGGTTTCCAGAAGAGAGCAGATGAGGTATAAATTTTTCAAAAGGGTCAATAATTCTTAGTTCCTTTGATAAACAAAACTAGGGAGATTCAGAGTCTTTACTTCCCTTACACAACCTCTCCGAGGAGACTCCCAAAGGAAATAAAACCCACCTTATTTCTTCACCCATCAGAGTGAACTTTAAAGTTGGTCTATATGTATTGAAGCACCCTGAGTTCATTAGCCTCTATGAAGGCTTTTGCATACCGTCTGCTCTGAAGGCAAATGTTTATTTAAGCTGTAAATCTAAAAGGAACTCTTGCATTTTATTTCTAGTTTTGTTTCCTTTGATCCTGAAAGTAATTAACTTTCAGTAGCAGCTAATTATAAGTGAAAAGAATTCAGAGTCTATATGGTTGTTTTTCTGGCACAGGCTTTGCAAACTGTTTTTTAATTGAAAAAGTCTTTTTGCTCTATGCATTTCAATCCATTTTACACTGTTATTTATTGTCCGGGATTCAGATTATAACCATGACCTTTCATCTAATGACAAAATCTCACACAGAGAAAAAAAATAATTATTTTAACAAAGAGACAAAGGGTGACAAGAGGAAAATGAGAGAGTTTGAGAGGGAGAAGAGGATGACATGCACAGAGATTCAGCTAAATGTTCTTCCTATTCTCCATCCCCATCACCTCCCAAACACTCCCCTGTATCAAAAATCACATCCCGAGCATTCAGAGTGGGCAGCCTCCACCTCAAGTGTATTTCAGACAGAAATCACATCTCAAAATATAATATAGGAAAACAGAGAAACATGGGTGAAGGTAATTGAGGTCAGAGGTGCTACTTACTCTTCCATGTTAATATTAGTCATTAGGACCTTAGAGGAATCCAAAAGTTAATGACTTACTATTTAATTGACCCGAACTACACCTCTTCCTCTCCTGAAAAGGACCCTTAGAAAAATTTTCACCAACTATTTTTGTCAACCATTTTCCAAAAGAAGATTCAAATATCCTTTAAGGATATTTATAGTCTGTGTGAAATAAATATGCTATGGTGGTTTACTTTAAAGGATAAAGTATAAAGTCAGGGATTAAAAATATCTATTCCTAAAAGAAGTCTGTGTGCTTAGCAGTGTAAAGAACTCTATGTACAACTGAAAGTACCCAGCCAAATGGGAGACAAAACACTGTCAACCAGAGAGGGACCTTGACCTAAGGGCTCTTCAACAGTGCCAGAAGAATAATCTCCAGAACCTCTGTCCACTGTCTTCTCAAAGTTTGTATCAACCTAGAGAATTAGAAAACAATATTCCTGGTTCTTATCATGTTAAGTCCCTTCAAGCATCACCTGTCAGTTGCCTTCAAGAATGTTGAAAAATGGATGAATCTACAAAATTATTATGGGAGTTTGAGAATTGGTTTTTCTATGCAGTCCAGACTTGCTTGGAATGTGTAATCCTCCTGCCTCAGCTTTGAATAATGGAATTACAGCTGTGAAGCATCATGCCTGGCTTCTTTCCATAAAATTCTCAAGCCAGTGATGTGGTGCCTATGGGTTTAGAAGCACCCATCCATAACATTGAGGTGTCAAACAATAGCATATGTCATTACTGAGTAACACTAATAGTCACATACCAAGGGTTGGAGTGGTTTCCATATTTAGAAGTTTCTGTTTTCTATTAAGTCACATGAAATTTTTCTTTTCTTTTCTTTTTTCCTTTGCTTCATTTATTATATTTGTGTTTTACACATCAACCATGGGTTCCCCCCCTGTCCTCCCCCCTCCCGGCCCTGTCCCTTACCCCTCCCCTCCATTCCCATCTCCTCCAGGGCCAAGAGTCCCCTGGGCATTCATTTAAACCTGGTGGATTCAGTACAGGCAGATCCAGTGCCCTCCTTCCAGGCTGAGCAAAGTGTCCCTGTGTAAGCCCAAGTGGAGCTCCAGGAGTCCAATTGTCGAGAAAGAGGAGGGACTGTAAGAGTGTGAATTGTTGAGACCATGATTGGAAGAGCACAGGGACAAATAGCCAAATGAATGGAAGCACATGAATTATGAGCCAGGGGCTGTGGAGCCTCCAGCTGGAGCAGGCCCTCTGGATAAGTGAGACAATTAAATAGCTTGAACTGTTTGGGAGGCACCCAGGCAGTAGGACCCAGACCTGTCTTTAGTGCATGAAATTGTTCTTTTCAAATTCCTCCTTCTGATGAATTGAAATGTGACTTTTCTTAATATTGTAAATTTAAGATCCATTGGTTTTGTTTTGTTTTGTTTTGTTTTGTTTTGTTTTGTTTTGTTTTGTTGTTGTTAGTATTGCATCCATTTCTAGGAGGCTCTGGTATTCCCAATACCCAAGCTTGTCTAGAAAACTTGGAGATTAATTATAAACTTACTCTTCTTGAATAATTTAACTTCAGAGTTTCTATTTCAATAGGTCTTAAAATAAAGACCTAGGCTGCCACATTTTCGCTGGAAATTATGAAATGAAGACACACTTAATGTTCATTATTGGCTTAAAAGTTTTCTATTAGAAAATTCAAAGACACATGTTTAATGTACTTCTAAAACTCCACTTTTAAGGAAGTTATTAAATAGAAGATCCTTAATTGTAAGACAGGATTATGAGGTTCATGCTTTCAAATATGATACCATCAAAGCAAAACCAATGTGTTACATGCTCTCATGTACGCCATTAAGGAGTTGAGATTGATCTATGCTTTGTGAGTTTGCTAGACGATTCCTAGAATTTAAGTGGTGTGGTGCCTATGGGGTTAGAAGCACCCTTCTATAACACTGAGGTGTCAAAACAATAGTGTATGTCATTACTGAGTGACACTAATATTCACATACCAAAGTTTGGGGTGGTTTCCATTTTCAGAAGTTCCCCAAAAAATCTCATCTATCAAGATCGCATCTCTTTAAACAATCTCTTCTTCTGAAGGTGTTACCATCCAGAGTACCTCATTTTAACCCAGTACTCTTATAGCTCTCTGTCCTTAGTCACTTCAAAAGCCATCCCTAGACATCAAGGAATTTGGAGACCAATACTACTGAAAATATTTATAAAATGCCCTATTACTGAGCTGTGATTCCCTATCTAATGAACTGCTAAAATAGACTAGATCGTAGGTACCGTTTCCAGTGGAAATAAGGCATGTTCATTGTAAGAGCACTTTTCTCTTCAAAGAACACAGGCAATGACTTCATCCTTCAAGTTTTCTGGGAACTAGTTGTGTGTGAGTTTTAGCCTCTTCCATAACTTATAATAATTAAATCTACATGCTCTAGGACCCTCACAGTGTGTTCTTAGGCAGACGGGATAACCTACCTCTGGAACGTTAAGTCATCTCTAGGAATAATTATTAGTAAATTTTCTCAAGAAGCTTAAATATGTTCTTCATCCTTGTAGAGCAAAAGCACAAGTAAAGTTTCAGTTGTATCTTCACTTTAAACTTCACCAGGCTAATTTACAAATGTATTTCCTTTCAGTTAAATTTCTTGCTCAAAGAAATTCATATTGAAGAGCATAGTTGCCCTGCACAACTCATTCTTTTTCCTGTGGTTTGCTTGCTTTGCTAAGGCTGCTGGATAGGTAAACAGCTCACTGTGGTTTTTGTTGTAAATTTCTCAAATGAATGCTTTGCCATGTGAGTCGTGTTTGAAATATATCTTTTCACTTACATGTAGACTCTCTGTGTCTACACAGAACTCTAATGAGTTCACACTGCCGTTTTCAGCTCAAATCCTTTACCACATGGATGTGATGCTATTGTCCTTGGTAAATTCCATCTGAGGTTGGGTCATATCTTCGTAATGCATTAAGATTATTTTCTTATGTTCTTTTGTATTCTAGTTTGAGAATTCCCAATCTTCTAACGTTTGTATAAACCTTTAAAATAGGGTTCTTTATTTGTGGTATAGGGTTTTATAAATTGTAAAAAGTCTCCTACAAATCATCATTTCCACTTGCCTCAATCCACAATTACAAGCCTAATAGCCATTTCTTTGCTTACCCTCCATTGTTTTGACAATTCCAGACTATCATAAAATTGAAATCACATAGCATTAAGCCATTTTAGATCTGTTTTTTTCATTGGGCAGTTTGTATTTAAGAAGTGTCCAAATTTTTGTGGTTTGATAACTCATTCCTTTTAATCACTAAATATTGTTCTTATGTATAGAAATATCACAGTTTCACCATTCACCTTTAAAGAACAATGTTTGCTTTCTGATTTTAACAATTATGTATAAAGCCACAATAAAAATGAACATATAGATTTTGTACAGACCTTATTTTCAAATTTGGAAAGAGAGGGAGGACGTTATGGTATCTCATACAATTAATTATGTTTATTTTAATAAGAAAGATGTATCTTCTAATAATAGCATTTGTAAACTTATACCCACTGTGACTGGGTACTGTTGCCCCACATTCTCCCCAGCTAGTGGCATTAGGAATTTTCATGTGATAACCATTTGAATAGGTATGTCTTAGTGTCCTATTATTTCAACACTGAAGACTTATATATATATACACAGTATGTTGATCACTGTGGTGTTCAGGATGCAAATGTTCTCCATAAACTTGGGTATTAGAATACTTGGTCCTCATTTGGTGGTACTGATTGAGTAAGTATGTCAATGGGAGCAAGCTGTAGGAATATGTAGTCTCTGGTTTGTGCTTGCCAGTGAAGATAGGATGTCTCAGTTTCTTGCTCTGGCTACCTGCTGCCATGCTCTTTCCATCATTTTGGACTCTAACCCTCTGAATCAATAAGTCAAAATAAATCATTTCGCCTATAAGTTGCTTTGGTCATGGTATTTTATGACAGCAACAGAACAAAAAAACATTATTATAGCCCCCTTTCATGTTACTTGAATTCTATCTTGTTTGGTGAGGTGTTTGCTTTGATGTTTTCTCTAATTAAAAAAAATATTTAAAAATCTCTCTCTCTCTCTTTCTCTCTCTCTCTCTCTCTCTCTCTCTCTCTCTCTCTCTCTCTCTCTCTCTGTGTGTGTGTGTGTGTGTGTGTGTCATGCTCATGCATTCATATGTACATGCACATAGTACATGCATATCTGTAGAATCTAGAATAGCAATCATATACCCTGGAGCTGAAATTACAGGAGATTATAAATTGCCCAACATGGGAGCTGGGCTACCCTTTTGTCCCCCCCCTTTTTTTTTAAACTGAGATATATTTCTTATTAAAGATCAAGACTTAAGTATTTTAAAATGCATGTTGTGTCAACACAAATTGTTTTAGAATGTTTTTCTCCTTTTAACTCTTTCTCAGTTTCTTGCTATGTATACTCATTTACATAGTACTATGATATATAAGGATATTTTCATATAAGCACATAATAAAAATATACCCTAACCCCCCGCCATTTCCTGCTATTTCCCACTCAAGTTGCTTCTGTTTCTTCAGATAAGTTTTGCTTATAATTTCATTTACTTAATTTTATGCATCTATATAAAAATCAACTAATGAGAGAAAATATGTGATGTTTGTCATTCTGTGATTGCTTAATTTACTTAGTATTACTACCTCCTGTTGGATCCATTTTCCAGCCAATGACATAGCTTCATCCTTCTTTATGGTGAAAAATGTTGCATTGTTCATACATAACACCCTTCATCTATTCATTACCATGTTGTTGGTCATCTAAATTGGTTCCATAATTTACCAATCATAAACAATCCTACAATAAACATTGGTGTGAAAGTATCTGTGTACTGTGTTAACCCAGAGTCCTTCTAAGAAATACTCATGTGTGGTACACATATGGTAGGTCTAATTTTAATTTTGTTTTGTTTTTCGCTAAAATTTTTAATTTAATATTTAAGAATTTCACAATGCATATTATGTGTTTTGATCAAATCTACCACCAACTTCTTAGTACTCCCACAACAGTTTTTCTTCCCAACTTCATCTGCTAGTTTTAAAACCCACAGAGTTCGCTAGTATTGCCTGTATAGATACGGATGTCAGGTCATTCACTGCAGCACAGGTATAAGGTGATGCATCACAGAAGAAAACTGTCACTCTATCATCCCAAGTAGCCATTAATTGCATGGAGTTCCTCATCCACAAGTAGAACTTCATGACTTCTTCCGTGATCTATAATGGTGTTTAGGCTGGCTTGATCATGTGTGATTATTTTTCATGAAGCCATAGCTGTTGTATATTCATGTGTGCAATGACACTATCATGTTAAGATAATATTGTTTACATTAGTCTTGCAGTAGCTCTGGATCTTACAACCTTTCCTTCCTCCTCTTCTGAGATGGTCCCTAGGCCATGGGCAGAGGGTTATGATACAGATACCCCATTTAAGGCTGAGAATAGAATTCCATAGACTCTTAATCTTTATGTATTGGTTAGTTGGAATCTGCACTAATTGTTTTCCATTGCAAAGAGTAGTTTTGCTGGTGAAGGTTGGGCTGTACTAATATATGAGTATAAATGTTAGTATTTAGAGAACAGTTGAATATTATGTCAACTTAGCAACATAATATTAGTAGGCTCTCCTTTAGGGTCTATCATCTACCTAGCCATTGGTTCTTTGTCCAGTTAATAGTACCAGTACCAGGCATGAGTTCATTCTTAGGAAGTTTTCCTTAAATCTAATCAGAATGTGATTGGTTCCTCCCATGGCACATTTTTTTTTATTGATCTATAGGAAGAATATTGCTTTTTAAAAAGAAATATTTCTCAATTTGCTAAAACTGTTTATCAGATTTAAGAGTTTATATGGCCGGGCAGTGATGGCACACATCTTTAATCCCAGTATTTGAGAGGCAGAGCCAGGTGGATCTCTGTGAGTTTGAGGCCAGCCTGGTCTATCTACAGAGTGAGATCCAGGACAGGCACCAAAACTACACTGAGAAAACCTGTTTTGAAAAACCAAAAAAAAAAAAAAAAAAAGTTTATGTGTAAAACCATCATCTGCCAATAGGATGCATTGACTTCTTTTCCTATTGATATCCCTCTTATTTCCTTCTCATCTCATGGTTATAACTAGGACTTCAAGCACAGTGTTGAATATGAGTCAAGAAAGCAGACATCCTTTTCTGGATCCTGGATTTAGTGGAAGTGCTTTTAGTCCTCCTGCTCATCAAGTTTAATAGAGGCTATACATTTGTCATATATAGCTTTGCAATTTGAAGTATATTCCCTCTATTCAAAGATTTTTGTCATGGCACGATGTTTAGTAACAAGGCAGACCTGAATAGAGAGTGGGTACATTTTAACATTTTTTTAAAAGAGGATTTAGCCTTCTAATAGTCCTTAGATCCTTTCAAACATTTTTTTGTTCTGTTTTGGTGTTTAAGATTAATTTTTGTTTTAGGTCCATTTGTGTGTTCCTGTATACATGTATAGACACCACATGTGTATGCTGTCCTCAGAAGCCAGATGAGGGCATCAGATACACTGTAATAAGAGTTGTACAGGTAGTTGTGTTTTGGATGCTATGACATGAACCTGGATCCTCTGCAAGAATAGTAAATGCTTTTAACCTCTAAGCCACGTGTCTAGCCCCAAATTCTTTTATTTTTTAGAGTCTTATGTAGTCCTCACTGTCTTTGAACTCAGCATGTAGCTGAGGATGTTCCTTCTTCCAATTGCCTAATGCGGGGATTACAGGTCTGTGTTCCCATGCCCCACATTTTACCTGTTTTATAGCTATTCTGCTACTTTTTTCTTATATTTTTTCAATAAAATTAATCTTTTAAAAAAATTGTTGCTGATTCTTATCATTTGAGCATTTATAGTTTTGTGACTTAAAATATGCAAAAATGTTTTATATCATTCAAGTTTTAGATTTCTGTTACAATTTGAATGTGGATCACTAAGACATTATATTTTTTGAAGAAAAAGCCATTTGCTTATTTATTCAATCTTTCTTTGTTCACCACTCTAGTATTTTGCTTATATGAAGTATGTATGATTAAGTGTGTTCTGGGAAGTAGAAATATGAATAGCTTTCAAGTTTTATTAGTGCTTCTTTGTTTCAAGAATGGCATCTAGGGCTGGCACGATTTCCCAGTGGATAAAGGTGCATACTGGCAAGCCTGACAACCTGAGTTCAGTCTTTCTACATTATAGAAATACAGACCCAAATCCCATTAGGTATCTTTGGACATCCACATAGATGCACCCACCCACTCATACAGAAATACCTATAATACATTTGAACAAATAATGAAGGATTGTGAGACATATTTCCTATGCGATAAATTTATGCTTTTTAAAACAACATATTATAATTCTGAAGCAAACTTAGGTATCCAACAGCAGAAGGATGGATGAAGAAAATGTCCTTTCTGTATACAATGGAAATTTTTACAGCCACGAAGATGAATAAAATCAATACCTGTCTGAAAACCAAGTAGGCCAGTTGCACACCTTCTCTTTTCTCACTGTTCCCTGAGATTCAATCCCCCTATCTCATTTCCACCCTTGACAACATTCCCTGGTCTGTCTATCTCTTGTGGATCCCACAGGTCTTCCTGTTCTAACCTCCTAACCTCCTCCCCACATTTGTCACTTTGGCCCAGACCCTAACTCCAGAAGGCACCTCCTGCTATCCCAATGGCTGCTTCTCCCAGGACAAAATGTAGGCTGTAGGCTGAATGCAGGCCAATAGCTCTCTTATTGCTCCTGAGATCCAACTTCCCCAGTCTCATCCCCATCTCTGTAGCAGAACACCTGCTGTGATTTCCCTTCCCTCTCTGGTCCCATTCCCAAGAGATCACAAAGACCTCCTCCAACCTTCTTGTCCCCAAATTATCCCAGTATCCCAGCAGACATTACATGTGAATATACCTGGTGAGCAGGCAAGGAAAACATGCAAGACTCAACCATCACACTCTTCAAAAATCCAGAGAGAAAACAGAAACCAATGAACAACATACCCAGTCAACGAAAGAGAAATCCAGAAATCACACCTAGACCTATAATCATCTTAAACACAGATGCCTAGATAACAGCATAAAAACACAAGCAATAACAGCCAGGGCAATATTCCTAGTTATCCTACCACAGGATGCCCCAAATATCTCAACATAGCTGAACATAGAAGAAAATTTTCCTAAGCTAAAGAAGGAGATTCCTATCAAAGTATCAAAGGTGCTAGAACAAAAACCCTAACCTGAGAAGGTCAACTGTACTCATGAAAACACAGGATATAAATAAACTCACTGCAGCAAAATTAAAAGAGGGAAAATACCACATGTACCACCACCATCACCAGAACCAACAAAATAACAGGAATCAACAGTCATTGGTCATTGATATCTCTCAACATCTATAGTTTCAGTTTCCAATATAAATACACAGACTAACAGAATGGGTTGGAAAACAGGATCCATCCTTCTGCGGCATCCAAGAAACACACCTCCATATCAAGGATAGACATTACCTCAGAGTAAAGAATTGGAAAAAAGATATCCTAGAAAAATTGACCTAAGAAACAAACAAGTATAGACACTTTAATGTCTAGCAATATAGACTTGAAACCAAATCGAATCCAACAAGGTAGAGGAGGGCACTACATACTAATCAAAGGAAAAACACACTAAGATAACATTTTGGTTCTAAATATCTGTACCCCAAATACAAGGGCACAAGGGCACCCACATTTTTAAAAGATATACTACTGTAGCTTAAATCCCATATTGTTCCTTACAGACTGACAGATAGTAGGAGACTTATTGAAGTCCCACTCTCAATAATGGACAAAAAAAAAACAAAAAAAAAAAAAAAAAAAAAACCACAGAGAAAATACTGATACTAACAGACATTATAAACCTAATGAATATTTACAGAACATTTCACCCAAACACAAAAACATATACCTTCTTCTCTACACCTCAAGGAACTTGCTCCAAAATTGACCACATACTTGGGCACAAAGGATACAAAGCAAGTCACAACAGATACAAGAAAATTGAAATAATTCCCTGCATCCTTCTAGACCACCATAGAATAAATTGATATTAACAACAGAAACAAGAGAAAACTTACAAACTCATAGAAACTGAAAAAATCCCTACTGAATGAAAAATGGGTCAAGACAGAAATGAAAAAATTAAAGACATTCTGGAATTGAATGAAAATGAATACACAGTATAACTCATATAAAACCAGACACACTCAACCACATAGAAGACAAAGTAAGGAATAACCTTGAATGCATTGGCATTGGAGACAACTGCTTAAACAGAACACCAATAGTGTAGGCACTAAGATCAACAATCAATAAATAGGGCCTCATGAAACTGAAAAGCTTCTATAAGGCAAAGAACATTGTCAACTAGAGAAAGAAAGCATCATCCAAGTGAATGGGAGAAGATTTTTACCAAGCCCTCATTTAAGAAACTCAATATGAATAAAAACAAAACAAACAAACAAAAATCAGTGAATAATTCTATTAAAAGTGGGGTTCAGATCTAAAGAGAATCTCAATAGAGGAATCTCAAATAGCTGAGAAACACTTAAAGAAATGTTCAACATCCTTAGCTATCAGGGAAATGCAAATCAAAAATACTTTAAGGCTTCATCTTATACCTGTCAGAATGGCTAAGCTAAATAACACAAGGGACAGCTCATGCTGGTTAGGATGTGCAAGAGGAACACTCCTCCATTTCTGGTGGGAGTGCAAATTTGTTCAGCCACTATGTAAATCAATAGAACAGTTCCCAAGAAAGTTGGGAATCCATCTACTTCAAGATCTAATTATACAACTCTTGGGCATATACTCAAAGGATATTCTAGTCTATCACAAGGACACTTGCTCAACTATGTTAGTTGTGGCTTTATTCATAATAGCCAGAAACTGGAAAAAAAATAACTAGATCTCCCTCAACATAAAAATCAATAAAGAAAATGTGGTACATTTACACAATGGAGTAATACTCAGCTGTTAAAAAAACAGACATTATGGAATTTATAGACAAATGCATGGAACTAGAAAAAATCATCCTGATTGAGATAATGCTAACCCAGAAAGATAAATATGGTATATATTCAGTTATAAGTGGATATAAGCCATTAAATAAATGACAACTGAGCTACAATCCATAGATCCAGAGAGATTAGGTAAAGAGAAAGTTTCAAGGGGGAGCAGATGGATCTTCTTAGGAAGTAGGAAATAGAGTAAAATTTGTAGTTGGCCTGGGGAGGGTGGGGTGGGAATGAGCAGGGAATCAGGTTGGGGGTGTGCTGTGGAGGGAAAGAGTGCAGGGAGAGACAACTGGAATTGGGGGACCTTTGAGGGAAGATCCAGATTCGCTGTGGTGGAATCTATGAAGGTGACCTTAATGAGGACTCCTAGTAATGGGGGATATGGAGTTTCAACTGACTATCTCTTGTAGCCAGGCAAGGTTTCCAGTGGCAGGACTGAGTTGCATTCAATTATGTTGTCCTAGGGGGCCTCATTGAAATCCCCAAACAATCCAGGCTGTTACCAAGACAAAAGGTTGCTCACAGCAGAGCCCAACCACTGAGGATAACACTCACACAACTCACTGAACATGGTGAAGTTGAGCTGATACCTACATGGAGCTTTCAAAACTACATTCTAGTCTCGTTGGTGAGGTAAGATATGCAGGCTTCTAAGAAGGAAACTTGGAAACAAACCCAGCCACAAAATTATTGGCCTACAATCTGTCATGCCTTCCAAATATGCTAGAGCAATGGTGGCACAGAACTTCTGAGGATAGCCAATAAATGTCTGATTTAACTTATGGCCCACTCTACCTGACACTGCTTGGGTAACCAAGAACCAGAGACTAGATAGCACTGAGACCTAGGGTAGAACCAAACACTACTGATCTTTTTTTTTTAAGTATGTATATAATGACTCCTAATGCCTTATCTAGTCATCAGAGAGTCTTCCTCCAGCAGCAGATGGGAACAGATGCTGAGACTCACAGCCAGGCATTGCGTAGAGAGGGAGTCTAAATGGGAGGTCTCAATCAATTCCTTCCCCCAGGGAATCAAAGGAAGAGGAGGAAGAAAGATTGTAAAGACCAGAGAGGGTGGAGGACACCAGGAGAAGAAGGCAAAAAGAGACTAGGGGGTGTGAGGGGAAATATTATTAATATGTAATGTGTAATATATATTGAATATACCTTAACCATAGTTTTTAAAAATTAAATTATATCTACCTATGGTTACGTTGACCTTAAGGACAAAATGTTGTGTTGTAAATCAGTGTTAACCTTCTTAACCTAAGGCTTCTAGCATACTTGGTATATCTCCCAACAGAAACACTGACTGTTCAGAACAGAAAGCAAATATTAAACAAAACTTGAGTGTCTAGAGCTAAAGAAGTCAATGGTCTTTCAAAACATCCTTTGCTGCTTCAGAAGGGGCTTTCACTGAACTGTGCAGTTTGGCTCCATCTGAAATAATGATGATCAAATATGATGTTTAAAGTATTTAGTTTGACCCAATGGGACTTTAAGAATCTGAAGTGGCTGCTCACCTAAGAGCCCATGTGATGTCTTCAAGAACTTGCTTGGTTTAGTCCCTTAAGCAGTGAGAATTTACATTTTACAAAAGCAAAAACATTTGAATTTTTTTTTTGTCTCATGGAGACTTTGAACAATCTTAAGGAATTAAAATCTTAAGGATCCTGATTATCAAGTCTAAAATGATTCCAAAGCACACATTCTTAAGGCAGTAAATATATTCTATAAACCTCATGATCCTTAAAAGTATACTGAATTTGTCCTTCAACCAATAGTTACTTAATTCAAACAGAGGACTTGGGATTATTTACAGAAATTAAAGGCAAACAGTCATGATCATAGCTCCTATATGTTTAGAAGAAAGCCATCCTTTTCGATAGTCATTTATTTGTTCATTTGAGACAGGTAGCCTCTGACACATGATCCTTATAGCTCCAGTGTGCTGGGATAGCAGCCATGCACTCCCATGTCTGGCCTCGGAAATTCTCCTTTTACCTATGACATAAATTACCTCTAAGTGCTCTATCTGCATGAGCAATACTTTTGCACTTTATCGCTTTCCCTTTAAAGCAAGAATAGCTTCAGAATCACATTGTCAGCGCTGTTCTTTCATAGTACTTAGCAGATATGCAAAACATATGGAGAAGAGCAGAAGTGAGATGCAAACAACATGAGTAGCAGCATGCCTTAGTAGCAGGTTTGGTGACACAAGTATCAGAACTCTAATAGAAGAAATTCTACCAGGTACCACAAACCCATCCTGCCACCTCCTGCAAGGGTCGGTATCTGACAACTCAGCTCTGGCCACATACTTGCACCATTCCAAAGATGAAAGGAAGAATGTGTTTTAAAGTAGAAAATAGGTAGCCATAAGCAAAATTGATAGAAATCTATTACTTTATTGTTTAGCTTCTCCACATCTATTCATTGAGACACAAACAACAAAGAAAATCTCCTGCTTTTTGTTTTATCACTGAATTTGGGTGAGTTCTTCCTGCTTTCTGGGGATACAAATAAAGTGCACAACAGATTTGAGTCAGTCAGTTAGTTGCATTTCCTTTGAGATTATTTAGTGACAAAGGCCAGTGGTAATGCTATGCAAAGTGTCATTAGTTCTAGGGATCATCAGAGTGACTGTCAGCTTGTTTTCTCTGTGTGACTTAAGACCGTGTTACATTAAGTCATTAAGCAAGAAGAGACACATCTGAGAGGGTAAGATAAAGTAACCAGGTCATGATATGATTCTCTGAATTTAAAGCTTCATAGATGTCTTAGTTCTACACCATACATTTTAGTTTGAACCAGTTTACTATCTGTTACTTTCAACAGGGAGAAATCTAAATGGTACTAGATGAAGAAATATATGGGAAAGTGATTATCTTGCGATAGATGTAAATTGACAACTATTTAAGAATTCACAAGACCTAAAGTGCATAACAGATATGTCAGTTAATTCTTGATTTTTCTATTTTGTGTTATTTTCATATAGTTTTATGTAGAGGAGTCTATATACTGTCAGGTGACTTTCTGTAATTGAACCACTGGAGTCTGTCACAGTATTATAAAATACAGGAGACTTGAGACACCTAATGTTAGGTTTTTTGTTTTTGTTTTTAATTCTGTTCAATATAGTCTAGCTAAAGTTTGAGAATTGAATGCCTTTTCATTGTGGTTCACTTCTGCTTGTTATTTTGTTTTGATGTCATCAAATGAGTGTTCAACCTCATGGAAAAAGCATCTTAAGTGGTCTTTAGAAACAGCTGAGAATGAAGCTCGCTCATAGACGAATAATTATGTACAACACAGCAATGAAACCAAAGACACAAACTGAAATAGCTGGCGATCCTAAGAAGTCATAATTTCAGCTTGTTATGCACACTCTCGTCTTAAGGAAGATGAATCAAAAGCCCTTGCAACTTGCAGCATCCCCACTTATGAAGGACTGAGGTGCACAGAGCTAAATTATGCTTCTTTTAATGGAACTGAAGCTAATTCTAGCAGATGAAGACTACTGTGTGAACGTCCTTCCTTGTGATGTGCTAATCAAAACAGACATGTTCTGTGAACTTTATTTCTCATTTTTCACTGCCTCTTTTTACATTTCCTTTGAAAGCTTTGCCATAGAATGGAGATGTGATTTAGTGTGTGTGTGTGTGTGTGTGTGTGTGTGTGTGTGTGTGTGTGTGTGTGCTTTTCCATCTATTTTTTTTCTCACTGGAATAATAGCTACCCTCAGGGTTCTATAATCTGATGCTCAGAAATGTAATCTTCTTCAGCTTCCCACCATGTGCCATCTGTAATCCCAGACCATAAAGGTCAGTGCCAAGAAGAAGCTTGGGTGCTTCTCTCACACATATACCAATGGACTTACCTTGTCAGTGCCAACCCAATGCATCAAGAATCATCAAAGGACCAAACAGATTTTCCTCAACAAATTATGACCAAGAATTTTTTCTTCTTAATAATTTAAAGCCAATAAATTTGCTGACATTAAATGTATCTTAAAAAATCCGGATGTCTGTACATATATGTCATATTGCAGGAAAAACTTACCACCTTTCTAAGGAACATTCTGGTGATATTTAAAGTGGCAGGACTTACCTGGAAGAAAAAAGAAGAAAAAATTAAAACAACCAATGCAAATGGATCTTAGGTGTATTAAATTGCTATAAAGAAACTCATTTTCATGTAAGTCTACTGTATGATAAAAGTCTATTAGGAAAGGGTATTAGTGGAGATATCCTTTTATTCTCTAAAATGACAAAAATATGAGACAGAACATCCATATAGTAGTAAATGAGTAAAGAGGACAAGTTAAAAATAAAGATCTTTAGCTCCTACTGCCTTTATCCAATACCAGTAGAAAGTATACAAGAACTGGGCATTTATTTCATGTATGCCATGCATTAGGACAGATGTCTGTATTTGCACAGAACCTTAATAAAGTTGAAATGGGGACTTTCTATAACTTCTAAGGGAAAGGTATAATTTGGAAGTATAAAAACAGGAACAGTATCTTCAGTCACCTCTAGACGGAATCCTAAACACACTCTAGATCCTTCCAGAACTTCCCAGGTTCATATACGTATGTTGTGTATGTCCCCCAGAAACACCTTCAGGAATTCAGCAAAGTTGTACTTGTTGATCCCTTCCATAGGCTTGACCACACTTATTTTTAATTCAGGACAGAAAACATGTCTGAGAAGACATGAGTTGGTAATGTTAATAGTTTTATAAGTCCCTGAGAATTATGAAATGTAGCCAATGTCACCAAATGCTTCTCAAACAACCAAGATTAGAGTCACAATGACGCAAGTGTGGAGTGGCCACCCCAGAAGCTCTTGTTCTGCCTGAAGCTCTGTCTTAGGAGCTTCTTTCTGGGACAAGGGATGGGGTTGAGAATTCTTCATCTAGTAACCTGCTGACAAGATACCCACTCCCCTTACAGAGGGTACAGGTGCAGATGAATGCCGCATTTCATCTCTGAAGATATAATAGGACACAAGGCCAGTTCATGGAAGTTTTCCTTCTGCACATCTCTAGGATCCCCTTGAGTACTAGAGAGTTGCTAATTCTGTTTTCTATAGCATCATTTGCAGTCATTTTAACAAAATACTGTCCTTTATGGTATTTATATTCTATTTGTATTCTCTCTAATTCATTATTGATTTCTGCTCTCATCCTTCAATTCTTTCCTGTTATAAAAAGAAGTAAGAAATGAATAAGAAATACAGGCAGAAATATAAAATATTCTCCATCTGTTTTTTAAATTGACCACAATTTCTAAACATTGTGGCTGCATCACAGCATGGCATAGGAAATGACAAGTGAGCCTAAAATGTCTTTCCCTTCACCCAAAGTTGATCATTTCCTCAGCTCGAGTTCAGAGTATTGAAATATAATCAGTTTGTCAAACAGCATTGTAATCTTCCAAATGATTTTTATGCACACTAATTTACAGCAGAAGCCCAGGTAACCAGAGTATACAGTGTCTATGAGTGTCTGGCAGGGGTAGGGTAGCACCTAGGACTTTGAATTCTTCATTCAATCAGTGAAAACACATGGAGAGAACTTTTCCTTTAATCTTGCATACTTTTTCTGACACCAGTCTCCATGAATGTCTTCAAAAGTACTTCAGTGTGTTCTTTAATCATTTTTTTAGGTCAACATAAATTATGACTTTCCTCTATGATCAATCTTCAGGGTAAGCCCCCAGTTTCCCTGACCACTTTCCAGAGACCGATGCTGGAAATCTCTGGTTTCATTAAACAGCTCTTGCATAGTGCTGGGTATCATTATTGCCAGTGAGTGACAAGGCGGTGCCCTAGACTGGTTCCATTCCTGTGATTATCTCACTATGAGACTACTAACCAGTGACACTTTGTTCTCCGTGTAAAATGCTTAGCATCCATTGTATTACTGACAGCATCATGCAGCTTTTCTTGTCAGCAAGTGCATTGCCTGCTGGGAAATGGCTAGCTCATAAGCAGAAACCTAACTCAGAGCCATGGGTAGCTATTTCTATTTCCGTTCATACAAATAAACTTATTTATTTACTTTTGTGTCTGTGTAACCTGATTCTTAAAGGCAATGGTTGTTTAACTGTTATCTCAGCTTTGGAAAAACATATTTCTTAGCTTATTTGCTCACATATCTGTTTTGAATGATGGGTGTGTATGAGGACCATCATGCCCTTCTTTACTAATTTAAAAGCACAAACCATCATATGTATATTTCTGTATCTGTAAAGTAATTTAATCTTTAAGTACCTTAGGCCAATAATGGTGGGTTTATTTTCAAGCTAGCATTAAAACAGTGGGTAATAATTAGTGCAGAAGTTGAAACATACTTTTTCCAGTTGATAATTTTATGACAGAAAGTTTTTCTCATTGGCTACTTTTATCTTCAATTTTTCACATTGCAGTGCTCAAATTTAAGTATTTTGGTACATCACAGTACACAGCATACTAATCATCACAAGTGACCAATTGCTTAAGAGTGGGCACTCCATTGCTCATTAATTCCCTAATTAATCGGCATGAGTCAGTGTTAATGTTATTTAAAGAATAGTGTCAGTCTCAGGGTTTATTTGGGCTTGCCTTAGGGGATTAATTAAGCACAGAACTGGAGCTGTATTTGATCTCCAGTTTCTCCTGGCACCAGTTGGGTTCTTGCCTGGCCTTGTGTGTGCCTCCACTGCACTGGAGGCAGAGGGAAGAAGCACAGACAGGCCTTTAGAAGCACCATACCGCTTCTCATGCCACCAACAGCTCCTTGCCATCCATCTGCTTTGTGGATTTTAAGACATTCTTCTGTCTTTGTCAATGACTCTGAATTGCATCCATTTCTACATCCTTCTATCCATACAGGCCAACCTACCCACTCACATAAACTTTTTCTGCAGCAATTTTTCTTTTCCTCACGTCCCCAGTGCTCTGCTGTTTCTGCTCAGAGTTTTATGTCCTGTTGATTTCAGCTGAATTCGGTTCTTACCCTTTCCCTAAGGATATCATGCTGTGTTCATGTTACAGTCATCTCAGTCAGGGTACTATGAAAGCCCATTAGGGAAAGCTCCTTCTCCGACTTGAGTGGAGACCTAACTTTCAAACTGTCCAAAATACAAAAGAATAAATCCTGTTAGGTTGATCCATCACCTAGCCCAGGACTGCCCCTCCTGAAGGCAAGATCACTTTCAGCAGTGCTGAAGAGATAGGAGGAAGTATTCCTTAGAGATAAGCACTTTGCCTTCCCAGAATTCCCAACCCATACCTTTGTAAGTCTGCATGCTTTTCTGAATTATTCAAAATTTGCATAACTTTCATTTTCCTATGTCTATCTTGGCCCTAAGCAACTTCCCCTAACATATGAGGCTTCTTCACTTTTCCTCTAAAGCTCCTCCCTACTCCATCATGACTGGGTAGCTGCCCTTCCAACCTGTAACTGACCTCCATGACTAACTCCTGTGACATGACTTCTCTCTTCTTCCTCCTCTAGCTCCCTCCTTCGGGCAGCAGCTTCAATTTGCACGTGAGCTTACCTCCTTTCGAGTTTCTTTTTTTTTTCTCTTTAAAACTCTAATAAACTCGTCCTACTGTTTCCTTCTGAGTACATCCTTAAATTCTAGTCCTTTACCAGAATAAGGCTCTCAAGAGGGGTCCTGGGATTTGCCCGGAACAGCCAGTTAGTTCCTACTATGCCCCTGTCACTCCCGGAGCTTTAGCCTCTTTTTTTTTTTTCTGTTTTCTGTCCATTTTTTCCCCATTATATTGCCTGTAATTCTGAAAGTCTCTCTTTCCATAATGTCTGTCCATTTTTTACTTATACCCTTTTTTGAATGTCAAAAGTCAAGTTGTCTGGCTTTTCCAAAAATTTAGTCATTTTTTCCCCTGCTCTCACTTCCCCTTTGATATCTTAAATCTAAGCTTCATGATTACAATCTTTTTAGCTGCTCTAAGGATCAAACTCATGCATGTTAAGCAAATGCTCTACCACTGAGCTGTCCCCAAACCTCTTAACTTTCCTACTTCTTAAAAAAAAATCACTAGTAACAAATATCTTCAATTTCTGGAACATTGCCTATCACACAGACAATATTCAGAAAATATATACAGAATGAAATCTAAGTCATTCCCCATTGGACTTTTAATTCTCTAAAGCAGAATTCACATCAGAGCAACAGTTTTTGAACAGTGGTGAACAGCACAGTGACTGGTACAGAACCATTTCAAGGATTTTTAAGAGCACTTTTCTCAAAGACACTAGCATCTCCATCCAAGATGAATACAATGGACTTCACTCTGTCTTGATTCTCTTTGACAGCTCTGAACTTTATCACCCTTTCTTCCCGAAACTCTACTTATGAAATCTCTGCCCCTATAATGTTTTTGATTCTCTCCCTGTCATTCCGGCCATTTTAAATCTATTTCTTTCAGCAATTTGCCTCCTTATTTTGCATTTTAAAGGGGGAAGGACCCCGCAGGGCTCTGACCTCTATCTGCTTCTCTTTTCACATTCCTCTTTTGTTGAGACATCCACTCCATGGACCTGGCAATGGTTTTCATGCAAATGATGCAAGAAACTACTAAATTTTAATTATGATGGAAGGAGAATATTTAATTCATTTCCTCAATTCCACAGAATCTGGCATGGCACCTCAGAAACATATTTTATATATATATATGCATAAAGTATGTATAAAAAGAAAATGAACAAATTGTTTCTTTGATCTAGTACTGTCAGATAATCAAAGCATTTCCTTTGGGATTGGGGTATTTATTGACTTCAAATGCTAAAATAAATGCCTAGAAATCTAAAAATTTATGCTTTACTTGAAAATAGCTCAGTTCACACACACACACAAATATATATATTTTAGGGAAACTCTTTGACAAAAATGTGTTGTATGTTAAAAATCAATTTTCCTCAGTTTACTTCTATTCCCTGTGATTACTCTTTCTATTTTTTTCTTTATTCCTTGTTGTAAGCCCATCTAGGTAGTGGTGAATGCAACCTAAATGGACCTAAGCACTCCACAGATCATGATTCAGAGTTATAGATGTCAGAGGCCCAAAAGACAGGAAGAAAATCAAGCACTATCATGAGATAATTTTCCTAAAGCTTGCTATAGTATTGAGCTTCCTTTCTTTTTCCCCAGTGGCTAATGCACATATATGTCCACTATTTATAATTTGACATACAAAATAGCAATAGTCACAAAGAAAGAAGGTGGAAGAAAGGGGTCGATTTTCTTTCTTTCTTTCTTTCTTTCTTTCTTTCTTTCTTTCTTCCTTCCTTCCTTCCTTTCTTTCTTTCTTTCTTTCTTTCTTTCTTTCTTTCTTTCTTTTCCTCCCCCAAGTCTTAGGAATATTATGACATCCCTTTGATTAACTCTATCTCTGTCCAGTCAATGAGCAGAAATCACTACCTACATGCCATGTATTACAATAGGCCCATTTAAAGTAACTAATGTGTGCTTTTCTACACATTGTTAAGAAATGAGAATTTTAGGAAATTACTATCAAGAAAGAGTCTTAAAGTTAACTGGAGCACACAGGTACCATCAAGTAATACCTAGGCAGTAATTGGTAATTGTGGGGGGATCTGCTAATATTTTATTAAAAAATTAAAACAAGAACATAGAATCAAATAAATGGAGTTTTATGAAAGGGTCATATTCATGCAGAATTACTGAGAATTAAAAAAATATATATTCTAATGTCCTAGTAAATGTGTGTCACCCATACAATCATGAGTTGTTTTCACATTCCTACAGTGTCCGGCACAGCATATTCACTCACTAAACATTTAGTTTCTGGTTTTTATTTCTGATTTACTCCACCAAAAGTCATTGTTGTGCTCTTCTGCATAAATCTTCATTTGTCACAAGGGCTGACACTGTGTACCACATGAATTCAGTGTACTTGCCTCATAATTCTACCCACAATTTTCTGGAGTCGTTATCACTTGCCTCTTTGAAAGCGGCAAGGCAGTCTTAAGAAGAAGATAAAGGGATGGGACTTGTGCAAAGTCACATGGCTCTTTTGTTTTGTTCTTTTCTCCTTCAGGAGATTCTTGTGTTTATGAAAATAGGCCATTCTAGGGCCCTTGTTCTGAAATACTTAGGATCTTAACATTTCACAGATGTTTCTATACTGAAGGTTTAGTCATCAGTCTATGAGACTGCTGGGAAGTGGTGGAAACTTTAGGACATGAATCTCCATGGAAGGAATTTGTGTCTTTGAGTGTCAGTTTGTATCTATCCTAAAAGGATGTGTTGAGACTACAACTCCTCTTCAGCCTAGCACTTTGCTTCCTGGTTGCCAGAAGTTGGACAGCTTCCTCGGCTTCGTGATCCCACTGCAATGCACTGTTCTGTCTTAGGCCCCAAAGCAATGAAAACAACAACCAACAATGGACTTAAGCCTTTGAGTCTTTGAGCCAAAATGAAACTTTATCTTTCACAACACTTAACCTCTCTTAAGTGTTTGTTATCATAATGCAATGCTGACTAATTCATTTTATGATTCTTGGGATTTGTTCAAGTTTCTAAAGTTGTAAAGTACAGGATAATTGGGGCAAGTTCAAATACTTATTGCATACATATCCACACTGCACTATTGCATGCTCATGTATATCTGTCCTGCACTATTGAACATACGTGTATATCTGCACTGCACAATTGCACATAAAAGCAGGGAAACTGGTTTGAACAGCTAAGGTTAATGCAAACATACTAGTACTTTCTTTTCTTGAATTTATCATTGACTGCACTTATGTACAAAAAAAATTAAAATTAGTAGCTATGATTCATAAATACATAGCAAGATTATGTGCTAATAGAGAAAATAAATACACCAGAAAATAGTGAACAGCTTACCAAACGTATATTCACTTTATTAGAAAAATTCAGAAAACATGACCATCTTCTCAATTTATGCACTGCCATGAGTACATACTCCACCTTCCAAGCTCAGGAGAGGATAGAACTATCAGTAAAATCTTCTCATGAGCACCAAGCAAGACACAGTTCTAGCAATTCAGAAGTTATCTCAATTCCAGAGTTAAATAAGTGTTTGTTAGAAACCTATTATATGTTTCAACAATATAAGTGTGTTAAGATGGTGATATCAACCAGAGAAAGAGAAGCAGGTAAATTAATCATCACATGAATTTGTACTGGGTCTGAGAGTGTTGTGAAGATTGATAAGGTGGCTGTGCCATTAGGGATGAGCACTAAGAGGAACTGAATTCAGATCTCGAAAATCAACATGTGTAAACCAAGAAATCTGAGTGGTTTTGGAACTAGATCCAATAAAGTGAAGATAAATTATAAGAATTTTAATGGGATATTTAGAGATGAGGGGTGGCAGAGTTTGGCAAGTGGGAAGAACCTAAAGAAGGAAGCATGGGCTTAGGTTTATATCCTTGAAACAATGTTGCAATAGTCCATGTAGACACGCATGTCCTCCACAAAATCATTTCCTGTCCTACAGTACTGAAACACTCTGGGAAACTCAGGCTTTTGAGAACTCTCTCTCTCTTTCTCTGTGTGTACCTATCTGCCTCTGTTTCTCTTTCTCTGTCTTTCTGTGTGTCTCTGTGTCTCTGTCTCTCTCTTTCCCTATGCCAAAATGATTATAACTTAAGAACATTGAATAATGGGGGAAAACTGCTTAGTGATCATTGCTAGAGGAACTTTTCAAAAAAAGTTAATTATTCTATGAGCTGAATATGGTAAAAAAAACAAAAAAAAATAGACATCCGGCCTTCTGCTAAGCTTGCCTTTCTTAATCTTTAAGCTCCATTTCTCTTATATCTATATAATTTAGCAAATGGGGTTATGAGAAGTTGGGTTGGACAAACCATTTATTTAAGCGTCTGGTAAAACCTCAATTATATTTCCTTCCTAATCCTGTGTCATTAGAAGTAAAATGGTATATTTGGAGACCATTCAGATATGAATACTATTACCTTTCTATCAGACCTGCTGCTGGATTCTCTTTCTTTCTTTTCATTCATTTCAATCATTGCAGTCAGTTATGTTGAGATATGATTTCTGGCCAGGCAAACTAGTTCTGGCATCAGGGGTTCCACAATAGCTTGGCTGGAGACCCTCACAACCTCTAATGTTATTATTTTTTGGCAGGGTCATTATGACAATAATAACGGGGAACAAATATTTCCATTCAGTGAAGAGAAAAGCAAAACAAAGCGAGATGGCAACCCGTGCCATCTAACACTTAGATAAGCCTCCAATTGTAACATAAACCTCAGGGGAAACCTACATAATTTAAAGTTCAGGTTAATCTTGAGATTGGTGAGGATAATTCAAGAATGAAAAAGGCTAATTGTGTTTAAAATTACTGACTCAGATCCAATCTTTCGCTGGACTCCATACAAAGCCTGCCTGTATTATGTTCAGGTTAATGTGTTGGTGAGACAAACAGTTCCTAGTTGTTAGTGTGGTTTAGTATGTGGCGTACTATTTTGGACCTAGCATATCTTTTATCTGCATCTTAGAATTGAACCTGTAACTATCAATGAGCCAAATGCTCTCCCCTTCTTTTTTTGCCACTTGTGTTTCTGTTGGCATGTACTTCTTCCTTTGGCTTCAGTGTTTGCATCAGAGGTAATGAGAAAGGCCTTTGCTGTCTTTAACATCTGATGGTTCTTACAAATCAGCTTTGTCATTTGGAACAAACTCATGTCCAATATATGTACAACCATGAGCAATAATGGAAATAAATCCCTAATTCACTGTCCTTCACATGGGCCACTTGAGAGGATTTTCAGTAATATCATACAAGTAAGCTTATATCTCCTTGTCAAAGTAGGGAATGTATTTTAATCTCATCTTTCAATAAACCTGAGCCTAACTTAAAGGAAAATAAATGTACTAAAGGAGGTAGAACCTGATTGCTGCTAACTGCCATCCAGAATCTTCATATTAGAAGAGAAGGATGAACTGGGCACAGTGCAGTCATTCAAAGCCTAATAAGTAATGCTGATAGTCAGCATCATGCAAGCTCATTGGAAGGAAAGAAAGCTTCCTCAGCAAAATAGTGACAAGGAATTAGGATTTTCTAAACATAGTTGTAAGTCCTCACAACAGGGATCCTGCCTCAACCCTAGCACACATATCACAGTATAAGAAGAATTTAGTCCACAACAAAGACATGCAGAACCTAAATATTATGAAGGACTGTGAATGGGGGAAAAAGGGACAATTAGCCACATGCCCATTTTTCATGAGTTTTCAGCACTGTCTATAGTCAGCTGAATATAAAATCTATCTCTATGATAAGCTGCCCTGTTATCTACTAGGTACATACTTAGTAGATATGGGAACAATGAGAGATGCTTATGTGTGTAAAGAGGAAAGCATGACCTCTTTCAAAAACTATTAACGGTTCTACAGATGTTGAGAAATACATTCCCATATGAATAAACATGGTTCTCCTTTTGAACACCATCACCATATTTGTTCAGGGAGACCTCGGACTGGAAGTATGTCACAGTGCTCCCCTTCCTCTCTGCAAGTAAATAAACCAATACTCACTCAAATATCACTTGGTTCTGTCATGGCCTGTGCACTCACTAAGGGGTAAACATCTGCACTTTGTGTTACATATGTATGTCTAGTCTTTTCTCAGCAACTACACAAGGCTACTTGACTTACAATGAAGTTATAGCTTGATAAATCCACTGTCATTCAAAACATCATAAAGCAAACTTGCATTCAGTATATCTAACCTGCCATCAATCATAGATCTGCTGTATGACCACGGTAGATATTAATGTTTTGCCCTCTGCATGGTGTGTCTGTGGCTGACAGGAGGCTATGGATAGCTGCCGTTGCTTCAACTGCCCAGTATTATGATCAAGGGTTGTGTGTTGTGCCACACAGGGCTAAGAGAGAAGGACTCAAATAGTACAGCTGCTGCTGAATACCCATTATTTTTGCATTGTTGTAAGTAGAATCATCCTAAATTGGAGACATTTGCATTTATTAATTCCATGAAGTATGCATACTGCCAGACATTATTATTCAAAATTATCTGTGCACTATGGATTCTGGTGTCCCATGTAGCAAGTCCAGAGCAGTGACACATCTTAGAAAATACAGCTCTAATAATAAAATTATTCCTGACTGTGTGTGTGTGTGTGTGTGTGTATGTATGTGTGTATGTGTGTGTGTGTGTGTGTGTGTGTGTGTGTGTGTGTGTGTGTATACATATATGGTGCTAGAAAAAAAGAAAAGGGGTCTATTTGGTCATATAATAACACTATGAGTAAACTTCACTAAGGAAAAAGTATGTTTATTGTCAAAAAAAAAAAAAGAACATAAATGGTAATATTGGTCAGTTGGGAAATATCCCTTTAACACCTATTGCTGATTCCTTGTTCAGGTGAATAAAAAGTTCAAGCCAACATTATTATTTTAATTATAATCCAGTGTGAAAATAGTTATGCACACACAAATTAGAAAGAAATATAAAATGATAAAACCAAGTACTCAATTTCATGGTTACAATGCATCCAGAAACAGCTATTGATTCCCTTCTGTAGGCAAGCTACAGGGGAATAATTGGGTAAGACAGGCTTCACACTCTAAGGAAAGTGCAATATTATCGAGCAGCTATGAGGTACATCCAAACATAAAATAAATTGAAGAGGCAAAGAGATTGAAAGGAGGAAAAAGAATGGAAAAATGGATTTAGCATGGTGCCAGTGAGAGTCATTGAAGGCTTTTGAGAAGTTTAAGAACATAATGAAAAGGTTTTAAGAAGATTAATACAGAAAGCCAGGTTAGAGATAATCACTACAATGGGCAAGGAAGGGTTGTATCTAGGGATATTTTCTTTCTATGAATTACAGAGCCAAATTTGAAGTATGCAGCTTTAAGTACAGCCTCAGCCCAGGACCCTGCTTACTCTGCTATATAGCCTCCAACGTTCTTTCACCTCCTACATTCTTCCTTTGCTGTCTACCACCACTCTTTTCCTTCCTGACTGACTCTTCAAAGCAGAGCAGATGAAGATGTCTATTAAAGTGTGAGTTGGAAGAGGCATCCAGCCAGTTCTGCAGGAGCCCATAATAATTCATTTATTCTCCAGTGAGGAGTGAGAGCTGTGAGGTCCTTTAGCCGTAGAATCTGTCTATCTCCAATTCCAAAACACGAAATCTCTGGGTTCCAGAACAAACCCTGGGCACCTTTAGGGCTTAAATGTATTTGTGGTATTGAACAGGATTTGTCATATACTTAGAGAATGAAAAAGAAATATATTGGCATGGGGTCATTGGCAGCTTATGGGCTCATGCTGACTCCACCTGTTTCTTTTTTATAAGAAAGACTTAGGTTTGTTTTTTGTTTTTTTTTAAGATAGAAAACCCACAGAAAATTTTCAAAGTAATTTCTTTAGTCTTCAAAAACTATCTGTGGTTCTTGTGTAAAGAATGCCATCTCTATTTCCATTTGAAGAAACTAAGAGTGTAAATAGTGAGATGAGTCCCCAGAACCAACTAGTAAATAGTGAAACCTTGCAGACCTCAGAAATCCTATTTGCCTGATCGTTTTGTTTTGTTCTGTTTGTTTCCTGTAGCTCCTATCCTTTCCTGTAGCTCCTATCCTTTGTATCACATAGAGGGCTGTAATACTGCTTCAGACTTTGTTTAATTTTGTACAACCAGAAGCAATGTAAATGATATGAAATTGTCTTAGACATGTAAACCATTTTAAAATTATGTTATCTATGAGTCTACTTCTAAGATCATACTTCGTAGCCAAAGCAAAGATTTCCAAATGTCTACAAACTCATACTCTTGAAAATGCCTTCCAGGAAATGTTTAGGCAATTCTGAACTCATCCTGTGCCCCCTACCTACCCTTCCCTTTCCAGTCCACTCTGCTCATTTTCCATACAACTTCCTTCATGATTACATCTCCTTTGAAAAATTACTCCTATTAAACTAAATTTCTCTGTCACTGCAAGAGACATAAAATTAAAAACTATCTGTCTTCAATCATGCCAGACTTCTTCCTTGTCTCCAAGGCTCCATTTATCAATAATTAATATATAAAGAAGACTGAAATCCATTTCAATTTCAAAGGCCCAAACGTTTCGCTGATTAATAAAAAATTGTGCTCACAAAGATGGAGGGCATGCCATGGAGAAATGATGGAGAATCCAGCATGAGCAGGGAATAGATTTCCAGGGCCACATAAGCTGTCTAGCTCCCTTTGAATAAAATAGGCCATATGGAGAACCATTTCTGCATGAGTACCACCAACCAAGTCTGACATCTCTGAATTAAGGAATCTTTGTCCACAGTTATCATCTTGGTATGTTTAATTTACTTCTATTTGGGGGGATTACAAAGACAATAAAGGTTATTAATATTTTAACAATCTTCTCTCTGGACCTAAAACTGTATCCATTTTATTGAACAATTGAAACAAATGTCGTTAGATGTATATAGCATCTACCTATAACTGACTATATAGTAGGGGCTTAATGGCATCCTTGAGTGAGATTCTCTGTGTTTTTAATGTCCCATCTACCCAGTTAATGTCATGGGAAGATCTCTTGGAAATTGATTACTGTACTGGTTGTTGCCACACCTGCCTTTTCTATCAGGGATTTTAGCACTAACTTAGGGAATCCAGATCACTCAAATGTAATCAAATGTGATACTCTTCCCAAGTAGGTAGTTTCCATAAAATACCTGAAGGTTGGCATTGAACGGAAAGCATATTCCCCTAGTTTTAATTCTCTCCCTAGTCATGTCAGGAGTACACGCCCAGGGACTGACTGGAGGCCTAGCTCATCATTTTCTGAGAGCTCCATTGTCTAGGTCTTTCTGTCATATACAGCTGTCGTAGGGGAAATTCCTCAAGTCTCAGAATCTTTGATGGCGTAAAAACAGTCTCAAGTGGAAACATAAAGCGAACTAAATAGTACATGAGTAAAAAAATGAATAGATGGGTGTTGTTTGACTTAAATCCCTTTCCCCCAAGAAGCCTAAAAATTGATAGAAGCCTCAACACATCTTACACAGTCTTAGAGGAGAATTTCTATGCCTGAATGATACTTCACAATGACGTTATTCCATCTACCTGACACTGCTGAGCTTAACTCAACATGCAGGGATCTAAGTGCCACTGTGACTACTGAGTGGATTTTTCTTCCTGTTTAAAAAGTCTGCGGTTCTTTAATTTTTATCTCTAACCACAGCTGGGATTCAAATACAGAGCCTGTCTCATATAAAATGAGAACTCAGTAAATAAGACACTTCAATTCAGAACTGGAAAGTACCCCTAAATACATGAATTTGACTGTACTTTCTTTTGATGTAGAATCAAACATAAAATATCATTTAACCCAAGACTTGAGAGACAAGGGCTGTTAAAGAGATAGTAATGACATTTCTTGTTAAGACCCAACATGTCAAATATTAACCAAAATGATATTTAGTTCAAATATTCTCTGTCCATGGCTTTTGGTTAACATTTAATATACATTCCCTCATGAAATCATATTATAGACCAATACATGGAGTACTGTTTAAAGGCTTCCTCTAACAAAGAAACTGAATTGGAGATAAAGACATTTGTCAATGGATACTAGCTCATCAGTGGGAAGTATGAAGTTGGATGGATCTGGGCAGCTAGACTCCAGAACAATGATACCCTTACCACAACTCTCTACAGCAAGGAAAGCCATTGAAGAAGTGGGGAGTGAGCTCCAGGCCCTCTCTCCAGCAGCTATACTGCTGTTTCTCATTTGCTTTCATGAATCACACTCTGCCAGATTAAAATCAAAAGGATAGACAGCACTAGAATGCCAAGTGAACGTATCAGAATTAGTAGGATCCTTTGGCCATCGGTGCAGACAGTAAATCAAACTATTTGAAATCAAGACAGCACTCTGTACTACATCTCATAGAAAGGAAATGAAAATATGGGTCAGTCTGAAGCTTTGTTCTGCTGACTCTGTCTTTTTGATTGATACATTGTCCCTATTCATAGAAACAAAGGAAGATCACAAAATGAAGAATATCCAAATAAAATAGTTTAACTAAATGTTAAAGAATGACTGTGTGGGATTTGCTTGTGGTGTCTGTTCTTCCATCCCCTCCATCATCCCTGAGCTGAGTAACTACAAAACCACAGCCAATGCACTGTTAACCCTACTGCCACAGCCCAGGGGAAGTAACAGCAAAGATGGCAGATGAGTCAGTGATTACAAGTCAATAACAATTTTGCAATTATACATTCTATAACCAAATTAGAAACAATGTCATTAAGTCTCAACGGCGGCAAAAAAATTAATTAATTTAATTTAAAAAAAAATTTTGTTTGTCCAAAGTAAATACCCTGGGAGATTACACTATGTCATTTGGTAATTACTATGAAACAATACAGGGATAGATCATGATTGGTGTCTTGCAAAACGGCAGTCACAATGCTTTCTAATTATGGCTGAGCTCTCTGGGAAACACAGTGTGCAGTGCACCCTGCTGATGCACCACAGCAAGGACACTCCTTCCCCCAGTAAACACTGTGGAAATGCACAGTAATGCACAGGGGCCTCCCTGCTGTGAGGCAGAGGCAAAATCCCTCATTAGTCTGGGAGCATCACTGGATCATCTTTAATTACTTCCAGAAGACACAGTCACCTGCCCACTGCTACAATTCTGGTGATAACACTCATTACTTCTACCCACCTCCCTTTTACTTGTTAAGAAACCCTGCAGTAGCCCTACTGTAATGGTGATGTACTGTAACTTATAAGGTTTTACACATAGATCTGTGAGCGTTTACGTACCCAAGTTCCCAATGTGAAACATGTACCAAGAAAAATGGGCAGAGCCACTGCTCTCTTTCTAGCAAGTTCCTTTTCTCTGGTTCCTGAACTGTAGCAATGACGTTGTAATCTTTCCCTTTTATTCTGAAAATTAGAGTGATAATTGCACTGTAGCCTTATGGATTTCCAGGGTGCTGGTAATTATATCTAGTTACCTAGGAACACAGCAATTGCTAAAGCCATTACCTCCAGGTATCGTTTATGCTCATTGCCCTCTTCACTTGGAGCCACAACATTTACTCTGAATTCCAAGAGGCAGGGTAGGATGTGCCAGGGAGGTGCCTTGCTATGAGGCAAAGGAGAACATTCAGGGGGAAGAGAGTGAAGAAAGAAATGGAGTTGGCCAGGCCATTTGCAACAGAAACAAACAGAAAGTCCATTCTGGGTTGTTACTGTGCTCTTCTGGCTTAATTTGAAGACAGGACTGAAGGTGCCTGGGTTTTGCATTTCAAAGTTTACAAGATACACACCTGCCTCTGGTACCACAGATACCCACATCCCTGTGAACTAATTTTGGATCATGACTTACCCTGGCAGGTGAATTAATGACTTTGGGGATAGCAGTTTGAAACATAATTAAATGTAGGTGTTGCTGTTTTCATATGAGAGTAGAAAATAACTGCTTTGCAAGCACATTCATCACTTTGACTTGAACAGTTTCTTCTGTACCTTAGTACTTGGGGGGGGGGGGGTTGTACATGTCAATAGTCTGTCAGCCCTGCAAAAGAGTGATAGGTGGAGGTTTCCCTGGCTGTGGTAATCATTGGAGTTGGTTTTCATTGCCATAGGCTTAGAAGGCAGATCTGGTCTCAAACTTAGGACTCGTAATACAGACTGCACCAAAGAGAGGAATCGTGTTCTTAGCTATAGCAATTACTCAGCAAAATATTCTTCCCAGCCCCATGTGCAGGTAAAGGAACCCAGCCTCAAAGAGGTCAAGTAAAACACTCATGATTATTAAGCGGGAAGGTAACAGAGTGGGGATTTGACCCTAGCTTGTTCGGGCCTGAAAATCTGATCTTTCAAAAGGCTAACATGTCACTTCTCTCTACTGCCATTTAGTTCTTCAATGCTTTCTAACAGACACAGGGAAATGTCTCCCAGGCCTCAGAAGAGGGAGAAGTGTCCTCCCAAAATTATTTCCTTATAGTTTGATCAGAAACTCAGGTCCATGAATTAACTTCTTTTGTTTCCTTACATTATATGGGAAATTAAGAAATAAAAATTGGTAATGAAAATGATTTTTTTTTTTTTTTTTTTTACAATTTGGCCAAACTAAGAAAGAAAAGAAATCCAATTTTCTCCTAGTATGTGTGTATCTATGGCTATCTTGCATTTTAAAGAAAGTCTTGAGGCAAAGGCCAGAACAGATAAAAGTTGAACTGTGACTCAGGAAGAGAATTTGGGTTCCAGCTTGTCTCAATTCTCTGGTCAAAGATGGTTTAATAGGTAGCTAGTTAGATAAGCATTAGCAGGCCTAGAGGCCATTAAAAATGAATCCCACCCTTCATGATCAGCTGTGGAATCGGCCTCTCATTTGTCATGACACAGAAATGTCAGGGCTTTCTGGAGGCCCGTTAAGAGACAAAAGAAGTGGATCTGAGTTCTACCTTCAGTTTTGGGTGGAGACATGGCATTCTAATTGGCTCCAAAGATTAATACAGTATTTACTGTCCCCTCCCCATCCCCACTTAAGAGTTACTCTAACTAGTCCTGCAAATTATCTGGATAGGAGACACCCCTCAGGAAGGCTGCTTTACCTGGCAGACTGAAATATGGGAGGAATAATAATCCACCTAACGAGATAAGGTGCTTATGTACCCCAGGAACCCCTCTCTTTAGGCAGTTGTTTCCAGATTTCTGATTTGTAACTTTGAAATCATACTTCCCTTCCATTCTTTTTGGCTAGTCAACTACATCCTAAGCATGCTGACCCTCATACTCTAGGCTTTCTTATTAGTTCTCCGGAGACCCCTCCTCAATCCAGCTTCTTGAAGATATCCACTGCAGATCTCAGTGACATCATGAATCGTGGCTTTCCTTCTTCTTCCTCTTCATTACACTACTCCTCCCTTAGTGGCCAGGAACTTTCAACATGCTTGTCCTGTGGTTTCATTTGTTCCTTTTTGTTTGTGTGTTTGCTGTTCTTTCTTTTCTCAAACACTAAGAAAAAATGTTTGTGCTTCCTTCCAAGGCCATTTTAAAATTATTTTATCAACAAGACCAAGAAACCATTAAAAACAAACCGTGATTCCCTATAACATGTATTTTGATAAATTATATCAATACAAATAAATCCTAATTCCAGGTCAGCTATATGACTCCCTCCTGTGAGGTATCAGATATCCATTCAGACCCACGCAGAGAATAGAAGAGGACACAGTCAGGTTTTGTGGGATGAAAGAAACCCATGCATTCATTAGCATGAGAGCACTCTTTTTTTAGGCATCAGGTAAAAACCTCTTTCAGAAAAACAAAAACTTGTTTTTCACCAAAATGGGGTTTCTGGTCTTCTGTACCATCCGCCTCAAGTGATTCCAAAAGAAAATGACCTAGGTTGGGAATATAGCTCAGTGGGAAAATGTTTGCTCTCACATAGAAAGTCTTAATTTGAAGTCCTTGCACACACACACACACACACACACACACACACACACACACACACACTAATCTTAGTTATTTAATTTTAAAAATTAAAGGAAAAGAGAACAGGAAGAACGAAAATTTGGCATATTGGACCCAGTGAAGGTCTTCTCATTTAATCAATTAGAAGACGATATGTATATCTTCATAACCTTTTATTTCACACTTTATAGTAAAAACTTGTAATAACTTGTTTTGTTTCAGGGGAAAAAATCAATTTAATAGAATCCACTTGTTTTCTCAAAACAAGATATTAAAAGCATAAATCCAGTGCATTTTAATAAAGAGAAAAACAGCAAAAAAATGTGTACATGCTACAAACAATTGTCTAGGATCTACTGAGATATAACATGAACTGAAATTCAGAGCTAAGTGCAAACTGTCTTAAAATGCCTTTATTTCCAACGTTTATTGCATGTACAATATGCCTCAAACAGAAATGATGATGATGATGATGATGATGATGATGATGATGATGAATTTCCTGGTGTACACAGTGAAGTTGTGCAGCGATTACAAGTGTGTTAAAGCTACCAAATAGCTATGGCTATTGTATTGAGTTTGCTGCTTCATCCAGTCTCATGGGACCTTTTTGCAGAACTTGACCCTCCATGGTTCCTAAATCCCCAATCAGAAGAAAAGTTGGGGAGTTTCAAAGCCTGGCCTTTCGGGTCTGCTCAGATGTACAGGTCACCAGGTATAGGTCTGATCATCTCCTGGGATACACAATTCTGAATCTCCTGGAAAAATATGTTCACGTTACGTTGAGAAGGTTATTTCTGACACTAGTAACAAATGCAGCTGCCTGGGTTGAGAAGGTCTCCGTATTAGAAAGGGAGAATACCAGCATTCCCTTGGAACTTGACAGTTCTACCTTCTTGCTAAGCCAGCCACAACTAAATCTTGCTGTTCAAGCCGTGAGGGAAATAGTACACATGCACCTGAGATCCAAAGGCTCAGCTGACAAACAGATGAATTCTGGGAGCTTTTCATTTCAGGTGTTCTTTGGGAGTGTCACACATACCTGCCATTCATGAAGTATATTTTTTTGGTCCCTCCCTATAGTATACCTCATAACTTTAGATCAACTCATATTTGTGAGTTTAAATAAGTGCCAGATTTACTTCTTCAGTTATAGACTTTCTCAAAGACAAATCTGCCACGATATGAGTAAGATTTCCATTAAAAAAAAATAAAAATCATAAAACACCTCTCTCAGAGATTCTACAAGGCCTATCGACTAATAAAGAACTTTGTCCTCCTCCCTCTCCCACCCATCAACTCCTGAGGCAGGTAGAAGAGCTGGCCCTGAGATCATAAGAGCAGACAAGCTATGCCCGCCCCACTCCCATCAGCTGCAACACTCGGGAGAGCAGGGTCTGCACCTCGCCAGGGCAGTACAATAGAGCCAACCCTGCTGGCAGAGGTATTGGTGAGCCAGCCTCAAAGTCGTGAGTATGGGAGAACTGTTCCCATTATTCCTGGCAGCATGGGTGGAAGAGATATGTCCCCCTACCCCAGCCATCAATGCCTGAGACAGGTGGAATTGCTGGGCCTGAGGTCCTAAGAGTAGGAGAACTGTTCCTGTTTCTCACCAGGTGCAGCACTCAGGAGAGTGGCCCTTACACTTCGCCTGGGCAACACAGCAGAACTGGCCCAGGTGTAGGTGTGAGCAAATCAACTCTGAGGACTTGAAAGCAGGAATAATGGCTCCACCTCTTGCTCATCACCGAAAGGGTTGAATTAGCCTGGGCAGTGCTGGAGCACTCCCCCTGGTGGTGAAAACGGGAGAGCGGATGAGCTGACCAACCCTGCAATTACTCAGGCCCAGAACCAGGGTTATGTGTTGGCCCAACCCATCTGTGATCTCCTGGAGCATGGTGTGTGTGTGTGAGGGGGGTTGGGGGGGATTGGTCGTGTGGACCCAGAGCTGCAAGATCTCTATGACCCAGAGCCGTGACAGGATGTCTAAGAAGAGTCTCAGTGAGGACCCAGAGTGGGTGGGATAGCAACAGCTGCAAACCAGACCGATGGTTCTTGGGGATGAACACCTACATGTAAAATCTACGGATAAAGGGGTTTACTGCATTACTCACTGTTTCATACTGCACCTTGCGTGAGAAGATTCTCCCTTTCTTCCTCCCCTCCCTTTCTTCTCTTACGTGTTATTTTGTTTTATTTGGGGTTGGTGCGATAGGGAGACATGATATGGAGACACAAAGAGTAACTTTTAAAAAGTGTTAAAAAATAAAAAGGATTTCATGGTTGTGGTTGTAGAGAGTTGGACTATTGTAAACACAGAGCCTAATTATCACAGGTCACCTTTAGTGCCCTTAATAGACATCTGTTGTCCACCTATATGTCTGGTTAGATATGACTACTTTTACAAGCCTTTGGGAATGTATTAACAGAGGACTCACATCCATCAACCCAAAGCTAAGAAACGTATCAATCTGCATCTGAAATCCATAGCAGTATGCCCACTTCACTGTAACCCACTTTCCTGATGAGTAGACTACTGCATATTGTTTTAATTCTTTGGTTCATGACTTCATTTTATATTGTAGCTATAAAAACTTCATGAAACTGTTTTTACCTTGGGATCGGTCATTTCAGGCCACCTGTATCAATGTTAGTAGACCTTGGTCATTCACTTGTGGTTTAAAAACAACCTGTCTCTTAGTGATGAGGTAAGAGTTATGTTTTGTATCCATAGCACTTTGAAACCTAAAGATCAAAAATATTACTTATGCAGATGTTTTTACTGGCTTTGTGATATGAGTATGAAAATAAATGTCTTTCTTCCATTTTCTGTTCTCATTCATCTTCATTTTTTTGAAAGCTAAATATCTCTCTGATGCATTTAAAACTTTATCAATGTTTGATAATAATTTTGAGATTTGGGGAACCTTAAGTACTAGTAGCATAGGGGTGAGATGTTTAGTGTTTATTACCTCAGGATACAAAGTCCTATTCAGCTCATTAAATTTTGATTTAATTAATCCAGCTACAACTTTATTAAAAAAGGTGCACTTTGCTTTAGGTTAAAGCAAACTGCCTTAGATTTGTTTGCCCTTTCATTAAGTCTATGACATTTGAGCCTATGTTCCAGTCCAGTTCCCATTTTATCATAGTTCAGAAAACAAAACGAAGGAATCAAGAAGTTTTTGCTTTGTTTCATATGATATAAAAGTGAAACTTTCAAATATGATTATTTCTAACATCATCCTCAATACCATCAGAGAAAATAAACAATATTAAAACCAACCAAAAGTGACCATCCTCCACAAGAAGTAGATTCTATCACTAGTGATTATTATTGAGGAACACTAATAACAATATCTGGGTAGATTTTCATCTCAAAGAATTATCTCACTCAGTTCTTATAATGGTCCTATGTGATAAGTAAAGCAACTATCCACAGCTCAAAAATGAAAAGATTGTGGTTTAGAAGAACTAAAGGATGTGCTTAAGGGTTAGACAAAGATTATATGAGAAGCATAGCATGGAGCCAAATAGGCCACCTTCACAAAAGGAGCTAAAAAATAGATGAATGGAAGTACAGAGGCACATGGTTAAAGGAAATAGGACATATTTTTGAAAGACATGAAACTATCCTTATACTCAAATAGGCATATCATTTTTAACATCTTTCTGAATACTCTACCAGGAAACCAGTCTTCACAGTCTCCCAGTGTCCCCAGAAATAGACTTTCCATTCATGCTTTCTTGATTGTTGAAGACCCTGCTCTTTTCTTTTTACCTTTCTGTGGGACTTTTCCTACATCATGTCCTCTTTATTTTGCTGTGTAACAGTCAGGTTAAATTGTTTGTTCTCCCACGATAGGTATGTGGAGAAATACCGTAAACAGTACATGTAGGTCACTGCATGCACAGCACAGTGACTCACTTTGGCACTACTTAACACTAGAGGGTGGCTTTAACGGCCATCTCCATTTTTACTTCATTTGAAGCTGAAGCTATTATTGTCAGATTTCTCAGGTGAAGTCTGAGGAAGAAAGCGTTTCCTATCTGTTTGTCTTCCATCTTCTCTTATTGGCTGTAGTCAAACATCCACAGTACACAACGGCAGCTTGTTTATTGATCCCACTCATACCACTTACCGCCCCCTGTATAGAGCTTGTTCGTGACTAAAGGCATGAATCCAAGGGAGACTTGCAAGCACTAGGTGGGCTAAGAGCACATGGAAAAATAAGATCACTAGAAGTGAGTTTATGGAATAAAACCAACCAAACCAAACAAACAGAAATCTAGAGATCAGCTGTCTTATGTTTAACGGAAACAAAATAATACAAGAAAACAACTAGGAATAAATGTTCATTGTTAAAAGCATTTAGTATTTGAGATTAAATTATCTATAAGGTAAATAAGTTTAAAAAATTCTAATAGAATATGATGGAATAAGTTGTACATTAAAATGATATTTCATGATCAACAATCATTTTAGATGGAAGCATTGTAAATCAGGTAGCAGTTAATAATTTAGCATGAATTCTCACAGATATTTCTCCCAAGTAATGACCTCCATAATCCATACAACTAATTCGGCCCTAACCTAGTATGGCCAAAATACTGCAGTAATTACTTCGGCACGAGTGAAATTTTCTCTGCTTTTAATATCTATACTTCTTAGCATGTATGGCAAATTCCATTAAACAATCACACAGAAGCTACCAATACAAAATGGTCTGACTCAGTCCTTAGGCTGATGACATGGCAAAAAAGATAAGGTAAAGAAAGACCTTGGAAACCCCATTCCAGTCTCACTGAGACTTAGCTGAGGGAGTCTAGACAGTAACACATTTTAATTAAGCTTTCTCTAAACCAGCAGGGAGTGAAAATTCAGCCAGATTGTATTTTCCAATTTCTCTCTTCAGGGAGCATATGTAGAGACTGTTTTGAGGGTGAGCTCTTATATATCTGAAGGATACAATTTGATTATAAACAGGCAGGAACTTGTGAAATATCAATTTTCATTATACCTATATCTAGTACAACTACCAAAGACCTTATAAAACTTTATAAAACATTATCTAACTCAATCATTAGTCATCTGATACCTTCAGTCATTGTTTTCCAATGAAGGCTAAAAATAATTTTCTTAACTTTGTAAAAACAAATTCCTTTCCCATTTCTCTTTCTACCATTCTGTAGACACAAAGTAGATGTATCTACAATGTAGATCCTTCATTAATGTTCCAGGTCAGAAGCCTGGAATAAAGTTGTGGTTCAACATGATGGATAAGTATAAATTTATGTGTTTAGTAGTTCACAGAAGTATTTGGGTGTAGTGCTCCCATGTAGATGTTAATATTGATGACAAAAAACACATGTGCACACACACACAGACACACACACACACAGACACACACACACACAGACACACACACACACACACACACACACCAAGGGATATGAAATTATCATTTTATTACATAATGAGACTTTCTGGAAAGCACAAGGCCAAATGCTTAAACAAATCCAAAAGTGGCTTGAGAAAGGGACAACTGTCTTGGAGTTAGAGCATGGTTAGGAAATTATGCAAGTTACAAAATCACTTGCATATGCCAGGCCACAATTCAATATTCTGCTGGCACTGAAGGAGCGAACACCAGAATTTACTCTGCTGATATATGAAGCACCAGAATAAAGAGAATGGCAGAATTTCAAAACTATCAGGGATCAAATCCCAAAAATACAGTCTTTATTAATATGTACATATAGAGTTTATCACATCTAGTAAATGATAAATTTATCATTATGGCGATATACTTATAATGTCTATGTTTATGCTTTAGATATCTGTTAGCTACCTGGAATGATGAGAAAATAATTTTATGACATATATCTAAGTGATAACTATAATCTTTAGGTTCTATACCCTAATTATTACATATAATGATAGCAGTTATGTTTGACATCATAGCAAAAAATGTTATGAACTTAAAATGATAATACATAGACTTCTGTCTTAGTTCTGTTACTCAAGAGCTACACATTTCTCAGTAATGACTTACATGTTCTGAACTTATCAGCTAAATTTCAGTAATACCACTAATCCCATCAGGTTCTTATAAACAATAACTGAAAGATAAAATAGGTGCTAGAGTGCAGCAATTACCCAATACTTAGGAGATATTCAGTCACTAATGATTTTAAATGATTCTGAATATAACCTACTGAGCCATCTAATTTTCTGGGTCTAATTCCCCTTATTTATAATATAGACATCAAAATAGTTACAATAGTCATTACAAAGAGAGGTGTCACGAATCAATATGATAGTACATATTTGATGGTCCTTTCTAAATGGAAATATAGATATAAATATAAGTTGTCATTACTAAGCACAATTTATCACAGAACCATTAGAAAGGAAGGCTGGAGATGAAGTACTCTTGACAGTATTAAGAACATTATGTTCTTTTCAAAGGCTATAATTCAATGGAGAATTTCTAAACTAAACCTTTTCTTCATAATATATGTGCTAATTGGTATACACATTGAGTATTCTCCAAAACAGTAGCATTTTTAAACAAGGGCCAATATTGACTCCCTCTCAGAGAAGAATCTCCCATCTGTTGCTATCAGCTGACATTTAAAATCACCTGTCCTTAGTAACCATCCATTCTAAATCCCAACCTTAGGAATCAGATCAGAAAGCTCATTAATTTCTGGAAGACTCCCTCAAGGGAAGTAATTGAAGTAAAATGAAGATGAAAAAGATTGAAAATAAGAACGGAAATATGTAAATTCATAAAGATGTGAGGTGTTTTTGTAAAAGAAGTAAGAATGGTGTACAAGGCTGAAAATCACCCATCTCAATGAGCAGAATCACTCAAAGACATCGGTGTTGTCAGCTAGGTCTCTTGGACCAGAACCTAGTTGTTCCTGTTTGTTCCTATCTTTTTCTGTGTCTGCTTCCTCCATCACTAGAGCTTCAACATAGCAATACTGATGCTGACGGCCAATAGCCCTCTACAGCCACCATTCCGACCGGCACCAAAGAACAACCCAGATAAGAGTGCTAGACGTTCTCATCTATGACCTGCTGCCTGTGTTCTCAAACACCATGTAATTCAGTGTCCTTGAAGAACATGACAAATAGACAGAAAAGGTCCCAATTTAACTGTTGTCTCAGCAAGGTAAGTGACTGATGTTGGGGACCTCTACAACTGCTCTCTGCCTTGACAAAACACATCTATTGCCTTGCTGTACCTACTACAAGTGTTGTATGGGAGGCAGCCTAGGAAACACACTCATGTTTACCCAAAGGAAAAGGTCGGTGCTCAAGAAGAGTTACTTCTTGGAACACAAATTTTGCTTACCCAACTGTAGGAAAAGGCATTAATTTATATTAATTTTCTCTAATTATTTGTGGGATGCTTAATTTGAGGCCTATCATGTAGAAGTCTATAATAAACTATTATCAGTACACAGTGCCTCTGGCCTATATCCACATAATTATACATATATTTTTTTTTCAATTCACTGATTTTTTTTAAATTGTTAATACCAAAATTGCTTTTCATTTTGAGGATATGTTTTACTATTTTAAGTGGGAAAATTCTGTGGCAGATGAACTAACATTTTCTTTTTTGTTTTTCTCCAAGAGCACAAGTTACGGTTTCAGCATTTACCAGGTACTCACAAAGCTTTGTGATCAGACTGATTAAGTGACTGTCTGCGTAGGTTTTTTTTCTAAGTTAAATAGCATTCATATTTCAAGAAGGGCTTGTTCCTCCGTAAATCACAGATTTAGGATCACAATTTACAACAGCAGAGCTCACCTGCCAAAACAACTTCAAATTAAATAGCAACTTTTGTTACAATATTTTGGAGCCATATCTGGGAAATGCAACTGACAGTGGCATCCTGTGGAAATGGCTTCAACAAGGCAAGGAAAGGCATATTGACTGACAGGAGCATGCTCTGTTGCCTTGACAAACAAGCAAGAATTCAGCCTCAATCTGTTGGAGTCTCAAGGCTCACAAACCTGCCAGATTGCCATCTTTGTGCTGAATGCAAAATAATCACAGTAGCTAGAAATGATAAATTGTGGATGGCTGCAGTTGGAAGCAAAATATTTAATCAATCTCTTCTTTTCACTCTGTAGGTTCTAAGCATGAAGCCTGTACTTCACTTAGGACAGATTGTTCTACTTCTGGAAGAGCAAATGTCTCAATCCACCATCCCTGACTAATAGTGCCCATGGCTTTCCCTTGTAGTGCACATTCAAAGTTGACTTTCTGAAGATTGTCCCCTACCAGGCATTAGGAACGCCCCAGGGTCTATGGAATGCAAACTTTTCAGCTCTTTAATTTCTTAAACTGTCCTGATGCAATTGTTGCACCAGTGTCACTGTTGCTGTCTAAGCTATTAGTATTCCAGAAGCTTTTACAGAGGGCCAAGTTCTGAGCTAAGCACCTCACATCTTCATCCTCAGGAGTTATTCTGAGGATAAAATGAAAAGGGCGTTAAATTTATAAGGCACAGTATTAATTCACAGCTTCAAGGTATTATTCCTGGAAACATACAGTCATTTTAAATTCTCTCATTTAAGTTGTCAAATCAAACAACTATGATTTAATGATAGCTTTTTAGGGAGTATTTTTTTTTCTCTTAAATTTACCATTATATACAGGACAGAGCTATAAATCTCCTGAACATTCTAGCATAGGAAATCATGGGACTCTAGGTTCATTGTGCTTTCTATTCTTTGAATGCTTAGCACTCTTATTTCTTAAATTATTTTTTCTTAATTTTTTATATATGGGTAATTTCACTGTATGTATATCTGTATATCTTGTGCATGTAGTGTAGTGCCTACAGAAGTCAAAAGGTATCAGATTCTGGGCTCAGGGAAGGAAAATGGTGCCCCAGATGTGGAAATTTCAAGTATCTGTAGTAAAGAAAGGTCTTCTCATAATAATATAATAATATGAGGTCTTCCAGATTCTTTTGGTTTAAGACTTTTAAAGGTGGCAATTCAAGTATTAATTGACAAACTGTTTGCTTCCAGAGTCATGTCATTGTTAATGGTGCTAATCATCTACACAAAATTTGTATTTCTAGAAGAATCCAAGAATAAGTGATTGGTGGACTCATCACAGCAATTTTGCTTTAAAGTTGACTTGAGATCATCTAGTCTTCACTTCTTTGGGGAGTCGCATCCACTTCTCCCACCTTCATGATGGCTCTTCTCAATTCCCATTTTCAGTCATGCTATTCATCCTGCTGCAGGCTCTTTACACACCCCGTTGTTTGTTTTACATAAAGCAGAGATGCAATTTAGACACACATGCTTGAATATGACAACTTTACCTGAACTCTTTCCATTTTATTACCTACTTCCACGAGTATAAATGATGAGAAACAAGTCTGGATGTGAAGTACAGTTGTCACTATTCTTTCCATTTTGTCAATGTCTGACTGTCTGAAAGCTTATGCATATCAGAATCACTTTGATCTTATTGATGATATTTGTGAGGATTTCTTTGACCTGAATCCCAAAAATATATCCATTAATAATCAAATGTTTTCATTATGCTTTATACTCCACAAATAGGAGCTATTTCTTTTGTATTTTCAGTGGGAGTAAAAATGCTTATAGTAACTCTAGTAAAAATAAGCTCTGAATAAAGTTGTCAAAAGCACTACAGAATAGTCAGCATCAGTTCATCTGTTATGATGGTCTGATGAAGAGGGAATTTTAATATAGTATTCTCCAAGGTTGAAATGTACCATAAACTGTGTGTGTGTTCAGCATTTGCCATTGTTGGTTAGGGCTTTAGGTTGTCACACTGCTCAATAATGATCTCTAGATGTCCAGTTACCTCAAGATACATAAATTGTTGTAAACAAAGAAGGCCGTATACAAATGAGATCACGCCTTCCAGTCATTCCTTCCATACACAGTGAACATATTCTATACACCAACGTTATTTCTTCCAGGATCCTGTGAGACTCAGGCATGCTTTAGTATCGTTGTTTTAATACCCATGAAGTCATACTGTGGCTCCTTACAGAAGAACACAATGTTCCCAAGGTTCAAAAACAAATGCTTTCATTTCATTTCCCCAGTCCCAACAAATACCCAGAAGATTAACCCATGACCAAATTAGTGGCCCAAGGTAAGCAGAAATGGATTGCAGGTAGCATGTGGTGCCTGTGATTTGGGTGATTTTCCCATCTCTTCATGTTGCCATGTTTTCTCCTTTGTAAAAATCTAAGGAGGCTAGATTCAAAGGGAGGGGTATTTGTGTGCTTATTTGTATGCTTAGAAGTTTATGATCAAATAAGTTAAAGTGATCTTCAAAACAGACAAAATCTAAACAGAAATCTACTTTGTCTGAATATTCTTTATTTTGTGCTTATTTCTACAACCAAAGATGCTTTCCCTATGCTGCAACGTTCTTAAACAGGGTCATTTTACGTGGTCTGCTTTGATCTATGTTGATTCATCAGCTCTTCTGATTCCCAGGGAGAAAAACAAACAAATGACATATGCATGTATATATCAACCTTTGCCTTAGAAATTATACTAATACTCACAAGTGAAATTATCAAAAACTTTAATGATTTAAGCCAATGGTAAAAGTAATATATTTAGGAGGGTAGCGGTTAAAATAGCAGAATTATTTGGTTTTAAGCAAGGTAGACTGCAAGAAATGAGGCTTTGATCTACAAGAAAGCTTCCTCCTGCAGCAGATGGAAACAAATACAGAGACCCACAGCCAGACATTGTGCAGAGAATGAGAGACTTGGGAACACAGCCCTAAAACAGGAAGTCTCAATCAAATCTTTCCTCTCAGGGCTTAGCGAACCTCATGAAATGGGAGGTGAAAAGAATGTAAGAGTCAGAGGGTATGGGGGACACCAAGACAACAAGGCCTACTAGGTCATTAAAATTGTTGCATTTATAAACTCACAGAGAATGGGGCAGCATGCACTGAGCCTGCATGGGTCTGCACCAGATGCAAGTAGAGTGGAGAAGTGGACACATCCCCAATCCCTAAACCAGAAGCAGTCTCCAATAGATAACCACCTGCAAATGAAAACCAATTTCCACCAAGGGAGTCTCACTGTGGAAACAAATTACTCTAAATGGTAGGCTGTATGGCCAACGACTGTTTCTGTACACCAACAGAAAATAAACTCAAACAGCATCTTTGGAAGTTCATTGTCTTATAATCTCATGTCAGAACTTTTCCTTTTTAAAAAAGTTATTTTTTTTAAGATGTATTTATTTATTATGTGTACAGTGTTCTGCCTGCATGTATTCCTGCAGACCAGAAAAGGGCATCAGGTCTCATTTTAGATGGTTGTGAGCCACCATGTGGTTGATGGGAATTAAACTCCAGACCTCTGGAAAAGCGGCCAGTGCTTTTAATTGCTGAGCTGTCTCTCCAGCCCCAAAGTTATTTTTATATCTATATCTATATATCTATTTTAATCTAATGTGTATACATTATGGCTTCCAGTTTAGTGTTTTTATGAGATTCCTGAGTATGCAAATGAGTGGATTTCTGTTTCTTGTGCCTTCTTTTGGGCTCTTTACCTTCTATTTGTTCTGTCTCATTCTGATGTGTCAGTTTTTCTTTTATCTTATCATATTTTATTTTATTATTATCCCTAAGAATCCTGTTTGCTTCCTAATGAGAGAAAGAATGGAAGTGGGTTGAGCTGGGAGGGAAGTGGGGAGGAACTGGGAGGAATAGAGGGAGGAAAACTAGAATCAGAGTATATTAAGTGAAAAAAATCCATTTGCAATGAAAGAAAAAGAAATGAGATTCTGGAGCCAAGGCAACTAGATGAAAAATCTGATTGTTCCCTCATATGAGAAACTGCTGTGGCTAACTCTTTTTGCATGTTAATTTTTATCATATAAAGTAAGGATAATATTATGTATTTTGAAGGCGTTCAGGGACTTTTTAAATTAGATAATATCAACTACTTGCTTCTGATAGTATGGGGGAAAGATGCTGACTGAACTGTGTGGGGTCAACCACCATTGTAGTAATAAACACTCCCTTGCACCAGTGTGCTATAAATACTATAAACCAAGGACTTTCAATGCGGCAACTAAAGTGGGTATTTTAAAGGATTGAAAAAAAAAATGGTATTTCCTATTTGCTCAGGTACTAACTGGCCAGACACTTTTTGTGTATTGCTTCATCTTTTAAAAGTGTAACACATTTGCTTGCAATGACTGCTCTTGCTGGGAATCACTGACAAGGTTTTGCTACCTTTTGCATGTTATTTGTTGTTATGGCATGGGACATTCTAAGAGTGACAGGGAAAGATAACATGGGAACAAGAATATGAACAAAGGCCGTTGTTACAGAAACTGGTTCTTGCAGAATGAGAAATTGAGTAAGCTGGCTTCTGAGTGTCATCTCTTTAGTTCAGAATTTCAAGATGAAGGACACATATCTTCATATGATCACACAGGTCATTAGAATTTCTCAGTGATAGTTTTTAAGTTTTAACTGACAATAAGCACATGCTGTTATGGAGAATAGTGTGTTTTGAATACATTTATACAATGTGCATTGCTGAATGTGGGGTAATTGAGATATCTCATACCTCAAACATTTACCACTTCTTTGAGGTAAAAGTATTAAAAACCTCTTAAATTTTGCTTTGTGTCATCTATTTTGAAAATGCAGTAAAGATCTGGATATATAGCTCAATGGTAAGGCATTTTGCCTGTCATGTTTAAAGCCTTTGATTTATTTGATTTCAATCACCATCAATCTTCTTCTTCCATCCCCAAAAAGAAATATACATCATATTACTAATATTATAATGACTTATTTCGATACAGATCACCAAGGCTTATTCTTTGAAGTCATTCTTACTATGACCCTTCTTTCACCTGTGTACTCAGATCATCATCCTATGTCCCCAAAACTAAATAGCCGCCATTCTACCCTCTGTTTTCAACGCCACATGTAAGTGATGTAATATATGAGTTTTCTTAAAGTATCTGAGACACCTACATTGCAACATTAGACACTAGAGGATTAATAGTTCACATTTCTTTGAATACTTTAGATACAGAGTAAGGAATTGCCAAGGACTACAGCAGCTTTAAGAACAGCAAGGGGCTCCACTTAGTATCATATGGTGACTGTGTGACAAAAACCCTAAGAAATCCAGGTTCAGTCAGAAAAGGTCCATTTTGTCTCATGGGTTTTGAGGGGTCTATACATGTTTATTTAGCTCTATTTTTTCTGAACTTTGATGGCATAGAGCCACATGATGAAAGAAAGCAGCTTACTTTATGGAAGACAAAAAAGGGAGAGAAAGAAATGGGGTGGGGCTGGTGACACAATTTAGCTCCAAAATTTCCAACTCCTCCATCAGCTGTGGAGTATAACAATGGATGAGTCCATCAATGAGATCAGAGCAAACATGGTCCAATCACTTCCCCCAAACACTTCCCTCCCTACATTGCTACATTCAGGGACAACCTTTTACCATATAAACCTTGGGGAATATGCCAGACCCAAAACGTAGAAGTGACATCACCCTCCTGGATGTTAACATCCTTATTGAACTTTGAGCTGGTTCTCTTCCCTGTTTGTATCCTATGCAGACAGCATATTGTCTGTATTCAAGGGAAAATAGTGATGTTAAATGTGATAGAGACTTAACATCAATTTATTTCTCTTCAAGAAAAATAAATTCCTTCCCTGCTTTCCAGCACTGTAGAGACATTTCACAAATGACATAAGTGGACATCTAGTTTTCCCAGCACCACCTATTGAAGGTGCTTTTTCCCCCTCTTTCCAGCTTATGTTTATGATATCTGTGTCACTATCACTTGGTTGAAGTTACATGTACTTATGTTTGGGTCTTAAGTTTCATTTCATTGATCTACCTGTTTGTTCTTGTACAGGAATCATATCTTTTTTTTTTGCCATGGCAAGACCTATCATAAGACCTAGAATAGTAATCTCTCCAGAACTGTTCTTTTTGTTCAGTATTGTTTTAGCTATCTTGGGTTTTTTAGGGTTCCGTATGATTTGTAGGATAATTTTGTTTGTTTATTGTTTTTCCTATTTCTGTGAAGAATGAGATGGGCATTTGGATTGGGATTGAATTGAATCCGTAAATAGCATTTAGGATAACTTAGGATAATGGTCATTTTGACAATATTAATTCTACCAATCCATGAGAATGAGGTGTCTCTTTCCATGTTCAAGTATCTTTTCTCTTTTTCTTCAGACATTCTAAATTTTCATTGTGGAGGTCCTTTACTTCCTTGGCTAGGTTTATTTCTAGATAGTTTCTTTTCTTTTCTTTTTTTTGGTTTTTCGAGACAAGGTTTCTCTGTAGCTTTGCACCTTTCCTGGACTAGCACTATAGACCAGGCTGGCCTCGAACTCACAGAGATCCACCTGCCTCTGCCTCCCGAGTGCTGGGATTACAAGCGTGTGCCACCACCTCCCGGCTGATAGTTTATTTTCTTTGAGACTACGATGAATAAGAGTGTGTTCATACTACTTAGTAGCCAACTCTGACAACATATATACAAGCAATATTATACGGATTAAGCAGGTTATACTTAGGGATATATTTTATAGTCATATGCATATATGTTGTAACAACAATCTGTGAAAAAAAAGAGCCCATTGATTTTTAAAGAGAATAAGGAGGAATATATGGGAGGTTTTGGAGAGAGGGGAGGGAAAGAAGCAATTATGCAGTTATCATCTCAAACATAAAAGAGAAAGCAAGCAAGCTTCATTTCATAGTATGTGAAACGAGTAACAGCCACCTAAATAGTAAGCAATCCAAGGGTTCCTCTTCTGTGCCTGTACACCACCAACTCAGTCTAAGAACGCCTGAGATGATACCAATGTTCATTAGTGTTTTCTCACCATGCAAAAAGAGAAGTAATAGCCACCTAAATAGTAAAGAACCCAAGAGTTCCTCTTCTTTGCCTGTATGCCGCCAAGTCAGTTTAAGAATGCTTCGGATGGTGCCAGTTCTCGTCCGTGTTTTCCCACCATGCAGAAAGAGTGTTGTTGTCTAGGGAGTCCCCAGCTTCTCACTCTGCTATCAAGCACACTGCTAGCACTTGTTTATTCTTTCTTATCTTTCATGTGGCAGACAAAACACTGTCCTGATCAGTTTCGTCACACTACTTTTCCAGAAAAACCTTCTTGAATCTCATGATGTTATTACTGTCAGGTTATATGTTTAATGAAAATCTCACCCTTCTTGGAATCTAAGGCTCAAGGTAGTCTGTGATTCACACCAAGCTTTGGCTGGAGTATCTTTGTATAATCTTAGCACTCATGCAGCAATAAATAAATATTGGATGATGATAAAGTACAGGACAAGGAGTGAAGCTGTGTCACTATGCTAAAAGGGGCCAAGTACAATAAATAATATGTAGATCTTATCTACAGATTTCTGATTGTCAGATCATGCTGAAGTAGAACATAAGTGAAACCACATTCCCTCAAAGACCACTAACCATGAGTGAACTTTCAAATATGTATTACAGCTCAATGTAACTACAATAAATCAATAATAACATATTGACCCTTGGCCTTCCGTGATAATTCATTCTAGCTATGAGACACGTTTCTGAGTATGTATACCTGTGGATGGGTTACTGTTCTCTTGGATTTTCTAGAAGCTGTTTGTAATCAATGGGTCTGTCAGACTCAATGCTCCAGTTTCATAACTGTAATTGGATTGTCTGACTTCCTATTCAATTGGTACATGTTGCTTCTTTTTTCTCTTTTTTTTTTTTTTCTCTTAAAATCAATAAATGGTTTGTGGTGCCTTTAATAGAGAAACATCACATTTTACCATATTGTGAAGTTGACATTTTCAACATTTATCCCCTGAAAAGATCATTGGGTCTGACAGACCCAATGCATGGGTTCTGAATTAATTGAATTTTCTCATCCCTGGGACATATAATAATGCGAACACATTTCTTGATGGAAATCGGAGCTTTTTCATGCCCTGAACTTTACACACGAATAGAAACAAGTTTTTTCCTTCTGCCTCCCTCTACTCACAGACCCTTTAAACAATAATAAAGTCATAGAAAATACAAATAGGTGTATGTTTAGGACTGAGGCTGGTGTTGACACTACTAAAATGCTATAGATCTTATTAGATATACACACTTGTGTGTGTGTGTGTGCAGTTAATTTATCTCTACACACTGTATTAGCTTTGTACACTGTTTAATATATTTACACACACATACATACATATATATAAATTAAGAGTTGAGTCAGAGGATCTTTGTCTGTACTAAGAGTAGATCCTATTTAAGACAGCTCTATGCATATATTCTGGGTCTATGGTCTGTCTCCCTTTGGGAGACAAAATGTCAATGTATAACAGAGTATCCACCACCAAAAGTCAAATGGAATACTTCTGTAAATAACAAAATTCGCTAATTCACACCTCTTCACTTTTAATAGTGTGATTCCTTCTAAGATTTCATTTGCAACACTGATTCTGTGTTGACTTTAACAAGAATACATTTCAAAATAATATGAGATATTGACTAAAGACCTGAGGATACCTGCCTAAAACAAGATTTATTCTACATTCCATTGCTGTATAAGTATTCATTCTGCAAGAAGTAGAGGTTTTCCCACTGAATGGAGAGCATTATCAAATGTTTCCATCTTCCTCTGAAGCGTTCACTATTAACTGCCTTTGGAGACAGGCTTCTAGACTGATTGGACGATTGGCTTGTTCTGGTGAAATGGCTGTTGAGTTTTAATGTGTGTTTCCTGTTTGGAAGGGGGAATTCTATTAGAGAGAAACTTTAATGGATTAGGTAGCATTTAACTAATTAATCTGGTGTCTAAAATTTGTAATTTTATTTCTTTATTGAATGTTTTTGCCAGCCACAAAACAGAAGTTTAAATAAAAAGAAGAGTGTTTCCCAAGCCATAAACACTTTCTTTGACAAAAGTTTCCTACCTATTTCTACTTACAGAGTAGGTTTCTATATTTTAAAGTTGGTTTCCTGTACAGTACAAAGGGACTGCATTAGAACAGACTGTCTATGGTAGCAGTTATCTAGACTTCAACACAAGGAAGGGATTAAATTACTATTGTTTCTTTTTTCTTATGAGTGTATTTGCATTCATGCTCAAGAATTTTTATTTGTCTGAAATCTTTCTATAGGCCATGAACAAGAAAATAAGCAAAACACCATCTCATGCGCCAGGTGAGACACTAGAGGAAATGTTACTTAACAATGGTTTAACATATTTGGATTAGATCATTAAAAGAAAATTTACTAGACAATGTTCAATTCCATTTTTAAAAAATATAGTTAATACTTTCTAGTTATAGGAAATGTAGCTCATCTGTGAATTATATTATTCAAAAGTATATTATATTTCTATGGTAAAATACAAATATCAGCAATTCTATATGGATGGAATTATTTAAAATTGTTTTTCCTTTGATTGTCATGATAAACACACAGGTATATTCCTGTGGCAACTGTACCCTATGACTAATGGAGCTGTCTTTATTATGAAAAAGACTATAGTATTCAGGTTTCCTATAGCTGAATCAGAAAGTACCCGATAAAATATTGCTTGGGAAAAACAACAACAATACATTTTAAGGTATATTGTAAAGGAAGTTTTCTCAATGATTCATAATGATCTCATTCATCATAAAGCCTTTCAAAAACTCTGTTACAAATTAAGATGTTTGTCTAAATAAATTTCTTAGGGGATGTTGCATTGGCCTACAAGATGTCTTCTGATCAAATGCCTAACAGCATGTATAGGAAAGTCGTATTTCCTGATTGTCTGTAATTCAGATTAGAAAAGCACCAGCAAGATGGAAGTGTAGTACAGACTGGTACTTCCTTGCTCATGCTCTTGCAAGGGTTTACCATGACAAAACTCACAAAGAGTTGACCTTCCTTTCCAAATACCCCCAAAGTGGTAAATTTGTATTCATGGTGTATAATCTAGCTCTCATAGAACTCATGCTGTTTGGAAAGAAAATATTTCTACTCTCTTCACCAGAAAACTGGCTTTTCATAAGATAAGACATATGATCTATGTTTGAGTAAATTCAGGTATTTTTCCTTAGAATACATCACAGCTAGGGCATGCGATTCAGAACACCATGACATTGTCCTGCCTTAAAAGGTATATTTCTTTCTTTTCGTATTAAACACATCTTTTTCTCCATGTATTTGCAATAATTGCCTATGATTGCTGGCATGGTTACCATGAGGAAGTCTGTATGTTCCTTTCACTTGTTTCTAAGCACCTAATGTGGAAGCTTGCAGCCCATGGTGCCTCCATAAATATTATTTTAGAATACTGATAAACCTAAATCCTTAGCCAACAGTTATTACTTTCTCTATTAGGAAGTTTTGGGAGCACTATTTAGACATAGTTGCTGAGAAGCCAAAAACAAGGTACTTCCTTAGAGACTCGAGTTTCTAGGCTACATTTCTATCAGTGGCAGGAAATCACCACCATAATGTAGTGTCTGTGAATGTATTTGGTCTTGGAGGTTAAGATAATCAGTCCTGTTAAGAAATAATCCTGTGTCATAGAGGCAGTATCTTCCCTTCTCAAACATTTGTGAGATCTTTGGACCACCTGCCTTCTCTCCTTCCCATATTTTCAAAATAATCATCTCTATTTCCTTCATATTCAGAAAGTAAAAATATTCAAAATCTGATTTGAAGAGGAATCTGCCCTCATGTCTCCGTTTCCATTTTCTGATTCTGTGCCTCACCTTTCTATTCATGGAAAGGCTATTTTGAATCAGTGTCTGACATTTCTTTGTTCACCTTGCATCAACAGTTTGTGTCTCCATCCAGGGTAAGGAAAAGAGACTCGTCTGGTATGAAGTCCTCTCTTGACACTCTTAATCACAAACATTTTAAAATTCTCCTGTGAGAATAGGACACTTTCCCCATGCTTTCATCCTATGCTGCCATTGACCCACCCCTGTTATGGTGTTACCACCTACAGTAAGAGTATTTGAGTCTATTTCTCTTGCGTCTATGGTCCATGTCTGAAACATCTTTCTATCTGAGCATTTTGCTTATGTCCCATGGGAGCTATCAATAGAGACTTAATAACCCCCTGGAGTGATTAAGTGTGAGTTCTGCAAACACTGAAAACTAAAACAGCTGGGGTAACAACAGGCAACAAGATGGCATTCACGCACAGGGTCATTCAGGTACTAAGCCAATTAATTGTAAGGTTCCCCAACAAGAGAGGCAAATCCTAAACTCAGTGCCTTAGACATTTTTAAATGAACAGGCCTACCTTCTCATGACTCTAGAATTTTGCAGCATTCTAAAAGAAAGGCATCACCAGATCTACGGATATCTCAGTCTGCCAGAAACTGCAGAAATAATCAAGCCATTACCTCAAAATATAGAAGGGAAATTATAGCTGAAGAAGAAATGGAATTTATTCAACATCAAAATTCACAATAATCATTGTAACTAATAATTGCCATCAAAACAAAAAAATATATTTACAACAAAGGAGTTCCAAAATGACAAAAGAAAAATATCAAAAAACCTTAATAAACATTATATTAAAATAAAATATATAAGTTTTAAATGGATACCCGCATCTCTTAATTAATGTATCATGATTGCCTTCCTCACAAGCTTAACTTTTAAAATACTAAAGTCTGATTGTTTTATTGGTTTGTTGTATCTTATGCGTATGAATGTTTTGTGTAAATGTATGCCTGTGCACCATGTGTCAGAAGAAGACATTATGACCCCCTGGAATTGAAGTTATAAATAGTTGTGAGCCACTTTGTGGATTCTAGGAACTAAACCCAGGTCCACCACTGAGCCATCTCTCTAGGCCCATAAAGTCTACATTATTAAATGTTAAAAAAGAATAGAACTACCAAATGATCCTGCAGTTCCACTAGTGCAACTATATTTAAATGTAGAAAATAAACCAGTATATTAAATAAATATTGGTATGATATTGTAATAAACTAGAATGTCCATTAGTGAAAGAACTGATAAAGAAAATGTGGCACACAGACACCCAAACACACACACAAACACACACACACACACACACACACACACACACACACACACACACACACACTCACCAATTTTCAGCCACAGGAAGAATCAAATCCTTCCATTCTTTGCAAAATGCATGGACCTGATGTCTTTGTGTTATGGGAAATGTTCTTGCGTAGAAAGAAGAATACTACACAATCTCACTTATGTGGGATCTAAGAGAGTTGATCACCTAGAAATTGAGGCTATAATTTCATCACACAGAGGCTAGAGCTATGAGAATGGTAACAAGATAGGAAGACATTGCTCAAGGGATACATGGTGACAAATAGGAGGAATCCATTTCAAAAGAACTATTGTGATACAGTGACTATAGTTAGTGATAATATACCCTTAGAAAGGACAGCAGGTCAGGTACTGTGTAGCCGTGGATTTGGTAATTAACTAGATTTAACCATTCCAAAACACACAGAGACTACAAAACAACACTCAGCATCAAATTTCTAAGGCCAGTATGAAGAAGAGTAAGAAAACTCCTTGTTTGCAAATGTACTGTGCATGATGTGCTGTGTGCCTCTGATAAATGCAGTGGTGTTATCCAATTAACTTTCTAGTACCCGAGAGAGAATCTTCTGGGTTCTGCCAACTTACCATCGACTAATTTTAATTGTCTTTTGACCTATGCTAGTTGCATTGAGTGTAAGGGGATTGTCAGTCACATAGCAGTTTAAATGTATAGATTATTTCCCCCATTAAAACAAAGAAAATGTAAATTAGTAAAGATCATATGAATTACTTTGCTAGTAAAGCCAATGCCTTAACAAGTTTTCAGTCAGAACATTCTTCCAATTATCTGGTGGACTTAAATATGCTTCACAGGACTTACTGCAGAATCCTTACTTATAATGTGAAATAATATTTGTAGTTCTTCTATAGTCTGAGTAACATAAGTAAATATAAGTGTAATAATTATGAAACAGGAACTTAACATATGTATGCTGAGGTCCTCCACTCGTTACCACTTGCTACCAAATAACACATGTGGGAAAGTTTTTGCTAGCTGGTAGAGGTTGCAGTCTCCCATGGCCTAGCAGCTAATCTCCATAGCTTGGTAACATGGAAATTCCCTCCCTTCCCAGGAGAGCTTCATGCTCTCTACCTGGCCTTATCTAGAGAATGTCCCTGGGCCTGGAGGATTGATTTTATCTGACATCTGTCTCTAAATCAGATGCTTGTGTTATCTTTGGCTTGAACCCTGGTACAGATCCTGCTAGAAGCCTTCTTTGCTGCACATCCTAGGAGCCTTATGAGAGGAATATGCTAATGAATGCACATTAGGGTTTATACCCAGATTCCCAATCCTATATATTCCCTACTCTGGAATAAAGTTAAGCTGTCTCACTGAAAGCAGTCTCCCAGAGGGCTGTCTCCATTTGTGCTCATGGGCCTCTTACAAACCTTTCTGTTGCTATTTCTGCCCCTTTGCCCTTGGGGACTGGTGGCCAACAGGCAGAGAAGGAAAGGAGGACCCTCATAAACACAGTCACACATGATATCAGTTCTCAGTCATTATCTCTGTTTCTTGGCTTTGAATTCTTTGACATACTATGTATATATATTACTTAATTACTTTGGTAGCACTGAAGATTAAACTCAGGGTCTTGTACTTGCTAAGCAAGAATCCTCTCAGTCACACAGCCCCCTTTTAAATGTTTTTAATTTGAAATAAGTTGTCAATAATTTGCCCAGGTTGGCCTTGAACTTTTGATTCTCCTGGCCTGTGCTACTGGGCCTGCCTCTAGATATGCTTTTCTTGAACACAAACCTTTTCTGGCTCCTCAAGTTTTAAGAGGATCATCTCACTCAGGAAAGCTATGCTAAAAGAAGCTTCATTATCCCAGACACATTATCACCCTTTCTGCTCACAGCTAGAAAAGCATTCTTTATATAGTAGATATCCCATAGAGGCAGACAATTGAGTGCCTACTTTCCAATCAATATCTGAGTTACAGAAATTATTTAATTTGTTAATGAATGAAGGGTTAACATTCCTCATCAAGGAATCTACAGACAGCAGTGACTCCAATGTCCCCAGGTGAAACCGATGACTAATAACTCCAAGAAAACCTAGGGTAATAGTTGGTTTTACTCTGCAGGTGTCTACCTTTTCCTATTACCTGTCCATTCAGCTGCCCTCTTTAAGTTAAAAAGTCTAATCTACCATATTTAAATATTACCATATCTCATGTTCATAAGCAGTTCTCAGCCCCCTTCCCTGGCCTATAGATTTAGATTCTGTAACACATTGTCAAGGTGTGCCCTCTATTCACTTACATCTATCTGTAGAGGGACTTTCCTACCCACTTCTGTCTTAGCATCTTGATGAGGTGAGTAGGGAACTGGCTAATGCCTGATTTGAGGTGGATTTGTAGGGAAATGTTCCCCAGACATGACTGTTATTCTTGATAGGAGGGGTATTTCTGGTCTAAAATAAAGAATCCAATCTTGAAACTGTGAATTGTCCTGCTCCTAGGTGTCCCCTAAATCATTAGAATGAGCTCTTCCCTACAGCTGAAGGAGTAGAAGAAGGGTCAAAACACCATTTAAGTCATTTAGGGTGAAACATGTTATTTTATCTAAAAAGAGGCTTCTTTCAGAAATTCATGCTTTTTGCTTTTAAATTCTCTGGATGATTCCTCTAGCTCTCTTTTCTGTTATGTGTACATCAAAGCATAACGACTTGGCCTGGGACAAATGAGAAATTAATAACCGAAGCGAGGGTTTAAGAAATCCATAGTAATGATACAAATGAGACCCATCAAATTAGAAAACCAAAATGAAAACACACTAAACACTTCAAAATTTAATTAGAAAAAGTTCCAAGTTCAGACCACACTGAGGCCATTTCACACCAGCACTCTATATTGGAACCAGAAAAGGAGAGTCATTATGGGGGAATGTGACCTTGGGGAAGTGGCAAGATCAGCTTACTGCCTCTGTCACCAGGCTCCCTTCTTAGGGCTCACCCCTAATGTTTCATTAAAGCTTGATCCAAGGCAAGCATCTCTTCAATTTAACCTTCACAAGAGCCAGAACTCAGGTTTTTCTTTTCCCCAGTCATGGTACTGCAATTGACTCGAGACTGCTGGTCATAAACCATTAAAAATATTTTCTAAATTAATACACCAACTATGAACCATAAATTGGCTGCCAATCCCTGTGAGCCATTCCCATTGACTTTTAAGTCCAATACTGTATATCAGGTAGGAATCCTTTTTCTGCCTAGCCGCAATGTTTGAGTGGGAAGAGAAAGCTTTAAGGTTATATATGGTGAGAATGAATCATCTTTCTTTTCTATAGCCTTTCCATACAAATTGTATATCCTCCAAATACTTTATAGACCTCTATAATACAGAAGAGTATAAAGAATAAATCCTAAAGAACATAGGAAAAGAGGAGCTCCCAATCCTTTGTAAACTCTGTATGGTATCTATCTGTGAAGGTTGTATCTACTTTGCATCTTAGAATTTAGCCCAGTTTATTATTATAGACTTTAACTCCTGTTGTTATTTATTTATTAACTTCTCAAGTTATCTCTGCAGGCAGCCATCAAATACAATTTTATCAGCTATGAATCTGAGACAAGCTGAGCTTTCTAGAAAGTCACACAATAAGAATAATGGCTAAAAACTGGTTCTCAGGTACAGGGATTCAATTAATATTACTCTGAAAACAATCACCAGAAGACATTGGAGAATGTTGTGACAGGTTTGGGTTATGACAACAGAATGTACCCAAAGTCAGCTTTCTGATTCATATAGTTATTTACTGGCCCATAAGTATATATTTGCAACAACAGTCATAGAATCTTTTGGGTTCAATTCTATTTGAGTTGTCTGTATATTTACATTACAACAGCTTTGCCTACTGAATCAAACTTGCAGATACCTTGTAACCATCTCAAATTTAGAGTCTTCTTCCTCAGCTCTATTTGGAACTCTTTTCTCTGCTGTTTCCCTCTTGCCAGTTGTTAATGGTCATTGTTATATTTTTATGATATCTTTCAAAAGTTCAGTTTGGTAATAGCTACTCACGCCAATAGCCCCAACAACACACTACAAAAGTTCCTCCTCATCTATGGGTTCACTTTCTTCAGTTTCAGTTACTTGTGGAGGCTCTAAAGTGTTAATGAAAAAATCTGAACATAAGCAAGTTGTGCATTTTAAATTGTGTTCCTTTTAAGTATTATGATGGAGTTTCACAGTATCCCACTCCATCTACCTATGGAGGACACAAATCACCCATTTGCCCAGTGCATCCACACTGAATGCACTTCTAGACAGTCACTTAGCAACTACTTGGGCTGTATATTGACTGTCAGAGAATTTCAGCCAGTGTATTCTTACAACCCTTATTTTACTTACAGCTCTGTGATAGTTAACATTAATTACCAACTTAACAGGGTTTCTAGTTTCTAATCACCTAGGAAATAAACCTGTAGGCATGGCTGTGAGGGAATTCCTAGGCTGGGTTAATTAAGGTAGATAGATCCACCCTAAATGTGGCTGGCACCATTCTATGTGTTGGAATCCTGGCTTAAGCACTGAAGTTCATCTCTGTTAGCTTCCTGACAATGGATGTGATGTATCCAGCTGCTTCACACTCATGCAACCACACCCTCTCTATTATGGTGGACTGCACACTCCACTATGAGCTGAAATAAAAGCTCCCTGCCTTATGTTGCTTAATTAGCTATTTTGTCACAGCTATAAGAAAAGTCATATAGGTCTGTCTGTCTATCTGTCTGCCTGTCTATCTCTCTATCTCTCTATCTATCATCTATGAAAACTCAATCCAAAAATCTTAAATTCAATGTATTTCTGGCACTAATATTATTCAAACTGAAATTATTGATGCTAATATCTTACTATGCATAATTCATAAATTAAACTTTATAAAACATTTGAAGCTATAGGCCAAAACAGTAATTATAGGATATAACAATGTCCTTGTTTTAGGTATCCACTGTGGTTGTTAAAATATATCTTTGGGAGTAAATGTAATTTTAAAATCACTATAAATGTGGTTTTTGTGTTTGTTTGGTTGGTTTTTTTGTTTGTTTGTTTTGTTTTTGTTTTTTTCTGGAGAAACTGACTCACATATCCCTAGGGATTTTTGTGCCTTAATGTGAGCTAGCTGTAAATGTGTTGAGACTTGGGAGCTCTAGTATCATTTGTCTGAGTTCTAATTTCCTACCATCATAAGCAAGCTGGCAGTTTGGATGTCAGAGAGCTACTTAAGCTGGAGCCTGGCAAAGGTCAAGGTATATCCAGCCTGCTGTTGCATGAACATAAAGCCCCATTTGCTTTATGATCATTAGCCCCAATTTATTTTTGAAGTACAACACCAAGGCAGGTATTACATATCATCTCCCATTTACAGATGAAGAACAGATGTTTCTCCTGCAAGACTAATACAATTCTCTGGAATTCTCCACATGCCACCATTCTTGTCACTACACACAAGGACACACTCACACAAGTGCCCACAGTGTCCCAGCATAAACAGCAAAACTTTGATTAGGTCGGTGTGGCTCATACATGTACATAAAATGTGATGCAAACCTCTGTATGTATCCTAAGGAAGAAACATTGTTGTATAATAAACTTCAAAGAAAAAATATGCCTTATGGAGAAAATAGCAGGTGTAACGGCATGTTGAAAGCTACAGTGAGCCACAGGGGTGATGTACACTTGCTCCCTACTCAGTCCTAAGTCCCTAGCTCTGTTTAAGTCACACCTCAAGGAACAGGTAAAAGACTAAGGCGGCTCTATAGAGCCCCATACAATCATGGTGGAGTGGAAGACCCATAGACGTCGTAATTCTATAAACGAGTTCATCACATGGACGGGACCCTTCCTCCCTTTCTTGGTTCCATTCCTCTGCCCACTGAGTGAACTAGAACTACAGAAACCAAACTCATTTCTTAGTGTCCCTTTCAACTCAGGCTGCAAGCTCATAAATTCAGGTAAAGCCAGGGGCTGATGCTAATGGAGCTGAAGCATTTGGTGGCAACAAGAATAGACGTGGTTTCCAGATGCAGAACACTTCTTCCCTTCCCAGCCTTTCTTCCCCTGAATCGATATTGTCAAATTAATAAAGCTGTGGCTTTTTGACATCACAGCAGTTTACAGAAAGACAAGCTTGAGTGACAGGTAAACATTAGCAAAGGGATGAGTTTCCACAGATACTTATTTATTGATGAAGCGTAAGCAGCATGTAGAATTAATAAACCTGCAGCTCTTGTTCTGTTTTGGAGAGTTTCACCTGTCAACATCATAGGTTAAATAACTGTCAGAGATCTCATGCATGTGGTAGTTCAAACACAAGCTGAATTTCCCACCCAATGATACTCAAAGGGGACAGTTTTACCCCATATCAGTATCTTCTTTATTGCATCAATATGCCTTCCCACCCCCTTCACAAGATTGCCTATGAAGGGATGCTTTAAAACATGCCTGGGTTTGCTGTTGTTCCTAAGTTTACACACACGGAGTGAACTGTGTATGTGCCGTGAGTGGGATGGCATCTTGACATTTAGTGGAACAGGAGTGTGAAAAGAAGACCAATTATTTGTAAGGTTCCCCTTAATCTGAAGCTATTTGGGAATATTTTCAGCTTCCCATTTCTGACTATGCTGATTGTTTCTGGCAATAAGCCTTTGTATTTAACTGATCTTTGAAATCTCCATCTAAACTAGAAATACAACTTGCAGCATTTCTTTTCTCTGCTCCACTAAATTTCCGTCCTCTTGTATTTTCTTCCAGCTTCTTTATTCACATTAATTTGCTTTTATTTATTTATTTACTTTCTTTGTCTTCCTTTCCGTCTTTTTATTTTTATGAAGACTTATGACTTAATTTTTCATTCTTTTAAAATTTGATGGATTTGTTTTTAAAGTATGTGTCTGTATCTACCTTTCTGTTTATGTGCCATGTGTCCCATGTGTACACTTCCCAAGGAAGCCAAAAGAGGGAGTTGGATCCCTTGGAACTGGAGTTATAGGCGGTTGTGAGCTCTATGTGGATGCTGGGCACTGAACCCAGGTCCTCTGCAAAAGCAGCAAGTGTTATGAACTGTGGAGCCATCTCTACAGTCTCTAAATTTCCATTCTTGTTACAGCTGTAGCTTTTTCCATTTTTTTCTATGCTACCTTTCTCTTGCTCTCTGAAGTTTTATGTTTAATCAAGCATTAGTGAAGTATTTTATCCTTAACAAAGGGAAGAAGAGACTCCCCACCCCTATTCTATCATAGCGTGGTATCTGTGAAATGAGACTTCACACAGATAATGTTGAACACCACAAGCAAGCACTGCATGAAACAGGAGAGCTCCTCACTAGTGACAATGCTTGCTCCCATCACCCCCATTGTTTTGTGGGGAGGATTCCATAACCATTGAATCACAAATGACAAGTGTTCTTGATGGGAGAGAGAGCACAACCCCAAAGACATGGTTTCCTGCTTTTTACTGTCATTTAGGAAGTAAGGTAACTTTGTAAACTTATTATTCAGTACTTGAATAAAACAGTGAATAAATAGAAAAGAATTTGTACTTCTCTGAGTTACATTTCTAACATTACACTCGTACCAGCTGACCCCAAGGCATGCCCTATCTATTTCTTACCAAGCCCAGAACCAACCCTGGAAAATAATATTCTTACCACCTTTCCTCACACATGGGAGCAACTTTGCTTTTGAGAAATTTAAAAGTATTACCATGGAGGAACAATTACTGCCTATTTTCAGTCCATCTTTCCTTTTTAGGACAGTGGACAGGCTCCTGAGTAGGATAGGGACATCCTAGGAAATGGCAGTGATCCATTCTACAACTCTGGTCACAGCAACATTGCTAAAACAGTGTGCAAGTTTGAAATGCACAGTGCTAACTCATGTGCCTCTTAAGAATGGTCTAGATCTGTGAGACACAGCCACTTCCACATGCAGAACTCCTGTCTGTGAAATCATCACTCTGTCCTAGATGAGAATTATGATTTTTTTGTTTTATTTTTTTTTCTGCACTGTGTGGGAACCAGAAAGGCACTGAGCATCTGAGAGAAAACGAAAACAATTTAGCTCTGTTGAATGTCACCCTCTGTTGTTGATTTCCACACATCTGTGCATTTCTTCCTTTCCACGGCTTCATTTAAATATGCTAGTTTCTGACAAAGATGGGAGAAATCACTAATCCATTTCTCTCACTTACCCATCACATTCATTTCTTCCTAGACTGAGGATCTCAGACGTGTGCTCTGCTTAGCATTATCTCCCCTCCAAAGTCCCCAACTTGGCTCCTGGACTAAGATAGTTGTGAGTTTCTCCTTAACCTTCCGATGATGATTTGGCTTGGAACTGCTCCACTCCTGAAAGAGTGTCACTTTCATGTCACCATGGGTGGCCACCAAGCAGCCTCCAGGCTCTATTGTGTGGAAAATAATTGGACTAAAGCCAGAAAGCATCCAATGCAGGCTGGAAGTCTAAGCCTGATGATGGAGGGCTTCTCTGCTTGCTGCTTACTAGGGAGGCCAAGGCATGTACCCCATCTCATTTCTGATAATATGATGGGGATACACCACTCATCTTTCTCTGGTTGCAAGTGACAAGCAGGCTGTAAGTCCTGCTGCCTCCCCTTGTTCCTTGTTTATCTTCTCTGACAAAGCAGCTCAATTCCTTTACTGCTGGGAGCCCAGAGGGCATGCATGACCTTTCTCCAGCTGTTCCCAGCTGTCATAAGCACCCCTGTCCCTCCTATATCTTTCTGTCTCATCTTTTAGAACTCCCTCTTCCTCTTACTTAATTTTCTGTTTCTCACTGTCTCTTTCTCTTCCACAGAAATCACCTGCAACTTCACTTCCTTACCTCACGGATGGCTGCTAGTTTGCTCTACAGCTGCCATCCTTTGCTTTGAAACCTTTCTTCGCCTTCATTTTATAGTTTATTTGTATTTCTTCCCCCGTCTTATTTCTGTCCACATGAACTCAGTGAGCTCAGTGCTTGACTCCACAGACTAATACTGCTAGAAAATGTAGCATGATGAAAAGGCAAAGGCAAACAATAGAGAAGCTTGCTGACTTCTCTTCTCCTCTGCTTGTGCTCCGTGTCCTCGGGTCTGCATCATGATGCTATGCTTCTTCCTCCCACATAGTACTTTCCCTACACTCATCTGCTGTCTGAGCTCCTTAAATCTCCTCCAAAAATCAGCATGTGAGGGAATAGTGGCCTGTGAGGCCCACCACCAGGGAGATTCTGAAAGTCCAGGTGTTTGAAAGAAACAACAAAACTATATACTATGTTTTATATGTCCATTTTGGAAACTTCACACATATGAGGGCCTGGCGGAAATACCATGAACTCTGGAGTGGTGCTCAATCATTTCCCCGGAGACCATTCTTACAACTTGTCACTGTCTTCCTTAGAAAACGGTCACCAACTTTGGGAAACAAATGGGAGCAGGAAGCCCCAGCAAATGTTTCAGTGCCTTTGAGGAGGACTGGATTGAGAAGAATGGCAGGACAGTGTACAGACAGTTGTTTGTGTTCGTGATGTGCGATACTGACACTTTGTAATGGTTACCTGCTGAATATAAAGTGTATTTAAAGAAATACTGTTTTCTTATATTTAATGATGGACTGCAAAGTCTGGTTTTAATAAATTGTCCCATCTAATGTTGGCAGAAACACCTGTGTCATGGTATGGCAGTGAAACGAAACTTTAATCCCAGCACTCTAGAGGCAGAGGCCGTTTTACTTATGTGAGTTCAAGGCCATCCTGATACACAAAGAGAATTCCAGTCAGGGCTGCATAGTGAGAACTTGTCAGGTACACACACACACACACACACACACACACACACTTCTTTTAGTCTCATTTTTAATTTTATTTACATTTTTAAATTCACTTATATGTGTATGAGAGTGTACACGTCTGCCATGGAATGTACCTGTAGGACAGAAGGCAAATTGTGGAAGATGTTTCTGTCCTCCACCACATGGGTCTGGGCAACAGATCTTAAATTATCAGGCATAGTAACAAGCGTCTTTAACCACTGAGCCATATGACTAGTATCTACTCTCTTTTTAATGGTAAATGTATTCTTTGCAGCCCAGAAAGATGAACTTTCAGATTAAAACTTCCAAGAGATGAAAAACAAGGAAAAACAGACTTGACCAATCCTTTGGCAATCCGCACCTTGAGCAATTTTAAAACTCTTTCCCTTTTCCCATCTTCACACACTTTCCATGGGTGTGCTTCAAAATCGGAGGTCAGCACACAGTAAGTAAAGGAGAGTTCTAGCGGGGCACTCATAGAACTAGTGCCATACATAGAAAAAACAAACAAACAATAGTACTTCCCTTTTCACCATGAGTTGTTTTACTTTTGGGGGGAAAAGTACTTTTTTTTTACTTTTTGTGTCTTTAATACTTGAATTATGAGAAGCTCTATGGAAATGTTTGTTACAACATGCAATCAGGCAGTATACATTCTTGCTAAATAGTTTCAGGCGGTCTCTCCTCACTAGTACTTGTAAAATGAAATTGTCGTGTGAATGTAACATATCAACTTAATTAACCTTATGCTGTTATGTATTAAATACACTATTGTGTTACTAGTTTAAGCTTAGCAACTTCGAGTGAAGTTAGCTGAAGCCACCCATGAGTCACAAAAGCCCTAACTTTTCTCTTTGAGCTAAAGGAGAAGAAAGACAAAAGGCCAGTTCATCTGAGTCAGACCCCTGGAGATCCATGGTACTACTGACACACTGCGTGCTGTCAACAGTTTCTTCCTTAATAATAATTTTTTAAAAATATTTTAATTACAATGGAATTCCATCACTTTCACGAACTCCCTTTTCTCCATCTAGCACTTCACCCCCATTTAGATACCCTTGCTCCCACCCCTTCCCATGTCCATACCCTCAAGTCGATAGTCTGTTTCTTTGATTACTATTGCTGTGTGCACATGTGTGCATGTGTGTATGTGTCAGTGTGTGAGCACATTTATTTTCTTCATTGTTTTCTCTCTATTTTTCCCCCTCTGGATTAAAAATGATGCTGATTTCATGGTTAGGTGATGAAGGAGAAAGAAATGCCTATTTCACAGATCAAAAGCAAGGCACAGCTCTATAGCAACACTGGCAGGGTGTCTTGTATTGTAACAGTGTCTGGATTTACCCATCATCACTGACAGTCTGTCTTTTGGAGCATTGAGAGTAACAGGGACAGTGCATAAATCATTACATAAATGTAAGAAACACAGAGGTAAGGGTAAATGAAGCTCCATTTCTGGAATTTCATTGTGATCTGTTGTGGTCTCTTGATGGTCTACATCTGTTTCAAAGAGAAGTTTCTTTTAAGGGGATAATAAAAACACTTACATGTAGATGTAGGAATAAATATTTAGAATGTTATTATAAATTATGCTTATTTACTAAAGTAGTGGTTATAGGTTCTTCTCCAATATTCATGACCTCACTAGTCCCAGGTAGTTGGCTAGATTTCCAGAAAAGTTTTGACATAGACCTTGAGTGTATAAAGACAGAGTGAAAAAATTGAAGAAGGAAAGTCAGTGATCAATACAAAGACAGGGTCACCTCCCAAGAGGACTATCTGATTAACTGTGAGACAGTGTCTACCTTTAAAAGGCAATGCAGATCTCAGATTTGAGTACACAATATAAACACAAGTTATACAGATTGTACCTTTAGCCCCAGTTACTAAGGATAGACTGGGTCAGGAAGACTGCATGATCCCAGGGTTCTGGGCCATCCTGGGCAGCACAGAGGAGACCTTGTGTGTTGGGGAGACAGAGCAGTGAAGGGGGTGGTAAGAGAGAGGGAGAGGGAAAAGGGAGGTGACAGATAGGATAAAGTGATCAGTGATTGATAAAGATCTTCTGGTAGGGAAGAACACAGCACTCAACCTAAGACAATGTTGTAGTGGGGTACAGTAAATGGAAAGCACCCCTCTGTGTCTTTTGCCTGAAGGAAATAGCAAGTAAAAAGACCTGGGTATCCCAAGACAGGACAATTGTTATATTGGAAGACTAAATAAACAGTGAGGTGGGATCTAGGCTATGTGTAAAGTAATGACACCATGGTTCACATTCAAAGTCTTGACTAAGAGACTAGCCACTACTCTATTCCTAGTCCTTTCTATTGAAATGTCTATAATGTAAAGCAGTGAAGAGCCTCACATCACTATGTCAGTTTTACCTACATAGCCAGTGCAGCCTAAGGGTTCTGACAGTGGTTCTGGGTCCTGTGCTTTTGCCGTCTTCTTAGATGACACATTCTATACTTAAATCTCTGTGTTGAGAATCCAATAAGTATGCTGTGGGATGCCTTTCTGTACGCTGTGAATATGTGTTACTCTGATTGGTTGATAAATAAAGCTGCATTGGCCTATGGCAGGACAGGATAAGGTACATTTTAACTGAAGATGAGCCAAAGAAGGGTAGAGTGGAGAGAGATGCCAACCCACCACCCAAGCAGCAACAAGATGCCAGCAGACCAGTAATGCATGGCCATGTGGCAACATACAGATTAATAGAAATGGGTTAAGTTATAAGAGATATCTTGCAAGAAGCCTGACCCATGGGCCATACAGTTTGTAAGTAATATAAGCCTCTGTGTGTTTACTTGGGACCAAGTGGCTACAGGACACCAGTGGAAAGATTCATCCTGACTGCAGGCTGGGCAGGACCAGAGAAACTTATGGATACACAAGTATTGTTTTTAATCTTCTTAAATTTTCATATGTGTGTGTGGTATATATATTTATGTATGCATGTTTACATGTATGTGAGGATGTGTGTGTGTGCATGCACATGTGTGTTCATGCCTGTGGAAAACCAAAGTTTATGTCAGAAAGTATCTTCCATTGCCCTTCCACTTTGTTTACGAAGGCAGGGTCTCCAAATCAAACTCAGAGCTCAATGATACGACTAGTTTTCTTTGCCCAGCTTTCTCTGGCTCTCCCCTATCTACCTTCTGAGGTTGGAATGACCACCAGCCATCATTGGTCATCCAGCATCTTCATGAGTTCTGGGGATTCAAATTCCAGTTCCTACACTTATCCAATGACAGAACCATCTCCCCAGGACCAGAAAAGTGTTTTAAAACACTGTGCCCCTCCATATGGGGTATTTAAAAATCAAAGAGTATCATGGCACAAATAATAAGCCATGTAGTCCTGTGACAAAATAAAGCTACATAAGCAATAGTTCATCTTGACCATATAGAAAATTACATTGACTATACAACTTTTACGAAAGTATTGGGAAAAAAAAGCCTAAATATTGAAATCCTATCCTGCCCTGGAATCACAGGTTACATGGCCTAAGTCAATCAGTAATGCCCCGAACACTGGTAGGCCAGAGCTAGTCACTCTGGACACAGTGCATCAGGTGCACCTACACACATCGATCTAACTCCTAGCCACCTACTTGAAATAATCAGGGCCACGATCCAAAAGCATAGCTTTGTGTCTCTGAGAAGCCTCAGCAAAGCTTTGAAAGACTTGAAGAGAAGCTATCTTCACAAAAGAACAAAAAGAAAGAAACTTGAAAGTGAACAGAAGTTCTGAAGTGTGTGGGGGTGGGAGAAGCTTCCTGTGCAAGGAGCAATGAGGAGGAAGCTAACTCAAAGCGACCAGAAGAGAGGAATGTGCTGAAGACCCTGAGGCTTGGTGGTTCTGCACCACAGGGAAGCTGCAGGCCCCTGCCAGAGGAAGAATGCATCTTACTATGCTCTCCAGGTGTGCCTGCTGGCTAGACTTCCCTGGCCTTCCTGCTGTGTTTGAAGGACTAGACATAGAAGGCTGGGGGTTTCCACGACACAGACTCTGCTGCTCTTGGAAAACACAGAATGATTTCCTTGGCCTTCTGACTGACCAGAGAGGATCCTTTGTGAGATATACAATAGCTATAAATTCTACTGTGTAGTGTGCTTTGTGAAATTACATGAGGGCAATGGGGCTCTGATATCTGTGCAAACCTGGGCAGTCTGAGCCCCACAAGTTGGCTCTCCATAGTACCTGTGAATTTTCAATTCTAGCATAAGCCACTTTGCAGGTAATGATAATGGGGTTTATCTTATATAACACCTACATAATTTTTACCATAGTGCTAATGTTTAGCAATGGTAGCAACAAAACAAAAAAGAATTGTAGGCACACACACACACACACACACACACACACACACACACACACACAAATCCAGTCTGTTCAATTAGGAGGAGATAGCAGGGCTTCCCAGTGGGGTGCTGGTGACACAAAGATCAGGTACAAGTGACCTGTGGTGTTGAAGTTTATTTGTTTGAACAGCTGAGAATTATCTCCTGACCTATGAAACCCTTGTAACAGGTGGCCCTTCTGTCAGAATCCCTCCTAGCACTTGGTTTGAGAAGGTGTCAAAAGTTCACTCAAGCAGAAAGGATACATTTTCTTCTCCACAAGTAAGTAAGTAAGTAAGTAAGTAAGTAAGTAAGTAAGTAAGTAAGCAAATAAATAAATAAATAAATAAGCCAAAGAGTGCAAACATGACTGGCTGAAAAGCTGGATTGTTTCTGTGAGCATCTCTGTGGGTGAAGGGGGATTTCTCAACTGGTCCTCAATTTTCTTATCTGTAAAATATGGAAACTAATTGCTGTTCTCTGCTTTCAGAAAGGAAGACTGGGTCCTGCATTGTCCTGGTGACCTGGGGATCCACATTGCATGTGACATACACTGCTTATGGCATCACTCCCTTGGTTTTCTCCTTGGCCCTGTATTCGTGGCTGTTGGACAAGCAGCCCTGAACTCCACTCCTATACCAGATGAACAATCTCACTTATCCTGAGGAGAAACGGAAGCCAAGACTCCTTTACAAACTCAAAGAGACATACATTTCAGTGGGCTTGTTACTAAAGTTACTGACCATTATCCTCAACCATGATTGAGATCTGATCAGAGCTAGCATGTTGAAAATGCTAAGGGGTAAAAGCTGCTAGAACATGAACACAGACTGGATTGACCATCTGGCCTCACAGACTGCCTGTGGACCTTTACTGTCCACCTAAAAGACACGTCTGATTACAAAGAAGGTGCTAGGAAGAAACCAAACACTTTTGATCTAGATAAAGAAATAAGCAATTGCAACTGAGAAACCTATCAAAATGAACACTGCCCCTGATTGCAGGTTTCACAATGGGTATGTAGATGGAGAATGGGTAAAGCACATTGAGAGTCATGAGGGCATTCTCCACTCCGAAAAGCACTGTGTGTACTGAGATCCAAGTGTCATTAGTGGTATTTATGAATCTATCACATGTGCAGATTTTTACTCTTCAGATCAAGGAAAATAGGAAGAGAGTTGAGAGAGACCTGCTGAGACTCCATACTGCTTGAAGGGAAAAAAGATTCCTCATTTATATTCTTCAGCCCTTTGCCATGAAGTGCTGATGTCCCCAAACAAAAAGAAAGCTTGTGTTTTCTGTTCTGGTGCATTAAAAAGCCCTTTATATAACAAGGTAGACAGCGATGCATCTGTCTACATTGTTATCCATGTGACATCTCATCAGAGTGCAGGCTGTCAGAGCAGAGGGGAGAGAAGAAAGTGGAAAATTGGGGGGTGAGAAGTGAAAAAAAAGGTATGAATTTGGGGGAAATAATTTAAGGGAGCAAAAAATGTTATACAAGAAGAAAGAACAACTAATATGAATATGGGAGGGCAAAAAAGATATCAGAAGAGGAGCAGGGATTATGAGAGGGAAGATGGAAGGGGTAGAGGGAGCTCAGGGAGGATAAGGAGGCAGAAGAATAATACAGCAGCAGACTGTGGACGTCAAGGGAAGGCAGATGGGTTCTGATCCATCTTGGAATCTGAAAAGGTCATCTTAGGACTCTGGTGCTCTTCACCATGGGCTGAGATTTTTTTTCTCAGCATTTATGAACCTGGCAGAACAGTTTGATTGATTCATAATTCCCCATTTGATCACTTCATAACAGTCTTTGCCTGTATGAGGCGTCACCACCCAGAACCCCACAAAAGACGCTCTTCTGTCTTGAGAACTTAGGTGACATTAATCATGTTTTATAGAGGATTAAGACTTGGGCAGCTCCTGTTGACATTGCACAAGAAGAGAAATGTCCTTGTTACCAAGAGCTGGGATACTCAGTGGTAGGAAAATAATAAGGAAAGAGTGTAGAGACAGGCTAGACTGTTGCTCCAGTGCTCAGCAGAGAGTCTGATTTCATGCAGAGGTTGGCAGGTACAATTGATATCAACTTGCCATCATCTCTGGCTCTTAAAAAATCCATTATTGACTCTACAAACACACACTTTGCAATTCAAAGGAGTGATTGCAATCCAATGCAGGGATTCTGACTAAACTTTAGACTTACATATTTTTGAGATTGTGATTACATGATTTCCCCTTTTCCTTTCCTCCCCTCGAGTCCTCCCATACATCCCTCCTTTGTGTTCTCATTCAAATCTATGGTTGCCTTTTCTTTATCTGGAATATATATATATATATATATATATATATATATATATATACACACACACACACACACACACACACACACACACATATATGTATACACATACATACATATATATGTATATGTGTGTTTGTATGTACGTACATATAAATGTGTATATATAACTATACATTTATATATGTATGTATACATAATTGTTCATATATTCCTAAATACATAAACACAGCCTGTTACTTGTATGTATATTTCCACAGTGGACCATTTGCCATTGGATAACCAATTGACATGCTCTTTCCAGGGGAAGAATATTTCTCCTTCTCTCAGCATTCCTTAGTTTCCTGTAGTTCTTTGTCTAGGGTTGAGCTCTCCTGAGCTTTTCCTCTTCCACATTGGCGTGTCTATTGTTGTCCTGGTTTAGTTCATGTTTAGGCAGTCATGTTGCTAAAATTTCATGGGTGTAATGTCTAATATCTCTAGGAGACACAATTTCACAGCAAACTTCCTATTCTTCTGGCTCTTAGAATCTTCCCATCCCCTCTCCCACAATGATCCCCAAGACTTCAGTGCATGAGTTGTGTTGTAAATGTTTCCTTTGGGATTGGGCTCTGCAACTCTACGTTTTGATCAGTTGTGGTTTTCTGTACTGGTCTCCATCAGTTACAAAGAGACCTTTCCTTGATGAGGAGTTAGCTAGAGAGGTTTGAAGCTGACTTCTTGGGAGCACAAAGCCTGTCTTCCTTCCTGACAAAAATGTGGTCCAGGCTGAGTGGGAGGAGCTGGCCAGAGTTCAACAGAGAAGATTATTCACCAATTCCAATTATGTGCATGCAGGCTACCCTTCATTGGTGAGGGTAATGGAGAGTTGAATGCATTTACGAGGACAGGGCAGTAAAGCTGAAACAGTTTTATGGGCGTGGTACAGAAATGAGAGGGTAGAAAAGACACTCGGCTAGACAATCCTGTTTGAAAATGTATTTCACATAACTCCAAGATGATTGCTAGGCCCTGAGGGGAGGGAGGGTATGTCAGTAGAGCCATTAGAAATGCTATTAGGTTTTAGGAGATTTTTGCAGAGTTATCGAACTTTTCATATTTTACGTTAGAATGTGGATATTAGCTCTGAATCCAATCCCATTGTCTCTGGCTTTCAGATGCACTTTGGTCTTCCCCCTGCTGTGCCATGTGTGCTCCCAGGAGCAATCTGGCATCCCATCGGAAAGTGGCCGACCTAAATGTGGCTCTCCAAAGACAAATTTTATTCTGGGTACTTTATGATGACCCAGATATAGTCTAATATGTGATACAGAAATGTATTACTGAGGGCCCCATAATGTGTATTTCAAAGCTTTCTCACCTGGCACCGACTTAAGAGTATTATTCTTAGGTCCTCTTTTCCCTTCACTAGGAATAGGAACCAAGAGTGACAGACATATTTGGTTTCGTTCCATTAACCCACAAAATAGAAAGCCAGGAAACATGGTGATTCTTGTTTGAGATTTAACATATATACACATGGCATACTTTTTAAATTTATTTATTTTTTTAAAGAATTTTTTTCTTTCATTTTTACATACCAATCCCAGTTCCCCCTCCCTTCTCACATGGGATATTTTGAAGCAGAGCTTTAATTTTTTTTAATCATTGGATTGATAAGTTACTAAAATACCAGTTGGGTTTGTGATAAAAATAAATCTATGCAAGCCAGAGCTGAGCAAAATACAGCTCTCGACTTTCAGCAGGACATTAGACGGCATAACTACTGTTTGTGATGATGGAATGAACCATAAGTTCTACTCCCATATCCCCACAGACCTTTTACGCACACTCTGGGACCTATCCATTGTGTGTCCTTGGTTCACACTGTCCCGGGAAAGGCGGCCTCTAACTCTCATGTGTCTGTGATGCATTTTGTATCTCCGTGTCCTTCTACCACATCTTCAGATTGCATACTGCAGTTCCTAATTGTGCTCTTGTGTCCCAGTTTAAAGTTGCTCAGTTCTCATGGCTAGATTGTAAATGTTCCTCATGCTTTTCCCTTCATCCCTAACACAAGCAATGAGTATGGCCAGGTTAGGTACAGGAGTAACATTTCCTTAAACTAATGTATCTATCAGTGATGCCAGATTATCAAAGTAATGCACACCAATGTCCACAATTGAGTGCTTGTCAGAGGAGGAGGTGGGAGTGCTTTACTTCTACAAATGTTTGAAATGCTACTCCTCCCCCACATTTTATTAATGTGTTCTTTGTCCAGTTTAGTCTCAAATTGTCTTCTAAGCCCCCTGCATATACAGGCATTTATGCTCTTTTGTTCACAACAAACCTATAGGGAAGAGATATTGTGGTTTCATTTTATGTGAGAGTTTGTGAGGTAAAAGAACTTGCCCACATGCACTGTTAATAAATGACAGGCTGGATCCAATGAAGCCTGTCTGATATCCAAGCTCATTCCCTTACCCTCTGCTATCTATGGTGAATTAAGCATTGGGTACTATAACTGTCTAATTATACATATCATACATATTTACCCTGTCTCCAGATTTAAATTATCACTAGAAAAACAGGCTATCTTCCTTCTCATTTTCTCTATCTCCATTTCTCATGCACACTCATTTATTAATTTATTCCCATAAATTTAATTGCCTTGGGATCTACTATGCTAATCTGTTCCCTATAAATGGCATGTGACACTATGAATGTTAACCATTCCTTAGTCACAAAAGCTAAAGCTGCATATTTGTCCTTTTCCATTGTTAATGTCAAGGATCAGCACTGACTGTATGGAAGTAGAATAAAAAGAAAGTGTCACTAACAGACACCCTCCCACACACTCAAAAACAGCCAGGTCAGTTTTTCCTGGAAATCATAAGTGACTTAGAACAACAAAATATTATCCTAGAAACTCCTTTTTAGTTAATTGTTTTTAAACTAACTAAAATTATTTTCACACTGACCTATTTATAGGACCTGAGAAAAACATGAAGAAAACACTTCTCTCAGGCATTCAGTTTTCCATGGACTTATTCATCAAGAGCTCTGCCAATCAAAATATTATTCTTAAGAACTATGGGCTCAGGCTTCACATGTCTCACAATTACATCAGCCCCATTGTTTGAATAATTGATGGGTTGTATTTTTCTTATCTAGAATCTAAAAATTAAACATTTGTCGGGCATGAAACTCTGAAGTTCAGTGGCAGCCCTGTATCCAGGATATCTTAGTATAATGTCTCATACATAGTCTGGTTCAGACTGTGTACATACTGAGGAAAGAAGTGTTTGCAGATTATTATTTCTGTAAGGAAACATTCAGGTCATAGCAGCATTTTACTGCAAACCTATTTCAAGTCAGGCAATACTTTTGCCATCTAATCAAGCAAAAAAAAAAAAAAATGAGGATAGCTGCTTCTATAATCCATACTTATTTCTATTAGGAATTGCATGTGTGGCTTGGACATATTTACACAAGCAAAGTAAGTAAAGGTTGGACAAATTATATGTGATGAAATCAAGCCAAATATTTCATTAGAATGATTTGGCCATCTAATTTGCTTCTGCACAGTGTTCCTTTTAGCAAAACTTAGCAGCATTTACCCAGAATAACGCAAATTAAACAGCCAGGAAAAAATAGGTTGGCGACACAACTGTCCTAGTATTTAAATCAATTGATGTTGTTTACTGTATAGTTGTCCCCACCCTGAAAATACTTTAGCATACATTCTTAGAAAAAAAACTATATTATTTGAAAATATTCTCAATCTTAGCATGATTAGTATGTACATGTAAAAATTTCAGAGACTTAGTTTGCATAGAGATGTGATTATTTCTTAACTACAGGGAAGAATGACGTGGTAAAGAGCTGGTTGCATGCTGATTACAATTTATGGAGTAAGCTGGGTACATCAAAGGAACCGCCAAAACCTTTCCTATGGAGTTACTTTCACATAATAAAGTTTCTTAAACTTACTTGATTTTGACCCATATTTGTCAAAAACGGCTAAATTATTTTTGTTTGATGAACATTACACCAAACTGGAAGATAAAAACTTTTCAGTTTTTACAGAAAAAGTTATTGTGTTTCAGAGCTATTAGAACAGTGTGAGCTAACAATCGGATAAAAACAGCTCTATAAACAGGACTCACCCACCCTCTGAGCATTAAAATCACTGTTCGTATGTCTTAACTGTTTTGAACTCACTATTTCTTATCTAATGGGTCATTCCTTTTCCTTAGTTATATGTCCAGTAGTAAGATCTTTTCCTACTCCTCAATGAGTAGATGGTTAGAGTTGAAATATTTTTATGTATATGGATCAGAATAGACAGGTACTAAAAAAAAAAAAAGTACTTTCACAGAACAATGTAGCTATTGAAGAAAACATGCTGGCATCTATTGCTTCCCATTGCTACTCAGTTGCATAGCCAAGTACATATATAGCCCATTTGCTTGCTCATTCATTGAGCATTTTTAAACAATTCTTCTGGCTCAGTCTTGGTACTCTATCTGGATTGTTTCATTATGCTGATTCATGCTTCAATCAATAACAGCAGTAACAGAGACAACATACCACCACCACCACTACCACCATGACCACCACCACAAGATAGGAGAGCCCTGGAAGTAGAGTTAAAATGAACTATTTGGGGACACACATATTTCTTACTTCAGAAACTCTATCCTTCTTTTAAAGTGTCCAAAGCAAATGGTATATTGATTTTCACAGCATACCCTGCACTTTTCACTGATTGATATCAGTGTTGTGAAGGCATCCGTTAAGAGAGCACAAAATTCTCTCTTACATGTAAACAAAATCCACACTTTTAATCAAATTTAATGTACCCCAGCCTGTATGTCTGGTGAAAGTCAGAATGGTCTGTGGCAGCAGATTTGAAAGCATACATTACAAAAACCTCACCTTTCAGATCTCTTGAAAGCAAGGATTGCCAATGGTATTGTCTATATGTTCTTTTAAGTTACCTCTGAGGAGGTAGCAGGGACATAGGGGATGGAATTTGCATTTCAGAGCTGTAGCTAAAATCAGGTTACAGAGACATGATGAATTAAAATATGTCTACATCTGAAGGACAATGAGAGCCAGTAGCTCCAGAGTTCATTTCTTACAATGGAAAGAACAAGGATTTCAGGTATTCACATCTCAAGGTCCCATTTCAGAAGGTCTCCAGCAAAGAGGTAAAATGCAAGTAGAATACTGATGAATTCTCCTGGTCCAAAACTGAGCTGGTGTCTCCCTTCAACCAAAATGCTAACAGCATTGAAGTAAAATTGAGTGTGGTTGCCTTGCAAGGTAAGAGAGACTCTGGCAATGGTAAGTCTTATTGAATACATATTTCCAGTAAACATGACACTATGACAAAGGCATTTTCATATGATCACTATTTATCTGATAACTATGATAGTGATTTATTATGCATCCAAGGGACTTCCTGCAGAATTTTACCTCATGAAGATATATACATTGCTGTAGACAAGAAAGGGGTCAAATCATATGAACAGGATTATGTAGGAAGAATACTAAATATTCATATGAAGAAAAGGAATTTTGTAGTTAGTCCAAAATAGTGAGGAGGAAACACAGGAGTAGTAGGAAGTTAAGCTTCATATGCTAACACTTTATGTAATATAACATGGGGAAAGAGTCAGGTGCCAGCTTTCTGAGAGTCCAACCTGGATGAATTTGTCTATTCAAAATGCCATGAGAAACCATTTCCTAATGAGTCAATCTTATGCTAAGATTTATGGCCATCTGTACAAAATTTTAAGGTACTCACAACAATATTTCCAATTAATCACTAAGCTGAACCTATGACCTAATGATTGCAAAAGAAATTTGGCATATTACATTATGTCTGGGTCATCATAAAGTGCCCACTTCACTTCATGTTTAGATTTCTTATTAATTATCACATTTAATTTTATATAAGATAGCTCTATATCTCTGTCTGCCTCTTTAACTCTCAGGTTTTTAAGAGAGGTCTAATTCCAGCCTCTAACCCATACATAGATGGCTCCTGACTTACAACTTTTCAATTTTACAGTGATATGAAAAACAAAAAAATAACCCTCATTCAGTAGGAACTACACTTGAAGTTTTGAATGAGAGTCCTTTACAATTCTAACAATTTACTTTACTGGATGTCAGAAATGCCAGTTAGTCAGGCAGTCATGACAGCAAACAACTAATGTTTTATAGTATACCATGCTGTTAAGCTCTGCTGTTCAGTATGTAGGTATATTAAAGGCAGTGTATGCTTAATACCCATTTACAATGGGTTTTTTAGCAAAAAAACCTTTGATCTCTCTCCATATAATAATATATATATATTCACTTATATATATATATGTATATGTATATAGTGTGTGTGTGTGTGTGTGTGTATCATGTATTGTGGCATATGGAGACATACATGCACACCCATTCCCCCAGTTCCTCTCTGTTTCTTTCATATAGGTTCTTGCTACAGTGCCCCAGACTGGTCTTAAGTTATAAGACTTTAGTTTTACTTCTTTTTAGTCTTCTAAAAGCTAGGACCAGAGATGTACACTGCCATGGCCAGTTTCCAGAGTAAACATCTCTGCACTTGTATTCTGTATTTTCAATTAGAAAACAATAATGAATTCTTCTTAGAGTAATCTGTATTTACAACAAGAATATAACCTATGTCTTTACCTGACCAGACATTTCAGCACAAACTTAAGGCACAGATGGTGAAGATAGATCAGCAACCTTCAAATATTTTCACAAGAATCTCAGCCCAAGACAGCTGCTGTTTATTTGATATCCCTGTCTGGTCGGACAAATAACTCTTACAAAGTCAGTCTCTGAATTCTCTCTTACCTTCATATGGAAATAAAAAAAAAAAACTTTTGTTCAAGTTTTTTGAGGATGTTACTCAGTTTCGAGATGGAATTTCTGTGATATCTTCCATTTTTCAAAACAAATTTTTTGATAGTAATTCCTGTTGATAACAAGACAACCAACAGGGTCATATGCATGTACATTCTCCTTCCCTTATCTTTTTCCTCAATCTTACTCAACAGCCAGATTCTTGAGGACCAAGGAAAAGTCTAATGAAGCAGAGCAAATGAAACATGATGGATGGAAATGAAGTTAATTCCTAATGAGAAATATATAGTTCTGTTTTTTGTAACTAATATCAGAAAATAGTGAATTGTGTGGGTCTCAATTTGCTATAAATTATGAGCAAGTTAAAGGGCAACTCAACCCTTTATGATGTAACCTTCTGAGGACTTATCCCCCATTCATCCACCAAGCAGTCTAAACCAGGTTGGATTGTTCAACCTTCATCTGATGTTATATAAAGATTTGTTCTAGCTGCTAAATCTGAGCAAGTGAGTGGTGAGGCTGAGGGAACCATCACCTTTACTATCAAGTCGGCTCATGATGTCCATAGTAGGTAAAGTGTATTTATAAAAAAAGCACAGAAACTCATGCCCTTTAAAAGTATAGGAGGCTGTGTCATACTTACAAATTTTAATCTATTGCAGTCCTTGGACCAATATATTGAGTGTATTGAAAATAATCCATAATGACTTGTAACTTTTTTATCTTCTTTTAATTAATGTGTTTTCCTGTGTACTTAGGTGTGGTGTTCTAAAGTTCTAAATACTTGATATTTCCCTATATATTCTTTATTGGTTCATATGTGCTCCCACCAATGACAACATCTGCTATAAGGTTAAAACTCACTGTCTGCTTCTATGATGCTAAGTGTTTAAATTATTTATTCCTTACAATGACCAGAGGATGGAACTATTGTTTGTATTTTTTACAAGTAAAGAAACTGAGGCTTTTCTTAGAAATTAGTTAATGGAATTATGTTCTGTCTGACTCTTTTAATGTATTGGAAATTGCTCTGTTATCCTAAAAAATAGGTCTAAGGCATGCTTATAAATGTCAACACCCCTTATAAAATTTCCAACTTATTTCCCTTCTCACTATATGACGAGGCATAGCAGCCTAAATGTGTTATTCTCAGATAAGATAATGTTCTTCTATGGTAGATCACCTTGTTAATATTGGGAGTTTCAGTATTTGAGGATATATACTGTACCATCAGAGTAACAACAACTTGTTCTGAAAGGGAAAGACATCAGTTAAGTTGGTCTCATAAACTATGAAAACCAAGCACCGAGATGTTTGTAAGGGCACTCTTCTATCTATAAGTATATATTTGACTATTAGTTGCCATAATCTGAAATCAGAGCTCAAAGATGACTTCCCGTTCAACCTGACCTTCTCTGGCACACATCCAGAACTCCAGACTGTGGCCGGGCAGCTTCCTGGCTGCTTTGCAACCCTAAGAATCCTTTTCCTTATAGTGCAAACTGCTCCTGACAGACTGACACAAAGCTCTCTCACAAAGGCCTCAGAAACTGCTAGAAAGCTTCACCCTTTGAGCTAAAACTTGAAGTGTAAAGTGCAGTGCCTCCTCTTGTCTATTATTTTCATCACAGTGTTAAGCTAACAGTTAGTTGCTGAAGGAGCTCATATTTGGGTGTGTCTCCACACTCTTTATTCTACAATTTAATGAGTGTACCATGTATCTAATAGCCTCCTGAGAACTACAGAGAGAGCAGGAGGGTGAAATGGAAATTAACTCCAACATATATGATTTGAAACTTTGTAGAGATGCCTGCTGTGGTTGGAATATAAAATGTTCCCAACAAGTTCATGTGTCTACACACTTATCACCAGCTGGAGCCCTGCTAAGGAAAGTTGTAAAGCCTTAGGTACTGTGAGGAACCTTGCACAAGTGGGTCACTAGGGTGGCCCTTCAAGTTGGTATTTCATTCTGATTCCAGAAAACATTCACGTTCTCTGCTTCTTACTTTCAGTTTTATGAGTATTAGTGTCTTGCCTGCATGCATGTCTGTATGATGGTGACAGGTCCCCTGGAACTGGAGTTAGAGACAGTTGTGAGCTGCCATGTGGGTGCTGGGAATTGAACCCAGGTCCTCTGGAAGACCATTCAGTGTTCTTAACCAGTGAACCACTTCTTCAGCCCCTCTCTGCTTCTTGATAAACTATGTCAGCAGAGTCAGCAACCAGAACAATACAAGCATAACCACCACGCTCTCATCACCACTATGAATTGATGTAAAGCTCTGAGCCAAAGGAAGGCATTTCCGCAGTAAACTTCCTCTGTTGGTCATGTATTTTGTCAAACAGGACAACTAGTGGGTCCTTCCTGTCATTGCTACTATGGAAAGAGAGCACACACATTTTGTGAAGATGTCTTACCAGCAGCTGCTTGTAAAAACACACGTAGTCAGAGATTTCCACAATTCCAAAATGAGAAACATTTTCCTCAGGACAGTGAGATTGAAAAATAAAGTTGAGAAAAAAAATGAACATAAATAATAAAGTAGAAACATAAAACAAAACAACAACAACAAAAATCACATTTTACAACAGTAGAAAAGTATGAAAAACAGCTGAGTGAGCTGACCCCATGGAAGGAAAACTAAGGCAAAGAAGAAATACAAGTATAGAGTGGGAGGACTGATGTATGCACTAATTGAGAAAGTATTTTTCCTCCTGTTGGTGTTTCAGGACCGTAAATCAGTACAAACTTGCTGCAGAAGTTTGTAAAAGAAGGAAACAACTTGATCAAATAATTTCTATGACTAAGGAATACTCATCAAGAGTTGCTCTTTAGGGTTCTGTTTGTAAGGTGAGGAGAAAGACAACCCAAGTCTCAACCCATTAGAGGCTGGTTACATAAATTTTATAGGAGGCCAGGGAGAGAGCACTGTGGGTAAGGCACTTAAAATCCCAGGAGAACCGGAACTCAAATCCAAAGAAACCTCACAGACTCATGGGTGGTATGCTGGCCTACCTCTAATCACAACACTCCTGCAAAGAGAAAAGATCCCAACCGCAAGCTGGATACCAAGGCTGAGAAAACTGGTGAGCTATGGACACTAATGAAAAACCTTCTCAGAATATGTAAGGTTGCAGAATTTTGAAGAAGAAACTTTACTTCACCCTCTGGCCTCTACATGCATGCGTGTGTGGGTGTACACACACACACACACACACACACACACACACACACACACCCCTACATTAGACCTTCTCTCAAAATGTAAGTAAATAAGGAAGGGCTAAATAATTAGGGAGTTAACTCATAGGTTAAAAGGGTTAGCTATTCTTTTGGAAATTCTGGGTTTAACACACAGCACACACAGGATAGCTCACAATGTCTATTACTCCAGTTACAATGGATCCAACTCTTCCTTCTGGCCTCAGTGAACACCAGTCCATCTCTTGCCTCTGGGCTTTTACCTTTCTCTGTTTCTGTATATCTTTTCTTTGCTTCTTTCTTTTCTTCCAACTTTCTTTTCTTTATTTCTTTACTTCTTTCTCTGTGTCTGGCTTTGACCCCTTGAGCTCTCCTCTCCTTCTTTTCTCATTCATTGATCTTCTCCTCCCAGATTGCTCCTTCTATTTTTTCTGCCTGCCAGCCCCGCCTGCCTACCCTTTCTCCTGCCTCGCTATTGGCCATTCAGCTCTTTATTAGACCATCAGGTGTTTTAGACAGGCAAAGTCACACAGCTTCACAGAGTTAAGCAAATGGAACATAAAACAATGTAACACATCTTTACATCATTAAAACAAATGTTCCACAGCATAAACAAATATGACACATCTTATAATAATATTCCACAACATATGACCAAATAATCTAAAAATGTACTTTGAAATCAGGTAAATGTCTTTTTTTTAATGAATGCCTAAACATATTATATTTATAGCTTGTCCTGAAACATAGACTATATAGTTCATTTGGGCCTATACAGCTGTTGCCTAGCCCTAATTCTGGCCCCATCTCTTTCCTGATCCATCAAGATTCAAATTCGAGGAGCCGCAGACATAACTCCAGCCTCCACGTACTCTGCCATGCCTTCCCCACACATATACTGTGCAGACATACGTGCATGTAAAACATCCACACAAAGAAATTTGAACTAAATTAAAAATTTTAAAACTGTGAGTAAGTTACTCAACTTAAAGATAAATGTTCATTTTAGTTTCCATTTTATTACTGTGATAAAACACCATGATCAAAAGCCACTTGAGGAGTGTTAGAGTTTCTAGAGGAATAGAGCAAAAGGAGTTATATATGTGTATATACATATTTCATATGTAAATTCATATTTATAAATTCATATATAAATTCATATATATATGTATATATGTATGTGTGTATATATCTTTAAAATAATGAAAATAGCAGAATCACACTAGAGAGCCCAGGACCTGATGGCAGCTCAGTCCACAAAACTGGATGCCTCAGCAGCTCCAGTCTGGTACCTGAAGCCAGAAGGTTCCTGACAGCTGCTGGGTCCTACATGGTCATGAAAGCTTAGGAATGCTTGTTCTGTTAGGAGCAGATGGATGAGTAGCAGCAGCAGTAATGGGGCAGGTGAACTTGGCAACAAGAGGGAAGGCCAAAGCAATAAAAGACAGTGGATGTTTCTTCTGGCATCCCCTTTACAACAGTGGTTCTCAACCTGGGGGTCCTTATCCCCCAAAGACCATTGGGAAATACAGGTATTTACATCACAGTTATAGCAGCAAAATTACAGGTAATGAAGTAGCAACGGAAATAAGTTTACAGTTGGGGGTCACCACAACATGAGGAACTATATTAAAGGTCACAGTATCAGGAAAATTGAGAACCATTGATTTATATGGACTATACCAGAAGTTGCCACCCATAATCAGTATTGGGTCCTTCCATAGTCATCAAGATCACCAGGACACTTCTTCAGATGATGCTCCATACTCACATATTTCAAATTTATGGAAAGTTGATAACTTTACTGGGGGTAGAGGTTGTTTATTTGGCTTAAATGTCCTAATCACAGTCTGACATTAAGTGAAGTCAAGCCAGGAACTCAAGACAGGAACCTCCATGAAGAAACTGAAACAGAGGCCATGGTGGAATGTGGCTTTCCACCATGCACCCCCAAATTCCCTTAGCTTGCTTTTTTATGCAATTCAGGATCAGCTGCGCAGAGATGGCATTGCCCACAGTGGGCTGGGCCCTCCTATATTAGTAGTTAATTAAGAAAATCCTTCATAGAGTTGCTCACCAATTTGATGGAAGCATTTCTTCAATTGAAGTTTCTTCTTTGAAATGATTCTAATGTATCAAACTGACAAAATACTCAACCACCTAAGTGTTCAAACAGTGTTAGCGTCCTACCCTGTCCCCTTTAGGTGTGGATGAAATGTGTCAACTGTCAGAGCAGAACATTGTGCTTGCTTTGTGGAGAGGAGGAAAGAGTTTCCCTGCGGATTTGGTTAGAATTCGCTATAGAGTGGAATCAGTGCTGTACAACCCAGGACAACCCCAGTCTTTTCTTCTTCAAATCTAACCCCTACATTAGCCCTCCTTAGATCTCTTTTCTTTTTATGCACATCCCTCCCACCTTCTGCAAGTGTGTCTCTGAAAGTCAGAAGACAGAAACTGCCCCGGGGCTGCTGTGAAACCGAAAACGAGTAACAGTGAAGACACAGGTGCGGACTGGAGCTGGGGTCACCACAGGCCGGGATCAGACAGGCACACAGTGTTTGAAAATGGCATGTACTCCTTCAAGGTTCAGGAGGGCTGCAGGGAATACCTGAGGTACAACCCCATACTCATTCAGATTCTCACTCCCTTTTCTCTTCTTCTTTCCTCTCCTCTCCGTCTTCTCAGAATATACTAGCTCCATCAGCTTCTTTTCTGCTTTCCTCCTTGTATCGCTCCCCTCTTCCCCACCACTTCCCCCCCCCCCTCCTTAGCTGCTCCTTCCCTTTTTCTTCTTTCTCTTTCCATTATTGTCTTGCCCCTATTCTCCTCCCCCCCCCCCCCGCCCGCAATCACTGCTTCTTCCCCCTCAATGTGTTCCCTTGTCCCCTTTGAGTCCTGTCCTTTCCTCTCTGTTCTTTCGATTCTGCTCCAAGATGGAGGGCATTTTGTTTGGATAAAGGACGGATTACTCTGAGGTAAAACCAAGAACATCTTTCCAAACTCAGCCGGGTAGTATGCCTTAGTCTTTCTTTTCTTAGAGTTCTCCCTATATTTAGAAAGCGTATTCATGGAGGGCTTCCCTAATTAAAGGAATAGGAACATTAGTATTACATTACACATATTCCCATTAGCAAATTACTAACCCCTGGGACAGAAGCAGGTCAGAAACATCTCTACTAGAAACTTAATGAACTGCCAGACTTGTGTAGACTCTGTTTAAGTGCGTTTATGCTACCCCTTATGCAAATGAGAGTCTACACTGCCAAGTTCAGACTAACTGATGAAGTTACTAAATAAAGTTAAAGATGTACTAAATATTTGTAGTGTTTTTTATTAAGAAAAGTCATCTAAACCATTTAAGCAAAATTGATTAATTTATCATCACCAACCGGGGAATTACAATGACACAGGAAGGGATAATATGTTTTAGATAGTGAATTCTGGAAAACAAAAGGTCAATTATGGGGTGAATGAAACATTAAAGCACATTCACAGAGAAACTTCAAACTTAAGAAGTATTGATAATTGGAGGGAACTGGAAATATTAGAGGATGGGAAGGCACACAATGATGGAAAGACACCCAATTCTGTCTTAAATCGAGATCCTGAAATGGGAAATTTCCGCAGTGTGAATATAGTTAAATCTTTCTCATATTAGTTCTACAACTTCTGTGGAATCAAGATCCAGTGTCCATATCTTTTAAACACAAGGAAATAAGGTAAATATTTACTTGCAATGTCACTCACTGGAGTTTTGGGTGTGAGCACATTGATTCACTGCAATGATCAGATCAAGCCACAAGTGGGGTTTTTCTGTTAACTTTATCTCAATTTTTCTCTGTACGTAGTTTATAAACCACCTATTTGACCACATCCTTGCTTCAACTTTACTCAAGTACATGGGATGTTTGAAAATGCATTATTCTAGTGTGAGGTTTCTGACTCATTTGCTTATATCTTCCAAACCCATACTGAAAGTCTGATTAACACAAGGAGGCCTGGAGGTCAGGATTCTACATGCCACTCTTGACTAATTAAATACCACAACACAACAGCTTGGCTTCCTCTTTGTAGCTTCAGAGACCACATAGAACATGTCCTCCCCACAAACGGAATACTTGGGATATTTGTTTGTTTTAGAGTAGTGTGACTATAATTGGCCACCTAGCTTGAAATGCTTCTAAAGATAAACTATCCATTTCACATAAAATAAATGTGCTGGGCCTCTCAGTGTGTATGCTTCTGATTGATCAATATCTTCTCCTTTAAAGGTAAGCTATTTCCCTACCCTCACTCCCAGCTATCCTTTCTAGGCTTCGAGCTGAGCTTGTGTTCTCACTTACCACTGCTGACAACCCCTACCAAATCAATTGCTCTGACTAGTTAGCATCTTCTCAGACAAAGAGGCATAGAGTTTCCTTTACCATCTCATTGATCATTGGAAACAGCCCTCAGAGTCTCTCAGGTTTTGTGAGTAAACCAGTCCTTTTTTGTTTGGCTTTGTTTTATTTATTTATTTATTTTTTTGCCTTCACTTGAGTCAAAACTATACCACCTCTGAGGGTGTCTATGACATATCTCATGCCACTCAGACAAGTCACAGATTTAAAACTCATCTCTTGTTATGGAAGGCTGCACATGAACAAATGAAATGAATTTGTAAACAGTACAATAGTCCTTCCTTTCTTTGTGATGGATGGGACCTTCGGTTTATTTACATACAATTAGCAGGAAACAGCATCCTCAGAATTATTGTGTTACTTATCCCAAGATAATGTTTATGCTGTTATTATACATCTAAGAGGTTCTAACACTCACTTCTTGTTTATTTATTTACCACATGGCTCTTATCTAAAGCTGAGGAGGCTGCCTTCATGATCAAGGAGCTTTTGAAAAAAAAAAAAAAAAAAGGTGTGCAAGTATCATGGCTGGCACAAAGAACTCCAAACACTGAGAAGAAATTAAGCATCTAACATTCAAATGGAGAGTCAAGTTAGGAAAAGCAGCTTCTAAGGACAGAAAGACTTAGTTTGGGTACTTGCCTCTTCTGCTATCGTAAGAAAAATAAAAACAAAAATGTAAATCATAGAACCCAAGTTGTTTTGAATCACTTGGCAAAACAGATATTTCCAGAGTGACTACCACATAAATCCTATATAGCACATTCCATGGGAAAAATCCCATGATCATCTAAGTTTTCAAAGTGCCACATGAATCACTGTGTATATCACATTGCTTGAGAGCATAGAATGATTATTCTACTAAAGACTGAAGGTATACAACTAGCTAGAATAAGACCCCCCCACACACACACCCAGAAACCTGAAGACCCAACTATTAGTTTTAATTTTGATTTATTTTTTTCCTGTATGAAGTGAATACATAGGGGAGTATTATTAGGACTATATTTACTTGTTTTGTTTACATCTTTTATTTATTGTTCTGTGCATACATGTGGGACAGTATAAATGCTGCAGTCTTAGAAGGATGAGTTGGATGGGACTGAATATGGTTCATGTTATTGCAGGTCTTTATTACAAGGTTTTGAATCATTTTCCTGTACTGACTGGTTGTAAATGACTTCTGCACAGCAATAGTAGAGCATGGGGCCAAGGGGAGCTCTTCAATAAATATTTGATAAGCCCAGTCCTTCTCAGTCACTATTTGTTTCATTATCCTTATTTTAATTATTTTCCATTGCCATTCTAGGAAAGAGGCAGAGGGGGCATTTTTTATAGCTATCACCTTCACCAACTGCCATCTGCCAGGCAAATGTCAACAGTCCCCAGGCTTTGTCCTAGGACCTTGCTCATTTGCATTCTTGAGCAGAGGTCTCACCACCTCTCCTTTAGTAGCATCCTGGCCCTCCATCTGATCAGAGTGAAGAACCAGTGGCCAGAAACAGGACAATTCAAAACCAGGTGAATACAGCATTTCTGTGCCTTTACTTTCGAATCTACATTATCCCAATTGCCCAGGGTCTCCCTTATCACCTGCCAAAACATTTTGTAGTCTTTCAATGCCAACAAAGCTATATGAACACAGTGAATAAGAATGTGCTCAAATCAGGCTGGCTTCAACACTAAGTTTTATTGCCTAAAATCATGCAATCTTGGGCAAAATGATTATCTCTGTTTCAGTTTCAGAAGGGTGGAGGGTGTGGAGAATCCAGTGAGATTGAATGCCACAAGTTAGATGTTGAATACCTGATTAGAATTCAATATGATTTAATATAAGTGAAATAAAACATAAGAAAATACACTTCCAAAGAACTTTTACTGATAAATCTATTAGAGTTAATTGTCTCTTCTTGGGAAAGCCCCTAACAAGTTAATCTCCCCACTGACATTCCCCATCAATATTGTTTTTTCTACTGTTTACAGCTTCCTTAAGTCCATGTCTTTTCATTTTCTGTTGATCTCAGGAAGGCAATGTCTATCATATCCATCTTTTTAGTCTTTACACTGAAAGTTCCTGGCTGTAACTAGTTTTTTATGCTTATTTGTTGCTGTGAAGGATAGAGGCAGGTACACATGAAAAATAAGCAAACAACAGTTTAATACAGAGCAATAACATGGACTGGGAAAAGAACATTTTTGCAGGGAGTTCAATGCCAGTTTTCTAGCTGACTAAGTTCTTGAAAAGATGTACAACGCATTTGATCTTGTGATGTGGACTTGGCCTGTCATCTAGAAAGGCCTTAGACAGGTAGTTTAATGAAGTGTTTGGAGGAAAGCCGTCTCATCCCCTGTTAAGCTGTGCATTGTCTAAATGAGTTTAATTACCATGCAAATGACTCGAAGCCCATATGTCCGAGTCCTAAAACATCAGATGTCAGGTCTAAGAGAAATTCAGTAAACTGTGCCTCTCTTTGCAGGAATGTTTTTATGTAATATAGGGTATCTACACTACATAAAGTATCTGTGAATATAATAAGGGAGAAATTCTACAGTTCTTCATGAAACGTGGCTAAAATCATGAGATTACAGAAGACTGTAAAAAATGTAGTTGACATATCAGATAGCTAATTTCCAAGGCATCCACTATTTGCAAAGATTTACTAACAGACTAAACATCACAGTTGTATTTTAACACTCTCTGGAATAACTAGAAATATATTCTACCATTCAGTGTGCTGGGGAACATGTTGCTGAATGGATGGGATGTGGAGAAGGACTGACCCATGGTCCTGGTCTGCTTACTAGAAATATGACCTTGTATGGGGCTGTTAATACTTGAGTTTCAGCATTCTCTTCTGCAGGAAACACTGTGGGATTTTTACTTTGTTTTGTTTCAACGGAGGGTCTTATCGTTCCCTTATCCCAGACTAATGGAGAAGTGACTGTGTAGCCCAGGCTAGTCTTAAACTCATGGCAATCATACTGGCTCAAGCCTTACATGCATTGAGATTAGAAATGTGGGGTACCACCTATAAGACTATGGTTTCGTTGTTGATTAGAGGATGTTAAATGTGTTCAAAAGCCATGCAGATCTAGGCATATTAGACAAAATACTTCTTTAAAGTTTGAAATTAGTCAGAAAGATGCATTAGCACTTGCTCTTGCAGAAGACCCATGTTTAGTTCCTAGAACCTCTATGGTGACTCACAACTATCTGTAACTCATGTTCCAGATGATGTACCACCTCTCCTGATATCAGTGGGTACAAGGCACATGTGGGATACACAAGAAAAACACTCATAAATAAGAAATAAACAATCTAGATTCCTATTATTTACCTCCTTCTTTATACTAGCAGGAATATTTTGACATCACATTATCTTGGTTTGTACAGTTTAGTTTCTGAACATGTGAACCATGTTTGAAGATAAAACGAACACATGCTACAACTTAGAGCTTTTCTTCTCTCCTCTCAGTTGCATGGTTCATTGATACACATTGTCCTTAGACAAACAAATACATCTTGTAGGTGCTAAATAAACCTGTATATACTGAAATGTCATTACTACATACTCATTGGAACATCTTTCTAAGTGGTGACCAAATTACAATGTAATGAGATGTGACCATCTGTTACCTAGTAAATAAAATGACCCAGCACAATTTAATTTTAACAAGTGCCTAATCTATTCATGCCAACAATAAGCTGGGGGATGATCACAGGAATTCAGATTAGATTTGTGGCACCTTTTCAGGAAAGCTTTACTGTGTGATGTAGCTAGAAGAATGTTAAATCTTATGACCTGTGCTCCACTTTAAAAAAAAAAAAAAAAAGGCTTTAATGCTTTCTTTCTACAAAACTTACCAAGAGATATCTCATCTTCTTACTTATAAACAGATAAAAACAAAAGGATCTTCATTCTTATTGTATGATACTTTGATATTTCCGGTCCTATCCACTTATTGTGTTCTCTTAGAAAGACATGATACTCTTTACCAACTTAGTGAACTATGGTCCATTGTTCTATGCACCTAGCCTTGTGTAGGGACATGACTACCTCATAACCCACCTGTTTATGAGGCAAGATGAAACAACAGGACTGCATGAATAACGGTTGACAGTTAAAAGCACAAGCTTCATGGATGGAACAAGGTTTCTCTGTATAACTTGTGCCATCCTGGAACTCATTGTAGACAAGGCTGGCCTAAAACTCAGAGAGATCTGCCTGCTTTTGCCTTCCTGAGTGCTGGGATTAAAGATGTGCACTCAAACTGGCAGGCTTGACTGTTTTTAACACACCATAATATCATATCTCATAATGTAGTACAATTATTAAAAGGCATTCTCAGTCCTATGAAGGCAGAAAATACAGGATAGTAGCATTAAAAATAGAACTGTTCTGCTCATATGGCCAAATTTGCAGCCAGAGTTCAGTCTACCTTTTTACATGCCTGTGTTACAAATAGGTTCCCTCTTCTTCTCCAGGGAGACTGCTACCCTCACTGACTCTTATTTAGTGGTTTTCAAGAAGCCATGCTCCAAATTTCAGCTGATGCTTGCACATCTAACTTTAGATATTAAATAAAATGCTGTGCCTGTCCCTTGAAAACAGGGCTGATTTCCTATCTGTATTGTTACAAGACATTAACACAGAGGATGCTTTTGTGAAGTGGAATCACATGGTATTTGTGACTGACTCTTCTGATCAGTTGCTCCCATCTTTGAAAATGACATGCACATTAAACTCTGATATGAAATTTGTGTCGAAGTAAAAACAGACAACTGCCCTTTTAATAATGATTTGATTGCATCTGATAACTTCCATATTCCGGGAAGCTTTTGATTATATGACATTTTTTTTTATTGACTTTACAGGAGAGCCTACTTCAGAGACAGTAAGTGACTTGTGAGAAACTCACAGTGTAGATGACTAAACAAGGATTAACTATCTGCTTTAGAAATTAGATCCAGGACATTTAAAAGGACAGCAGAACTAAGGTATAACAAATCAGATTGGAAAAAAGCAGGGCAGAGCTTCCTGGTATTCTCAGAAAGTCTCAAAGCACCCAGGAAGTACCAATCAGGATGTCAGTGCCTATTTTTGTATAGCAAACAAATCACTAGACAGAAAAACTGGCTTTGTATCTTTACCTCTCTGGCTGGAGATTCTCCCAGTAAATTCTCTGGTTTATGGAAAATTTTGCTTTGTGGACAGGCTAGGGGTAAGAGTACTTTAAGGAGGGATGAATATTTAACAGTCTGCTCAGGAGGAAAGTATAAAGGCATTCTAAGGGTTTTTAGTTTTACAAGTCTGCTTGGCACCCAGGGATGCATTTGTGTAAAACCCACAAAGCAAAGATGCTGACCAGTGAGAATAAAACTAGTGTGATGTAGAGACGATGCTTATGTCCTGAACATCCCTTAGCAAGAATCCAGGCCATGATATTTCTAAACATGGGGAGAATTCTGAGACCTCTTTGTAACATCTATCAAAATGAACTAGGGAAGGCAATATAGTAATTTGATTGAAATTTAGTAAACTGAACCTAGAGGGATTAATAAGAAAAAAAGTAAGATAAATTAGCTTTATGCTTTAGGCTGTAAGAAAAGGAAGTCAAAGTCCCACATTTAGAAAAGGAACACTCACTGCCTGAGAAGATGGCTCTATTACTGAAACTAGCCCAATTCTATGAGATGTTCATCTACATTATAACCAATCATATAAAAGGTAGGATCTTGGGGCCAGAGTGGTGGTACACTCCTGTAATCCAAGCATCCAGAAAGCAGAAACATAGAATCACTGAAAGTTCAAGGCCAGCCTGATCTACTTAGGTTGCAAATCTCCAGTTACAGAGCCCTGTTTCAGAACAACACTAACAAGGTTGGTTTTGCTTGCACAGTATCTGGACTCCTTACTCATAAACACTAACACTGAATAAGTCACCTACTCTTCAGATTCATTTTCATCTTCTGTATACTAAAACTAGATTCCATGTTAACTTGGTTGAGAAGATAACAGATATGTCAACCATAGCATTTGATCACATAAAACCAAGGTACCATCTCCTGAAGACCTTGGTACAATTTCTGCAAATAAAAGTAATAATCATATCTAGGACTTCCCTGAAAGTCATAGGATTTGAAATTCCTCAAAAGAATATTGAGAGAAATAGAATGTCTTTGAGATATTTAAGTTCATTGAATGGTTGTTGTTGAACAAAACATATGAACTATTAAAGTTTGCCTAGTCATGTTAAAATTTGAGAGGTTTGCTAAAGCCCAGAAACCAAGATCTAAATGGATTGACACAGAGCTCACAGAAGGTTCAATGATTCAATGATAATGGTGTTCTGCATTGTATCTGTCCATCATTGTGCCAAATTATTATTCACCCATCATTCCTGAAGGGCCACAGTTGGGTTGCAAGCATTTCCTCATCACTATAAGCAAATATATATCATTCTCTGCCCCTAGTGCATGACATTTGTGATATAGATTAATTTTAATGAGAAAAAAGCAACAATAACAACAACAAAATGATAAAAGGTCCACAGTAGATCTAAGATCAAATAGGCACTTTGCCACATTATGGGAAAACAACATCATCTTTTATACACAATTCCCTATGAAGAAAAGTCTTGAAAATCCCGGGGCATCAAATGTTGATTCTCAAGATTATTCTGAGCCGTGTATGTTACCAGCCTTTATAAATGTCCCTCACATGGAAGTTTCTTAAGATTTCCTGGAGCTGAATTAATGTTACGTAGGCTCTTCTAGGATTGTGAGCCGAGGACTACACTGTAATCCTCATGCGAGCAAGGTGTTGTCTGAGGTGCCTCTGTTTATGCGGAATTTTCTTTTTAAGTAACTCAAGTCCAACTCCAAAGGAGCAGAACTGAGCCTCTGAGATAGGATGAGGCTGCCAAGAAGAATTCGACAGAGACCTTAGGAGCTGAGGAGGCAAGCAGGTGCCGCTAGGGCGAGGAGACGCAACTCGCCAATGTTGTGCCCAGCAGCATCTCACCAGCGCGCTGAACGTTAGCTGAGTTTACTGCTTCCCCTGTGACTGTGCTAGTCACATTCAGGAACATCTGCCACAGGCTTAATGACAGAGCCTGTGGGACCCTAATGAGTACCCCTACACCTGTGCAGCTCTACCAGACAGCTGGTTCCCACTCCTCTTTTGCCTAACACAGTCCTTCCCCTTGCAGGTGCTCATTGGCCCCACTTCCCCACAGGCCCCAACCCGACTCTCAGATTGGGTCTGTGCTTTTGTTAGGATTTCATTTATCTCCATTTACCTGATGCTCAGAGGCAGTGGGGATGCAAAGTCAAACGTTTTTCAAATTGCTTGGGTTTCCTAGTTCACTGTGGGAAAAGGTGACTGGAGGAGCCAGAGAAACTCAATGAGAAGAACATTGGGTCTCAGATAAAAGCCCAAGAAGGAAGATGAGGAGGGTTCCTTCTCTTTTCTGGCCAAAACTCCACACATAAATACGGGAATTCACAAAGCAAAGCCGTGGCAATATTTTGCAGTTTACCTGTATGTGGGTTAATGGAATCACTTAGATTGAAGTATTTTCACGTGAAAATAGCTGTTAATCAAAACACACGTGTACACACACACACACACACACACGCACACACACACACACATACATATACATACACACAAAAATCATATGTAACTTACTAAGTCTATTTTACAATCCTTGGCAATTCTAATTTCAACAAAAGTGCACTATTTTATATGAAATATGATAGAACCTTAGTAGCTATGGGAACATTGACAACTTAGCCTCTCTCCATTTCTTACTTTGTGAAGTGAGAATAATATGGACTTTGTGAGGTCACATCAAATGAATATATTGTATCCACTATATAAAGAGTACAAAATAGTACCTGACACAAAACAAATGTCGACAAACTTTGTTACTAATGTTATTACAACAAAAAGCCCATTTTTAATTTTTTTCTACAGACTTTGAAAGAACATTTGTTCTTGTTATGTATTTCCTGAGAATAAATCACCCTTTCACTGACAGAAGAGAAGTAAATACACCATATGAAAGAGAACAAATGTTAAAGTAATGATCTCATTTGTTATATAATCAAGAGCTGTAAGACCAAATATTAAAGATATAACTAATAGCATGTGAGTTTTTGTGACCATTAGTTTTAGTCAGTTCAAACATTGTGTGGTTATTTCCCTCTATCCCAGTAGTTTGTATTAAACAGATAAACAAAGAAGCAAAAAAAAAAAAAAAATTCTCATGGCCTACATCACCCTATATGATTGCCACTGACCACAGGCATCTACTGAACACTTGCAGTATAGATTGTTCTCAAATAATTTGTGTTGTGAAAATGATCTACACACTGCATTCCCACAGGTACTGTATAAATCAGAATATGAAATATTCTAATATGTCTATACCTATATTTTAGATTCCATAGGTCAAGACACATTACTGAAATCAAATTCACCTTTTTCTATTTATTTGTTTTCATTTATTGATTAGAAAATTTAAAATTACCTATGTGAGTGCAATTGTATTTGTTTGGGGGAATCAATGTTCTAAACTAATGTTTTTCAAGGATTGATATGTAGAAACCTCCCCCAAAGAGCTGGAATGGAAATTGTATTCTTGGGCTTCAGTGACTCTAAGTCTATTAGTCACAGAACTTGTGTTTTCAACAAAAACTAGATGGCAATGGTTACTGCAGCACACAGTGGATAAGAGTAAGTCATCCTAATTTGAAAAGAGATACAAAGAACCAGGTGTGACAAACAAGGATCTATGGAGAGTGGCTAGACAAACTGGAAGACCAAAAAGTCAGGGGACAAGAAGATGCTCCCAGTGTGCTTTCAGGATAATTTCCCTAAAATCAATCCTTGTTTCCTATAATACAGCATAGTTTTAGAAGGGGCAGTGCAAGTCTGCAATGTGGAGGACTTTTTAACAGTAAATCATAAATTTTGAAGCTAAGGTTATAAGGCTAAACTGAATAGCATGTTGACAGAATTGTGTTCAGGGGTAACTAGTAAAATCCCTCCTAAGACAGTTATTTTTATTAATACTACACACTTTCTGGAGATGAGATATATGTGTGGTATAAATCAAATTTGCAGAGAAGACTTATTCCATTTAGCCTGTGCATCCCACTTGTCTCATGGTTGCACATAGCCCCTATCCACTCAGTAATAAATTCCGGACACTGAACAACTAAATCACAGTCCTTAGCTCCCAGTCACTGCAGGAAGCACAGCTTGTCACCACCACATCCAGCACACGAGGCCTTTGCTTGGTTGTCACATTAGAGAATGATCTTTCAACTATGAAGCAGAGACTAATAAAAACAACTCATTCAACAAAGCCAACTCATTCTCCACCAATGTCACACTCTGTCCTGGAGAGTCTTGTACCGCCAAGCACTCTTTTGTCTCCTCCCAAGTAGGTGTCTTTACCTCTGGTCCCCTTTCTGCACAGTTTGCTCTCTATTATGCTATTGTGTTTTCTGTTGTGATTCCCTTGTCCAGCTCACATTAGAAGTGCAGCTGAGAAAGGCATGCTGATCGGATGGACTGTCCAGTCACACAGTGCATCCCTTCCATAGTGCCTGTTTCAAGCCCTCATTCTGCACATACAAAAATAACCCTAGAACTGGCTTGGGACTTTTGCTGGTAATTCCCAACTTCATTTCATCATCCAAGGCAGTGGTGCATGTCCCCTTCCCACTGATGGTGTCATGCCCTCACAGCATGATGTGATGTCCACTACACGTCCCTCTTGGCAGTGAAATAAAAGTCCTGGTCCAGGAAAGGGTGGTACAGAAACACACAATGATATATTTTAAAGCTTATGTTTCAGGTTATTCCCCCAATCTACAATTTTCTATTATGAAATATGTGGGGCTTCTGAGACAAGTCTGTGCTTAAAGTATTTGCTCTAAAAGCATGAGGACTTGCGTTTGGAGACCCAGCTCTCATGGTAAAAGTCAGGTACAGTGGTATACCTATAGTCTTTGTACTTAAGCACAGAGATGGGTGGATTTGGGAACTGTGGGGGCCTTGCTAGGTAGCCAGTCTAGCAGAAACGATGGGATCCAGGTTTATGGAGGGGGTCTTATCCCCAAAAATATGGTGAAGAGAGACAGTGAAAGACACCTGAAATTGACCTTTCTGCTCCACAGATTCACACACTGGAAAGCTGTCCTACATTCACATGTACCCACTCATGTGTACATAACACATGCGCAATAATAATTTTGAGTTTTCTGTTATTAAATAAATCCAGACATTGTTGAAAGACAAAAATGAAAAAAAATCAATTTAAATAATAAATGTGTGGGGAAATACAATTGCTGAGTTCAGTGGTATGTTAAAGATGTTTACTTCAGTTTGCCATGTAAAACACCCTGCTCACTGGATATGAACAACAATAATTTAATTTTTGAAATCATTCTTAGAACTCCTAATAGTCAGCCCAAAATGACAGATTCTTTGGGAGGCAATTTTAAACCCTGATCAAATTTTAACTTCTAGGCAGGGCAATATCTTCAGATAGTAGACCTAGGTTCTCCTTCTTAGTTGAGTGAGAGTTCAGCCTAGGACACCCTTAGCAATGACCATGAGCAGTGGAGCCGTTCTGCTCTCCTTTAACCTTTAGATTTTCAGTTTTATGGCTTTAGGAACGTTCTGCCATTATAGGTATGTAAGTGGTGGCCACAGATGGAGAGATCATGGGTCCTCAGGATCCCCTAGTTCCATCAGTGACTGAAAATGAAATGTGCTTATTTCTCTGACATGTGAGCTACAGATTATTTGTTCTCCTTTTCCTTCAAGTCAGATTGAGTAGTATTTCTGTCACAGGAAAACACTTTCTAAAGAGTGAATGACAAGGCAATTGCCATGAAATGCTAAGTTTTGAATATTTAACCCAGTGTCTGATACACTAGTTATCTCATCATTGTTAGTTCACATTCTTCTTTTCATGATCTTGGGGACAATGACTATACCCTTAAGTTGCTCTGTTTTGGCATTCTGCCTAGAAAGGGCTGAAACATAAAACAAACAAGCAAACAAACCAAAGCTAAATAAATAAACAAGAAAACTGAGCACCTATTGACAGATCAACTGGAAGGTTAGGAAGCATACCCAGGCGAAATTAGATGCCAAAGAGAGACTCAGTCATCTTTACTTCTTGCTGAATGGGAGGCAGGGACAGAAAGGACTCTCATCCTACTTCTTAGCAGAGAGATGTCTGCAGATTAGATTTGACTCATAGCCATCAATGTGCCAGACTCACCCCAGTGCCACCTGGTTAACCCAAGGACTAGAAGCCATTTCCAGAAGAAAGACTTAAGGGAGCTGGGGAAGTAGAAAGCAGTTCACTGAAGTTCTTGGCATCTGCCGGAGGGCACAGCTGGAGTTATTAATAATCATTTCTCTCATCAGACTCCCAAAAATGAGCAGAGTGAGGAGGGGGAAAAACAAGTGTTTTGCTACCTCCTGTTTGAATTAATCTCTTCTGACAACTGCTGATTTGCGTTTGTGATTCGATCCTCCATATGTCTACCTCTATTGGTCAATTAAGTACAGAGGGTGACTTGGGGAAGTAGTGATGCTCAGCTTGATTAAGGAAGGAAGCATCATGAAGCATTTAGAACCTAGGAAGCAGCCTGCAATGCTTGGCTTCACCAGAGCCAAGCAGAGCAAGAGTGGTATCTGATTGTGCCAGAAAGGTCAGGGGAGAGTGGACTGTGCATGCACACAGCACTAATCCAGCAAGCTGTGTGGCAGAGTCTGCATCTCCAAAGTGATAATAAATAAGTTCTAGAGATTTATGCAGGGTCTTGAATTCTCAGGCAAAATTAGCTCACCTGTCAACCAATTCAAATTTTATTCCTCCCATTTTTGTAATTTATAAACCATTTTTGATAAAATGTCATACCTTGGAAAACAGGAAAGAGTGGTATTTAATTTGGAGAGCAGAGCTTATGCATTTGAAAAGATTATCTGAAACAGTGTTAAGGGACAAGAGAGCACATGTGTTAGATGAAAGAGCAGAGGAAGGTAGATCTCATCACTAAGTGCAGTAATCAAAACACTTCTCGAGAGACTGAGTTCTAGCCTCACCTGTATCTATGACTTCCTGATAACCATGTCTTTCTTTGCCACCTCCCCACTTTCAAGAAGGTTGATAGAGAGCTGGGCACTTTGTACTCTCACAAATACCAAATCAAACTTGAGCTAATGGCTCAAGGGAATGTTTTGACTGGGATTATGACAGCCCAAAGTCTTTTATGAATCTGGTACCAAAGTACTTCAGGTGACTATTACAAAGAATAGCAAATAAAAGTGATTGTACACCACTTTAGAAATGCAAGTCCTTATCAATGCTGAATAATCATCAGAGCATTTGAAAAGCTTGTTTCAAAGGAACATTATATCAAGAAGCAGCTATGCTAGAAGGGTGCAGTTATAGACTTAACATGCCATAGAATAATAGTATGTCTGTTTTCCATCACTAAAATATTCAATTTGCTGCTAATTTCTGTAACTTGCCCAAACTCTAGAAGAAAGGAAGAAGATTAATATGGGAAAAATGCTTATGATATAATAAATGTACAGAGAAAATATTGCAGTTGTTTAAAATATGAAGAGAATGCCCATCAGTTAGTAATGCTTATCAAGGGATAACTGTCTAAATAGGCTAACACATGGATTTATATAAATCTGGAGCAAAGAATGATAGTATCAGAAAAACTACATTTTAATATCAATAATATTTAACATGTTTACTGATGATTTGGGTTAAATACATGCATACTATACATTTAAGTGCACATAATATATAGTAAGATTATAATCTATCTACCTATCACCTATCTGTTACCTATCTAAATTTCTATCTGTGCATCATCTATTATCCTATCTACCTATCCATGTAACTCTATTTAGCTGTATAATCAACATAGTTACCAAATTTTTAAAAAATGCCTTGGGTAAAAGATATGCTATGAAATGAACACCACATCAATAGAAGGAAATCTTTTTTTGCGCAAAAATAAACCATGTTATTTAAATATTTCTATATAATTACTAATTGCTGAGTGCAGTTTTACAATGTCAGATCTGACTTAACCATTACAGTTGGCTACAAGCATCATTATGATTCAGCCATGTGTGGAACTGTCAAGCACACCCATGTATTCTCAATCTTACATTAATTCAGTGTCATGACACTGATGGTCACAGATCTATCTATTCCATGGTGGTCACTGTATAAGCAGAAACTTAGTATTATCTCTATCCATATTTTAAAATGTCAACAAATTTTAGATCAAATAAAAAGTATCTGTGATGGTAAAGAAGCCATGAATACTGTCAGTTGAATAAGCAGATTTGAGGAAACAATGACCAGTTAGTTAATCAGGCCATTTCAAAGTCTTTGCTTTCAATGAACAAAGTTGACTTACTTTAAGGCCACTGGGCAGAAGTTTCAAAACAGATCTTGATCCCACTGAGAATATGCATTTTAACAAGTAGAATGGCATTTCTAATAGCTAGTGCATTTTCAGACTGCCAAGGGGGTCTAAGAGAAAAGCAGCCAGCAATAGCCCTCCCTGTGTCAATTAAGACTCACATCTGGATTACTTGGCTTCTGAGTTACTTCTAATTCTAAGATTCTTTAATTTTATAACATTGTAAAACTTTGACAACTACTTATTTATCTATTTGAAACATACTAAGTGTTAACATATATCAAATATCCAATAAATTGTATCAATAGGAATTATAGGTTTATTGTATACTCAACTTTATGTATTCCATAAGCAGTCTTAAGAGAATCAATACTATGAAAAGAGACACACATCCTGATTACAATGACAGTTGTATGTGATAGAGTTGAGTCTAGCCAACTTTCCTTGTTCAAATCCTGGCTGAGTCTTTTGCTGGATTAATACCTTAGGTGTGTCATTTTACCATAAGTTACTTCCAATATAAGGTGTAGTTAATAACTTATCTGAGCTTTTGGGTTATTGGGTTGTAAGACTATAGAACCATTCCTGAAACAGAGTAAGGACTGCTTTATTTTAAGTTCTTACAACAATCATGAAAAAAAAATAGAGTTTATTAAGGAAAGGTACATATCCTTCCCAAATCCCTGTTATGAAAAGTAAATGATTGTTAATACAAATAAATTGTTGAGTATTTAATCCCATTATTGCATTTATTTACTGAATATTGGGTTTGTATGTCACCCAGATGCTAAACATTGATTCCATTGTTAATATCAGAACAGAAGTTTAAGAACAGAAAATGTAAAGCCCCTAATTTTCAGCTACTCTTAACTCTAGCAAAAGCTGCAACCTAACAACCCAGGTTAAAGATTAATCCACATGCCTTTTTTCCCTTCTTCAGTGATGTCACTGTGTGACCAATAGTTGTAAAGACATGAGTCAATCCTATATATAAATCATAGGTAATCCAAAAGTGGATAAGTGTATTATTAAAACAAACAAACAACAGCAACAAAAATCCCAGTTCAATTGGGAGCTCTGATGATCTACAAGTGGATAAGTGTATTATTAAAACAAACAAACAACAACAACAACAAAAATCCCAGTTCAATTGGGAGCTCTGATGATCTACAAGTGGATAAGTGTATTATTAAAACAAACAAACAACAACAACAACAAAAATCCCAGTTCAATTGGGAGCTCTGATGAGATGAAATAAACTTGAAAAGTCAAAATATTTAGATAAATATGAACAATGAGCATTACAAGCACTCAGCATCAATTCCTTAAGTTCTTTGCTAATGTAGAAGGTTATGTCACTTGTTGTTTGCAACATGGGGATTGTAGCAGAGGTGTTATCTTGACTCAACATGAAGATGCCTGCCTTGTCAGTCTGTTTGAAACATCTAGATGGAAACCCAGACAAATAGGAGATGAGGGAAAGAGTTACAGGTTGGAATGCTTCCATGGTGAAAAAAAAAAATTCAAATCTTTTTTTTAAAAGACAATAAATTAAAACTTTTCTTCTTATCATTGAGTTTCAGAAAAACCTGTATCAGGGGCCTATTGAAACAGTGAGTCACTGGCAGTTTTCTCCCCATCTTTCCTTTACTGTTCTTAATGGAGTCTCTAGTGGAGCCCTTTCCCTCCTCTGGCAATTCGTGAGTAACTCCTTGGAGATACTGATTCAAACTCTGGTGTGGACAGCCTTGGTGAACACTTATGTCCCTGGGAAATAAGTCCTGTTTCCTCACCTGTAAAACAATTTGGCGATATTTCATTGCTTTAGTGAAGATTTCAAAAGTCATAGAAAGTTTTGCTAACATGAAAATAAAAAGTACTAAAAATTTGGTCTATCAGAATGGGTCAATCACTATGATATTATTCTTTCCAACACACGTAACATAATCTACATAACACCACAAATCTACATTTTAATGAACTCTGAAGTATTTACATAAGGTGGATGATGAGGGACTAAAAAAAATAAAACAATGTGGTTTGGGACTTGTTATCCCTTTATTGCAGACATTATCTGTTTGCTATTAAATATACTTTCCTTAGATTCCAGGAACTGAATTTATTTTAACACATACTATCACTAACACTTTCTCTTCTGAAGGATCAGGACGCTTTTCCTATCTGTTAATAAAAGGAGAAACTTCTGGTTTTGCCACCAGGAAAATAAAAGTAAACTTCAAGTCCACATTTGCTTCATATAAGTTGTTTTCTAGTGTGAATACTGTACTGTGTAAATATCCATGTGTATATGGCATCTAAAGAATTTCTTATTTTAAAAAATTACAATGTGGCTTAGTCATGCTATGTAATAAAGCGAAATATAAGTTGTGTGTTTCGTGGAAACTATAAACAGACTCTAAAATTATATAAAATTATTTATTAAAAATAACATTGAGGATTGGGGATTTAGCTCAGGGATAGAGCACTTGCCTAGCAAGCACAAGGACCAGGGTTTGATCCTCAGCTCAAAAAAAAAAAAAATAATAATAATAACATTCAACAGATTGTGGCTGAAGGGATAACAACAGTTAAGAGCCAGTCCTTCCAGAAAATGTTTGTTTCCCAACATCCATATCGTGTCCATACAACTGCCTGCAACAATAGCTCCAGAGGATCTCCTCTGGTCTCTGTGGGCAGCCACACACATGTGGCGCACATGTCACATAGACTCACAGGCATAAATATATGTGAAGGTAAATATTGGAAAGCAGCAATGAGCAGCAATGAAGAGAGATGCCACTAACTTTTATAGATATGGAGAGTTATGCTCCAAGGACATTCCACAATGATTTTAAAAAATGGTTTAGCAAATGTTTTAAGAAGTCTTGCTGGGCGGTGGTGGCACATGTCTTTAATCCCAGCACTCGGGAGGCAGAGGCAGGTGCATCTCTGTGAGTTTGAGGCCAGCCTGGTCTGCAAAATGAGTTCCAGGAAAGGCACAAAGCTACACAGAGAAACCCTGTCTTGAAAACAACAACAACAACAACAAAAACAAAAGAACAAAGAAGTCTGAATTAGGTCAAATAAAATTAAGAGTAAATATTTCTAGAAATAAGAATATTTGAAGACAATAATCTTACTAAAATATGCATTCAGAGATATGTCAACCTGTTATATATACTAACCTATTCACTGCATCAATTTAACTATAAAAATATTTCACAGAAAATATCGGGAAGAAATTATAAATGAATGACACTTATTTTAAGTTATATATATATTTAGTTTTTCGAGACTGGATTTCTCTGTGTAGCTTTGCGCCTTTCCTGGAACTCTCTTGGTAAACCAGGCTGGCCTTGAACTCACAGAGATCTGCCTGCCTCTGCCTCCTGAGTGCTGGGATTAAAGGCATGTGCCACCACCACCCGGCCTTCAAGTTGTTATATATTTAAGTAAAGTATTTTACTTAAGTTATAATAGAAGGCAACAAAAAGGGAATTTCGCTTATGACTACAGAAGAAAACCTTATTCCCACAGATGCAGACTTTTCTTTTTCATAGTATGTACGTGTGGTATGTTGTTGGGCATATGTATTCAAATGTGAATGAACAGGTGAGGTACATGTGTGAAACATATGTGTTCAGGCCCAAGGTTGATTGGCATATTCCTCAACTGCTTTCTGCCCTCTTCATTGAGGTAGTCTATAAGCTGAAGCCAGAAATTTCTTCTTTTTGACTATTTTAACTAACCTGCTTATTTGGGGGACCCAGGTGGTCTCCTACAGGCCCTTGGCATAGGTGGGTTCTGCAGACGGAATTCTGGTCCTCACATGCACTGGGTATTTAGCAAGTATTTGAACTACTGAGCTATCTCCCCTGTCAGTTCCCCTCTCTCCCCACAAGTATATTTTAAAGACAGAGAATAAGGAAACCATGAAGAAGTCTTAAATCTTGGTAATAATGCTGGAAGCTTTCCCTTTTCTCTTTATTTTCCAAGCTTTCTGAAATTTTTAGTTGAATATAACATTAACAATAAAGATATTAAAATGTATCTGAGAAAATGTAATATGAAAGGGTGAACATATTTGAGTTTTCCTATTATTCCAGTAGGATGTTTGGCTAGAGACCATGTGTGTTACAGGCTTCCTTTGGTCCACCAACCAGCTCCCAAATCATGACATGGAGAGTTATTATTAGTTATGAATGCTTGGCCTTATCTTGTGCTTGTCCCATTAACTCTTTTAACCTAAATTACCTTGTTTCTCTTCATCTATCTTTGCCTCAGGGAATTTTACCTTTCTTTTATACTGTAAGTCCTACTCTGTGTCTGTCTGTCCAGCCCCTGGTGTCTCCCTCTTTTTCTCCCTCATTCGCTCTCCTCTCTCATTCTGCCTGGAGCCTAGATTTCTCCTTTTAATCTCTCTACCTGCCAGCCCCATCTATCTCTCAACTGCCTAGATATTGGCCGTTTGGCTTATTAGACCCATCAGGTGCCTGAGGCAGGTAAAGCAGCACAGCTTTACAGAGTTAAACACATTCAGCATAAACAAATGCAACACATCTTTGCCTAACTAAAGCAATATTCTACAATACATGTGCATAAGAAAAATGCATTTAGAATGTTCTGATACCATGAGTACTTGACAAAATGGACCCAGTTCCATAAAATACCGAACACTGTGAAAGTAATGAGTGACAAAAACCCTTGGCAGTCTCAGTGAAGTGCATTAGTTTTAGAGCTTTCAAAGCACTGACCTTCACTACTCATATAATTGAACTATTCCTATACCACCATTGAAGGGAAGCAGATTATGAATTAAGGCTTTTTTCTCACTCAAAGCAATTGCACATGTAATTTCACTAACAGCTCTTGTGAACTTGTGATAAGACTGAACTAGAGGTTTTTGCCTGTTTGGACTGTTTATTTATTTTTTGTTGGTTTGTTTGTTTTGCTTTAAACTCTTTGAGGCCACTGGAAGTCAAGTGGTTTATTTTTATTTACTCATTTAGATTTTCTGTTCGCTCTTCTGCTTCTCCTTGTCTTCCTCAACCTCTTCCCTCTGTATTTTACTACCTGTTTCTATGCAAAAACAATTAAAAGTGGTGCCAGAAAACAGGGCACATGTTATAAGAATTGGCCGAAGAAAGGAAAATGAGGTACTCCAGAATGGCTTGAAGAAGATGGCCTTTGCATCTTCTTTAAAAAAAAAAAAAAGTGTATTTATTTACCTTTCAAAAGTATAGCAAATCTTTCTCTGATGATATAAAAAAAAATAGGTGAACACTGTCAGAATCAAAATGGAGTTCCTTTCATCAAACCTATCAAAGACAGAAAGAAATGACATCAAGGTGGTGATGAAGAAAGGACTGCAGTGCACGACTGACTGACCAATAAACACTGTCACAGAAGACATCCAGAGTCCCCAGATTGCACAGTGGTTCTCATAGCCTTACACTAAACGCTCTTCCTCTTGGACTTATGCTTACCAATGTCTTCTCAGCCCTGGCCTTGTGCTTTAAACAAGGACTATAGCTTGGAATGTTTTATGTCACCTTTACTTTTGCCTTACAAAACATTGCCCTTGCCCCAGTCCTTAGATATGCTTGCAGTTTACTATGATTTGGTTGTTCCTAAATAAATCTCTATTTTTCAGAAAATTTCCCTCCCTTCCACTTTGCTTGTTTATATTGGCAAGGGAAAAAACAAACATTTTATTTTGATTTTACAATAACTGATCTCATTTACATATGCATAGGCCACCACTTCCCCTTAGAATGCTAGAAGTCCATCATGTGCCTCTCTCCTTCCTTTCCTGTCAGTCATGATGCCCAAAGCCAAACAGGAGCCAGGTAGCGATACACTGTCTAGAGGGTACACTCTGCAGTCCCATGTCCTTTGATACTAGCTAGCATCACTGCAGTAGGCCCTCAAAATTGGCTCTGTCACTTTAAATATAATAGACAATAAATCATCCCTCTGAGACAGCCCCTAAGGAAAACAGGGTGGGGGGATAGAAATAGCATTTGAAAGCCCGTTTCTATTACATGCCCCTGGGGAGCTTTTAAAATTGGAGCTCCTTGAAAGTGAATTTTATGCTTTGGGGGGCTTTTTAGAAATGCTTGTGTTAACCTTGTAATTCTATGACCAAAGCTTCCATTAGATGCTTCAACCTGGGGGCCTTTATTATGCCGCCATTATCATATTTTTTGCTTGCTTCCTCTTGTGTTTCTTCCTTGGGGTTCCCTCAGCAGACAATCTGCTTCTTGCCTTCATGTGGCTTCATTGGTTGTTTATTTCTCCTTCCTCTCTGTTCTTCTGGGATTCCTTGCTTGGTCTTTCCTTCTGTCTTCTTTTCCCCTCTTCCTCCATATACTCACATTTTAATCAGTTCTTCTCCAGGTTACCCTTTGGTGTTTTGAACTTTAGATACAGATAAACCTAATTAGGACTAAGCAGCTGATCTAGAACTTTCTACCTTCCTCTTGCTATGGGATAACTTTCCTACTTACTGTTGAACACATCTACCCATGTTCTCTCTCCAGGCAAAGAACGTGGAGGTCTATTGAGTTGGCAATAACTCTTAGTCAAACTCTGGAACAAGTCAATATAGATGCAAATACATAAAGCCCAGCTATAGAAAGGGCCAAAGTTTAAAAAAAAAAATGGAATCCCAAATCACACCACTGCTCTCTAGTACTCCATACTGAGGTATGATTATTCAAGTCCACATAGTTTTACAAGGCTCAATGAAACAGTTTATGGGTTAGTGGCCTTTATTATTCTACAAATTAAAAATCCATACAGAACAAAACTCAGTCCATTTTAATACTGAAGACCAAACATCCTGCAGGTAAATACCAGACAACAGCAACTGCCTCCTGACAAGATTTTGCATGTCTTTCCACATCCCCTTCTCTGTGAGGAAGGGGCCAGAAATCTAGCTGCATATTGAGCTGATGTCTTGTGATAAATGGGGAGGGCTGAAGTATGAAGCAAAAAGCAGCCTGCAAAGATTATTCTGACACCTTTAGATTTATAGACTTCCCAGGCTCCTTAATGGCCATTCATCTCACCTGGCCTGCTGGAGTCACTGCGGCCACCCTCTGGCTGAGTGCTTATTACCAACCAGGCTGCAATCAAGTTATTGTGGGGAATTTACAGAGTGAGAAATAAAGCTGCCTAAGTCAGTGTTTCTCATAGTGCTTTCTATGGAACATAAATCTCTGGAGAAGCTCTAAAAATGTCCCTTAGGCACATAGGTGCTGTCAACACTGCATGCCCTAACCCCTATGGAGAGCACATTAGCATAATAAAGGCTCTACCTGGAGCTCTGACAGAGAAAGCTGTTTAGATGCCTTCCCTGGGAAAGTCTTCTGCAACTCTGAAAGGCCTGGACTTGGTACTTGCACACTATAGAGCTGATGCCTGTTTAATCATTACATGAAGGGAAAAAGTTAAAGAGGCATATTGCAAGTTTGTATTAATGATTTCCACTACAGAACCAGGGAGAAATGTACCAGCAGATCATAGTCATTAAGGATGACCCATCAGTGGATGGCAAATTACATACCAGGGAACCAGCACAGAAGGAAAAATCAAAGAGGTGTAGGTCATGTTTTATTTCACTTGTAGCGTGTTTCAGATTCAGTCCTAACCAAACCTGATTAAAGTAAATCCCTTTTTTACAGCCTGTGGAGTCTATAAGATTATGGTGTTAATGGAAGTGCTATTCGATCCGTCAGTAATGGTGCATGTCGGGACCCTGGCGTCTCTGACAAGTCCATTTTTTAAGATGTATTTAGTGTGTGTGTGTGTGTGTGTGTGTGTGTGTGTGTGTGTGTGTGTTTTCCTCCTTTCTGTCTTCTGCATTGCGGGGTTTAATTGAATAGTTTAAAGTGATTCTTCTCCAAGGCCCATTAATTGATTTTATTTGTGTATTCTCTAGGGGTCAAGGAAAAGAAAGGAAACCAATAAAATTGCAGTTCTGGTTTTCACTGTCATGGCCTTCCTGCAATTTGTAGCTATTGCTTGCTTTTTTTTTTTTTTTCCTTTTTTTCTCAGCCTCAGTATTTTTTCATCTGATTTTTCACAAGATGCAGTATTATTGGTTTTGTTTTATATCATATATTTAATCAATTCTGATAATAGTTCACTAGTAAGAGAATAATTAAATTACCCATTCTGATTAAGCATGTTAACTCTAAATTTTCCTTGAGATAAACCCACTTGGAGGGAGAAAAATCTCAGTGAAACAGTCATAAAAACATACACTTCTGACGAAGTACAATGACCTTTCCTCCTTAGAACATCCTAATAAAATGAAGTCTCTTAAGGATTAATGCTGTGATATGCTTATTTATATACAACATCTTTTAAATGTATGTAGTGGCCTATAAACATATCTCAATGATCTAAAATCTGTTGAGTAAGAATAAAATGTTATACAGATTACAACACAGTATAGTTAGTAAGTGAGAATTACACATCCAAATTGCGAATCAGGCATGAGTAGAAGCCACACAAACCACACACACACACACACACACACACACACACACACACACACACACACACTTCATGACACTGAACCATAAGATGCGGGATGAGTGTTTGGTTCATTGACAGAAATGGTTCCCAACAGCATTGGTTCAATCCACAGCATCATGTAAATAGCAGCAAAGGACAAAAAAAAAAAAAAAGAAAAAAAAAAACCTCTAAGAAATGGACTACATTGTTATTATGTCACACAGAATAAATCTGAGTCTGGGTTTTTGTTTTGTTTGCAATGCTAGGGACCAAATTCAGGGTTTGGCACATTCTAGGCCGCCACTGAACTACATCCACTGGCCCTTTGTAACAGGTTTTGGGGTTTGTTTGTTTGTTTGTTTTTTGAATTTTTATATCAGGCAGTAGCTGTTTCTCATAATTTATCATATAGTACAGATATTACAGATGTCATTTAATTGGCAAAAGCAGGAACGCTGAGATTTGAAATAGTCTACCTATGATGACATCAGTTGGATTAAAAGTGATTTGCTCCACTACTGCTATTTTTCTACTACTTAGATATACTATTGTTTAAAATGAGAGTTTGTAGTAGCTTTTAATAAAATAAAATAAATTTATTTAAAAGTATGTGATTTATTATTATTATTATTATTATTATTATTATTATTATTTCTATTACTATTATTTGCCGCTGTTGTTATCTTAAGTATTGCCTCCCCAGAGTATATTTCAAACATTGATTGGCTGATATAATAAGATACCTAGCTCTTCACTATTACATTGTCTCTGCTTTGACCTCTCCTTTCCTTTTTGGGCATTGTGCTGACAAGTATGGCTTAAATCAGGAGAAAGGGACAGAGCAATTGAGCCTCATTATGGACCCTGACACTGAGTGAACAGACCTTCACTATCCCCTTGGCCAACTTTATCTTCCTTCTTATGACACATTTTCCTGCTTACTAATTTCTTATCCCTTGCCCAATTCCCTAAATGAAGATCCTAAATACTTTGAAGGTTACATATGATCTTAAAATTTAAATCAAGTTTATCCTCAACACATGCTACCAAAAATAAGTCATTAGTTTCGGGCTCCTGATTATCTTTCTATGAATGTTTTAAGAAAAAATTGAGACTTTGAAGTTGGTATTGAGGCTGAAAGAAGAGACAAGGGAGTATTATTTGGGGGAAGCTGTTTTGTTGGCTTGCTTTGCTTTCAACAGCTGAAAGGAGAAAGTGACAAATTCCAAATTTACTCCAGCACACCAACAGGAAATCTTCCAATAAAAGGCACATGTAATCGAGAATGGGTCAGTAAATTGGAAACTTAGAGAGCAACCTTCTTGTGAAGAAGTTCACTCTATGCTCCCTGGGTTACACAGTCAGAGGAAAGCACTATGTCATAACACATCCACACATCTCGAATAATCTCTACACCCTTAGAGACTTGAGATGGCACAGCGGGAATGTGGAAAATACAGGCTAGGATGTGAAGAAAATCCACACAAAAGTTTTATTTTATTTTTGTTTTTGTCTTTTTTTTTAATTCAGCAAGAACTCTCTCCTTGTTTTAAATTCAAAATTTATTTTTGAATTTTGCTGAAAGTCTCTTTTCCCTTTCTTCTACATAGATAACTACTTTTTGAAATCCTCTTATTTCTTTCCAACTTTGACAATTTAATTAATTTCGTGTTGCTCTACATTCAGGGATTCTTTCTAGAACTCCCTTTTCTCCACAGATTTTATCATTAAAATACTTGAAAGGAGTTAGCATAAAGGGTAGTGTTAAGCACTCTTTCCCAGGTGTGAGGCCAGGGTTAGTAAATAAGGATGGTTAGAAGAGGTCTTCATCAGCACAGGTAGGTGGTCCCCAATATATGGGGAAGGCACATGTTTGGTTCTTAGGAACTACTTAGGAATTAGAAAGAAGAACATACTTATACTGTGGATGCTGAAAAGTAGATGGATTGGTTTACAGAATTACACTTCTCACTGTTTACATATGTTCTCGTCTATGGATGTCCAAAAATTGTAGAATCACTCTGAAACACATGCTACACTCTGAAACTCCCCTAGGCATTAGATCATGTCAGGTCTATCTCTCTAGCTCTAATTTCTTCAACACATGACACATTAGACATGCCAAAGTATTTTCTAGCATTATGATACAATGGATGAGAACATGTTTCTTCATACTGAGCAGCACAAACTATGATGGGAATACAATATTGGTGAAAGTAGAACCAGAAAAAACAGTTGGGCTAAGAGAGTGATCAGAATGAAGATATGGAGAAAATTTAAATTTATCGTTAGGCTTCATCCAGGCTCTGATTGAAAAATCATTTTTTAGACTCTAAACAAGCATATCGAGCCAGTTACTTATTTCTGTTTACACTGCTTGTTTAGAGTATAATGTTTAGGGTGCATCCTGCACTCCTGAGATTGAACACACATCACAGTAGTTTGTTTGTAGAAATAAATACTTAGTTTTAAAAGTAGCTTTAAGCCGAAGGGTCCTTCACTCTTGGAATGATCACAACTGTTCTCTGCTATGATGACCATGCTGTGAGCATTGGGTACAAAACAAGGTAGACAAGTTAGCAAAAAAGCCCTGAACATAGTACACCTAAACTCCCTGGGAGGACGTGAACACGAAAATAGGGCACTTCCCCCATTCATATAAGCAGCATAGTGTCTTTCTGCTCATCAGTTAAGCTTACTGTCAGGGCATTACATTAGAAAGGATTCTTTCCAGCACAGGGATCATTAAAATGTAGCTTCCTGCTTCTGGTGCTGCTTACAAACTCACTTTGAATTAGAAAGAATGGTTGTAAGGATAGGTGATGCCCTTAACAAACTATGAGTCATCATTCTTATTCTTCCAATGTTCTTCTGAGGGGTCAACATGGAAGTAGCCCATAACCTCTGAAGAAACAATCTAGACTCAGAAAAAGCACGTGGAAGAACAGGGCCACAGGGAGGAGGGTCTGTTTCCAGTTTCTTTTCACATAAAGGTTTTAGGGAGCATCTCTTTGCCTTATTTCACTGTCATTTCCACCAACACCTACTTTTATGTTACAGTTACACACAATCACCTCTTTTTCTTAGAATTCTGTGCATTAAAAATGACATATCAAATACATCTACCTGTACTTTCAAGAATTTCACTGAAGGATTTATTTATTGAGAGAGAGAGAGAGAGAGAGAGAGAGAGAGAGAGAGAGAGAGAGAGAGAGAGAGATTGGGTTTTGTGTGTGTATGTGTGTGAAATAGAGACACACAAAAATATGTGGGATGTATGTACAGGTATATATGTACATGTAAGTGAACCTGTACAAGCACATTTGGAGGCTGGTATCTTCTCTTGCTCCCCACTTTTTATTTTTTAGATAGGCTCAGCAAAGCAGAAGCTTGACTGGCCATGCAGCAAGCACCTGACATCCAACTGTCTCTGTCTTATAATGCTAGGCTTAAAGGCATGTAGAAGTCAGCTTCTTATATGGGTGCTGAGGACTTCAACTCATGGACCCATGCTTGTACAAGAAGCACATCACCTATTGAGGCATTTTCCTTCCCTCTGAATAGTCATCTTTTTGTTTTGAATGTGGTCTCCCCAACAATCACATTATTTACATCCTAATCAGCATTCTCGATTATTCCTTCTTGCTCTATGTATTCATTCCAATGAAAGAATTCATCTGATATTTTCTTTAATAGCTACAGGGGTTGCCACCAAAATGTGTTTTAAAATTGTGTAGAGATTCCCCTGGTGTGCTTAATTCAGCCTTTTTCCATGTTCATTCCACATTAGCTAATTTCAAACCATCTTACCTTACCCAGTCCAGCAAAGTTAGAGATAATTTTCCCAATGTTTTCTGACATATAAAATTACATTATATTCTTTCAAACTAGTATATTGTTATGAACTCAAACATGCACAAACTCAGCAAAATTAAACCTCTTCAATAATGGGGTGGGCGCTACATTGTCTGTGTCCCACCTCCGCTCTGCTGCTGTAAGCAAAATTCAGGCAACATTGCTTGTAGCTAAATCAATATTAACTATATTAATAAAAGCAAAATGAACACATGTGTCTAGATCTTTCTCCCTCCATCATTTTAGGCCTTAACCTTCTCTCTTATTTTAGCTTTCATCTCAAATGACTGTCATAGACACTGTGCTCTGGCCCGTGAGATAGCCACGGTGAAGTCACAATGCATGGGGGACCAGATTTGAAGAAACTGCCACCTAGATCCATAAGGCTTGTCAAGGTCTGGAAACAGTGCAAGTCAGATGATTATATTTGCATTGCATAGTTAGCGGAGCCTGTCACAACATTGCTGGAACCAGCAGCTGCACTCTGCTGAGAGCTAATTCCACCTGATCTACTTAATATTATAATGAATTTAATCTTCTCCACATTTACGAGAAGCCAAAGAGCATGGTTTATGGCTAACTCATATTTGCAGACAGAAGACAAGAGACCCCTCTGGTGGTAGGAATTAATTTAGAGCAGGTGCTGACAGCTCTGCTCAGTCCTTCAGCTTAAGGTTTCTCCATCTTGCAGGCAGCAGGTTTCAGTACAGGCTGAGATTTTTACTAAAGAATTATCAGAACATAGTGATGAACTTGGATGTTGTGATGGACTACAATGCTCCCCATCGACTCACCCCAATTATTTTCTTGAAACCATAACAATCAGGTCAATAACCATGAATGTACCTACATAGTCTGAAACAATCATCGGGACTACAGAATGTGACTTTATTTGGAGAAAGGTGCACTAAAGAGCTGTACACATTAGAAAAGGCTGTGAATCTTAATTAAGTCTGAGTGGAGTCCTTCTAAGGACAAAGAGACAATAGGACACACTCACACACTGTAAAGTTTATGAAAACACAAAGTGAAGGTGGTCACTGGGAAGCCAGGGAGGCTTCAGGAAAAGTACAACCTGCTTATACCTTAAGTTTGAACTTCCGGTTGCCAGAACCCAAAGAAATACATTTCCATTGATAAAGTCACCAGTCTGTGATAATTTATTATTGCAGCCTTAGAAAAATTAATACAGAAATTACATACTCTATCAACATCCTCTAGAGAATAGACTATAATCAAGAGTGTTTCTCCAACACAAGGTAGCTGATTGCCTTAAAAGTTTGTCATTTGTTAGAAAGTTATTCCTGTAAACATGGCATGTTCCCCCTTGGCCATGTCACCCTTCCGTTCCAGATCTGTGCCTTTGTTCCAAATCAAGTCAATTGTCTTTCAGTGCAGTTCTCTACTAGGCAAAGGAAGACACTGTATTCTGTACTTCTTTCTTCAATCATTTCTTCAGTTAAACTTGCATGGTACTTCCAGAGCCCACATAGGTCATTGTTCTTCCTTATCATATGCTGTGTTCTCCCCACTTGAAATCCATTCTACTACATTTTTTGTTTCCTTAAAAATGAAATCTGGTTGAAGTTACTGTTAAATGCTAAGAGGTGAAAACCCTCAGGGTTATTACCTTTCTGTCTTCAGTGCCATATTTTAGATTCTTTTCCCTTAGAAAGGATGAGACAAATGTATCTTAGATAGCTGATCAAGAATGGTCATGTAGTAGATTGTACAGCCACTTTGGAAATCAATATGGTGCTTCCTTAGAAAATTGGGAATCCATCTCCCCCAAGACCCAGCTGTAGCACTCTTGGGCATATACCCAAGGAATGTTCATTCATACCACAAGGGCATTTGCACAGCTATGTTCATATCAGTATTGTTTGTAATAGCCAGAACCTGGAAACAACCTAGATGCCCTTCAACTGAAGAATGGATAAATAAAATGTGGTACATATAACAGCATTACTCAGCAGAGAAAACAATGACATCATGAGGTTTGCAGGCAAATGGATGGATCTAGAAAAAATCATCCTGAGTGAGGTAACCCAGACTCAGAAGGATAAACATGGTATGTACTCACTCATAGGAGCATACTAGATGTAAAACAAAGATGACTAGACTGCTACACAACTCCAGGGAGGCTACCTAGAAAACGGGACCCTAGGAAAGACACAGGGATTGCCCAATGACAGAGAAATGGATGAGATCTACATGAACAACCTGGAAGACAGTTGGGAGTAGTGAAGGGCAAGGTTTGAGGGAAAGAGAGCTTAGGGGAGCAGGAGACCCCAGCTTGAACAAGAACAGAAAGGGAGAATGAGGAATAACAGACCATAATAAATGATGACCACATGAGAACAGGAATAGGCAGAGTGCTGCAGAGGTCCCCAGAAATCCACAATGATACATCCTCTATAGACTGCTGGCAATGGTCGAGAGAAAGCATGATCTGACCTAGTCTGGTGATCAGATGGCTAAACACCCTACCAGTCATGCTGGAACTCTCACCCAATAACTGATGGAAGTGGATGCAGAGATCCTCAGCCAGGCCCCAGGTGGAGCTCCAGGTATGCAACTGTCGAGAAAGAGGAGGAACTGTAAGAGCATGAATTGTTGAGACCAAGATTGGAGAGGCACAGGGACAAATGGCCAAATGAATGGAAGCACATGAATTATGAACCAAAGGCTGTGGAGCCCCCAGCTGGATCAGGCCCTTTGGATAAGCGAGGCAATTGAATAGCTTGAACTGTTTGGAAGGCATCCAGGTTGTGGGACTGGGACCTGTCCTTAGTGCATGAGCTGGCTGTTTGGAACTTTGGGCTTACACAGGGACACTTTGCTCAGCCTGGAAGGAGGGGACTGGACCTGCCTGTACTGAATCCACCAGGTTTAAATGAATCCCCAGGGGAGTCTTGGCCCTGGAAGAGATGGAAATGGAAGGGAGGGACTGGCAGGAAGGTGGGGATGGGGGCGGGAGGGGGGAGGACAGGGGAACCCATGGCTGATGTGTAATATTAAAACACAAATATAATAATAATAATAATAATAATAATAATAATAATAATAATAAAGAATGGTCATGTAGTAGGTTTCCAAAGGTAAGAGTGACTGAGAGCTACCAGCTTTCCCTTCAGAAAACTCAGAATATTCAATATATTCAGAAAACCTAATTTTAATGTTACCAAGAATTTTTTTAAGGATATTTTATTTTTGTGACATATACATTAGTATATATTTAGGTTTGGGTAATTGACTCATGTTTTTTTGCTATTGTAAAACTATTAATATGTTAAACACTCCCCTCTCCTAAATAGTTTCAAATCCCAAAAAGAAAAAAAGAAACCTATATAAAATAATGGTTTTCTAGGCATAAGTTTCCATAGCACACTAGACATGAAAGTTACTGTAAATATCCATTAGATTTAAATATGCCACTCAATTGAGTCTGCAATTTGCAGTTCAGGAAAAACATGGTCAGAAATGATGAAGCCCTGAGGCACTACTGCATGAACAGAGTTACAAAAATAGAGGGAAGCAGTATGTATTTTTTTGGTTCTATTTGCTGAAATCTCTATTATAAGGTAGTATCCAACTTCAAAGAGTCACACTTGCTCAACAGTTACTGAAAACAAGGCATGACTGCAATCCTTTCCCAAAGCAGCACCATGCCTCTTTAAAATCTGAATTAACTGTCATCTGGAATGGAAACAGGATGCAGGTACAATACAATCTCTTTTTCTGGCTTTAAATAGCTTTCTGATATTATAAACATTAAAATACTAGAGGTTGAGCTGGGGAGATATCATAGTGGTTAATGTGCCTGAGGTCAGAAGTTTGGAATCCCAGAACCCAAGTAAATGTTAGATCAGTATGGTGGCCTACCTTCATTTCCAGCCTTTGCAGGCTAAATTGAGATCAGAGAAAGATGCCTGGTAAGACTGGCCATATCAGGCAGCTCAAACCCTGCCTCATTGAATATGGTGAAAAAGCAAGCCAGGATGATTCTAAACATTTACCTGGGCCTACATATGCATACACATATGTGTGTGAGCAGTTCCCCCACCCCATATATATACTAGAAGTTGAGACTATGCTATGTTTGTTGAGGGCAGAATAATTTGAGGGCTAAAGAAGCAGGAAAAATGCCATTTATCAATCCTTTTAACTGCTAGGAAGGGAAAACCACTGTCTTATCCTCCCCTTGTCCAAACCTTCCCTAGACTAATAAGAGTCTCTGTGGAGAATTAGAATGGGTATATTTGAGTACTTCCTTAGAGTTGTAATAACAATATGTAATGCCTTTAAAATGATATCCTAAAAGGGAGACGTTTATTTTTGTTGTTGTTTGAATGGTCTCTTCTTAACTCCAAATTACTTTGATCTCAGCACGTTATCTGCCAGAAGGTACTGTCAAAAAAAAGACAGACCACTTAATGGAAAAATAAAGTTAATGAACTAACGAGGGAACCATAATTATTCTACAAATGAAGGGGAAGATGGAATGGCTTCCAAGGGAGGAATGTGTGTGTATCAAAATGTTTTTGCTAGAAACTCAAAGCAGTATGTTTCAGAGACTGAAGTTTAGAGGGCTTGGGGACATGATTGGTTAGTGCACTGTTATAGATAATCTCAGGACATTACAAGGTAAGGGGTGGCTAGTACATTATTAAGGATAATCTCAGGACATTACACACATTGTTTTCCTCAGTGAGGAGGAACAGGAGGCCAGAGAAGGTAAATGGGCCAGTCTTTTACAAGACAGGTGGCTTTTCTGCCATATGACATTTGATAGTGATGGGAGGCTATCATGTAGGTCTTCTGGAAGGAGGAGTGTACGTCTGATACTTGTCACACAGTTGAACATGAAGCTGGCACACTTACAACTAAATTAGAATGATTTAACCTTCATTAACCACTCCCTGCGCTGATGAAGGCAGAGTCATTTACAGAATTGGAATGGGAGGAATGACTTGATTTTAGACTTGGTGGGGTGTTCGTGTAGTGAAAATGTCTTTCTGTGGGACACTTACACACTACGAGGAGGTTTGGATTCTGTTCATCTGGAGACTGGAGCCAAGGATACCTCATGTTACAGTGTTTTGAGTGGAAAAGCAAACCACAGTCAATTGGCAGATTTTTTTTTACATAAATAAAAAAGAACAGCCTAGGGTTTATGCGGCAGACAAATAAATACTGTGCCTGAACAGCTGGCAAGCATGGGTGAGAGTAAAAACCACTGGTATGTTATCTGCAACCTCCCACGCACACATACACTGAGAGCTGCAACTCAATAAATAGATGATTGCAGACGTTATGAGAAAAGTAAAAATAAATACCCCGAAGATTAAAGAACACCTGATATGAAGGATAACTTAGTTTATCACAGATTTGTCAGTTTCACAGGAGGCTGTTTAGAGTGTAGGTTAAGAAGGTGGGCTGTAAAGACAGATGACCTGGCTACATACAATTCCATATATGTCAGTTACAAGCTGTAGGTCTGAAAGAAATCAGCAACATTCGCTGAGTCTCAGTTTCTTTCTCTGTACAAAAGGAGTGCAATGTTGACTGCTTTCAGTCTTAGGTAGAGAGAAGACCCCCAACTTCCTCCTTCTCCAGCACTTCTCACAGTTCCTGACCACTGATGTATGTTTAGCAAGTCTTGAATATTAGTATAAATGATAATATCAAGGGTTTGGCAGTTTTGAATCATGACGATACTGTGTGTGTGTGTGTGTGTGTGTGTGTGTGTGTGTGTGTGTGTGTGAGTGTTTTCAGTCCCAAGATCATTGTTTTACTCAAGCTAGAATAACAGTAGCTACTTAAGGTACAGCCTTCGAACATTGGTTATAGAAAACATAATTGTTCGAGAGACTTCAACACTGTAAATGAAATAGAGCTCCAGGAGTCCAATTGGTGAGAAAGAGGAGGGATTGTAAGAGCAAGAATTGTTGAGACCAAGACTGGAAAAAGCACAGGGACAAATAGCCAAACTAATGGAAACACATGAACTATGAACCAAAAGCTATGGAGCCCCCAACTGGATCAGGCCCTCTGGATAAGTGAGACAGTTGAATAGCTTGAACTGTTTGGGAGGCACCCAGGCAGTGGGACCCAGACCTGTCTTTAGTGCATGAGCTGGCTGTTTGGAACCTTGGGCTTATGCGGGGACACTTTGCCCAGCCTGGGAGGAAGGGACTGGTCCTGCCTGGACTTAATTTACCAGGTGGAGCTGAATCCCCAAGGGAGTCTTTGCCCTGGAGGAGATGGGAATGGAGGGGAGGGGCTGGGGGCGGAGTTGGAGGGGGCGGGAGGGAGGAGGACAGGGGAACCCATGCTAATATGTAAAATTAAATTGAATTATAAAAAAAAGAAATGCATAGTCGTGATTATGGAATGATATGGCCGCCTTCTTTTTTAGATTGTACATATTATTTTAAGATTGTGCATGCAAAAATCTCTTTGGATTTTCTTTTTTTTGTTCAGTCCTAATTCCCAGTGTGTGGAATCCTGCTGAAGTGATGTTTTAGCCCATGTATGTGTGAAAACTGTATTCTGACTCATCTTTGGCATAGGGGAGGAGGTGAGGCTAGGAAATGCATCTCAAATAACAAGCAATGTTCGTTCTGAAAAAAAAAATGTACATAGATTCATGTGCATATTGATCAGTTTCACAAAGCATATTAAGCAAACCACATTTATTGAGTGAGTTTTAATTAGTGGCTTACAACTGCTGTATACTCTCTGCCCAGAACTGTATTACTTACTGCTAGTGCCTACCATATACATAGACTGAAAAAGCAAAACTTTAAATAATAAATGTTAAAGCAGCAATCTCTGTGTGTGTGTATGTGTGTGTGTGTGTGTGTGTGTGTGTGTGTGTGTGTGTGTCTATATGTGTACCAGCGTGCATGCATGTGTGCACATGTGCATAGTTTTTAGGCTTTCTTTACAAAGTTCATTCCTCAGGGTCAGGACACAGCCCGATTATACTAATGAAACACATTATGGTACTCTCTATAAATATGTGTTACCACATTTAGCCGTACAGATAAAGAAATTAAAGCTTTTTAATGTGTTGTCCTTTAAAAGAAAAAAAAGAAAATTCCAGGCTCCCCATTCTAGGATGAGATAAACCACGTGTAAGCTTCTACCCAATGTCTCTTGGTAATGGTCAGGCCTTCTTTGTTTTAAACCATCTGTACTTTGTGCCTAGACAGTGTTGTTATGTACATATATATGAAAATATCTTCTATATTTTCTTTAATAAGAGCTGCTATTTCCTTCACATTCCAACTAAATAAATATGGAATTATGTAGCAAGAACAACTCTTCCATAGTAAAATACCCTTGTTAGATTCAATAAGGTCCAAGGTATAGGTTTACTGTTTAATTTCAATTTTGTCATTAGAGTGGGCTGCCTCTGCAGTATTGCCTATACCAAAAGCAACTCAACATTACTATTCACCAGTTCAGTTTCAGTGTCTGCCCTGCAGGATGACTTTTTTTTTTTTTTCCAAGACAGGGTTTCTCTGTGTAGCTTTGCACCTTTCCTGGAACTCACTCTGTACCCCAGGCTGGCCTGGAACTCACAGAGATCTGCCTGCTTCTGCCTCCTGAGTGCTGGGATTAAAGGGGTGTGCCACCACCACCTGGCTACCTGCAGGATGACTTTTGATATGGAAGTTTTGTATTTGTTGTTTTTTAATCTGTTGCCTCATTGAGGAATCTTTTTAATAAATTACTATTTCTCTATGTTAGAATACTTTTGTTTTGTTTTGTTTCTGGATCTTCATAGGTAAACATGGTTGGGCTTACAATGTAAGTCCGGAGGGTCTTGCCTTCCCTTTTAATTATGAGAAGATGTGGAATTCAGTGGCTCAGAGAACCCACCTGAAGTTTTGCCAATAGGGAATTCCTTTAGGGGATTGTGTTAAACCAGGGTCAGACAGTAAAATCTTCTTTTTTTAAGCCACAGAAAAGCAAAATTGAAATGTGTTTTCTGAAACTAGTCACATAGCCAAAATTTTCAGCAACGACAACATCCCTGAAAGGCAGTGGTTCTCACCCTTCCCAACACTGTGACCCTTTAATACAGCTATCATGTGTGTTCCTGCTCTCATTCATATACAGCAGTGGTCCCTAACCTTCCTAATGCTGGACCCATTAATACACTTCTCAAGTTGTGGTGACTCCCCAAGCATACAATTATTTTCACTGCTATTTCATAACTGCAATTTTGATACTGTTGTGAATCATAATGCAAATATATGATACTGGACACATGACCCCTTATGGTGTCACAACCCACAGGTTGAGAACCACTGCTGAAATGGAAATTTGACTCTTACCATCAATATTTGAAAGTCCTAACAATTCCTCATTTTGGGAATTAGTGATAAACTAGACAATTGAATGATTAGTTTAGTTTCATTCATCAGCATTAGTAAAAAGCAAAAACAGAAAGCACAATGTGAGGTTAAAAATGGTTGTGGTAATTACACCTTCCCATTTTGACAACTGTCTATAGCATGAGTCCTGTTCTAAGAAAGGTATTTTTAAAGTCATTTGTGCTACCTCATAAGTGCTGTACATATCAATTGTTGCAGGTAAAAACACTTGGAGATTAGCAAGAGGAGTAGGTTGAATAAGGCTGCAGAGTCTGCATAGCCTATCATACCAACTCTGGGGCACAAACTCACACTCAGGCTATCATGCCAGTGGTTTGGATTTAGAGGTCAAGCGCAGTGATTGCAGCATCTTTGGTGAAATGAGAAAAGTAAGCCAAAGAATAAGATTTCTAAAGGAGTTTTTTTTTTTTTTCAGTCAGAAGAAATATCTTTTTGTAAAAATGTTTTTTCAAGACAGGGTTTCTCTGTGTAGCTCTGGCTATCCTGAAACTCACTCTGTACACCAGGCTCACCCCAAACTCAGAGATCTACCTGTTTCTGTCTCCCAAGGGCTGAGATTAAAGGTATGCACCACCACAGGGGATCCTTTTATCCAAGTGTTTTCTTCTCAAAATAGTGAAGGCAACATATATTAATTTAGTTTTATCCCGTTTTTTAAAAAATATTTGGGAAAAGACCAACAACAGCTATCACTTAAAAATGTGCTTTTAGCCACTAAAGGAAGAAGATAATTTTCAAGTTGTGTATCTATACCTGGGCAAATCTGAGCTAGTGTCCAACATGAGAATTCCTTATTTGATGCTCAGGATGACTGCTGAGAAAGGATGACTGTTGAGTAAAGGCATGGACATAGGAAATCTGAGGCAAAGAAAGATACTATAAATGGTATACATCCAAATAATTTAGACAGTCCGGAGACATAGCTAATTCTGGATCATGCAGTGTGTTTGTATTTGGGATATAGTCAGCTGACTACCTTGCCTATGAACACTTTCAGTTTGTAGTATGGGATTCCACTAAGAAAATATCTGCCAGACCACATGAGGAAACCCTTTGATTTTCTGATTCAATAACAGCTAAATCTTTCAAGGTGAGCAATATGGTCAGTCTCTGAGACGGATTAGGAGGAGGAAACAGTGTCTCTCTTTCACCTGTCCTTTTGACTAATATTCTTAGGAATTTATCTTGAATGAATACTGTCAGTGCTACAGTGGTTTGTGGTGGGCACAACTCCACCTTCCCATTTGAGCCTGTACTTAAAATGGTGTCCCTGCTCTTCATTCTCAGACTCGGGATTGACATAAAGCTATTGTACATTCTTTCTTTTCTCCATTTTTAAAAGTAGAATTATCTATTTTGATTTTTATGTGTAAAAGTCTTGTGTGTTATACGTGCCCACCTATGTGTTTATGTATTTATTACATGTGTGTCTTGTGCCCGAGACAGCAATGCCAAGTCCTCCAAAATTAGAGTGAAGAACAGTTGTACGTTGCCATGCAGTCTCTTGAAACAGAACCCCGTATTCTGTAAAATCAAGAAGTGTTCTTAACCTCTGACCCAGCTCCCTAGACCCTGCAAAACAGCGGCTCTCTAAAAGTAATTAAAAGAGTCACTTTGAGAGGTGTTTATACAGCTGCAAAGAGTTGGATCTAAATGTTGCTGAGCATTGGAGGAAAACCAAACACATTCAACACTAAAGGGTCAGTGAGCTCTGTTTCTTTTATATTTTTATCTGTGTAAAGAATATGTCTGAAAGGCCTTCTTCATTCTTATTTTTTCTTTTCCATAGCACATGACTAGTTGAGATAGAAATGTAAGGAAAGTAAGCAGATAAGGGACCTAAGTCTCATGGTTCTTTTTAGCAAATTTGCTGCTTACTTTCTCTTTTCTATAAGGAGAGGATTCTATTGAAATGTTAAATACTATACTCCAAAAATCAAAGAGATCAATTTTTTTTTTTGAGACAGGGTTTCACTGTGTAGTTTTGGAGCCTGTCCTGGATCTCACTCTGTAGACCAGGCTGGCCTCGAACTCACAGAGATCCACCTTGTTCTGCCTCCCAAGTGCTGGGATTAAAGGCGTGCGCCTCCACCACCTGGCAAAGAGATCAGTTTTTAAAGAGAGTTGTGCAAGACAGTTACTCTTGAAAACCTATTTACTTAGTATGTGATTTTAATAGAGCGATACTTGTAGTGACTTACTGAGATTCTGGCACTGTTTCAGAAGTTTTCTGCTATTGAGAAATTGGAGATTACAGTTCTGTCAAATACTTGCCTGCATTTTCCCAGACAACTTACGACAAGGCAAGTGAAGAAATATAGATACACACACACACACACACACACACATACACACACACACATACACAAACACACACATATGCAACCATACATGAATACACGTGTAGGCAGGTACCCATATGCAACCACATGCACCTGCACACATGTGTCCATACACACATGTACACAGAATGCATGCACACACGTGCACAGAAACATGCACACATGGATACACCCACACACCTTCACACACTATTTTGTTACAAAGGCAAAATAAAGTTGACTCCCCATGTACTGATGAAGAAACCCCTCAGATTGATCGGACACATACCAGTTTGCTACAGGCTGAAGAGAATCTTCATGCTTTGCTCTTCTAGGGGTTCTTTATTGGAATTATTGAGATACAGGAAACATTTTCAAGCTTGACTGAAATGAATATGAAGTCCCTAGAATTTACACTTTCAAGTTTCTTAAACTAGCATCAACCCTTTTAGTACTTCTTTTAAGCTTCAGAGGAGAATGAGATAAAGATACTGGCTTTTAGCTCTCAGTTCACCTGGCTGTCATTATTCTACACATTCATTAGAAAGGAGTGTGGGTAGGTGTTGCTGAAGAAATTAATATGGCTGATAATCATGAAAGTGGTACAGGGATTTTAAAAGTCAGGCCATGGGCGTCTCAGGATAATGGAAGAGAAGCTGAAGTAAAGGAGGTTATCCCCCCTTCCTCTATTGGTGGAACATGATACATCAGTGCTTCTTGTTTTCTGTTTCCATTAACAATACCCTTCCCCACACAGAGGCAGCACACATTTCATGTCTTCATTTCTATTCTCATGTGATCTGTCATAACATCACTAATCGCATTACTTATAGAACGCATTATCAAATGTATTTACCCCCCTAAGCATAGCTTCTGACATACAAAGGAGGAATAGCTACTAAACAACTTCTACCCCTGGGTTCAATCACAGTGGAAGGGGGGGGGCAGAGAGATGGTATGCCAGAGGAACAGGACTTTTGCTGTGAGATTGCATCTCCTAAAATGACCAAGTAGCTACATCCATGAAGTCTCCTTGTCACGGCTGCTTGAACAAGACCTGAACGAGGATGACATCAGTAGATGTGACAACCTGGAAGAGGGAAAGCTCACGATGCCTCAACCCAAGATAAAGAACTAGAGACAACCAAAGAGTGCTGCAAGCAGGAGAAGTAGTCTTCCTCAGGGAAGAGCCTGACAGCTGGATCTCAAGTATAAAATGGCCAAGGTTGAAATCATAATCACACAAGTAACATTTATGAACTGAGCAGGTTGTATAAATAAATTTAGAAATACACACACATATCTTTATCTATCTATCTATCTGTCTATCTGTCTATCTATCTATCTATCTATCTATCATCTATCCATCCATCTATCCATCCATCCATCATCTATCTATCAATGAATCAATCTATCTATCCATCAATCCATCTATCATCTATCTATCTATCTATCTATCTATCTATCTATATCTATCTATCATCTATCCATCCATCCATCCATCCATCCATCTATCATCTATCTATCAATCAATCAATCAATCTATCTATCTATCTATCTATCCATCCACATCCATCCATCTATCATCTATCTATCTATCATCTATCTATCTATCTATCTATCTATCTATCTATCTATCTATCTATCTGTCTATGGAGAGAAAGGCAGACAAACAGACAGACAGACAGAGACAGAGAGATTTAACCACAGTTAAAGGAACAGAGACCATGACTATGAGAGAGACCAAAGTATATGGTATGTGGGAAGTACTGAAGGGGAGAAAGAGAATGGGGAAATAATGTGACTGTCGTTTAATTTCAAAAAATAGATAATGAAAAAATAAAACTTAAAGACATTGACTAATGAAACAAAGTTATGCATTGGGTGAATATATCCTATAATTTTAAAACAACCAGTTTAACTAAAATATCATAGATTTCATGATGTACTTACTAGTGGCAATGGCATCCCTACTCAAATTATAGGGCTCACTCCCCAATCAACTTTTTAAAGATCAATTCACAGGTGGAATAGCCATGGCCTTATGGGCTTTTACATTCATTCATCTCTTCAAGCTCAGTCAGAGATGAATTATTTCCCAAAATAGCCTATAATCATGCATGCATATGAAACAAAAATGGAGTATTCTGTTTTAGTGCCAAGGCTTTGAGCAAAGCCAGATTGCATTTTTCCCTTGATCTGTAAGAAAATTTCAGCTATTCATTTATCTCTTTGAGGAACACACCAGATCTAGAAACTTTGATTAAGAAAGTCAAAAGGAAATTTTTCCTTTTGATTAAAAGAAACATTGATTTGGAAGATTATGGTGCCCCGATCTTCTACAGTGGTACATTCTTGATTTTGAATATTTCTTAAAATCCTTCCCCAGATTATTTATATTAATTTTATTCTATTTATTCTGATAGTATCCCCTCCTCTAATTGTAATTTCCAGATCCACATCTCTTCATCCTGTTCTTCTCATAGCCCTCTGTTAGTTATGTCTTCTTAGAAGTTTTAGGGAGCCTTTTTTTCATTCTCCATATTGTGCATTTCTTTTTAGGATATGGGTCTTCTGTGATTACTAATAGGTCAATGTTTTAATTACTGACTTCTGAATTCCAATTGTATATTCTTTATTCATTTGCTTATTAAATGCTGAGTGGGAAAGTATTAAGTGCCATGCACTGGGGGAAATATCGAGAACCTGATTGTAAACCAAACAAACACAGTCTTAGGTTCCATGGAATCCAACTTGAGAAATTCCTGTTTGTCTCCTTCCCAAAGTGCCTTATGGGCAGCTCAGTAGCCTCCTTTGTTTTGTAGAGAAATAAAGAGATGTTCTCCATAAGAAAGTGTGAATCTACCAGGCTGAGCTGAATCCTTAGGGGAGACCTTGCCTTGGAGTAGGCGGGAATGGGGCATAGTTTGGGGAGGAAGGCTGGGGGTAGATGTAGGGAGAACAGGGGAATCCGTGGCTGGTATGTAAAATTGAATTAATTATAAAATGAAATAATATAAAAAAGTAAGTGTATGGAGACATCTAAGTGGATTCATTTCAGTACATTGCTGAAGAACTAGTTAAGGTGTTAGACACTAATGAATGGATTAATGTTTAATGTAGATGTCATTAAGACCTAAGTGGTGGTTTGGATGAAAATGGCCCCCATAGGCTTATATGTTTGAATATATGTTTCTCAGTAGGTGGAATCAATTGGGAAGGATTAAGAATTATGGGCTTGTAGGAGGAGCTGTGTCACTGGGGGCAATCTTTGAGGCTTCTCAGTGTTGTCTCTTTGCTTCTTGTTTGCAGATCAAGATGAGAACTCTTAGCAGCTCATGCCACCATGTGCATGCTCTAGCATCGTGGACTCTACATGCTCTGAATTATAAGACCAATTAAATGTCTTCTTTTTGTTTTTCCTTTGTCAAGTGTTTTGTCACAGCAATAGAAAAGTTACTAAGACATACCACTTTATTAAGGGCATTCATGTTATAAAGGTATTATTTAATATCGAACATGTATATTTCTTTTACCTGTGTTTAAACAAATTTATTCTACATGTTTGACTCTTGGGGGTACGATTAAACTAAGACCCAACACCTACATCACAGAAGATAGACAAGTTGAGTATCATTGCAGAGAAAGACCATCCCTTGGTCAATAATCTATAGATGACAGCAAACCTTAAGACAACCATAAAGGAGGGTCAGAGAGATGACTTCGTCATTGAGAACACTTCCTGCTCTTTCAAAGGACCTGAGTTCCTAGTAACTACCTGGTAGCCTACAACTATCTATAATACCAGTTGCATGGGATTCAATGCATTCTTCAGTACTGTGAGGGTACAAGTCATATGAATGGTACACATATGAATGGCAGAACACTCACACCCATCAAGTTAATCAGGACATTGTTTTTCAACATCATATAATTCTTAGTACCTGATTCCCCAGATTCTGGTGGGAGATGAGGGTTTATTCTCTGCATTAGCATTATCAGCTATTTTTGAAAACTGCACTAAACATGGCTTATCATTAAAAAAATAGAAAGAATTTCTCAAAAATATGAATGAATAAATATTTCCAAAGTACCTAAGATGACTATTGTGACTTTTCTCGTATACTTTTTTCAAATACTTCTATTTCTCATACTTCCTTCTACCTGGATTTTCAGGGGTAGTTTATGTTTGGCCAGTGGGGTTCTTCGGGAGCAAACAGGCATGAAAGAGTTTGGTTATTTGGCTGCAATGTTAGCAGAATTTGCTTTGTCTAATCACCAGCTTCCCTAGTACTGAATAACCAGCAAGGTGCACTCTATCTGTAGGATAATCTTGCATTTGACTCACTCTAGTTCTGGGCCACTCAGGAACAAAGTGAAGCACCCAGAATATAACAAATTTTGGAGACAAAGGCTTCTTTTTCATGGGAGAGATGGTGTTCTTTTCTTAGTGTGAGGACTTTGGTATGGTTTTTTAGGATTATTTCAAAAATTCAGTCTTAAAAAGGTATCTACCACCCAAATATTGGCTTTAATATTTTTTAAGTATAATTTCATTTTCTTAGAACTTAGTACATGAGCACTATATCTGGATCACTCCAGCCCTTATTTTCCCTCCAAATCTTCCCATGTTTCCCCCTTCCAAATTCAAGATTCTTTCTTTAATTTGTGTGTGTGTGTGTGCAAATCTACACACTATACTGAGTCTTTATAACATCACTCCATTTACATATCGAAGGCTGACTTCTTGGGATTAGCCAACCTATATGGCAGCTTGACTATCCAGGTATAAAGAAAAATAAAATCATGAAATTTGCAGGTAAATTTTGAATTGAATGACATGACTCTAATCTAAAAGCTTCATGTTCTCTCTTACTTGTGAATCCTATCTGAATCTGTTATCTTGGCATATATCCTGAGTATTCAAAGAATCCAGGAAAGTATAAAGGGGCCATGAGTGGAGGAGGTGCACAGGAGGTCTAGAGAAAGGGATATTAGGATACAGATGCTGTAATGACACATAATAGGAATAATAGGAGACTTTAACTGGGGATAGGTAATGAGGAGGAAAGGAGAGAAAACAATAAGGATATTAAAAAAAAAACAGAGGGAAACATTATTTTACAAGCTTACTTAAATCACACACATGTATGTGTGCACATGTGTTTGTGCTTTCATATCTGTTTGTAAATACAAGTATATTTATATAGATAAATCTAAATGGAGTTATGCTGCATGGGGTGAGGATGCCAGTCCCCCAGGAACCAAACGCCCAGCTTTGAAAATCTTTATTTTCTTTTGATTTAGTTTTCCTACTTAAACAATGTCTATAGCTTTTATTATCAGCAAAATTAATTTATACACATACAATTTTTTTAAAAAACATAGTACATTCACATTAAAAGGCCTTATCTACCCTTGACAACTTTTCCTCTTCTGTTTCTAGTGTTTGTTCTTTGCTAGGAGGATGTTCCTTCCTATTGAGAAATTGATGGGCTTAATTGAAGAATCAATTCAGAGCAGTGTCCTGGGACAAGGTGAAGAAATATCCTGCCGAAACTGGTAATATGATCATTTAATCAACCTACAAAGTTTTGAAGGAATGTAGGATTCACTTTCCCTTCAATTTTAATTTTAATCTATCTTTCAGAGAGTATATTTTAAGGTCAAAGCACATGAAAGTTAAAAACATGTGTGAAAGATGCAGAATACTGAATGAGCTGGGACTAATCTTGATACAGTGGTCTTTACAAATAGGTTACAAAATCTCATACAAAGGGGATTCTCTTTGTTTGTTTGTTTTGTTTATTTAAAACACATATTAAGTACCAGGACAGCCAGGGCTGTTACACAAAGAAACCCTGTCTCAAAAAAAAAAAAAAAAAAAAGAGAGACAAATAAAAACTTTAAAAAATTGAAACACATATAAACTTCTTGAAAGACCAGACATTTCAGCAATAGCACTAATCATTAACTAGTGGACTAACTGGGGGGTTAATGGGACCCTTTTGCTCTAGTAGAATAATTTGTCCTTCTCACACAAAAATGCTGCTAAGAAAAGTGCTTTTAACTCTATAAGCTGTTGTTAGTGTACCATTCATAGCTGTATTTAATCTATTTCATATTCAATATGAAACGATTTGAAGGAAAAATTCTGAGCCATTGTTACCAGAGCGATATTTAATGAAAGACAAAAGACACTTTTTAAAAAACAGTGCATTTTCAGTTCTGACCAAACAGGAGAACTAATACTACCAAGGGTGTGGAAAGTCTTTTGAATACAGAATAATGCATTACTGAGAACAGAGTTGGGCTCCACCAAATAAAGAGCTGAGCTACAGTCTCCTCTAGCCCCCCTTTAAAGAGGCTGGTTCTGCTGAATTTATTTTATGAAAATAGACAATGAATGATTTGCAAGTTGTTGTGGAGCCTCAAGGGAAGACAAGGCATCATAGAAGAGAGCCGAGATGCTGAGGACTCTCACCTGGATGGTATACACAATCAGGTTCTGGATCAACTGATCAAATGGGAGAGGAATCCTATTTCTCGTTTGTGTATTGGTGGTTGATTAGTACTAGGGAGAGAGAGAATGAGAACTGAACAATGTCAGAGTCCTCAACCTTTGTCATTTCTGGTGCTGTACATACAATTTTAGGATAAATTATGTTTCAGATTCTAAATAATTCTTAACGCGTTATTGAGACATGTCCATGGGTCCTTAAATAAGAATCATTCTTTGTATTTTCAATATAAAAATAGCCAGAATGATTACTGTTTTGGGATTATAGTAAAAATTCCAGCATTCAAATGAAGCAAAATTAAATAACGGACACACTCCAAATGCTGTTATGAGAAGGGTTATTTTTGTCTGGGTGTGTTATGCATTACAAATGCATTAATTCAAGAAAATTATGCTCTTGGTACTCTGAGATCAATTAAAGTTTATTTTGAGACAATTGTCCAAGAGAGGACAGAGGTACCCTACCAATGTTAATTAACCCAAAGGGACTAATTTTTTTATTTCTGTACTCATTTTTATACAAACTATTCAAGTATTTATTTGTTTGTTTATTTATTTATTTATGTACTTATTTATTTATTTATTAGAGGCAGCCTCATTTTATAGTCTGGCCTGGAGCTCATCTATATAGCCTTATGCTGGCTTTGAACACCTTGAAATCTCCCTGGTTCTGGGGTTACAGGCATGAGCTCTTGTACTGGGAATACATGCATCATATACGGTAAAAGTAGGCACAAAAATTAAAAATTATAAAGAAGTAATACAGATAGGAAGAGAAAGAAGAAATAACATAACACCTCAGTACAAATTTTGCTCGACTCTACTGTTGTTGTTGTTGTTGTTTTTTTTATAGAGACATAATAAATCTGGTAGGGAACATGGAAAATGGCGGGGCTATGGCTTTGTGTGGATGCTGTTGTGGGGTTAGGTGAGATTAAAAACTTGGACACGTAGAGCGATATAACAAACTGGGGATAGCTCTACCTGGGCTGCTTTTGCTTACACTTTTATTTAAAGTCTCCAGTGTTGCAGAGCCCTGGTGTCTCCACAAAGAAAGAAAGAAAGAAAGACCTGGCTGTGTAAAGGAGGAATTGTTTTTCTGGATGGTTAGCACAGGCATGCTTATAAGGGCTAAAAAGCAAGACAAGATTCATGACAGGTTCTTACTTACAAACAAAGATAGGGACAATAACTGAAGCTTCCTCCAAGGATAGCTGGCAAATATTTGAACAGAGTTGGAACAGGCCTGGCAGGTTGACAAGCTGCCATCAGGGCTTCTCAAATCCCAGTTATGAGCCATGAGTAAGTATATAAAGTAGTTTACTCCTTCTATCCTCTATCATACTTTCAAGTCATGCCTAACACCTCCTAATGTGACCCTATATGTTTCTCAAATCTTACCATGGCCCAGAGAACATCTACCTCTATTGTTTCATTGAGGTTGGACTAAGCCAGTGGCAGGAACAAAGGGTATAGTATCTGTTTGCAAGACTAGTGTTGTGGTTTGAATGTTCATGTGTTTGAGTGATTGATGCTCCATCGGTGGTGCTATTCAGAAGGGTTGTAGAACTTCCAGGAGACTGAGCCTCATCAGTGGAAGAGGAAGTGGTCCCTGAGGTGGGCCTTGGAGTTTAATTGGACATTATTGTTGGAAGCATCAAGGCAACTCCATGTAGTTAAAAAGGGGGGTTTACTTTTTTGGGTAAGTTACAAGTAAAGGCATAGGTTATAGGGTCCAAGAGAGGTGTAGTGCAGTCCAGCGGTGTTCTCTGGAGAACTCTGGTCTACCTCTAGCGTCCAGGATCCAGGAACCAAGAGAGCCGACACATCCGGATCTCAGGTCTTAAGGGCTCCTGTCTCAGTCCCGCCTAGTAGGCATGACTATTAACAGAAACCTCAATGGGGGTAATACTTCCCGGTCAAAGCTGGAACAGCTATCCACTACAAGCCATCCCTTCCTATGTCTTACTTTTAGTTCATTCTATGCATTCTGAATGGAGATGCCATGTAGGTAGCAGCTCTCTGACCCTGCTGTCACACTGCTGCCTCACCACTATGATGTGTATGCCCTGTAACTGGGAGCCTGGATAAACCCCTCCTTCATTAGATTGCTTCTTGTCAGGTATTCGGTCCCAACAGTGACAAAAGTAACTAATATAATTAGGTTTTAAAATATAATAATAGACATCTTTAGAGAGGTAGCTAAAAACTTATTTCTACCACCGAAGTTAATGAAATCATTCATTTACTCAAGACATAGCTAGAAAATGTGAATGATTATATTCATAAAAACTTAAGATTAAAAACTATCAATATTATACAACATCTAGAGTAGTAATAATACCAATGACATTGAAAACCAAAAGAATGGAATGACATGAATCTATCTCTGTGTGGGTCCATCCCTCCTGCACCCACACCAAGGGTGTACCTAAGGGTTGGGCTTTCTGAAATGCCTCAGTACAGCTGATGTATTTTATCTGTTATGAATGAGCATTTACTATTTTCTTATTATTTAGTTAGGTAATCCCTTCAAAAGTCTATGTAATTTTCTTTGATACTGTATGATATTTAATTAGTACACCAAAAGAAAACTGTGATGATTTTTTACCTATAGAAATTCTTAACACAAGAAAGATTGTTTGACACTGGTGTTCTGAAAGTCATCCCAATATTGCAGGAGTCCCTGAGGAGTTTTGTAGACTTCCTATGTCTTAAAACATTGGTGCCATACTGTGTTTTGAGTTGGAAAATTGTGACTGTTCATGCCTTCTTACCTTTATTGTTTGGCTGTAGGTAACTTCACATTATTTCCTTCTGATACATGTCACATATGACTTTCTAAACTGTGCTTCGTGCATTCCCCTCCACCTCTCTTCCAGTTCCTATGTCACTCACTACCTTGGGCAGAAACTTCTCCTGTTTTCAATATGAGAACTCCTGTATCTTTTCTAAGATTGTCCTGTCTGTTAGTCTCCCGTGTCCTCCTTCCTTCCTTCTCAGTCATCCAGGCTTTTCTATTCCAAGCTCCCTTTTCTATTCAGTCCCACTTCCTGCCTTTGCAAGTTCCTATTGCTCTTGGCAGCAGAGAAGTGCCTCTGACTTTCTAAGGGAAACATTCCCGAAGATGCTTGTGTCTCTGTCCTGAGTTCTGTAAGACCTCAGAAGCAAGTTCAACTAGGTCCAATTTTGAGGATGAGAGTCAAACAAAAAGCAGTGACACCTAAGACTGACTAAGAGCTAAGAGGGGTTGGGAAATGAATGACTTATGGAAGAGCCATCAGAGAGGGAGGGATGTAGTCGATATACAAGCTGGAGTACTGGGCTGAGAGCTCATGTGACACCCTTCCCTGAGGCCTCAGACTGAGGAGAGAGAGAGACAGAGACAGAGAATATACATGGATGCCACAAGTGTCTGTCAGACTGCAGGAAGTGGGTGGAGCAGATGGACAGGAGTGACTGCAGCAGGTGCATTGTAGTCATTGCACCAGTGCTTACTTGCCAGCCACTGTGGGTGGCACTTCACTTCCAACATGTCATCTCACTTCATTCTCAAAGCTTCCCTCCAAGGCAGATGATACTCTTAACCATATGAAACTGAGGGGAACCCAGAGTTCAAAGAGGATAACAGCTATCAGTAGCACCTTGTGATTGGTGGAGAAGGATGCACAGTACTGACTCCTGGCCCAGGTTGTTAGCCACTATTACACTATCTCTCATCATAGGGATGGAGAGGCAGGGCTGCTCAGGGGTGAGCAGCGCAATCTACACAGAGCAGAAAGTGGCAAGAGTAGTGTTTTTTTTTGTTCTTCTCTTGTGATTTTCTGATAATTTGGGTGAGCTCAAGGCCAATCTCAAGTGACAGGAAAGTACAGTGAGAAAAATAACATTCCTTTAATAAGTGAAACGAGGAGCCATTCCCAGACCAATAACATAATGACATTTTTATTGTTCCATTTTCCTACACTTCTCAGGGATTCTAAGATTGATTATGATTTTTATTACTTTCTTAATGAGATATTGCATTTGTGCTGATTTTAATTACTTCACTGGAATAGTTTTGAAAGTGTGGTAGAATGAGTTTTAGCCACAGGTTGTAATCACAAAACTGAAAGATTGGGACTGATGCAGAAAGGGAAGGGGTGCCACAACTGGAGTCAGCACGGCCCTTCAGGAGCCCCTGTGCTATCCAACTGGGCATTTTATCTTCTCCAGCAATAACAGAATTCCTCCCAGTGTTTCCAAGAGTGATCTGCACTCTGATCTCTCTTCATCTACCACATCTTTTCTCATTTCCAAAGAACATAGCACCATACATTGTTGCAGGGCAATGTAACCTGTTCATATCCAAAGTATACAGTGACATTTTGCTTTTAATTCTGTAAATCTGATTTGTTTTTCTTAATCCCTCAAATTTGCTCTGTTGCTTCACTAGAAAACCCCTGTTACCAAAATGTCCCAAGTGTGGTAGGATTAAAGTCAAATTGATGAGTCTCCTTTAATTATTCCGGGGGGGGGGGGGGGGCAGGGAATAAGGACACACAGTTCTGAAGTGATTTTCTTCTAATTGGTAACCTTCACCAGTTAACACCTTACCCTCCCCGTTGAAAGACATTCATTCAGTCATTCAACCGACATGAAGATGTGGGGATGAGAACCACCATGAATTTCCTTGTCTCAGTCAACTCTAAAGGCGGGTGAAGCGAAGGCGGTACTGTGTATGTGAAATGGTAAGTGAGTAGGAAGAGTGAAGGGAGATGACACTAAGTGTGTTGGGGCCAGGGTGTGGAGGAGGATCTCAAGAGTGTGTTGACTGGGATGGGTGGCTGTGTCTCCTATAGTGAGTAACTGATGTCAGTGGTATATCCAAGAGCAACAGGCCCTTTAGTGTGGCCCTGGAATCCTGTTCACAAGGAAGGATAAAAGGAGGTAGGACCAGGCAGCTCTAATGTGGAGATATCATAGCTTTTCTTGGATATGGAAGATTACCCTCATGCACTAAAGTACCCAAAGATGCCTGTGATGACCTCAGAAGACTTGATTTCCTGCAGGGCTTGTCAGGAAGATTAGTTGAAATTAGCAACTATTAGCATTTCTAGTATATCTGAGCTGCAGCGAGGGTTCTTCAGCAGCTCATGCGTTGTTGTCAGTATTCTGGGCAAATGGCTAGCCAGCGCCCTGGGTCCTATGGCTGAGCATGCGCTGTCAGTATTCAGGTAAAATGCTTAGAAAGCCCAGGGTCTTAAGGCTGTATATAATCTATGTGCATGCACTGTGTGGCTCTGTATAAGCCTGTATGCATGCCTTGAGCTCCCTTTAAAAGCAGACTCTGCCCACCCCTTGCTCTCTCTGCTACCTGCCTTTCAGAGGACGCCTCTTTTCACACCCTCAAAACAAAGTCTTACTGTGGGTTCTGTTGTACTGTGTGGTCCGTTCTCGCTGCAGTAACATACGATAGCACCTGACATTCTATTTTGAAGAACACTGTCAGGCAATGGTAACATTGGCTGCAAGAAGTGTCCTGGACATTTGTGAGAACCTTCAGCCAGGCCATTTGACTACTTAATTTTACACCCTGCCTTGGTATACCCCATGATCACAAGTAGAAGAATGGAGACAAAACTCTAGAAGACAGAGGAAATGTCAGCTGCTAAGTGGGAAAATCGATGACCTTACAGAGCTCAGGTCCAACCTCTAGTCACTGGAATTTTAAGAAAAAAAATCCTAAGTTGTCTTTTGTTTTTGTTTGTAAGACAAAAACTCTAATCCAAAACACATGGTGCTGAGATCTAATGTGCAGAGTGGTGTTATTTGCAGTAGACAGTGCAGTAGGGAGTGTGAGTGTACTTGCAGGATGGGATGTCCATTCTGCTAATTCATCATCTTCATTGTTTCCTGTCCCTTCCATGGTCCACTAAAGTACTGAAGGGGCTGGAAAATCTCTTTCTAACATTTCAAAGGGCCAGTGAAAACCAAGTGCTTATTTTCAGAAATCCATAGGAACAAACACATGATTGAAAATAATACTAATTTTTATGGCCCTTATTACTATTTTTACATTTTTATAATATAGATTCAATAAAGGCAATTGATGAATAAGAATGAAAAAATTACTTACTGAAATTTAATAAGTAATGTTTAACAAATTCCATGGAAACAGATAGTAAGAAGAGGCCACTTCACTGAAAATAACTGAGAATTGCATTTAACTCCACCCAACTTATGTAAATGGGGAAACTGAGACGTAAAGAAATAGAGACACCTACCAAAGGTCACGCAGTTGTTCATGATTCCAGTGGGACCAGAACCCAGACCTTACGAATGAATCTTTGTGTTTTCATTGTTTTGTTTTTTTGTTTGTTTGTTTGTTTGTTTTCAATATCACCCACTAGTTAAATGATCTAAAATAACTCAATAGAAAATAATCAGAGAAATTCAGGTCAGGGACAATAGATTTAAAACATAAGATGTTCTCTGATTATTGCTTTTGAGCTATACAGAATATTACTCATGAAAAATGTATGACAATAAAAATATCAAATAGTGAAATATTATATTTGATTTAGTGTTACCTTCAAACGAAGTCTCTGAAGTGCTTAGTGAATCTGCAGTGGCTGGCTTATGTACTACAGAATTTCTGCTAATGTACTATTTATTGTTCCATCAAACCACAGAAACTCATTAACTATTTCATAAATACTAGCACCAAGGCCCAATAGATAAAAACATATTAAAAAAAAAAAACCAAAAAAAACGTGTTAGCAAGGAGACTGACCCTGGGGCATAGGAATCCTGAAGTTTATTCTTAATCTATATCCTAGTTTCTTGGAAATCAGCAGTATAAGTTTGACAGCAAGCTGCTTCTGGGAATAGCAAGGAGTTGAAAGAAAAGGGAAGGGAGATCTGAAAGACATATGAAGCTAAGCAAAGATTTTACTTTATTTTGCTTTGAGATCATGTTTCCATAGAGTTGAAAAACTGAGAACAGCCTTTGATAGACTCATTAATTTCCAGAGAATTTGTGATCAGTTCATTAGCAGGGAAGATGCAGAGAACCATAATGTGCCATATCAATCCTGATGAATAATAAGAAAGAAGCTAATGACTATCCCAGTTAGTACAGATTCCATGGGAGCTGACAGTGGAGGCCTGCGCCCTTTCCTCTTATTGTGATTCTGATCCAAATGTCATTAAGGAGAGTCTAGTTCAGGTCAATAGGTGGCCATGAATTCTAACTCCTGCCAATTCCAATAATGGCTTTAGATAGGCACCATGCTACTTATCTCTACTGGAATGAAAATATAGATTTTTACTTTCATCTTTTTGAGCACTTTAAGGCTTTTCCTTAATCTTTCTGTATCTTTGATTACACTCAGCTGTACCATACCTAGGCATGCCTGTTAGGGGAGGCCAAGAAATAGCTTGGACCCAAGTTTTCACAGTTGCTATAATAATTGAGTCCACAGCCACTCATCTTTTTATTTGCTCTCATACAAATGATATGCTTTTTAATTGTTTCAATACTGCTCAGGCACCTATGGAATAAATTGGATGAAACTGGGAATGAATAGGTTTAGAAGGAAAGGGCATTGTTTTGACAGTATTTTCAAAACTAATACATATAACAGAGCTGTTTGAAGACAAAATATTCAATTGTATAAGCACATTTTATTATGCTGTAATCTGATTGGGATATGAGACTATTTACTGAGTTACACATACTTTTAAACAGGAGACCGAAACATAGTAGGAAAATGTTAATCTTTAAAATATGTTTGCAAAAACATCAATTAAAAATAAATGGATCACAAAATGAAACTAAAAGTCCTAATCTGGGAAAGGGAATGGCAGGGAGAAGATGGATTAATATGAACTAAAGAGAAGTAAGTGATGACAGGGAGAGAAGGTATTGAGAATATATTATATAAATATTTGAAACTGTCAAAGACTAAAATTAGTCAATAAATAATGTATGGAAAATTCAACAATTGAGCCAGAAAAACAATCCCAATTTCAGCTTATTTCTTGAACATGCAGTTGCTAAAATTTTATATATATATATATATATATATATATATATATATATATATATATTATCACAGATATTTTAGAGTCCCATTGTTGTTCTTAAAATCAGTGTCTAAACAAAAAAAATCTTTTAAATATTTAATTTTTCAAATATTATGTGTCTATGTATGTGTGTGGGTGCACGTGAGTATGGAGCCCTTGGAAGACAGAAGAAGGTGCTGGATCCCTTAGAGCTAGAGTTGTAGGCAATTGTGAGCCACCCAATGTGGATGTTGTGAACTGAACTCAGGTCTTTGGAGAGAGCAGTAGGTGCTCTTGAGCACTGTGTCATCTCTCCAGCTCCCAATGAGGACATTTTTAGCAGAAGAGTTTCATAACAATTATTGTGGTGTATATTTAGGAATTAGGAATTTGTAAGTGTGAATAATTACCTGTGAATTGTCTATGCTTCATTTATAAGCTGAAACAGTTAAAATAAGATACTCTGAAAAATATGAGTCATTTATTAATAAGAACCGGCTTTATAATGAGAACAAGATGTTATTTAACAGAAGCCTCCTCATAAAAGCCACTATCCCTGCTCCTAGGCACATCTCTTATACAATAAGAAATTTCATCTTTCATTTAAGACTCATCAGACTGCTGCTAAGCAAATTAAAGGTTAGCTATCAGAGTACAGGTATTATTTAATTTATCTCTACTCTGATATCAATCAAGTTTAACTGTTGTCTTTTCAAAAAAAAAAAAAAAAGTTGACCTTTATTGGACTAATGTGACATTGTTTAAACTGATTTCTCTTCCTACCCAAAGCAACAGGAGAGCCAAATCAGTACAATTAATATGCTTGCTCTAACAATGAAGTTTCGGTTGTTTTAATTATGTTATATTCTCTTAAATATCAAAGTCTAACCACAACAAATGTTACAAAATGGTTCCTTTATTGATATCCTACTAAACATATATATGTAAACTGGGTACTGACCAAAGTAAAAAAATCTGATTGTGAATGCATAGGCCTAACAATGGCGCAAAGTGCGAGATGCTAAATGCCCAGCATGGACATATGCACTAGTCCTCTATTATACAGAGTTTAAGAGACAGTCTTGGAATTAGATGACCTGTGTTCAGCCACACCCTCTATTTATGAACTATGTGACTTCAGAAGTTACATTACTTTGCTAATCTTCTGTTCTCTACTCATATATTTTTCAAAAAGAGTAACATCTGGTTCATAGCATTGTTGAGAAAATCACTTGTGATAACATACACAAATCTCCTAATGTAGTGAAGCATTCCTTGAATATGACAATACTATTGATATTCATTGTCTTATATTAGGTAGCTCACATGCTGAAAAAGTAAATCAGCAAGGTTGCTGTCCAAACTGGTTTAAATTGTAAGTTTACAGAGACATTGCATCACTTGAACAAGATTCTGCTAGGATTTAAGTTGATACATTAAAAAAAAACAAAAACAAAACAAAAACCTGTATCAATCTTGTCAAACACTTAACATTCACACACAACCTACCCTAAATCCACACATGAAAGCATCAAATTACAAAGGCCATGGTTCCATTATTCTGGAAACTTTCTTTGAAAATCCTCTATTTCTTTTGCCAGAAATGTAGTTAGTTTCTTTTGATACAAATCGACTACGACTACGACTAAATGCCTGGGGAATGCTGGATATGGCTCAGTATCCAAGCAGGTGTCTTTTCAACTGATGATCCTAATGTAGTCCCCACACTGAAGAGTTGATACTAAATATCTGGAGCATATCCCATAAAAACATGAGAACTGATGCCCAGAATGTCATTGAATTCATCCTAAATATGTTGCCTTTGGCTATAATTACCACCACTTGGAAACACACATAAAATGTTTTATGAGTGGTTATCAACAATGTTCCATACCATTCTGATGGGGGAGTGGAAGTAATTTGACTAAGGGGGAAAATACTATTAAGGAGAAGTCTTGAGACGTATGTATATTCCTAAAAAACATATCAAGAAAACTGAAATAAGGAGCAACAGAAGGGAGGGGAGTCTGTTGAATTCTAGTTCTGCATCTATAATGGTAGTTTTAGTTGGGCAGTAATTTTCTGGAAAGAAACAATTGGTAGCATTTAAATAGACATTGACAAAACATATTTCTGTTTCCTTTAACATAGTAAAGCATGATCAGAATGTGCAATTAAGAGAAACCATGAGAAACTCTGCCATCTTTCTTTGGGGAATGGGTAGGTATGAGAGGAATTTCTGAAAAGTGTATTTTTCATCATTTGGAAACATAACTCACACTCTATAACAAAATCAAATACCTCTCATCCTGCTGTAAAGTAAATACTGACGTAAGACACAAAGGCAGTGTCTGGAGACTCTAAATGCCTCATACTTTGATTAAAAATGCTTTTGTCAATTACAGATTGATTTTGTAGCTCATTACAGTGATGGATGTTGGGGCTGGCGGAGGTGGTATTTTACCACTTGGCCTGAGGGTATGCTCAGTTAGGAGAAGACATGAAATTACAATTATTTTCTAGCACTCATCCATGTGCCTAAACTGCCCCCATGAACGCCTCTGGAATAATGTGAAGTAACAGCATCAGATGTGGCAAAAAGGAAGATACTCCAGCCCCTTCAGAAAGAAAACACTTTAAATAAATATTTCCCAACAACCTGCTGAGATTCTTGCCACATGGTAAGTCACACTGAGCTATATTAACTATGTTTGGAAGGAAGCTAAAATGCTTAACATGGACTGCAGCTAGGAGTCTGCAAATGTCTCTAGATATACTACTGTGAATATTCAAACAGGTATCTAGATAATACAGGTGTGTTCATCCATTCATTTATAAATGCATTTCCACCTTAAATGGTGGAGGTTGTTACTAACTGGGGACATTAGAGGATGTAGGCATGGGCTGCGGGATGAAAAAAAAATCAATATCTAGTGTGTTTAAAAAATATAAAGGGAATTCATCTCACTTTTTGATATATTTATATTGTGCTCCAAGGAGGCCTGTACTTCTAAAGTCACTGCGGTTTCTTGCACTAATATACCTGGTTTGTTCCCAAGGCATTCTTTAAGGGTAGCTGACATCTCTGTAACAGTCACATGGCCAAAGTCCAATACCCATCCGATAAACAGTATGCAAATCTTCCATGTGACAGACCTATCACCTGTAACAAAATGAGGACAGTACCTCTATCAATTAAACTCACACACAGAAGACTAACAGTATTATTCAATGTTAAGGAAGAACTCCCTATGGGTCTAATACCAGTAGATGTTAGAATAAGAACAGTCATTTCAAATAGATGATTAGGAAGCCTTCATACACTCTGACTAAAGCAATATTACACATATGTCTATGTAATTGCATTTCATAATAGCCCAGCATGAACATGACTCTACTTATGGGCCACTTTCATCCTGATGTATATTTTCTGTGGTGGTTGTTAGAATCCCAATACTGTGAAGTGGAACTATGGTGACAGAAACACAGTACTTCATATAACGAAGTGTCACAAAATGTAAGTTAAAGTAAGGTAACAACACAGATGTGGGGCATAGAAGCTGATCTATACTTGCACTCCAAGTGAAAATGAGCATTGGAGCATCAGGATAACGTGGGAATCATTTGAGAAACCAATTACACTTGGCATCAAGGTCCATGCTGAAGTCTCATAGTTCTTATCTTTTTTTTATTACAGCATTGGTAAAGAAATAGAAAGAAAAGTTGCCCATTACATCTGAAAAAGATATACACTTGCTATAGATGTCTTACAAAGTGGGCAATGGACAATAAGCCACCAACTTTGGGACATCCAGGTTAGCAAAAATCCCATATTTGGATATTGAAAATAAGGTATTACTCAAATCCCTAATATATTATGCCTTCCATTGGTTTATTTTATTTTTTTTTACTAGAAATTGGAGTAGAAATGTGCTATATAGTAGTCTCTGCCATAAACATCCCAGGACAAGTTCTGCTGATGGGATAAAATTTGAAAGGAGAGATAACACTGTCAGCAATAAAAAGTGCTTAGAACAGCAACAATGACAGCCATCTTAATGGTCCCAGGCTCCTGGCTCCTATAATACATAGTGTCTTTCCAACAAGTACACATGATTCTAACTACCATCTACAGACAAGAAATCAAATATCATTAGGAAAATGAAATATATGTAACTACCTACTCTAACATTAAACATGGAAGAGAAAAACCCTCAGTATCTTGCCTCACAGGTTTCTAATGTCAAAAATCCTGGGGGGTGGGGGGAGGAAGCAATGGGAATAATGAACCTGAGTGTTGGTTATTGTTCCACCCACCATGACATTATTAGAGTAACTGGAATATTGTGGAGTCCTTACTCCTCTATTAATATTTCACTGATAGTTGTCTGCCAAGGCTCAGTTTCCATGCATCTAGTACCAGGTGGTTTTGACCCTAAGACAGCAGCCTCAGGGTAACTCTACAGTTGTTCCGTGCATTCCCACTTTGGCTTTTAGATCCTTCTATACAAGGCTGTACAGTTTTAGTATTTGGTCCTAGCCATTACAAATATTCTAGCTGAACAAACGTTGAGTTGCTCTTTTTCATGAAAGGCTAATCTAAGACTATTGAATTCACTGTCCTATCTGCCAGGAAACTTGCCTCTACTGTAGCATCTTACAGGTTATATTTAATTGTAGTTTATTGCTATTTCTATTTCATTCTCTGTGGGGAAAAGATCCCATCTTAGACCCCTATGTACAATCTCTAATATATTATCAGTTAATAGTAACTACATAAGAAGTATCAAATTCATGAAATGTTATCTTTTAGTAGAAATCACTAATTCTGTGGATAAGTACATAATTAACTTTTTATTAAGTACATAAGTAACAATTTAAACCTTGGTCTTAACTTATTGATTTAAAATATAGATAATATTTTAGTTTCATATTTTAAGGTTTTTTAAAAGCACCTCATCATATAAAGAAAACAAATGAACTAGAAATGTAAACTATATGGAAATGGTCATTATATCATGAAAACAAGAGCTGAAATGATGTAACCAGTTACATTGGCGCACACATACAATTTGGCTGAACCCAAGTATATAATTAAAAACAGAATCTCATAACTTCTGCTATTCTTTTACTATCCATGAATCTGAGATAACTACTCTAGTAACATATTTATGCCTCAGAAGACTGAGCCCATCACAAAACTTCTTCAGAAATAGTGCCTGCCAGTTCAGTCATAATGGCTGTACAGGTAATGAAAAGACTCAGATAATACTGGAACACACCTGTGTAATTGCTCCATATATACTGGAAGCTCACACATATAATTTTTCTCCTCTGATTTGTACCTTAAATCTTGAATCAGAAATAAAAATGAAAACCACCACAAGTTCCTAGTGAATTTCCACTCAATGAATTATTTGGTTTGGTCATGTCAACTTCAAAGCAATGTGACATCATGTGGTGAGAGTGATGGATTATATTATCTTGGTATAATGTGTGACTGCCAAACTTACGTTATTAATGTATTAATGATAGAAGAAAAATCTATTGAAATCTTTTTAAGGAATGCATCCCACACCAAACAAAATCAAACAAAACCCGATACAAGAATGAGAGAGAAATAGCTAAATCAAAATGTATAAAAATATGTCAATATACCACAATTTCAAATTTACTTTTGAAAACCTGTCTTCTTGGAAAATGATATAAATTAAGAAGGAACGTGTAAAACAAAGATCAATACCATCTAAAGCTTTTTGTTAGTCATTTATAGACTTGTGTGAATTTAATAACTACTTGTGTGGACAGTATGACATAGCAGTTAGAAGTGGTTTAGTAAGTGGTTTAGAAATCTTAATAGTCAAATTCATGTTCACTAATTTTTTTTAGTTTAGGGGGGAATAAGTCTTTCATATTAATTATCTCCTGGACACCAATATACTGTTACGTTTCAGTCCTGGAGACCTGTTTTCCTTTCTGCTAATCTAGTTGCAAACACTTGCTTTCTGAGTGATATATAGTATAATGTGATATCTAAAATTATTTTCAATGCTATGATAAAATGTATTGTGTATAGAGAGTTCATTTGTAGCTACAAATAAAGGCTAAATAAAGATTTCACTTGCTCCCTGGAACTTTTGACAGAAATAAGGGTGGCACCATTTATTCTGTGCAATTCTTTCCTCTCTCCTCACTCTCTGTTAATTATTCTCAAGATCACTTACTTTTACTTGCTATTATTTAAGTTGATAAGATCATTAAATTTACCAGCTATCCAAATATATTTGAAGTTTATTAAGAATATATGCTGTCTTTGAACTGGAAATAGAAAAGTAATAGAACTCACTTTTAAAGAAATTAAAGTAATAAAGTAAAATGGATACCACTTTACTTTAAGTACCCATTAACCAGAGCATGGGAAAGAAAGTCAAAAGGAAATCTCAGAGAAATAAACGTATATAACACATTCTGCTCACATGCTAGCAATAGTCCGGCAGTTAGCCAACCAAGGATACACATCAAAAGAATTTCAAAAGGGGTTACTTAAAGCCTATTTTCTATATTCAAAGGGGATCTTGTAGAAATTCCAATCTGTGTGAGGGCCTCATTGACATGATTGAGATACCTCTATTTATTGATAAATCTTAATTCATTTTCTCATTTAGCAACAGGAAGTCTTTGCATTGGGTATGACACAAAATTACTGTGTAAAAAATGATGTGATTCAAGACAACATCTTTATTACCTCTAAATTGGGTTGCCACAATTTTTCTTAAACTGTAGATATCATTCTTGCTGTCTTACTGCTAGTTGCTTTCTAAATCTTTAAAACTTGTTTCATTTAAAGATGTTGGCCAATTGCTGGAGTTAATGATGATGAATGGGATAAGATTTAAATTTATAATACACTGGTTGTGCTCTAGCCATAGGCACAGATTCTCCATCTAGATGCCAATGTGTGAATTTCCTGGGGGAAATTTGAAAATATTCTCCAATTGGATATTAAAGCCCATAATCCTTTGTTTAAAGTCACTCCCTTCACTCTATGTTATCATAAACTGTATATTTATCCACTAGAAATATTAAGAAAGTGCCACTTTAGAACCCACTCTGTGTATGTATTAACTTCTTATATTACACACAAGTTTTGTAAATCAAGAGATATTAGAAATGCGGGGTACTGCCTGAGCCATATGTGTGAGTCCCAGATGCATATGTTAGAGCCAAGGATGAAGACTACATAATCACATGACAATCAGAACTGAAGTCACTGTGCCCACTTTGAAAATCTTTATGAAGGGGGCCTGTATAATTGACAAAGAAGGATAAATTCACAACAATTTCCCTTTCCCCCTGTGAAATCTCTACTTTTCTCTTGTTTCATAGTCTACAACACTGTTCAAAGAGGATAAGGATTCATTTATACAAGAGAAAACACTTAAATTCTGTCAGAACCTTATACAGGGCTAAATTATAGACTGTTGAAAATGCAAGAATACTAACTCATTGAAAGAGATAAAACATTTGCTAAACATCAGCAGTTGTAGTACTAAGCTAGTTCATATGTGTTCATCACGTTTATAATAATTTCCTTTGTCCATCACGAATTAAGAATGTCTGGAACTTTGGATAGAACCAAGCACAGTATACTATGATGCTTCTATACGTAAATTGTTTAATTAAAAAAAATATGCACAAGGAGTGGAGTAGTACTGATGAGTTCATAGGATAGCTTATTTTTTTTTTTTTTATTCTTGGTACTCTTTTCTAAAGTGACTATACCAACTTTCATTCCCATCAACAGAGAATGAACCACAATAATCACAAGCATGGCAAGATATTGGTGAAATTATTAAGGCCACTCCACATAGTTAAAAGGGAGGTTTATATGATGGTGTAACTTCCAAATGAAGGGATAGATAGGTTGCAGAGTCTGGGAAAAGTATGGTGCAGTCCAGTGGTGTTCTCTGGAAAACTCTGCTTGGTATACCTCCAGCGTCCAGGGTCCTGGAACCCAGAGAGCCCCGGCATCCAGAACTCAGGTCTTCAATGTCCTCTCTCAGCCCTGCCTTGTAGGTGTGACCATTACCAAAGCCTCAATGCGGGGTTGGAACTTCCAGATCAAAGCTAGAATGGCTACCCACTACAGCAAGATATGTATAATGGTTGAAGAAGTCACATGCTAGTGACCACCAACAGCTGTATAATTGGACCTAAGGCCTACTCATCAGGAAGGAATCATGTCTGGAAGCCTAGCCAGCTTTCTGGAGCTACTGAGGTTATGGGCCATAGAAAAGAATCTACTACCACCACTTTGCTATACCAGCATAGTGTATTACCATATTCTAAATCTTATCCTTGTGGCCAACACTCACCTTACACTATGGTTCTATTAATAAGCAATGTAAGAGATGCTTGAATACAGGCACTAAAATTTGCTTAAAAGAGTCAATCTAATAGCTGAGATAATTATTCAATCATTAGTATGTGGGTAGTATGTACAATGTGACAACACTGTAGAAAGAGCTGATTGGCATTTACCAGTAGGACAGAGTGGGGTAGCATATAGTTATATCATGTTATTCACAACAGTATGCAATGTACAGCAAAGGAGGAAACCAGTACAAGGAAAATGAAGCCCATGTAGTGGATGTAGTGGGAGAGAATACTTTTCCAGAGATACATATGACAGAGGACAAATATAAAGAATATACAATGAAATTTCAAAAAAAAAATGAGAAAATAAATGACCTAATCAAATATGGGATACAGATATAAAGAGTTCTTAAAAGTAGGAGTGAGCCTGGAAGAAACTAACTAAGTAAGTAAGACTAAGAAACATCTTGAGAATTATTTAACATATTAGTGTTTAGGGGAAAGTAAATTAAAAGCATTTTGAGATTTCATATTATGCCAGTCAGAAAGGCCAAGATCAAAAGCATAACTGAAAACCAATGCTACTATGAATATAGGGAAAGGGAAAACTTCATTAACTGTTGGTGGGATTGCAAACTGGTTTAACAACTATGGGAATCAGTGTGGGGAATTCTAAAAATGCTAAACATAGATATACAGTGCCACTGAGATAGACTAACTCAACGATAAACACCCAAAGAACTCCATATCCTGCTCCACAGGTACTTACTCCACCATACTCATTGTTGATTCACTCACAATAGCTAGGAATTGGGCAACCTAAGTGCCCTACAGCTGATGAATGGCTAATGAAAATTTGATAGCTATGGAAAATGGAATTGTATTCATCTATGTATACAAATGAAACAATGAGGTTTTTCAGGTAAATGGGCAGAACTGGAAAATATTCTACTGACTGAGATAATTCAGACTCAGAAACAAAAACACTGCATGTTCTCTTTTATTTGTGGATTCTAGCTCTGAATCCTCAGACTTGAGTATATAACCTGAATTAACTTCAGAAGACAGAAAACTAATAAGGGACCATGGAGGAATCTGGGGTATAAATAGCTTTAGCGATCTTGGAGACAGTAGGATATTGGTGATCTGAAGGCAGAAAAGGGAAAGGGGGAAGGACTTTGAATAGGGAAGGATTATTGCCTCACAGACTTGAATGTAAGACACTATTGCTGAAGACACAGGCCAAATTAGACAAAGGGTATGGTCATGTTAGAAATGAGCGGGAAGCTTCCTCCCTGAGGAATAGCTCTCTTCATATCCAGAGGTGCTATACAAGCCACTAGGGAGAAAAGCAAGAAATAGTCCTACACAGCTGTAAGCTTATGAACCACAAAATTGACCTTCCACCAAGATATCCCTAGTGTTATATGGGTATCATTTTTCTCCTTATAGTAAACACCAGCTGTCTGCTGTCTAATTGGACTTAATGGACTCCTCAGTAGGATAAAACTCATGCTTGGTATTATAAAGAAAGTCAAACCCAATGACTGGAGCAGTCATAGACCCTAAAGAAGAACCTAGCATTGCCATTTTCCTAAGTGGATATAAATTTTAACTATATTCTAAATATGTTTATACCCACATTGGTGCATCTATGATGCAACTTTTACATCTAAGGCTCAAGAAACAACTTAGAAGAAGGGAAGAGGAAAAAAAAATGTAATAGCCAGAAGTCCAGGAAATCTGCCAAGAGATGCTATCTTCTAGTCAGGACAGGGAAGCAGTACCTAGCCAACAACACCTGCATAAAGACAACACTAGTCTACATTCTAACACAGACAGAGGAGATTTCTGAGCACACCACCCCTAAATGAACAAACAGGTGGTCAGTAATTACTGAATCAGGTATAATATTCTTTTCTTTCTTTCTTCTTTTTTTTTTCTTTTTAGAGAACAGGCTCTTGATAGGTTATTCCATCCCAAATGATCAGCCTTAAACACAAAAATACACAGACAACATTGACTGTGCTCAGCACAGAGTTCTTTGCATATTTCTTTCCTGCCCTCCTTGGACACTAAAGAACACATGAAGAGACTTAGCTCAAAACCTTGTAGCTGGAGTGTGGAGCCAATCTGGTTGGAAACAGTCTATTTTACTGACAGCTGGGAGTCAAGCATCAATAGAAAATATTCTTCTAGATATTACAACCCCTGTTCAGGACTCAGTAATTTGGGACATGAGCCACAGCAGGAATGGGCCTATCTTATTCCCTGGAAGAACTCTTTTACCTCAGTCTTTCTTAAACTTAGTCTCAGAGAGTCAACACAAGGAATCAAGGATGAGCCAGATAAGTATGTTCTGTGGCTACTTTTTCTCCCATCGTCCTTGCTTCAGTTCTAAATAAAGACTTTGGTCTTTGAACTGCTGAACACAGTCTTTCCCCCTAAGTAAGAGCACTCAATAAATGTGGTCATGTAAAAGAATAATTTATAATGGTTGGGATTAGAAACAAATACCAAACCCAGGTTGGAATTAGGTCAAGAACAAGTGTGATGTATAACATATTATAGCATATAAGATATAAAGCAAAGCCTTTTCATGTTTTACCTTGAAGAGATATAACCATATTTTTAGATGAGAGGTCAAAATAATCAAAGTTAAATGGCAAGAGACAATTTGAATATATTGCTATTTTTGTTGTATAATATTTATAATATGCATAATTTTTTTCTCTAACAAGGCTCCAGACATGTAATAGAAGAGACTTTTAAAAAGTTGTAATTTATTTCAATTTTTTGTAATTCTTATTGGACTAGATAAAGTCATACGGTGGTTGATTGTATGAAATCAATTATCTTTATACTTGAGCAAAAGTTATATTTTAAATACTTAGTATTTGAAAAGTAGTTATATATACATACATAAAGTTATATATATAATAATCATAATTGTACAGTTTGATTTATTCACATTTATCACACCTATGAAAATAGCCCAGATTTGGAAATAGAAGGGTGACATTTCTAAGAAGTCCCTCATTTTTTGATAGCTATTACTCTTATTTTCTTTTATTGGAATAAATTTTTAGTTTTATTCACTTAAAATAAATGTCAATTTGTTCTTTTAATTAATATTTTGTTTCAAAATTCATTTATACTATTATAAGGAGTTATATTTCTCTTGAAGCTTAATAACATACTATTGGTATGAATAAAACTCAATCCACTTATTTATGTATTTTAAAATTATATATCTATATTGCAAAATGAGCCATGGGATAAATATGTAAACATATTTGAATATAGGGAGACATATAAGTTTGTTAATATTCTGCTTTTTCTTCTTCTTTATATATTTGAGTAGAAATGTTGAATAATTGAAAATAATCAAAATGTATAATGTTAGTATTCTACTTTTCAAAATTAGAAATTTAGGAAGAAGACATAAATATAATGTTTTTTTAATCCAAGCCATATTAGTAAAAAAGATACAATCTATACACAATACTAATTAAGAACCTTTAACTAATAGATATAAACTCTCAGCTTTAAATGTGATAACCCATATGAAGCTTTCACAGGTAAATAAATGAGCAATGACATAGATATTAGTGGAATTGATAAATATTAATTGATAATTAAGTTGTTGAAGGTAATGAAGAAATATTCGAAATCATGAATTTCCCCTCAGGAAGGCCAACCAATCAAAATCAGTTAATGTCAAAATGAGATATGTCCTTAAAAATGAAAAGCAGCTTAGGCTCATGAAAACTCATAATTCAAATAATCACTACCAAAGTGTTTCAAAATTAGACATACTACTGAATATGGCTTACCATAAAAGGAAGTCTTATGTATAGCCAAAAGCTGGATTTCCATATTATGAATATGCTAAAGTCCTTATATAGCATTTTCTAAAATAACATAAAAGTTACTTATAATAACTTAGATAATCTTATTTAAAAAAGAGAGTCTATATTATTATTTTCCTTTTACTGTTCTAATCATAACCTTCATCAGAACTGAGAATTAGTGAGATGTAACAAACACCTTCACCAGAACTTTAAACAGATTTTCCTTAAGTATTTATAACATTGGTGTATATTATAAAAGTCTCCTCATGGCCAAAAAGCTCTGGCAATGTTCCTGAAGGTTCTCTGTCAATCTCCCACTCTTTTCCTTGCCTTACCTGTGCCTATCTTAGTATCTTAATTGCCTCTGATTCTTCCTGAATTTATTCTATAGTACATTTCTATAGCTATCCTTCCCCTATATTATTTTCACAAAGAAGATAAAATGAGTCCTTGCTTGTAATCACCAACCTCACAACTATTAGGGGAGAGCCAGGATGCTGAAGCATGTCTATGTGCCAAGGGTCATTATTATCACCAACAATTGGAACTATGTTTTTAGCAGAAGTAGAGAGTCTGTATTGATTGAATTTTGTACTGAGGTTTCATTGTAATGACAGTGACTCTCAGAAGACAGAAATAAAGTATCCAACAGCATTCTGCTAATGAGGAACTCAGTCATATGGGAACCTTTGTCCAATGACTGCAGAAAGGATTCTCTACTCGTTTAAGAACAGTAGTGAAGAGAAATGGTAAGTAGATGCAATCTCAGGACCACTAGACTTAAATGAGGTGAAGGAATTTCCAGGAATATTTTCTATGGGTGAAACAAACATTTACTCAAGTTACTGGAATGTATCCAGAACAAAACTATCTTACCAGCGACATTCAGTTGATGAAGGTAGAGGAAAGTAAATGGGCTTTTTCCATGAAAGGTTTTTCATCCTCAGAGGCAGATGGTAATGTCCCAGCAATTAAAGCATCTGAGAGTCAAAGCCACAAGGAGTCATAGCTCTTTGTTTTCTTCTGTATAAGGTTCAGTTTATATGAGTAGTCTTTGGTTTGGAGACTGGAGACAAAAGACACCATAACCCTACCTCAGTTCAGGTTTAAAATATGTCTAGGAGAGGGACAGTGGCTCATTAGAGCACCTCACCTCAACCTGAAGCTGTCACTAATGGCACACAAACAGAAACTGTAAAAAGCCTCTGTGTTATTGGTCCTGGGCCTTTATAACCTCCTGCTTCCAATTAGAATAACAAGCGGGCCCACACTGTGCTGAAGGGTGAATAAACTTGATCCAGGTATTCTGCTCACAGGGCAGAGGAGGAGTGGAAGAAAAAAGAGGGCAGAGGCAGGCACATGGGACTAAAGAGGGTGCTGTGATGGGAGTGGAGCGACGGCTGGCTAAGGTCTACCCACTGTAGCTGAAGATAAATGCACCAGACTTGTTGGAAATGGGGAACATGCCAGTTCTGCTGTGTTCCTTTATCCATCTCTCTTCTAGCTAATCTACCTTTCACCTTCACCCCTTTGATACCAGATACTGTCTTCTTCATGCATGTTGCAAGTGTCTCCATATATAATGTACCAAGTATCCTCTTAATCTCTAAATGTCTGAAATCCCCTACCCTTATAGCTAGCCTAAAGGTTAATAAAGCCTAGAGATTGATAAAGTTACAGAGTGAAGTAGTGCATGGAAGAAGAACCTAACCCAAAGGGTGCATAAAACATCCCTGAGTCCACTTTGAGGATGTAAGCTGCTTGCAGACAGTCCCACGAAGTCATAAAAATGTCAGAATGAAATCAGGATAAAATGATGGCTTAGAGTTTCATGTAGAAAGTAGAGTTCAGGCACTTCTGAAATCTGTTTGTCCACATTTATGAGACCAGGCAGTCTTAACTTTTTCGCCACATGTTTGAATTTCCATGTTATCTCTGCCATTCTTTTCAACCAAATTTTAGGCAACTGACAAACAGTTCCCTTTTCATTTCTGGTTAGCCACATTGTAAACTTTCATAACCTGGTAACTTTTTCAGTTTTTTGGGACTCTATTTTCAACATTGCTGGTAATTGCATAGGAACCAAACTCAGTGAACAGTCTCAGCCTTCACGACCCGTCAATTTCTGGGATGCTCAGCTGAACATATATTGTCCTTCTCTGCACACGTCCTCAACCTGTTTTGCTCATTGGATTTCACATCTACCTCTTTTTATCCAACCACAATAGATAATCTTCATTTAAATGTCAAAAGCAGATAGCAGAGCCCCCATTTGTGAATTTGCAGCCCCCATTGGAGTACTCAAGTGTGCCCTTTAGAGAGTAATTATATGGATCCAAAAGTTAAACCAGGGCTGTTAGGATACCATGATGACAGCATAAACAAATGTTCAATGGTAGTTCCAATAAAGGTGGTTATAATCATACTGGACAGAGGTGGTCAAATCTTTTGAAGTTATACTTCAAAAGGAGAGCCAGGAGCTATGGTTGACTCTCTCATACAGATAGGGTATGGCAATGGGGGTGTATTGTGGGTTATTTGAGGCTTAAGGTTGTACAAGCAGAGGGTAGATTTCTACCAACAAAGATGGATAGTCATCATGAATGAGAAAATTGGGAGAGAAGCTCAGAGGTTCAGGGCTTGGTATTTGGTTTCAGGGATTTATAAACACCATTATTAGACAGTGAGTAGGCAGTAAATAATGTGGATCTGGACTTTAGGAAAAGAAGCTAGGGTAAAGGACTTAAATTTAGAATTCTTTGGCATTTACATGGACACATGGGGCAAACAACAAATTCATCCAAACAATATCTCCAAAGTACTTCAGATCCTAGGTTAATAAATATTTATTAAGCACTGCCCATATTTTAGACTCTGGTATACATCTTCAAATATTTAATCTCACAGAATACCTATGTAAACCCTATGTGAAATTTGATGTTATAAATTGTATAGTGAAGAAGACATGGAGGCGTAAAGAAGAGAATTTTTCCCTAAGGCAACTTTAGCTATTTCAATGTGCAGAAGATTCAAACTAATGCTAAAAGTCACTTTGGTGGTGCTACGATATGCTAATCCCTTCAGAAGCAATACATCAATCATTCCTATTTACCTACTGAAGCCGCATAGGATGAGGGCAAAATTCATACCCAGGATTTTGTAGATGGTCTTCTTCAAGAAGTATTACTGACAGATTGTCTGGCAATTTTACATGGGATCTACTATATACCTAGTGGCATGTAGATGCAGGGATGTTTGCCATATGACAAGAATATCTTGCACATCTCTAAGTGCTTTTAAGGAAATTGTGGGACTCTAATCTCAAAGTCAATGACACATCTGACTGCTGGTGTGTCATTGACTTTGAATCTTTGTAGAAGACAACTATCTGATAGAGCTTGGCTTTAGCCTCATGCAAAGGATGGTGGCACTGTGTATATGTTACATTTCTGTTTTGTTATGACACAGTAACTGACTGAGGAATTTTAAAGTGTTTATTTTCGCTCATAGTTTTGAGATACAGGCGTTCATGGTTGGGATAGCAAAGTGACAAGACTGGGAGAGAGCTAGTCACTTTGTAACTGGCAGAGAAACAGAGGGAGATGAATGCTGTTGCTCAGAGCTCGCTCTTTCTCCCATTTTTTATTTGATATGGAATGTCTGCCTACAGATGTTGCCAAACTCCTTCACAGTGGAACTTCACCTTTCTGTTGAACTTGTTGGGATATGCCCTTATAGATATGGCCAGAGATGTGCCTCTTAGCTAGATCAAAAATCCTACTAGGTGGCCCATCCCAGGAAGTTCTTCAGACATCTAGCTGACTGGTCACATTCCCATACTCTATAAAGTCCTTGAGATAACCAAGTACTATGGCTCAAAGATCAACACATTTTTCCAGCCTTTAGGGCACAGATATAACTTTAAGAGTGCTGCTGTAATTTAAATATGTATTTTTCAATATCAGTATGTTGAATAGTTAAGCATTAATTCAGTATTTGGAGATACAATTCATAAAGTGGATGATATCTTGCCCTGACCTTTCTCATGGATTCCACTCCTTGTATCAGGACCTTGTAGGTGGTAGTCCACAAATATCTCAGCCCACAAATATCCATAGCTAAAGTAAACTTATCTTAAAGCCTCTGAGTAATTCCTCAAGCATTATTTTCTGCCAAATGTGCTTCACTACCTATTTAAGAGAACTTTCAAGAGATCACTCCATGCCAGGCCCTTTCCACATTGCCTTTTAAAGGCTTCTTGTCTGACCCATCTCCATCTGTCGTTCCTTTAGTTTAAATTCCTGCCTTCTCTACCATGTAGTTTCTCTGGTTCCAACAGCATCCTTCATCAAATTCATTTGCCATATGGCATCATTATTGCTTTTTTTCCAGTTATGTTTTTTGTTGTTGTTTGTTTGTTTGTTTTTTAAATTATATTTGTGTTCCTCTGTCCTCCCCCCTCCCGCCCCCACCTTCCCCCCATCCCCTCTCCTCCATTCCCATCTCCTCCAGGGCCAAAACTCCCCTGGGGATTCATTTAAACCTGATGGATTCAGTACAGGCAGGTCCAGTCCCCTCTTTCCAGGCTGAGCAAAGTGTCCCTGTGTAAGCCCAAGGTTCCAAATAGCCAGCTCATGCACTAAGGACAGGTCCCAGTCCCACAGCCTGGATGCCTCCCAAACAGATCAAGTTATTCAATTGTCTCACTTATCCAGAGGCCCTGATCCAGCTTGGGGCTCCACAGCCTTTGGTTCATAATTCATGTGCTTCCATTCATTTGGCTATTTGTCCCTGTGCCTCTCCAATCTTGGTCTCAACAATTCATGCTCTTGCAGTCCCTCCTCTTTCTCCACAGTTGGACACCTGGAGCTCCACCTGGGGCCTGGCTGAGGATCTCTGCATCCACTTCCATCAGTTATTGGATGAGAGTTCCAGCATGACTGGTAGGGTGTTTAGCCATCTGATCACCAGGCTAGGTCAGATCAGGCTTTCTCTCTACCATTGCCAGCAGTCTATAGAGGATGTATCATTGTGGATTTCTGGGGACCTCTGCAGCACTCTGCCTATTCCTGTTCTCATGTGGTCATCATTTATCATGGTCTGTTATTCCTTGTTCTCCCTTTCTGTTCTTGATCCAGCTGGGATCTCCTGCTTCCCTAAGCTCTCTTTCCCTCAAACCTTGCCCTTCATTACTCCCACTGTCTCCCAGGTTGTTCATGTAGATCTCATCCATTTCACTGTCATTGGGCAATCCCTGTGTCTTTCCTAGGGTCCCGTGTTCTAGGTAGCCTCCCTGGAGTTGTGTAGCAGTCTAGTCATCTTTGTTTTACATCTAGTATCCTCCTATGAGTGAGTATATACCGTGTTTGTCCTTCTGACTTTTTCTAGATCCATCCATTTGCCTGCAAACCTCATAATGTCATTGTTTTTCTCTGCTGAGTAGTACTCCATTGTGTATATGTACCATATTTTATTTATCCATTCTTCAGTTGAAGGGCATCTAGGTTCTTTCCAGGTTCTGGCTATTACAAAAACAATCTAACTACTGTCTTCAAAGGTTCAGTGGTTGGCAGCTGACAGGACACAGAGAATGAGACTAAGAACATAACCACATTGGGTGTTCTATGGTCCTACTAATCTTTGCCACAGAATAGATGCACAAAACTTTTTCACTCCCTCCCTGTGGTGCTTTGAATAAAAGTGGCCCCCATACTGCATGGGACTGACCAAGGCCCTCCACATATATGTGACTGTTGTATAGATTGTTCTACCTGAGCAGCTCCTAACAGTGGGACCAGGAGCTGTCCTAATGCAATGGCCTGCTTTGGGGAACCTAATTCCTCATACTGGGCTGCCTTGCCCAGCCTTAGTACAAGGAGAGGTACTTGGTCCTACCGCAACTTGATATGCCATGTTTTGTTGATATCCATGAAAAGCCCTTTTCTGAATAGAAACAGAGGAGGAGTGGGTTAGATTAAGGTAGGGAATGGAAGAAAAAAGGGAGAGGAAATTGCAATCAGGATGTAAAGTAAGTAAATAAATTTAATTAATAAAAAAATGCCTCCCATAGGCCCCTAGGGAGTGACACTATTAGGACATATGGCCTTGATGTGGCTTTGTTGAAGGAGGTTGGACTTTGATGTCTCAGAAGCTCAAGCCTGGCCAGGTTGTCACTGTTACTTCCTGCTGCCTGCAAATCCAGACATAGAATTCTCAACTACTTCTCCAGCACCATGTCTGCCTAAATGCCACTATGCTTTCTGCCTTGATTATAATGAACTAAACCTCTGAATTGTAAGCCAGACCCAATTAAAAGTTTGGCTTTGCCTGGCAGTGGTAGCTCATGCCTTTAATCCCAGCACTCAGGAGGCAGAGCCAGGCGGATCTCTGTGAGTTTGAGGCCAACCTGGGCTACCAAGTGAACTCCAGGAAAAGACACAAAACTACAACACAGGGAACCCCTGTCTCGAAAAAAACAAAAAACAAAAAACAAAAAACAAAAAGTTTGGCTTTGTAAGAATTGCTGTGGTCAGGGGGTCTCTTCACAGCAATAGAAACCCTAACTAGGACACTCCCATCTATAAATAATACTTCCTGAAACTTGTCTTTGTGTCTTGGACTCTGAATTATTTTTATTGGGGTGCTCTTCTTTCTTCCTACCCTTCATTATTGGAAAAAAATTACAACATCCATTGAAGCCACAAAACACCGTTCTAATTTTACATCCGGTAAAGTTGTCTTGATGAGTAGAATTAATTACCCTCTCCTTCCTGCTTCCATAGTGGTTTTTGGTTAAATCTGACCATCACATCCACTCATTTTCCTTCAGAGTTAATTTTTGAGAGGTTGTATTCTCTGGATAGATCATGAGCTTCTTGAAGGCAACAGCTGCATCTCATTCATCTCAGAAGCCCATACATACGCCCAGCATAGTGCTGGACATATAATAGGCCCTCAGAAAATGCTTGCTGAATTAAACTTAATTTAAATGCTACATAATAGAAATATAACATTTCCTATACAGAACTGACAAAATTCACTTTAGGAACAAATGAATGACATATCTATTGCTAAAATGAGATGCTTCAACCACTGTCGTGGAAACGGAAGTAATTAAGTCTGCTAGAGATTCTAACTTCACTTCTGTACTTTCATAAATAACTTCAGAAGAGATTTAGATTTTGCACAGAAATTCTGCTTTTCCCCCCAGTAAGATGATAGAAAAATATATTAAGCCCCTGAAGTTTTGGTAATTTGTTCTCATGGAGGAATGTATCTGGCAATTCTTGCAGCAAATTTTAGGTGGCTTATAGACATTTTGACATGAAATATAACCCGGAAGACATGTTCTCCCCAAGGTGTCATTCTCGATGTGTAGAGGCAGAGTGTTGCTTAGAATTGTGTTGTGAAGGCTGGATCCAGAGGTTTGCATGTCATATCTCACTAAATGACTAATAGTCTTCAAAACCCTGCTATTCCAACTCTTGCCTTTCCCTGGGACCATGTGTCATTATCCTGAAACTCCACAGTAGCTAACATATCACTTTGGCCAAGCAGATGAAACGCTCTGAAATATAACTGTATTTCAGAAGATTTTTTTTCTTTCTTTTCTTTTTTTTTTGTTTTTTTGGGTTTTTTTTTAGTAATAATCAAAACATTGAGATACTACATTTTATTCTGTGCAAATTATTGTTTATCATGCAAATATACACTTGTGGGTTTGGGTTTTTTTTAATTTTCTTTTGTGGTGCTAGAGATAAAAACCTAGGGCTTTTGTGTGGTACGCTCATACAATGTCACTGAGCTATGGCCCAAACCGTGTATATGTATAGGTTTATATATAAATATGTTTCTGAAAGACATTATTTGAAACTCTACTTAGATTAAATTTTGATTTCCTAAATGACAGACTTAGTATCTTGATTATAGACTAAATCAGCTGCTATAAAGTCATTTGATTTTTACTTTATATTACATTTATGTGTAGGGCTAGCAAGTACACTCTGCTCTCCTATCCATAGATGAGCAAGCTCCTTGTAAAAACTAGGTCCTACTTAATTTCACTATCATCTCTGGTATAAAAAAATATACACCAGACTAGTGATTATTAAATTTTGGTAGGAGGAGAGGCTAATAAGGCATTCTTTTCAATCAAGATGGTAGGTGGATAGTTCAGTAAGTCCAGGAAAAGAGCCCAGGTCTCCGGGTTCTCAATCTGGTGGTTTTATACGTATGCTGAACAATGTAAAAAAAAAAGAGTATAGTCATATGTCAAGGCCAATGCGAAATGCAACATCCAAGAGGTGGGTGTCGATGGAATCAGATGAGAGCTGGGAATAGAAAAAGCTGATGAGAAAAGCAATAAAATCAAGCCCTTCTCAGGTGGCCTTAGCTGCAAAGCGCAATCTTGCTGGTCCATTCACTAGTGGTACTTGGATGCAAGTAAGTGTGATTCAAGGAAGAGAACTTTAGATTGTAAAGAACACAAATGGAAGATATAGTAGATTTTAAACCCTAAAGTGAATTTGAAATCAGCTTTTCTTTTTTCTTTCCTTTTTTGTTTTTTTCTTTTTTTAAACACAGAGGGAATCTGATTGAGTGAACATCCTAGCTTGTAGCCCAGCAGAGAGTTCACAAGGCCCTGAGAAAAGCCTTCCTCTTGCCTCTCCCCAGGCCTTTGAGAGTCCCACAGGCTCAGTGGCTGACAGGAGAGGCAGCTGGAATGTGAAGAGCCGTGCCAAGGCTGTCAGTGCTGGTCCAGTTACAGAGACTTGTGTTCATTCACTGTCTCCGCTTAAGGGGCCTTGGTGGGGACTGGTAACTCGCAGGGTGAATTTCAATAGGATCTTTAAATCTCCCAGAGATTTTCCTTTGCCAAGGAAATTTCCCACTGTCAAACACTTGTAGATTGACACTTTGCAGATAATGCTCTAATACAACTGTTCCTTCTTTATTCTGTATCATACACAGGGCCTTATTTCCAGGTGTGTGTGTATGTGTGTAGCTGTATATTGAATATTATTTTGATGCACCTTTCTTTTCTAACTGGCATCATCAACCTTAAATTAAAATGAATTGGATACTGGCACCATATAAAAATATTGTTTTTATAGGTTTTACAAAGTAAGATGTATTAAAGGAGACATCAAGCTTCAAGGGCTCGTGTTTCCATAGCAACCAGTTTAGGTCCAGTTTAGAGAATGGAGACTAGGGACAACAAGGTATCACCTAGAAAATGATTTCTTCAACCATAAAGCTTTGGAAGGAATTGAGTTCTGCTGTTTTAGTGGCTTTAAGACAAAACAGGCAGAGGACAGGGGTGTGTACATGTGTGAGTACACACTCACCCTGAACAAAACCAAGAGTAAGTCACCAAAAAGCACAGAGAGTATTCCAAAGTGCTTCACAGGCTGAGAACAAGATGAGAGCTTGAAACATATGTGTAAGCAAGCAAGATCAGATCTACAGTCTGGGATGAACTAACTTATTTCTCTCCTTAGAAGTGATGAAATTGTGTTCCAAAGGAATATGGTTGATTCACACTGAAGCTGTGATAATTTTTTTGGAGGAGAAACTGGACAAATGGAATACTGACCCCTATATAAATTTAAAAAGGCAACAACAAACAAACATAATGTGATTGGGGTACTGCAGATCCCTTCAAAAGATGAAAGAAATATGAGAGGTAGCATTATCCCCTGAGTCTTCCCAGCAAACATGTCCCATACCAGAGGAAAGGAAGCACCAGGTTATTCCACACTAGGATGTTGCTATGAGCTGAGATAGCATCTCCCAACTATTTGGCCCTTTATGACAGCAGAAAAAAAATCCCTTTCACACTCCTCCAAAGACATCCATAGCTGAGAGCTACTGAGTCCCTCCAAATCCATCACTGGGTTGAACCCCTCATGACTTTTCTGTTTAAAGGACATGTCTGTTCCTGGGTGCACTATAGAAATATACTTAGAGGCATGCACAGACTTTTGAATTGTCAGTCTCACTTTTATGAGTAAACAAATAAGTAAATTAATTTCCCAAAAGCTGTTGTACTTAGTAGGGAAAATATTATTTTAATATATAATCAAACTAAAAATATTAGTGGCATAGTTATGATTTTCAAAGCAAACATCAACCATGTGGTGTTTGGAGGTTTTTTTGTCTTTTGTTTTTTTTAATTTGTAAGCCTCTCTCAGCATGAGCTAGTCATGTTTTAAGAGCTTAGTGGCTGCAGCATTGAGCAGTGCAACAATGGACTGTGAGGAGATGCTGCTGTTTAGGGTCTCTAGTGAAAGGAAAAGGAGAAAAAGCATGTCTCTGTCCTGAAGTGTTCCTCACCCAGCCATAGCACTGTGTCAACATTATACATAGATGATCTTCTTCAAGTCACAGCAGGATATAATTTACCATCTCATTAAGAGTTCCCCCTCATCCAATTTTGTTGCTCTGAACTTAAGTATATGCACTAAAAACCTAAAATTTTAAGTTTAGAATATAAATATGTATGTGTGCATGAACATGAAGGTTTTTTTTTTTTTTAATAAGATCTACATTATTTACTTTTTGTTGCTTTTGCTTTTGTGATCAGATAATTACCTTACTTTCTACTTTAAATCTTTGCTGGAACAAGCAAGTAGAAGCATAAATAACAAAAGCCTTTCTGGCACATCTTGTTTTCCCTCTATAGCCACAAAATTAATATAAAACCTAGGTTCACTTAATGAAACATTTCAGTAGAAGCATCGGTGATTTGTTTAATCACAGGGGATTTTTTTTAAACCCAAATACTTATGACCTCTTGCTATTGAATCATGTATTCATAACATGAAAAATTACCAAGAGAACATTTGTATCAGTGGGTAATGAATGGCCAGAGTACTAGATTCAGGCTCATGATTTGAATGCCAGATGCATAGTGAGAAGATGAAGAATACCTTTGGTGCTAATGCTTTCTGTTTTTTGTGATCTTTTTTAACACTCAATTCACATTTTTTTTCTACTACCTCAACACTTAACACCTACATATAACTAGCTAATGTGATAAACCCACATCTGTTTACTATGTTAATGGGAAAAGAGTACAGAAGCTCATTTGGGGGCTGTATCTGTTTTCCTTGGTCCCAGATCTCAGATTCTCAGATGATATGCAAAAAGATTTTTGTGGTATCACTGCTTTCTTTATCTTTGCACAAATTTGAAAAGCATTGCTAGATGAGAGCTTTGCGTCAAAACACTAGCAGTTAGGTTGAGGCAGGTCATCAACAGAAAGCATGGAGGCAATGTCTATAAGAGTGTGTGTGTGTGTGTGTGTGTGTGTGTGTGTGTGTGTGTGCACATTTATCCCTAGTGGGTTTGCTTCACCAATTCTTCATTAGTATATCAAATGCATGCTATTTTTGTGTAGGATGTGCAACTATTCAGGCCAAAGTAGTTTCTTTGCTTTATTTTTCTTTAATGAATACAAAGACAGCCAAAAGGGAATATTTTGCTTTGATACATTAATAACCCTTTCTTTTTAAAACAGATTACTAATACTAAAACAAGAAATTACTTATAAAGTAGTTTGATACTTAATGTACAAATAATTTTTATAAAAACGTGATTGATCATTGATTAAGTTTACTATCCATTGAGCTCCTATGGAGTGTGTGTTTGTGTGTGTGTGTGTGTGTGTGTGTGTGTGTGTGTGTGTGTGTGTTATGGAGGTTACAGTTCTAATGACAGGGTTCACTTGACACCTCCAGGTCACATCATCAAATTATAATATTTGTAAAAGCATGAATTCCAAAACAAATTGTATCATATCAAACGTCCTCAGCTTTTATGACTGGAACATCTCTTCTCTTGGTGGAATCTTAGCTCTACTTAAGCTACTGGTAAGGGAAGCAAAACAGAAAAGGAAAATTGGGCATTGTCAACTAAGGCGGAGAAGTTCTCAACCTGTAGATCAAGACCCTTTTGAGGGCTGCATGTCAGACAACCTGCTCATCAGACATTTGCATTTCAATTCACAACAATAACAAAATTACAGTTATGAAGTAAAAACCAAATAACTTTGTAGTTGGCACTTACCACACCCTGAGGAACTGTATTAAAGAGCTGCAGCATTAGGATGGTTGAGAACCACTGAACTAAGGTAAAGAAGATAGAAAATATGAAATTGTAGATTCCATAAAATGGGAAAAACATAGTGACTTGTGATGGGAGTGGCCCAGGCCACTGGATCTGTAGCCCTATGAACTAGGCAAAATTTCAGAGAAACTTTTAGGTAAATTGGCAATTAGCAAGTCTGACACTACTTATATTTTCTATTGTAAAATTGGACTAAATGATCAGGCATAAGCTTGAACTCAATACACTCCCTCATTCTGACTACTTCTCTGTTTCTACTTTTAAAAAATACAATTCAGTGCTACAGTGTGTGAATTATTCAGTTCAGTTTGTTGCCATTATAGAATCTTTCTCCTTAGGCCTTAGAAGGACCAGGAACTTTTTATTACAATTATCAATCTGGCATGGTTAATATTTTCCAAAATTACAGTCCTGTACTGCACAGCGATAACTATACTGCACAGTCAATGACAGGCTGCATAAAAAATGACCACCCCATAATATTATCTCAGAGGTGAAAAAATTCCTATCATCTGGTGAAATTCTAACCATTATAACTTCATGGCACAGCACATCACTCATGTGCTTATAGAGATGCTGGGGTAAATAAACCTAATATCCTATCTATCTCATGAATGCACAATTACGTGTAGGTCATAATACCAGTTAATAGCAACAATGACTGATATCAGATTATGTGTTTGTGACAATATAAATTTTAGTATTATTATCATGTATTTCCTACACTTACAAGAAAAAATTTGCTGTTGCTATGTTATGCCAACAGCAGCCTCATATATCTCATGTTCAACCTATCTCCTCACTGAATCTCAAGGCAATGTCAAATGCTGATCTATACAATCTAGGTTTGTGTGAGTGCCCTCAATGGACTTCCAGAAAGTTATGATACTGGATAACAGCACACTTCTCAGAAAATATTTTTGTTGTTAAATTTATGCACAACTATAGACAATCTTCTTTTTTGTTGATACTTGACTGAAAGAAGACTGCAAGAGCTTGGATCAGAGGGGTCAGGCAGAAGAAGCAGAGTCTACATGCTTTCAGAGGCCCTACTGATGAGTTCTGCTAAAGATCTTTTATTACACTCCCACAAATTCCTTTATCCTTTTGAAAATGCCATTCTAGTCAGGAGATTAAGAGCACATACTCCAGAACCAGATATCTATAATACCAACAGTATACATGCAACTAAAGTCTTTCTATGTTTGCATTTCTCTTGGTAAAATTGAATACCCTAGTGGGGATCATTGAGAGGTGAAATAACATAAATGAAGTATTCAGAATAGTGTCTAGCACATAGAAATTTGTTTTGTAATTATTATTGAACAGGAGAAACTGAGAGAGGATAGTCAAAAATGACTCATCTTTCTTAACTTAGTGCTTAAAGTGGGACACCAATGACCTAATGTTGTTTTCATGACACCAATTAATAGTTAAACAAAAGTTAATGCATATGTTTCTCATTCTCATATATGCATAGTTTTATGTACTTAGAGGATATTAAGCCAACAATGTTTGAATGCAGATTATTTAATTAATTTAAAATATTTTAAGACATTTTTTTTTCACCTACAACTGTCAAAAACATCAGAAAAGACTTTTCATTCTTCGCTGGATACTATAAGCCAGGACAGAAACCAGTACCTTCTGCCTTTGTATTCACTAGCTGTTTCCAATCATCAAAACTGCATACAGGAAAGCAAGTCCACTGAATACACAGGAACATTCATTTATTTATCCACAAAAAAAAAAAATAAAGCAGAATACATCAAGGGGAATTTGGGAGGAGCAAAATGAGGGTTGTCAGACTAACAGTGACAAATGGGATGCAATTGTTTTCCAAAAGCTTGGAGCCAAGGGGTCTTCCTTTCCCCTCCCCTTAATCCCCATCACTGCCACCCAGTCTGCACAGAGAGAAGGTGGTTAACAGAGGAAAGCCCCATGAATAAGCCATGACAGCCTTACATTCAGAAACTGATGTCATTTCCCTAAATACTGTTTGTAAAATGGTAATTATCTGCCAAGCAATGACAGCTGGCACTTAGCACAGACACACAGAGAGACAGAAAGGAAGAGAATGAGAATAAAGGGTCCTTGCGTGATGTACCAAAGGGCTGAAAGAGAGAAGGAAACATAATCAGAAAATAAAATGATTACCAGTGTGTGATGGGGTGAAAATTGCTTTGGGCACTTTTTCTTCTGAGAATACAAAATTGCAGTGAAAGATGAAGCTAGAACTCCTCCACGGCATGCACTCAAATAGAAAAGGTGGGTTAAGGAGATGTTAGGAAGAAGGTCACCAAGGTTTCTGGCTGTGACAAATCACTATGAGACCATGTATGCCTTCATCTCTCATACAAGGTGCAGGCAGCACGTGGACACCAGGTAATACAATCAACATTACATCTCATGCATGTTAACCTGAAGGAGAAGAGAGCAGCCTAAGTCCTATTTCCTATTGTTTACAGTAATAGCCATTTACAGATCAATGTGGCTAGGCTCTAGTGCCTGGTGACTCAACAGGATGTGAATCCAGGTGGTGGGATGGTATTTTGCAGGTAGTACTAACATAGAGGATTGGTCAGCTTTGTGTAAAGGGGATGACACATATTTTGTCTTTTTGTTTTTTGGTTTTTTTTTTTTTTTGAGACAGGGTTTAATATTTTGTCTTTTTTTTTTTTTTTTTTTTTTTTTTTTTTTTTTTTTTTTTCAGAACTGAGGACCAAACCCAGGGCCTTGTGCTTGCTAGGCAAGCACTCTACCACTGAGCTAAATCCCCAACCCTGACCCATATTAAATATGATAGGTGATTTTGATCCCAGGAAAAGTCTTAGGATGGAGGGTTCCCTGCATAGCCCCAAGCAATAAGAGCTTATTTCAGTGCAACACAGCATCACTCTGTGTCCACGAATTTTCTCCTCTTCCCCTTGCTTCTCTCTCTTTCAAGTGTATATCATGTTTATATGGTGTATGTAGATAGATGTGCAAGCTCATGTCAGTCATGATGAACCCAGAGCAGGAACTTGGCCATCTTTCTCCATTGCTTACTGTTTTGAGATGAGGTCACTCAGTGAACAGGTCGCTGGTATTTTTAGCTAAATTTGTGAGTCAGCAATCACTCTCATTGCTGGGGTCACAAGCATGCATAGCTATGCCTGGCTTTTTTATGTAGATGCTGGAGATTCAAACTTATGTCCATAGGGTGTAGAGTAAGCACACTTCCCCACTGAGCAGTCTCAGTAGCTTATGCTAGAGAGTCTACAAGTTATCCTTCCCAATTGACCTATACACTGGGAACCTTCCTACTCAGACATTACAGTTATATTACTGTAATCCCTTCTACAAATATATGTGTCTATATGATATATATGCATGCATACACATATACATCTATATAGACATATACGTGTGTGTATTCTTCCCTAACTACCTCTGCCCCCACTCTCGTCACACACACACACACACACACACACACACACACACACACACACACTCCACTTGTTTGATTTCTCTGGTGGAATCCTAGCGAACTCCTAACTTCCCAGCACCTCAGGATGTGACATTATTTGGAAATGGATCATTTCAAATGAAATGACTTAAGTTGATGCTATTAAAGTAGATGCTAATCCAATATAATGAGTGTCCTTGTAGAAGATAGTTTGGAAAAAGAGCAACAACCCTCCACACAGACAATACTGGAAGATGAATGCAGAGAACACATTAATACTCCCAGGCCAATCACCACCAGAGATGGCCAGCAAAGCCATACAACACAGGATAGACAGGGAAAGGATTTTTTCACAGCTGTCAGAAGGACACCTCCACTGACACACTGACATTGTTCTAAAATACTGAGGCAATAATTTCTTGTTTTATGACCCAGCATATGGCACATTGTTACGGTAATCCTAGAAAATCAGAAACACATTAGTAAGAAAATCAAGGAATTAAATTGAGTGATGTTAAGGAAAAGGTAGGTTGCAAAACACTCTAGAAATTACAGAGATGTCCATATGTTTATTATACAAATCTATCCCCTTTCATACATAATTGATGGGTTCATAATTTGATGGTGTTATTGATAAATGGTACCTGGGTGGAGAAAGTTATTTATTAGACGTATCCTGGAAGGGTATGTCTTGAATGTAACCCTTTATCTCTTCCTCCTTTTGTCAATGCCGTGACATGAACAATCTTTCCTTTCCATATATCTATCACTCTATGATTCTCTGCCCCAATCCAAGTCCAGAAACTGAGAAAAGTGGCCCTGGACTAAAACCATTGAAACCGTGAGCTGAGATAAATGTATATTCCTGCAAATTGGTTGTCCTGGGTATTTTGTGGGAACAATAGAAATAGGACAATGGTAATTATAGTATTAGTGGTACTTACCCAGGAAGAAGTCTGTATAATTAAACCAAAACTTTTAAAGCTGTACAAATATGTCTGAAAGTAACCCTTTTGTTTGTCCCTGAACTGGAGTCTCTATTTTAGACATCAGATATGATGAAATAAGATGCTCACATTCCTTCCTTTGTGTCCTCACAGAATAGCTTTTTTGTGATCTGTTTTTACAAAAAAAGATCATAATTACCACTGAGTGTTCCTTCCCTTGTGTAATAAAGTTAATAGCAGTCCTATGAAATGAATAACAATAAATAGTATCTAGTGTTCCACAAACAATTTATAACATAATAGAACTACACAAAGGGATTCTAATGGGCTATCCAACGCTCTTTCTAAGGTTTTACAAGTTAAGTCATGTGACCCCTTCTGCAGAGTCTTTTTCTTTAATATTTTCAGACAAATTTCTATGTTTTATCTAGAGTTCAGCATTGTGACTCTGATATATGACTCATAATTTTTCATATGTTTCCTTACTAATAAGGGAAATTTTTGTTAAATGATGAAGTTGTATATTCTCAAAACCAAATCCAGTATAGTGGAAAGTGCCTACTCAAACACAGTGGTTTTTAGTGTGCATATGGATCATAATGGCCAAGTTACTAAATCTGACTAGAATTTGTTTCTCCATTTTAAAAATAAGTAATGAAGTGGTGTATTTTTTGCAGGCCATTATGTAAATGGGCTGAGATTACACATATGAGAGTATGTTATAATCTTTAAAGTGTATGGAATATAAATTTATAAAGTAATATTCTACATTTTACAGTCTTCTAATTTATATGAATACTGGAGAATAAGTATCATTGAATTCCATTGAGGTTATATTAGACCTGTTTAGAACGTTATACTTTGCCTGGGTGTATTTAAGTAATTATGTTTATAACAATTCGAAGTTGAGCTAGTACAAAAGTTAAATACTTCAAAAGCTTTTTGAGACCTAGTAGTTTATGGAGGTCTCTGTTGTGTACTGCCTAGCACTTATGCCACTGTTTGTACAGCCTGTTCACCTCAGTCCTTCCCTTATCTGTAGCACTGGCAAAAGAAAAGATGATATTTTGGTATACCTTATTTCCTATGTTATAGACTCCGAGTTTATTGTTTCTGGTAGACAACATTCATTCAGAAATGAATAGCTGAGTAAGTAGTATAGTCTCAGGCAATTCTGCTGTAACCCTAATAATGCAAATGAAAACTTAAGATGGAAAACAAACAAGTTGACAGAAGATATTTGAATATAATAAATGTAATATGTTTTGAAATGAGTCTGTTACTAAAACTATTGACTATTTGTATATAAGCCCTTGGAACTTTATTTACTTTTCGTATATTAATTTATATATTTCCCCTGTGTCTGATAGGACTCATTTATGATAACGAAATTTACATGCAGCAACCTTCTCCACTATGAAGTGTTTTGAAACTATAAGGAAGAAGCAGACAAGTTGGAATTGCATTGACATAAAGCTGTCAGGTATGAAATATAGTTATAAATTTCAGGACGTAAATTGTTGTCATCAGAATAAGATTATAAGTATCATGTTCACCAAGAAATGTAGCTTATTTAACACAGAATCAATGACTTCACAGCTGCAGTAAGTTAAAACAACTCAGTTACTGATAGATCCTGCTCTTTGAACTTAGAGAGTGGAATTTCACAACATCCAGCATTGGCCATAGAGGGAAATGACAGAAGATGATTTAAATCAACTCAGCTTTGGTCACCCTTGGTCACATTTTTTTTTTTACTATATTTATCTACCATTTTTACTGCTATTTAAATATCTTCTTCTGAATATACTTTGGCTTAGTTGTGTTTATTTTAATTGTAGTTTATATTATCACTATACATAGAAGATAAATATCATCTTTCTATACTTGAGACAGGCTCTAAGCAGAACTAGAATACCCTTGTCTTCACTGCTGGCCCCATCTATCCCACTGAAGTGACTCTGCTTCATTATTTTTTATTGAAGAGTAGAGAAAACTTAAAATACATACCCTATGTGGGAAAAAAAAATTCAGACACAATTGTGAAATTTAAAAACATTTTAATGCAACAAGAGTTTCAAAAATGGCATAAGAAGACAATGCTGGGGACTGGTGAGATAAATCACTGGTTAAGACCCTAAGACCTTGTCTTAAAAAACAATGAAGATGGAAAAGAGCACTCACTGTTCTTGCTTAGGACCCAGTTTTGGTTCTCAGCACCTACATGGTGGCTCACAACTACTTGTAACACCAGTTCCAGGAGAAACTGCACCCTCTTCTGGCCTCCAAGGACAGCAGAGAGACACAGGTTGTACATGTACACATGTAAGCAAGCAAACATATTAAATAAATACATAATAAATATATAAATAAAATTTTAAAAGAAAGCAATGATAGCTGACTACCCCAGAAAGCAAAAAGAACCCGGAATTGTAACAGCTGCTCAATTATTTTTTGAAGAACATTTGCTTGTTCTTTGTAATGTAAAGCTGATAACTTAGATAGATTGTAATACACTTTTCACTGAGTGTGGAAGAGATATTAGCATGATGTATCATCTGGCTTTTTTTTTCTGGCTTTTTATATTCATGCATTTCTCAACTTTTCTGTTGACATCTGATTCAGTGTCCTCATTAATCACATGTCCTTCATGGCCTCCTTCGTTAGTCTACAGATGTGCAGATCTATGGTTTAGTCTTGCCTTTCATCTTTCTGCTACCTCCAAATCTTCGTTGTCAACACAGTCCATGATCAATGCTTTACACACATTCACCGGGTTTTGCATTTCCTTTCCATTCTTTAATGTATATTTTTGATAGTGAGTGAAACACACTGACGTTCTGATTTGCTTTCAATACACTGTGTGCTTGACTCAAGCCTAGTGTAGTGATTTCCAGTGCCTCATTCATCTATGAGGGAACTGAGGCCTTGTAAGGTGTCGATAGGCAAAAGGGCTTGTAACTATTTCTAAAACACTTTGCAAAGGCTGAGCTCCAGGGAAAGGATAAATGAGAGTAATGGGTATTGGCAGTGGTGCCTGGATGTGGTTATCTCCTTATTCCTGGCTACTCTTCACTGAAATGCTATTTCAGTTGAATAATTTACCCAACTCCAACGACTTTAATCAGAATAAGGGGAATAAAACAATTTCTAGCAATTCTAAACAAATGATGGCTTTCCATCCCCAATTAGGTTTATATAGCCTTATTACTTTCTAACAAATTGGCTTTGCTTTCCTATTCTCTGTTTTATTTTATTTTACTTTCAAACAGGTAAGATTGTCATGTGATTACAAAAGCATCTGTTTTCTCTCCTTTGAGAGGAAAGCCTATGATTCAGTCTGCCATCCTAGAAATCACAAGCATAGGCCTATGATTTTTAATAATGATATGTGAAAAAAGTGTATAATATCAAACATTATATCCATTGATACCAGAAGTACCAATCAAATAATTCTTATAATTGCATACTATGTACCCCCTTATAAGAATGTTGGTTAAATACAAGGTAATAGTCTATATTCATATTAGATGAGAAACAATAGTCATGAAACAAATCTAATTTAATTTCATATTCTATATTTCTGTATTATATTTTGAGAGAATTGCTTAGCAACTTTGTCCCTCTGTTCTCATTTCCCAAATTTAGGGAATACTTAAACCACTTTTTGTGAAGGAATGACAGTTATGTAATGATATTGTTCTGAAAAATGCAAGTTACTATTCCTATCACCATTACTGCGTGTGGTAACGCCACAGATATACATGTCCTGCATCGTATGCTGTATTTGTCATCAAATACTTCTTAGAACAAGGGACAAGAAAAAAAATAGAGTTATCTACATAAATTAGCTGATCCAAAAATGGCATTTACTCTTTGATAATGAATAAGGATTCATCAGAGGAAATCAATAGAAAAAATTATTATTCTTGATGTTCATATAATGACCTACTATAGACATATAACTCCAGCCTAAAAGAAATGTTGACTAGCCTGGACTGAATCTACCAGGTTGAGCTGAATCCCCAGGGGAATATTTGCCATAGAGGAGATAGGAATGGGGGGTGGGCTGGGGTAAAGATGTGGGCGGGAGTGGGGAGGACAGGGGAACCCATGGCTGATATGTAAAATTAAAAATAAAATAAAAAATAACCAAGGGGGGAAAAGAAATGTTGACTAAACTTAAAAACAAATTAAAGTCTTGGAACACAAAAGTTTCAGTAAAATTTATACTTTTGCTCAATAAAAATCAAATTTTTTTAGCTTTTAAAAATGGTAGCCAATAGACACATTATTAGATTTTCAGTAAAGTTCTAGGTAAATTTCTGTTACTCACATTGATTGCTTGGAACATAACATAAAATCATGTACATGCCATCTTATTTACATGACACATTTTTTACTTGCCACATTTTAGTTGTAGATGACTTACAAGAAAGTAACGTGTAGTACTTCTTGCTACTCCTGACCCCACCACACCTCAATTTGCCTGAGCAAGAACTTTTGTTTGTTTATGATGCAGTGTTCCTTTCAGAGTTAGTAACATAAGAAGTAGTGGGGGAAAAGGTGAAGTACTTGGCAAGTGTGTTATTTCTATCCATACTTTATTATTTTCCAGAAGTGATAAAGATCAGTATGTTCCCATGGCATCAGTTCTTAATTAGCAAAAAAATATGAAATTTGAGGGTTTCTAGTGAGAATGTCTTACACATTCATAAGAAGCGGCACTACTTATATTTAATATACTTTGTGTTTGGTGAGTCATCAGAAGAATTCCTGAGAGTGATGCTCTTGGTAACCTGAATTCAGATTTTTTAAATTGGGAGTAGTGAATTATTTATTACAGGTGGCTGAGTCTTCTCCAGTTTATAAATAAATCAAAAGCTCTACAGTAGAAAAATCTGTAGTTAATTAGGAGGGATTGAAGAATTGCAAAATATGTGGTACCAAATTGGTTTCTTATTCTTGTTTTCAGCACTGTCTATCTTAGAAACACCAATGAGATCAGACAAAGCCAAGAATCAACAAACATACAACAAAGCTGAAGAGGTAGTTGGAGGATTGAGGTATGTCCTAGAGGATAGATATGTGGTACATTTCAGGATTCTTTCAGTCATGCAGATGTGATTTTCTTTTCAGCTGTCACTTTTCTGCTATGATACTGTAAGTGAGAATTACAAGCCTTGATCTTCTGCAGTCTATAATCTAGTGAAAGACACAGACAAGAAAGATGTAAGCCAACAAATAAATATCCATGTAACTGAAAAGGAGTACTATGGAAGTGAAAATGTTTATACTATGTTAGACAGTATGGGACAAGAGCATACCTAAAGACAGAGGTTAAAAAATGGGCACCTTCAGAAGCTAACCTTGTACTTCACCTTAAATGATACAAAGGAGGTAGATGCACAATCTGCGAAAGCTTCCTAGACAGAAATGGTAAAGTCCAGGGAAGGCTATAAGGTAACAAGAGCCTCATGAGCTTGAAGAACATAAGTTTAGGATTATTTTTCACCATTGACAGGGAAAGAGCCAGTGGGTCTCAATAAAATTGGAAGCATACTCAAAATGATGGGGGATTTAAAGCTCTGGTGAGAAATGGGAAGATACTTGAGATACCCAAATAGGCTAGCATTCTGAATATTCTGTGAAGGACTGACTGAAAACAGCTGGGTGAGTCGGGAGAGAATGAGCAGCCAACAAGCTCAGTTTAGCAGACAAAGGGCTGGTTTTCTCATCTTCATATTCTACCCCCTCCATAGCATCCGTTTCCCTCTGAAAAACCTTATCCTGTAGGAGGCATTGACGTAGCCCTCCAAGAACTCCTCTGACTTCAAGAAAACTCAATGCTATATTATCATAGGATTCATTATCAGGATACTGCACACAGGATCACTGTGAGAGCTGAGAATGTTCCCAGTAAACAACGGAGCAAACATAACCACTGTAGCTCTGGGAAGTGAGGCTGCGGTATATAATAAAGAAACAGTGTAAATACCAATTTTAGAAATCAGAGATGATGGCAATCTTATATAAATAATGTAATCTAAAGCAGGTGTTTCCCATGATTCTTGCCAGCCATGGTTTCTAGAAGCACTGACAGGGAAGGATTCTGAAATCAAAACTTGGATAGAAATGGCGAAGTTTTGAGGATGCCCGTCACATGTGTATGTGTATTTTCTGCTAGTATAACAAAGTCCCTAGGCAACTTTCAAAGAAAACAAAAAACAGATTTATCTAGCTCACAGTTTTGAAGGATCGAGGGAAAACCTCAACTATGGGCTCAGCTCTGGTGAGGACAGCAAAGTGGTTGGTTTCGAAATGGTAGCAACCAGCGAGAGAGCAAGAAATCTCATTGCCGTATAGAAATGCAGCATATGATTCAAGGGTCAACTTGCCCTTGTTATCACAATGGTCTTGCAGGAACCAATTAAATGTTCCACATAGATACGTCAGTTTCTTCTGAGAAGAATATTCCCAGCCACCTCACTGTCTCCCACTGGCTTCCATCCTACCATCTCTCTCCATCAAGGGGACATGGTTCTAACATATAAATCTTTGAGGCCAAGTTATATCCAAACTATAGCCCCTCCATAAAACCACACTGATGTCTCTTATGCCATGTTCTGTAGATATTTTTGTTTTCAAATATAATGCGATGGACTGAACAATAAAGAATATTGATCAACAAATCCCTAAACAATGATTGGAAAGGAAAAGTAGAGTCTCACATCTGATGGCCCAGAATGCAGGTACAATGAGCCTGCAATATGTATAGGAACAAGATTACTACTGAGTTTTTACAGAAAAATGACATTTAACATGTTTTTAAAGGAGTGTAAGGGGAATGGACACTTGCTCATTAAGTACCGGCTCTCTCAGGGGCTCTGCATAAATAGTATCATTAATTTTTCTTGTTGCTATAGCATAACCCCTTTTAAGAAAAAAAAAAGTTACTGCATCTCTCACTGAAACAGTACTTAGCTTTTCATGAATATGGTATGTTTGTCCAGTTCCATTGAAGTGACACATATATTAAAACTAACACATCAAGCCTTGTCTTTGGAAGCTCCTGATGAGTTCATAACTCACCTTAGCTTACCAAACAAGAAAATTTTGAAAACATAGAAAGTCCTGTTATAAAAAAGTTCAACCCAGAGAATTTCTTGATATTACTCAACATCATCATTGATCACATTGTGGACCATGCTGTGTGGATAAAGATTCTGAATCAATGAATGCAATAGTACTGAAGAAAAAAGAAAAAAAAAAAGCACAATTCTGCTGGGGCAGTAATCACAGAGGGTCTACAGAGAACACATGTTTAACAATGAAGAAGCCTGTTAGATAAAATCAGGATTGGATATGTAAGGTGTTAGGCTCAAGAGAGTGGTGCAGACACAATTTGTGCATCAGGGAAGATTTTTTTTTTTTTTTAATGGCAACTACTCATGCTATAACAGTACAGTGGGGGTTCTTAGACTAGAAAATTGCATTCTACTACACAAAGCAGAGTTCCTCCTCATATAAGATCCCAAAGGACTAGGGAGTTCCCACATCCTGATGCCCCAGGAGAGTTTAATAAGTAGCCCATACTGTATGCCACAATCTGGCCACTTCTGATTACCAGATGATGGGGGAAGGTTGTGAGCTTTATTCTTTGTGACTCTGAGGTTTCAACAGGTGTTACTTGCCAGCTCCTGGCAAGAGAGGCTACATTGGGTGTGGGTGGCTCTGTGAGTTAATTGATTTTATCTATAATTATTCACAGGAGGCATGCATTATAGGTATATTTCTTCAGCTTTGGTTCATATACACAGGGTGGCTATTGGCTGTGTCATTTCCTTTCCTATGATATGAAAACGTCAAGGACTCCTTCAAGATTGACCCTTCAAAGTCCTAGATTTTTCCTAATTACAAAGGTAACTTATTCCCATGTTAAATGGCTCTTTACTCACAAGGTTATCTGTTGCATTCAAACTGTGTTTTATCTACAGTAGTTCAAGTCTACTCCACTCACTACAGAGTGGCTGGTGGGAATAATCGATCCCTTCTCTCATTTCCAGTATCTTTTCCTGATGTGTGAGTAGTTAGCCCACATCTCTGTTATCTTTCCTCCAGTCTGCATAGACTCAACTCCCTTAATGTTCCCTCATAGATCTCATTTTCAGAGGCTTTTATCATTTTTGTTGCTCTCTTCTGAACTGATTCAAAGTTATCTATAATTCTCTTTCAACTAAGGAAAAATACTGAACACAGTTACCCAATTGAGGCCTAAGAATGCTGATCGAGCAAAATAATTGCCTTATTTTTATCCACATTCTCCATGTTAATATACCCACAGCAATACCTGCAATTTATATGGCGGCAGCACACTGTTGATTTATACTCAGCTTATCAAGCATTACAGCTTCCACACCTATCTCCATGGGCCTGTTGGCGGTGCAGTTCACATTTGTTTTTATTGAATCCCATTTTATCGATCTCAGCCTTTTGTTCCATTTATCAGGAGGATTGCTTGCAGCACTAACCACCAATTTGCTTGCAATGACACAAGATCCCCCAATTCTTAATTGGGTAAATGATTAACATTTCCTATTTACCTCACCAAACCTCTGAGTACATAATTGAATGTCTGTATATGTGTGCTTGCCTGAGTGTGTGTGTGTGTGTGTGTGTGTATGTGTGTGTGTGTGTGTGTGTATAACACACACTAGGAAGTTGTGTTAGAAGACAAGGTAGTGTTGTGCCCAGAGACCCCCAGTGAGACCACTGAAGATGAGCACGCTGGAATGCAAAAGCAAGGTTTAATTCAGGATATCCAAAAACAATACAAGCCTAGGCCGGGACTTTGTCCAACAGATCAACACAGTGCCCGCTTCTCTGCAAGCTCAGTTTTTAAAGGCAAAAACCACCATGTTAAATCATTTAGGGGTGCTAGTATGGGTACAACTCTGATTGGTTCGCTTCTAGGGACTTTCTAGAAATCATGGCTTAATCTTACTTCTAAGGGGGTGGTTGCCTGCCACCATTTCTCATTGGCTGCCCTGTGGTCAGTTACCCTGGAAACCAGGGTTGGAACATTCTTTGGTCAAACAGTTACCTAGGGAACAAGGGAGAGGACATTCCATAGCCTGGCAGTCATTACCTCTTGACTGTCTTGTGACTCTACTTTTACAATTCCTGGTTTCTAGAATCTGGACTGATTGGTTTCAGTAACTCAAGGCCTATTCCAGTAACTCATGGCCTGTTCCAGTAACACATGGCCTGTACCTAAAAGGAGAAATATTAGGCTTTAGTTATAGGGTGAAAGCATTTTGATCTTATTTCTAAGATGGCTCATTTTGGTCTCACAATAGTTTTGTACTGTTTACATTGTTGACCATAAAAGCTGTTATCTATCAAGTGCCAGTTATATTGTTGAAAGGGTTTGCTGTTATATTGAAGCCTGCTTGGTGATGTTTTCAAGGTTTATTTAATTAAACTGTGTAAGAAAACTAGTCCCCACTTCTGTGTGGGCCAGAAGTATCTAGCAATATTTTCAAAGTCAACATAAGAAGGAGAAAGGCTAGACTTGGGTTTGGAATTGAACTCACAAAGGACTGTCACTAACACCTCCATTCACATAAAACTGTATGTGTGTAGTAACATATGCCTCACTCATTCTGCTCCTATTAGACAAGATTTTATAAAAACTAAGGAAGTGTTTCCATCCCCAGGGAGTCTCCTTTTTAGAAGGGCTGAGCTGGTGCTTTGAGTGATGAGGCCTTTGTTTCTGGGGACATAAATGACTCCAGCAGCAAAATTACTATTTACTATGGAAAGCCATGGTGCCTGAAAGCCTATGAATAGAGTGATCATAGGTTGTCCCTGCCCCCCCTTTTTTCTAAATTAAAAAGGCATCTGAACAACAGCAATATGATAATTAACTTTACTTCTATTTTTTTTCCTTATTCCAAAGTAATTGAATCCAAACACTATCCATCCAATTCACTGGCCTGAGTCAATGGTTGGTAAATGAGGTGCTGGGGCTCTGTTGGGTATTTTAAAAGTTCCTAAGGGATAGTGTGGATTTTAGCATACTAGAATTAAGAGATTGCAATGCTTGTTTAATTAAGGCTTTATGAGCTGACTATGTGACTTGCCCACATCAGCAACTTAGCCCCAATGTTTTCAAACCCAAAGTGCACATATGCTCACTGAATGATGAACTCAGGAGGCAACTGCTTCAGGGAATGGGTACCAAGCCTATTCTGCACAATGGGCCTTTGCGTGGTTAATATGAATGTGTCCATTTAGAAAAGGATAGGCAAACACATAACAGAACAACTGATAGATAATATAACTTTACTAATACTGATCATTTTGTGTAATATGGAAGTAAATGAACTTGAAGGACAGTTGCATCATGCTAGGTTCTCCTTAGTGCTTGAATCCATTACATTCTGTCCAGTTTTGGTATGCTAATGAAAACATTATCTGTTAAATAAGACTGGATTCTGGTAGGCTAATTTAGAAGCTGTTGTGTTCAGGGTTCAAATTTTAGTACAAACACACATGAGTTGTTGATGAACTGTAAAGATGAGTCCAAGTTCAAATCCTTGCCAAGGCACTTAGAGAGGACTGAGAAAAGTGAAATGATAGGTGGTGTAGATGGTGGCTTATTTGGGAGGCCCAAAACAGCTTGACCACACAGCATCCATGACAGGCCTAGGAGCCCAGACACAGCTTCTATGATGAGCTCACTGGCAAGCAATACCTAGACCCAGGAAAAGCCATAAGCTGACCCCACCCAGGGAGGGCCAGCATCTGAGGGAAAATACCTGACATTACAAACATTCCTAGCACACACCTATATCCTTAGACAAATGTCAGCTAATCAGGGTCCCAAACCCTGGAAATTCCCTCACCACAACCTCTGCCATAATCAAAACCCACCTTGTTCGGGCTGGGGCCTCTCTGCTCTCACCTCTGTATCAGACAGACAGAAAGACCAAGCTCCAAGCTTGAAATAAAGGCTCTTTGCTTTTACATATGGGATTTGGTCTCCATGGTGGTCTTTTGGAAGTCCCTGAGATCTGGGCATAACAGCTGGTTAAAGAAAGCTATATGAGAAGAGGATTGTGTCCCTGAAATGTGCATCAAATCCCTTGAGAGATCCAAGGCCAAGTGTGGTCCATGTGTCCTTTGTGATTGGTAAGATGTGTTTCCAAGATGGATGAGTAGTCTGCATGTGAAGCAGAAAGATCAAAGGGGTACAGTAGAGGGTGGGGCAAGCAAATTTCCTTTCACATATTTCCTGATCACTTCCTACAAATTCATTCTTTATTTAATGAAGTTCGTTTGGGAGCAATAAACAAAAACTTTAAAACTCAGTGCAACTCAGTGGTGGCGCAAGCCTTTAATCCCAGCACTTGGGAGGCAGAGGCAGGCGGATCTTTGTGAGTTTGAGGCCAGCCTGGTCTATGGAGTGAGATCAAGGCAAGGCCCAAAGCTACACAGAGAAACCCTGTCTCGAAAAACAAAAACAAAAACAAACAAACAAAACTCAGTGCAGACATTAGAGTTTACAAGAGCTTATGATTTTTACATTAAAGCCCATTAAAGTGTGTTTCCTGGGAAACCAATAGGAGGACTATACCATTCTTTTGGATTGCAAAATAGTTCTTCACTTAAAACTGTTTGGTAGCATTGAGATGTGACTTTTCCTATTTGCATAGAGTTTTGCTTAGCTTTAGCTTTCCTTCAACCCTTCTTTGAATCAGAATCTTTCAGATTAGGGTTTCAAATTTCCCTGCATTTTTTTCTTTCTCTTTTCAATCTGTACAAGAAACTACATTAAGGAGCTGCATCATGTCCTGAGCCTGCAAATATGGTGCCATGTAATGCTGAGTAAAGGTGTATGGAAGGAGACTGAGAAGGAAGTTTTTCTGACTCTTGTATTATCTCCTGCTTCCTCTTGTTCACAAAAATGTGTTACCAGTGAAAGACTTAATGCAGATACTCATATCTACTTAAAGTATAGAGAATAACTGACTGTTGATTTCTCAGCCTTAATGTAGACATCTAAATTAACATTTATCACCCAGGGAGTATAGTGGGTAGCTGTTCCAGCTTTGACCTGGAAGTACTACCCACAGTGAGGCTTCTGATAACTGTCATGCCTACCTATGACCTGCCCCTGAGGCCAAGATGGGAGTCCTTAAGACCCAGGATCTAGATGTGCTGACTGAATTCTCCTACTGCAGGATACTGAAAGACTGTATGAGCAGGAGCATGAGAGGAGTACTACAAAACATTATGATCTGGATAGCACACTTTCATTCCAATCATGAACACATAACAGCAATGGAGATCTGCACAAAATTGGGTCCTTCAGCATTCCATCACAGACAGAAAAGAAGCCCATGAGACTAGACATGGTGATGAATAAGAATGAACCTCATAGGTTAATTTAGTTGACTGCTGGGTTTCCAGTGGATGAAACTGTTTGGGAAGGACTAGGAGGTATGACTTTTAGGGGGTATGTCACTGAGGGTGGGCTTTGAGGTTTCAAAAGCTCACACCATCCCAAGTTGTGCCTCCTGCTTGTGTATCGGATGTAAGTTCTCATCAACTGCTTCAGTGCCATGCCTGCCTGCCTGCTGCCATGCTTCCTGACATGGTGATCATGGACTCACTCTCTTAAACTGCAATCACCAATAAACTCTTTGTTCTACAAGTTTTCTTGATTACTGGGTCTCTTCACAGCAGCAAAGAAGTGAGTAAGAAACAGCACTGTATTCTGTGAAGGTATTGATTATTAATTGTCACTGCAGGAAGAGTTATCATTTTAAAAATGAGATAGCCAGTAAGTAGTTGGAAAGGAGATCAGGTGTAGAGGAAGAGGAAAGAGGTAATGGAAGGTAATGGGTTTAAATATAATCACAAAACATTGTCTATATATGTGTGTGCACATGTGAGTGTGTGAAACTGTCAAAATTAAAAAAAAAACAAAACAAAAAACCTGTAACTTAAATTAGAATCCCTCTTCTTATTCCATTCTAGTGTGATTTCCACACAACATCTCATTCTTTATGGGATCCAGCCATAAATATCATCATCCCTAGGTCACTGGGTGTGTATTTCTGAAGGTTGCTATGTCATGGAAAATTTGGATTAAAGAGGGCATTATAATCATCTCTTGATGGTGGCTATTTATCAGAACAGTGCAGTGTAGGACTCATAACAAATAAGGAATGGGAGTACATTTTTTTCTACTGTAAGACTAAAAATGTTATGAATGTCTTCTTAAATTATATTCAGTAAATAGTTCATCCAGGAAAGACCTGCTTCAAATGTCAAAAATGGCTTATTTGACACCATGAGTCTACTTGTGTGATAGAAGATAATGAAACAGAGGTGACTGTTGAATGAAGGAAGAAAAAATAAGCAGGATTATGTGGAAATGTGGAAAGGATAGAAGTCAAGAGATTATTATCCATTAAAATGATCATGGTAGCATGATCCACATAGTTCTTGCTACAGCTACAAGGTCATGAGAAGGTTGAAGTGTCTTATTAACAGGGCTGGACACAGTCCCTTTTAAGGTTGATCTAATAGGTTAGATTTTGAACATTCTCTTACCTTTTGTTCAATACTAAAAGGTACAGTTAAAAACATGTAATATTAAAAATATGATTTATTTTAACCCTAAAAATATTTGAATTCATCTTATATATGCCACATGCACTCTAATACATGAATATCAAACTCCATGAAAATCAAGACATGGCTCATATATAGAACATTATAAAACCATGCAACATCAAAACTAAATATCCAGGTACTGCAATGTGAGTCTTGGGTTAAGGGTTGTAAAAATGAATAAAAATGTATTAAAAGTTTTGAGGTTTTTTTTTTTTTTTCTTTTTGTCAATAAGATTATTTGTGAAGAGAGATATTTTCACATAATTCTGTTCAATGGAAAATTGACATTACTAAGTTGTTTAGTTTCATTTAGATATTCAAGGATATTAAGGATTGGAAAGAATTTTCTCCCTACTTACTCTAACAACAAATCATTAAATGACTGTTTTTACTCTGTTGACAAATCTTCTTCATGGCTTTATAAATTGTTCCAAAGCAAAGCTAATTGTATAATTTTCTTATCAGTGTCAATGCTAATGACTTGCTATTAACATTGTTTTTAATTTGAATACAAGTAGAAGGTATCCCAGTGTATTCTGGAATATTCAGAAGGAAATTCTAACCTCACCAAGATAAATTAAAATATAACTAAGATAAATGTAAAAGAAAAAATTCTTTTCCAGAATATATTAGAACAAAACTAATTCACTACTGTATTTGATACCTCATATTCATCTCCTCTGTTTCTCATTTAAATTAGGGACTTGTTTTCCAGAAATAATATATTTTGCTCACTGATAAAAAAATGCAGATGAATTATGTGTCATTACTAACAAACTACTATCATAAACCATGAAACATTTTCATTGTTAGGTCATTTATTTTTAGTGATTAACTTTGTCCTACTTTTGTATCATACTATTCACACCTCTAATGTGTTGACACATTTAACTGATTACACCAAACCACGCTAAGTAAGAAGATGAATATATACTCTGTTCATATCAGTAAATCCATTTAGAGATCAGGCTAGACCATTACTATATCTCCAAAGATTTATAGGTGAAAAATAAAATTTCAGGTGCAAAAGATGGATAGCTTCTTTTCTAAAGGTGGGAATCCCAACAGATAAAAGCTACATCAAGGATAATAAAAGAATGCCACAACAATTCTGCTGAGCACATGTCTAATTGAATTGTGACTATACAATATCATACAGGTATTAAAATAGTTAACTGCTAATTAAACTGTGAATTATATATGTGCTGTGTAGTGATTCTCAACCTTCCTAATGCTTTGACCCTTTAATACAGTTCCTCATGCTGTAGTGACCTCCATCCATAACATTCCTGTTGCTACTTCATTACTGCAATTTTGCTACTGTTATGAATCATAAGGTAAATTTTTTGGAGAGAGAGACTTAAAAAGGGGATTATGACTCACAGGTTGAGAACCACTATGCTGTAGACTAGGTTCAGTCTGGTTTATTTTATTAAATCCATGTCTGGCAGGCCTGTTTCTCAAGAGCCAGCCACCATGATTACACTGGATATTTGTCTGTACAATGGAACAAAATGGTTTGGGGATATTCTTTAAAATGAGAGGTTGTCATTGTGCAATTAACTCCCATCATGGGAGAAGCACATTTAATATTCAGATATTTTTAATTCCTCCAAAACATGCAGAAATAAATCCTATTAGTCAGAAATTTTAATCACTTTAGTTACATCTGACAGTATTTCATTCTGTGCCCAGATCAGTACATGTATTCTTAATATTTCATCTGGTTTTGAAGTATTTTCAAGCGGACTATAGTTCCTTCAGGGCAGAAACCCAGTTTCGTTGGAGTTCTATTCTGAAATCTGAAATCTTGCTCCCTGGTCAATACTATAAATAATGTAAAATACGTGCTGAACTAACTCCTACAAATATCTGGAATCATACCATCTTCCACTTATAATAGGAAGGCAGGTTTTGCCAAATAAAAGCAGCAGTGTTTGTTTAAACAACAATAATCACAACAGAATGATGTGTTTTGACATGTTTCTCAGGATGTCCCAGTTGTGTTTTGGCAAGACACCTACAGCTATCTTCCAAAATCGCCACACATATCCAGGTTTGTAAGTAAAATAATATACATTTTCTCAGTTGTACATAATCCTGGAGGAAAGAGGAATTGCCTTGTGGTCTTTGACAACTCAGTTCATTGCTATTGGGAGCCTGTGTGTCATCTGCCCTTAGTGTCCTACCTTGCTGCAGGGCATCAGGTATGGGAATTTCTTCATAAGATATTGTCTGGTAAATTTGCTGTGTATCTTGAGTTGTTGGCACAAAACACTAGCAAGGAACAGCAAAGTAGGAAAAATCCCAGTAAACACTGCTACATATGTTGGCAGAAATAATCAAAACCAGGCCTGAAGCACCTGCAATTTTAGAACTAAATAGGAATTTGCTTCCTTATCAGGTGCAGTGATAAAGGACTCCTATAGCTTTGTGGGTGTCTCACTACAGCATGTGCCCAGAATTTGATAGTAAGGGCATTACACCTCTATAATCATTTCTCATACCCAGCCATGTCTTCCTTTGAAATAAGCTACAAAAATTGGGCACTTTTCTCAAGACAATAATCATAGCTGAGTTTTCCACAAGAATCAGAACATTTTTAGCCCCTGCAGAATAAAGCAGAACTGGTATTGGTCTTGCTCAGAAAATCAAATGTTCCTCTGATGGAAGACATGGCTACCTTCTGCACATAAGGCAGGAAATCCATTCACATTCTTTTGAAAGTAGATGTAACTATTTTTGTTGTTGTTGTTTTTCAAGACAGGGTTTCTCTGTGTAGTTTTTGTGCCTGCCCTGGATCTCACTCTGTAGACCAGGATGGCCTTAAACTCTCAGAGATCTAGCTGGCTCTGCCTCTTGAGTGCTGGGATTAAAGGTGTGCACCACCACCACTCAGCCAATGTGACTATTTTCAAGATGACATTTCAATAGAACTGTGAGCTTCTTGAGGGTGAACATTATATTTACTTGACTGGAGTAAACACTGGTACAGAAAGCGTTCTCAATAATCTTTGCTAAACCAAGGAAGTAATGCAGGGGAGAATCAAGTTCATCAACAAAGTCTTACCCTTTGCAGAACAATATCTTAATGTGACCTCTCTATTCTGATTTGAAGACACCAGTGGCCCTTCTTTCTCATTCTCCCTTCCTCATTTAACATCTGAGCCCAGGAAATTCTTAAACCTATCACTTCTAGCTCTGTGACTTACCAGGACTGTAGTCCAAGGCATCATTGTCTTTTGCCTGAAATAATCTCTTCTTCTATCCATTCTGGGTTCATGTAATTGGTTTTACATACTAGATTAGAGGGGTCTCTCTTAAATCACAAATTAAATGATGGATTCTCTACCATATTATGCAGATTCAGGGTCTTCCCATCATTCTAATGGTAAAGATCCACATCTATGGAGGAGTCTCACAGGTAATTTACTGATATCTCTGACCATGGTTTTTTTTTGTTGTTGTTGTTGTTTGTTTGTTTGTTTTTTTCCAGGCATGGTTTCTCTGTGTAGCTTTGTGCCTTTCCTGGATCTCAGTCCATAGACCAGGCTGGCCTTGAACCATAGAGATCCGTCTGCCTCTGCCTCCCGAGTGCTGGGATTAAAGGCGTGTGCCACCTAGTTTTTATTCATAATCATAAACCTAACTTTGAATTCCAACTAGATTTGGAGGGGAATGAGAATAACATGAAAACCAAAGAACTTCAGGGAGCTCAGAGATTATAGGGCACCATGAACAGATGGGGAACGAGCATTCTCCTGAGTGACAGAAACATGCCCACAAGGTGAAAGCATTAGAGTTGTCCACTGTCAGCAATGGTGATTTTGGTGGTCTTGCCATTCCTGGACTCCAAATGCTCCATATCTTCTGCATGTTTTCTGTCACCTTCCCTAAGACCACGTTTGCCACCCAACTGCTCGGTCTTGGCAGTATAGATACAGAACTGAGAACCACTTTATTTGGTCCAGCATTTGCTATACTTCCATTTCAAAGAGCTTGACTGAGTTTGAAGAAGTCCTATGTATAATCATTTGATGGATGCATATTTAACTCAGACTATAACACTCATGATGGAAACAGTGTTGCTCATTTTTCTTTCCTCTGTGTCCCTGGAAAATAGCAGAATGTCTGTCACACAGCCATCATGCCTAAAATATGCCTTTTGGGTGGATGGCAAAATCAATGAATGTGTCTCTGGGCCCCTTTATTTACAAGCCAGTATACTCAATTGAGCACACTATCCAGTATCCTGTGTCTTTTGGGAACCAGAAGCATCTCTTCAAGTAAATTTGCTGGAGTTTCCATATTGATCAAATGATATACACTTATTTACACACATTAAATATTTTATTAATTTAAATCAATCATGTTTGTACTTACACTCATTGTTGCATTTGCAGAATTAGTTTGCCTAACAACAGAGCTCATTTCCTATAATCAATGCCTATTGCTTTAAGGAAGATGTGGAGGATTAGAGTTATGGCACAGGGAAGAACAGTTGCCCAACTAATGTGCGAAATGTGAGGCCCAAAGCTGAATCTCCACTACCCAAACAGTGAGTATTCTGAAAAGGTTTGCATGCATTTGGTACTGTTAGAACAACCCTTGTATTCAAAGAACTCATCCACTCTTTCTCCTTGCAGTTTGTTTTTCCTCTCGTGTAACCCAATAGTAATCTCAGAATGGCTGTTGCACAACAGAAAATTGACCAAGGATGAGGCCATCCTCATTTGTAAGTACTTGAAGAAGTGTTATAAAGTAATAGTAATCAAAGACATATGCCCATTTCAATAGCTTAGAAAAGTCACCAAGCAGCTTCCTCATGGTTAAATAAAAGGATAGATGGACAACATACTAGGCAATGTTCCCTAGCACCCTAGGTACCATACCCTATAAAATAGAAGGCCAAATTGAGCAAGAATAGTGAAAGGGCCATCACTTTGTTTTTATTCCAAGTATTTAGAATTCCATTTGAAATTTTGTTTCTTTTATTAAGAAAATGCTATAATTAGACATAGTAGCTGTGTCATATTGCACTCTATATCTTACTAGCTCATATGCTGCCTACTGTGCAAAATAATTCAAGGCCCTGCTTCCTCCATTCCTATGTGTTTTTTATTTTATTTTGAATTGTGCTTCATGTTGTTCATTTGTAAAGTAGGGGTTCTATGTATCTTTTGGGGGGCAGATTCAGGTTTTAGAGGCCCCAATGCTTATATAATTGGATAAAGTGTGTATCTTTCTGAAAATCCATGCATACAAAACAACCTTTTGTGCACAGTTCATACAGTGCCCTCCCTGGGTCACAGAGCTGGGGGAATAACTTCCAGAGCTTCCCCTCAGCATTCTTCTTCTGAATGCTGGTGCTGTTCATGAGGACACGCTGTAATATTCTATAGAGCATCTGCCAGCATATAGCAATTAAGGGATGCTATTTCTCATCTTCACAACTTTGGCAATAATTCTCAAAGGTGTAAAAGTAAATAATTCCCACTTTAATTTGGAACATTTGATTTTTTTTTCATGTTGAATCAAACTACCTTCTTTTCCCCCCTTTTTTATTCATTATATTTGTGTTTTAATTTTACACATCAGCCATGGGTTCCCCTGTCTTCCCCACTCCCGCCCCTACCCCCACCTTCCCCCCAGTCCCTCCCCTCCATTCCCATCTCCTCCAGGGCCAAGACTCCCCTGGGGATTCAATTCAACCTGGTGGATTCAGATGTAAAACAAAAATAACTGGACTGCTACACAACTCTAGGGAGGCTACTTAGAAAACAGGACCCTAGGAAAGACACAGGGATCACCCAATGACAGAGAAATGGATGAGATTTACATGAACAACCTGGACGACAGTGGGAGTAATGAAGGGCAAGGTTTGAGGGAAAGAGAGCTTAGGGGAGCAGGAGATCCCAGCTGGATCAAGAACAGAAAGGGAGAACAAGGAATAACAGACCATGATAAATGAAGACTACATGAGAACAGGAAGAAGCAAAGTGCTAGAGAAATTTCCTCAGAAATCCACAATGATACATCCACTGTAGACTACTGGCAATGATCAAGAGAAATCCTGTCTGGTGATCAGATGGCCAAACACAGGGACACTTTGATTTTTTTTTTTTTTTTGAGCATGTGCCTCTGAGTTAGGTCATCTTGTCACTTGTTTACTGAATTTTTCCCACATACATGGCATGGAATGGTATGTTTAATAGTCAGAGGAGGGAATGCACAAGAAAATGCAAAACAAAATCTAATATGTGCAAGAACAAAACTGTGCAGTTGCCTTAGGAAAGTATGAGGCTGCTGGAATAGACATTAATAGAAGCATTTATTGGCTTATTTGTGAAGGCACTGAAGGAAGACCTGGCTGGCAGAGCTGATCGTTAAGTGGGAGTTTCAATATTATAAGAGAATCCAAAAAGATGAATTTTCAGCATTACAGAGGAACCCATAAATATGAGTTTGGGAAAGAATTCCAAACAGGAAAGAAAAGAAAAGGAACAGGGAACAGCACATTTGAAGCCTGCTCTAGAAAGAGCCTGTCATGCTTCAGGTTCATACTGAGGCTTTGTGTGCTGGAAGAATTAGGTGAGCACAGCAACCACCTGAGGACCACTGTTTCTATTAGACAAATACTCAACAGCAAGGGAGAAAAATAAACAAAAATAAATTTGATGGCTCTGAGTACAGACAGCTCAGAGCAGCTGCTCAAAGAATCTCTTTCTGGACATCACTGGCTAAAGGGAAAAAACAAAGATTTAAAAATTCCACAAGTTTTACTGACAACAATGGATTGAGAGCAGAAAACTTGCATTGAAGTTACCAAACTAAAAAAAAAAAAAAAAAAAAAAAAAAAAAAAATTCAAACTACTTGAAGCATTCTAGCATGAAGAGTGAAGATATGCAGGGTATCATTACAAGCTTCTGAGAAAAGCTATGCTTCTCAGGGGACAAGGAGTATGAATTGCTAGTTGGAACAGGTGTTGAAGAGGCTTATATTTCAGAAGGACACAACTTTCTGTTCAGCCACTGGCCTGACAGGAGGCAATTACTGCTATTCTCCAACCAGTTCCATTTATACTTTGTTCTCTTTCCTACACAGGGAGTCTTCTCAACTGGTGTTTATGAGGAAATTCTAAAATAACTAGTCACTAATCTTATGTTCTAGACTAAATGGAGATAATAAATCAGACTGGGAAGTAACCAAAGTCTCAAGAAGCAAAGAAATATCCAGCAATTACCCTAAAAGCATTCATTTTAACTTCATTTTCCATTCTTGGAATCCAGAACTAATTTAAATAAAGCCATTTTTGTGATTGCATTGCTTATCTGAAGATGCATTAATACTTAAAGCTCAATTTGATGTCACATGGAAAATGGTAACTGCAGTTTGGGTTCAATAATGACATATATACACAGGAAATTCTAACTTGACACAGCATGATTCTTGCCTTTCCTAACCCTTATTTACAAGGTTCATCTTTCAAAGCTGTTGAAAGATCTGAAAAAATAAGACAAGTCTGGAACCCTCATCAGGCCAGAAAGCAGGGACTCTTCAAATCTAATAAGCCTTCAGGGAGGGCTGTGACTTCTTCTGACTATTACTGTAAATTCTATGTATGTGTTCCTCAGGAGAAAGTTTTATGTCTGGCCATACCTGCTATCCAGGTTTGAAAAAATATGTTGGGTCTATCTCAATAACATTATGGTCTAGTGGAAAGAGTCAATGTTGTTATTTTTCTTGAGAGGGTATTCTACTATAATTTAACAGTTCAAAACACAATTCTCCCTAGTTCTTAATTTCCAATAAGACCAGAGCCAGTCTCTTCCCTAATATCTAATATGTCAAACTCCTTCAATATGTGTTGTGTTAACCTATATCCTCTTCTAGCCTTATGAACACTGATACCTCTGTGTGAGCTGTGTTGGCCATTGCCACCTCGGTAAATAATTTTGTTCTCAATAAGCCACAACTTCTGTTATATAAATAAACACATAAATAGTTGTACAGAAATAAGCATTGGAAATAGTTGTGTTCCCTTTGTGCAAGCAACCTACAGGCCCTGGATGGTATACTGTACACATGTAGCAGGTCTTATATTGGGATAATGCTTTGCTGTTTTAAGATATTTAGTATAGGTTCAGACAACAAATGGCATCTTCAAAAGTTGTCAAAGCTTTTATGGATGTTTCAGGTCCTGACACTGTCACATATTATATTTTTACCACTAGACAAATAACATTTATACTAAAGTAGTGTAATATATAGTTCTATAGATGTCTCCTATTTTTCTAAAATAATTTCAACTCATTGATACTATATGATAAATGATTATAACTCAAAATAAGGCATGGCTGATTTAGGTTGCTTGAACACTAATTTCTATCCAAAGGCATCCTTCTTGCCAAGAGGACGTTATAAACATCTATAAGGCAGTCACCAGTGAGTTTGACTTAGAGATGCAAGTCCTATTGACAGCTATCTACAGGTCATAGTTACAAAGGTAAAAGTATTGTACAGCAGAATTCACTCAAGAATTCACTGTCCTTCATGCCCATCATACTTATGGCAGGCTGTTTATTTAACAGACTGATTTTATTTTATTATAAATCTCTGACAAATTCATTTGCATTTTTATGAGTTATTCAGCAAAAATCTTAGTGAGACACCGGATAATTATGGATCTTCAGGTAGTTCTCATAGCTAAGTCTCTAGTTGCCTCATTGCCTTAAATCTGGAACCTTCAATATCACTGTCTGTCTATCTGTGTCTGAGTCTATGTCTAGCTAGCTATTTTTATAATGTTATAGGCACCTGTCTTTGTCCCTGTGTCCATCTCTCTGCCTCTCTGTCTCTATCTCTGTCTCTCTGTCTCTCTCTGTCTCTGTCTCTCTGTCTCTGCCTCTGTCTCTCTCTCTCTCTCTCTCTCTCTCTGTCTCTCTCTCTCTCTCTCACACACACACACACATGCATACAAATAAGGATACAGATTGCTAAATAAAAAGTGATGGCTTAATTTGCTTAGTGGGTGTGCTAGTTTTGGTTTTCAAACAATTCTCTGCATCATACTCTTGTTTGCCCCAACTATTATCAACATGCTTCTTCTTAAAGCTGAAGTTGTGTGTACTAAAGTTCACATCTCTTTGGGAGATTAATTATACAGTCATGACTAATTATCTGTGCCTGCTTATATGAGCAAGGCCATTATACACAGTGAACATCATAAAGATAATCAGTTTTTTAGCCTCTCAGCACAGGTCAAGAGAGAACCTTATTATTCTTCATAAACAGAATGAAATGACTGTTAGTCCAATCTGGTAGATGTGCATTCAGGAGTATGGTCTCAGAATCTATTTAATGAACAAGTTTGGAGAAAGAAATAGGGAGAAAATGCACATAGGTTTATAGCCCACAATCACCTGAAACAGAACCTACAAAGATATACTTAAAGAACAGTCTCCTTGCAATTGTCAATAACAACTGACTTAGAAAGCTGCCTGTCTGGATATTAGCTTAGGGGAGGAATTTAGCTTTAATCTTTTTTAATGCATAGACTTAGTGACCAACTTTAGAATACATATGGTCTGGAGATATTATCCTAAATTCAGGACCCTTGAAAATATGCAGGTCTGGCTTATGGCACCAAAATTTACATTTTAATCCATGACTCCTCCAGCTTCAGTGCGCCATATCCTCCTCTTTTCTTCTCAGGTGCTTAAGCACCAAATGTCAAGGGGCGGGGGCAATTTAGCAATGCAAACCAAAGCTCTAATCTATCACCCGAGGCTGATAAAGTTTGAAGAAGATGGTATAAATACTTTACCACTAGTCTATCTAGTATATGTCACTTGTAATTTAAAAGGTCTTTAAGCCTTTGAAAGGTCAATGTATACACTGCAGTATATCACAGAGAGTGCAATCCATCATATGCCTTCAGTGGTCCACATTCCACAACCCTTTAAAGTTTTAAGCTTAGAAACTCAGAGAGTGGTCATGAGAGCTCATGCTTTCCAAGTACATTTTTCACCCTGTGACATGCATGCTAAGACATTGCTCTTTTGTGTTCTTTCCTATTCTGCTTTCCTCATTTTGGAAATGTTCATCTCCCTGTTAACCATCTTAAGCTCTATGTTCCCTGCTTCTGGGAGATGTCTTAAGCTATTAATGTTAAGCCTTGCAAACCTATTTTCAGTATTTGTTATCATTTTTATAGATTTTATCATTAATGTTTAAACTCCTCCTAATTCTTTTGAAAATGAAGCATCTTAAATATGTTTCCCCCATATCACCTATAGAAAGTGCCTTATACAAATTAAAGCAGGTTTCTTAAAAATGACCAACCATATCACAATGACATGAAGAGCAGGCACAGTATATATGTTTTCTGGCTGCAGCCTACCCAGGCTGATTGACATCTATATTTTTAAGCTACCGTAGGATGCACATGGATCATGCAGTTAGAATCATTCAGTCAGAGACAGGTTTCCCTAAGAATCTCTTGAAGCAGTTGTAAAGATTCACATTCCACAGCTCTGGCAGATCTAAACGATCATCCCAGGAGGAGCAACCTGGGCATCCATTTGTTTTTAAGAAGTCCTTTCCATCACCACCACTTACTATCCATCACATAATTCTAACAACATTGCATGTCAGTGAAACGTTGTCTCAATTACTATCAGTCCTTTCCCAAAGGACAAAAGAAGGTTTTATGGAATAATGTCATAGATTTTCCTCGGCATTTTGTTTTAGTTATAATAACTCTCATGATTTAAACATTCATAGCTTGAGAAATGTTAACATAATAATACTGAATTTATTTTCCACATTATTTCTTTGTGATTAGGTTAATAGTCTTTCAGTTAATTTGATGTACAGTAAAAATAATGAAATCTGTAGTTGGTTTGCTCTGAAAAAATGGCTATCCATGATAGCAACTTGCAAATGATTTATGTAATGTAATAACCATCACAATATATATATATATATATGTATACACACATATATGTATACACACACATATATATACATACATATATACATACATACACACACACACACACACACACACACACACACACACACACACACATATATATATATATATATATATATATATATATATATGGCAGAGACAGACAGACAAGCACACACACATATAGAAACCAAGTGCAGTCTGAGCTACTGTGAATTGTGTACTATCTCTAAGGTCTCAAAAAGAACTAGAAAAAGTCCCTGGAGCTTTTCCAAGGGGCCATTGACTCTATCATGGAGTCTGCTCATAGAAGCAGAGAGACAATTTCATAACACTTCAGGACCTCTTGGGTGGACTGAGTATGCACTACAAATATGTGACATTTACCTGTTATTCAGCACCAGTAAAGGGCTCTTCACTTTTCCCTACCCCTTCTCAATTGTACAGAATATGGAATGATAAGATTCTCAAATGCAGCCGGGTAGTGGTATCGCACCCCTTTAATCCCAGCACCCAGGAGGCAGAGGTAGGCAGATCTCTGTGAGTTCAAGGCCAGCCTGGACTACAGAATGAGTTCCAGGAAAGGCGCAAAGCTACACAGAGAAACCCTGTCTTGAAAAACCAAAAAAAAAAACTCAAATGCTCATCAGATTTACTGAAGGAAGTAGCACATCTGCAGTAAAAAAGTTAAAGATAAATGTGTTGGATGTTTTATATTCCTCTCTGTGTTCACTGTGCACATGTTTTGTGGCAAGCATTAAAAAAAGAATTATAGGAGATGCTCACAGAGCAAAGGGCTAGAAAAGCTAAAACAGAAACCATTTAGTTAATTTCATCTTTGCTGTTTGAAAGATTAATTTCTTTCTTTCCCTAGAAATGTATATTTTTGTTAAAAATGTTTATTAAGGGGTGTGTGTGTATGTGAGAGAGAGAGAGAGAGAGAGAGAGAGAGAGAGAGAGAGAGAGAGAGAGAACAAATGAAGGAGGGGGGAGAGAGACTGAGAAACAGAGAGGCTGATAGAGATGTAGACACACACACAGATAGAGAGGCAGAGGTACAGGCACACACACACACACACACACACACACACAGACAATTGCAAGAGTTGATTCTCTTACCACCATGACAGTCTTGGGTATTGAATGCAGATCTCCAGGGTTGGTGAAGCTTTACCTGTTGACCTATCTTTATGATACACATTTTCCTTTTAAACTGCTACAGTCTTATATGTCTCTTTACATGTTTTAACTGTTTTACTGGTACATTTGTTCAGTTAATCCTCTACATGATGATTTATAAGTGCTTAATGCTTTCTGTAATAGTTATGGTATTGGTTTAAACTATTTTTCTATTATTATTTCTTTTTAACGATATCCCAATGAATTCATTTTGCTATAAAATATTTTTTAAAGTGGCATGGCTATGTCAAATGCAAATAATATTTTAAAGCTCATGACCTGTATAGACCTCTCAATTGTTTCCCAAAATTTTTGTTCATTTAAATTCTACCACTTTTATGTGGGCAGCAAACCTATTGTATCAAATATCTAAACAAAGCCACTTGAGTTTAATGTTTAATAAAACCTAAGGTAATATTCATTTTTGTGCAATGAATTTGATTAATTTAATGTTGTCTACTTTATATTTTTCTGCGTGTTCTTTTACCCACTTTTTAAATGTTTGGCCAGTTATTTATAGATCTATTATTTTAATAGTAATTCACTTTCTATAACAATGTTTTTCTCCTATGCTAAACTTGATTTTAAATATCAATGTCTATTTAGATGGACGTGTTTGTTTCCTGAAAATAATTTTTTAAAAAATTTTGCTGTAACAAATCAAAGATTCCTACACTCTAAATTATATAATAAGCATTATATTTTCTTCAGAATACATTAATAACCTATTAAATATTTTGTTACATTGCTCATATTGATTTTTTTTGTTCCTTACCTATAGGAATTGAACCCACAGGTATGATTTTAGAAGTGTAAATTTTATTAAGTGTATGCTATTTTTAATCTTGCTTTCTACAGGACTTCCAGCATCTGGAATAGGCATATCACACTGTGGCACTCATGAAATAATAATTGACTCAATGACTATTCTCAAAGAGCAGGTGGAGGGATTTTCTGGTTTTGAATGATAAAGATAATTTTTTATAATGTTATAGGCCCCAGGACCTTCAAACTATTTGAAACAAAGTAGCATAGTGCATTCTAGGTCCAGTAAGTTAGAACTAGCCATTTCAAACAGTGTGCAGATTTTCTGAAAAGGGGTGTATTAACATATTAAAGACATCAAATATCTTTCATCTACAAATAACCAAAATTCATGTGGCTAAATTATCATCACGTCTAGAAAACAGTTGGAATCTTTGAGCTGCAGCATCACATATCTTGGAGGAAATTACCATTCGAAGGCTTTCCCTCCTTGCAGAAGATGGTGAGCTAATGTTGAAATGCCAGCGAAGGCAGAAGAACAAAAGACTGTTGCTGGCAAAGCAGCTGACAAGAATGGAGAGAGAATGTTGTGGATTGTAGAATTGATCTCATTGAGAAGGAACTGAAAAATAATGCATGGTACTTCAAAGGGGAAAAAACTCCTGTCATGGATCTTTTCAGTCCAGATTCTTGGTGAAGCAGAATTGTGGAAACAAGCTAATTACTGTCTGTCTTTTACTCTCCTGGTGTAGAACAAAAGGGGAAAGGAAGCTAGCTACCCATTGTTTTCTGAGTTTACTGATGATGAAACTGTCGTACCTTTTCTGAGGTGTCTTTGTGTCAAGATAATTCTGCCCTAAAGTTGCAACCAGAAACATTTCAAAAGTGTAGCTGAGATATTGGTGGAAGTATTAAGGCCACTCCACGTAGTTAAAAGGGAGGTTTATTTTGTGGGGTAACTTACAAGTGAAGGGATAGGTTACAGGGTCAGAAAAGGGTGAAGTGCAGTCTAGTAGTGTTCTCTGGAGAACTCTGCTCAGTCTACCTCCAGTGTTCAGGATCCAGGAACCAAGAAAGCCCCCACATCCTGATCTTGGGTCTTAGGGGCTCCTGTCTTGACCCACCTCATAGGTGTGACAGTTACTAAAAGCCTCAATGGGGGTAGTACTTCCAGGACAAAGCTGGATCAGCTACCCACTACAGGAAAGCTTTTAAAAAATATCCAAATCCAATCCCATACCGATGAAATGAGACTCCTTTAGGGTTGGGTGAGTTTGGGAGGGTTGAGGGCATTAGCAAACATTCATCAGTATGCAGTCATGAATAAAACTCGATGAGAGAGAAGAGTGCAGCATACACATCACAAAGAGGAGAATCTTCATAGGGTGTGAAGTTTTCCTCCAGAGTTCTGCAACTTCATCACAGGGGGACAAAGAAAAAGCCCTTGTCAGTGACTTCAGATTTCAGCTAACTCTCATGTAAATACCAGGCCAAGTCCAGGGTGTTTTTGGAAAAGGCCAAGGGAAGCAGTCATCAAGAGTGGTATTTTCTAAGTATTTCTAGATTGCTGATTATTTATAAAGATCAAATGATATTGGGTAATAACTCTGCTGTGAAGGAACTAAAGCAACAACAGAGACAATAGCATATGTCCCAGTCCTTAGTATACAGGCTCTAGAAACGACAGCCTTTAACTCCTCTGCTTTAGATATTCCCAAGTGAACACAAAATCACAAAGTTGGAGCTTGCTCTCCAAGATCAGACCCTAATGAAGTGGTGAGGAAAGTTCTACAAATGAATGACTGTCTGAATGGAGAGAGCCTTTCCATCAGTACTGAATACATCTTATTTAATTCTTCCAGACAGAGAGAGTTTCCTTCCACTTTATGGACAGCATTCTCAGTAAGTAGACCCAAACTCATACTATCTGAACTGAGAGACTGTGCTTCACAGTGCCTGTTTCCAAGATTTACTCAGCTGCTGACCCATTGCAGACAGTTAGAACATTCTTAGTTTTCACCCTTCAGAAAATAGAGCAGTTTTATGGCTATGCTCTCTTCCATATTTACTTGCTCTTCTTTGCAACAGAATTTTAGAAGTAAGTTCTCCTAGAGTATAAATAAGTTCATGCTGATTTGTAATATATCGCCAAATCACTTTTCTTTTTTTTTCCTTTTATATTCATTGATATTTCACCATGGGTGTTCAGTCCCTGGAACTGGAATTACAGACATTTGTGAACTGTCATGTGGGTGGTGGGAGTTGAACCCAGTTCCTTTGGAAGAGCAGTCAGTGCTCTTAACTGCTGAGCCATCTCTCCAGCCCACCAAATCACTTTTCACAAATGTTTTTTAAAACTAATTCATACTAACTCCAAATTGGAATTCATATCTAATTGTATCTAATTTAATTAATAGATATTATTTCATCTCATTTTAAAACTTCTATTCCATGCATCAGTAAATTATAGAATTCCTGTTGTGTAGGCTTTGCTTATCCATTGCAATATTCCCTGATACATTTCAATATCATTGTAGAAAGTTTTTCAGTTTTAATGATTTGGGTGGGAGGGGGGCTTTTTTGTGGTCAGAGCTTATCTCTCTAGTAGTGAGTAAGGCCCTTCAAGGTAGAGGTTATTCTTGTATGCTTCATTGCTACATTCTAGTCCTTATTATCTACCATGCCTGAAGAATAAGTGTGTCAAAATTATACAAGATTTGGCATACTAATTCCCACATCTACTGGAAGAATTGAGTGAACTGGTATTGATCATCAACTGTTACATAGTTTAAGACAATAAGAAGTCCAGTGAGCAACTATCAGAAAAGAATACATCCAAAAACAGGTAAGGCACTGAAGATTCTGAAAACCACAGAAGATAAGTCTAAATGACTTGAGTGGGAATGATCTGAGAGGCCTTCCAGGAAGAAGCAAAATAAAATCTCTTCATTGACAAAACTTTTTCAAAGGAGAGCAATAGTATCTTCTCTGTGGCTTGAAGCTCCTGCCAATAACCACTCAGAGGAGGCAATGGACCCAAAGAGAACAACCTGCATGCTGTAGGTGCTAAAGGAATCCTAATTGGCCCAATTAATGTGATGACTTTAATTTGTAAGACAGCTAATGGTATTGAATATGCTTTCTTGGAAGCCAAACCTCTCTAGGTTGTAAAACAGTGAAAAGAGCTGCTGAGGCACTCCTGGAGTGACTAAATACTGTATTTGCTCATTGTTTTACCCACCCCTTTCCTCCCCATAATTTTAAAGAGAAAATAAAAGGTATTTTCTCCCCATAGAAATTGCCCTGGCATGCCGCCTTTGTTGGGACACAACCCAGGGCAGATGGGAAGTGACTGCTCATCTCATTCTTAGGACAGTCCAAGAGAGGATCTCTCACTAGTGTCTGTGTACACCTAGGGCAGCAGTTCGAAATCCTGGGAGCTTGTACTCTTTTCTGCCAAAATAAGCATGGTTATTTTCTTTAAAATCCAAGAGTAAACTGTGATGTACGTGTGTAGCCGATGCAAACTGTTCTTGTCACACCCTGCTGTTCCCTTGAGCTGAAAAGCATCACAATAAATTGCTGGTTGTCACTACCCATGGAACATCTGATTAGCTCCCTTGCAATGTGATCTCCTGAAATAGCCCTCTACTTCCCATCTCAGCTCCCTTGCTAGGGAACAGCGTGCTCAGGGCTCTGCTCAGACAAGGCTTGCTGTGAATCGTCTCCACAAATTCCCATAGGATGCTCAGAGTTTTGAATAATTAAGCAATCAAAGACGTCACCAAGAATTAGGAACTTGATCAGGGCATGTGGATTTATGTAGCTCTCACTTGAAGTAAGAAAGCCCTTTGACATGAAAAAGATAATAAGAAAAAAGAAAGAAAAAAAGAGAAAAGAAAAGAAAAAAGATATTCCAAATGACTCTTCTTTTCCTTTCCTTTTTTGAATCATCATGTTTTTCTCTTTTTTTCTTCTTTTGCTTTCAGCACAGATTTTGGACATGGTCATGTAAATAAAGTGGAAATACATACCATCACTGATCATTTCGAAATCCTTGCTGTGTGTTTCTATATTAATGAGTAATAAAGGTATATTTTTTCAAAGCCCCAAATTTCACTGGACATCAATACTTATTCGAATATATTTATTTACTAATTAATATTTATTTATTTATTTTAGATTTTGAGTCTTGTTCTCACTACATAGCCTAAACTGGTCTTGAACTTATGACACAGCCCCAGCTCCCTGACAACTGGGAATTACCCTATAGTGCCCTGCTCATTTTTCAGTGTTTCTAGACCAACTATACAACAAATAGTTCTAATCAATTATTAAGCAAATTTTAAACTGTTCAAATTCTCTTGTCCTATAAGGTAGCCACTAGTTAAGTATGGCTGTTTTGTACTTGAAATGTGACCGATTGATGCTGAATTACACTAAGTATAAAATACACACTGGGTTTTTGACAATGTAATAAAAAAGCATTAAATATCTTATTAACATTTTTACTCTGATCACACATTGAAATGTATGAATTTTATGTATTGTTAAATGAAATATATTATACAATTAATTTTAGACATTTAGTTTGTCTCTCTTAAGTGAGAGCAGCTAGAACATTTTTAAGGGTCTATCTGAACTGCATAATACTTCTATGCTTCAGCTCTGGCATCACTGAGTTACCCCTGAGAAGATGTTGAAGACTGAGTGCTACCTGAGAATGAGTTGCCTCTCTGAGAGAGTAGAGCTGTCTTAATTACGGTACAGTGTATGGATAATAATGCAAGTGAATATTTGCTAGCCAGATGAAACCCTGAGACAGGCAGACAGGTACAGGCCGAGGCCAAGGATGCAGATCTTTACATTCCTCCTGACTCCACTGCCCTGTCTTCAGTAGACCATTTCTGCCACGACAAGCTCTCAGGGCTCCAGAGCATGCAGGTGTGCCATCATTGGAGCCTTTGTCTTTCATCTTCAATCTGAACTTTTGACCAACCGCCTTTTTTAGAACTGGCCTAAAGCAGGAACTCTGATAGCATTTAAGAACAAAAACATAATCTGTCTTCCAATGCAAGTATAGCCAAAGTGAATTTAGTTTTATTTGAAAATATTTGCCTTTGTGAAAATGCATATTCAAACCAGGTTTTTCTTGCTTTCTATTCTGATGTGGCGGAACCAACTGCTATATCAGTTGAAGTATAGATTCCAGAGAATTCCCACCAATAATGATAAGGCTTGGACCAAGGAACAGGAATCTGAGTTTAGACAGCATCTCCCTATGTATTCCCATGCACTCTAATGTGGGAAGCATCAAAATCTACAGTTTTGTTTGTTAATTGTCCTTTTAAAAATTATTATAAGCAGCTGTGTGATAGTAGCCCAGGCCTTTAATACCAGCACTCATCAAGTAGAGGCATGTGGATCGCTCTGAGTTCAAGGCCAGCTTGGTCTACAAAGCAAGTTCGAGGACAGCCAGGGCTGTTACAGAGAGAAACCTTGTCTCAAAAAACTATATATGTATGTATCTCTCTCTCTCTCTCTCTCTCTCTCTATCTATCTATCTATCTATCTATCTCTACACACACACACACACACACACACACACACACACACACACACACACAAATATATATTTGCAAAATCCTTTTTTGAAAAGTAAAAAAAAAAAAAATCTTTGCTAAGTAGCTTTAGGAAGTTTAGTAGTTAAAGTGCTTGCTGTGAGATCAGGATTTTGGAGCCCTAGATTTGGCACCCTAGAAATCCACTTAAATATATAATTGTCTAAACGCTTTGTGAATGTGGAGGCCTGAGGTACCAGCTTTTTAATGTACAACACAGACATGGGATCACCAAAGCAGGCTGCCTAAGAAGACTAGTCATATCTGTGAGTTCTGGGTTTGATTGCAAGATCCCGCCTCAGGATTAATTTAGGAGGGCAATGAGGGTAATTCCAGATATCACCTCTGGCCTCCAGATACACAATCATACATGAGCACAAGCACTCACATAGGTGCAAGCTACACAGTGCAAAAGCACGCATACATACACATGCACAGCATACACACATGAAATGGAAACAAGTCAGAATAAACCTTGCTGTATTGTGGAGAGAGAATGGTTGCCTCACAGGGAGTGGTTGGGTACTCTGTCCTTATCTCCTGAGAAGCTGAACATAACCAGAGTACTGTCCTTCAACAAACCTAGGGATATGCCATATTTTGAAAGCTTCTCAAGTCTGTTTGTTCTGTTTGGTTATCCTGTTTTTATTTTTGTCTTCCCAGGACAAAGTTTCAACATGTAGCTGACATGGTCCTTATGTTCATGGAAATCCTTCTGCTTCAGCATCTCAAGTACTGGATGTGCAAACATGAGCCAATGCAAGTACCTTAAAGTTCTTAAAAAAAAAAAGCAATTAATAAATCTTTCATGGTGTTATTTGACTCTAAGTCCTAAAACATAAAAGTATATGCTTTTAAATTCATCTATATATTATCAAACATTTAATATAGATTGATATGATTGAGATCTGAGGGCATAGGGGGGAGCTCTAGATTTCAAGAGTCCCCAGAAAATAACATGAGAAAGAAATTCTTAGATTATCTCAGATAAATTTCTACTCATGTCTATCCAGAGGTAATTGGAGAGAGAGAGAAAAGACTAAGAGGTTGTTTAGAGATAAGGGTGACATACTTCAGACAGCAAAATCTGTCAAAAAAATTGTAGAGTATTAACCTGGAGTCATGTCAGGTGGCACAAAAGGAAAAATGGCATCATTTTCAGAAGGCTGGATTCTGGATTGGGATTGTCTACTAACTGTTTGTTTAGTCATCCGAAACCTGTCTGGCAACAAGAAGATACGGGAACATCCTTTGAGTTCTGACAGTCTGTGGTTTTATTTAGTTTTCTCGTTCTTTTTTATTAAAAAAAATAAGTTCATACATGTAGAGATATAGACCTGTCAGTATAGAAGACTGACATGGGAAGATTGCTTGAACTAGATTTAAAGAGCTTAGCGTCAAGCCCGTGTGTCGTCTCATTAGATAAAAAGTAATATTGTAGGGTACAGTCATAGGCAGCAGTATCAAGTTTTGAGAATGCTGTGGTCACTGCATGACAAGCCTGATTGCTAAACAGGAGACAGAGGAGCTCCGCTGGAGCTGGGGTGGGAAATTGAGGGCAGTTTCACAGCCAACTGCTTGTGGGAACAGAGGGGTTGTGGGCAGGGTCACCCCAGGAAACATCACATGACTGGCTTCCTTGTTCGTGCTCAGCATCATTTCAGCATCCAAGAGAAAGGAAGGCAGGTGTATGGGAACGCAACACATCTTTATATGTCCTTGGGAGAATGACTCTCACTGTTTTTCATTATTATTTTCAAAAGAGTACATCAGGGAAGCTGGTTGAGCCAGCTGCCTTTTGAGTAAACAATAAACCCGAGTTCAGGGGGCAAAATGACAATGCAGATGGGAAAGTCAGAGGGTGGACTTTCCTCTCTTAACCCGACTAGTGCAAACTTTTTGAATCTCGAGTTATAAATAAATGATAGAGTATTAATGTTGTCCTTTCTTGGTCCTTCTCCACTGCCCCACCATGAGATCTTCATCACAGGACTTCCTACCACTTTGTCTTGCTCTTTCCCCTTTGTGCTTGTCTGGGATCAGAAGGAAAAAGAAAAAGGAAAAAAGAAAAAAAAAAAAAGACTTAGCCTACATGGTTCAATCTGCAAGAACAGACATGCCTATAAAAATTTAAATAAACCTCAGGGCACATTTGGTCAAGTTTCTGAAAGATCATACCTGCAGTCCTGAAATTTCCTTTGTCTATTGTCTATAGCTAGTTAGCTGCCTGCTTGTTTTTGAGCATGATCCTAGGTTGGTAGCACTCTCCTTGTCAGGTAAGCACATAGATGTGACATAATTAGGCCTGCTTTTGGGGAGCTTATGATTCAGAGGCAGCAGGTCGTTCTGAAGTGTTCTCAGGGAACAATCTTCACTGAACCTCAGTCTCAACAATGGCATTATTATAATCACTATTGTATGCAATGCTTGTTGTACCCCCAAGCACCCTCAAAAGTGCTTCATGTTTATGTACTTGCTAATCCTTACCACAACTTTCTGTACTTGGTATTATCCTTGTTCCCACTGAACAAATGAGAAATCAAGCACCATGAGACCTTTAGTCACTTCTCCAGAGTTGTGCAAAAAACAAGTTATTAGGTGACTCTAGAACATGTTACACGTTCAGAAAACAATAGTCTATGGTGTGCCAAATAGCATATTCTTGACAAAAAAAGAGATAGGCTCAGAAGCTAATACATCCCAGGGTCAGATCAAAGTTCACCCATACACCAGCTGCATGATTTGATAGCAACTTATTCAATGTTTTCAGACTAGAAGTTTCAACATCTGTGAAAAAGTGGAGCCTATATTTACATAGGTATTGTGAATATTAAAAAAAATATAGTATGACAGCATGCAATGTCAGTTACTGGTAGTATTATCTATAGTCTACTACTAAAAACTACTAAAGACTGTTTCTCTCCCTGATATGAAGTTTCTGCTATTCTCCTTTGCTCATGAAGTCTTCCCTCCTGCATGACAGGGAAGCCCAATGATGCATGGTGAGCCACACATCGCACCGGGGTAAGGTGTATCCCATAGCAAAGGCCATATAAGGGACACAGCATATGTCTGAAAATTCCAGGACAAAGCTTGCTTATTACATGGAAGAATGGTTGGTTATGTTAGTCCCAGAGTTGGTTTCTCAGTAATAACACATCTCAGTCCATCGATCCATGGTTTTATTTTCAGGCTTATTTAAGCAGAATATGTAAAAAGCAAAACATCAGGCAAATGCAATATAGAATTAATCCACATACTTTCACCCATACAGTTTCCTCTGATACCTATTTGTTTGTCCTGATTGTAGAAAGCAGAATTCAATAAGGTAACAGACTAGGGAATATATTTAGGATTATGATTTTCTCATATAGTGATGTAAATGATGTTATGTAGAATTGATATCTTTATAGTGATTCGTTTTCTGAAGTGCTGGGCCAAAACCAGAAATCAACATTGGTACTTTTGGCAATTCATTTGCAGTATTATGGTGGCTGTCAATCTTCTAGAGATAAACAATATGCATATATATATATATATATATATATATATATATATATATATATATATATGCAAACATACAGATGATTCATTTTTCTAGATCAACATGTGAATATTTAAACAAAAAAGATGATGTTTTACTCATGTGTATGTGAGGGAGTGGGTGTGGTTGTGCACCTCTGCCTGGAGGGTACCCCAATGATCCTGGAAGACGGAATTGGCTCTTCTGGAGCTGTGGCTGGGTTACATAGAGTTGCAAAACACCTGATGCAGGTACTGGGGAGCAAGTGTCCATCTTCAGCAGGTGCGGCAGAACTCTTCGGACCTTAGCCCCAACATAGATCAATCTTACAAGAAGCAAAGGGGAGCTATCAATAAGTTTTATTATATGATAGCTAATACTGTCGACTTTCCAGGATCTAGAATCACTGAGGGGACAAGTTTCTTGACACACCTCTGAAGGATGATCAAGATTAGGTTAACTGAGGTGGGCAGACTCATACTTAACTCTGCGGTACTGTTCTGTGTGCTGGACTCCAGAGAGAAAACAAAGGAGGCAGCAGAACACAGACAGCCATCTCTCATGGCTGTCTTGGTGTGAATGCGGTGGGACCACTGCCTCATCAAGCTTCCACAGCTATAGCTTACCCAGCCTCACAGACCTTAGCCTTGAACTGTGAGCCCAGTTAAAACTTTCTTCCTCCAGTTGCTTTTTGTCAGGGCATTTTTTTTTTCACTGCATCAGGACACATAATAAATATATTCTGTAAGATTAAAAGCAACTTAAGTCTACTTTAGCCATAAGAGCATCTTGTTTGCTTCCTTTACTCTCTCCAGTAGCGAGACAGTACATAAGAATATGAGATGTCATGAGATTCCGGGAGAAGAGGTGAGCATCCAGTGCTAGGTGAAGTGATGCTAAGAGCATCGGATTTCCTTCCCTCATTTACCTTAGCAAGTTTGGTATCCTCTACAATTAATAACTCTAGCTTCTTTGGTATTGTGGCACTCCTGAAGGTTATCCCCTAAGTTGTATTTTGTAAGCGAACCAACAAAATAAAACTTGTATGAGAAAAGCTTATGTGGTAGTTTGGATGAAAATGGCTCTATAGGCTCATGGGCAGTGGTATTATTGGGGGATGTGGCTTTGTTGGAATGGAAGCGGTATTGTTGTAGGATGTGTATGGCTTTGAGGTCTCAGTCTCCTCCTGATGCCTGGGGATCCAAATGTAGAGCTCCCAACTACCTCGATAGCACCATGTCTATGTGCCTGACATCAGGCTTCTCACCATGACAATAATGGATTACATCTCTGAACTGTGAGTCACACCCAATTAATTGTTTGTCTTATAAGGGTTGTTGTGCGCAAGGTGTCTTTCACAGCAACAGAAACCCCAAGACAGCTTATAATGCAAAATTTTAAATATCCTTGAAAGAAAAACCTAAGATCTCTAACCAAATTTGTTCCTTGTGCTCTACACTATGGACTAAGCTCTTGGTGAATTAAAAATCAGATTATAGGCAGCTTGTAATAAAACAAAACAAAACAAAGCAACAACAAAACCTTCAGACTAGGCTCTTAGATTGTGACTTATCAAACCAGTACTTCCCTGTTGTCTGAGATGGTCTGCACTTGGTTGTGCTTGGGGAGGGGTGTCTTTTGTCCCCCTCCAGCGTTCCTTTAAAAGTCCTTTGGCAGAGACAGTCAGGGTACGATGGATTAGGATCCGGGCCCTCTAGAGGCTATCCTGTATTTTCTATCTGTTTTTCTCCCCTCCTTATTTCTATCTAATATTTCCTGCTGTTGATGCTCAAGAGTACCCTGCAGAAAAGTGGGGGTGGGTTGAGCCCACACTTCCCAGAAGCTAAGTGACACCAAGTTTTAGAATGCTTCCTTGTGAATAGTGATTACTATACAGCATGCGTGTGTGTGTGTGTGTGTGTGTGTGTGTGTGTGTGTGTGTGTATGTGTGTATGTCTATTTTAAGATATATGCACATTTCTTTTTTTAATCTCTTATTGAAAACATATTATTTTCTCACATAATATAGCCTGATTTTGGTTTTCTCTCGCCTTCTCCTCCCAATACCTCACCATGTCCCTTCTTATCCAGATTCACAACTCTTCTCCCTCTCATTAGAAAAGAAAACAGGCATCTGAAGAATAATAATGAAATGAAATAATACAGACAAACAAATCAGAATATGACAAAAAAAGAGAAAGAGCCAAAGAAAAAGCACAATAAATGCTTATAAACGCAAACACACACATTCACATACTCAGGAATCCCATAAAACTCCAAAATTGGAAACCATGATATGTACAAAAAGGACATAACAAAAACAAAAACAATGCCCTGACTTAACATTATGAGACAAAGAACCTTCAAAGATACAGGACATGATCTTTTCTCAGAGCTTTACAGTAATTTTCACTAGTAAGGAGAGGTGTCTTTTAATGTTCTAAAATGTCTTAAGCTGGAAATGGTATGCAAAGTTTCCACGAGACTTTATATCTTACTTTCTAGCTAGTCAAACTTATCATTAGTCAAGTATCACTTTTACCTTGCTTGAACCAATTTTAAAATACACACATGCATGCTATAGGTTTATTTTTTATTTATCAAACCTCATTCTATAAGCCAATATTACTTTTCCCCAATGGGTACAAATACTTGTTCTCATGAATTTGGGTAGTGACAAATGTTTACTTTGGGGCCTGTTTAGTCATTTTTGTATATTTTTATTATTCTTTCTATTAGGGGAGCGCCCCCTGGTGGAGCATTATGAAAATGTTTACAATGTGTTTTGACTGCTCTGTTCCTTCGACAGATGTGTTTGAAAATACTATTTTTATACAAAGCATACTCATAGCTAGATTTTCAAAAACAAATAATCTGATGGATTCCAAGTATTCTTTCTAATCAGAAGGGCAATGTCTCAAATGTGTCTCTTTTTTCTACATATTAGGTGCATGTGGCCAGTCGTGCAATATTCTCTGTGGGTCAGCATTGAGTGATAAGGGTATTTTGGCATTGTGGTCTTGCATACAAATGCAGAGGGATCATTTTCTTCTTTCTTACTCATCCCTTATGTCCTTGATTTTTTCCACTACAACAAACACAGTTCTATTTGCTGGGGGATTTCCCTGGATAATACATCCATGTGTCCCAAAGATGCTAGGTATTTGCAAAGACTAAGGCACATCTTTCAGAACAAGATCCCTGTCAGTGTAAGCTGGAGAGATTAATAGAAGTTGTATGACTCTGGGGAGATCAGCTTGGTTCCCTGTGTTTTCCTAAATGGAAATTCAAATTGTTCCTTATAAAACTAGAAATTCTTGAATGACTTTACAATTATTTGCCTCTCAAAAAAAGAAAAAGCCTCATTTTCACTCTCACTGGAAAGACTAGGCAACACAGCTCATCTTTCCTGCTGCAGGTTGAGCATGGGACCCCAGAAACATGCTAAAATCCCAATCTTCCAAATCTGTACCTTAATGTCATCATTCTTTAAAACCTAAAGACCTTATTGTAGTTAGTTAAGATGAGATCAAGCTGAAGCAGAGGTGACCTCTGATTTAACATGACTGATGTCTTTCTAAACAGGTGAAATTCCTACAAACAGTCAGAAATAAACATATACAAAGAACTTCACTTGAATTTGGAGATTGAAATTGGAGAGATAAGTCTACAAGCAGAAGAATGTTAATGATTGTCTCTGGATCATCAGAAGGTAATAGGGGTACATGGAGACCACAGGTTTTTCCCATAGCCTTCAGGAGAAAGCTATCCTGCCACATCTTAGTCATCTTTATTGTAGCCTTCTAGTCCTCAGAGCCATGAAATCAGGTTCATCTACGGGTACTTTATATCATCCCCAGCAAAGTCATCTTTCCCTGGATGCAGGTGCTTGTCCCCTTTCTATAACCTTTCTGAACAAGGATCAGTGTGCATAGGTCACACCTTCCTTGGCCACCTATGCCACAAATCATTGAGGACAGAAATGTAGGGCAGAAGACAGGTTGGGTGTTGGCATTATAGAGACTTCCCAAGCACCAAGTATTTCTTTCCTAATACCAAGACCAAGCAGGAACTACTTTTCCAGCAACATGGGCCCAAATCGCAATGGCAATGCAACATAAGGGTCTCTTCTCTTTCCCTGGCCTGTGTTTTCAGTTATCCACTTGTGGTTCTTCTAGCAGGCAAACACAAGGAACTGATATGACCCTTTGAGAACTGATTGTTGTAGTGTTTTTTTTTTTCTATTTAATTTCATTTATTTGTATTTTATCTGTTTGTGTTACCTACATGTATTTATGTGTACCCTGTGTCTGGTGAATGCAGAGTCCAGAAGACAGAGTCAAACTCCTGGAACTGGAGTTATAAATATTTTTTTAGCAGTATATGGATGCTGGGAATTGAACCTGAGTTTTCTGAAAGTGCATTCAGTACTCTTAACCACTGAGCTGTCTTACCAGGCCCCTGTTGGAATATTCTTGGGCGTTATGATGACCCATTTATAATACAAGCTTTCAAAGCGTGACTTCTAGAGCAGAGTGAGGGGTGACATAAAGTGCCTCCCCCGACTGTCCATTTTCAAAACCGTTCAGCAAACACAACCTAGGCCTTTTCTCCATTTCCCTCCCTCATTGTTCAAACTTGATCCTTTAGTGCATCTTTCTTGTACTTATTGAAACTCTTTACATCTTTCAAAGTCAAACATTTTACATGAGGCTTTTCCCAACTCCTCCACTCTATTCATCTCCAAATTCCCAAGTCTTGTTGATTATACCATGTCATTGAGTTAGAGCATAGTTGGTGACTGGGGTATTGTGTTAGCCCAAAATATTGTGTGCTCCTTAAAATAAACTTATTTGGGGTCAGAGAACAGGATGGCCACAATATTAAACATGAAGATAGGCAGTGGTAGCACACGCCTTTAATCCCAGCACTAGGGAGGCAGAGCCAGGTGGATCTCTGTGAGTTCAAGGCCACATAGGAAATAGCCAGGCAAGGTGATTCATGCCTTTAATCTCAGAAAGTGAGCCTTTAATCCCAGGGAGTGATGGCAGAGAACAGAAAGATATATAAGGCATGAAAACCAGGCACCAGAGCTAGTTAAGCATTTGGCTGGTTAAGCTTTCAGACTTTGGAACAGCACAGTTCAGCTATGATTCATTTGGATGAGGACTCAGAAGCTTGTAATCTGAGGAAACAAAACCAGCTGAGGAACTGGCGAAGTGAGGTGTATGTGGCTTGTTCTGTCTCTCTGATCTTCCAGCATTCACCCCAATAACTGGCCTCAGGTTTGTTTTTATTAATAAGAACTTTTTAAGATTCCTGCTACAGGTGATAATTAATAAAGTCCAATAAAGACAATGACAGCTTTTCTAATTTCTAAATACACCTCAGTGCATGCACCAGGCTGTTGAGCATACAGGAAGTGGGGTGAACAAGCCAGCTTTACGTACTGAGATCAAATGATTAGCATAAATTATTTTAATGCACATCTCTGTCTCCAAATTACATATATGTCAGTGAATAATGATGTTGGAGTCTAAAAAATAGGCTATACTCTCCTTATATTACTGAGACAAACATAATTGTACTGATACAATATCAAATGGTATTGATAGTTTAAAACTAGTTTGAAAAGGAGCCTCAAATGAGATTGGAGCAGTTTCAGGCCTCAGATCTTCATAAGATGATCCACGCTGGGAAAAACCCCACCCTGAGAGGATCTTCTGAGTTATCATAGCTGCTCTCTGCACCTTATTTTTCTCTTCCTTTCATTTAAAACTCCTGGTTAAATGAGGCTTCTTCCTCACCACCATCATTCACAAGACTATGCAGAGGGCGCTGGCATTTTCTATCATATAATCAATTTCAAACAAGCCCCCCAAAGAAAGAAAAGCAATTCTGTGCTATTTCCTCTTTTTAAAAGAAGTGAATAACACGGGGAAGGAACCATCTAACAGAACACCGGTTTCCACGCTAGCAAGCCACTGAGCTGCTTGCGGCTCCCAGCCACCTTGATTAAGGTGTCAATCCTCCTCTTCATTTGTATTTATTATTTGGGGAGGACTTTTTTTCCCCCTTTAGTGTTTGTTTATCTTTTTCAATTTTTTAAAAGTCAGGAAGCATCGTTTGATTTACTACCCCGCTCCTCGGAGATAGGCAACGCTAATGAAGGAGCCCTCAGCAAGTGTAATTAATACCCGCCAGGCATTCCACCAGTCAGCATGCCAGGATCCTGGACCCAGGGAGAATGGAGTGGGAGGTCTATGCACAGAGCAAGCAATGTGACCATTCAGCCCCCGCATCAGCAGCAACTGAGCAGAAGGTGAGAGGGGACAATGGATCAGCAGCAGCCCACTGGTCAAGCACAGAGGACCAGAACAGTGAAGCAAGAATTGTGGAGATCTCTGTGAGGAGGGCCCACAAGGCCTGCTCATCAAGGATGGATGCAGAGACAGAGACAGTGTGCGTGCTGCGGCTGATGGATCGCTTCCATTTAAAACACAAAAATAAGGCAGCTTGCCAGAGCAGTTTGGGCCAGTTTCATTAAAACTCTTCATTCATCATACTGAAATGAGGCAGTGTGTGTTATTGCACTGGAGCAGGCTTAGTATCAAAGCTATTCCCATACTAAGTGCTGATTCAGGCAGGGCAGAGCAGCAGGTGGCGAGGAAGACTGAAGAGAGGCTGCAGCCAGCATTCCCTGGTATTTGTCCCACTCCCTGTCTGAGCGCTGTACCTGGAGCACAAGGGCCAATCAGTAAGGACCCGTATCACAGGGAAAGAACCAGGAACAGAGTGGTAAAGAATGAGAAACAGAGATCTCACTCTCAAGTCACTCTCCTTGGAGAAAAGAATAAGAACCATCATCAGTCTGGCTTCTCAGTGAGGATGTGATGTGCCAGCAGCTGCATCTCCATATGTTGCTTAATGTGCTCATGGAAGACAAGTTTCCATAATTGTACAAAAATAAATATCAGTGTGTGTGTGTGTGTGTGTGTGTGTGTGTGTGTGTGTGTGTGGTGTGCATGTATATGCAGGTTCTAGCTCATGCTTAAGAGTAAATTGCGAGTATAATCTTGTTCCTGGTATCATGCTTATATTACAATTTATTAACCCTTTATAGGGGCTACTAAATCTTTGGTGGCCCAAGGGTCTTTCTCTACAATATGAAAATGATGCTTGCATTCAATTGCTGAAAGGCTTTTTTGGTTCACATTTCTTGAGTGTATAAGTTAGGAGTGCATGTCTATTCTATTAAAGGCAGAGCAGTGTAATGACTAAGCTGAGCACAATATCTCACATCTTCAGTCCCAGCATTGGAGAGAGACAAGGAACAGGAGTTCAAGGTCATCTGTTCTATACAGGAAATTTGAAGCAAGTGTAGATAGGCTACATGAGAGCCAACTTTATAAATGGGGACTGTGAGATGGCTCAGTGGGTAAAAGCACTTGCTGCCAAGTCCAGTGACCTAAGTTTTACTATCAGAATCCACCGGAAGGTGGAAGAAGAAGTCCACGCAGTTGTCATTTGACCTCTACACAGTGTCATGGGCATGCCCCCTTACTACGTATGCTGATAATAAAGAATTTCATCAAGTAAAACAGAAGAAAGTGGTTAAGTTAATAAATTGTATTTCAAAATTTCCTTAATTCCTTCCTTCATTTCCATTTCAATAACCTTTTTCCTTTAAATGCCTTGCTGGGGTGTGGGGAACAGAATCAGACCACAGTGAGAGGGACCCACACTAATAGCAGGTTTTGATATAGATACAGATATATCCCTGAACTTGGTTACGTGAAAAAGGGGGACAAAACTACAGAGCAGGGCTTGACCTGATTTTCATTCAACATTTAATGTGTCCTTTGCCATGCTCTGCCAGCCTTTCCTATGTACAATACACATCCTGAAATATTCTGGTCATCAGATTATTAAAGCTTCTGTAGTAATGTTGTAGGTACTATAAAATAAATAGAAACAAGGTAGGGAGATGGGCCTGTGGCCAGGAATACACACTGCCCTTGCACAAGACCAAAGTTTAATTCCCAGCACCCAGGTCAGCAGCTCATACCAGCCTGTGCTCCAGCTCCAGGGGGATTGGTCACCTCTGACCTCTGCAAACACTTTATTCTCTCTCTCTCTCTCTCTCTCTCTCTCTCTCTCTCTCTCTCTCTCTCTCTCTCACACACACACACACACACACACACAAGCATAATAAAAAATAAAAACAAATCTTAAAAAAGGTGGGACCCCCCCCTCAGCCATGAGAGCACCAACGTGAGTGCTGCTGTTAATAATTTACTGTGTGCATGAAAACTTGTCTTTTGCCTGGTGGGGTCGGCGGTACACACCTTTAATCCCAGTGCTCAAGGCAGAGGCAGGTGGATCTCAGCACGGTCTACAGAGCAAGATCCAGTTCAGGCACCAAAGCTACACAGAGAAACCCTGTCTCAAAAAGCAAAAAAGCAAGCAAACAAAAATAAAACAAAACAACAATAAAAAAATTGTCTTTTGGTTTTGGTAGATCCTTTGCCTGATTCCTCTTATTTTAAATTATGTTTATTTACTTATTTATGTGTATATTTGTATTTATGTGTATGGACATGTGCTTGCTACTGCTTGCATGTAGAGGTCAGAGAACAACTTCTGGGAGTTGCTTCTCTCTTTTTAGCATGAGGGTTTCAGGATCAAACTCAAGTCATCAGGCTTGATAGTGAAAACCTTACCCATAGCTGAGTCATCTCATTACCCTGATTTCTATTATTAAGGTTTATTCATTCATTAATTCACCTCTCTCTCTCTCTCTCTCTCTCTCTCTCTCTCTCTCTCTCTCTCTCTCTGTGTGTGTGTGTGTGTGTGTGTGTGTGTGTGTGTGTGTGTGTGTGTGTGTGCCCAGAGAATCAATAGAGGACATTGGGTCTTGGGACTTTAGAAGTTGTAGTCACAGCGACAGTGGGAGTAATGAAGGGCAAGATTTGAGGGAAAGAAAGCTTAGGGGAGCAGGAGATCCCAGCTGGATCAAGAACAGAAAGGGAGAACAAGGAATAACAGACCATGATAAATGATGACCACATGAGAACAGGAATAGGCAGAGTTCTAGAGAGGTCCCCAGAAATCCACAATGGTATATCCTCTGTAGACTGCTGGCAATGGTCGAGAGAAAGCCTGATCTGACCTAGTCTGGTGATCAGATGGCTAAACACCCTAACAGTCATGCTGGAACTCTCATCCAATAACTGATGGAAGTGGATACAGAGATCCTCAGCCAGGCACCAGGTGGAGCTCCAGGTGTCCAACTGTCGAGAAAGAGGAGGTACTGTAAGAGCATGAATTGTTGAATCCAAGATTGCAAAAAGCAGAGGGACAAATAGCCAATCGAATGGAAGCACATGAATTATGAACCAACGACTGAGGAGCCCCCAGCTAGATCAGGCCCTCTGGATAAGTGAGACAATTGAATAGCTTGATCTGTTTGGGAGGCACCCAGTCTGTGGTACCAGGACCTGTCCTTAGTGCATGAGCTGGTTGTTTGGAACCTTGGGCTTACACAGGGACACTTTGCTCAGCCTGGAAGGTGGGGACAGGACCTGCCTGTATTGAATCCACCAGGTTTAAATGAATCCCCAGGGGTGTCTTGGTCTTGGAGGAGATGGGAATGGAGGGGAGGGGCTGGGGGGAAGGTGGGGGTGGGTGAGGGAGGGGGAAGGACAGGGGAACCCATGGCTGGTATAAAATTGAAACACATAATAAAAAAAAGAAGAAGAAGAAGTTGTAGTCACAGGCATTGCTGAGCTGTCTAAGTAAGGTGCTGGGATCCAAATTCTACCCCTCTGATGTAGTAGTAAATCCTTTTAACTGCTGAGTCATCTCTCCAGACCTATTTCCTTATTTTTCAACTTTTTATAATTGTTTTTTTTCTAATTTTATTTTTTAGATTATAATATAATCACAATATTTCTACCTCTTCTTTCCTCCCTCCAAACTATGCAAAATACCCATCTCTACTCTCCTTCAAATTCATACTTTCTTTTTTTCTGCTAATTGCTATTGGCCTTCATGTATGCAATATATATATATATATATATATGTATATCACTAAATGTAACCATCACAGTCCATAAAATATTACTTGTACACATGTTTTCAGTGATGACCTTTTGTCACTGGACAAAAGGTTGCTGTGCTCTTCCGTGGGGAAGGGGAAGCCCACCCGCCTACCCCTCTCACTTGGTTTGACAGCAAAACTCCATATACCGCCCCATAAGAGATAACTGTACTCACAGTCAACAAGTAACATGCATGCATGCATATCTTGAGACATACATAGAGCACTTCAGCATAAAATTTCTACTTTAATTGTATGTTTTTCCAGAACTGACATGGATATGCAACTGTCACAGGGTCAGAGTTAACTCTTGTGCTTGGAACATATACCAGAAAGACAACATTTCATACCTGGCATAAAATAAGTATTTAAATTGTTTTAAAATGCTTTCACTATTCATTTATTCAGTAGCAATATTCTACTTCTAATGAAAATCAAGGCACTGAAGATGCAGAAATGAAAAGATAAAATGTCCCTAGCAAAGAAGTGCACACAAGCTAGGTTGACAAGTAAGGTATCTATGATAAGCGATTCAGGAAGACCCAGCGAAAGAGATACAAGGATTCAATACAAAAGGTAAAGTGCTGAGAAAATACCTTCCTGTAGACAGGCAATGCTCCAAGTCTATATGGTTTTGTTGGTTGTTGTAGCTATGAGTTTTGTTTTAAATACTGAGCAAGAATACTGTATAATACTATTCAACTTTTACAAACCTGAAGTACATCTCTTTCATATGACACTACTTACTCTAAGCTCCATTCCCTGCCCCTGGTCTCTGGGGTAGAGCTATTGATGAATGACTAATAAAGGGTAAGTCAGGGGCAAAATTAAACTAAAGAGACTGAGTAATTATTATACTGAATAATTGGCTTCTCAGAAAATGAGGGCTGATTGTATATATAATTACTGGTTAACCCCCCAAAACACATAGGTTCATAATAAAAACTGTACCACTCAGAATAGGTAGCTTGATGAGATAGAAATATGCCCTGAAAGTCAAATGTTAAAACAAAGGTTATCATTCATTCAATGTCTATGGATTAATTACAGACTTAGAGTAGCCGAGAATAGCTCTCTAACAGGAAAACAGTGGCACTATCATTTTTCATTATGGTGGTCACAAAGAAAATAGCAATCTAAATAATCATAAAAGTGTTGCGCTTCCATGCAAGGGCTTCCTGGCCTATCATCAGGTTGCCCAAGAAAATATATCTTCTTTTTCTGCTAGAAGTAACCTCAATCATTTCTTATTTATTGTGGTTGGCCTAAATAAATCTATAGAAAAAGCCTAACACTTACATGAGCTAATGGTTGTAACCTTTTTAGAATTTCAACTTTGGTGTTTGGATATGTCAGTTTTCTATATACCTGAAGAAGTCCATCAAAGAAAAAATATTGAGAGTGTGAATTTATGTTACTCTTTCGTAAGTAGCCTTCAAAGGAAAGACTGCTTCTTGACGGCAAGGGCAAGCGACACAACAATGGGGGGATGTCATTAGAACATTCAAGTTTATTAAATTAGAGTGTCCTTGAAGTCTGTCTGCTACTTAGATAAACTGAAGAGCAAAAGCAGTCACAGGACATAGAAGACATAAGAGAAACGGCATGTATGCTGCCTCTGTGGTGTGCCAGGACTTATGGATAGGTAGTCTCAAAAATGTGTTTATGAAATTCTGTAGAAAGTTGATGTCATAATCCATTCCAAAGCAGCTCTCTCTCTCTCTCTCTCTCTCTCTCTCTCTCTCTCTCTCTCTCTCTCTCTCTCTCTCTCTCTCTCTCTCACACACACACACACACACACAGAGAGAGAGAGAGAGAGAGAGAGAGAGAGAGAGAGAGAGAGAGAGAGAATGAAGATTTAGAAACCATGAGGAAATCACTCAGTTTTTTTTCCCTGCAATATGTCATTTTAACTTTTATGTATTTTCTCATATTGCAGGGGGGAAGGAAACTTGAAAACCTCCCTAAAACAACCAATTTCATACATTACACACACACACACACACACACACACACACACACACACACACTCCACTGTGAGGATGTAAGCTGCATGCTCTAAAAACCAAACAGATATATCAGATGTGGCTTATAAAAATCCCTATTAGGAGAGATTTTTCTTTAATTTTTTTCCTGATTTTATTTTGATTGTCAATCTTACCGCTTTACCCTGTGTTCAATGTGTTTCATTCATTTGGCATAGAGAAGATAAAAGGAGCAGTGATATTACTTATTATTGTAGGTTCAAATACCAACATTGCTACTTAATATATTCACAACATTGGACATGATACTAGTACACAATGCCTTAGTTTCCCTGTTTGAAAACTGAGGTCAATCTTTACATGTCTACCACAAATAGCTAATGTACAAAGAGTACTGAAGGGAAGCCTGTTGCTCAGTCCAGGCTCCAGTGCACTCTGCTTTAGTCTACTGATCATGTAGATAAAAGCAGGTTGCAGGGGCTCACACTCAGCAGGGGCTCTGCAATACCCATTTCCTGTCCTCATTAGAAATCACGTTGTTTCTTTTCCTCAGGAAGATGATGTAGATGAGTTATATACATTCAATTTCCAGTACACTTTTATATCTCTTTCTCCCTGAATTATTCTATATCTGTACCTTAGGTATTTTACTTTCCCTACAACAAAGGTTCTCAACCTATGGATTGAGACCTCAGGGTGTGTGTGTGTGTGTGTGTGTGTGTGTGTGTGTGTGTGTGTGTGATCCTTTCATGGGATCACATATCAAATATCTTGTATATCAGATATTTACATTTTGATTCATAACAATAGCAAAATTACAGTTATGAAACAGCAAAAAAAAATAATTTTTTGGTTGGGGGTCACCACAATGTGAGGAACTGTGAAAGATTGAGAACCACTGGATTAGATGAAGAACATGGTTATCAATACATGAACTAACACAACAATATGGAAACAGTTTCCATAAAATGTTCTGCTTAAGCTCTACTATGCTTTGACTAGAATAATATGTACTTATTGGTGAAATTGTTAAGGCCACTCCACGTAGTTAAAAGGGAGGTTTATTTTGTGGGGTAACTTACAAATGAAGTGATAGGTTGTAGGGTCTGGCAAAGGTATGACGCAATCCAGCAGTGTTCTCTGGAGAACTCTGCTCCGTCTACCTCCAACGTCCAGGGTCCCAGAACCAAGAGAGACCTCTCCTCTAGATCCTGGGTCTTCAGCTTCCTCCCTCAGCCCCGCCTTGTGGGCGTGACCATTACCGAATCCTCAATGGGGTTGGAACTTCTAGGCCAATGCTGGGATGGCTACCCCACTACATGGCTACCCACTACATGTACTACTTTAAGAAAAAAATAAAATATTTTTTTTTTGAGTTGTGAATGAATCCCAATCCCACTCCATCTTTGTCAAATGATGGTTAGTACTTATGACAAAAGAAAAATCAATGTTGGAACTCTATTTAGGTATTTCCATCCTAAAGATTTTTTAAATGAAGGAATTTATTTCGATAAGTGTTTCTATTCTGAAAAATTTGTTCATCATCTTAAAAGAAGCCTTTGGAGTTACCTTCTAAAGAAAGGATAAGCATGCTTTTGGGGGAGTTGATGGCAGATGCTGTGGTATTCTACAAGATCCTCATCCTGAGGACAAAAATGCTCATTTGCCTACTACTGAGCCACTTTGTTGAGATGTCAGTAATTTCTCTCTCCAAATTTGAGGTTTCTAGGGACAGACTTCACTCACTTTGGTTCATGGAGTCCTACTAATGTTGTGAAGAGTATGAGGATGAAGCAGGAAGGAAACAAGGGGTGAGAAGAGAAGTATAAGAGGGGAAGAGAGGGCAGTGCAGAGGAAAAAAGAGGAAGTGAAAGGGGAGAAGAGAGGGACAAAGGAAGACAAAGAAGGGAAAAGGAGGACAGTAAAAAACAGAGTGGAGGGGAGGAAACGGGAGGGAAATATACAAAAAAAGGAGAGAGCTTAACAAATACAAGTAAACAGAACAGGCATTTATCATTGAACATCTCCAAAGACTGCATGTCGGTTCATGGTAATGCCTTAAAGCAATCATTTCCTATGACTTAAATACTATTTTCTGCTATATGAAGAGTTTTCTTTTCTTCCACCTATACCATCATTTTTCTTCCAACTTTGAACTCTTGCAGATTCTATCTGTTCTATATGCAGTCTTAGACTCACACATAGCTTCCTGGCTTCTTAGAAGTTTCAAGTGTTTCAAATTTGATTTTCTGCCTCAAGGAACTTGCCCCCTTTCTTTCCCTTAAGCTTCCCACTAATCTCCTTTCTCCTTTTGGTTCTCTTTTCTCTATCATGTAAAGTTTGAAGAGAAATGATCTCTTTAATAAAAGCACCATGATGGAAAATGGGTAGTCCCGCTGAAGACTCTCAGGACGGCTGAAAGATATTGTAGTCTTTCACTAACAAAGGAATTGAAGATTAATACCCAATGCTCATCTCAACAAAAGTCCCAGTTCTAAGAAAATAAACTAATGTACAAAACAGAAAAATCCCATTTGTTGATGTGGAAATTTTTTGACATTTATTATGTATACAGAAAAGTATAAATTTAAAACTGAATGAATAATTTACTTTGTACAATGAGTCAAAAATATAAATTTAAAATTTTATGAATAAATGAAACAAAATCACTAGTCCAATCCAAGCAGATTTTAAAGTATGATTTGCAGTGTTGGAATTCAAATGCAGTGCATATGAACTCCTGAGATCTGAAGTATGAAGTGTCAATCCTAATTGTCAATCAAACAAGCATTCATTTCTGTGTAGCTGATAGTCTATGCATTTTTGGTAGTCAAAGGATCTAAAATAGAAGTATATCCAGAGAATGGACATTGGCCATTTCTTAAATCTGAAAGGAACTTAACCAGCTACTGATCTGGTAACACAAAACACATCTACTAAAGTTATTTATTTTCAAATTGTAGATGCTACTTCTTTCTTTTCTTTCTTTCTTCTTCTTCTTTTTTTTTTTTTTTTTTTAGATTTCTCCATGTTAATAAAACCATAAAGTTCAAGACATCCAAATGAAATGTGCTTATATTTTTTTCTTGACCAGTGGCTCTCAACCTGTGGGTTGCAACCCCTCTATGGTTGAATGGCCTTTTCACAGGGGTCTCATATCAGATATCCTGCATGTCAAATATTTACATTATGATTCATAACAATAGCAAAATTACAATTGTGAAGTAGCAACAAAAATTGTTTTATGGCTGGGGGGGTCACCATAACATGAAGAATTTCATTAAAGGGCCACATTGTTAAGAAGGTAGAGAACCACTGTTTTAGGCAGTGGTGAGTCTCAAGGATAAGCAGGCATTTCATTTGTAGAATGGGTAAAGAGCTAGCTATCTTGGCATTTATGGTCTTGTTAAGTGTCATTTTAAATATGTCAACAGAGTCAAATCTCAAGCCCACTAAACTTTCTCTTGATTATTCTTATACATGTTAGATTTCCCTCTTCTGATATTCTTCATGAGGCTGCATCACAGAGCTGTTCTCTAGCTTCCCAATCAGGTGATCAGTTTGGTGTCTGGAAAGTATCTAAAGCTTATGGTGTGTACTTTCAATTACATCTGTTTCAAGTGAGACAATATTTTAACATCCTATTATTATATTTTCATCTTGATTACTGGAGTGGCTGCTAATGAAGAGTTTTTTTCTCCAAATTTTATTAGACCAAATGCAAATTGAAGAATCACTAAGACATAAAATAATGAGGCATTTTAAAGGATGAGAAAGAGAAATAAGTATAATGCTGTGCACATCCCTTAGCTAATACAGTAGTGGAGATTTGAGGTACCACAGAGAATGAGAGAAGTACCTGGGTGACTATAAGGAGTCTGATGTAAAAAAAAAAAAAAGAAAAAAAGAAAGAAAGAAAGAAAGAAATAGAAAAACAGCAACAAAAACATTTAAATTTCTTTGTTTCCAAAATTGAGAATATGTCTTCTACTTAAAATTGTCTTCCTTCAGGAATATTACCAACCTAAACCACTATAAAATTTTCGATTTTCTTCATGGAAATAGTGCCCCTTCTTGAACTATTTTTTGACATATATTCGATCTTATTTTGCTTTTATTTCAGAGTTATGCTAATGTAACAATTATATTTAATTAGGATTTTTTTCAGGATACTACACTTCAGTAGACCATGACTCAATAATTATTTCTTAAATGTTGAATACATGGCCAGTGGTTATATACAACTGGTTAAAATATTCAATATAGTTAATACAAAATAAAAATATGTTTTGGTTGATGTCAAAATTATAACACTGAGATAAAACTATATTGGGAAAAAAGTGCAAGTTTCTCCCATTTCATACTATAGCTAATGCTTATTTTCTAAGAATACCAACCCACTGTTATCCCCAGGAAAGCATATCTTTCTTCTATGTTTTTTTTATCTATAGTGTTTTTTACCTAGAATATGTTTCCTACAAATTATCTAAATAATTTGAAAGCATGCATATCATCACATTCTTCCTGTAGCATCTGGGTGCCATCCCTTTTACCCATCAAATTAGAAGAGCTTTCTTGTAAAACCTTAGAAACACTAACACCCCTGTGAAAGTTCCCTAGTAGGAAGCCAAATCATCTTGGATATGTGCCCACAAGAAGATGTAAAGAACATTAGGGGATAATACTTAATTATTTTTTATTAATGTTTTGAGTTCCAGAAAGATTCATGTTCCTCTGCATATCGTTGTTTTCCTTATGCATGACATAGAGTTAACGAGGTAAGTCTTTGATAAATATTTATCTATCAAATGATGAAGTTGCTTTATTTGTTTCTTCAGTATTCACCAATTTCTTTTATTTTGCTGCAGTTCTGTTTGCCTACTTCCTCCACAAAGGTGACCCATGGCAGTGCAATGTTAACACCTTGTGGCAGGTAATTTTGTCTAGAGAGCCAACACTTAGATACCAACCTTTTGTTCCAAATGCCATGTCTTGTTCCTGTTAAGCCTATGTATGGCAATGTGGAAATAAATGCGTCATTTGCACACAAAGGTCTCAAAAGGACATATATTAAACATTGTTGATAATATGGAAATATTACTTATTATATTCAATAAGGCTATTCAAATAAAATAAGTTGTTATTCTGTTGATGTTAGTTTATTACTGTAGTGTGTTTCCTGTGGGTGATATAGGGCTGTTCTCAGGATAAGAGTATACTCGCATATGAGAAATAGTCTGGAGAACTCAAATGTGCTCAACTTTCATATGCTGATCCACATGTAACCCAGAATAATTAAGAATGTGGTCCAATGCATCTGAAGATAATAATGTCTTGTTGCAATCAAAAGGTTTAATATCCCTGTTCTAAAAGCTTTAAGAAGTAGGGTCTGAGTATAAGAAGCAAGTTACTGTGGGGTAGTTTATTGGGGCTATAAATCCCTGGCTCCTTCCTGGGATACTCTATCCTCCTGGTCAATGCTATATGAAGCAGTACAAGCAACCTCCTGCCACAACAGGAGTCTTCCACCATTCCTTTTCAATATGACAGATGGAAATTCCCTGAAGTCATGAGCCAAAATAAACATTCCTTGAAATGTTTCTGTTGCGTACTTGGTCACATCGATGACTAACCAATACAGTTTCACTAAAAAACAAAACAAAACAAAACAAAACAAAAAACAACTAGTATGTGTACATGTGTGTATATATACCTATTGTGTGTGTATATATATAATGTGAATAATAATAATTCATTTATCACTTGATACAAAGGCATAATATCAAAACCTAAAAGTTTATATGCAATAAGCACCTCCAAATCAAAATGTTTTCTCATAATAAAGTTTATAAAGACACAAGGTGTTTTCTATAAAGTTAGGCTACTGTGACTGTTAAGACAGAAGAAAATAACTCCAGGGTTAGAAATTTGAAAGGATCCATCATTTAGAATTTGCTGACATGAGATCTACCCCAAGTTTCATGTCATATTAACTGAACTGGACTTAAAATCCAGAGTTTCATTGTGATTGTATGTGACTGAAGGACAGAGTAGCCATCCCCAAATTATCAAATAACTATGTCCTTAAGGAAATGTACAGTAATTGCAGGATCACATTCAAGAACATGCTGTCTTATTCTGCCTCATTATAGATTATAGTGCAGCTAAATGGTAATATGTAGCACATTTGTTTGCTTAATTATGTATTGTGAAGCCTCCTCTCCCAACAGACTGATGTGAATGGGACAGAGAACTAGATTTCCCTAGCGATGTACCCTTAGCACTTTGTATGCTATGTGATAAATCCCTGATACACAATAAATCATTCTAATAAGTGAATGGCAAAAGATCACAAGAAATAAGCTTTAAAATGACAAATTCTATCTATTACACATTTTTTATACGTACAGATAACAACACTATTATTTTATTACAACAAAACCACAGTTGGAGCTACTCCTGGAGTGCAATTAAGAACTCTGATGTGATTATATTTGAGGATCATCTTCCTCTAAGACATGTCTATATTACCTTCACTGTCTTTGAAAAGCTTCTCTATCATATTTCCTGAGGAAAAGAGTCACTCAGATGAGTTAAATGGAAAAAAAATCAGTTATTGAAACATTTTAAATCCTTTCCAATTAGCATTCCAAATTCTTTAGAATTATTCTCATTCACTTAGGTAATTTCCAGTAGCCTTAAGCTAGCACGATGGTTGTTCTTACACAGTAGATAAATGTCTGACTTGGTATAACATGGATTCTGGATCACTTAATCTGAAGATCTAGCAGCTATCTATGTTTTGAGACAAATATTTTACTTCTAAGCCTCAATTTCCTTATTACAAAATTAGTAAAATAAACATACTGAAATCAAACCCTTGATATCTGTCAGTTGGCATTTGTAAAACACTAATATTGACCTGAAGAAGTAGTAAATAAATATTCTAGACAGCCACTTGCCTGGATTAAGTGGCTACTCATTCTTAGCAGGGTTGGGCTAAGTTGGTGCCAACACTATCCATTGAAGGTTTCTTGGTTAAAAACAGCACATGGGGTTCACCACCATCTGCAAGTCCAGTTCTAGAGGGATCCAATACCCTCTTTTCATCTCTTCAGACATTGCAAGCATGTGGTACATATGCATGCAGGCAGGCAGGAAAACATTTAAACACAAAAATCAAACTAAATATATCTTCTGTGTGTCCAGTTGTCGAGAAGGAGGAGGGACTGTGGGAGGTTGAACTGTTGAGCCCAGGATTGAAAAAAGCATGGGGACAAAAGGCCAGATGAATGGAAGCACATGAATTGTGAACCAAAGGCTGTGGAGCCCCCAGCTGGATCAGGCCCTTTGGATAAGTGAGACAGTTGAGTGGCTCGGACTGTTTAGGAGGCATCCAGGCTGTGGGACCTGGACCTGTCCTTAGGCCTGAGCTGGCTGTTTGGAACCTTGGGCTTACACAGGGACACTTTGCTCAGCCTGGAAGGAGGGGACTGGACCTGCCTGTACTGAATCCACCAAGTTTAAATGAGTCCCCAGGGGAGTCTTGGGCCTGGAGGAGATGGGAATGGAGGGGAGGGACTGGGAGGAAGGTGGGTGTGGGGGCGGGAGGGGGGAGGACTGGGGAACCCATGGCTGATGTGTAAAATTAAAACACAAATATAATAAAAAAAAAAGGGAAAAATAAAAAAAAAAATAAGACCTTTTGAAAAGAATGGAAAGTGTGCTATTCACTAGTGTTTAAAAAACTTATGGATGTTTAAAATAGTAGATATTATGTTGTGTACATTTTATGTAGCCCTGGTTGTTCTGGAACTCACTATGTAAACTAGGCTGGCCTGAGACTCACAGAGATCTACCAGCCTCTGACTCTCAAATAATAGGATTAAGAGACCTATGCTTAAAACAACTCCAGGGAGGCTACCTAGAAAACAGGACCCTAGGAAAGACACAGGGATCACCCAATGACAGAGAAATGGATGACATCTACATGAACAACCTGGACGACAGTGGGAGTAATGAAGGGCAGAGGGAGCAGGAGAGCTTAGGGGAGCAGGAGATCCTAGCTAGATCAATAACAGAAAGGGAGAACAAGGAATAACAGACCATGATGAATGAAGATCACATGAGAACAGGAAGATCAAAGTGCTAGAGAGGTCCCCAGAAATCCACAATGATACATCCTCTGTGGACTGCTGGCAATGGTCGAGAGAAAGCCTGATCTGACCTAGTCTGGTGATCAGATGGCCAAACACCCTACCAGTCGTGCTGGAACTCTCATCCAATAACTGATGGAAGTGAAAGCAGAGATCCTTGGCCAGGCACCAGGTGGAGCTCCTGGAGTCCAATTGTTGAGAAAGAGGAGGTACTGTAAGAGTGTGAATTGTTGAGACCAAGATTGGAAAAGCACAGGGACAAATAGCTAAACTAATGGAAACACATGAATTATGAACCAAAGGCTGTGGAGCCCCAAGCTGGATCAGGCCCTCTGCATAAGTGAGACAATTGAATAGCTTGAACTGTTTTGGAGGCATCCAGGCTGTGGGACCGGGACCTGTCCTTAGTGCCTGAGCTGGCTGTTTGGAACCTTGGGTTTACACATGGACACTTTGCTCAGCCTGGGAGGAGGGGATTGGACCTGCCTATACTGAATCTACCAGGTTGAATTGAATCACCAGGGGAGTCTTGGTCCTGGAGGAGATGGGAATGGAGAGGAGGGGCTGAGGGAAAGGTGAGGGTGGGGGGACGGAGGGGAGAAAGACAGGGGAACCCATGGCTGATGTGTAAAATTAAAACACAAATATAATAAATAGAAAAAGAAGAAAAAAAGAGACGTATGCATAAAAAAACTAAACTAAACAAAAGGCAAAACAAACAAAAAACAGCAGAGAAACCTTAGAAAGTATTGTCAACACAAATAAAACAAAGAACACACAAGAGTTAGTCACGAAAGTCTGTATAGAGAAACTGTATCTGAGGACATCAGAGGCAGATGATCAGACAATTCATAAGTGATTATATCAGTCTCAAAGATGAGGAACTTTTAGAGTACCTAAGACATAGTAAATAGTCTTGAAAACTTTGTTTAATGTATTATAAAGAAATTCGATTTAATTAACTATTCAGTTAATGGACAAACACAAGAGATTTTTGTGGATAAGCCAAGCCATCTGCTGACATCTCGAATTACCTGTTTCCTCATCTGTTAGGTGATGAAACTAACCTATATCAGCATTTATTGATTTTGAACAACTAAAGCTTAGTTTCCAGAGGTGCTCATCAGTGCTATCTAAAAGATATCTGTGGGTTGAATCACCTCAGGAAAATCTACATACACAATCCATTCCCTGTAGTTGATATATTGTGCACCCCAATAAAACTTATCTGGGGATCAGAGGACAGAACCAACCACTAGATTAGACATAGAGACCAGGCAGTCATGGCACACACCCTTAATCCTATCACTTTGAAGATAGAGATACCTTTGGAGCTCTGTGAGTTCAAGGCCACACTGGGAACAGAGCCAGGCCAGGGAACAGAGCACACACTTTTAGTCCTAGTACTTGAGATCTCATGCCTTTGCTACGAATTATTTGGGAAGCACACAGGCTTTTAATCCCAGCACTAGGAAGGAAGGAAGACAGCAGGACACAGAAAGGCATATAAGGTGTGAGGATATAGGAAGTCGCTCTCTTGAGGCTGAGGACTATGTAGACGTAAGAGCTTGTACCTGGCTTGTTCTGCATCTCTGATTTTTCAGCTTTCACCACAATATTTGGCCCTGTTTTTTTTTTTTTTTTTTTTTTTAATTAATAAGACCATTTAGCAATTCATGTTACAATCTCCTGCATATACACCCTCACTGGAACAGCAACCATTTTAATTTGTTCTGTGACTAGGAAAAGAGTCTCTCTTTTTTAAACCTAAATGGCTGTGGAGTCTTACATCAGCATCTCATGGAATTATCCTGAAAAAAAAAAAATGGGAGAAATGCAGAACTTCCCGTCTTCAAAGCATTGTGAGTCTATACACATAAAATTGAAAGCAGACATTTTATAACTTGTATAGCAAAGTTAAATCTGCTGAATATAATAACAAAAGTTCAGAATATTTCTGTGTATGGTTTAGTGGAAATTAATTTTAACAAACTTTATTAAATTCATCGTGTATATACACCAAATTTTTTTTTTAAAAAGTAAAAACATGAGTTCTTCACCATGGATAATTTAAGAACACATATGTTGTTTCCAAATTTATCACATTATATATCCTACACACTGATTATTTGAGGGAGAATGCCCAACCCTAGGAGAGAAATGTACACCCATCTCTGCAGCCCATGACCTCCTCTTCCACATAGCCTTGAAGGTCCCCTAGAAGATTATAGCTGTTCATAAATAATATGGGGGGAAATAGTGGGATTTCAGAAAGAAAGGGTCTAGAAGGTAGGAAAGAGACAGAGTAAGGCAGTGTCTGCATTAAACTGCAATAAAATAAAATAAAACATCATGTATTCTTTCTACTCGAGTCTTTACATCCTTATCAACTTCTTATTCACATAGGTCTCTATGGCATGAGTTTCCCAAGAGAGGACCTTTTCATGAAGAAAAAGGAGGACTAAGGCAGGAGGAAGATGCAAGCTTGGTTCCGGGGTCAAGAGGATTTGTCTCTCCCCTCATGTTCCTATCCTCAGAGGACTCATGGGACTTCACAGTGGGGACAATGGTGACTGGTGACTCTCTCCCCTTCATGTGGAGTTCGCACCCTTGTTCCAATCTCTTTTCATCTGAGTAACTATATCATTCAATTAAAGAGTGTTTTCTGCATTAAGTCTGTTCCTTTTAACTGGGGTTAGAGTTGATAATTCCTCAAAGTCTTAAAATATTAATAAGGCCCACTTAATATGTAGAAAAGCATCTGTTTTGATTAAGAATATCTTATATCATAATCAAATGCAGTCACTGCTCAAGGGCAATTTGTTCTCTGGGGTGTCGCTTCTTTGAGTTCAAGAAAAAAAATGAATTTGTTCTAAATCACCTCCAAATTGACTTTGATTTGCAGATTCAGTGTATTTTCTGTTAACAAATACTGACAATGAATTAACAGTATTGTATGGACCCATCTCTTCCTCTGTAACTAAAGAATTTCTCTTTCTGTGCTTTATTTCAGAGTTTGGTGAGTAACCTTGAGCTATGAAAACCATTACTTTATGTCACACTCCCTTATTTTTCTTTCATGATTCTCAACTATACACAATCTCCTTCAGTAAATAGAGAAGGAGAAGGCACCAAGGGACAGTGGCATTCTCTCTGTGTTTCTACTGTTCACTTCCTACTGGTAACTCACTTCTTAGGCAAAAAGCAAAGTGTGATAATTTGCTGCCACTTTTACTTACCCCTGCCATTTAGATAAATTATGGTGCTTATGGAACCTACTTTCAAGGAAATTATTGTTCTGTTTCAATCGATTGCCTCATTGCTCACTATCAGCAAACCATATTCTTCTTCAATTGATTTTTTATTTAGTATTCACTCAACAAACCTTAATTGAGAACTACCACTTGGCAAGCGGCTCCCTCCATGCCTGAAAATAGATCATACTACTTGTCTTAATCCTTGAATAACTTACTGCTTGTTTGTGGTAAAGACATAAGAAAAGCAAGGCTCTCAAGCAATGAATAGCTGTGAAGTCATGTTTGACTAACTGATAAAGACTTGTTAAGACAGAGCAGTGCATTTTGGTGCAGGGTAGGGAGGAGAGGGGAGTAAAGTCAGACTTCTAGAGAGTGTGGCATCACAGTGAGCTAGCAGGTATACCGCCATAATATGCAAGAATGGTCAAGATTTCATAACAGAAAACAATCCAGTGGCATCAGATGTTAAATGTGTAATCCCAAGGTACACAGGGAAAAACGGCTTAAAGTAAAAAGTACATGTTACTTCAAAATTTTCCACATAAATTGTATCATACACCTTTCATAGGTACAGTCCTGAATTTAATAATAAGTTTACTCCAATTAAGTTGATTAGCCACTGTACCAGAATAACAAAAAGAAAATCTGCAAAAGCAGTCTTAAGGGTCAAATCCTCTGCCTTTTAGGGAACTATGCCACATTCTTGTTGGTAAATGAGCAGGAGGAAAAAGAATCAAAATGATTTCTGGTCGCTAATTGGTTCTCTATTCTATTTTGATTTTAAGACTCTAGTAGAGTCTCAGTGCATGCTAAAATGCTTATAGTTATGTGGATAGATGTTATGCATGAAGCCACTTAGCACAGAGCCTAACAGTGATGCGTCAGTGTTTCCTACATTCAAATATCACTTATAACAGCTATATCTGCATACTTGGGCACTGACATCTTATTCCAAGGCAATTTATAACTCCAAAGAGTTATAAATGCTATGGTCTGCGGAGATGTTGTCAAGCTATCAGTAATTTAAATGAGAAATACATTGTGTGAGAGGCACTGTGACACACGCAGGCCAGAAGGTAGGTAGATCTGCACAGGTATGTATCCAAGGCACTCTGGTGGGAAATAACCTGCTTTTCTCAAGGGTAAGCCTCATGGTCTGTGGAGGGATATCAGGAAAAAAGGGGGTGCCAGAGCCCATGTTACCTTAAAGAACACAAATTATTCCTGAACTAATGGCTGCTTCTAAGCAAGAGAGTGACACAATTTTATTTTGCTTAAAAAAATTTACAATGATAGCTATATAGAAGACAGAGTAGAGAAAAGTGGAGTGTGTTAGAATATCCTAGCAATGGATGAAAAGGACCTGAGCCAGGCCTGAATCAGGAAAATCTGAACAAAGAGGATAGAATAGAGATCCTTGGGAGATGGGAAAAAAAGGTCTTGGGTCTCAGGTACAAAGTAATTTGGTTTCAGTCAAATGATTTTCAAGCTCTTTGTGAACTAGTGATGTGGAATTATTAGTTGGCAATTGAATATAAGGCTTCAAAATTTATTGAAGAATCCCTGGCTATAGAAATTTCAGAGATATTTACATATGCAATAATTGAAATTAGAGAACAGCAGGGTGTCATAGCCTGATCCCAGAGTCTCTCAGCACTTAAGCAATAAAATAAAATGACACCACACAAAATGGTTAGGCTAGAAGTGTTTTTTTTTAAATTATAAACAAGACTTGTAAATATTTGTGACCAGGAATTAATGGGTTATTCTCTTTAAATCTATGTGTAGAGATGAAGCAAAAGCTGATGAACTAGATTCTCTGAAGTAATCTCTCAAACTACAGGGTCCCCTCAACTTATGGTAGATTCTAGGCATGGGATCAATCTTAATCCTTCTACAACTAATACTGTCTTAAAACTGCATTCAACTAACCAATAGTGACCTTTAAAAGAAATGAAGAGCAAGATGGTGTGAAGAATAAGAGCCTGTATATACAAAGCAACATTGCTTAGGACATTGACTTTAACTGACTTAATTTCCTGAACTTAAATGTGATGTGTGTGGGGCCATAGGAATTTGTCCCTCAGGCTCATTCTTACAAAAATGTTCCTGTAGAGAGAATTGATTGACAGCCTGTGCTCTGTCCCTTTGGCTTCATTTTGCTCAGACTACCCCCACCCAGGCTGCTCTCAGTCCATGCCTAGGTAGAGCATGGCTAGTGATTGTATGCCAGTCCTGTCAGGTGACTCTTACAAGCAACTTTGCTTTTTTTTAAAAGCCTAGTCAAGATTTCTTTCTGAATATGGTGGCTGTCTAATGCTTTCTTCAAAATCTTTTCTTGCTTCTCTCTTTTCAGCATTGCAGTCTGAAGGATTCCTCTGCTAATACTTCTACACCTGCACATCTGCGGTATCTCCACTCATCCACCACAGGCTGCCTTTTCCATATGTTTCTTATACTTTATTCTTCCTTGGCCTCTAATTCCAGGAGGATTTGAACTAACATAGGAATGGCTTGATGGATAAGGATTTACAACTGGGCTCTTGATAGGATGCAAGCATATATAACTTGACTCTATTTTCAGCCCCCACAGACTAAGTGGTCCTTTTTACTGTTGCTATTTTTGTTGTTTTAGTTCTTTGTTTTGACATTTGTGTCCTTTAGGATTCAGAGTGCTCTGCTCCTCTTTTTAATTCAAGGCCTGCTGCTTCTCTTACATCTTTGCTGACATTACAGTGCCATTTTCCTAGCCTATCTGAACAAGCCCATCATTTGTAATCCACCTGTCAAAGCTGCCCCTTGGCATTGTGGTAGAAGAGAATCTTCACACATCTATGCCATCTAAGATGACTCGGAGATCATTAGTAAAATTAGCTATCTCACACCTTTCCTTTCATGCTGTTTTCCATTCTGGCTCTCTGCTCTGAGCTGACTCGATGCGCATGTAATGTTCTTTCCTGAATTGGAACAGCACAAGACTAGAAGGCCTCTACACCCACATGCTGCTCATCAAAATCTTACACCAATTTAAAATGCATGAGTCATTTTATTCACATCTTGGGTTCCGTTTGGGAAAGCGCTGATCCTAGAGAACGGGAAGGTCTCATTTCCTCTCTATGTTACTTTTCATGATCATCCATAACCCATATAGAAATTCTGGCCCACCCTTAGCATAGCTGATTTCTGACAATGTTCCCCAGCCAGTTGCCAGGGCTGGGAGATTGCCACTTGGCCCTTACACACAGATGCACACAGACTCCTTTTCTAGCATTTGTAACAACTTCTCCTATGAGGATAGAAAAATAATCCCTCTAGCATATGGAAAGTAGGAAAGAAAAAAGAAATGAGCGTCCGACTAGGAGGAGAGTGGGGGAATTACATATACTGATCCTTTGTTCCTCACAGATGATACAACCTCGTTGATATAAAAGCATGACAAAGTTCCCAGCATAATCCATTTTTTCAGTGAAGTCCTGGAACATTTCAGTACTGTTGTCAGCCCTCAACCTTATATTGAAAGGGAATAAAGTCACCCAGTTGCTATGTATTCATGATTGTTCTCTTGTCCGATGAAAACTACATTTTGAAGCAAAGCACATGACATTTTGGTGGACAATCTTCAATACACAGATGTGTTGTTGCAGATCTTCACAGAAAGCAAATCATAGGCTTTGCAGTGTGATGCTGAATAGATTCAAGTCCTCATCCATTTTAAAATAATACATGCTCAAGTACAGGTAGATCCAACATATATGGGCAGGTAGGAAGGTGTTGTAGAGAAAGTTGTAGGACACAGCACAAAACAAGAGCATGTGTGAGCTTCCTCTCTCCCTCAAATCTTCATAGTAAGACTGGTAATTCCATGTGATGGATTATCAGGGGAAATGCCTGCTGAGCATCACTGGTCCCCCATGTCTACATGATGATCTTTGTTTGTGGTCCTACTCACTGTCTTGTATAGTGATGTTGAGAATTTACCTCTTTTTTTTGGGAGGGGGTAGATATTCTAGAGTAATTCTATGGGAGTGTATGTTTTTACAAGGTGTTAAACATAATTACATCTATACAGGCATTGATATAGAGGAACACATACTAGGTCTCTTATGTCTGTCACTTTTGCCAAATGTCCATGTATAATAGAAACATTGTGGTAGATTAATTTTTCCTGTCTCAGTGTTACACTAACACTCACAAAACAAAGATTTTGGCTATGGAATATATTTTGTCTGTGTGCTCATCTGATAAAGGCAGATTGTTCTTTTTGTCAGACTGAAATTTAGGATCAGAAAATCTTGGATGTACTCTGATGTTAGAGAAATAATAGTATGTTCTAGAATCCTCTACTATAAACCAGCATTTCAAGCAATTTTCATGAAATTTGAGAATTCTGATGGTGCAGAAATGTATGTATAAGGAGAGGTAAGTGGAAATGCATTGTGAATTTACATCAATCTATTTCAATTTGTAATTCTTAATCCATGAAACTTGCCATTGAGCAGAAAACCAATCTCTGCCCCCTTGTGTTGGGTAAAGGTATTTCATTCATTTGCATTTAAATGTTTCTACCATTTCAATAATCTTACCCTGTTACCCTTTTCAATGAGCAAACTCATAATGGTATTTTCTTGATATTACCTGTCTCCTTTTTTTTTTTATCATACTATTTGTCTCTGATCACTTAATCTACAAAAACTTTATCTTGAAAATGTAATTTTTCACATGGCCTTTGTGGCAGTATTCACTTCAGGACTTTCTGGCTCACAGCATCATAATTTATTTTCTTGGCAAATCACTATCATTCAATTGAGAATAACTAAGATTTAAAGGTCAAATGAGTAAAACATGGTAGTATGAACTGACAGGAATTTTAGAAAATTCTGAAGAATGTGATGAAAATAATTTGTCAGTTCAAAAAATATGCTCAGGATTTCACTTGAACTGCTTGCAGTTACTGATTGAAGATTATATTTTCATTTTTCTGATCAATAAGAGATATAGATGTCCTTTCAGAATTCACTTATGGGCTATGGGGAGATAGTTCAGTTGGTAGAGTTCTTGCTTAGCATGCATGAAACCTTGGGCTTCATTCCCATAACTTATAGATATGATGGGGCAGGCCTGTTCCCTGAGCAATAAGGAAGTGGAGGCAGGAAGATCAGAAGCTATAGACCATGCTTTGCTAATTAAGGAATTCCAGGCCTCTAGGCCAGCTGACTAGATAGATAGATAGATAGATAGATAGATAGATAGATAGATAGATAGATAGAAGGAGGGAGAGGAGGAGGAGGAGGAAGAAGAAGAAGAAGGAGGAGGAGGAGAAGAAGACACATACATGAATAAAATCATCCATGTAAACTGTGGAAAAAAATGTTCTGGGAATCTAAAGTCCAATCACCTATTTAAATAATGATAGAAAGGAGAATCAATTTAATATCAGCAATTTGATAGGTGAGAAAAAAAAGACATAAATAATAAAGTGATCTGAAAAAAGTTGGTGCTATACAGTATTTTCTTGAAATTTTAACATTCCTACCTGGATGGAGGAAGAAGATTTGTGGTTGAATATTACTTTAACTATGTAAAGGTGTGTTACATTTGTTTACGCTGCATTTGTTCATTTATGTAAAGATGTGTTGCATTTGTTTTTACCTTGCTTGCCTAGGGCACCTGATTGGCCTAATAAAAAGCTTAATGGCCAATAGCCAGTCAGAGGAGTTATAAGTGGGACTGGTGGGCAGACAGGGTGGGGAGAGAGGGTCATGCCTGAGGTCAGCCAGCAAAACATGGAGTAGGATATACAGAATGAAAGAAAGGTAGAAAGCCCCGAGGCAAAACATAGATGAAGAGAAACAGGTTAAAATAAGTTATAAGAGATAGTGGAACAAAGATGAAAGAAGGCCAAGCATTCATAACTAATAAGAAGTCTCCATATCATAATTTTGGAGCTTGTTGGTGGCCAAAAGGAAGTATGCTACAAAGATTCGTAAGTTTCAGGAATATCATAAAACCTACATGGTTCAGGAAGCTGAAAAAGACACAGGATTCACAAAGTCCCTCTCCAATTTCTAGAAGCATTAACCAAGCTCTGTGTAGAGGAGACAGTCTACTTAAGACATTAAGCTCTAGGTGTTTGGTTTGAGGGATGATCACTTATACTTATGTTATCCCCACTTACATATGTAATTCCTAAAATTTATTAGTTCATCAATCTAAAATTGGATGTGATCATTTCTTTGGACTCTTCTAGATTCTCTGTCTGATGTGAATAGAGGATTCTTTACATCTCTCCAGGAAAGCCACACAATAGTAGGCGATTCAAGTTAAAGTAACCCTTGAAAGTCAGGGTTTAGTGATGTATTAAAAATAAATACAGTAATTCACACAATTAAAAATAGCATTGAACAATAAGAAAATGCTTTAATTGCATTATTAGACTTGGTTCTAATATAGAGAAAGCTAAAGTAATAGTTACTTAAATAGAGATTAATGAAGTTTGTTAATTAATCTAAAACCATAGTCAGAGACCATAGCACATTTGACTCCCAAGGTCAGGCTGATGACCTGGCTTTAGAGGAAGCTGGGAAAAACAATGTATTCTCTGTGGGGAGGAAGTAATCTAAAGACAGAGACACAGAACTATGGTCTGAAACTATGGAGAGTCAGAACTATGGAGAGAAAGAGACATCTGCAATCCTTGACAGAATAGACAGAGCAAGGCAGCCACATAGAATGAGGAATCCTCACCAGAACATCACTTTATCATTGAATACCAGCTTCATGAGACTTGAAAAACTTGATTGAACAAGTAGGGTGTGTGCTTATTCTCAAACTCAGAATTTAAAAATTTTCCTCTGCTTATGTCCTAATTGAGATAATCAAGACTCAAAGAGATGTCCACAGCCACACAGATCTTTGCTGGAAGATCCATGACTAATATCTGGTTTTCCAATTACTCTCCAGAATGATATTGTTTCTTTGAAGCATAAGCTATGACAAGGGAAATGCTCACTTCTCAGAAGCACAGAAGACCAGAAGAAGAATCCATCTCCTCTATTTCAGAGAGCTCTCTACTTCTACCAATGGGATGCAGCACTTCAGCACAGCCAGGCTATACCGTGCTCTTTTTACAAAATAATGCATGATTTTTCTTGTACCACCTCATGCTCTTTTTGCCCCAGACTCCCTTGGTGGTTGACTTTGAGTGTGTTCCCTTTGAAACATCAGAGCATTCTGGGGGGGTGAGGACCATGTAAAGGGAGGCTCTGCACTTCACAAATATGAGACCTTGTACTCTATACCTCTTTGTGGGCCTTGATGTTAGGAACTAGCACAGGATTTTAATTCTTTAGAATTCGTTTTTTTAAATTTCTAACAGAATCTAATAAAACAAGTGTATAATGTATCTAACTGCTTGTAGAATGCTCATCCAGTGAATGAGAACACTCTCTCTCTCTCTCTCTCTCTCTCTCTCTCTCTCTCTCTCTCTCTCTCTCTCTCTGTGTGTGTGTGTGTGTGTGTGTGTGTGTGTGTGTGTGTGTGTGTGTGTGTGTTGTACACATGCCTGTGTGGAGGTTACAGAACAACTTGAGGAAGTCAGCCCTTTGCCTCTGCCATTTGGGTTCCAGAGATGGAGATCTGGTTATCAGAGTGGGAAGCAAGTACCTTTCCCACTGAGTCCAGTATTTTATACTTGTTATTTGTGCTCTATGTTCCCTAATACCTCATATCTATGATGCAAAACAATTTTAAGCTTTAATGTACTTGCAACATCTTGTTTAGAATTACTCAAATAAATGTACCATCCATTCAACTAAATGCTTTTTTCCTAATAGCGATTTTAATGTGTGTCTAGATCTTGTTGCTTCTGAAAACATGTGGATGAAACCATCTGGATTAGAAAGTCAATTTGAGTTTAAGTTAACATACTTAATTATTTTGTATATAACGTTTTGTTTTTTGATGATAATTGCTCATATTCTAAAATCTCTGGCTGATAAACTGGCAATTGTGAATGTTTAAGCCCAATATATGTTGGAGTCTGTGTAAGACTTGAAGTCAGGAGCCATGAGCCTATCTCTGTTCCTGAGGGATTGAAAGTGCACACTTTTCTAGGCCTGACTTCAGAAGCTTTTAATGGGTGATTTCTCACTTTTCTTGCAACATTCTTAAAATCGATCTACATTACTATGAAGCACTGTTGCGGTAAAAAAAAAAAAAAAAAAAAAAAAAAAAAAAGTAAAAATACGTTTAAAATCTTTAAATTAAAAAAAAATATTCAAAGAGGGGGAAAGCACTTTGGAAAGTCATCCTGGCATCTTTGACTTCACACTGTGTTTACGGGCACTGAAAGATAAACTTTATCACGTGCCCTCCAGAAGCAGGAACGTGAAGGTCTATGTTTTTACCTTGAGGAGCATGAAACTGCTGGTTCTCCACTGTTGCCCATGTGTGCACTGATCCCAGGTGTGGCAGAAATCTGCACTGACTAAATATCTCTTCTAGTTTTCTGATACATTTGGTGTCATTGGTGCCATTCAGCACTCATCATTAGGCTCGGAGCCTTGGGGTTCCTCTTCTTCTGTTTCTGCCTTGCTCCAGTCAATGAGCTGCCACCATGGTCCATCACTAACACTTCACTGCCACCTAATTCCAGGCTCCAAAAATTATCATCTACATTATATTGTAGTTACCTATCAGCCTTTCTTCCTATGTATAAGATCTCTCACTTTTAAACTTAACCTACATTAAAATCTCAGACACATTTTCTTTTTTTGACTAGGAATCCAGATTTTATTATATTCAAAATGCTACTATAAAATTATAAGAATAAACCCATATGGATCAAGAAATGCTTAAGAGGTTAGTTACATGCTCTTGAACATGCTGTCATTGGTTTAGGAAAAATCAAGAAAATGCCCTCATCAACTTTCTCTGTTAAGTATAGTTCTGATATTATACCAAAGCATATTAATTTTATAATATTATGCTAATTTATATATTATTAACTTTCTATCCTCCATCAAGTGTGTGTGAAGTCTCTTGGTCTCTTACAGATGTATCCTAAAACTTGGTCCTAAGCATGTTTCTTTTCTTTGCAGTTACTTCTCAAATTACAATCTTCTAGTCCAGTTCAAAGTCAACCTTTTCTTCCACTCATCTACTGCTAGAATAACCATCCAGGACCTGCAAAATGATACTATTATGATACTCATGTGCTTCTAGAATAAGCAATATTTTCTGTGCTCTTGTTAGGTAATATTTTCCTTGAAGGAAGGATTTTAATTTCTCTTCAATACTGTATACTTCATTGTCATCTGCAAAGAAATAATGTAAACTTTAAACAAAGAAGTGACCTGCTTTTTCTGAAAGAAAAAGATCTCTGCTTCCTTGGAGGATAACTATGCAAGGATAGAATTCTTTTTGTAATTTGTTACTGAAAAATTAATACCAGACAGCATGCTATACTTGAATATCTCCTTTTAAAAACTGCAAGTTTCTTCAGGTATTTCCTTGGAGAGAAATATTATTGAATTAAAAGGCAGTTCAATCTCAGAAAATTTTCTTATATACTTAATAAATTTTTCAGTTGAAATGATACCTTACAATTTCAATTCCAATGATCATTCCTTTGTTTAGCTTTGAAGTTTTTCTTCCCTTTTGAGCCATGCATAGGACAATGTCTACAGTTTTGATCAGCAAAACTCAGAAGATTTCTTTAGTTTCAGATAAATATACATTCACATCCATCAGGGTGAAAAGAGGACTAAATACATATGAGGAATAAATAACCCCATTAGTCAGAAGAATAGAGTCATCAATCAGCACCTGAGGTCAAAGATTTGACAGATGCCAATGAGCTCTTTCCAATATCATCTCTTAGAAATGAGGGCATTAGCAGACTCTGCCAAGGTGATCCCAAGGGGAAAGACCAAACGAATCAGGAAGAAGGGTACCAGCTGATTTTCTCAAGGTTGCAGAATGGAGTTGGAACTAAATGCACTCTATGATATTGCTAATTGACCCAAAGAAGGAAAACTATTGAACTGAGCATAAGTATTTAACATTTTCTCAAAAAGTGACATTTAAAGGTCATTCAAAGATATCAGAGAATAGGATAGTATAAATATTTACTATTACCATAAATCTTGATGGGATTCCCCTTGTCTTTTTAGAAAACTAAAATATAGGAGCATAAAATTGAACCAAGCCCTCCTTTGAGTACTTGGGGGGCATATTTGAGAAATATTTTAAATCCCTTTCCTAGTAAATTTTAAACAAATAGATGTTTAGCAGAATGTGCCAAAGTATACCCCATTCTATGTGATGCATATTCTGTTCAAAGTATCATTTGCTATTTTACTGCCTCTTTTGAATTCATGCCTCTACTAATTGTAAAGACAAAATGAATCATTACCTTCTGCCTGTCTCTCTGTATATGCATCTATCTATCTATCTATCTATCTATCTATCATCTATCAAGCATCTATAATGTTGTGCATGTGTGTGTGTGTGTGTGTGTGTGTGTGTGTTTGTAACAATACACAGGTATTTTCTCCAGGCTCTTCTTGCCTTCCACAGACAATTATTCATAATTACCACTAATGGCAAATAATGAAAGAGACACACAGTCTCCTAGCCATAGCCCTCCCCCAAAATCTGCTAACCTAAGAGCCCTACTCTTCTTCATCAGTTATAAAGTATTACTTTTCAATGCAATAAAACATATCCTACCAGGAACAATTTTAGACATTGTGTTGATTTTACATAAGTGAGCCTTTACAATCCTACTACTATTACTTTTAAAATGCCAAGCAATGTTCCTAACTAGCAATGTATCATTGTCTGCCTGCCTAAAAGGGATAGAGCACTGGGAACAAACAGCAGGCATCAGTGAATGAACTCAGCAACCACAAACAAATTACCAAAGACATGTACTATCCTGAGAGGCAGAGAATTATGGAGGCAATATTGCATGATGGGATATGTAAGTATAGCCTTGGAGGACCACGTGTGGATAAAAACCAATTAAGTAAAGCACTTAGGAAAATTGCTTTTCACTGTCTGGATGTGGATTTATCACAAGACGTAGTTTTTAAGTGAAAACCTTTACATGTAAACCTGGACTAAGTGTTCTGTCCCAGGTGATACAAGAAGGCAAATGATGTAACTAAAATGAGAGTTCTTGAGTTGAGCGTTCGGATCTAATCCCTAGACACCCCAATCTGAAAAGGTCCTCATGTGAAGCAGAAGCATAGGATTGGAGAGGTCAGCCTTGGGATTGGAGCTGCCTGCTGGCAGAAACCGAAGCATAAGTGATGGCTTCCGAAAGAGCACTACAGTTTCATCAATAAAGACAGAGCAAGGGGAAGAGAGTTCTGCCACACACATCACAAAGAAAAGAGCATTTTCCATTAAAATAGCTTCTGATAATCACAAGTAGTCTTTAAAGATCACATGACATATGCCCTCTTTAATCCCCACATCCTGGCTGAAGGAAGGAGCAGGCAATTTCATCCATTATGCCTTTGCCTGTCTTTTAAAAACCCATTTCAGTATGGTTTTTCTTACTCAATTAAAGTTTTACAGAGCGTTTGCTAAATATCAAGTGCGGTGAAGGGGATAGAAAAGTAGAGTTGAAGTGTATTGCTGCCTTTCTCTGGGAGCTCCAGTCTGTGGCTCATGAATGTTTTAGTGATACTTCCAGATACAAAGTGTAAGTGTTCTATAGGAGATAAAGTTGGAGTCCCCTGAGAACACAGTAACTGGGAGGAATGTAGTGAGATCACAGAGGAAAGAGAAAGATGTACTACTGTGGTGGAGTAAACTGTTGAGTTAAATCAGTAGCTGAGAAATAGGCAGGTGGAATGGGATAGCAAGACAGAGATGAGAATGCTTGGCAAGGGTGACAACTTGAGCAAAAATTCTTTCACATCAAGTACTGAAAGAATTTCCTGCTTGAGACATCTATTTTTCCATAGCAAACCAGGGCTTATTCCTTACTACTTATTTCAAATTTAATCTCAAGGATACTGTTTCCTGACCTATTGATGATCATTCTAAGTACCTTTTTTTCTAGTGTGGTTGTCATAAAATTAAAATGAGTTGTTCTACATAAAGACTTTAATATAAACTATAAATTGTGAGTTTCAAATATAATTATTCATTGCATACACAATACAAGCTTTATTGTTTTCCATTCTGGGTATGATTTTCTTAAGATCACATCACTGACACTACTCCCTGAGGAGAAAAAAGAATCAAGCACCATCAATGACAGTGTCTCCATGATCTTATACATGCTTGAATGCCACCCTTATTAGTTGAATTAGCTCACTGTCCTTTGAAAGGGAGATGTTCAATTAGCCAGCTACTGTAGAAGAAAGATGTATAAAGCAGGTTCATCTGGTAAGAGCTGCAGAGTGCAGGATGTAGCTAGCTGGTGCATTTTGATCTGCAGAAAAATTCAGTGTCACAGCTAAGAGCACTTGGGGCAACAGAGTAGTAGAGGAACGTTTTGTTCAGGAATGATTTTTCCTATGTAAAATTTCTAAGTACTCATAAACTCAGGAGCCTACACTTGATAAATGACTGTGTAATATTAAAACAAAATGATTTCAAAGTCCATCTTATGAACATGTGATAGGGCAACTGTGGCTTCAAGTGGCAGATCAAACATGAAGATGAGAATAAAACTTGCATCATCGGTTTGTAGAAATACTTTCTTCCCTAATACCAATGAAACTCAAGCACACATCATAAAGAACAATGTGAGAAGAGAGTTCCAATTAAAATGATTATATTTGGATACTATCAGTATTAGAATTAGGAAGAGCATGATAGCTCCCAAGGCAAAGATATTTCCTGAGCACAGTTCCATTCTTAGCACCCATATAATGGAAAGATTGACATAAGCACTAGCAGTTAGTTGTCTTGTACATGTACACTGACACACACATGCACACATACACACACACACACACACACACACACACACACACACCATAAATAAATAGATTTTAAAACTTTTAATATCAGATTTACAGGGAAAAAGTATTTTATATGACTGTGAGTGCAACTTTCAAAGAGAGAGAGAGAGAGAGAGCGCTCACATGCATTAGTGTGAGAGGAGTATGGTAAAGATGGGCTTTGCAAGATATATGTATCTAAATATAACCTGCATTTGTCATTGGAGAATCCATGGTGTAGTATGAAAAGTAATTGAGACTGAATCACCCATTGAAAAGTGACAGATGTCCATCCTTTCTTGGGAAGTGAAAGGAAGTGGGGAAATTAATTTCTTACTCCATCAATTGCTTTATAATGGCAAACACACACAAAAAAATGTAGGATTTTTCCCAAACCCCATCTTCTGTGTTTAAAATCATGGCAATAAAGATTGATTTTAAACACAGAGAGCGATGCCATTTCTGAATGCTGTTATTATATCTAAATTCTTCTTAAAATTTCAGTTCCATGAGAGAGTGAATGAAGTTTTGCATCCTCTGTGGTCAATAGTGTGAAATAACTTTACATTCTCTACAAAAGGGCAATGATGAAATATTTCATATGTCAATATAAATATAGGCACTAATTGCACCTAATATTTAAAAGCAAAAGTCATTTAGTGTATTATATTAAATAAATTATTCAAATTCTATCAAGAATATGATGAAGTAGAGAGCGCAATGCCTGGGAACAAAAATGTCTTAGATGTCAATAAGGAGAGTAGTTAGGACAAGGACACTGGAGTTGACAACACTACTCTGATACTTACTACTTTGCCATCTTCACTAATTACCACTTCAAGATGATTTCTTCTAACAAAGTAACGATGTCATTACCCAGCTCATAGAGGTGGTAGAAGGGAGCAATTCACTACCAATGTATTTGGCATAGTGCAATGTCCTGGTGAAGAATAGTATTCATTATTCATAAAGCCATAGAGCAAGAATGTGACAGAGTTGGAACTTGGAGTCAGTGTCTTCTGTCTGTTTCTATTGCTCCTGATGTGTTTTGCCACTAGCGCTAATAAGTTTCACAGAAAGTAATATACGCTTCTGTTCACTTACTATTTTGTTCAATAATTAAACTAATGGTGATGGGCTTCCCAACCCCTGTGTGAGCACAGAAAATCTCTTTAGAGTGTAGCCTTCACAGGCTCTGACAACAGACCCATATGGTGGAGCAAAGCATGCTCTCTCTCCATGTCCAATGACAAATAAGGTGAATATGGGAGCATGTGGTGAGGCTGCACAGACCACATCAAGTTCATTTCATTTGTGAAATCAACTGAGAGAAATGGTTGTATGTTTGCCAGGCCCTTACTGACGGCAGCATGAGCACCTGTCACCACAAGGTCAATGGTGACCCCCTGAACCATATCAGTGCCCTGCAAAGCAATAGATAAGGGACTAGCTGGCTCCAGTATGCTTCCAGTGACAATATGACAGCTTTCTGTGTGCTTTGCAGGTGAAATCATGGCAGTGCAGGTGGTGCTCAAACCAATGGATGCTATTAAATCTGCTTTAATCTGAATGAATGGATATTGCCTAAGTGCCATATATAGTCTAGTCCTATAAATGTAGTCAGGTGCAAATTGTGAGGCTGGTGGCTTCCACCTTTTCCTTTTCAACATGTTCAGCTGCTCAAGTATGCTTAATTCAAACTCTCAGCCTCTTACCCCTTCAATTCTAAGTGCAGTTGTCAATTGAGGCAGACTAATAAATTTCTTTGTTTCTATATTCTTTAAACAGTTTCATTGAAATCTATATCTGTAACTTCCTCAAAACTTCATGTGCCTGCCATGTTTCATATTCTGATCTACATAAAGAAAACCAAATGCAAATAAGCAAATGGGTGCCCAGCCCCCAATTGCCACAGCATTCTGAATGAAAACAGATAATAATCTAGGTAAATTTAGAGTATATTAGTAAGACACTACTGTAAAGGAGAAAGGATAATTAGGAGTGTGTGCCTATGCAAGAAGATGAGTTGTAATTTTAAGTTAGCTTAATTAGAAATTTTGAGTAAAATTTTGGATGTAAGGAGCAATCAAGCAGATATGTGAAGACAGATGTTTTAAGAAAAGCAAACAAAAATGTTGAAGTTTATTGGGTCATTGCGCCTGATTAACTAAGATCAACGAGATGGTGACTGGAGCATGGAATCAATCTATCATGTAAGGGTGAAAACTGGCCTGAGTCCATATACATATTTTGGTCTTTATGTGTGAGTAGACACATATATGGACTTACTAATTGACCTGCATGCTGAGAGTGTTTTCTACATTTTTATGTGATTGGGAAAAAAACAAAAGAAGTTATGATCCAGAAAGATATGATATGTTTATAATAAGGGAATCTTATGAAACGAAAATCCTTGTACCTTTGTATATTGCCGGTTAAACAATGTTGTCTCCATAATTTGTGGTTGCTTTGCATAATACAATGGTTGATTTAGTAGTGACAAAGATTGTGTGGTTTCAAAAGTGAGAAATATTTATTCTCTGAATGTTTTCTGTTGAATTTGTTGGTCCCAAGACTCAGCTCTAAAGAGCAGAAATGGATGATGTACTATCAGAAGGCATTGCAGCAATGATGGGTTCTTGTACAGGTATCAGTAGAAAGGAGCATGATAACTAATTTAGTGCTGCATGCGTTTAGAAAGTTAAGTGAAGACTATGTGTTAATACTTTGAAAGTAGGTGTCCACACAACAATGAGGGCATTGGGAAGATTCTTTGCTGTGGGTCTTAGTTCTGACATCAACTCTCCAAACAGTTTCACATTTCTTCATTTGACTTAATGTACAACAATGTGCCATTAAAGATTTTTTCCCCCACAGTTAACAGTCTCATAGACTTTCATCTGCAGGAGTATGATTCTCTTTGCTTGCCAGTCTTCCTCCAATGTCAAGTAATGCCCTTTTCTCTTAATCTCTTTCCGTATCAAAATGGAAACAAGTAAAAGTTGACATAAGCAGAAAAATTAAAGGGATCCTTTTGGATGTCTGTTGTTGTTCTTGATTGATACTGAATCAGAAGGGGCGGCTTCTTAGAAACATGGCTACTGAGGGATGCTTCTATTTCCCCTATAAATAACATACACTACAAATAGGTTTCTTAAGTAGTGCCTTAGTTAGGATTTCTATTGCTTGGATGAGACACTGTGACTATGGCAACTCTTATAAGGGAAAACCTTTAATTGGGGCTGGCTTACAGTTTCAGAGGTTTGGTTCATTATCTTCATGATAGAGTGCAGGCAATTGTGGTGCTGGAGAAGGAGCTGAAAGTTCTACATCATTATAGTCATCCCACTCAGTATTCATGAAAGAATTATTTCCCAGGTGTTCAAAATCCCGAAGTTCTTGAATGTTCAAGTATCACATAAGCAATGGTGTAAAATTTGAATATAGCCTACATAATCACACACCTTATCAATTTGCTTGAAATAATCTCTAGCTTATTTATAATATTTAATAAAATGGGAAGTCTATGTAAATAGCTAATACAATGCAATTTTTAGGGAATACTGACAAAAGAATAGTCTCCAAATATCCAGTACTTCTCAAACGCTTTTAGAATTTTTTTTCAATTGTTGAACACATTGATGTGGCACCATGGATACAGAAGACCAACTGCATTGTCTTACTGGGATGCTACATGAAGTAATTGATTCTGATTTCTCAAAGAGTAGAAAGGCAGAAGTTTATCAAAACTGCTCTAGGCATTTAACAGACTTTTATTATAAAAATTATGTGACTTAACTTACAAATTTTCCTGCAACTTAAAAAAAATGGTAAAATAATGTGGTTGTCATTAGGGCTCTTGTCTTTAGGGCTCTGACAACTTTGTTTCTTTATGCTACAGTCTTTCTAACCATCAGTTTCAACTTTAAAAAATTCAATAAAAGGTAGATTTAACTACCTTTAAGATTCTTTTTGCTCTTAGCAATTTTTGTGTTTGCCAGTACTCTTGGGGTCCACTAATATTCAAGAAGTTTAGAAGAGAGGGTCTGACAAGAAACTGTGCCCTCTGTAGCAAAATCCAAGATGCATTTTAAGCAGCACATGTCCTCCTTAACCTTGCTTCTAGTCCCATTCCTACGAGGCAGGTTCTTTGCATAGAAAAGGTCTTTTTGCCAAGTCTTTTGTTGTTCTCTGGAATCAGAGGTCAGGCTACTCTGCTTCTAATTTTGCAAACACACTGAACTGGCTAAAGGCTGGAGTGAATGCCAATTACTAAACCTGCAGCTAGAAGCCAATTATATTTCCCTTGAAATGATGTGTGTCCTGTAGCTTGAAGGAAGAGCACTACCACATAGAGAAGCTGGTAGAAGATTGAGCAGGGGGTGACAGAAAGGGGCGATATGGTGAGCAAAAAGGTCATAACCGAGTATTCATTGAGAGTAATGGTCACAAAGGAAGTACATCCTAGCTCACCTAAACAAGATCTAGAGATGATGTGGTTAGAAATTGATCCTTGGCTCTATCTCCATCTTTGGAAACAGAGTTTACCTATTGATCAATAGTATAGATGCCTCAAATCACAGTATTTCATTCTTAAATTCTTATACACACTCTGCAAAGAATGATATAATAAAAAAATAGCAAAGCAAACTGAGTAAATAATACAAATAATGAGATCAAATTGAGCTCTACCTATTTTTAACGTTGAATCTTAGAGACATTTAAATATACTCAGAGGTTTCCAAATATCTCAATGAATGAATGGGGACCATTAGTGCTATGGATAATGCTTTTGTATACTGGTTTAATAAAATGGTGATTGACCAGTAGCCAGGTGGGAAGTATAGGCGAGATAAACAGACAAGGAGAATTCTGGGAAGAGAAAGGTTGAGTCAGGAGATGCCAGCCTCCCATCCAGTGAGTAGCATATAACAGCACACAGGTAAAGCCATGGACCATGTGGCAACATATAGATGGACAGAAATGGGCTAAGGTTAAATGTAAGAGCTAGCCAGTGGCAGGCCTGAGCTAATGGCCAAGTAGTTCTAATTAATATAAGCCTCTTTGTGTTTACTTGGCTTTGAGTGGCTGTGGACCAGGTGGGACACAGGAAAACGTTCATCTATACATTACATTTACATTTTTGAGAATTAAGAGTTTTACTGATGATGTAGATAGTTCATCCAGTACTAAGTCAATAATTGACAGAATGTATTCTTTACTGTTTTATGAATCATTTTGTTTCATGCAGTTTTTTTTCAACTAGTTTCTGCCTTTAATATTTTCTATAGTTCTCAAAATTCCTTTATATTTCCCTGATGATGACTATATTTTACTCAACTCAGAGGAGATCCCAAGATCCTTGGAGACACGGTATCTTCTATTGTGTCAGTTTCTCAGATACCCCTTGGTGACTGTTACAAATGCTCTTCCCCAGCATTTAGTAGAACTAACCTTGTAGAGTGTCCTGGAAACTGGTTTAGTTCCTCTTCTGAAATCTAAGTACAAAACCACCCCTTATCATTTTCACAGTGAGGTAAAATTTGGCAGGGATGTGTGTGCCCATACACAGATATCACAGGTGTGCTAAAAATGTACATGTGGGTTAGGAGGAACCCTTGAACATAGACTATGTGCTCTCTGGAAATAAGAACAACTGAAACTATGTCCAGTAAGATATGCAGTATGTTAAGGGTCTTTGTCTCAAGCCCCATTAAGAACAGGCAGAGGCATTTTGTCCTTGACTTGACAGGTAGAAGTTGACTTTTTCCTTCCTGACACAAGTGAGAATGAAGAAAAATAATAGATTAGATAAAGCCTCGCTGGTTGGAATTCATTTTCATGTATGCACACTCACATTCCTAGAATATGAAATCTGGAATAGACTTTTAGATTACAAATCTACTAGATAAACTTGTGTTCTAGGACAGGCTTAAGAAAAGGGAAGAGAATGCACAGGTACTCCAATACCTCCAGAAAATTCCAGGCTTTTTTGAACTTTCTTGAACCAATAAAGGTACTACCCTTAGGCACTGCCTTACAAATCAATGATTAATCTAAGGGAAAAGGTCATTTCAAAACTTTTTTCTTCATCTATGCAAATACCATGTAAATCCACATGTCACATTTGTGTTTGTCACAGGCTTCCACACTAACAGCATATTTAAAAGTCATGATGTAAAACTGCCATTAATCAGGCTCTGTGGTGTCAGGCTTCAGTGTCATGCATTAATCACCAATGTCTGCAGACATGTGTGCTTAGAAAGGCTGAGTTTAGATCTGTAAGCATGATTTACTTTCTTAAGTAACATGATTCAAGATGCATTGCCACACCCCCCTGCTGCAACATCCCTCACCATTGTGTTCTTAGAGAATGGCTGGCATCTCTAAGATGATGGCAAAACAGCTCTGCTGAGACAGAATGCTGTTGTAGAGGTTCTGAGCAAGCCCCTGGTGGATATCATGCTTCTACTTTAAGAGTTTAGATCTCATGTACAAGGAGCTCATCCTTGATGTCTTTGAAGCAGGTTTCAAGAGAAGAGACATCACAGAGAGGTAGGTGAGGAGGCCAGGACTCCAAAGGACTGCAACCTTGAACAGGACCTAGGATAATGCCTAAGCATATATGCTCCTTTCAGATGCTGTTTTCTTCTTAATTTTGAAATAAATCAATTCCTCAGGATGAGTTTGCTAGTGGGTTCTGATGTTGTCACTGCATTGGCCACATGACAGAACAGCTACTATGGGGGTTAAATGCAGCAGCTATGAAGAAGATATATTATTTTGAAGAAGAATAAAATAGAAGGCAGAAAAATAGGTCAAATAACAAAGAAATATGCAGATACATCAAGTCAAGTAGAGGAGTTATTATTAAATAATTTGAAAAAAAGATGAAGTGAAATAACTTATAGAGAAGGTAACATAATGAATATGAAGAAGACAACAGAGGAAGGTCTTGAGAAGCAGAGCCATGGGAACCAGATGACCTTTAACCTCTCAGCATGGAGTACCTTGATTACTTTCTTTCCTCAAGAGAGTGTTTCTCTTGATCTGATAGGTCAAATTTCCCTGACATTTCACATAATTAGCTTGTACACTTTCTGCATACCAGCTTCTACTTTGTCACTTCAGACCAGACTACACATGCTATGTGTAGATCTTGTTGCATTTCCTCCATTATTTATTGTGATTAAAAGAGCCTCAGTGCTTTCATTTCTTATATCTGACATTATTGTAATTGTTATTATACTGTTAAGAGAGTCATGCATGCTCACTAGGGATGTGGGCATTGTATCATAAATTTTTCACTTATTTATTTTGACAATTTCATACATAAGTTGTATTTATATCACTTCCACTTCTCTCCCCTTCAAACTCCTCTTATGCTTCCAAAGGCCTTTTAATATTCATACCCTTATTACTTACTGTTTTATACACATACACATACACAAACTGAGTCCATTTAGTGTTGTTTCTGTGTGTTGTATTTTGTGGTATTCAAAGAAAAGTGATCAAGTTCTATGCTATTCTATTTCAAAGCTACTTTGAAATACACATTTAAGGATAAGGGAACATTTTTTTCCTCCTGCAGTCTTTATCATTAAACCTTACAGTCTCTTATATTTACTTCTTCATTTCTCATACATTCTGGGAATGGCATGCATGGTCTCCCTATGGAGATTGGGTAGTGAGAAGCTATTATTACTGGATGACCAAGGTTTTGTTTTTGCACACAGTCATTATTGATCTGTATCAAAAAAATTAATGAAGCTAAAATGAAGTAAACATGGGAAAATAGAGTAAGATGTAGGACTTTTGCCTACTACACTCAAACCCTGGGTTCAATTACTGGGAACACAAAATAAATAATACCGCAAACAACAAGTTGTCATAAAGAAATAGTGTTTGTGGAGACAGATGTGTTTATTCTGATTTAAATGATGTGTAATACTTATTTGTACAGAATGAAATATCACATAGTACTCCATAAACATGTATGGTTTGTGTTTGCATCTATCAGTTAGATTAATTTAAATGAGATGTAAAGATAACTAAAAATAATGTTGTTGTCTCTAGAGACATGGCTGAAAATTCTGCCATTATTTCTGCCCCTACATATTACCCAATTTGGCCTAAATATCCTCTAATAAAAAGTTTGAGATAGGAACAAAGGAAAGGAATGGTACTGAGAAGTGAGACTCAACTTCATCACTGTAGATCTCTGTGATAAATGCAATATAGAGCTACCTTCAAGAACATGTGCCCCGAAGAAAGAGTGATAAACAAATACCGGAATAAGAAAGAGTGACACACTATCTCGATCTGTAACAGTATTCTATCAAATCCAAAAGCGTCATTTCTGCCAATGAGCTGGTGGAAGGGGCAAATTTAGTATAACATATGAAAATACATTTCTAGAATCTAATGCTTGAAGGCTTGTTTATATCATGAAGGATAATATTAAAAGGGACTGATGTCTATTGAACTCACTTGTCTCAAACAAAGCAGTTGTCAGAAAAATTGTACTTGAAATTTCAGTCAGCATTAGAGAAATGTAGATGTACACTAATAAAAGAATTCATGCTCACTGTATATTTTCATTTATTTATCTATTCATTTATTTTTTGTTTTGTTTTGTTTTTGTGGTGTTTTTTTTTTAATTTTATTTTTTATTTTTTATTTTTTTAAAGATAGCGCTGGCTGTACTGGAATTTCCTCTGTAGACTAAGTTGGCCTCAAACTCTCAGAGCTCTTCCTGTGTCTGCCTTCTGAGTGGTGGAATAAAAGGTGTTTGTTAACGCTGTCCAGCATGGATAAGTGTTTTAAACCAAGATAAATTATATGGGAAAATTTTCGAAGTCTATTGCAAAAATATGTTGAAGATAAGCTTGTGACACTTTCTACACTCTTAGTAGAGATGACATTAAAAGTATGGCTCATGAAAATCTAAGGAAATGGAAATGCAATTTTACCACAGCAAGGTTTCTCAATATTGGCTATAAATTATTATTTTGTCTCTGGAATGCAAAGTTTCACATGTTGCTAGTGAGCTGAGTGAATACAAGCATGCAAATTTAAAAATAATCTGAAATTGTCTGAATCTCAATAAACAGGTCAAATTTTAACTTTGACTACAGTAGAATAAAATATAAATAGAAAGCTATCCTGTCACTTTTCTACCATTTTTACCATAGAATCCTGCCTGTAAAAGATTGATTTTCCTCTATTTAGATGGATATTTGTGTTTAAATTCTCCCTTCTTGCTTTGGCACCGAGTGGAGGGAGGAAAATGATTTATAGTGGATGTTCAACTCTTAGCTAAAGAGAGTAAGGTCTCTGCAGACAACAAAGAATTAGGCTCAGTTTTTATCAATATCTCCCTCACACATCCACACATCCTCTACAGAATCCTTTTTAATTAGATGCTGCCCTAGTGGAATGGTTTTCTCACAGGAGTACTGATCCTATAGGCTGGTCAGTTTGATTCCCAAAAGCCTCAAAGGAACTGTAGAACATCAGCCTCCTCAGGCTGGCAGCTTCTTTGTCCTTGGTCTTTCTGCCTTGTCATTAGTACATCATTTCCCCACAAGGACCTATCCTCTTAGAAGCAGGACAAGATCCATTTTCTCCAGCAACAGGGGCAAGCATTAATTTGAATCAGTTCTGCTCTTCTGCATTTCCTAAGAGCGCTCTTTTCCTTGACTCCCTACCTTTCTTCTTGATCTGTTTCCTTTCTAAATCAACAAAAAAAGAAACAAGAGCCTGTCTCCTTTTGTAGCCTCAACCTGTGTGCTCAGGCATGGGGGTAAGGAGAGCTTTGCCTTGTTCACTCTGATAGTAACATTTTTGTTTCTTTGTCCATTCCACTAGACTGCAAACCATTATGACTAGCTTCATTTTCTGTGTTGAAAGGATGAATAAACAAGAACATTATTTTGTAAGTAGCTTTGTTTAAAAAAAAACATTGGCATATTTAATCAAGAATGCATATAGATTTTAGTTACTTTACACATACAAAATCATCAAGAAAACAAGTTGGACTTGACTTACTCCATAGAAAACTTCCACCAAGTGAAATGGGAAAAATATTTCTCAATTTCTTTCATGGTAACAATTAAGATCGTCATGTAACAGCAGAATTGGGTGGACTCAAAGAGGGAGAAACAGTATTACACATTCAAGATTGGCCAGGAAAAGCCTTCTTTTAGAGTACAAAAGAAAGACAGTATTAAGAAATGAAGAGATGGAAGGATTTTATTATGGCATCTGGAAGTGACTTAAGGAAGAGTGCAATGTTGTATTTTAGCTGTGAGTAGAGATGGGCAAAAATAAAGTAAAAATGGGCCATCCATTTATGACTACTGACAGAGAATTAGACTAGAGGCATAATAGAGAAGAGAAAAAAAGCACCCAATAAATGGCAGAATTGGAAAGGTCTTAGTGTAGAGCCAATCCCAGATTATTAGAAAAAGTATATCAGATAAAAGACACTATTTCTCAATGTTTCACTCCAAGTAATTCAAGGAAACGTTAGCCCTCCATGGTTGGTTCTGAAAATAGAGCTATCACTCTGACCAGACAAAGAGTGGTATACTCACTACGGATTTCAAAGTTGTATATGAAGCAAGCATTTTAAAATTAATCCAATTTCTCATTGATTTTCCCCCAAAATGAAACATATAACATGTAAAAAAACATTTGTCTCAGCTTTAGAAAAAAATTAATTTAATGATTGCATTATCTATTCCAACATTGAACCTTTGTTAATGGGACAGCTGCCTCTACTGCCTTGAGTGCCTCTTGGTCTCTTCTGCCAGGAGCTAATCTGACCTCCAGCTAATCCACCCCATTGAACCGAGCCTCCTGCTTCCAGCTATGATAAAGCAGCTGGTAAGAGACTCACCCTTCTCTGTGAACTACAAAAACTGGATAAAATACAAAAAGTGTAAGAATGGATCACAGACAATGAAGGCAGCCAGAATTTAATGATCCAAGAAACTGAAGAGGAAAACACATTGAGGTGAATCCAACTTTCTCCACTGCCTTTCCCCTGAAAGCATCTGCCAACTTGTAAGCTGCACCGTTTGGAAAGCACAAGCATAACATAGAGGCTCAGACCTTTTGACAGGATTGTGAGAGTGGGAAATGGAAACTGAAGTTCAAAATTAGCAAGCCAGTCAGGCTTGAGAGGGTTGAGAGTGAAGAAACTACAAAGATGTGAATCTCTCCATACATGTCATATTTTCCCTTAAGACATTTAAAGATATCCAGGCATTAAGTAGTCGAGAGAAAGAGACATCACCTCCACCTACAATTAGGGAAATGTGACACCAATTAGACCTTTCAATAATGTGGAGGTACTCAGAAAGGCTAAGTTGGCATGCAGGGTCATCCAGTAAGGGATGGGTGGTAATCATGCTAGCTAGCATTTTGTAGGAAATTCTGAAAATCTGCAGCTCACAAATGAGAGCAAACGTACAGTCATAAATGCAAGCTCTCACAAAAAAATTAAGTCCCTCATGCACCTTTATTACTCATATATTATAGATTATACCTGTAACCCAATTAATCTAAATACATTTAAACACATTTTCTAAATGCATTACTTTTCTTATTACTGTGGTAGAATACCTGACACAGACTATTAATACAAGGATTCAAATTAGTTCATGATTCAGGAGATGTAGTTCATCATTGTAGGAAAGATGGTTGGTGACAGTAGCTCATGGCTGAAGCAGTGTGGGCACATGGCAATGGGACAACATTGTCTGGTTACATCATGGCAACATGAGGAAGGAGACAACTCAAGCTGGATCCAGAACTAGACTATAATTTCAAATCCCACCCCTAAAGCCAGCCCTACATATGCCACTTAGGCTCCAAATCCAAACTTTTCACAAAATCCCCAAACAGGACTGCCAGTTGGGAAGTAAGTATTGGAAAACATAAATACATGGAGTACATTTCAAATTCAATCCATCATTCCAACCCTGGATTCCATAGGCTTATTGCTATACCATTATAAACTGCATTCAGTTCAAATTTAAAGTTTCATAGTCTTAATATTTCCAACAATGTTCAGAATTTCAAGGACTTTTGAACTTACAGTCTACTGATGATGAGGTCCCATAAAATTTAAGAAAAAAACCCATACTTCTAGTAGTATATATTGGTCTGAGTCCACGTTAATATCATAAAAGGTAGAAATAGGGTCACAGTACAGCAAGATTGTACCAAAGACATATCAAATGCCACAGGGCAAACACTAAACACTGTAACTATATGCCTAGCTTCTGGTTTTATCATCTGTCTTCTCACAAGCCTGGGTGAACCCTGTTTTCTTCCTCTGCTACAGGTAGTATGTTACTATGTATGTCTTCTCTAATGAGCCAGTTCTACTCATACTAGTAACTGTCATAGGATGATGTCCCATGTTCTTGTCTCATCTAAAACATCTGGGATCTCCATTGCTACTTAGACTTGACCTTCAGAGATTCCCATTGCTATTTAGTTTTTACCTTCAGAGATTCTTACAAAGTCTACTTAAGAGCTTTATGCAAAGAATTCTACCTTGTTACACATTGCCTGGCCTCAGAGACTTCTTTTTGGTACCTTGCAGGGCTCTGTGGCTCATAGTCTTGTATCCTGCATGCCTACAAAACCAGAGTAATCAACATGGATTATACCAATATCTGCAGCCATTGGGTAACAGTTCCTTCTGAGATTGAAACATTCTGTCCTACAAGAAAGTCACTTAAGCAGGAAGGTAAACAAAAATAGTTTTATGTAGTCCCTGAAACTGAGCAAACTCAATAGACCCTCCATGCCAGAGTAAGCCATAAAAAGCTGAGAGCTACTCTCAGGATCCCTGCTACAAAGTTCCCTGGAAGAAGCAAAAACCAGATAAACTGCCTGGAAGATGTTTAGACAAAAGTCACTTGGAATGGATATCTCCCAACCTGTTGAGTTGTCTGCAGGCTGAGCAGTATGTTCCAGGTTTTCCAGCCTTTGTGAGCTGTCCCCCTTGCTATGACAGGCCTTAGTAATGTAGTAATTTCTGCTCCTGTAAGTAACTCATCATCCATACTCTTGTTACTAACACCAAAAACAGTCATTGGAACTTAGTGGTGTCATACTTTTGTCTATCATGGGGCCCTCTATTTTAGAAGAATAGGCATGCCTGTTCTATCTCCCCAGGAAAGGTTTTGTCACTCAACAGCTACTATCCCAAGATACAGTCTGAAATACTTAGATCTTCACTGTTGTGGTCTCTGCGTGCCTTCCATGGTGGATCTAGAAAATTACTTCCCTCAGTGGCCCTGCTCTGGAGGATTTTTCTTCTCAGGAACTTTTTGTTGAGTTCTCATCTTTCAATTTATTTTGCATTTTTATACTCCAGAATCTCGGATGGGTGAGGTTCTACCTTCCAGTCATCATTCCTAACATGTTTAACAATGACCATCATTTAGTCTATCTTGTTCCTGACTTTGAATTCACTCCCCACACTCTCCTCACCAAACTGCACATCATTCTCCTCCAGTTTCACCTCTCTCAGTGTGGTGGTAAGCATGAATAGTAGTCAACAACAACCTAATTGTTGTTCTGTCTTGATTTTTTTTCCCTACTGAGGAATTTAGGGTATTGTGGTTCGACTTAATGTCCAATTTTCAGAACATGGGCAGACTACAGACACATTCTTTTCTAAAATAGAACAAAAATCCAGATTCCCAGTTGAGTCCTTGTTCTTCATTGAAACTTTGTGAGTGTAGTTCTTACTCTACATATCTATCAACATTCTGGCCATCATGTGCTACTAATATAATCAACTAGTAAGTCTTTATGGTACCATTACAGTTTAAGCAGTAATGCATGCCTTCCTAAAACTGAATCTAACTGGATCTGAAGGTTTATGAAGCATGTGCTCAGTTTCACAACAACTTGGCTTCTTGAAATCCATCATCTGTATAGTAGTATAATTAGTTAATGTGGTTTCTCTATTTACAGTTAGTTTTCTTGTCACTATTACAGAATACCTAACATAAACAACTTAATAGGAAGATTATTTTTTCTACCTTACATTTCAGGTATGGTACTTCATGGAAAATGCAGGAAGGCATGGTGGTGAGGGTAGCTCATGATAATGAGAGAAGGCACATAGAGTAGCTGGTTACATTGTGATGGGAGAAAGCAGAGCAATCAGGACAAAATAAGGTTAGATTATAACCTTCTTGTCTTGAACCTATAGCCTAGGTCTGCTAGCAAGGATACATGTCAAAAAGACTTTAAACACCTGGCCACTAAGTATTCAAGCAAGTGAGCTTGTGACAGAACACAGACATCCTGTAAGATGTCATACAAGTAAGAGTAATTATATTGCTAGTGTCAAAAGTCTAGTATTTTTTCCTCCTTCCATTTTCTTAATTTAGTATGCATATAGTCTGATGCAGCTACAGTATTGAAATACCATTCTTCACTGTCTTGTTTTCTTAAAATATCTACTCTGTAGAGCCCGAGGAATGAAGCTAGGACATTAAATTCTCCATGCTTAAATCCTTGCCTTGAGATATATTCAAGCTTCATTAATATAGCAGAAAAGGACCCCTATAATCTAAGCCTTGATTAACCACCCATTACTTTTGAGTTGCTTTGAGCTACATTAGAAAACTTAGGGCAAATACAAAAGTCTGATTCTCTTCCTTATATTCTCTTTACCCAATATATGTAACTCTGTTCTTACTGGTTAAGTAATATGAATCCTTGAGACATTAGTTTATGTAGTATGCTCAAGTGGCCTATTATGAACCTTTAGGCTGGAGATTACTGCTAGTTTTCACCCATGGTTTAGTTAGAGACTGCCTTGAAATCTGTTTGCACATCTACTCTCACTGTGCTAAAACACAGTCTTTTTTAGTTCATTGATACTAGATCTAGTAACTAACTATGTTAGCTCTGAGTAGATCAGGCATCCTTGGATGGCAAAGTAAAAGCAATTCATGGCACATAAATTTGTAATAAGACTAAGCACCTCCTCTTGTATTAACGTGGGGCAAGGCAACCCTGTATGAGAAATTGGGTCCCAAAAGCTAGCAAAAGAGTTAGAGACAGCCCATCCCCTGCTTCTTCTCACAAGAAGACCAAGCTAAACAACCATGAGATACATGCCAATATCCATGGGGGCCTGTCTTTTTCTGGATAGAAAAGGAGGAGGCGTGGATGGAAGGGGAAAAGGCAGAGGGAAGAGGAGGGAGACTAGGAGGAGAGGGGGGAAGGGAAAGCGTAGTTGAATATCAAAAAATAGATAATAAGTAAATAAATGAATTAGTAAATAAATAGATAGATAGATAGATAGATAGACAGACAGACAGATAGATAGATAGATAGATATGGAAAAGCATAAAAGCTTTAAAAATATTAGAAATCTCTGCTCATTGGACATCATCAATTTAAAATAAGCAATAGTGTTTTGAAATATCCCAAATATTATCAGTACTAGAGGGAAAATCTGTTCCATCAGTCATTATTTTCTAGATGGAATTTTTTAAATATTTATTTAAATATTTATTTACTTATTTATTGGTTTTTTGAGACAGGGTTTCTCTATGTAGCTTTGCACCATTCCTGGATCTCGCTCTGTAGACCATGCCAGCCTCACACTCACAGAGATCTGCCTGTCTCTGCCTCCTGAGTGCTGTTATTAAAGGCGTGGGCCACCACCACCAGGCTTGGATGGAATTTACAATTAATAAAATTCAGTAATAAGCAAACACCTTGTGTTGGTGAATCATAGCTAATGTAGTCATAATTGTGTATGTCAAAGAAGAAGTGGCACAAAGGCCTTCTTTCTTTTAATGACAATATCATTGTATCTCTTGTCCATCCATTCATTCATTCATTCACTTATTTATTTCTTTTTGAATCTGAACTAGACAAGATGTCGTATGTTCATAGATCCTGCAACTCCTTGTAAATAAAGATGCTGAGTAAAAAGAATCTATAGAGCCCACGATTCAAAGCCTTCCTAGATAATACAGTGAGACACTTGTCTGAAACATTTTTAAAACAAATATAAATACAATCTGAAATGTTTATCTGCCCTTTTTTACCTGTTGATCTTATTCACACAGGGCCGTCTACATTGAATTCTGATTTTAGTCTAATTATTTGGACTTAATTACAAACACTTTTCAAGACATGAATTTCCACACGACTCACAATCTGCCATCCATAGTGTCATCCCTTCTGTGAAACAGCTGTTTTGCTGCAGAATACACATTTGATTCTTCTCTTGCCACAGTAGTGTACGATTTGATTTTCTGAAAATCAGTATTGCTTACTGACTGTGAAGTGAAGTGTACACTTTATGGATAGCAGGACTGGTGCTTATTTCCTAAGTCAATATGTCCTTTCTTTATTAAAATAAATCTACTCAGGAATATACATTAGCTATTTCATGAAATAATATAAAATAAGACTAGGTAACAATAACAATGGAAGAGGCAAGCAGAAATATAATTCCAAAGTGCTTTCTTATAAATACTGGTACATTCAAAGCATTTCATTAACAGTTACCTTTCCCAGGTCTCACCCTTCCACAATATGAAAAAGAATCGCTCCCATTTAGAATATTAATTAAGACACTAGAAGTCAGAATATAAATTAACCCACTCAAAGTGATTGAATATAGTTTGAAAGAACTCAATGTAAATTTCAAGATGTGTCTTTACATCAATGGTCCAGATATTAAAGAGATTGGATTTATTTGCTCAGTAGATTTTTTGAGATAGTAGATTATTATCATGTACCACCATGTCTAGTGCATTATGTAGGCTATTAGAGATCAAATCAAGGGCTTTGTGCATGTAATGCAAGAAGTTTACCAACTGAGTTACATCCTAGCCCATAATACTTATTCATTAGGCATGTATTTGAGCCAAGCTGTGTCTTAGATATCAGGAATATAAATCTGAACAATGTTTGGCTCTTCCTTAATAGACATACAGGGAGAAGACTAAATGAATAATAACAAAACAAAATATTCAATATCTTGGGGAATTGCAGTGTACTAGCTGCAGATAACAATATAACTTGTCCAGAAACTATCTGGAGTCTTTCCAGAGACAGTTCAGCAGGATGAATAAGAAGAGAACACTTAAATTATCTCAGGCTAAATAGTGACATTAATTAAGCTTAGTGATAAGGATTAGAATAATTTAGCAAAAAACTTCTGGAGGAGAAGCTTATCTGACAGGTGTTGATTTAGGAAATCACTTTTTCTCACGTATGCTCAAAAATAGCCTAGAATTTTTGCCCGAAAAGTTCTCATAATAGGAAAATTCTGCTTCTGAGCATCGCTAAATATGGGAGATTATGTGAGGAGAACTTCTATTATCTCAGCTAACACACATATTAAAAAATCGTGGCCATAGAGGATGGCTAATCATTCTGATTACCCAGTTGTTGTTGTTACTTTGGTTAAAGAAGAAGAAGGAGGAGGAGGAGGAGGAGGAATAGGGGGGGGGGGAGGGGAAGGGGCAAGGAAAGGTGCAGTGGGTGGGGTGGTGCCAATAAAATGTTGGCTAACAGAAGCTGCTTTTCTCTGCTGTTCAGAATAGAGAAGGGGTGGGGGAAGAGGCAGATCTCAACTTCATATGAGTCAGCACCATTAAGATACAAATGATCTGGCCCTTAGCCCTCTGTTCAGGCTGGAACTGAAGTTGATGTGCATTAATTCTCCTTAATGGATAGGATTATCCAGAGTTTGTAACACCACCCCTCCACGAGAGATTCAGTCTCTCAGCTGACAAGAAAAGCAAAACTTAGAGCTTTCTACTTAATAAAGTTGACTTTCCATCTCCTGATACTTTTTTGTTTCTTTGTTCTAATTTCTACTGTCAAATACAATTATGAGCAAATCTGGATTTCAGTGTGAAAAGAAAGATGGTCAAAACTTAAGTCAACCAGTCTTTTTCTGGATTAAACAGGCTTGATGATGTATAATAACAACTTTAGATATTGCAAGTCATGATGGTTCCTTTAAATACAACCCTCTAAAGAAGTTCATAACTCAAACACTTGGAGGAAGGTTCATTGGCTCAGCTCTATCCCTTCTCTGGAGTCTTAAAGACCAAATACATCCTATTTCCATAAGATAAGCCCCAAGGGCCCACAGTCTTGTTCGTTATCCGTTTCTCCTTCATCATGATCATTTCACCAAAGATTCCTATCCTTTCTGACTTCTGGCCCCACAGGAAACTCAGCTCTTCAACTCTGCACTAACAAAACTCCTCCCCTTATTTTTGATCTTTTCTCCTATTCGGACTCAAACACTATTTCATTATTTCTACTTCTCATTCTCAAAACACTTCCTTTACCTCTTTAGTGTATGTGAAACCTACTCTTGAAGCACAACACTTCTTTGGTAACCTCAAGCACTGAGTATGTTTTCTCTTATGTATCCCATTAGCTCAAGGCCAGAAAGCAGGGCTGGTGTCCTCCTTGCTTCCCCTTGTGGCTTCCAGTCTCTTACCACTCATCCCCCTAACCAAAGCCACCACTCCTATAAGAGGAACCCCAGCTTGATAAATCAGCCATAGCTTACCTCCCTCTCTTTGTCACTTCCTTACCACAAAGTTACTATCCACCGCCACTGCTGCCATTAATAATAGTGAACTCAAAGTCACTTGTAACGAATCATACAGCTTGATTCTTTCCTTCGGTCGTCATTTTCCTCCATGACTTCCTACCAGTCAAAGTCATCACCAAAGACATGTTTGAGACACTGTGCTCCTAGAAGCTCAGTGTTAATATTCTGATAGCTGGGTATACTTATAACCCCCTCTACCTTGATTAACACTGGGACACTTACTACAGCACTTCTTTTATTTCCAAAAATTACATGTGCTCTCACCTGTCGGTCGTGCCATTGGTCACCTAATGGAAATGCTCTCAAGCTCTATTAGAGTCACATGGAAAAAAAAATCTAGCTCTGAGAGTACTACCATGAGGACGTAACATGCCTAAACATCATACACTGTATCTATGCATGCGGCTGTTTTTAAAAAGAAACCCGGTGCTAGGGAAGATGCCGGGAATCCTGAAGGCATCCCTTGGTAGGACCCCAGCTTGGACTACTAGAAATAGTGGAGAGGGTGTCTAAACTGAACTGGCTTACCCCAGTGATCAGATCAGTGAATACCCTAACTGTCATTACAGAGCTTTTCTCCAGTGACTGATAGAAGCAGATGCAGAGATCTACAGCCAAACACCAGGCCGAGCTCCTGGAGTCTAGTCAGAGAGAGAAGAGGGATTCTAGGAGCAAGTGCATCAGGATCATGATAGGGAAACCTGCAGTGACAACCAAACCAAACTAGTGGGAACACATGAAAGTTGAGTCAATGGCTGTGGAGCCTGTGTGGAACTGGAATAGGCCCTCTGCATGGTGACATAATTGTGTAGCTTGATCTGCTTGGAGGTGGGGGGGACCCTGGAGATAGACTCAGAATCCATCCCTGGTGCATGAGTAGGCTTTTGGAGCCCATTACCTATAATGGGACACCTTGTGCAGCATTTAGGCAGGGGTAAGGGTTTGGACTTGCCTCTACTGGATGTGACTCCCCATGGGAGGCCTTGCCTTCTTTTGGATGGGAGTGGGGTGGTAGTTTGGGAGAGGGAGGCTGGGAGGATGGGAGGAGGGGAAAGGGGGGTATTTGATTGGTGTGTAAAATGAATAAAAAATTCTTAATAAAAAAATTCAAAGTTAATAAAGCATTATGAAATCTAATTCATTAACTTCCCAATGCATTCCAGTAAAAGTGATTTATTAGACAAATGGATAGTAATACACACATACACTCATATGCACACCCATACACACACACTCAGACATACTGAAATATACACATAAACACACATACATATACACACATATTCACTCACTCACATACATATATACACACACATAGACACAAATACTCACACATATACAAAGACTTATACATACATACACATACACACACATACATGCACACTCAGTGGAAGGCTAGAATATAATCTATGGTGATACTTATCATATTTTGATATTTTATAATTAATGTTTATAGGTCTTTATTGTAATAAATATAGCTAGATCTTTATATAATTACATGTACATTTATAATTTTATATATGATATAATAAAATAATTTAATTTTATTGAACATATAAGTCATGTGTCTGTATGCTACATTATAAGTATTGAGTTTCTTTTCTTTTCTTTTTTTTTTTTTTTTTTTTTTGGTTTTATGAGACAGGGTTTCTCTGTGTAGCTTTGCTCCTTTCCTGGAACGCATTTGGTAGCCCAAGCTGGCCTCAAACTCACAGAGATCTGCCTGGCTCTGCCTCCCGAGTGCTGGGATTAAAGGCATGCGCCACCACCGCCCGGCTAGTATAAAGTTTCAAATGGAATTCTTGTTTGCAAAGTGTTTTCACATACATTTTATAAATATGTATTATTTGTATAAAGTTTCTAAACTTCTTTATGTACTCAACAGTCGTACCAAGATTCACTGTTAGTATTTCATCTATTTATCACCTACTCACTTTGAGAGAACTACAATCAATATACTTATTTCCTTTAGTTTGAAATTATAAACAGTAATTTCTAAGCAAGATCCTGCCCTCATGCTATAGTAATCACACCTAGTAGGCTATATTAGAGAATATGTAGGTGAACAATATTCTTTGCAAATAGTATGGAACACAAAAGAAATAAACATGTTACCTGACTAAATATTGAAGATATTATAAGAATGGACTGCAGGCAAGGGAAAATAGAAAGATAGACAAAAAAAGAAATATGAAGCTTTCAATATATTTCTTGGGTCATTGGTAAAGAGAGGGTAGTGGAATTTTTTTTTTTTTAATGCTAGATTTGTGAGTGAAGTTGTTTGCTGCTCAAAGATGCGAAACCTTTCAAATATTTCTTTGACTATTTCTTGTTCTTTAATGCTTTTTTATTTCACAACTAGAGAATAGCAAGGAACTACCTTTCCCTAATTTGGGGGGCTCTTTGGGCTGTCTCTACTTTCTTTCCCACTCTGATTTTAATGCTTCTATGATTGGCCATTTCAGGCAGACAGCATGTTGCAAGATTTTTCACATCATAGCTCTATTAAATCAGTCCTATTTGAACTCTTCTTTCTCACCACTCCACTGAAAATAACCTCCTGAGGATTGGAGGGTCTGAAAAGGGCAAAAAGCTTTAGCTATTACTTTGAAGAAAACTTTGTATACAAAGGAAACATTCGAAAGAGCTACTTGTATTCACATATCATGCTTACATGTCCATTTAGGGCTATTTTCAGAAGTCATCTGTCATAATGACTGGGTAGGGAAGCCAGGTATGATGGGACATAAATTGAAATATACTTGCCAAAGAAACAAAAAGGAAGATAAAACTAATGGATAATGATAATAACAATACAAATGCAGAAATGTGTGGAAGGCACTAAATAGGATTCAAAGTAGAAGATGTAGAAGTTTTTGAATGTTTATCACAGAATATATGTTCTCTAACTCAAGAATTAATTCTTCCTGCCTTCACCCACTCCCCGACATCATATTGAATTTAAAAATAGAGGAATTTTAATGCTAAGAAATTTAAATAGCTGGAAGGAGCTTCCTAGAATTTCCTACCAGAGGTAACTCTCCAATTTAATCGACAAGTGCCCTGATTTTTTTTTAATGAATATTTTTTTCTTTATTATTATGTGTTTTAAATTTTATACATCAGCCATGGGTTCCCCTGTCCTCCCCCCTCCCCTGATTTTTAATGAACAAAATTTCTGCTCAACAGTTGAGATACTACATGTATAATTTGACCATAATAATGATGATCCCATTCAATCATAAGGTATGCTTATAGTCTATAAAGCATTGTGCCTGGATGCATCATCTTGAATAGCAATGAGAATCAAATATTAATGTTACCTTTCCAATGTCTGTGCCAAGAGAAGTTTCTGCATTATATGGGAAGCTCTTGTTCAGTTTTCTAAGCTATAAGGGGTGGTTTGAGACTCTCAGAATTTAAGATCAATTAATATTTCTTTGGCAATGTTGAGCTTCTGTATTTTACTCTTTCCAAGCCCATGGGCTTCTCCATCACTTATTTCTTTATCCCATGTTGTTCTCTACACGTGTTTCCCCTTTCTGTTATAGTATTTAGAGATTTCATAGAATATAGTTCCCATAGTAACCTGAGTGCTTCTTAATAAGAACTTCACAATTGCCGTGGATATGCTGTTATATGCCATCTTCACAACTCCATGAAGAACACAGACTCTTGGTAATCCTAGTTTTCTAGATTAGGAATCTGAGGATGAAAGAGGATGTTCCCAGGATGTATATGCTACAGTTTTCCTACTATCATTGTTAGCCATTACCCACAACTTGTGTTTTATTTCCAGCTTGAGTCACAAGGACCACACACTACCCATATCCAGTCATTTGAGACACAACAATCTAGTTGGAAAAGAAAGAGTGCTGAATGAATATCATTTAGGGGGAAACAAGAAATGTTACACAATGAGTATTCACATAATTCTGAAGTTTTTGAGCATGAAAATTCAAAATATTAAATGGTATTATGGTTTGTTCTGAAAGTGTGCCACTATTGAGTCAGGTTCTCATTTCAACAAATTATACTTTAAATACTGCTCAGCAGATAAAATTTAGTAACTAGAGGATGGAAAAATGTTTTGCCAATTAAGAGTGCTGCCACTCTTCCAGAGGACTTGAGTTCAGTTCTTAGTAATCAGACTGAATGGCTCACCACGATTTATATAACTCTCGCTCCAGGGGATCTGACATATTTTTCAGTCTCTGAGGGTAATGTAAGGCAAAGATCTGCACAAGATCAAGTTAGTAAGGTAACAACATGCATTGAGTCCCTTGCCTCACTGAGGGACTGTGGAGTTGGTGGCTTTGGGGGAAGAAAAGTGAGTTTTCCTTAGGAGTCCCAAGTGGTAGGTTTGCCGTTCCCCAGTTAATAACATGTGGGCAGCACTGCTTAGATACAGAGGATTAGAAAATAAATTTTAAAAATTACAAAAGGACATGATGTATGGTGGGGACTCCTGGAAGGAGTTGTAGTGGGAAGTACATGTATATGAGCAAGATACACTGTGTACACGTATGAAATTTTTAAAGGATGACTAAAAAAACAGTGTAATTAACTTAGTCATGAATTTTTTTTAACAAAATATATCCAAAATATCACCATTTCAGCATAAATTTAAAAGTTTTAGTAAAATATTTTCATAATGAATCTTTGAAATATGGCATATGGTTTACATTTAAAGTGCATCACAGTTTGGATGTGATATTTAAAGCACATTTGTATTTTATAAAATTCACAGATGAAAAAGTAAATCCATATACTAGTATATAAATTGTTCCAAGACTACATTAAAAAGTTTTCCAATAGCGAATCAAATATAAGCGTAAAAAATTTAAGTCATTTAAAATTGAATAAAATTAAAAATTAAATTCATGAGTCTTTGTTGCATTTCAATTATTCAGTAGCCACATGTGGCTAGTGGCTATGGCACTAGACAATGCAGCTGGAGAGAAGCAGGGTGGGTACTCATGCCTGAGAGTGGTGCTGAGCAAGATCCTGGAGAATTCTACTCAGTTAATAATTCTGCAAGGAATAGTATAAAACGCGATATCCTGAGGCTCTTACAATTGTTTGTTTTAGTTTCCTGAGGCTGCTTTAACTAATTACAACAAACCTGCTGGCTGAGACCAGAAGTTTGTTCCCTCATAGTCTCAGGATTCTTTCAGAAGTACGTCTGTTTTTGGATCCTTTGCACAATAGACCACTCTACATTGGGCAAAGGCAGGTGTCTTACTTCTGATAGGATTACACTCTAAACCACCCAACTTTGTCAACAGATATTCTGGGGAAAAAAGACATTCACACAGTTTCTCTTGGTAGTCTGAACTTTGAAGCAAGACTGATCCTTTCTCTTCCACTCTATTCGCACTGCCTTCTCCTTGGTCTGAACTACCTTTGACCTCCATCTTGTAAGGAGCTACTCCAATTTGCACTGATATCATGACCCTCTGGATGAATCCAACATCACTATCTCATTTCAGGACTCAGACCACTTTTTCTATCTACAGTAGCATTCAGCTTTCAAGGATTGGACTCTATATCTTTGTGTGGTCAATGCTAAACTTACTGAAATTTATGAAAGGCTGCTTTTTGTAGCTCTATAACACGATGACTGACTGTCTGGCAGAGTGGTCACCTCCATGAACAACAAATGCATTCGAATGCAAACAATCTCAGTTCTCCTAACATTGCTATTCATATGATTGAGAGTAATTACAGACTGACCACATCCAGAACTGGAATAATGCTTATAATTTGTAAAAGGACTATTGGAAACAATCAAGCAACTATGAGTCAATCAACCCAATCTCAAGTAATACAGGAACTACCCACCCCCCCACACACACACACATGGTGGGGGAAGATGGGAGGAGGCATCCATTCCTTCCATAACATTTGTTTGCAAAGTTTAGTGGTTTAAAATATAATCCTATCAGAGGTGAGACAGCTGCCATTGCCCAGTGTAGAATGGTCTAGTATGCAAAGTGTTTCAAAATGTAAATTACAAACTACAGAAATGAGCATTCATGGAGAAACACAGATGCTCTTAAAAAGATGAGCAAATGGTTTATCCACATAATTGCACAATTTCCAGAACTCCAGAAATATAGCTATGATGGTCTGCATATATGTTATCATTGTAATTTGAAAGAAACTGACTGGGAAGAAAGAGAAACATTTAGATATTTTTAAGATTGGTAAAATTTAAATGTAAACAGGAGGTTGGCAGAAGAAATAAATGGAAGAATGCCCCACATGTTACCATTAACACTGCTGAAACTGATAGATAACACTCAGGGTTGAGTTGAATAGTCAACTTATCTATATGCATGACAACTCTTGATTTATCATCACAAATCTATAGTGAAGAAAGATCAGACATCAAATGCTAGCATATTAATAGCTTTACTTTTAAAAAGAGGAGAAAAATCATCAATTAGTACTTTATAAAAATTTAACATTAGTGGCCATTTGTATAATCTCTTGATTTGACAAGAGAAAATGTGCTCAGAGGGAAAATGCATTTTGGTTTCTGTTTCTTGCATCCTCCTCCCTCCTGCCAGAATGGCACGTTTAACAATTGACTGCTAACTGTTTAACAAGGGTTTCCTGGCTATGTAGTTAACTCTCAATTGGATCATAATTTCTCTAAAACAAAGAAATCTTGTTCCAAGTGTTAAAGGAAGCAACACACCTGCACATTTGTTTCTAGCTTTTCTGGAGATTCCTGCTCAATGCTGTGATAGTATCTTAATGAAGAGAAACAGAAGGATCTAGTTAACAAACAAACAAACAAACAAACAAACAAAAACAATTTTGCTTCAAGTCAAGGTAGCAAACTTCTAACGGCAACAAGCATGTAATAAGAGATCCTAGCCTGTGAAAAATCATCTCTGCAAAATGGTACAGTTATTAAAACAAATCAGCCCTGATAGGTGCTGTGAGTAGTCTCTAGTCACTGATGACAATAATTTCATCCTGAGAAAAAGTTTTCATTTTCCCTTCTCTCCTCCATTCCCACCTCCCTGTCTATTGCTGCCATATTCTTTGAGAACTCGAGAAAGCACACAATAAGATTGCAAACAAGTATTGGTAATTGGGCTATTAGGGGCTTCGTGGATAATCTGGATAATTCTCTGCATTGTCGCAGAATGTCTCTGCAGTCTGTAAGGGAGCTGAGAGGAAGGCCAGTTCTTCCACAGATTTTGAGATGGTTTCTATTTTGAAAGGCAGCCAACTACCACCACTGCAATTGGTCCTAATTGCTTCTGTTGTTGGAGTCTCTAGAGAGAAGACAGAACTGAATCAGTCAGGGAGACTTCAACTCTCTCTCATTAAGAGTTTGGCCTCTGTGGGTCAAGGCTTATGTGCCTGTAGGAAAGGTCCCCATAACAGAACTCCTTGTAATACTACCTGTCTTGTGGTAATGGAGATGCTACTCCAGCTCTTTCAATTTAGCATCCCAGTTGAAATCAACAGAAGTGATTAAAGGGAAGCATAACAAAGAGGAGAAGTATAGCAGCATTAGCAAACAAGGGGCAGGTGTCTCTGTTAAGAACTGAGAGAAATCCCTGGCTTTCTCAGGGGTTCTGGAAGCTTTTCTCTAACTTGAAAAGAGATATGAAATTCCATTCCTTCTGTGTTTTTGGTAGGTGCAATAGGTTTTTTCCCCATCTGTTCTTTTTTTTTTCTTCCATTATGGAAATGATACTAATGAGGAAATGTTCAATTCCACTTTGAAATTTATTTTGGACAATAAAGCCACATATTTCTAATGTGAACCAGTTGAATGCAAAAATGTTCAAAAATCTACTCTCTGAATTTTGGAACGGATTTTTATTTACAAAAAAAAGTACAAATGTATCAGATTTCATATGTACCAGGAGCCAGATTCTCTGGGTGTAAAACATCTGTATTAACATGATTCCTCATGGTTGAAAGAGTGTTTGCTAGCTTTCTGCATAATAAAGTTACTGTTTTCTCCAACACCCATACTGTAACTTTTGAATGCATGTTGTTATATGCAAGCTAAACTTAAAATGCAGCTTCCAGCTTCTTGTGAGGGTAGTGTACATGTATATAATAAGTAGTTCTTGTGTATGGAGATTTGTGACCTGGTTCTAATATTCCATTCATTAGTTCATTTTAATAATGATGTTAGAGTAGTATGAGATCACAGGTGTTTTATTCTTTTGATTCTAATCCATTGTTGTTTTCTAGTTACATTCTGTATTAAAAGTAATGAGGACCCTCTAAGGAAATGACTGACTTGAGGCTGGTATACAAAATGAGCTGGGAGCATCTCATAGTATAAGAAATATAGAAATATCAAAGGAAAAAAAACCAAAACAACAAAACAAAAAACCCTGAAAGGAACAACAAAGCAAATAAAAATGAAAATGTCCAGTGATGTTAAAATAAGAGAATTTAAGTAAAATGTTCCCAATGCTCAAAGCTGGAAAGTTTTGAACAACAAAATGAATAGAATAACATTAGATTAGAACCAGATCACATGGTCACACTGTTCTCATATTCTCTAAGATAGTGGGTGGGTGCATAACAATGTATTTTCAAAAGTCATAATTTATCAGAAATAGTTGTACTTAAATATGTACACAGTAAAAAAAATCATCATGGAGCCTGGAATTCCAGGCAATATTACAGAATATGAACAGTTCATATTAAAATGTGTAGAAATGATAATTGAAGTGGATTGGGGAAAAGGTAGTCATTGTTTGGAAGTTGATTAACTTTTAGACGAACTATACACAGCTTTCTATACTAGTTGGCAAAATTGCTTCTGAATCTATTGCACAGAGAGTGAAATTGAAATTTAAACAATAATAGCTTATAGCAAAAGCTAGCAGTTTCACTGTTTAGGAAACATACGCAAAATATGTCATTGAAAGATCCAGTATGGATTTATGAACTAAATAAAGATGAAGATATTTATAGATATGTGTATGATCATTAATTAACATGCATATATATATATATATATACATTTACATATACACTGATAGTGTGTCAGCCTATGGGTCTAGAAGAGTGCTACCCCACTATCATGAAGAACAACTTGTCCAGCATAGGAAAATGCTTGTGCTTCCCCTTTACATGTTGGATATAATATCCTCAAGATGGCTAACCTCTGACTACCACAAATCTGTTTTCCATCTCTTTTGTTCAGCTCACTCTGATATTAAATGTTATATAAATGAATCATCCAATATTTCCAATATGGTTTAGTCAGAATGATTGTTCTTGCCTAGTATGAATTTAAAGTTTCATGGCTTGATGGCTCATTAATTTTTATTGTTGAATAACATATCATATTGTTGTACTAAAGTTTGTTTACTTATTTATTTATTGAAAGGCATCTTAGTACTAGTTTTTAAAGATTGGGAATAACACTGCTATAAACATTTATATGAAAGTTTTATATAGACATAAGTATTCAGATCCATTGCACAAATAACTAGAAGCACAAATGTGGGAAATCTTCTTGAAAAGATTACATTTACTGTTTGGGCTATTTTGATCAGAAAAATTTTAAAAAAGAGAAATTTATAGTGGATTGTACTCTTTCAAACTGAAAAGGCATGTGTACATCTTTGTGGTGTTTTCTAATATGACCTGAAAAGCTACAATTGGAAAAAGTGATGGAAAAGGACCACATTCAAAATGGAAGCTATCATCTATCTACTTCCTGCTAGTCTTCTGTGAGAATAAGTCATAGCACAGGTTCCACGGGGTTTGGGAATGGTCTGTTTATGCCGTTTTCGAGACATACTGATTTGTCACCTTTTCTCATATGTGTTGTGATAATGTATGAATTATACATGATTCTATTTCATAAAAGTTAAACAACATAAAAAGGGGACTTTCTGGGTACAAATATTGCAGGGGAAAGGGAGGAGTCATGAGACAGGGTAATGGAGGTGAAAATGACTAAATACATTATATCCATAAATAAAAAGGCAAAATAAAATTACCTCAGATGATGATAAAATGTTTCTTCTCTTGTCAAGTTATGTCCTATTGATGCTGTAATGTACTTACTTCTTTAAATGTGCCTATGGGGTCCTGACAATATTTTTTCAAATAAAACATATCTTTTTTTTCAGTTTTAACTTAGATCAAAGTAGCTTTATACATCTTCATTCGTGTGGAAGGTGAGATATAATTCATTTTGTCAGTAGTTTCATAAAAGGAAAATATTTGGAGATGTTAGTGATAATATTATAATTTTTAAGAAATTCATAAATATTATCTGAAGCACTATCACAAATGTCCCAGAAAATGAAACATTGTGCCTCCCAGTGGCAGAAGAGAGTTGGGAGATTGAAGTTTATCTTGAGATTGGGGGATGATGGATAAATTGAATGAAGGTAAGGTTGAGTACAACTAATGCAGAAGAAGCAGAGAGACCACAGGTATAAAAATCAATCATAAGTCAGGCAAATCACCACACACTATGAGGAACTGGTGTATAAATAACTCTGGAATCACAGGATTAGGCTGTAGGGGCCTCAAATCTGGGCAATCACTACACTGTCATTTATGGTTTTCTCCTTAGGAACCTCAAAGACTAAAACAAGTGGATGGAGAACTAATAGCTCCATATGCCGCAGGCTGAAAAGACTCCTCTGAGGGCTATCCAAGGCTTCAGGATTAACCATACTGGAAGTGACAGTGCTTGTCACAAACAAGGCATTTCAGAAGGAACTACCCCAATAATGGCTAAGATGAGAAGTGTTCGTGAATGAAAATTCTATCCCCAAAGCCCTAGGATCAAATAGTCAGGGATTTGATTACCCTGAGTGAAAAGGACTCCTCTTCCCCGTTGGATTAAACAAATAAAAATACATCACCATCACAACTCTTCAGGCTGCATGCAGTCAATTTGCGTGCTATGTAGCCCTGAACTTCTGGTGTTCAGCAATATTATTCTTTGCAGATTACACACTTGTCTGATCCTTATTCTGAGAAACTTGATTCCATTCAAATCCATAGTAGAAGCTCTAATTTGCTCTTCATTTCCTTTTGCCCCACCCCAATTTTGTGAAATCCAGGACCTTGTATTTACTTGAATGACTACCGAAAATCACTCCACTGGTCAGTTCAGGAGGATGCTCTGACCCATGACAATCTAATCCATTGCTACTCTACTTCATTTTCTAGTTATTTCTCACCTAGTATTGAGAGAAGAAGCTTTATGCTGAAAGGTGTGCAGAAAACAGAGCAACAGCCATAACCAGAAGCAGCCCAAAAGATTAAAAGATGGGAGAAAAATCCCAGCTGCTGAAGCAAGCTCAGCGGCCATTGTCCCATTGCCTATGTATGCCTATTATGCTGGGTTTTGTGCTAAATGAAAGGAAGGCTGTGAAAAGGATATATTTGAAATATACCAGGGAACGGACCTTTTCTACTGCACAGTTTACAATGCTATTGAAAAGCTGTCATAAAAATTTATTTTCTATTGTTTATTACCCAAGATCACCACAAAGAAGCTCAAAATGTGATTTAAGGAAATAGATATCTCCTTTTCTAAAAATCTCAGATAAGAGAGAGTTCATCAGCAACACAAAACTTTTAAGTGACTAGTGTAATGATTTAAATAATTATAATATTGGAATAATAATCTTAACATTAAAATGATGGAATATAAGGCCTGCATTGAAATGTGGGATGCATTGTCTGTGAGAGGTGGGGCAGACAGTGCCATTGCAGGAAAAACATACTATGACCTGCTCTGTGTTGGGGTGATGTGTTTCTTTTAATTTATTTTTTGGAGTGTGATAGCATCTCTTTAGATGGGAGATATGATGAAATCACAGGAGAGTCTGTTCCCTGTGACTTCAAGGTTAATAAGAGGAAAGCTTAGCAAAGACAGGGCCAGAAGACAAGGATGGAAAAAAAAAAAAGCCTTTTAAAGCTACAGATCGAAGGGCTATGGTGATATCTATGTAACATTTCACCACTGATGTTCTTGACTAATTATCAACAATTCCAAAGAATATCAGTGCAAGAGAATGAGTGACTCTTGACAACTAAAAGGGACATAGCATCATTAAATCATAGCATCATTAAATCTTTGCTGTATAGTGTCTTTTAAGCTTTCATAATTGGAAAAATGGTATCTCAAGTGTGTAAATCAGAAATAAATTACATTAAATGATTAATGTCAAAATGATTTTAAAAACATTTATTACAATAGAAGCACTTACCCCCTCAGTGGTAACATGTTCACAAAAATGTGTCCCAAAATTGATTAGATATATATTCTAAGATTGTTTGAAATAATGCAAAACTAAGAAAGTGCCCTGTGTTAATCAGTAAAGACATTACTAAACAAGAGATGGTGCCGGGCGGTGGTGGCACATGCCTTTAATCCCAGCACTGGGGAGGCAGGGCCAGGCGGATCTCTGTGAGTTCGAGGCCAGCCTGGTCTACAGAGCAAGATCCAGGACAGGCGCAAAACTACACAGAGAAACCCTGTCTCGGAAAAAAAAAAAAAAAAAAAAAGAGATGGTATATTCATGACAAAATGTAGTATAGCATTGGGAGAATCAGACTAATCAATTTTAATGCTCATGTAGTATGTATAAAATGTTAGGCACTCTCCAGAATGTTTTACTGAACCTTAAGATCACTATATACAAAATAAGAGGAAATGCTATTGGTTCTCAATTTTAAGGGTGAAGAAGGTGAACAAAACAGTTAATCATTTCTTTAAAGTCACAGAGACAGTTAATGGACTCAGAAGTCTGTCTTCACAATCTATGGTGTCATTCATTTACTTTTTCCCTGCTTATCTATCTCAAACTTTAGAAGAACTTAAGATACAATTTGGCACAGAAATAAATCAAATTGCAGAATATATATATATATATATATACATATATATATATGTATATATATATATACACACATATATATATACATATATATATATGCATCTATCTTGACTTAATACATGAGATAATAAATATATTTATATATGAGAGAGCATGCAAGAGAGTGAATACAATATGGAGAAATTTAATTATCTTCAACATTCTACTTCTTAAATTAAGAACATCAAAACTCTTCTGCAGAACTAACTATTAAATAAGACAAGTTAAATGTGTACCAGGACTACTCTTCTCAAAACAGGACATTGACAAAGAAACCATAACTTATTCTTCCTAATTAGGTACAAAGTAATGTAAGACCCCTCTCTTCTTTCCTTCAGGCCTTTTCTCTTATCAAGGACCCTTGCTACACAAGTCAAAAACTGCTTTTCAAATACACACTGAATTTTTTTCTGTCAGGCTTCTATTCACTGCCTACTGTTCATCAAAACTATTTCCTCTTTCAGCACGTACTGCTAATTGAAGAAAGCCAGTCCCTGGTTCAAGGTCCTTCTCAAATGTCATCTCAGCAGAAAAGCTTTCTGGGGGTTGCTTTAGTGTTCTTCCTTCAGATCCCCAATGCCTTTTGGCCAGATATGTAACTGAGACCCCGTCTTGTGTTCTTGCAGACATTGTCTCCTAGTGTTGCAGCATCACTCCCATAAGGACCAACTTAAGTCTGTTTTTATTTATTTTGACATTGAGAAGCTACCTACTACACTAATCAGGATCCTCTTTATTCCTTTTTATGAAAACTGTCCACATAACTAATCTTTGTGAATTCAGAATGTGTAATACAATTAAATACTGTTTCTAGTTAATGTCTACTGTGCTAGCTTGCTCTCCATTGTGACAGAATGCCTGATATAAATGACCTAAAGAGAGGAATCATTTGTTACATGTCTAAGTTCACAGCTTTATATAGTTTATGCCATGAAGACTTGGCTACATGTGCTGAGTAGAACATCCTCACAATAGCTCGAGGCAGACAAGGTCCTATACTTCATGTTAGCCAGAGGGCAGATGGTAAATTCAGTACTGAGACCAGGTATAATCTTCAAAGGTGTGATCAAATGTACCCACTTCCTTCAACTAGACTCTACCTCACAAAGTTTCAAGAACCTTCCAAATTAGTACCACCAGTTGCAGAGAAACATTCCAACACATGAGCCCTGATTTTGTTTACCTTCCTAAACCCTAGTACAGGTTACCCTCTGGCACATTGTGAGGAGGTTGTGTGTGTGTGTGTGTGTGTGTGTGTGTGTGTGTAAATGGGAAGGGGAAGAGAGCTCCATCTCTTGAACACCCATTTTCCCTTCCTCTTTCTTATACAAATGCAGAAGGAGGGTTATGTGTCTCTTTTCCATGTAAGTGCCATCCTGTTTATGATGGTTATCACTATTTTTTTTTTGTGTGTTTGTGTGTGTGTGTCACAATACAGTTTGTCAAGACACTATAGTACAGAGAGTGACTCAATGCTGATATCTGAATGGAATGTTTGTGTTTATTCTTTGGACAGTCCTATCCTGTCACTCCATTCCCAAAGGTGAGAAAACAGATCTAATCCATGGAAAGCCCCCCTCCATTCCCTTTGGTTCCTGCTACTGGGATCTTGGATGTAGCCTCTCTCACCAGGGTTTTCGGTAGTATGCCCCAAATCAGTCCCAACTCTTTCCCAGTGTCCTTAAGATAGATAATGAAATCATAAATGATTGCTACACTATACTCATAGAAGTTTTCTCCTAGGAAAACAAAGACAAATCTGGGTGATTTATAGAGCAAGCATTTATTTCTCACAATTCTGGAGACAGGACAGCCTGCTATTGAGGTGCTAAGAGGTTTGAAATGATGAGGTTCCAATTCTGTCTCATAGAGAGTTGTCTACTCACCATGTTACTACATGAAAACAGGAAGGAGGAGACCTCTTTTTGAAGGGAATTTACCCACAAGGGTTGTACCAGCCCTAACTGTCTAGTACCATCACCCTGGGGGCAGGAGGTTGTTGACATATAAAATTGGGTTCAGGGCACACAATCTTCAGTCTATAGTGAATACACACCAAATGGTGGAAAGGCTTGACTACTTTGAGGTTACAATATTGGAACCCCCGACCTAGTAACCCTTCAAAGGGTTGTCAAATGACAACCCCGTGTAGAATAAATGAAGCTGTGTTCCTCAAAGGGAAGGGCTTCTTTTCTGTATCCTCATTCCCTTCATTTCTTTGCTCTCCATCCCCCTCCCTGAGAGTGAAGCTTCTAGCTGGTAGGGAATCTTCCATTGCTTCAGCAGCTGCCTCAGTGAACAACCTTACCCAATAGTGTCCACACACAATTTGACATCCCTACTGATTTGTTTTCTCCCTTTAGTTTCAACCTCACAGAAATATCAATTTGCTCATCTTAAAAGGTATAAACCTCCACAGGAGCCACCTCCCTGCTCCCAAACATTGACCAATGAAGTAAAAACACCATGAACCCAGTGAGAGAAACCTAATATTTCTGCAACATGTTTATTTTTTTCCTAGTTTACCTTTACCCAGAAAGAGACATGAGCAAGACAGAAGGAAGACAGCATGCTTGCTTTCACACCCTTTAGTAAACTCGTCTTGTGTTTGCATTCATAATCTCACTAGCCTCAGATTCCCTGCTTGACAGATCCGGGGACCCTGTGGGAGGCTGCGGTGATAAATATGACTTCACCTTACTCAGCTCCTCTGTGCATGGGAAACTTTGTGCCCAACCCTATAATAGACATTTCACCTCAGAGAGGGAGAGACATATCCACAGACACAGTGAGGGAAGAATTAAAATCCTTGTCCATCTGCCTGATCCCATAGGCTATGCTTCAGTCCCACCAAACAGTGCTTTCTTCTGAGATCCATAATTCATAATTCTGGAACAAGATTCTCAATTCTATGAAGTTCGGAGTCAGGGGGAGAAACTCTATAAAATATAAATTTGCAGCCATATTTCTAGAACTCTATTTTTAGAGGGCAGAACCTGGAGCTATAGTATTCTTTACATTAAAAGTATTCCCTGCTGTATCCAAAGATCAAACGAAGTCAACTATTTTAATGATCTACTTTGCTTGGTGTGTTTGTGGGTCCCCTGACAATGGGGCCAGAACTTATCCTGGGTACACGCCCTGGCTTTTTAGAGCTCATTCCCTGTCTTGTGATGCCTTACTCAGCCTTGATGCAAGGAGAAGGGGCTAGGCCGGCCCCAACTGGGTATGCCAACCTGTGTTGACGACCCAAGGGAGGCCTTATGCTCTTTGAGAAGGGGATAAGTATGGGAGTGGGGAGAAGGAGAGGGAGGCAGAACAGGGGTTGGTATGTAAAAGAAAAGAATTTTTAAATAAAAAATACTTAAACAAACATACCTAAATATAATCTGGCTCGTTTGATGAAGCATCATAGCTCGTTCCCCACCACCCACCCCCCATACAAAACACAACCTTTATCAAAGTCTGGTTAAAAGTGTTTAGGATAACTTTACCAAATTGTATAAATGTACTCCCTGCTATGGAACAGCTACCATCATCTATTCACCTCTCCCCCATGCCTCAGCTTCTGTGGCTGTCCTGTGGATCTGGCATGTAGGGACTGGACACTGGGCTTATGTTTACCTTATCTGTACTCTTCGTATTTCTGTAGAGGTCAGCATGTAGAAAAGAAATCGTTTTAATCTGCTCTTGCACAGCGCCCTATTTTATCCCTCTGATCATTTTATCTGCCCTTCTTCAGACCTTTCCTAGCTCCATTTCCTCCCTTTTAAGGTTCATCAACCAGAACCACATGGAGTGCGGCTGAACTAAAGTTTTGTACAAAGGCATTGCCCTTGGAGTTCCTGGGAGAGGCAATGTAGTTATCCTAAAAAAAAAAGGTGAATCCTAGGGCTAGCAGCTTCAAATAATATGAGAAATGAAAAGGGAGAGGCGCTAGGGACATGAATAATAACTATTCCTCTTTTCTGTACCAATTTTCCTATCCCTTCATCCTTTCTAGCATCTTAAGCGGAAAATAGTGTGAAATGATGACAAGACATTAGAAGGGATGCAAGGACTTGGGGGCAGCAGAGATGTTCCTTAATTTCTGTTGGTCTATACAGCAGCAGACAGCCTTCTAGAAAGAATTGTCTCTGTCACCATCCATCCCCCTTGTAAATCCAGTACATTCCTGCCTTTGTCTTCCTATATGTTTCCCTAAGTGATCTATTTCTTGCCCAAAATGTACCCTAAATCTCAATCAGCTCCAAATCGTGCCCTTTCTATCCCTTCCTACTTTCTAAAGCAAAGCGCAAAATTTGCAAGAGAAATTTTGCTGAGCCATCAGCCCCAGGAGCTAGTGATTTGATTATCTCGTTAAAGCAATTTATTCTCAGTGTGAATGAGGCTTAACCCTTCCAGGGATTTTATGAATTTTAAAAAATATTTGCTGAACCCAAATGATCTAAGGATGCTCACAGTTTATGGGTACTTTGGAGTGTGTGTGTGTGTGTGTGTATGTGTGTGTGTGTGTGTGTGTGTGTGTGTGTGTGTGTGTGTGTGGTGCCTGGATGCAAGTAAGTAGTACACAAAAAGAGTGCTGAACTGTTTCTTCCATGAAGCTGCAGAGAAGTCATACCTGATCAATGAAAGACAGAGAAAATCTTGCAGGAGAAACCCAGGAAAAGGAATCTCTTTTTATTTTTCTTTAAAAAAAAAAATCTCACAAACATAAAAGGGTATCTATGCATCTATGGTTTAAATTTCTGTCCCCCTAATAACTTTGCTTTCCAAAATCATCACTTTCCTACATATTGCTATAAGCTTGTGCTGTCTTCTGGAATCTCATCAATATTGCCTTTTGCATGCCTCCCCGCCCCCCGCTTTGTATGTATTTCTCATTCATGTCTTAGTCAATACCTGTTATGCTTTAACCCACTGTCCAGTGATCATTTTTCCCAACAGAAGATAAGTCTAAATTACATTGGAGAAATCGCTTCTATGCACTATTAGCCCAGGAAACATACTTGAGTCATATCCATCCTCAGTTGGGGAGAGGGATGTTTCTGACTGGTTTAAGTAAAGAAAACAGTATTGCTATATGTCTCTTGTCTCACCAAGTGATTCAGTACTGAGATGAGGCCATCTAGTTTCAGATTGTTATAATACTGATAGTAAGAGAGGTCATTCTTGAAATGTGAACAAATAGAGGATCGGAGTTCTAAAGGCTGTACCATTAAGCTATCACACACACACACACAAAATATCTTTCAGAATGATGTCACAAGAAAGGGGGAAAGTAGATTCTGGGGTCACCAGTAGTACCATGAATTGAGATCTTACATAATGGCTTGCCTAATTCCTCCTCTTACCATGAGCATTGTTTGAAGTAACTGTGTTCTATCACTTACTTGCCTCCAGATGCACAAGCACAAGTGTGTTGTGGTTCTTGCCTCGGCTTCAATTACAATCTACCACACAGTTTACTAAAAGCTAGAGCATTCTTCTGCATGTCCTTTCTGAATTGTTGGCTGATTTTTCAAGGCTTTTTTTTTCTGTGATAAACTTTATGGAAGTCACCAAACACCTTTCACTTTGTAATCCTTCTTACTGTCGAATAGAACCTACCTAATTCACTTCAGACTTTCAAGTCATCAGTTCTGAGGAATAAACATCTTGTGCTACTTTAACTTTTTCTTCTATGAAATTCCATTTCTTTGAATGATGCACGTTGTGATGATTGTATGCAAATATGGTTCCTGTGAGGGACTATTAAATGGCCTCTTGGACTGAGAACTGTGCCACCTGTCTCTCACCCATATTAAAACCCTATTGTTGCTTATCCAGCCTAAATTAAAATAAGTTTTATTAAAAGCTGTATTGTATGGTGGTAAATGTTATGCTGCAAATAGCCCCGAAAAATTATCTGGAAATGTCAGTCACTTCAAATACATATTGATTATAAATAACACATGGGCTATTCTGAAAAATTAGAAGACAAAGAAATTATAAGTAGTCATTGTCATCCATAGATATCTCTTTACATATTTTTTGTTTATTTGTATATCTATATACATATAAACTTTATTTATACATTCTTTTTTATATAACTTTTGGTCCCTTTGAGTCAGTCTCGCATAGCCCAAGCTGAGCTCACTACATAGTTGAGGCTGGCCTTGTAATCATGCTTTTCTGCATCTATCTCCAAATTGGTGAGATTACAGACATGCACCACCATGCCCAGATTTTATAAACTTTATTTTATACAAAATATATACTCTTCTTCTGTAAGCTTTTATCCACTTTGTTACTTATGATTTTGATGATATAGATTCATGTTTACATGTTCCAAAGGCTTTACATTGCTGTTGTTTTACTGTCTTTTTCAAGCGTGTCATTAAATATTGTACCAATCATTTTATTATATTAAATATTTCAGAAATGATAGCTCAATTTAAAGGCTATAAATACTTGATGGCTTTGACTGTGAATTCTTATTTTTTCTCCATATCAAACAATTACTTAATTATATCAACCACATTGTCAACATCAATATGTTTCATGTAACTATTTAAAGGCCTGTATTCAGGATATTCATTTTTTCACATTGCTTTGGGCACAAAGGTTTAGTCTGTCAAAATCACTGTAAGTTTTCTTTTTCTCATTAATGCATTATTTATGTTTCCCTCTGTCATTTTGTCATCTGTAACAGATAATTTGCCTCTGTAACATAGTCAAAAACACAGACTAGGGCCATGCTTTAAGGTTAGGTATGTTAGAGTTCTTTTCTGGGTACTCTGTCAGTTAGTATTATTTGTATTCAACAGGTGTTTGCTCTACCTGCCTTATTATGTTTGAACCTATTTTTAAATTTCATCCACTAGGTTTAATGAATTGAAAAGAAAATCAGATTTGCCCATCACACCTCCAGAAAGCTCTCCCTGTGCATTAGAATTAAGCTCAAACCTGCAATCCCCCATAACATCTTCTACCTCCAGAATGATGAAACTGTCAGCAACGTAAGTCAGGTCAATAATTTATCACAGTCTGCTTTTAGTAGATACTTCAGCGTGAATGCTCTCATCTAGACCATTTGTAAATGTCAAAACTAGCTCCCAGAGTAATTTCTGAATTTTAATGATTAACTTTCTTCACCATATACAATGCATTTCTGTTCCCATACCTTTGATTCCTCCATTGCAGTCTCCTCTCAGGAATGATGTCTCCTAATGCTATATTAATTCATTTTAATAATATTTATTATGTAAAGTCCATAATGACTTCTGAAGCTGGAGAGACAAATAGCAGTTAAGAATATATGCTGCTCTTGCAAAAGACCCTAGTTTTGTTCACAAAATCATAGGTAAATCCAGTTTCCAGGGGACCCAACATCTTTGACCTCTGTGGGCATCTGCTTCATCTTACACATATTCGCACAGAGGCACATAGTTTTGAATAACATTAAATATTTAAAAACAGATCACTTCTAATGTAGCATTCTTAGACAATATTAACTCAAAAGAGCATATATTCTTGAGAAGGACATACTGCAGGATAGTCAAGTTGGAATGAGAAACAGTTTATAATAGTATTTGTCTTTAGTACCCTTAGTCTATTCCTTCGTTAACCAAGCAGGTTCATGTCTATAATTGCACCTTAACCAGTAGACAAGAATATAAAAAGAAAGGACTTAAGCGTATATTTATGTATGACACCATGAAGCAGTGCATAAATAGTGTATACTCATTAACAGACATAATGATCTTAAGTGTGCACAAATTAACAGTGTCTCTTTTTGTCCTCATGATACTATGTTTATGGTATTCTGTTTTCCTGGGTGCCAAAGCTGAGGACAAAATGTTTGCAATGTTGCAAGTATTAAATGGCATACCCATATTCATATTTTTAATTCATAATGTTCTAACTCAGTGTTTATTGATTTTAATTGGTTGTGAGGTATGTTGCTGAAAGTAATTTCTACTTATCAGAAAATATTAAATCTCATGGATTTAAAATATGAATAAAAGTTAGAGTGTTTCAAAGTTATGTCTTTAATTATGTCATCATCTCTCAGTGGGATTTCATGCTTTTTTTGCAGTGATAGTAAAAGGAGACAGAGGTGCAGCAAGCATGAAATTAATTATTAATGCCTAACATACAGGCCTTCTGAAAGGCCCACAGGGAGCAACTCATACTGACTCCACTTCGATATTGGTGTCGACTATGAATTATTGTAGGGCCTTATTTTCCTGTGAATGTTGTGATATTTTGTCAAAATCTGGGAATGCCCATGGGAATGTGTTCAGCATATGAATGTCATCTGTCATGTGTCATACCAAAAGGAATAGCCAGAGTTGCTGTGTAACACTAGGCTACAACTATAGATGAGTTATAATGTAATTTATGTACCTCTTCTTAAAAGATTTTCATCTCCTCATTGAGCACATTGATGAGTGGGGTTATCTAATCCTCCAAGGGCAAGAAATTTCATTATTTTAAGATTTGAGCCCATAGAACTTGACTTATTATGTTTCCATAAGGGTGATCCTGTAGCCACCCCTAAGCTTCTTAGATCCTATTTAATTAAGGTCATTAATTCAGAGGAAATACGGTATGTAAAGTGAATCCTTGGTAGTGGAAAAAAACCTGGAATGACTGATGTTCAACAGTTACATTCAATAGGAGCAAACAGACAAGGGGAAATAAAATTCATGAAGACCCAGAGATGGAGAAACAAATGTCAACCTCAGCTTCCTGTGACCTACTGAAGTGAAACTATTTAAATAACTGATATGCTATACAGAGTCTTTTGGGATCCTTCTTAACCAACAAGTGTTCATTGAAATGGGTTATTATATTCCTCAGGAGTATTTCTGGGATTGCAATTATGATTATGTTCAGCAATGAGTACAGCTTAATTTATTTACTGAAGGTCATTTATAGAGACATATTACATCATCTAGATGCAGTATTAAAAGATGCTCACCTATTTGATAAAATCAGAGAAGGATGTATTAAATGTAAGTTGGTTTTTCTGCACACTTTAAACCTAACTGTTTTCAGAAGTGGGTCTGTACCAATATGGCCCCATCTGTGATGAGCTTCCAACTCTTCTTTTTACTTTGGCAGTAAGCAACATGATAACAAAGCAAACACCATGGACTAAAATACAAGATGCCCAAGTCTAAACCAATCAACTCATGTGAGAGCCTTTGACTGTGAAAGAGAATTTATGGATGATGTCTCTGAGCTGTGATATATGGACAGCAAGCAAGACTGGGGGTGTGAAGGCAAGATCCTAACTGAGACGTCTAAGAATTTCTGTATTGCTCCTTGGTTATTATAGCCAGCTCTGCCTAGGAGAAACCACATTGAAAAAGTCCCATTGAGATTCTCCTCAAGTGGGAATTAAGTCTTCAATCAGTAAGCAGTAAGAATTTTTATACATCCTTTCTCTCTCTCTCTCTCTCTCTCTCTCTCTCTCGCCAAATCTAGGAGAAAATCTCCCAGACTGCTCTAAATAAAACAATTTTGAGTGAGGTACTTAGGGAAGCAATTGTACATACAATTTCAGAAAGACTTCTAAGACAAAAAGAGAGTGCCTGTTCTACAAAACAAAGAGATTTCACCATAGATCTATCATCAGCGGACAGAAGAATAGAGCCTTTCCTCATCTATGGCTGGTTTCAACTCTTCTTGAAATATCTGAAGTCTGGGTAACTGGTGAAGACAAGACTTGTTTCTCTATAATTAATAACAAGGAACCTGACCCCAAACCAGTAATTATCCCGAACATACTCATGGCAGGGAGGTTAGTGAGAATCAGCAGCATCCTGAAAAGACTAGGCAATGTGAGGGCTAAGCGGATACATTGTGCTTTAGTCATTTCATACTCAATGAGAAAGAATCTGCATTGTGTATTATACATTGCCTATTTCACTCAATTATGCTTGAACTCATAGTACAATAAGCTATACTGAAACCTCATTGTCCTGTATTCATTTAGTCTCTGATAGATTCTAAATTAAAGATCCCTACCCAGTGTTATTATATCACTATGGTCAGTGACAGAACCTTAGGAAGCCTGAATGATAGTTTAATAAACATTATGACATATACAGGGACTGTGAGTGGAACACTATCTTACATACTCCTTGCACAAGGCAACACTGCATGTTCCTGTAAGTCCTCTAGGTAGAATGATTTGATATTTTCTTAAACGTTTTCACTGCTTTCTTTAAGGGCAGAAAAATTTGTTTTTACAAGAGTAATTATTACTTTTGTTGTAGCATTGGGTAACTCTCCATCCTGTACTACATTGAGCTTATTCAATCCTATCTGATGCACACAGCATTTTGTTGTTTTATTTTACCTGTCCCTCTCTATAGCTTCAGCTCCTCTGTTCTTAGAGGACACTCAAAAAGTCAACATGTTCTATAGTAAATTAAACCTTTCCTTTAAGAGCATTGGAGGACAGATGAGGGAGAGGGAGAGGGTAAAAAGGGTTAGACTTATAACCAGGTTTTGTTGAGTAGGTTTATGATATTAAGAAATTCATCAAATGGGCACTGAAAAGTGACATACTGAAGTGTATTTAAAACAGTTCATGGAATTAACACCAGTACAATAATTTACCTTGTGAACAACTTGTTACAAGTCTGGTTGCCTTACCTCCACTTTCTGCTCCCTTCTTTCTCTAATAATTGGTCAGAAGAATGCAGAGATTATGTTGCTGTTGATTGGCTGATTTAGTTCCTTGTATCTTTGTTTCCCTTCTTTTATTTCTGTTCATTTCATGATGACAGAAGTAAAAAATGGTTCCACTATCAAGGACAGAGGAAAATTGCTTCTGGCATTCCAAAGTTGAGGAAATCTTATCTTTTAGAATAACCTAAAATAAGCTTATAATATTGCACATATTCAAACACGCAACATATACAACATGTAAATGAATAGCAGTTTGAAGAATAGGCTCCAGATAGCCCTGATTATCCCAACTCTTCCCATCCTAGCTGTTCAATATTTTCAGAATAACTGAAATCTGGTAAGACCATGTCCTGAGATTAGCAGAAACTGTCTGGAAAAGCCCAGCCTATTTTCCCATGTCCTTCTCTTTCCCAGCACATGCTGTGATAAAATTTTCCCTGTGTTAAAAACCCAGGTGGAGTGCTTTTAGAGACTCTCAGAAGCAATGTGGTGGAGAGTTGAACAGATGAGAACTATCCATCCTGAGCAGCACTTCTTAAGCCTTAAGAAACCAAGCAACTAGAAGACTAGGCTCTGTTTATTCTTTCCACTTATCTGTGAGTGATAAATATGCTTTGCTTAATGAGTCCTACAAAACATTTGCACATTTATGCACAGTTACTAAAAATAATTCCAAAGCATTTTAGAAATATTAAAGTAATTTAAAATATCAATGATTATATCTCATAAAGAAAAACATCATTATTGGTCAATAGCAAATAAAACTTATTTATGAAAATCATATTTTGTTGGTAGACTTTAATCACTTCTAGGATTGAAAAAACAATGTCACAGAACACAAGGAATGACAGAGTAGATCTTGTCTGACCCCATCAAAATCTGGGCCTGCCTAACATTTCTATAAGGTAAAATTTAAAATCCTCTCACATTATTCTGTGGATAATATGTAAAACTTTTAAAATTTTATGACTAAAATGTTGAATCTCTTTAAAGGAAGGGGTTCAGCAGGCTGCAAAATTGGAAAACTGCAAACTTCATCAGAAAGAATGTGTATCAATGTTAATTAAGCATTCATTAGGAGGAAGGCAAAGTGAGCCATGGGAGAATCAGAGAGTAAGATATCACCGCTGGTAATTTAGAAAGTCAGAATAACCTACCTTGATTAGAGAAGTTCAGCATCACGCTTTTCAGGGAAAATGCAGAGAAGCCAAGGAACTTGGGAGTGGGGGCAGGGTCCTTTTCCTTTTTTGTAGTTTTCATGTGGATTTAAGGAACTGCTATGTTAAAAGACTGACTGGGTATTTTTTTTTTTTTTTTTTTTTAGGTCAGTAAAGATGAGAAAAGTAGACACAATGTAATGTAAATGTGAGGTCTCCTCACAAGCAGTGATTGAGAAGGCTATTGTAAAGGAAGGAAAAAAAAAAGAAGAAGAAAGCTAATTAAAGCAATTAACCCAGCATCAGGCAGAGCAGCTGGTGGGGATTTTCCAAGCAAAATGTGAACTTGCTAAGATGTCCCAACTGTAAGTGATAGAGTCCAGGGTCTCATGGCTTCCAGAAAAAGGTAAGAGTAAATTGTAATTTAGAACTGGGAAAGAATCCAAGGTTTTGATTAAGTTAAGTGATAATTGATAATTGCTGAGGAGAAATCAAAACTGTCTGGTGAACTTAAAAATAATATCCTGTACTGAGAACATTTTGTAAGCTGCAAATAAAAGTTGGTATATTGCTGTAGCAGTTTATCTTACTACATGTAAAATCTCCTAAATACTTTTATAATGCTTTAAATATTGATTGATGTGTGTGTTTGTGAACACATGCATGATCTGTGTGGACATCAGAGGACAAGGTGAACTTGTGGGAGTTGGATTCTCCTTCCACCACATAGGTCCTAAGGATCTGAGAGGTCATCAGGGTGGGTAACAAGCATCTTTCCCACTGAGCTATCTTGATGACCCAATCATTCAATTTTTAAAAAGAAATTAGTTTCCAAAGTAATACGCTTCCTTTTGGGTTTTTATAAGTATTTCATTTTGGTTGATTTTCCCATTCTTGATCTCTCCTCATGTACTTTTCACACTATTTACTTCAGCATTCTCCCTTCTGCTTTGCTCTATTATCTCTTCCACTCCTCTACTTTATAGATCTGTGTTTGCTAATCTCATGAGCCACTTTCTACTTTGTTAGACTTTATCATATTTTCTCCCTCCTGGATATACATATTTAACACTTTGTGTCTAGAATCAGGTACGAGAGACAACAGGAGTCATCTGTCTCTGAGTCTAGTTATTATATCTTCTGAAAATAAATTTATTTACTTATTTATTTTACATCCCTGTCACAGTTTCTCCTCCCTCCACTCCTGCCCCCCCAGCTGCTCTATTCCCAACTTCCAATCCACTCCCCCTTTTCAGTTTAGAAAAAGACAAGTGTCCCATGAGTATTAACAAACATGGCATATCAAGTTGCAGTAAGACCTCCTCATGTATTAAGGCTGAACAAGGTAACCCAGTAAGAGAAATAGGGTCCCAAGAGCATGTAAAAGAGTTGTAGGTAGCCCTTGTTCTCACTGTTAGTTCCCCAAGAGGACCAAGCTTCACAACTGTAACATATATGCAGAGTGCCTTGATCAGTAAATTAATGTTCTTTCAGTTCCATCTATCCCAACAAATTTCATTATTCTTGGCAGCTAACTAAAATTCCATTGTGTGTATGTATCACATTTTCATTCTTTTGAATATCTTTCACCGAGCATTTCCTACATATATATATATAAATATATAATATATATAAAATATAATCATCCAGTATTTATTTCCTCCCTCATACTTCTCCCAGGTACCCCCAACAACCTTTCCTTCCAATTGAATTTTTATTTTGTCTGTTTGCCTTGTTTATGATAATTCACAAGTTTGTTTTATCCTTATGTACACAGTTATGGAATTTCCAGAGTATACTTGGGAAACCTGCAAGCAATGGCATCCTCAAAATCAGAGTGATTTCTCTATCCTGAGCAAGTATCCCCTGCCAATAGCTCCTCACTAGGAAGTGGGGCTTAGAAGTCATTTGCCTCGTCTATGACAGATTTAGACTGCCTTGATTTTGTGTAGTTCTTGTCCAGAAAACCACAGCTGCTGTGAATTCATGGTTCAATAGGCCATGTTATATCCAAAAGATAGCTCTCTTTTGCCTCTTCTGCACAATACTCCCTGAAACTTGTTGAGACTGGGGTGTGGATCAATGTGAACATCCCACATATAGATAAACTTTCATTCATTTATTCTAAGAACTTTGGAAAGTTATGCATCTCTTTATTCACTGCTGTTCACTGCAAAAGGATGTTCCTCTCCCCAAGGTTACTCATAACCCATGTCTATGTGCATAAACACAAACACTTAGAAAACAATGTTATAGCATGGCCATTCAGCAAAATAAAATTTGCAAATTCTAGCCTGGGTCCTGGAACTCCCTCAACCACAGGTTTTTGAACAAAATCATAAAACTAAGAATGAAATTTGCTCTTGTTGAGCAGATCTCAAGTCCATTCAGAAAGCACTTAGTTAGCATATAACAGTTAGGCCACTATTTCACCAGAAGGTACATCTTGCTTAGCAAGTTGGTATTGAATCATTCAGGGTTTAACACTAGGTCACGCTGAAATATGGAAAGATATGCCCATCCATTGGGGGAACTAATGTGAAAATGATCAACCTAACAAAAGCACTATATGGATTCCCTTCACTCACAATCAAAATTCCAATGCTATTCTTCACAGACATAGAAAAAACAATCCAAGAATTTGTATAAAGGTAAATATGACTGAGGATAGAATATACCACATTTTCATTATCCATTTATTTCTTGGTGGACATCTAGGCTGGTTCTAAGAAGTGATGGCTCAGATAATCATAAGTACTTAACTTGAATTTGCAGAGGGTGACAGGTCCATGCGGCCAACACTAAGATGAACAAATATTAAGAAGTCTGTATATATCTAAAGCTCTTGTATCCTAAGGTGAAAGACTGAGTAGCCAAGCTTGTTCCCACTCCCACATGTTTGCAGATTACTAGTGCAACTCATGTTGGTGGATCTTTAGAATTATATTATTTTTGCCAAGTTTTCTTGTCAATTTATTTCTAAAAACTCTTGTCTCTTTTGGGGATGTCTACAGTGTCTTTTCTGGTATCTTGCTCTTAAGCTTTGTTCCTCTAAACTCTGTCATGTGTTGGTCCTGCTACTTTATTATTTTCTTTAAGAATTCTTATTGAACAGCAATACTGACCTTCAATGCCTAATTTCTGTTATATATCCTGATATCCATTATACAATCAACATTGTTTACAATTGTGCCTTCCCCTAAAAATTATTTAACATTGTATAACCATTGCCAATAACTAACATCTCATAAATGATTGCCATGACTTTTAGACCCAAAGGCAAAGGTTCTGTCCACCTATTTCCCTACTAACAACTAATTCTCAAATAGTTTCTAGCTTTTTGAAATTAATTGAGTAGCCACTATATTCTGGGATCATTTACCTTTTTATGTAACACTTTAAATCTTTATTTCAATTTTATTTTACCTATAAAATACTATAAGTAAAATGTGCTCCACAAGAGAGCTCTGTTTTATAGCTGCAAAGTATGGATAGACACCAACCCACCCCAGGGTGAAATTGATATTCTTGTGTGGATACAGAAACATAGAACATCTCCTGTGAGGATAGGAAGGAGTCCCATGGATATTTCTGTGATGAAAGTTTAAAGAATGCACACATAGGACTTTAGATTTGCAGAGTAAATTTTAGTTATGCTTCCTACAGAGTCACAATAGGTCATTATTAAATTAACACACAGAGAAATAGACCATGCTGTAGAAGAAATGCTTCTGTAGTTCATCACAGCTATAGTATACATGTTCATCTTCTTCTCTTTATTAATACTGCCAAATTTTCATATCATTCTGTGGGCTGCATGTCGTTGCTTTAATATCTATATTGAGGGAAGGAAAGAAACACTTCAGAAATGAAAGATTAGTTTCCTAAATCATAAAGATGAGCTTTGTAATCACTTTCCTTTAAGCAAGGAATTAAAGGATAATAAAAGCCCTAATTAAGGACCTCGTTAGCTTAACTAGATTTTCATATGCAAAACACTGTTATGAGATGTCACTATATAATGGAGACGCCTCCTGTCCACAGCAAGCCAAAGAACTCATTCCTACCATAACTTTGCTTGAATTTTCAATCTTTCCTTTAACCCAAAAACATACATTCCTTTTTCCATAACCACTAATTCTACTTTCCCCCCCATCCTTGAATTCCAATTTGCTTTTTAATTGCCAAGTCTTACTGTCTTCCCTACATTTTTTTCTCAGATTCATTTGTTAATTCAAGTAGCAAATATCAAGCATTTACTGTGAGTCCAGTGCCAAGCTTGGAGATTGGAAGCACAGATTAATACAGTAATTTCTTTTCTGCCTTCCATGTCCTCTAGTCCATTCATTGATCATTAGCCTCCCATGTAATTACTTTTGCGAATCCCTCCTCTTCAGGCAAAATGCCGCTTATAGGCTAGTCTCACAACCTCCCACTCTGCTGCTGTTCTCTTCCTCTCTTCTGCAATAACTGTTATTATATTGGCCACTTCTGACTTACTCAATCATCAGTTGGTATTTCCAAGTGATACCACTGTCTCACTCTATGGTCTGAGTTATTAGTGTATATTATAGCAAGTCAGTAACAGAGATAAGAAGTGCATATTTCTCCAATGAGTTTTAAAACTAGACTGGACTAATGTAGGATTATACTCACTGAAATCCTGTGTAAATGTCAATAACAAACTTCACTGATGCTTTGAAGCTAAAATTAAGCCCAATACATTAACAAAATCTTTGGTTGAAAGGGTAAGACCTTCCAAGTCTTTCCTGTTTTTTTTCTCTTGTTTTTATGTCAAAATCAAAGAAAGATATAGAGTTCTCACAATAAAAACATGCAATTTACTCTAGTGTTATCGAGTAAGGCTCTCCTGTAAGAGGGTCCTAAGCATTCAGATATTTTAAAAATGTCAAGGAGGGTGAAGTTAGAAAGATGAGTTCATAACAAGAGTGTCTGTTGCTCTACCAGAGGATCTGAATTCCATTCCCACATAGGATGGCTCACAAAAGAGTGTAACCTCAGGTACAGGGGATTCAATGCCATCTTCTGGCCTCTGTCACTTTGACACCTAGAATAGAGCTTCAGTGAGGTGTGGTCTAGATCAAGTTTTCCTGTTGGCATATCTGTGAAGGGTCTTATTTTTATTATCCATTATATTCATTGAAGTGGAAACACCCAACTGCTTTAATGGACATCATTTCCTGGGCTTGGGGTCCTGAACTAAAAAGGAGCAAGTTAGTTGAGCCTTAAGCATCCATGCATGCATTCATTCTCTCTATACATGTGACTATGGCTGAACTACCTGTTTCAAGTTCCTGTCACCTTCCTTCCCCCTCAGTGATGGACTATAACATGGAATTGGAGGCCAAGTAAACACTTTCTCCCTTCAGACACTTTTGTCAAGTATTTCATCTCAGCAATAAGAATGGAAACAAAAAGTACACAACTCCCAGTTTAAAATAAGCATGAGTAAGAAGAATGAAATTTCTTCTTTATGTTGGTAATGGTATTTTACCCCATTTGTGAGTCCAGACACCCAAAACACCAAAAAAGGAACTTTTCTCTGAAAAGAAAGTAACACTGAATAGTTTCACTTTATTTGGATCAAGATTACTTGATCAAACTGAGTAGAAAAGATGAACTACACAAAAATAGAAGAGAGACCCACTTTTGTTTCCTTGACGGCCTCTTTCATTCCTGTTGCTGTTAATAATAGTTAGATGCCTACAATACATTTGGACCTGTAAAAGAGCAGAAGTACAAAGTGCATTGGCCCACAGGAGACACATTATTGATCTAAGGAAGACCTCCCTGAAAATGTGAGCCTAGTGTAGGAAGATGGATTGGCCAGTGGGAGGCCATTCTAGAACTCCTGGTTGGACGAGGGGACTTCTGGGAGTGCAGAAACAAAAGTCAAAAAGCTTGTGATTCATTCCAGTCACTCTTATATAAGCTGCAAGGCCAGACAAAGGAACTACAGCCAGCAAAGTGGAAAGTACAAACTTCAGGACGTGTCAAGATGAAATTTGGAAGTTAGCATTAATTTAACAATAACAACAAGGCCTAAATAATAAGGCCTTTTTCATTTGCACTGCATGTGTGAGGGCTGATATGTATTGAAGGACAGAGATGAGGAAAGAAAAGGGAGATTGAGTAAAATTAGTGAACAATTTTAATATCATCAATAGTCTTCTAAAGTTCATTAAATATTTATTGAGCCCTACCAAATACAGTATGCAATACTGTAATGTGTGTGTGTGTGTGTGCATGTGTACTTTTTGCTTGTGCTCAATGGTGCTGGAATACAAAAATAGTAAGACTTTGTCTTGGACCTCAAGTAGACTAGTCAGAGAAAGACTTTAGATGCATAGCATTTTAAAACCAAGTATATTAAATATAAAATAACTCAAAGCAATTTGATCTTTATCACCTTATTAAGTTCAAGAACAACACTATATATTGGCTTGCCAAAGCATTCATTGAAATTTTTATGCCTTGATATTATAACTCTAATTAATATTAGATTTTCTGCCACTCTATTATCTTTGGATATTTAGTGAAATTGGACAGAGAACAATGAGTGTCTCAGAGAAATGCTATAGGTGAGCCTGAGGGTGGATGTATCTGTGTGCATGGATGAGACTGCAGCTTCTGCCTCTGGTCCTGAACACATCCTTAGGTTGAAAAGTAGTATGTTGGGTTCTTCAAGGTCTTATTGTATTCAAAATAAGTGTGCTGAACTCCGATTTTCTTCCTAGCCCCTTAAGGTATTTTTAAGCAAGTGGCCAGAGAATACTTATCCCTGAAATTTATGTTGTCTAAAATTGAATATATTCTCTATGATTAGAGTATGGAAACTCTTTAAAATGATGAATAAAATTTAATAGAGACTTGCTTCATGAGAAGAACTGTGCTAAGCACTGTTCATTAATCTCATTTATTTATTTCTGCCACTAGTCTTAGGAGAGATATGGTACTTGCCACCTCACAGATGAGGACAGTGAGGTTAAGAAAATGAACAGCCTAAGCAGTCATATTTTGTCTCTTCACTCAGCTTCAAAGCATCAAAGTAAAAAATAAAATGCTTTACTGAGACGTCTATATTCTAGAAAGAGAAAGGAATTGCTAATGTCCATCCCCTGTACATTCTTTTCAAAATTTACAACCAAATGAAAACAGAGGGATATAATGAAAATTGAAATGTAATCCATTTCGCCACCTGAGAGATCTGAGTAATATATACACTGTATTCCATTAGGAAATCAAAGTAAGATAGCATTTTTAACCCCAATTATTTGGTAAAACTAGTGCCTTCTCTCTCTCAGGGTATTTTTCACGAAAAGCAGGGCAGACACCTGAGTTTGACAATTTCATTTTCTCAGTTAGTATGCCAAAGCAGAGGACCCCAGCAGAGAACTGCCCAACCAAAGTGGCAGTGGTGACAGCAGCAGATGGAAAGGGAAGCTTCGGCATACTGGAGATGATCAGACATCATCCTACAGCTGGGAAATCAGCAAGGAATGTAGATCAGGCTTTCTCTTCATTAAATCTATAATTAAGACCCCATTCTGCTTTGTTGAAATCCTGCTGTGTTGGAAGGTAATACCCTCTTTGTGTTGGGGTGAGGGAACCCCAGCAAAAGGCACAGTGATAAGTTAATCAAAGGGTTGTGTGGAGGTACATAAGGTTAGTAAGAGACTGAGGAGGAACCAGATATAATAACGAAATAATTTTGATCAATTTCCACATGCTGATCTGCTGTGCTGGTTAAAGGCTATGGAAATACACTCAGGAACCTCTATTCACCACTCTGAATTTTAATGGCAGGAATCAAAATCACAAACTACTTTGCAAGCTTAATAGGTATACTTTTTTGTCATATGTGGAAATAATAAAATATTTAGTTTGTATTATGACATTTACTGAGATAGTAAGTAATACTACAGAGTTATAGTCATAGCATTTTTATTCAAGAATTGAAACTTGACAGAAGCAATTCAAGATGATTTGTAGAAAGAATTCTTCCCTGCGCATCTGCATTTGAATGTAAGGGATGCACCTACACATTCCAGGCTTATTTTGTTCCCATATCATTATGTTATCTATTAGTTTACACAGACACATTTAATTGTTATTATCATGCTGACATGGTGTATACAGTCTCTTCAGGAAGCATGTACTGGAGGCTCATTCATTATTACTGGAGTGGGCTGTTCCTTCATGTATAGGCTTTTAAATGCCTTCTTTGAGACTTAAGTTTTCTGAGTTCTCATTTTATTGAAATTTAATCCATCCATTCTAATCTTCCATAACTTAATAAATTATAGTCACCACTTTCAACATTTTCCCAGTTGGAAAATACTTGAAATACCTGTAGAGTAACTGGTTTATGAAATGCTTTTCAATGTTTAAAAGCATTTTAACAATTGTTTAAAAGAATCATAATGTATCGTTCTTATGGTCATAAGATAGAAAGCATGTAAGTGTTTTCTTACATATTGTTTATTTCTAATTGGTTATGGTGGAATGATGGTCAGCTACTTTATTTTCCTAAACTATTGAAACCATTTATTCCCTAATCAACTGATGATTGAAAATAACATGCATCAAACATAACACTGAAGAGGCTTCCTAAACACACTAAAAGACAATACAATATATTTATTGTGTTTTTGAATTCTGTTTTACCAATACAAAATATTCCCCCTAACAATGTTAGATTTTCTGGGGAGGTGGTATGCAAATATCCTTTCCTTACAGATTTCAGTTACTACCAGGGTCTTGTAAGCCCAGAAGGATGATGGCTCCATTATACTTAGAAGCAATGCTGTATTTAAGTAGGCATAAAACGATCATTTACAATCAGTACTGTACTGCTTGGTAGGAACTTGTCAAATTTCGTAACTGTAGTTATCAACAGCTGTCTCAGAACAGTGCTTAGGAATATTCAGTGTGCTCACAAGACCCTGAGGTGATATTCTTGAATGAAAGCTGAACTATGGATCATACAGGCAGCTTGGGTGTCTGAGATTTTGCATTAACAATAAGGTACCAAGGCCAGCCAGATTGCTCAGTGGGTAAAGATGCTTGCCACCACGCCCTAAAACCTTAGTTTTCTAAACCCCCAGAGTGGAAAGAGAGAACTGACTACCACAGTTACCCTCTGATATTTGCACAAATAAATAAATATAAAAAACGTTTTAAAATATAATGAAAAATAAGGTTCTGTACTATCTCTCTTTAGGCCACATTTTGAGTGGCAAAGTTCTAGAAGACATATTAGACTTATGATGTGATATTCCACAGCTGAGCATGCCTATTTATAGTTGTATTAATTAAAACTAAATAGCACTAAAGTTGCTTAATTCTATGGCACTCATCCTATTTCAATGTTACCAGCACATCTGGCTACTGGAGCCGTATTGGGCAGCATAGCCATAGCCTATTTCCATCAAGAAAGAAAATCTATTTGAGCACACCAAGGATATCCTAGAAATAATGTTTCAAAGATGTATTCATTCAATTGGTTCCTCACATCTGTGGGTGCTAAAGTGCCTGTCCCTACTCATCTAGTCATTAATGTCTTAATCTACTGCATCCTTTACACGTGAGGATGATATAAATGGCCTTACCATGAAGTACACTCCTGGAGTCATGGTGACAGGGGAAAGATGGGCTTTCTGTGAGCCTGAGCTTTTAGAGAAAGAGGAAAGAAACTGCATGTCAGCTCCCTCTCAGCAGGAAGGAGAAGAGGGTCCAATGATGCCCAAAGAGAAAACGACTAAGCGCCAGCCATGTTCCTCTCAAGTGAAGACTGGAGTGATATTAATCAGCACACTATTGTGTACGGAGAGGGTACTCTCAGGAGAAGAGCAGGCATCTGTCCTACTCGCACGCCCGAGAGGCCCTGCAGCTGAAAATGCTTGTGTCCCATCACCACACAGCCACCCCCCCCCTCCCCCCACTCCCCCCCCACCCCCCCCCCGCTTACTTTCCTTCCCTGGTTCATTTGCTATTCTGTGGGCTGTTTAGCAATAAGCTCTACATCTGATTAACATTTCAAACCCATTGTTGGTCTTTGGTGGCTTAAATGAACTAATCATCATTAGGACTTCAGAACCTGTCTGGCTGTGACTTCAAAGGGGAGAAAATTGAGAAGAAATGGGAAAGGAAAGAACCTGACTCATTAAATCAGGCATCCTTCAGTAGTTGGGCAAGACCTGAAACAGAAGCTACGTATAAGTATTTCACTCACTAACAAAGTCATGGACACAAATGAGACCTAGGACCAGAGAATTGGGACCTGGAACTTGCCCACTGAACAATTATGTAACAAAAGCATCTTCCTGGAACATGTGAGAAAAGGAAATTTGGGGGCCCCACTCACTCCCTTCACTCCCATTCTGTTTCTTTTTGGAAAATATCTGTTTATGATGTCAAAGAAAAAAAAAAACTTACTGCTGAAGGCTTGTGTTCTTTCCTCTTCACCCATAATGACAGAAGCACAGTTCTTACAGGAATCAAGGTGTGTCAGCCTTCTGATTTGCTGTAACATTAATGCTGCTTGTATTTGAATCTTTCACCTCCTGGACCATGTGAGCTAGGAGCCTGACAGAACTTGAGGTTCTACAGAGAGCACCTTTCCATGCCAGATGTTCCCAGCAATATATCCACTGTTCTACTCTGTACTAAAATTTCATCTTGATTTTGGCACATCTGCGTATATGTGTCAGGGGGAGGGGTAACAAAGGACGCAGTGATATTATGAAAGAATATTTGAAATTTGAGTGGTGGATTTCAAGCTTGAACAAGAATATTTTCCTTGTCTTTCCTATGAAATCACCATTTCCCACGGATTTTTCAGTCCCCATGAGGGAAAAGTATGTTTTGTAACACATATGACAGATAAATATCACAGACCACATGACCTCATGATCATAGAGTGTGTACCATGTTATCTTTTTAATTCATTTATTATCCCCTGATCAATACCAGGGTAAATTCTTGTGTTATCTTACACATTTAATATGATTTCTGCTCACCAATCTCTCATTTAACAAAGTCACCCCTGAGCTTAGTATCTTTGAGAGGGGCAGTATCTAGCTAAAACTCAAAAACATTTCATTCCCATTGAATTTATTATTTATAATATTTTCTTTCATTTGTGGCACACAGTACTGATTTATTGTCTATTCATGAGTATAATGAAATGTTTCTTATAAAATACCTTTAAGCAAATAAAGTCTTTAAAGAAAATATTTGCATTATAGTAAGGTAAATGAATATAGTACAAATCATAATAGTACCAATTGGAAGCACTGTGTTTGCTGGAGGGAAATAAAGAATAGATATGCAACTCCTTAGTGTTAACCAAATCCTATGTACTTCCCAGGTACTGACATCAAAGACTATGTGTGATTCCAATCCTAAGGAACAATATTCACCGAATTTATAAGAGAAACAATGAAGGAGAAGATATTTAATTTTGCTATAGAACTTTTTATGAGGGAAAATATCCCAGTAAGTACATAAGTAGATGGGCCACAGAAAATTCAAGAAAACCACATCTATTCTACTTGGATTGCTAGAGAAATTTGCTTAGATTTTCCACAAGTTTTTTTACGAAAAGTGAGTTCAGTATCTCATTACTACCTTTAGAAGAAGGCAGGGAATACAAGGCTTTTTCCTGTACCCCAAATCAGAGTTATACTGTTATGTCTTGTCAAAGAAGACCAAAAATAATTAAGTAAGCAAGTATTTGAGGATTGCCTATCATTAACTACTCTAATGTGACTATAAAGTACTAGTTTATATTTTCCAATAATTTGTGTTAGATAAAGCCCTTTACCAGTGCTTAATAAACATGACTACAGTAGGAGGTTATATTTATTATATGAAAAATTAAAACATGGTATTCTATTTGGCAAGTGACTCAGCAGGAAAAGGCACTTGCCACTGAGCCTGACAACCTAAGTTTGATCCCTGAAACTTAACACAGTGGAGTGAGAATCAACTCTTTTGAGTTGTTCTCAGATCTACACACATGCTCCAAGGCACATGCATGAACACACACACAATGCTTTAAAAGAATGTACTATGATATCTGCACACATTAAGTTTGGTTGTGGCCAGGCATTGTATGGTTATGCCCTACCCCAGACCTAATAAATTAGGAGTTTCAGGAGTTTTTGAAACATTTATTTTTGCTTTTGGAGACTATAATATAATTACATCATTTCCCCTTCTTTTAATCCCTCAGATCCTTCACATGTACTCCCCCTTGATCTCTTTCAAATTTGTGACCACTTATTCTTTGTTGTTATGTATACATAACTATAACTTATTATATTTTTAACAAATTATACATAATTTATTTGGTTATGTATATCATCAATTAAAGAACTTCAGAATTTATAATTGATATATTAAAGTATTGTAAATGAATTTATAAGATAAATAGACCACTACCTAGCTGGGAAAGAATCCTGAGGATATCATGATGAAACAAATGTGACAATTGTTGCTGTAAATGATATAACATGAACTTGAATAAGGTGATGACTCCAAGAATCATGGAAGAAAATGCAACAAGAATGGTATCTGGGAAACTACCCAGAATGAAAGGGTAGATATACCTCAATATGCTGTGTTGATGATCTTCAGGGTTAGGAGGATAGGACTAGTTGTGACTTAAACGTGCACACAGAATTCCTTAGCTGAAAGTAAGGGCAGAGTTGGGGACATGTAGAATATCAAAGCCATTGGAAAACATGGGTCAGTTTGGGTGGTCAATAATCTACTTATTTGGAAGCCAGGTTGGGGTTTATGAATTACATTTTTTTTTAGGGCTGGAGAGGTGGCTCAGTTGTTAAAATCACTGACTGCTCTTCCAGAGGACCCAAAGTCAATTCCCAACATTTATGTGACAGCTCACAAGTGTCTATGACTCTAGTCCTAGAGGATCCAATGACCTATTCTTGCCTCTATGAGCACCAGGCATGAATGTGGTACACACACACACACACACACACACACACACACACACACACACACATATATATGCAAATGAAACACACAGATATGAATTAATACATAAAATAATTTAATAAATATATTATTGTTTAAGGCATGTTTGTGTCTGAGGGAGGAAAGAGTGAGAAGGGAAGGCAGAGGGGTATGTGGGTTTCTCCATAGGGAGATGCTGTGGGTTTATGTGTTGTACCAGAGAAAATACAACTCCTCTGCACAATCCGTGAAGTCATGAAATTGTATAAGCATTCAGCATATGCAAATATGCAAAAGTGAGTTGGCTACACAGCATGCTGATTGATTAAAGCAGATCATGGTAGACACAATGAACTATAGGGCAAAAGACAAGCTTATCAAGTCTATAAATATGGTGTGGGATCGGATGTCCTAAAAAATGTCTTTTGAGCAGAAGGCAAGCAAAGGTCCTAAAAAGCACTGTTTACATGTAAGAGACTAATATAGTCAATCCACTGCATTGCAATGATTATGCTGATTTGAATTTTCCTCAATTAAGGAGCTCTTTCATTGAAATAAAGTTTCTAAAAACGTTACTTAATGGCACCACTGCACTTTTACTCAGTTCATTCAGCTGAAACCCATGTGCTTGTTATGCTTGCTTTTATTCTCCTCTTCTATTGTAGAACAGTAACAATAAAAGTGAGTATAAACCGCGGAATTTAATTCAGAAACTACCTTTTCTTCAAATGAGGCAGCATGCTGTACCTGAAAAATGTTAAGGTCTGTGAAACTAAGGTAGTGTTTAGAATGTGGCTGTAGCATGTTTCTGTCTAAGCACTGGGGCTGCAGGACACTCACTAATGACTTCATTTCATGGATCCTCTATTTCTTTATGTATAAATTGAAGAAGGGCTTACTCACTTAACAGAACTGTGGGCTCAAACATGACATATATTGGATATCCTAAAACAGGTGCTGTTGTTAACTACATATTGATAACCATGCTGTAATCATACACACCATTTTAACTGACTGGTTGGGTTGCTGTAAACATGAGACATACATATTCTCTTTTAAAGTTTAAGAAATGGCTCTAGTTTCACACAAGATAGAATTTCCAGATGGTGATTCTAGGGTTAAGCAAGATATCTTTCAAATAAAGACAGGGGAAACAGCCCATGTTGCATTGCAGCTGTGTGGTTTTGCTCTATAAAAGCAAAAGTACACCGAGTGGCCAGTGATGGGCTGAGCTGGTAAGGTAGGAGCTATTATCTTAAATCCTCCAAGCATACTCTTCCAAGTTAGTCTTAGGCTGTGAACCCCAGTCCATCTCATTCATCCTGTTTTCTAATAAATTCTCCTGCCATCCCCTGCTATTGTTTGCCCTCTATCCTAACTGTAATGTTGATTCAGGACCAAGTACATCATTCTTCCTTCCTTCCTTCTGTAACATTAACTCAATCGGCCCATGAAAGTACTTCTTCTCTTGAAGAAGAGAGGAACACAATCAATCAGAGCACCAACAAAGACTTAAACATCATCCAAATTCCATGAAGCTTGGAAACTTTTAAGTTGCTACCAATTCTCTAGATGTCACTGATAACTTACCTGACAAACAAACAACACACAAACACACACACACACACACACACACACACACACACACACACACACACAAAAGTGGTTTCTAGGTTTTTCACCAACAGTGATAGTTGTCTGTGGGTCATATCTCTGTCTGAATTCCTTTCCTTAGCCCTTCTATTAGCTAAAAAAAAAAAAAAAAAATGCATTCATGTCCACAACTATAACCAAACAGTTCCTAGTTCATTTAACACTGGATGACTAAACTGGATGGAATTTGGGGGTGGCTGTGAAGTGTGGAAAGGAGTCTGGTGGAGCTGGAATAGAAAGGCAAGGAAGGGTCTACATCTGCTTTGCTTCAGTATTCAATCAATGTCATAGACTTTTCTTACATGTTTTCAAACTCTGGAGATTTGCAAGCTGCTGAACTACTGAGTGAAAGAAACATTCCTGCGTGGAGGACTTTAGTTTACATCAGAAACACAGGAAGGGTTTGTGATAACTTAGGTCTCTGGGCAGTTCTGATTCAGTGGGTCTGGGATGGGGGCTAGCATGCATGAATTTCCATATGACAAGAACATGGGAATCACACTTTCAAACCATTGTCTTTTTTTATCACCATGCTTCTTAACCAGGCAGAAAACTTAAAAACCTCTCACTAGGTAAATTTTAAAATATTCAAATTATATACCACAGTTCTTTTTCTTAAATGATAAAAAATCTTTTAAGCCTGGATATCTACAAAGTTTTGCCATCCACTTCTCTCCTCTCCCCATCCCACTCACTTGTCACAATCTCAGTAAAATCCTATCTTCTACATACTTACTAACATGTTGTTAGCTCCATCTTGGATTATTGGGATCATGTTCAATGATAATATGAAAATAAACTAAAAGTCATCTCACCCTCTTTAAAGAGATAAGCTTTTTAATATTATAAAGCAATATAATTCACTGGAAAATATCAAATTATTAGCTCTCTTATGCTTTCATTGGGGTGAATGAAAGAGAAATGTTGATTAAACAATATGACTTTGGGGCAATAAAAGGCTATGATGGGATGTTAAAGAAGAGAAGAGGAGAGAGACGGAGACAGGGACAGGGACAGACAGAGAGATAGAGAGAGAAAGTGGGGGAGGAAAATCACTGTGTTTCAGGATCTACCATTTTTGGCATCAAAGAGACCTCCACAGGTTTCCCATGAATAGCCAATCAGTCAACAATGCACACTGATGCTGTTTTCTTAGCATAGGAGATGATTTACACTGTACGCTCTACCCTCTCCTGTATACGAAACCCAGACTTTTGAGCTGTGATGACAGGGCAGTGACCACTATCATGACCCTCATTTATGTGGTAGAGAAAAATCGGAATAACTAACTGACCTGGAAATATACAATTTGCCTGAGGTAGTATTGTTGTTGAGTAAAAAAGCTGAACTACATTGTAGATTTGGCTAGTAAGTCTGCAAGGAGTCCTATAGAGGACATTAATTTGTTATCCTTTTATATCGGAGCTCACACCTTGTCTTTTACATATAAAAATAAACACACCTCTGTACAGAGAAAATGAACAACAGGTTTGGAAAATGCAGATCTGAACTGGATTTCTCCCTCTTCTTTCTCATTACAGTCTCTTATTCTTTAACTGTGACAGCATTTTACCCACTGGGACAGAAGCATGAGACAGATGAGGTTTCAGGTCAAAAGGAAGTGTCACCTCTCAAAGCTGTGCATATGCTCCAAAAGCAGAATATGGGTGCTGCTGCAGACTCTGGAGAAGTGTTTAGAGTCTCAGATGCAATTCCATGAATATCATGAGTGCCTATTTTATTCTCTGAATGGGTCAGCACAAAGGAAAGCCAAAAAAAAAAAAAAAAAAAAAAAGTCTAAATTGCTGCTATTAAATGGCATGCTGCCAGAAATCCCAGAGAGCACACACTGACACAATATCTCAAGTCTAAAGGGAGAGTTCCAAGCCAAGATTCTGCATTGCCTCCAACTATGCAGCCAATCAGCCTCAAGGTTTCCTCTTACAGACATGTGACCTTCTTACTTAGCAGATGTTCCAGGTGCAGACGGACCGCAGTAGCTGGTAGCTTGGTCCTACAGGCTAGCTTGTAGAGTATGCACAAGTCCAGATCCCACACCTCCCACTCTTTATGTAGACACAGAGGCTGTTACCAGGAGAGCAAGCAATAGTAATAAAAGGATATCCTTCTCATAGGAGCTCAGTGCACTTGTTCTTCCTTGTCTTCACAATGAGGAGGAATGCAGGGAAGACAGAATCAATAGCAGAAAAAGCACATAGCACATACAACCCCAACCTTCTCAGTTGTTTGATGCCAGTGCTCTGTGGGGAAATAGTGTGGGAGCTTGGAGTGGAATTACTTCTTGCTCCTTACGGACTTCAGTGTAACTTAGCTGTTGGGCACTGAATTGAGTTTTGAATTGAATGAATTTATTTTTGACATGGCCAGTGTGACACAGCTGGAGATGAAGCAGATGCTGAGTTAAGTGTAGTATTATGAGTCCCCAGATGTAATATCTCCTTAATAAAGAATGTTGTTTTGCTTTGGACATAAAGGAAATTGTTTTTGCCTGTGCTCAGAATGCAGGCTGGTGTCTATTAAATTAAAAGGTGAACTGAGGAAAAACCTAGTTAGTTTGTGTGCATATTACCCCAACTTTTTGCCCCTGCATACTCAATGTGTTGTAGGTCTGAGAAACTATAAGAAGACGACTTGAGTGATTCCAACAAGCTTAGTACTAGGAGCAGTAACAGCAGACAACACGGAATGGAGCTGGCTGCCAGGACCCAACAAACTTGGCATTGCAAACTGACAGACTGTCCAGATGGCAAACGTCATTCAAGTGTATATTATATTTTGAATAGGATTATCCCTTAAACCCCTTATAACTCTTTACATTCTATAAAGAGATAAATCTTTGCAGTACGAAATGAACTTGCATTTGCCATTGCCCCTAGAAATCATAAGCCAGTCAGCATAGGTAGTGTGAAGACTTTATTGCCTATAGACATTTTACAGTTTGTGGTGAAGGCAGCATCATATCTGTACAATTCCCCATTATTTGAGCGTATTAACCTTAAACTATTTTTCTGAGTAGACATTGTTCTTTCCTTATACTTAGATCACAATTGGAAAGCATAAGTGTATCACTTTATTTTTTGTCCCTGTGGTCATTATATCCAAAAACTTCACTATAGGCCGCAGTATCAGATTAATGTATTCTATGATTTGAACAGATTAGTGAATAGTTACCATTTCCCGGCATATAGGAATATACAGAAGAAGAAGAAGAAGGAGGAGGAGGAGGAGGAGGAGGAGGAGGAGGAGGAGGAGGAGAAGAAGAAGAAGAAGAAGAAGAAGAAGAAGAAGAAGAAGAAGAAGAAGAAGAAGAAGAAGAAGAAACACACACACACACACACACACACAATTGAACTTTATCCAACTCAAATTGTAACTTGTCCCCAGACCCAAATTACGCTTAGTCTTCCTGAATATAGTCTCACACTATTAAATTTCACTTCCACTGCTTTTTGATTAGGCACTCCCATAAAGTTAGCCTGGTCTGCCAGGCCCAGTGAGAAAGCATTATGCTGATAGCTTAATTTCTATTGCCTTGAACACCTGCTTATAACTGTTTTATGAGAGAGCAGAATAAGTTGTATTCCACTTACATATGATCCCCAAATACGAATGCCCTAAAACAACAAAGGTTTATTTCTTCTTTGCCACAGGCTCACAGTGGGTTGGCTGTGATTCTGTTCTACATCCCTTCCTTCATCTGGACCATTGCCAGTTGAGTGATAGAAAGAAACAGATCATAACAAAGCACACATTCATTCTAAAGGTTTCGTCCTGGACAGGACACATATTTAATCGGCCAGAGGGAAAAAAAGACACAGCCCTTTCTCTTGCCAATTGGCTGCTGAATTTCAATCACTCCCTAGGGAATGTAAATGAAGACCTGGGAATGATAGCACCGTCTGCTCCTCTATGCCAGCCTTCTTCAGCTATCCATTCTCAGCCTAAAACCTTCTATGACCTTTCCTCCTGTTGATCCTTACTATCTCCTTTAATGCTCTTCCGTAGAATTCTCCCATCCTCTCCGTGGAAGCATTTATACAGAAGATAGTGTGCTCTGACCTTTTAAAATGGTTTTTATTTTTACAGCACTTGTCTTGTCAGGTAAGATTCTGAAAGGAAGAAACAGCCAGGCCATGGAGGCGTATGCCTTTAATCCCAGCACTCAGGAGGCAGAGGCAGGTGGATCACTATGAGTTTGACACCAGCCTGGGCTACAGAGAGAGTTCCAGGAATGGTGCAAAGCTACACAGAGAAACTTTTCTCAAAAACCAAACCAAGAAAAAACAAAAATAGGAAGAAACTTTGTTGAGTCACTTACACAGTAATCAATCCTCGGCTCATTTGATTCTTGATCAAAGCAGGAGTAAACAGAACCCTGTACTTATCAAGTGTTAACAAAGACCAGTTCTTACATCACAACTTATGCTTATAGGAGGCATAAAAATCAAGTTAGATGTCATATCCCCTCAAAGCAAACAAAATGTATTTAATGGATTTGATAGAAAGTGTTTTTTTTTCTTTTAAGAAACAACTTTACATTAAGACAGAAAAAAATACAAAGTATTACAAATAATAAACTGGAGTGAGATTTGGCCAAAGGCATGTCATTAAATATCCTCAGCCTACATTTACCATGACAACAGGGAGGTTGTTCTGAGCATTCATCATGCTTGGTGACTTATACTTTTGCCCCTTGCTAGGAGGGTACTCTGCCACTGAGCTATGTAACTAATCCTCATTTTCCAGTTTTCCTGTTTTTCTTTGAGACAGGGTTTTTCTTAATTGCCCAGCTTGACTTTAAAATAGTAATCCTCCTGCCTCAGACCTCTGATGAACTATAATTACAAGTCTCTGGCTCCAGCCCTGGATTCACATGCACATGAATCTTTCTTCTCTCTCTCTCTCTCTCTCTCTCTCTCTCTCTCTCTCTCTCTCTCTCTCTCTCTCTCTCTTTGTTTTTTTGTTTTTTTGAGACAGGGTTTCTCTGTGTAGTTTTGTTGCCTGTCCTGAATCTCACTATGTATACCAGGCTGGTCTCAAACTCACAGAGAACCTCCTGGCTCTGCTACCTGAGTACTGGGATTAAATTAAAGGCATGCACCACCACCACCTGGCCACATGAATCTTCCACTAGATTCAGTTTTAAATTTGACAGAATTCTCTGTTTATCTACTGCAATGCCCTCTTTAAAATGGTATAGAAACTGGGTTCTATGGATGTGTCTTTATTACTTTTCTGCCTTTTGGACAAAGGGTTTACCTGTGTTACTCTGGCTCTCCTAAATCTTACTCTGTAGACATGGCTGACCTCAAACTCAGAGATTCACCTGCCTCTGCCCCCAGAGTTCAAAGATTAAAAGTGTGTGCCACCACAGTGCACCAGCACTGTCTGGCATTATCCTTTACTTTTAAGAAGAGAGGTTGGGTAATAGATAGAATAGTTTGTCAGTTTTATTCAAGGGGATTAAATGGAACCCTTTACAAATATGTGGGCCATATGTGGTTCAAAGAAGATATATATTTAGGAAATGAGAATATAATCTGGCAAATATGTAACCATATCAGAATTGCAAGGATCCACTTAATCACAATCAACTAACGATATCCTATATATTTACCTACTTGAAATCATTTCATTGGTCTGAAAATAAGCATATGCTGCTACTGAGTAGAGGAACAGGAGACACAGGGTTACTCAGGAGACTGGTAACAGCACACAAAGCTATTTATCTTGAGATTATAGGGCTGACTTCAACCAAGAGACTAAAGACAGTTATTGCTGCTTTATGGCCCATATGGAATGAACTATCATTATCCGTTTAGATGCTCATTACAGCAGGCTGTCACCACAATGTGGTTTTGGATAACCCAACACTCATGTGGACAATGGTCAGCTTGGAGAGATAATAGCCTTTACAGAGAAGAGCCCTTGGCTACAGAGCAGAGGATTCGAGGTCTATTTCAAGTTGCATCTCTCAGAACAGGTAGCATGGTTGCCACCTTTTTCAATAGGGGTATGGTTAGGATGAGGAGGACAAGGGCTCAGAGGATCTCCAAAATACCTTCTAGTATTAGGAAAGTACATTCTGGCCATTCTAAGCAAGAGCTTTTTCTTTATCTCTGCCTCCACACACCCCAACTTCCCAGCCAAATAACCACAGGCATTGCTTTCCAATTTTAGTCCAGGTTCATAGGACGCCAGCTTTTCACTTCCTGGTTTAGAGGAACAGTTTGCAGATTATCTTTCAATCTAGGACAGATTCTTAGGCCGGGGTATGTAGACTCTGATTCCTCCTAAGATCTCTTCTCTTTCCTTTTATACCCTCTCCTCTCTCCTACCCTCTCTTCTCCCCTACCCTCTCCTCTCCCCTCCACTGCCCTTCCCTCCCCTCCCCCTCTTCTCTCCTGTGTTCTCTTCTTATCTTTTTTCTTAACTCTTCTTGTATTTCACCACCTATGACAATGTGTTCAAAGAAACTACCTGAAGAAATTTAATTTTGAGTGTATTTCTAAGCCAATATACCATATTTTAAAGTGTGACATCATCGTTCATTTATTCTATGGAAGTTGGTAGAGGTGATTTCTGAGTCAATGATGAAATACACACAGTTTTTACAAAGGTGAATGACTCTGAATAAAGAATGGCTACCAGACCAGGGTTGTATACTTATAACCTATTGATTATACCATGCTTGTCCTCACCAGCCATGACACTCTCGGATCTTAGCAAAACCCCTGAAACTGCTTCTTTTTTTTTTTTTTTTCTGGATAGTAAACAACACTTGGGGCCACCTCTGGGATGGCTCTATGCTAACTTCTTGTCCAGCAGGCAGTATTGTTCTCACAGCAGCAGATGAAAAGGCTCATCCAGATTGTTTTAGTCACATATTCAATATCACACATAAGTCCAAGTTTGCTTTCTCCCTGAAGATTGGATTCTGTTAACTGCTGAAATTCCCATCCTGTAATCCTCTGTGTACTTTCAGGGAAGAGCAAGCATCATTTCTATCCATCTGATTTCTAAACTCATCAGTCCTTGTCTTACTCATTAGGGCAAGTTTCCTTCCACTAAGGAGGAAGTAGGTTGATCAGATGTAGAAGAGCAATAGTTGTAGCCAGAGATCTCTTGGCACTTTCTTTTCCCTACACATTGAACTCCTAAGCTGCACTACTTCCAGAGCAGTTCCTACATATATTCTGGAAGGAAAGTCATGCCTTCTAGAGAAATGATAAGCAGTCAGATACAAGTTAGCATGGTGGATATTGGAAAAGGTTTTGGAAATGCCACTTATTAGCTGCATTTCTCTGTATAAGTCAGCTAGGACAGATGTGTCTTAAATTCTACAGCTGAAAGACACCAGATATTATTTAAACTCTTAATTTGTATCCTATGCCCAAAGCAGTCTAGTCCAGCATTTAAGTATCTTAGGAGCAGATGCAACACATGAAACAAACATTGTGACTCTCCTCTTTCCTACATTCATGCTGACAAGAGACTCAGAGACTGCTTGGTACACAGGCGCAAACTCTTGACCAGCTCCTTTACAATCATGACAGCTTTGAAGAGTTCTGAAGTTCCTTTCCTCAGTATCAGTGAATCTATTATCTTTAATAATGAGCCTGGACTGTCTTCTTTGATCAGTTCCAATCATAACCTTGCAATTAGCCTCCTCTGAATTACAGATGTGGTTTATTTTGGTTTAAACACACTAGAATATCCACCACTTTAGACAGATTTACTCTTCAGTTTATAGGAATGAAGAAGTGGACTGTGATCCATTACCACTGTGCTAGGAATTGATTTGGGGGAAAGATCTGCGATTATAGGATAGAATGGGAATGGTTTGGGCCAAACTCAGCTCTGATTTCTCCACTTGTGTGTGGTGCGGCGTGAGTGACATGGGGCGTGAGGAGTGCTTCATAAGATGTAAAAAGAACTGATTGATTTATCGATCTAAGGAAGACAGTCTCCTTGACGGAGACATGCTGTCAAACAGTGGCAGGATGTGAGGCTAAAAGCCCTCCAGATTGATTACCCTACCTGGCACCTGATCCCTCATCACAGTGTCAGGTGAAGAGTTCTGGAAATGTACTCACAGCTGCATTAATGAGATAGGAGGAGAGCAAACAAGGAGCCCAGGTCAGCCACAGCTCAGACTGGGAGAAGCTTGCCCAGGCCTTTGGGTTTCCACAAAGCAGCAAGCCCCCGTAAACAGTGTGGAACACACAGGCTGACAATAAGACAAAAGAGCTAATCCAACTGCAGCTGTGAGTGGGAGCAGTGACATCTTGTGACACCTGGAAGTTCCAAGTCTCTGTGGTTGAGTTTTCTCATCTATTATTCTTTCTAAAGTGAGACAGTCCCTGTTTGAACACTTACATTGTTGGGAAACTCTCTGGAAATAGTATCCTAAGAAACACACCTGGAATACTATACGAAGCACTTCCCTCTTTACTCATACAGAAGAATCTGCAGACACAAACATCCCTACATCTTACCATGTGGATCTACAGAAAAACTTAAAAAGCAAACACCTACAGCTTCACAATGTAATCTGTATGCACCTGCTCTTCACTACAAGTCTCAGCCAAAGATCAAACACCAAATGTTAATTGTGGAAGGCACTTAAATGGGAAGACTAGAAACAAAACAATCAGGCAATTAAATACAGAATATTTTAAAAGCTGAAAGGAGCCAGAGAAACAACTCAGTGTTTCAGAGTACTTGTTGCTCTTTCAGGAGACCAAAGCTCAGTTCCCAGCACTATGCTCTGTTTCACAGCCATCTATAATTTCAATCCAGTACTCTCTTTTGAACTCTGAGGGCATCGGGCACAGAGGTAGTGCATATGTATACTCAGGCAAAGCACTCATATGGACAATTTAAAAATAAATAAATTTAAAACAAAAACCTGTATAGAATGTATCACTTTTCAGAAGATTCATGCAATCTGTGACAAGCGGAGTTAGGTCTTTAGGAAAGTCAACCAAAAGTTTGAAATATTAAAAGAGAAATTAGTTGGCTCTCCAAATCCTGAAAAAAATTAAATACAAAATGTTTGTGTGCTCAGAGGGTGAAAGAGTATCTGTAATATGGAACATTAAAATGGTTACTTGCCATTTCTAGCTCTAAGATACAAACTATAGAATTTCACAGAATTCTGCAATTCCACAGAAGAAACTTAGGAAATTTACAGAAAGTTAGTTAGAGAATTCACTATCCAACTATCTTATGTATTAAGAAACAAAATCCCATCATATGTTAATGTGGGGAGAGATAGGATTTGAATCCCTGTTCTCCAGACCTGTCTGCTATATTATGAATATATATTCAAATTCTCTAGGCATCTACGTTTTCCTACCAGCTTTACATATATTAAGTATCACTTATCAATAATAATAGCAGTGTGAACAACACCAACAAGACACAAATCTATGATAAATCCCAAAGTTCTTCCCATGGTAACAATACAATCAACTTTTCATCATTTATCTTAACATCTTAATATAACAAGATAGCCAGTCATTGCCCAATAGGTCTCCATCATTCCTTGGGAGTAAAATTATCATATGTGGAGCACTGAGTATCAATTTAGAAAATGTGTCCTAATTTTAAATGTAACAGGAAAAATTGAAGCAATGGTCTTAGGACAGAAGAGCATTATAGTATGGATACATTGCTAACTGGATGACAATAAAACCTGGCAAATAAAATAAATCCTTTATCGGCCAAAATGTAAAGAGGGATGATAATGGCTGAATTTGTCTCTCATGGTAACCCTTTAGATGGAACAAGAGTTCCTCGAGGCAGTTTCATAACTGACTGAACACTACTTCCCAAGGGATTTTGAACAGATCTGTGAGCTTGGTGGAAAGAGAAAAACAATGTTGTCACTCATTTCTAACTGAATTTATCATTTACTTCAATGATGATTTTGTTAAAAAAAACTGTAGTGATATTAAAATTATATTTGAAGTCATTTATAGAATCACAGACACTTTCATAGTTTCATATGACAGTGCTTCACATCCCACAGGTTTTTAATATAAAATGTAATTTATACTCCTACCTATTGGGAAGTTACGGCACAACTGAAACTTACTTCTAGATTCTATTGCTTACTGTGTCAGTAAATGTGAGATGTATATCATAATTTTTATATTTTGGTAATTACACTGAGAAATAATTGGTTTATTTCCAATTACATTTTGAAGTGCTGGCAGAATCTAATGGAGATATGACACAGTTGTGGCAGCCCTCAGAAAAATAAATAGAGGCAACAGAATATGAAGAAAGGGCTCTATAGCTTGATTGTCTCACTGAAACCACCACAAAACACTGAGAAAAGCACAGCTTTGCCCACGGGTCACTGAAACTTCATAAAAATACTCCCGCAAGCCTAGTTGCCCAACGCTAGCTGTTCGGTGTCAGCTGGTGCCACACTTGTTACTGCTGTTGTCTTCAGGGGTTACACTTTCTAAGGGTTGATTGCAATCCTTCACACTTTTCCCTATTAAAATCCCCTCTTGCTCAGTCTCTGACTATATCCATTCTTAGGCCTTGCTCTCCTTTTCCTAAGTGATGACATTATTTTTGACAGATGTTCTCTGTTTTCCAGGTAATGTTTGGTTTCAGAAGTGGGATCAAAGGAATTGTTGCATTAAAGAGAGACATTTGTGCTCAGAACATGATGGAAATGAGGGAGTACCTGCATTGAGCCCTTTATAAACTCCATTTCTTCAGTTTGCCCTCACCAGACCTTGGAAATAGTCTCTTAAGTGGAATTTGCTTCTTTTGGTCAGAAGTTCGTTACTGGCTTTATGGTGGATCTGATTTGGAAAAGACCACCTTAAGCAAAGGAGTCTGGAAATAAGATGTTAGCCTTTTCTAAAAAGTATTTTCTTCTCTTTTTCTTTTTTCCTGGGAAAAGGATACTGTCTTGGTGATAACTGTAATTTTCAGAGAATTTGTGCTCTGTAAGCAGTTCAGTATCAACAGTGTACTGTCCTTTGGGTTTGTGTCTATTTTAATATTTTGCTTGGGTCACATAGCTCTGTTGATTTTTCATTTTTAGTTACTTTGATTCAGTTATATGCCCTGATAAGTAGTTGGACTTGTAAATATTTTTTAAAAATTAATTATTTCTAATATGTTTTAAGTGAAAAAGAATGATATCAACTTTCCCCTTCCCCTTTCTCCCTCCAGTCCACTTGCAGCTGCACTCCTTTGATCCACTCCCATGTTCCTTTGCTCTCGTGTCAATAGCCTCTTTTTATTTTAGTATTATTGTTACATACACAAAGTATGTATGAATAATACAATCCACTGAGTTTGTTTTTGTTGTTTGTATATATATGATTTCAAGGTTGACTCTCTCTGCACAATAAGTGGTTCCACCTTGGGAGAGGATAACTCTATGTTTTGCAAGAGTCATTTCTTATAATTCTTTGTCAAAAAGTGAGAATCCTAATGATTTTTCTCCTTTGGTATTAACATGTCCATTGATATTGATAGTGTTCCAGTCTTGTTTATGCAACCATTTCTAGGCAAGACTGTTTTGCAGCAGACTTTCTGCTATGCTGGCTCTTAACCCCCTCCCCACAAGCACACAACATTCTAAGTGTCAGGCATGCATCAGGCTGTTAAAAGGCACTATGGGAATGTGTGTGGTGAGGGAACACTGAAGAAGTCTCATTGAGTAAAATATTCACTGTAAAATCTTGAGAACCTATCTACTGATCTGACCACTCATAAAAAGCAAGGTGATGGTCCATGCCTGTAACACCAGTACTTTAAAGGGAGACAACAAGCAGATCCTGAAAGGTTACTGACCAGCCAGTCTAGACAATTGGTGAGATCCACACTCAGTTCATCTGGCACCACAACCAATTTCCTTTTGGGAATTCTATTCAGACCATTAAAATATAACATTTTTCTTCAAACAACATCACACAGTTTCAAAATAAATTAGGTGAAGTCCAACTAAGACAACTTTTGGGAAAGTCAGAATTTTACAGGTACATCTACATGGATATGCCATACACACACACACACACACACACACACACACACACACACACACACACATAGTGGAGACACTGCTATACAAGAGAGATCTCATGTGACAATTACTGGACATGGCCAGGCAAGATGATCATTGAAGTGTCTGCTAAGAAACAACCTCTGTGCCACCAGGGAAACCTTGATCATATATTAAACAAACTAAGCAGAGGATATCTTCTAAGTCAGAAGGTTTAGATAGGGGTTGGAGAAATGGCTTAGTAGGTAGGATAGTTAAGATGACTTGTTACTACTGGTTTGGTTTTCAGCATTTACATGACAACTCACAACTGTCCATAACTCCAGTTCTAAGAGATGAAGAGATTAAATGATCTCTTCTGACATCTGTAGGAACTGGGCATGTGTGTGTGTGTGTGTGTGTGTGTGTGTGTGTGTGTGTATTATATATATCATATATATGATATATATGATAATTTTTAACTTAAAAATAATTAAAATTTAAAATTTTATAAAATGTTACAAGAAGGTAGTGGTATAGTACACCAGCCAGTTGTTAGTTATGCTATTGTTCTTTTTACGTCTGTTTTAAAATTAAAATGGGAAAAGAAAGTTTTAAGTTGCAAATATAGAATAAACATATAGAACAAATAATTTCCAGTTCTTATACTTTTCCAAAAGCATAATCTTTACTGGCTCTTCTTAACAAGTTTATATTGTTATATTTTATATAACACATCTTGTAAGTATTTTCAAGGACTCACTATGTAGCCCAGGCTGGCCTCAGAGTTGACATCTTCTGCCTCTACCACCTCTTACTGTGATTGTACAATCTTTAAGCACACACACACAAACACACACACATACACACACACACACACACACACACACACACACACCATATACTATTCTGCTTTTTCTAGATTTTGAAATAAGAGTTTAGATTTTCATTTTGAGATCCTTTCTCCCGTCTCACAGCAAAGACATTCAGGACACCACCCTCCCCACAAAGCACTGTGTGAGCCAGCAACCACATTTGTCATAGGTTGCATTTTGATTTTTACTCAGCTCAGCACATTTTTTTTTTGTTTTAAATTTTCTGTTGGGTCTTCCTCTTTGATTTATGGATCATTTACAAGTGTGTTGTTTAGTTTCCAACTGTTCTGAACGTTTGTGTTATCTTTCAGTTATTTAGTTCAAATTGTATTTCACTTGGCCGAAGAATATATTTTGTATGATTTTAGTCATTGAAATTTGTCTTATGATCCAGAATGGGGTCTGTCTTAGTGTATATTCTATGGACAACTAAAAATGTGCCTTTTGGTGGTATGGGGAAGGATGTTCTATTCAGGAGGCTTAGGGACTGTGGGCTGATAGCACTTGTCAGTAGTTGGATGTCACTGCTGCTTTCTCTCCATGTGTTTTATCACCTTGTAAGGGAGGTCCTCCACCACACAGCCACATTGTGGGTTCCTCTGTCCCTCCTTTCTCTTTTATCAGATTTAGGTCTATAGTGTGCAGGTGTGTTGCATGGTACATACATAACCTACAAAGGATTGCTATTTTTATTGTAGATGAAACCTTTTGTCTTTGTCTCTGTCTTTGGTGAATCAATTACTCCAAAATGTGCTGTTAAAATATACACTTTGCTTTCTTCCTTTATGTTTGCATATTACATCACCTTTCATCCTTTTGCATTCCATTCACTTATATTATTATAGTTGAAATGTATTTATTTCAGAAAAGATATAGTTCATGACTTTTTTGTTGATTAATTTTAATTGACACATTTGTGCCATTAACCTCTATTCATATGTACTGGGTAGCCACTGTTAAACTAAGTACTCTCCTTAAGGAAAGAAAATATGTCTCAAAAAAAAGGGAAAAGAAGAAATGGAATGGATAGGTATAAGATATTATGGTAGACTATCATATACATTAATAAAAAAATTTAGTAATATAGCAGCCTTTGCACTGTTGTGAATTCTTATATGTTGATACAAATATAAACTTTTAATATTCCTATTTAAGATAATTTGTATATTGATACAAATACAGAACTATGTTTGTTATATTGTATGCATATTTTTAATATTATTTGAAATATTTGTATATTGATACAAATGTGAATTTATATCTGTCATACTGTATGTATGTTCTACTTCTGTTTAAGATATTATGTATACTGATATATATTTAGGATTATTATCATATTGCATATTGCACTATACATTCCTACCTCTGTTAAAGATATTTTGTGTATTGTCACAATTTAAAGTCATTGTCCTTTTACTGTACATTAGCTTACAGACTGTTTGCCTTATTTATAGGAAGCCTTAGTCCTTAGGTTGTTTAGGTAGATAAGACTTAATAGAGTTATTGTCACCTATGCTTGTCATCTCTATAATTATGTTAGTTAGGTTATCCAGATTTATAAATACATAGGTCAGATGGACAGGTAATCTTCAAACACTTCATGGACCTAGAGAATATGGCATTTAAATAACTTAGAATTCTGTTGACATGAGACACAATTGCTCCTGGCAGCACCAATTTGATCCCAAGAGAATGTTGGGCTTCTAAGACATTTCCATCTGGAAATTTGTCTTCTTGGCACAAAATGGCCTACTGGGCAAAGAACTGCCCTTGCCTCAACTACTGACAGTACAAATGCTGTCCTTTTTTGACAAGCGGGACACAAGGAAAGTGACCATCATACTTTGCCAAGACAGGGTAAGATGGTCTTTCAGAATTCCTGCTTCTGAAAATGGTCTGTCAGATACTCTAGGCCTGTAGCCAATTTGAATGCACCAACTATGCTGAGAAACATTAGGTGACGGTCCAGGCTGCCAGCTGTCTCTGTCTACTCTTGCAAGACTCCCGAAAGTTGCTTGCATCCTTCTCCCATTTCTCAGGTATTATTATATTCCTTCTCAGGTCTTTGATAAGGTTGAAGATTAGCAGTTATAGTTACAACTTAGTATATATACATATATAATATCTTAGACAGAATATATTAAGTATTAGACTCAGGTTCTTTAGGATAGGACACCTTTTGGAATGATCTTTGTAACATGCCACCTACCCATGCTCTAGACTTCCCTGGATTTTACTATGTGTTTTTTGCTTGATATTGTTTGCACTTATTGTAATTCCAACTTATCTAGGTCCTTATCCCTCATTACTCCTGGACAATATTTGATAACCATCTCTTTGTATATAGTCTTGTATTAGGTTAGAACTTTCTTATTTAGACAAAAGGGGGAGATGTAGTGGGTAGCCATCCCAGCATTGGCCTGGAAGTTCCAACTCCCACTGAGGCTTAGGTAATGGTCACGCCCACAAGGCGGGGTGGAGGAGGAAGTGGAAGACCCAGGATCTGGAGGAGGGCTCTCTCTTGGTTCTGGGATGCTGGATGCAGGAGGTAGACTGAGCAGAGTTCTCCAGAGAACACCGCCAGACTGTGCCATGCCTTTGCCAGACCCTACAACCTATCCCTTCATTTGTAAGTTACCCCACAAAATAAACCTCCCTTTTAAGTACGTGGAGTGGCCTTAATAATTTCACCAATATTCATACATAAGGCATTAACTATAATATTTTTATTGTCTTTTGGCTTTCTCTGTTTATTTGCTTATTTTTATTTTTATTACTTCCCTGTGAGTTACTCCTGTGAATTTTAGAATTTTAATTGTCTGGAGTGTCACCAAGTTATCTTTTTGTTTATTCTGTAATTCAAGGAATTCATTGCACATACTGAACATAACACATCTAATCTTACTGACATTATCAGTTAAAGTACAGAATCTCTACTTTCTGTATGTTTCTTTACACTTCTCATTTATAACATTGGTATTTTGAGTATTCTACAATATTTAGAACCATTTTAGAATGTGTTCTATTTCCTTCAACTATCAAATGTAATTTTAAAAATAAAATGTAGAAGAAAATTGCTTTCAAATGTACTGTAATAATTTTGCATTATTTTAAGATTGGTCTTCCTGCTATAAGTTCTCTTACTTCAGTATTGGAAAATCTTGAATTTTATTTTATCCTTTTTTTTTTTTTTTTTGGAAACAGGATCTCACTCTGTAGACCAGGCTAGCCTCTAACTCACATAGGTTCTCCTGCCTCTGTCTTCCAACTACTGTTATTAAAGTCAACATGCCTTGCCTGACCCTTTTCCTGTCAATATTGAAGAATATTTTCAATGTATGTTGAGTTTTGGTGTGCTTTGAGTTCTCTTTTGTCTTTTCTTTTTCATGCCACTTCTTATTGGTCTTCATGGGCTCCACTGAGTAGTCTACTGCTATGGAAAAAGGTGTTCGCCAATAGAAAATATCTCATTTGTATTTGTTTTGCTTTGGTTTTTTTTTTTTTTTTTTTAATTTTTACTACAGTGTGCCTAGAACTGAAATTCTTTTTACATACCTAGTTAGTGTTCAAATTAGCTTTTGAATTTTTTAGGTTGACTTATTTTTCTAAATTTGGCCATAATGTCTCTTTGGTGCTTTTTTGTCTTCTTGTTTATTTTGTTTTTCATCCCTGACTTCAGGTCTTACCTAGTCTCATGAGTTTCCGAAGCTATACTTAACTTTTAAGACAAAACTTCTGTTTTTCAAATTGGGCACTTTTTTATTGCACTCTATTAGAAATTATTTGGTTGATCCTACTGGTAATGAGCCCATCCATTGAGGTTTATGCTTTTTATTGCTTTTACTTTTTGTTTGTGATTTCCATTTGGCTTTCCTTGACATATAACTTATTGACACCTCATGACTCCTTCTTTCTTAAGAGCCAGGTTTTCCTAGATGAGACTAGGTTTTTAGTGTATTTGTAATTGTTCAATGAGACATTTTAATGATGAGTGCATTAAAATTTATGAGATAATTTAAGATCTCCATCCTTCAATGTTAGTATTTATGAATCCCTTTTAATCCAAACTAAAATGAAAAGTGACTGAAACATACATTTTGAGCATTTTGTTTTGTAATTATGAATCTATACAAAAATCTCTTATTTGGTTTCCCCTGCCCCTACTCCTGCTTTCATCCAAGACAGAGAACCTTATTACTGGTACAAGGGTAAATATTCTGAACTGCACTTTTGCCTCCAGTGACATGGAAAACAGATACTTAGCCAACAATTCCCTGCCTAAGGAGGTTAGGAACACCTCCTTAGCTTTTGCTGTGTCTCCATGGAAATCTCACACTACAATGTCCTTGAACATTGTATTATGAATATATGCTTAAATATCTACTAAATGTTATTTTCCATGTAGTAGTTTTATAAATGGTTTTAGATTTTTTAATGTCCTTTCTTATATTGACAACTTTAAAAAAATAAGTATTTTCAATTATAATTCTGTATTATTTTTATAAAACTAGTGCCAAAATAGATAAAACAAAAAAAAAATGTCCTTTGAGTATTAAATGGAAGCAGAGAACATGTATTGTATAACTTTAAGGAAAAGAGGAAGAGGTGATATCTGGTACCCTCAGGTGGATGCCTGAGTCCAGTGTGTTCAGTCCTCCCTGCTCCTTCTCCAGTAGGTCATTGATGGTGTTGAGCATAGACGTCTAGTTTCCCCACTCCAGTTATTACTGGACCAGCTGCAGTGGGATCATATATTTTTTTTTTCCTGTGGCATTGGCCATCACAGAACACTTACTGTCTAAAGGTTTTCTGCCATTGAGGCTGCCTTTTCCTAATATATTGTTATTTGTAGTTTGTTGTATGTTGTAGTAAATTGTTTTTGTTGCTCAGTTTTGTCTGTACATATTGGCATTTTCACATTATTAATTTCTTCAACTCCAATATTGATCACCAAAATTTACTCTCATATCATTCTTTTAGTTTCGGGAACATAATCAATCAAGCCTCTAGTTTTATATTATATTATAATATACTTGGCCACTTTATTGTACTTAGTGGGAAAATGAAAGAAAAATTTATTTACTACATCTTACCAGTACTCAGAGTTTATTCATTAACAATTAGTCTATAAATAGGTACATTGGCTGTAACAGGCTATGAAGGTGCTATAATATATAGCAGGTAACAGAATTCTCACCAGGGAGCCTCTTAGACTGAGCAAGTCCACAGATATGCTCATCTTGTTCTTGCTAAACACTGGCTGACCAGCTTACATTTTTGCTCTTAATCTCATTCATTGTACTTTCTTGTGACTGACACCAAAAGCCTAGAGCCCTTGACCATTCAGGAAATCTGCCCATGAGTCAGATTGAATGTCAATCTGAATTATGGTTGGCCTCATTTAATTTTTGCCTATAATGATATGTGCATTGCCCATTTTCAAACAACACCCAGGTTTAAGTCATAAGGTGGCCTTAAGGTCAGTGTTCTAACCCTTGATACCATGGAGTTCATTTTGGCATTTGGGGGTAAAGGTGCTAAACTACTTTAATTGAATAAATAACTTTTAAAATTATTATTCAAGTGATTATTTTGTAGATATTAGTATATCACAAAGTTAATTCATTCCTTTAGAAATATGTCTTGGATAAGGAGCATAAATATTCATGTATCTTAAGATGTATAATCTACTTGAAAAATGTAGTAGTTACACTTTATTTCTGGAAATGCATTCCAATTGGAGAAAGTAAAGCTTGGTATCTGTTCCACACCCAGGGACCTTTTCCACATCTTTTCAAACACTATGGAAGTTCATTTAGGTTTCAAAATTATTTAACATCCTTGCTGTGGAGAAACACTTAGTATTTGTGGCAGTTGTCACCATTATAGTAGCTGAGCTGATCAGAAGAAAGAAGGAAAGAATAAGTGAGAGTGAGTGAGAGGGAGGGAGAGAGAGGGAGGCAGAGAGAGAGCAAGAAAGGCTAAAAGACAGTTGGCTTGAATAGATGGTGGTCTTTCTTAGCTAGGAGGAAGCAGATCCTGTTGTTCAACTTTGTTGAGTTCCTAAAGAACTCTTTCTGTAAGCTGTAGCATTCTAAAGTTTTAAAAATGAGGTTATTATTCAAAGAAAATAATATTGATTTTCTCAAAATGTGGTGGGCATAAGATTTATGATTGAAAAATTATATTAAGTAATTAATTTGTTTATTCAACCAAATGCTGATCTTGGATTCCTTGTAAATTAGATTATCTACAAGGAAAGAGTCACAGAAAGGGCAGTAAGGCATCCCAGTAAACTTGATAAGAAGAGCTAATTCAGGACAATTGGGATCTAACATCCAACCCACCTTGCCTTCCCATTCATCAGCTACATATGATTTTTTTTTAGAAAATTGTTCATTATTCAGCTAAGGTTGAGATATTTTGTCTAAGAAAAATACTATTAAAAACAGAAAGCTGCTAGCTGTATGATTAATCTTGTCCTTTCTATCCCTGAGCATTGTTGCTGCTTACATTTAACATAATGATATATAATTAAGGTGTAAGCTGACATTTCCCTTAAACACTAAGGAAACAGAAGTCCAATGTTGGACTGTATCTGAAATTTTTGTATTTGGACAGCATCATGATTTGAAATCTAATGAGAGGGAGAACCAAAGGAAAACATGATTGAGAATGTCCCTAAAGATTCATGTGTTTGAATACTTGGTCCTCACTGGATGTATGTAATTGGGAAGAATGAAGATATGTGGCATTGTTGGAGGACATGTGTCACTAGAGGATAGTGTTGGCAGTTTCAAAAGCCCACACTAGTGAGCCTTGAGATTGTTTCTTAAGATGTGAGCTTTCAGCTACTGCTCCCAAAGCATGTCTGTCTACTTTTAGCCTTACCATGATGGTCATCATCTCTAGTACTCAGAAACTGTAATCTCCCAATAAATTGTTTCTTGTGTAGTGTTTTTTGCTCATGTTATCTTATCATAGCAGTATAAAAGCAATTAAGATACAAGACCCAACACCACTAACATATTTTCCATAGAGGGTATTTTACATATTCTTTCAGTACCTCTGGTTCTCAGAAGAGTCCAAGGGCATTTGGATCCCAAATGATGCAGCCAGAATTGAAGTGACTTTCACAGCCTCCAGAGGCTCAGGTGGCAACTGGAGAAATTCTTCACATGTAGATGGACATGGAAATGGAGTGCATATGCAGATAATAATACCATAAAAATTATAGATTTCTCCTCATACCAGTGCCTACACCTAATCTCCCAGGCATCCCAGGTGGAGAACTGCAAAGGAAATTCCACACTCTTCCCCAGTATCCCAGCTCTCAACCACTAGAGAAAAAAGCAGGGAAACAAAAATGACTGGTGGAAAATATGACCTTGTAAAGATAACTGTGTGCAATAGTAAGGTTCAAAACAATATTGCTGGCTTGGGCTACTTGACCACAGAGAAAGAGGAAGGTCAGTGTTCCTTGTTCTGTGTGACTGACAAGACATTCAGGTGGCTTGATAATGACATGGAGTAGCTGGCTTAAGGTCCAGTATCATGACTTTTTAGTTCACTCTAAGTGATCTCCAAAATTATACAAAACTGGCTTGCAATCTTTCTACTACAGTCTGAAAGCAGAGCAGAGGTGACAAGAGACAGAGTTTGCAATAGGTATTCTGTGGCCCTCAGTCAGAGGATCACTGTCCCCTCCATCATCACCGCTCAGGCAATTGGAAGACATTGAAGAGCTTGTGTCTGTTCTCTGCTTCTTTCTCACAGGCCTTCCTTTCATTAAAAAGCTCTGGAGATACCTTTTCAAAGCCATCATCCTTTCTTTCCCATGACTTCTTGGCTAGGGAACATGCTTTAAAGAGAAAGACAATGACAACATAGAAATAAAAACTATTGGCTTTTTTCACATGATTGTATCCAGAACCCTTGGAAGATGCTCTATTGAGGGTTATTTTTCTATGAGGCAGGGGAGATGATAGACCTAGAAGCACTAGAAATTCTGAAACTCTATAAAGCATGATCTTATCAATAATGCATGCCTTCTACACAGCTTGGTGAAAATAAATTATTAATATGCCCAGTTTTAAAGAGGAAAACAAGTCTGGGCAGGAATGTTTTTCATAACACTGATGCTCTTGTTCATACACAACATGCTCCAATGATTTCTATACTAACACCCTGATATGGGCACTAATGCTTCCAAAAAAGCAAAGATGCCTTGGACTCTTAGTAGTTCTGAAGATAATATGGGACAGTCTTATGTTTAGTTCAAATTTTCTTGAGGTAGGAAGCCCCCTCAGAGCTATTCTTCTTCATCTTTCCATATTGTATCATATAGTCAAGATAGTGCTTCGACTTGCTCATTTGCACCCCTAACACAAGATCTCTACTTGCTCTAAAATATGACTAGTTATTAAGATGATATGAGATGCTAAAGGATTCTGGTAGGTTTAGAATCACCTCAGCTCAAGGAAAATACTAATGTGTCTTGATGGGACATCATTAAGTCTTTATGATGGTATAAAAGCAACAGTGGGACTTATACGTGAGACATAATATCCTTCAGATGAAATTTGGAAAGCTGGTCTTCACTAAGCCTCATCTTTAAGCTGTAGAATGTGCACATAATGCAGGTTAGTATATCATTCTTATGTTTCACTGCAAACTGAAACATAACATTAACACATACTTTAACTATGTGCATTGGTCACTTACTATGTATTTGATAAAAATGCAATTAGTATAAAGTTAATTGATGCACATAGAAGGGGTTTGGTCCTGCCCTCAACTGAATGTGCAAGGCTTATATGTCCTCCTATGGGAGAATTTACACTTTTGGAGGAGGTGATGAGGGGCAGGTTAGGGGATGGGGAGATATGGGGAGTATCAGGAGGAGGGATGAGAGGGGGAATCTGTGGTTTGTATGTAAATTGAATAAAATATTAAAAAAGAAAAAATAATACTGACAATAACTCTACAAATGAAATCTAATATGCAAGCAAGTGGCATTTGGACTTGCCAAATATTCTTCAAGCAACAAATGCTACCTAATTTTGTAGCTTTACCCAGAGTTTGGAAGAGTCCCGAAACTCCACTGAAGTCCCTTAGACATTATTAGGACACAAATGGAAGAGAAGAGAGCAGACATTAAATAAAAAGGACTTTAAACACCTTATTTTGCTTCACCTAGAGAAGCTACAGTTTAAAAATAATTATTACTATTATGATTTATATGAGGTTTAATACCTCCATGGCTGGAAGAGGGTGTCTGATCCTTTAGAACCGGAGTTATGGGCAATTGTGAACTGCCATGTTGGTGCTGGGAGCAGAATTTGGGTCCTCTGGAAGAGCTACAATTGCTTTAAATGTCTACACAGTCTTGAATAACTTTCAATACTTGAAGAAGAGGCTTCAATTTTGTCTGTTTTTCATAGTAAATCTGTTATTAAAAAGAAAGTTAGGTACATGGTTTACTCTTTTTGTTTTCCTTAGAGAAAATACTACATTCTGTGAAGACATGAAATATAATATGAAATCCCACAAAGAAGCCTGTATAGAAAGTGTATGTTTTAAATAACAAGACTAAAATGAATTGTGTATTTTGCATAATTGAGAAATTACTTTGAGCTAAAGATATATGATGGTGCACTGCTGAATTCTATGGACTCTTAACACTGCCAGACTTCAGTGCCATGATTTTTCTAAACTTAAAATTGCATTATCATATCTACAAAATTAACATCCTAAATTACTTAAAATAAATATGCATAGATGTGCACCTGTGTATTGGCCATGCAAATAAGCCTATGTGGATATGCCTATAGATTAAAATGCATCATGCTGTAGAACCAAGGGAAATCAATCAGTCCATTAAAGCTCTAGTAAGCTCTGCCACATACATATATTCAGGAGAAGTTTACAGTATTGGCTATGTGAGAATTTTTCACCACACAAAGCTTCAGATCCCAGGAGATTTAGGAGCAGTGGGAAATTCAGTGATGATGTTTATTTTGGCTAGAAGCTGATAAAGATAATGTCGTGAGAAAAAAAAAAAAAAAAACAGAGCAAGTAAACACACAGAACATCATTGTTTCAAAGGGTCATCATTAATGGAATTATCAATAGTTAAGATTGGAAAAAGAATGTCTAAAAGTGATAGTAGATAATATCGCTAGCAGTGATACTGGTGATCAATGAGATATTAAAGCCTATGTTCTTACCAGGTAAGACAAATAACTTGGTTCTGAGACTGGCCTGGATGGAAAGATAGCTGATCAGGCTAACTTTATCAGAGTGGAATAACCGGAACACTCTCCATGGGATAGCTGTTACCAGACTCAGTTCCAGAAAGGATGGAACCAGGAACTAAGTGTGTCATGCAATGTTAAATACAAGTTACTTTGTTTTTACCTTAAACCTCACAGCAAGAAATAAAATGAGAATGGATGGAACAAAACAGGATTATGCTTGTCAATCATCAATTTGTATGAGTTCAGTTCATGGGAGAATTGAGTGGCACAGGAGCTCTTCGAGGCCATTAGGAGATTAGTGTTCAGCTGCTCTAATCCTCAGGCAAATAACCTCTATCTTGGAGATTATAAAGCAGAGGAATCTTTCCTAGTTCCCTTTCTCAAGTCTCCCTTAACTGCCAGGCCTTGAATGATTGTCATATGTAGAGAATGGCTCTTCTGTTTCAGTTCAGCAACATTTTGGCAGCTCGTTGGTGGCCCTGCCATGAGTGCCTGCACCTTATCCACTTCCTGCTCATTCTCCTTCTCTTGATGCTGTAACAACAGCAACTCTGCTCAGGCCAGGACTAATTTGTAAAGGCCTTGAGTGTCAAGAGGTTACTTTTGACTGTCAATTCTAAACCAAGTTAAAGACAATGCAAGTCCTTCGTCTTACTGGAAGTGCTGTAAGGTGTTTAAAAGGTTTAGGTCAGAGCATATTCAAATGGCTTTCATTTTTCCTTTCCATCCATGTGCCCAGCTTTAAAATTCTTCCACTTAAAATTATTTTTATTTTGCTATTTTGGTTCTTAGCTTTCGGCTGCCATTCACTTATGTCAATAGGAAAGAAGCAAGGAAGTGCATGTCAGAAATCTGCTAAGTGTCATTGGAATAAAAGAAGATGGCCTATATTCTGCAACTGTTATTCATGATCATACCACACGTAAGTGTAGAGTTAGGGTTTAACAAATTATTCATGAGAAAAAAAATTTGTGCAAACATCACAGACTCTCATAAATCTAGGTAACTTCTTCATCTCATTTTTGAATAAATGCATACCTTGCCACTTTATATCATCTCAAAAAGTAATGTCATTTCACACCAAATGAACAGTTGTATACCTTGTCATTGTGGATGGAAGAATTCTTCAAGTTCATCTGGCACATGCAAACCACAGTATTTGACAGAGTGGGTCATTTGTGTGTGTGTGTGTGTGTGTGTGTGTGTGTGTGTGTGTATGCATGCCCACGTTCAAGTGGGCTGGCACACATACTCAGTTTGTTCTCATATCTTCCATAGTGTTTTCTCTCTAGCTCATTGTGTGGTATGTGGTATGATTAGGTTTGAACCATCCAAAAGAGTTACAGACTTACTGGAAGCTAAGCAATGGCAGGTTTATGATCATGCTATGTGGTAAGAGCCAAAGAGCGAGGGGATGATACCTGTCACTTTCAACTTTTTTTTTTTTAAGCATTCCCTAGTGGGGAGCAGAAAAGATAGATAGACAGAATACAAATATAATTTGAAGAATGAAAACACACTAAATACTATTCTACTGTAGTTTTGGCTATTTGACCTTTGTTATTTATTTTTAAACTCATACTATATCCAGCATCAAGAAAAAAGAAAAAAAAAAAAAAACTCTTATGAAATGGATGAGCTTTGGTTGGCAATGATGTGTCAATTTAGGATAACCAATCATAATACAGATACCATTTCCGTGAATTATGCTGACAGATAGGGGAGGTGATACATATATGTAAGCGGGAGGTCGATTTCAATTTGTTGGGAACATGCAACTGCTACAAAAATAGTCTCTTAAAAAATCAAGTACAACATACAAGAAAATATTTTGACAAGATAGGAAAGATTACCAAATATTTGCATCATTGACATTTGCAAATAAGAATTCCTTTGATTGGTCTTAACCTGGGAGATGTCCTTAATGAGGAAGACAGAAGAGGGCAGAATCTGATGTGGCAGAACTTTGGGGTCAGGTAGAAAAGAGGGAAACACAGGTATCAAAGTAGTAAACCCGGAGCACTGGGCACACAAGGTCATACTACCCCGGCCGGCTGGCAGGCACGTGATACATGTGAAGCTGAACTGGGGAGCAGGATATGCCTGCACAGAGAGGAAGGTTAGACCCTGATTTAGTTCCGTTTTTGCTACAAAGTGGTTCTTCCTTGTCTGGGGCACTCTTCTGTCCTATTTCATCGTGGAAGGTAGAATTGTGTGGGAAACTGCAAGTGGATGCCTACTGGAGGGAAGGAGGTAAGAGGGCTTGAGAATCGATTTTACTACACACAAAGACGGAAGCCTGAGGGTGGTCATTCGCTCTGTTTCCTTTTGCTCTAATTTCCCATCCAGTCCTTTCATAGGTTACTAATGTAAGCATTAAGGCAAATTCTTTCTGAGATTTTAGGAAGATGGCAGCCCCGTGATTCAGTGTCTTCCTAAGGTTATGCAGACTCAAATCTCCCCATGTTCAAAGTAGATTCAGTGCCATTTAGACTTGATGAAAACCATGGAGGAAAACAGTCAAAACAACTCTTGGGCTGGGCGGTGGTGGCGCACGCCTTTAATCCCAGCACTCGAGAGGCAGAGCCAGGCGGATCTCTGTGAGTTCCAGGCCAGCCTGAGCTACCAAGTGAGTTCCAGGAAAGGTGCAAAACTACACAGAGAAACCCTCTCTGGGAAAACAAAAACAAAAACAAAACAAACGAACAAACAAAAACCCTCCTGGTCTAATCTATCACAAGCTAGCAAAGTCAAAGACATCTGAATTTAATCACACTTGAACTTCCATTGCTTCTGTCTACAGGACCCATGTCCATCTGGGGAAGTTGGTTTCTGGATATAAATGTCTGCCACCTATCTAGAGACAGAACTTTAGGTAACCACATTAGTGGCTCTGAAACTAGAATTTCATTTTTAAAAAGTCTCCTAGTAAGCTTGCAGCTGCATTAAGAATAATAAGAAGAATATCAGCTTTGAAAGCAAAGTCTGTGTCCACCCACACCATTGTTGAATATCCCAGAATAAGCGTGCACATGATAAATGTTCATTAAATAGTTTTAAAATTTATACATTAAGTGTTAAGGGTATTTATTTATGCTGAAAATCCCATTCTGGCACATTAAATTTTAATCTAAATTTTTTCTATGCGAAACTCCATTTCTACTCCCCTTTGTCTTGCATATATAAAACAATATCACTGCATATAATTGCTGCAATCAAACCCTAGCGTGCTATGTAAAATAAAATTTCCAGGGCAACTTTGTCTTCTAAGTTGTCTGGAAGTCGGCTTTGATAGCTTTGGAGAAATCTAAGTGATAAACTGCTTAGCAGAGGATGTCCATACTTGGCTACAAGTCACCCAGAATGTAAAGGTTTACCTAGGACACCTATGGTATGACATTAAGGCATATTCTCAACATGTGGAGAACCCTCTCCATGATATGAATGAAAGGCTCAAAGAACATTTTCATCCATGTATACACTTCTGATGCATTTAATGGAAAGGAAGTCTACACTTGGTTGCAAAGTACTTAAAACATTTCCAACATACATACGTGCATACACACACACACACACACATATATATATATATATTCCACATCTATAGATACTTGGAAATAATAGTATAATAAGTTTAATTCATATGGTTATTCAATATTGAAGTAATTTTGTTTTAATTTGTTATTCAGACTAACATAATCAATTTGCCTTTTTCTAGTCACTAGGCTGGGAAATCACACCCCCCCAACACACACACACACAAACACCACACACACAATACAAATGTTAATTTTGTTCTCAAATTGTATGTAACTGAACTGACATACAGGAATAAACTTTTAACTCTAAAGTGAACTAAGTGTAAGTATTAACAGTAAATTTACTGAGTAGCATTATAATAAATGAGGAAAGGTCATAAAAATTCAAAGTAGACATTTAATTCATAAGTATATTAATAATACTTGTGGGCCATACATTGTGATAGGGCTGAGCTTAAGATAGGAAGTAAAAGAAATCTAGTTTCTAGGCCTTGTATCTTGGGTCTAGTGATAGAAGCCAATCAAGCAATTATATATATAAATACAATTTCAAAATGGTGTAGATGATCTGAATAATTTGAAGTATTAATATAGCCCTTAATAAGGAACTTATTGCGAGGCAGAGGAAGCATTCCCTATGCCTGAGCTGCTACTGAAGGTGGAGGGCAGACATGGCATCAAGGATAAACAGATGGTTAGGGAGAGCATATGGGAGGAAGGAGCCCTGCTTTCCATCAAGTCCAAGAGGTTGTGAGTTTAACAAAATGATTTAAAAAATCATTTCTGGTTTGCTAATATGCTGACAGTGTACATAGAGCTTGGGACCATAAAAGAGATTTAGGGACTTATTTTCCAGAAACATGGACGGTTCTGGAGTGTTCTGACGCATAGGTGATTTTCATTGTTAGACATTATTCCTCCTCACACTGTGCAGTTTACTGTTGAGCAGAGCAATGTCATAACTGAAGGTAGGGAGGACTTGTCACAGTCCAGATGAGCAAGGAAGACAGTCTGGACAAAAGTACAAAGGAAAAGGAGTGCATGATCTGAGCAACCTTCAGTACGTAAAACTTGATGAGTTTAGCCCTGCGTTAGATGTGGGCAATAGCAAAAGGAGCTGAAGAAGATATGTCACAGATCTATGAGTTGACTCAGTGACTAAAGCTGGTTGCCTAATAACCTAAGTTTGATACCTAATAACCACATATTGACTCCAGTCAGTTGTCCCCATGACCATGGACACACACACACACACACACACACACACACACACACACACACACCCTACATAGATGTAATAATTTTTCATTAAAATAGGTATGTTGAAATTCTAACTCTAGTATTTCAGAAGAAGACTTTATTTCCTGGAAGAGGAATGGAAATTTACTGAGTTCCTTAATCTGAGTCTCAACATAGGATGACTATGTGAATACAACTGTCACAGAGGCAAGGCCATGTACATGTATATGTATATGTATATGCATATGTATATATGTATATATACATATACATACATACACACACACACACACACACACACACACACACACACACACACACACATATATATATATATATGAGAGAGAGAGAGAGAGAGAGAGAGAGAGAGAGAGAGAGAGAGAAGATAGTCATGCAGGACCCAGACAGAGAAGCTAGGTCAGACCCTATCTTCATGGTCTACAGAAGGAAAAACTTCCTGACACCTTAATTCAGGCAACCAACCACCAGAGCTATGGGACAATAAATGTGTATTCATTCTACTCACTGTAAGTAACAGGGTTATGGAAATTCATGGACACTAATACAGATGTGTTTAACCTACATAAGTTGTTTCACAGTGGACAAAAGCTGATGGGTCATAATCAGAGTTCTTCTATACCCATCACCACTGACTAGCATACTGAATGAAGTATTCAGTCAGATTTCACTAGCTTTACTATGTATTTTTGTTGCCTGTCAAGGAACTGGCTGAGGATTCTACATGGCATGTTATCTTACTCTCAATTAGTCTCTGTTTGTGATAATTTCTCAGGTTTCTTTTAATTTTTCATGATCTTGACTATTGCAAAGACTACTAGTTAGGTATTCCATGGGATATCCTCAAATTGCATTTGCCTGTTATAAACTTTGTAAATGTAACCATCTTGTTAAATAATAAAAACAGAGCCAATTGCAGAGATAAAAGCCAAGAGGTCAGAGCAATACCTGAGAGCTGAAAACCTTACCCTTCACTGATGCTCTGTCTTTCCACTCTGCAAGAGAGCTACTTCTGTGTGTGTGTGTGTGTGTGTGTGTGTGTGTGTGTGTGTGTTTCTTTTTTAAAGACTTTCTGTTCTGCTTTCTCATTGGTTGTAAACCCAGCCACATGACCTCCTTGTCACTGCCTGTCTATGCAGACCTCCAGGCCTTCTATGGTTGGTATTAAGATTAAAGGCTTGTGTCGCCATGCTGGCTGTATCCTTGAACACACAGAGATCCACCTAGCTCTACCTCCCAAGTGCTGGGATTAAAGGCGTGCACCACTACTGCTCAGCTTCTGCTATGGCTTGCTCTGACACCAAGGCAACTTTATTAACATACAAATAAAATCACATTTCGATACAAATAAAATATCACTATAAAACTTGCCATAATGAATCTCTGCAAACAAGTAAAGAGGAGGAATAACAGGCAGATAGGATGCCTTCCCTATCATATCTTACCAAGAATATATGAGATCAACATGAATTAACACTGTTCTTCTTCATCTTGAAAATATAGAAAAGGCAGAGTTTACTGGATTTCCCCATTATCAACTTGTTGTTTTGTTTTGTTTTTTCCCATACTCTACTCTTTAAATGAGTTCCAATGTCCTCTATACATTCAAGGTAAGAGAAAGTTAGATTTTAGTTTTAAATGATAAAAGGAAATACTCTTCATTGCACATGGCAGTTTGACTTTTTTTTTTTAACTATTGGCATGACCCACCCATTGACATTGTACTAAAATAGCAAACAGAGTGGGATCCAGCTGGCTTATCACAGCAGAGCTTCTAAGTGCTAAGTGCTGTTAGACTGGAAAAAAAAAATACTCATGACTGGAAAGCAATGCAAACATTGTAAGGCATTGGAGATAAACTAAAAAGCTGGATAAATGGCTATTAATACATAAAATGATTTGAAAACATTGTTTATGACTTAGCAGATAACAATCAAGATATAATTTTTGAAAGCTCAGAGAATTCGCTAAGTTTTAATAGCAAATTGGAGGAGAAAATCTGCTAGGCATCTACCAATGCAGTCAAGAAATGCAGCTGCTATTAAGCCCACCTCTTATAAATGGTAGATTGTCCTCTTTACTGTCAAGGACTTTTTGCTACAGTGACATTAATTGTTGAATTCATCTTCTGTTTGATTAAAAGACGGATCCTTATGTAAACATGTCATAGAATAAACAGGGAACCAAAGCTTGGAAATCAATAATGACATTATCAAGTTTATTTTGTTGGGCCAACAGTGTCTAAAGTGAAGATTTTAGATTTGTCTAAATGTTTTATTTTCCAAACTGCCTCTTATTGTTCAACATTTTAGAGTCTTCCCTGCAAAAAAGAAACTGGACCTAGAAGATCTAGAGGTTTGCACAGCATTGACCCAGGAGAATTATGCAAGTCCTGCAAATAAAGCCCTACCTGGCAACAAGTGTTTGCATATGAAATACAATCTGCTTTCAAATTTAAGCTCTTTATATTAATATAGAGTGAGAAACCTGTTTTAATATGACTCACTATAAAAGAATTATGCTATAGATTACATGGAAATCTATTTCTAGAATTAGCCTCATCTAACATTAAAGCATGTACCTATAAAATTAACAACTCTGAAATTAAAATGTACCAGGAGGAATATAATACATATCTAAAATATAATTTATCCTTATTTCCCAACACCAACAATATAAATAATATTGACCACTTAGAAAACACAAACTATATTAACAATCCTTCACCTTCATATTGTTGTAATCTGAATGTTCTTTCCATGTGAGATAGCTTGAACACCTACTCTTCTTTAGATAATTTTATATTTGCTCTTCAAAAATTGGTAATTGGAGCACATAGAATAAAGACACCACATTAGGTCATAAAACATGTTTGGATTATTTGTTACCAAATATTCATAAATAGTTCTGAGATGCTCCAGGGATTTGGATGTATATTCTTTGAATTAATTTACAGTACCTATCCTTTCACTGAAAAATAGAGCCATGTTCGAAGCTCAAGATACCTCCTTCCTGTAAGATATTAGCATATGCTTGGAAATCTAGTAGTGCATGGGTAGTTTAGATTTTTATAATTCTTTGTTTGTATTCATTTATGTCGTTGAAGTACAAAATTTACATGATTATGGATATGGTAAGCTCTCTTTCTCAGAACTTACTTCTTTTCTGCCACCTTGTCTTTTCTTCCTCAATTACTCTGATATTTTTTGTATTTGTGAGGTCCCCATCAGTTCCTACAGAACATTCTCTTCCATTATTTTATTCTGTCTATGACTGTTTCTGTAGTCACTCCTCCAGCTTTTCTACCTCCTGGGTCACCCAAATAAACCCCATTCTAAAAGTTCCAATCCTGACATGAGAAGAGGTGTCTAGTGGGAAGACAGCCACAGCCAGGACACCAGTGGGAGCTCTGTTGTCTCTACATAGGCCCTCTGCATGACAAATGCCAGCCTCTAGTGTTCTCGTCAGTGTGCTTTGAGGTTACTTTTAGGTTTCCTTTTCTTCTTTTCAAATATTGACCCACCTAAAAACATATCTGTGAAATTAACTGTGAGCATAATTCTGGAAATTCATAAAATCCGGTAGTACCTGTTGCCAAGGAAACAAGATGTGGGGAAAATGAAGGGAACAAGGACCATTGATTATTTTCTAAGTCTCACACTGCACAAATTGTAGGTACTAACATAGCTTTAATTAAACTGTGTAAGGGCTTTGACCAACATGTGAGGCTATTGAGATGTTTCAGTCAACACAATAACAAATAGCAGTGCCCATTAGATCCTTTGGGTTTTTTTTTTTCTCATTATAATGTTTGAAATCATGTTCTCCTTTTTTACTTACTTTTCTAGAATTTGGTGTATTATCTTTCTCTAAAAGCTTCAGCTAAGACTTTATCCACTTTGATTTATTTTCTCTTTTAGCTGAATTGTGGTTAAGCCACTCAGTTGCAGATGTGTTCACTATGGAGAGTAACAGCATACCCACATTACAGAATATACTAATGGTTGACATGGATATCAAGGAGCCACCAAAATGCATGGACCTGACATTTAATTTTTCTTAGCATTTGCCAAACGGGAATTGATATTCTTGATAGACTGTAGCTTTTTAGATACTACACAATGCTTACTGTGCCTCCAAATAAAAGAATAAGTGACTGTGTTATTTTGAAAAATAGTAAGTACAGTAAATATGAACACAGATATTATGCTAAGCCTGCTTTAGCCATTAAAACCAACCACATTTCCTGATACTATAGACTATGTTATTTTAGAACAATTAATGGTACGTTTCCATATACTTAACCAATTGGATTTCAACATCCCTAATAAATTAGTTATTAATAAACAGAATTATAACTGTATTTGTATCATGATTATTAGCACTTCACTAAACACAACATAATCAAATAACCTAATGGTGCACTCATGAGAAATAAAAGCTTGTGTTTCTCTGATTTCAGAGAACATTCAAAACTACAGATTTGAGAATTTCAGAACTACTGTCAAGTGACTGAATATTCATGACACACTTACCCTAGACAGCTAACAGGAAACAGGATGTTTTATACAGTTTGAGTCCATACTATTCTCAACAGGCCCAATAGGCTTTGGAGTGCTGAGCCTAGCTGGAGGCCCTGTTTCAGAAAGTTATGGAACCTTTAGAAGGTGGGCCTGGTTGGTAGATATGAGTATTAGGGGTCAACCTTTGAAGTCTATAGCCTCACTTTGGTTTCAGATCTCACTCCTTGCTTACTTCCTGGATCTCCACCTTGTAAATGGCTCCACAGAGCCTGAGAAGCTCCCCTTTACTTTCCATGTTATGAAGGACAAAAACTTCTGGAACATGAGACATTGTACATCACTCCTCACATGGTTTATTCCCATTCTGATGCAGTTATATAAAAACAACTAGTAAAATCTTTTTTAATAAACAAGATTCAAATGTTAATAGGTACCGAAAATACTGGAAATTCAAAAACATGAATGACCAATATTTTATCTGATAATAATGTCTCCCTTAAAACTGTGTCTCTGTTTGTTTTTACCAGTTATGGTCAGGAGCTTGAACTTCCATTGCGGAAGGGAGTTACAGTCGAAGCTGTTCTCCAGGAAGCTTGTTCACAGGCACCATGATGGTAGTGCTTTCCAGATATTGTATTTGCTCTTGCCGTGTTCATTGATTCCATATCCTCAGATGAATAAAAACAATGCCTCTCTGACACAAGCCATTCTCTATATGGGAATCCTTAGAGACCCTTCCCAATCAACAGAGAATGAAGACTATCTTTATACAATGTAACTTCACAGTTGGCTACCGATTTCTATCATCATCATAATTAGTGTGGAGAACTGAGGGTATGGCAGGACTTGAGTGAATAGGACACAGCTGTGGCAGTTGTTCCTTCATCTTTGCTGTTTTTCCTTCCTCAAGAAGAGAGAGGAAATATGTTTCTGTAGAGAACTTACAACACAAAGAACAACAACAATAAAACACACACATTTCAGAAACGTTGAGTCATCAGGCAAGAAAACAAGAACGAAGTGTTGCTTTCAGGATTTCTATCCTTTGTTTGGCAGGTAGAAAATTTGTTTAAAACAGTCTGAATGATACCAAGTCCCTGGGTCTTGGTCATCTCATCTTAAAAGAGAGAAATTTGAGCACTTTTCATCTTTGTTTTCTTATTCTTAGATTCTAAAACAAAACTGCCCGGATTCTTTTATGCAGCTCTTACATTGGTCTTCCCATTTCCCAGCAGGGCCCGTGGTTCCTTGCTTTGTGAGAATGCTACCAAATGAGTGAGCCAGAGTCAGATTCTTTCTTCAGCCTGCCGTCCCAGTATATTTCATATCCCCCATCCTCTCCAGTATTGAGGCAGAGTTTTTTTAAATAAAAAATAAGATCACCATTCTCCTCATTTTAAAACAGGAGCCAGTGTCTAAGTATAGAACACCTTAACCTTGCTCCTCTGTCCTTGTTTCAAATGAAGTCAAGGTTTTCTAGGTGTTCTTGAGACCACTAACTTTGTAAGTGAAAAGCCAGTGCCCTAGAAAGGCAAGTTCTCAGAAGCCACATACCCTATGAATAGAAGAGGAAGATGTCAAAGTGGTCTCTGTGTAGGATGGACTCTGACAGTCAGGACTTCTGGAACAAGTTTCTATCAGATATTAATACTGTACATGGAGCTCCAAATCTGTCTTTTCTCTAGAAAGGCAAAAATAAAAGTCAAAATTTCAAGAGTATATGTGTTACTAATTAATCCTCACAATATCAAGCATCTCACACAGATGGCAACTGATAATATTCTCCACCCACCAGCTGAGAAGAAACACTGTATTTCATAAAATGCCTGTTATAGCACTTCATAGGTGCTACAGGTCAGATGGAACAGCATCTAAGTGGTACTGTTCCTTGTATTAGGGTATATCTGGGATGCAGAGGACAGGGCATAGATGAGTTGTAGGTAAAGATTCTAGATATGTGTTGTAACCAGGAGAATGCTGTGAGCTTGGCGTTTCAGGATGCACCAACTGTCATTGACTCTCCCGTCCCAACAAGCCTGACACCAGGAGAAAAGGGACTGCAAGATGTGATCACAAGGAAATAATCAGAGCATTCAAAGCCAAAAGCTACTCCTTTGCCTGTAGTTTTCCACTTTCCTTTTTGCTGTTAATGTCAATAATTGTGGTAGTATTGTATTTGAGTGTATTCCCCCCTTTCTCATTGATTTGGATTTGAGATCTCACAATTGTCCTCTATGTGTGAAGGTCTAAAACATACCACAGGTGCCTTGACATACAAAGAAATGAAAAGGCAAATAAGGAAAAGGAAAAGGGGAAAACAATGATTAAAAAAATCAATCCTCAAAAACCAAAGCAAACTGGTTTTAACTAATGATTAGTTAATAAACAATACTATTCGTTATGTATAAAACTGTATTTCACCTCAAACAGGTATGTGTATGATAAGCACAATTATTTTCCGCCAAACACATACCCTCTTTTAAACAGAAAGACATTCAAGGCCACCCAATATGAACTTTAGAGAAACACTTGGGAGAAACAACTCATGAGCCAGTATCAATACAAAGCGGGAGTAAATAATTTTACTGCCATTAGCCTCTGTCTGGAATTCCTGAAGTATTTATTCACTATAAATACTTTATAACTTTATTTGATTATCACAGAGTTTCTATGAACACATAGCACTATTTTTAACACATTTAAGATGTTGAAATACAGACTAAGAGTTGACTCAACCTTTGCAATGACACTCAACAGAACCATTGAGTATCACTCTGTCTAATCAGATGCCAGCATTCTGAAGCAGAAGGCATGGGTCATATTAACTCTGCTCATTATTGATGCATTATACCACGAGATAAGAAGAAGAAAAAACAAAAACTCCTGCTAGGAATTTAGAAGAAAATTCTTGGATTCATGTCAAACATGGACAGGGAGTGGTGGAATGGAAAAAAACAAAAACAAAAACAAAAAAACAACAACAATGAACTGTAAGCTATGGAGATGGACAGGCTTTTAGCCTTGACTGGGCAACTAGTAAATATGTTTAAAACCAAGCAAATCACATCATCTTCCTATGCCTCAGTGGTAAAGGAGAGGCCTGTGGGATTTTCTGCTGCAGAGGATCTCTGTAATGTGTGGCCATGAGATAGTAACTAGAGAGGAGTTGAATAAATGAATGTCAATTTGAGTCCCACTATGTGCATATTATATAAATCACATGAAGTCTTCATCCATGCTACCTGTGAAATGGGTATAATTGCTTGGCCTACCCAACTCCTGGGTTGCTATGAAGGCAAATGACATAAAAATATACTGGCCCTTAGGAGAACTACCTTGCTCTAGTTTTGGTATTGAATACCCTCTAATTACATGTCCCAGTCTGTTACAGTACTGGAAAAAGGTAAAACTTTCAGGAAAAAAGTGAGATGAAGTCGGATTATTTGGGTGTGTCTTTTCCTGTCTCTCTTTGCCTCCAAGCCATCATGAGGTTCATAGGTTCTGGCTGTGAACCATTCTCTTGCCATAGCCATAAAATGGACAGATCAGCTGACTATGGAATGAATCCATGACCCCAAATGAATACTGTTTGGTCTCTGTTTGGTGATGCTATTTGGGGGAGGTATGCAACCTTTAGGAAGTAGAACCTTGTCTACTACTATGTCAGTAAGAATCATCTTTGAGGGCTTGTGGCCTTGACCCACTTCTAGTTCATGATCTCTACTTCCTGTGTTTAGTTAAGATATGGTAAGTGTCTTTCTTGCTCTGGTCCTTGTTGTCATGCCTACCTTGCCATCTTTGATTCCCCATCTGGAACATAATCCAAACTAAGTTATTTCTTTCATAAGTTACCTTGGTTATGCTATTTAATTACCGCCACAAAAAGTAACTGATACACTCTTTTAAGGTAGATTATTTCAGGTATGCTTTCATAGCAATGCATACCTGACAAACACACAGATATGCATATATGCAAATTATGTCAAAGTTGTAAAGAGCTACATTAATATCCTAGTTTCTGAAATGGTTGATAGAGGTATAAACATGGGAACAGAGCTTTGCTGACAGAAGAAATAGTAAAGGTTGAGGTTTAACTCAAAGCCAGAGCAGTTGCCTAACATCTACAAGGTTATTAGTCTGAGCCTCAGAATCACAAGATAAAGAAAGAGAGAGACTGGTGAAGAATGGAAAGAAGGGTTGGAGTAGATGAGCAAAGGAAACTAAAAGGAGAATGGAGCCTTTTTGTGGGGAAATTAAAAGTACTTCACGGTCTCTGTGTGCCAAGTGGAGCTGAGAAAGCTCAAATCCACAGGTAGAAGAGAACTTAAAGATCTGTCAGACTCGGTCTCCCTGGGTCATCCTGAAAAAGTAAGTCTCAAAGCACAGAAAATAACTTGAAAGTAGTCAGTATAACAGTTCCCTAAAACACACAAAATTACCGTTATGTATCTTAATAGTAGCGTGGCATTCACATGAAGCAAAGTGAACATGGGGCAAGATATGAAATAGGAGGCTAGGCCAGGTCTCCTCCTCAGATTGAAAACTATACGGTGCATAGCTGCAAACACAACTGCCTTTTTGTCCTTGAACGCAAATCTGTGATTATCACTGCCATGTTTACACATTATCTCCCCCTAGGCCCTTGTGGTATGGGTTGAAACCTGTGCTTTCCTCAAGGATCATGGGTTGAAAATTCTAATTTACAGTGCAACGGTGTTGAGAAAACCTTTAAAAGGTCATCAGGTCACCAAGTGGATTACATCTTTATAATGAGAGTAGTGTTACATTGTTATTAATGTGTGCTCAAGGGCTACAGAGATCTTTCAGCAGTTCAAGAGTGTATACTTCTCCTACAGAGGACTGAAATTTAGTTTCCAGCACCCAGATTAGGCAAACCACAACATCCTTTAACTCTAGTTCCAGGGGATCCAACTATCTCTTTTGGTCTGTGTGAACACCACTTGCATTTAAGTGTGAACACTCACACACACACACACACACACACACACACACACACACACACACACACACACACAAAACGACATAAACTTTTTTCTAAATGGGCTCAGCTCCCATTTGCTGTATCTTATTAGCAGGTTCTCTTATCTTTTCAACTTCCATTATGGGATGGTGCAGCAAGGTGGCTGTATTAGTGTTTTGGCTTGTTTATTAGTTTGTTTGTTTTCCTTTTCATTACTGACACAAATGATCTTAAAAAGAGTTTTGAAAAGTTTTATTCTGTCTCATAGATTGGGAGATTTAGGTTGTCATGGCAGCTGGAGGGTGAGATGTCTGGTCACACTGAGTGTGCCGTCAGTTGATAGAAGGAGATGTGTGCTGATGCAAACCTAGTTTCCCCACCCCATCCCTTGAATTTGAAGATGCATCCAGTGATGTGTCTCCTAGGTGACTCCAAATCCAGTCAAGTTGACAGTGAAGAGAAGCTGTCACATAAGCGCTCATCATAGCTTAGTCTCTTGATTTTACTTTCCCAGCCTCTAAAATGGTGAGTAGATTCTCTCGTTATACATCAGTTTGTAGTATTAGATAATAATACCACAATATGGACAAGACACATATGGATTCTGATTCTGTTTGAAGCAGAGCACAGTCCTGCTTTCCTGTTCATTTTCTCAGTTCTTTCCACTCTGAAAGCTGCTTCATGCCCTGCTCCTGTTTTTCAAGAAGTGTATAGCATAAGCTCACTTGTTGGTCTTCTGCTTTTTCCCTAGAAACATTAAACTCTCAATATATTCCTTATTCTCAAACTTGGCTGCCTTTTTCTGAGCCCTGGGGCGGTCTATTCTCACAGCTTTCTAATCCATTTACTGCTGGTACCTAAGGCTTGTCTTATAAAAATTGTCCCTTGCCTGAAACTATTTTTGCTCCATGGCTTTTATTCATGTTTGAAATTATATTACAATTTTCCTAGGGTCCTGACTAAGTATACACAAATAAAAAATTCCCATCTGAGACAATTGGGAGGTACAAAGCAGTCAGATTCCTTCACAGCTAGCCTGTGTTCCTTATTTGCTACTTCTCAGTGACGTCATGGCTTCCTTCAAATACATTCATCACTAGACCTGATTACTTGCTCATTTGTTCCTGTCCAGAACTCTTTCATATACCCATCCTCACTTCTGTCACTAATTAATACTATTCTAATTCAGGTTCTAGAAATTACACTTACCACATTTGTAAAATTGATAGACTTTTTTTTTTTTTTATTGAACCTATTGCTTCTGATCTTAAGCAATTGGATGCTACATTTATCTCCAGTGGTTTTAAAATCAAACGAGTACCCTAATAAATGTTCCTTGGATTTCCAATCTAAGAAGACAAATGCTCCAGAAGCATTTAGGCCTGTAAGTCACTGTTTATAATTATTTTTGTATTACACCCTAATGAACATTTTATCCGTTCTCAGTGTTCTCACTTGGCATGCTACTGCATCATGCACCCCATGGTATGTCCCGCCTTTCCTTTCATGCTCCTGAAACATTTTATTAACATTAAGGAATTATGCTTCTTATAAACTTTAAGCTGTGTTTTCACTACCTTCCATTTATTCATCTGTAACTATAACCACCACACATGCTCTATGCATGTCTAAATTAATATGAAATGTACAACATAAATGCAGATTATTAAACAGGAATAATTTGTCCCCAAGAGTCTTATAATGATGTAAATTCAGGCCCTCTGTGTCTCACCTTTTAGTTCATGCTCAAGTTGAGAAAATAGACAGGCATTTCATCATGACCTAAAGGTCTCAGGTTCATGGACAATAGCCTTATGTAAACAAATTCAAATGTCTCCTCTTATTCTCTTGCCCATCCATCAAGCTAAGAATACCTAAGCTGTTACACATGCTCCCTATGCCCACCTTCCATGCCTAGTGTTGCTAATCTTGGCAGCTCTTGTTACCTTCCTTCACTTGATAAGAAACATGTCTGTGATAGATCATGACCCTGAAGCAGCAGAAGGGCGGTGTTGGACCTGCACCTGCCTCCTTTGAGACATACCTACAGAGCCTTTTGCAGAGAAAGGCACCTGCTCTTGGACAGGTGCCCAGGGCAGGGTAATACTAGTCAGCATTTGAGACAAAGCTCTGCCAGAAATCAGTGGGTCTCCATGTTTCGGTCCATAAATTAACTTGCAAATATAGCAGAAAACAGGAATAAATACAAGTCTGCGTGTGCTTAGGGGTGATTATAGGAGGAAAGGAAAAACATTAAGAAAAAATGAAGAAGAAGCCAAGGAAAGGACAATTCTAAACACTACTGATACCCGATACCAGAGAACATGGCTGATAATTGGTTCGGCAGTCATTTGACAAATGCTTATCATTTCTCAGGAATTCATTTCTCATCTGTTAGAAAGAGAGGATCACTTTGGAGGGTCATCTGGATTTTTCTCAGCTCTTATCGAGGAAACAGCATAGAAAACAAGAATAGACATGACTGGTATCGACAGACCTGGCATTGACCCACTTCCATGTCTCCACTCCCTTTTCAATTAACACAGGACATTTACATATTTATGGGGGTGCAGCTGGATATTTTGATAATGTAGGCAACATGATGAAGAAATCAGGCTTATTTACATAATCTATATATATTCTGGGAATTCAAAATCCTTTTGTATAGCTGTCAAAATAAACAGCATATTTTTTTCAACAATGGTCACTCTACTTTTTTCTTGAAGGAAGAATTTTTCCTTCCATCTACATCTCAGTTGGACTCCCACTTACCATCCTCTCCCCGTCTCTCCTCACTCTTCCCTTTCCCAGCGTTTGCTAATAACTAGTCTACATTTTTACTTCTAGAGCATCAACGACTTCAGCTTCCACAAGTAAGTAAAGACATGTGGGGATACTCTGTTCCTAGTTTACTCCTTTTCATCCGGTGTTGAGAAAGCCATCAGTAGACAGCTGTTTAGGGAAGATGTGAAGTGACTCAATGGAAATTCACTCATCTTTCTATCCTAATGGCTCTCTGGATTTGATCTCAAGCACCACAAGCAACAATAATAAAATTGTGTAATTTTTCCACTCCTGTTTCTACTCAGTCATTTATTCCTTATTTTACTTCTTTTTTTTTTTTTTTTTAAATTCAGCTCTGGCTGCTACCAAAGGCCCATTGTGGATTCTACAGGAACAAACAGTATCAGGCATATTCCTCCTTGTCAATGAATGAATGACATAGAAAAGCATTTAAGAGATGCTCATGAACCTGGCAGTAGCTAGAGTAAGGAGCAATAAGAGATGACAAGGCTGAATTGGGGCTCATTTTTTAACAAGAACTCAGGCCTTTTCATATCCTCAGGATCCTACATTATTATTTTTCGATCACCTAACTGGATCTTGACTAGTGGTAAACAGCAAGCCATATGCCTGTGCCTTACTAGGAAAACAATGTAGCAGCCAGCCAGGCCTACTATGCCTGTATGTGTGTGTTACCACTTGCTAAGCATTAGAAGTATTCAATTTGAGATCAGTGGCATCATATAATCACATATCTCAAAGATGATCTGATGTCCTTTTCTAGATCAAAGGTGACTAATCCATAAACAGGGTATTTGAAAGAAGAAAACCCCGATGTTAGTTCATTATCAATTCCTTCTTCCTCTCTTTCTAATCACATTTTACCCAGCATTTGTACGTATTTAGGAAAAACATACGCTCTCTGAACAGGTCTCAGAGGCCTCTACAAAGTTAAAGTAGAAATGAGAATTGTTTTATTTTATTTGTGAATATGTCTGTGGATAACAGATTTAATATTTACAAAATGAGGGTAAGATATCAGAATTTAGGAAGGTTGATAGTCATTGTGATTGCCACGGTTCCTACTATGTTTTCCTTACCCTACTCTTTTTTTCAGTTTTTTGCTTCAGAAATGAGAAAGTAAACACAGATAATCTCCTCACATTAATAATCACATAAAGATAAGGCTAGATGGTCATGATGAAGAGAATTAGGAGAAGAATAGACACTAAAAACAGAGGAAAATTAGGTCAGCTCACAATTTCAAGCTATCTGGCCACACTAGCTAAAGGTACATCTAACTTTTTAACTTCAATGCAGCTTCCTTCTGCTTTTATATGACTTTCCCTTCCATTGTTCTACAAAGAGAAGAATGTAACAGAGTAAAACCCAATTGATGCACTTGCCAAATGTTCTTGATGGCATTGGGGACCATGAGTACATTATTTAGCTTCTTAATTTAGCTATGTGTGTAAGACCATGACAAGGGACATTCTTATGAAATAGCACAGGTGTAGGGAATAGGGACATAAATGTATGGCAACTGATAACGAAGGCAGTAAAGACAGTGACAAAAAAGGAGAGAGCAGAATTCACCAAGTATTTGCCACATGCCAGGCTTTGTGTTGCCACCTGTACCTTAGTTATCACTTGGCCTAACAGCTTCATAGTACAAAGGCACCCACAAAACGAGTCAAAGCAAATACTCAAAACCCACTCTTCTGTTTTCACCCAGTTACTGATGTCACCTCTTTGGTCTGTTGACTGTTACTATTGTTGAAACAAAAGAGCTGACAAATTACTTGAAGGGAACAATGATTTCCCCCTGGTGGTTTAACATGGAATACAGTCTACCAGAGGGACTGGGCTGACAGCAGGAGAGTGAAGGAGCTGGTCACCTTGCACAGGGAACGGGAGAGAGAAAGCGCTGTCAGCACTCAGGTTGCATCCTCTTCTCTAGCTATCCCAAGACCTCAGCCCACAGGATGGGGCTGCCCACAGTCAAGGTCAGTCTTCACTCCTCATCTGAACCTTTATGGAAACACCTGCCAAGACTCCCTAGGGGGATGTTTGCCAAGTGATTTAAAGTGATAGTCAAATGAAAAATGAATATTAAGCCTCCCCCAAAATAAAATAAGTGGCTAAGAGTTACAGTTCTAGAATGAGATAAACAGAGATTAACTTTCAGCGTTACTTCTCAGTGTTTATGTAATTATGAAAAAATATTTAATCTCTCTACTGTTATTAAATAAATTTTATTGTGTCTACTTGATTTACTGCACTGTAAGAAATAGACATGTCCATTATCTTCATTTCCACATAGCAAGCAGTATTATAACGCACTCATGTAGCACAAGTCCTAAATACACTACAAAATCACCATTGTCTCCATAACATTGAGTAACTATGTTATCTCATCCTGTTGATAATACAATGTACTTTGACCTCTGTCTCTTTGTCTTTATGTTATAAAACATAATACTGATGATTTTCTTGTGTGGTGTGGTGGTATGTACAATTGGCATTCATTATCTAATAGATCTCAAGACAATTTTCAGATTGGGCTCTCAAATATTTTGTTTGCAACCAGATATCTACCTATGGGGGCCTAACACTATTTTCAATGACATACACCATGAATCATTAAAGAAATGATTCACTAGGACTAACGCAGGTTATATACAAGATGCACGTGAGATAACTTAGAGTTAACTATAGATAACTATAGAAAGACAGAAATGGTCACAAATGAAAACACTGATGGGATATGTAAGAGGAACACAGGAGACAAGTGAAATAGTGTCCAGAGCCATGGATGCACATCTTCAGCTTCTAAATAAATTAGCACTAATTGATCAACTGAACCATAAGACAAACATCAATGAATTCAAACTTTTATACATAAATTATTAAGTTCATGAAAGAAATATCCTCAATGTTCAGAAAAATTACTAATCACTTAAGTAAATGTTCCCACTTTAAGGAAATAGAGCCAAATTCACCACCGCTTATAAATGGTACATTGTCCTCTGTTTACAGTCAAGGACTTTTTGCTACAGTGACATTAATTGTTGAATTCATCTTCTGTTTGATTAAAAGATGGATCCTTATATAAACATGTCATAGAATAAACAGGGAACCAAAGCTTCGAAATCAATAATGGCATCATCAAGTTTATTTTGTTGGGCCTTAAGTGTGAGTCGCATATCATGACTTTTCCCCAAAATGTATATTGTGGATGGAAGAACAGTAAGTGTACAGTGATGGAGCATAATAGACACTTCCTCAGTGCTCACTGTCTATATCAATGGAAGCAAGTCATAGGGGAGTGAACCCTTGATGATGCTATGCAAATAATGTTTTGTCTACATGGTAAGCTTTCCAAAAATGTATAACCTCACTCTATGAGAAAAAATAATAATAACCCACTTAAACTAAAGGACGTTCTACAAAATATCTGATCAGTACTAAAAACTGTCAAAGTCATCAGAAACTCAGAAACAGGGATAGCCTGAGAAATTATTGTAGTCTAGATGAGCTAGAGCTAAATGTAATGTGCCATGGGATGAGATTCCAGAACTGAAAAAGTTACTGCTTGTTCTAAGGCGTGTGTCACTTTCCTCACAGATGTAGCCACAGAATAGCTACCCTTGCTTTACTAAATTAACTTTCATACCCATAAAGTGCAGGTAATTCTAATCAAGCTCAATTAGCCTCACATGAAAATGAGATGGAAGTAGCAGGGAACCCATTGAGGCAGTCTCAGGTGTAGAGGGAGTACTGAAATTCATCATGGAAGTGTATGAAAATTCAAATAATTTTAAATGGTAAAGAAAGGTGCATTGGGCTCAGTAAAGGTAAATTTTAACAGCTTTAGTTAATAACAATTTGTTAATACTACTTCAATATTGGTAACACTGCACTAAAATATTCAGAGAATGGAGCTAAAGCTCAGGGTGATCTTTGCAGTATTTATGTACCTCTAAAAGTGTCTTAAAATCAGGGCTTTTAAGCTTACTTTTAAGCTTAAAAGTATTTTTTAATGGTGGATATGTTTTATGATGTCATGATGCAGTGATGGATAAGTGTTTACAACAGGGTGGTTCAGCAGAGGCTCTGGGTTTAATCAGAGGAGTTCTGTATTTAAACTGGACTTAAATGATTCACTTCTGCTTCCTCTTTATTTCTCAGATTCCCCCTCCCCCCAAAAAAATTGTGAATGGGAACCTCAGTCAAAAGAAAAATCTCTTTGACCTCTAGCCAGGGAAACTACAGTGACGCTTTGGGGTTAAGAAAGGTTTCCAGGAAGCTGAGGTTAGAGAAATACATTTCTCTAAGTAGCCTGTACTTTGGACAAGGTTGACTCTAAAGATATTACTATATTTTCCTCAATCAGGAATGATAGAGCCCCACCAAAAGCCAAGTACAGTCTTCAGGCTCCTTGCAAGGTGGCCAATTTCTGCTCACAAATATGCAAACAGACTGCCTGAGAGAAGTGGAGATTATGAGGAAGTTAACCTGGGACTCCGGTCAGCTCAGCCATGGAAAGAGATGGACTATTTTAGCAAGAGCAGGTCTCAGTTCAGGGACAGCACAGGGCTGTAGTCCCCAGAAGAGCTGTGTGTATTTCCAATTCCCTCATTTCCCAGGTCTCTGTATCAGCAAAAGACAGAGTATGGTCTGTGACCGCCAGGCAATCAGAAAAACTGCCAAGTCAAGGGAATTGGTGGAGTGAAATGATGTGGCAATTCCCTGTTAGCTGAAGGATGAGCCTCTGCTTGCAGAGTGGGAAGGTAGAGTGAGCTGTACACACGATGGCTCTTTTTAACTCAAAGGTGTATTTACAAGCCCGAGACCAGCACCTTTCAACCCTGGACCTCCTCCCGCTCCTACTCCTGGAGCTATGAGTAGGAGAAGCCCATATATTATATCTCAGGCTTGCAAGCTGACTACAAAAAAGGCAGAGCTGATTTATTTCTCTTGTGTGGAGTACAGCTCTCTAGGCATCTGTGGTTCACTGCAAAAGCTGAGCTTACAGGTGTTAAGGCTGTACCTCACAGAAGTTATAATGCCTGCTCAAAGATGATTTTTTCCTCATGAAGACAGATTTTGCCAATGTCTCTATTCCCTCAGCTTGGCCATGGCAACAGCCTCTCTTGATTTCCCAGGAAGCCACATGTAACCCATTGGCTAAAAAAAAAATCACCAACAGCTTCCTTCTTATGCCCTCAGACTGCCCCAATTCTGTAGCTCCTTACTACCTAGCAGATCTTCCATTCTAATTTTCTTGCAGTCAGTACAGTAGCCTTAAAATGTAGTATGTTTACTCTCACTTCAGAATTCACAATACTCTGCCTGCCTGTAACAATATCTATTCCCAGTCTCTCTGCCCAAATATTGCGTGCTTCTTCAGGTTCTGAGTGCTTTGACTCTCATAGAGTCCAATTTCATGCCATGATTTCTGTCAAACATCATTTAGCTTGTCACTGAATTATTTTCATTTGTGTGTGTGTGTGTGAGTGTGTGTGTGTGTGTGTACAAGTGTGGATGGAGGTATCTCTGTGTGTGGATGTCTCTGTGAGTTAGGGTAGTTATAGCCCAGCAGATGATCTAGTGTATTACTCCTAGGTGCAGTCTCTGTTGTAGAATATTAGTTAAAGATGTGTTGCATTTGTTTATGCTGTGGAACATTTGTTTAATTATGCAAAGATGTGTTGCATTCTTTTATGTTGCATTAGCTTAACTCTGTGAAGCTGTGGTACTATGCCTGTCTAAAACACCTGATTGGTCTAATAAAGTGATAAACAGCCAATAGCAAGGCAGGAGAGGTGATAGGTGGGGCTGGCAGGCAGAGAGAATAAATAGGAGAAATCTGGAAGAAAAAGAAGTAAACAGAGAGGGAGGAGAACACCAGGGGGAAACAACCCAGCTACAAAGTAAGCCACAGGGTCAGAAACAAAGAAAGTTATACAGGAATAGGGAGAGAGAAAGGCCCCGAGGCAAAAGGTAGATGGGATAATTTAAAGTTAAGGAAAGTTGGCTAGCAACAAGCCAACCTAAGGTTGGGCATTTATAATTAAGAATAAGCCTCCATGTGGGATTTATTTGGGAGATGGATTGCTGGCCCCCTAAAAGAGGGGAAAAGAGCAAAAAATAGTAACAAAATTCCTTTTGTGCTTTTGTTTGTTTTTATTTGTTTGAGTCTTTATTTCTTTGAGATCAAATCTCTCCTTGCCTCAAACTTGATAAGTAATCTAGGCTGGCTGGTACCATGGGTCTCCTGGTTTCTCCCTAATCCTGGGGTTATAACTGTGCACCACCATGTTGGTTTAGTGTAGTATAGTATGGTGGTGGTGGTGGTGGTGGTGGTGGTGGTGGTGGTGGTGGTGGTGTGTGTGTGTGTGTGTGTGTGTGTGTGTGTGTGTTGTACCATGTCCCCTCCCTCAGGCATAACAGATGCTTTCCTTGAGTGGAGATCCACAAGTAGCCATGATATTGTCATCATCGCAAAAGAACCATACAGTGATAGAGGAAGGAGGGTCACAAGATTCTCACCTTGAATTTCATCCATGAGTATTCCTTGCCCCATCTCCTCTCTGCACATTATCTTGGTTGATGATAGGGTATGTAGGAGTGGGAAAGATAACCGAAAGAGGCACTCCATGATGTAGCTTATATGAAGTTATTTTCCATGACAAGGTGTGACTTTGCTGTAACAGAGCTTTTCTTCAGTTACTCATACTCTTGTAAGTAACTTCTCACCAGTATTCTATAATTAAATCCAATAAATACATTGGTTCGCCTAGTTTGGCTTTGATAGAATCTCACCTTGGTCTCCTAGTGGTGTCCTATTTGGAGTGAATATATGTATAGTTATGTCTCTCTGAGAAAAGATAATTCAACAGTATTTGTGTATGTTGAACACTCTTATACATGTAAGAATGTGTATCTATGTACATGTAGAGGCCAAAGGAAAACTGTTCCAGCTACCTTCTCAGTTATGGTCCATCTTGTTTTTTGTTTTTAAAACAAGGTTGCTCATTCATTGTATTTAGATTTGTCAAGTTAGGCTAAACTGGTTTGCCAGCAAGCCCAGATATCTGCCTCTGGCTGGCATTACAAGTATTCAGCACCAAGCCTAGGGTTTTATTTGTTTGTTATCTTTTCTTTTCTTTTTAACATAATTTATCAGAATTAGATTCAAAGTCCTCATGCTGATACAGCAAGCACTTTCTTAATTAAGCTATTTTACATTATTATAGATAGATTTTGATTATTTAGCCGTATCTCACACGGGTCAGACAAAAAACATGAAGGGGTTTCACATCTTAGTCTCTCTTTAGTGACAACATGGTAAGTTTCTTGGAGAACACTGTGTATGTTTATGTGTTTTAGTAGCTCAAAAGCCTGGAATGAAAGTCACAGCTCAGAAAGAATGCTGATGAGTGAGACATATGGTGCCTCCCTGTAGCAGTTTGAAAGTTCTTGAATCAAGCTGAAAAGAAAAGAAAACAAACAAACGAAAACCTGGTTTGTACACTTTCTAAGTCCCTACATCCTCATGTGCTTGGAAGGGCTACAAGATGTACGATAATAAGCACTTCAAATGATACCAGGTATCAAAGTACATACCAGAAATCCCAGTACAACAGAGACTGAGGAAAGAAGATAAGGAGTGTGAGGCTAGCTTTCGGTACAATTTGAAGTTACAGTATGTCTCAGGAAGAAAATATCAGTCTACATATAAATAAATGCACAAACAAATAAATATTGAGCAGCCCTGGGTACAAAGGCAGTGGTCACAAAGAGGTAGCCATTTGGACTGACACTGTTGTTACTTCCATTGCCATTTCATGTCTAATAACACACCTGCCCCGGGTATGAGTGCAGTGTAGACCTTTCCCATCTTAGACACTTGTATATTCTTGCTACTTACCCCAGCTTTACTTCCTAGCAACATCTTTCCATAGTCATTGCATTTTGCCATCATTTCCCTGACTTCTATTCCAAAAATTTAACTGACCACCTGTCCACTCTCTCATCTTTATCCATGTCAAAAAAAAAAAAAAAAAAGTCTAGCCCAGAAAGGGTCTGTAAAGAGAGTTCTGGAAGAAGAGAGGGAGAATCTTTCAGTTCCAAAACAGAAAGAGAAGTTCTGGCTCTTATATGCATATCAAGTAACTCAGCCTACCTGCTATTGTGGAGGAATGCAATCTGTAAGAGTAAAGTTAGAATTCAAACTTACCTTGTGCCTTAATACAGTGGTAGGGGGCTTGACTTGCCAGAAAAGGCGGGGAAGGATGCAAAATCATAGCAGCTGTTTCTTATCGACTCTGTTTGAGGCAGCTGGCTTTGGAGAGAGAGACTGGAAGCTAGAGGATCTGTGATCTAACATGAAGAACCTGATGATTTGGCCTCCCAATCCCCCATGATATCTGGAAAGCGGCATTGTGAAGGCAGTCATTGTAATTGTGATGATTAAAGGCTTACTAGAAAAGCCAGTAAACATATCACAATCCCAAGTAACAAAATAATCCAGGAGCACTAATACAACATCTGTAGGCATTACCAATATGTCCACTTTTTCCGAATAAATTTATATTCACACTGCAGTTATTGCTCAAAACTCTCCTGAGGGTCACTGATAGACAAGGCTTTATGTGCCTTATACCTAGCCTTCGTTAATGTCCTGCACAACTACTGTTATCTTGCTACCAAATACGACACTGGCTACTTCTTCCTACCTGAGCAAGACCAAGCTCTGAAATATCAAATCCCAGTCACATAACTTCCAAAGCTGCTATGTGAGGGGCCTTGTAATATCTTTACACTTTCACTCCTCCAAACATTGTCATTTTCAAGTATACTATTTTTCTTCTCTCCTTGTTTTTAGTAAAGCCCATACTCTCCTCACAGATAGGCTTTGAAGCATTCGGACCCATGACCAGTTTTCCAGGAACACCGAGCCTGAACCACAAGACCATCTGGTGAGATCTCACTTCTTCCCCATTTGCTCTCAGCCCACCCCTGCTCACACATTCCTCCCACTGGACTGCGCTGAAGGCCTGGAACAATCCTGCCAAGGTCACACTGTTTGATTCTGCTGTCAGTTTAAATTAGGCCTGAGCTTTTATGTCTAAATCAAAATACAGGAGAATAAAACAGAAAGAGAGTGGGGGAGACAGCAGAGAGACAAGGAAACATCCTACACCAAGTGGAAAAATGACATTTCAAATGACTAGTTGGTCTGTTCCCCTGACAGATCTCCTCACTTACCCCAAAACATTATTTAACATATATAACCCCTAGAAAAACTCCAAGCCATCAGAGTATGAAATGCATACCCCCCTCTTTTTTTTCTATTTGGAAAAAAGGGCAAGAAAATAGTTTCAACATCAAAAACACACAAAGGAATACATTTTAAAGATGATAGTTTCATTTTCTTGATTAAAATCAAGTTATTCATTCTCAGGTTTTATGGCAACAGAGAACCACAATTTCCTATGTTCTTGTGGAATACATATAGATTGTAGTCAATATTCTTTTCTACTTCTCAGGTTCCATGGCATGATTTTAACGCTGTGACCAGGCTGTGTCTAAATGACATGACCAGGCTGTGTCTAAATGACATTTTTGTGAAGCCATAATAAGTTAAATAATGAGTGACCAGTATCTATGGCAAGTTTCTATTCACATTGACATTGTTTTTATGTCAATGTTGAAAACAGGGTCAATCTTTGTTAGACTCAGAGCCTTTAACGGAAAGGTGAGTTTAGAAGGTTCTGTAGAATATCAGACTGTCAATCTGTCATAACTTTAGAATATAGTACACTAGTTACATACAAACCCCAGCTTAGTATACAGTCAAGCACATAGAACTATACTGAACATAGCAACTTAAGGTGACATCACCAAGCAATCATGACTATCACATCTTTTCTTCTTGATACTGATTCCCAGTGGAATGAATATTCCACTAGATATGTATTTTTTCCTGGGAATATTTCAGCCTGGCAAGAGTTTATTTATTATTATGGAACTGCCATTTCTATAGCTTACCCTGGTATTGTTTTGTTCATTCTGAACCAGTCAGGGTATGAACCAGATTTCCGTGGGGAGGATTTATGTTGAGATACAAAAAAAAAATTAAGAAACATGAACATTGAAATAATTTATCACTAGTATTTATTATATTTTCAGATTTATTTTATTATTTATTCATGACTATGTATGTTAGCAGTATTTGCACATTCAGTTGGGTGTTTAGAGAGACCAGAAGAGCACATCGGATTCCCTGGAGCTAGAGTTACTGGTGGTTGTAAGCTGTCCAACATGGGTGCTGGAACCAAATGCATATCCTTTGGAAGAGCAATATCTTCTTTTAACCCTGGATACATTACTCCAGAACTCCATTAAACATTTAAAATTCAAAATACTAGTTCTATTTATACTATACATTTGGGTGATCTATAACTAATAATTTCTATAATTTTCTGACTCAGTGTTAGGTTTCAATTTTATCTGTAAAATGGAGTTATACATGACAAGGCTACTTCTCAGAGTATTTGTGAAGACCCACAACCTCATAAAATGACACTGGTTTTGAATTGTAAATCATTACAGGATATGGTATGACAATTATAATGATGGCTTTATAAGCTCCCTGGATTGACCCTCCCTTCTATAAAACAAATTATTTTCATGGGGGGGGGAATATAAATATCCTTGCTTATTCTATAAACTCTCTAGTTGTGTTTAGTGAAATGGTCAGTGGTGAGAAAGTACCTTCTGGCACTGTAGAATTGGAACAGTTTGGCTGCAACTTTGAAAACCCCCTTTAGGGTAATATTGCTGCAAGTGGTTGGTTCCGACAGTCCCCCAATAGAGTAGTAACAAAAAAAGGAGTGCTGTTATTCTTTCTTCCCCTCGAAGCAACAGCAGGAGAACTGCTGACTTCACATACTATCCCTCACAGGGACACTCACACCTTTGCCTGTAACCTCGAAATGGTTACTTGATAGGCTTATGCTCACACCTCTCTGGAACACTTTCTTTTACCTTTTCTGTCCTTGATGCTTAACAATATGTACTATTTATAACCATCAGCTGGTAAAGTACAGATCTCTCTGGACTATGTCAAGGAACGCTATGATACTCTTTCTTCATTCAAACTTACTCCTATGTTTTCCTCTGGTTTATTGAGCCCGAGGCATCCTGTGTTGCTTATTTCACACAGATTAATAGTTAATTCCTTTTAAAAGGTTGTTAATGTTTTGTAATACAAAGGTGAAGTAAACAAAATGATGAAAGAAAAGCCAGTGGTTAAATATAGTATAGATGACAACTTAGTTGGTGAATTACTTGTTTCTAAATATGACATATGTTAAAATTATGTAATCTTGAGAGTTGTCTACAATAAGAAAAGTCAACTTAGGTGGAGAGATCAGTATCGGCTCAAGACAACCCAAGACAAAATTGTCAACACAAAGGACATGTATTTGCCCCAGAGGGACAAAGGGCAAGGAACAAGAGACAAAGACAGAAGAGAGAAGATGAAGGAGAAGGTGGAAAGGAACAAGGGAGAAAGGGAAGGGGTATTTTTCTGGGGTGGTGGTGGTGGGACAAAGGACTGTCTCTGGATAGAGGGGAGACAGGTGTGACCCATAGTCAAATGACGGTTTATAAAGGAAAAAGGAGAAACCCTGTGTTAGGAGGAGGTGTTTAATTTCAATCTGGCCTCGAACTCACAGAGATCGACCTGCCTCTGCCTACCAAGTTCTGGGATTAAAGGCGTGTGCCACCACCACCACCTGGCTAAAAAGGGGGCTTTGATTGCTGGACTTTAATAGTTTGATAGCTGAACCTTGGTAGTCAGCCTCATGAGGAGGAAGTGGCCAAATAAAGGAATGGACTTTTGGGACTAGCTTTAGGAATATAATCATGAGATGGTTTTTAGGGAGGCAGAGGAAATGGGTGAGAAGGGCAATTCTTGCCAGAACCACATTTGCCATGCTCTGGCAGGCTACAGTCCCTTTGATAGCAGCTTGTCTCCTGGTGCTTTTGTGGGACTTCTAACAGTGAGACAAGTGTGTCTCTCTTTTGCCTGCTCTTCATGTCTTTTCCTCCTAGTGGGTTTCCTTACCCAACCTCCATACGAGGGCTTTTGCCTTGTCTTATTGTATCTCGTTTTGTCTTGTTTGGCTATTGTCTCTTGGAAGCCTGCTTATTTCTGAACAGGAAACAGAGGGGAGTGGATATAGGGAAAAGGGGAGGTTGGGAGGAGTGGAGGAAGGTAAAACAGTGGTCAGGTTGTATTGTATAAAAGAAGAATCTATTTTCAATGATGATTAAAAGAAAGAGAAGAAGGAGGGAAGGGGGGAGAGAGAGAGGGAGAAAGGGAGGAAAGAGAGGGAGGGAGGGAGAGAGAGAGAGAGAGAGAGAGAGAGAGAGAGAGAGAGAGAGAGAGAATTCCAGAAAAACAAAAAACAAAAACAAATTCTGAATGAACAACTAACAGGAGGCCTGGAGCCAGGAACTCCTTTAAAATTTAGTTTGATTTGTTTTCATATCTTTATTAACACTTTTTCCACTGTGACTTTGAGTCAGATAATATCACTGGAGATGTGGTTTGTTGGCTACTGCCCTATGAGATTGGTATAAATGTGAACTTTTCCCAGGTTTCCTTTTGTGGACATGGGAAATTCTTCTGGTGCAGCTGTCATTATTTAGCCATTTTACAGATAGTGTCTGGCTTCTTAACGTAGATATGCCCAATCTTTCTCAGCCTTGGTACAGTGCTTTACACTGTTTGCTTTGCTCACTCAAGTGACACTATTCTCTAACTGCATCCCATCTCTGACTGATAGAGTGCACACACTTTCAGCTCCCAGTTCCTTCTGAAATTTGAGGGCCATGAAACCCCTTAAAATGCACGTTAGAACTTTTGCTATTAAGAAACATGTCAATGTCTTCCAGTTCATTTCAACAAAACCCTTGAGCAAATAGGAAAGAAGAGAGACATTTACAGTGGGAAATAGAAAGAACGATTAATTAGAGCTGACCTTTGGAGAATGCTGATAGCAAACACAAATGCAGTTGTTTTCTCTTTCCTGTGTGCCATATGAAATCTCCAGAATTTGCTTCGACAGTAAGTTGGCATGAACAAATGATCACTTTCAGCAACATTTCTGGATGTAGATGGGAGGGACAAGGGAGCTGAACCTTTTCAATGGTTTCAGTGATGGATATGATGACTTCTAAAGTATGTGGCTTTGTAAATAGGAAACATAGGACATACACCATGTCCAAAGCTAAGTGATGAATACACAAGATGATTTGAGAAAGAAGTTAATTTAAAAGAAAACTAATGTTTCAAGTCATGAATAAATACAATCACAGTCTTAGACAATATGGTGATTACTGAAGAGAATAATGATTGTAAGCTATGTAAGATTCATATTAGACACATAGAGGTGAAGTGAGGTTTCCTAGTACATATGTGAGGAACGATTAACTCTCCATACAGCTGCAAAGGCCACTGCTTATTGTCTTTTGAATTCACAAGCTTAGTTTCCTCTGTTGAAACTTGGGACCTTTTCCTGACATGGTTCAGAACATTCTCCAACTGAAGAAATAGCTTGAGTTGAATAGTTCTGCTGAGGTGTCTTTCCTGATGGAATAGCACTAAACCATCAACAATGCACTCTAAGCATACATTTTATAACATGCTAAGTTGCTTCCATGGGCATGCCAGCTTCATCAGTGTAGTCACTTTGATCTTTGGAAGTTACTCTTACCAGGAGGAACAGTGGACTTATTGTTTTTCTTTATTCATGGACTATCTTTAACTCAGCCAAAATATTTAAGAAAGTGTGTTTAGGAAAACTGAAAAAAGCTAGGGGACTAGATGCTACTGTATGAAATAAAATCAACAAAACACAAAGAATATATGGCCGTGTTTTTACCTGTAGATTAATCACTTTAGAATCCTCTGAGGATAATGGACTCTCTAAAATAATTGTTGTTATTTTAAAAATCATATTCACTATGCACTAAGTTGTGACAAACACTATTACATACATATGTATAAAGGTATAGTATACATGTAATACATAACATGCATGAAATGTACATATATATAATGTATGTAATACATAGCATATATGTGATATAATTATATATATATATATTATATATGTATATATAATATATATATATATATATATTCTATTAAATACTTTTTTCCTGTTTTAGTTGAGTTAAGCTAAAAGGGATTACAGACTTTGACAATCCCATACAAGTATCATCTATCATCTCGACACAAATTTCACATGTGTAAAAACATTACTCTTTAGTTCCATTCTAAGTAGAATTTTATTTTCTTCCAAAAAGAAGAAAGATACTTAAAGTTGGAATAGTGCTTCACTATTAGGCTTGTTGTAATTGTTCTATTGTATGAATATACTGAAATATCCAATCTTGATATTTGTATAGGGAAGCTAGAATTCTGCTAAATTGTGCATTCCATATGTTAGTTTTAAAGTATATGAGTATTATTTAGGTAGTATGATATGAAATATACTACCTAAATAATAAAAATTACATTACAAAATTCATTATGTGTGCTAGCTCATGTGTGTTATCCCACTAATTTTGTGTTATAAATAACAGAATTTGTCTCTTTCTGTATCATTTTTTTAACTCCCAATTTATCAACATTATATGCCATATATGTCCTACCATGTTTAAGGTAGAATGCATCCTTATGAAATCAGGTGACTTGACCTGCATTCTTTACCACAAGATAGAGCATCATGACCTACCTAGCCCAGCCCCTTCCTACTCATAGTAAACATGGACTCCTCCTTTTGTTACTTAATTCACTAATTTGTGGTAGAACTGCTCCGTGCCAGGATCTGGAACGAATGTTGAAACTATGATTAAATGAGATATATATTCTCTCCTTGTGGGGCTTATGTGCTGAGGAGGAAGACAGGAAATGTTATAAAATTTGTAATATAAAATTGTTGCTTGACATGGTGGTGCATGCTGTTAATCTTCACTCAGAAGGCAGAGACAGGTGTATACCTGTAAATTCAAGAGCAGAATTGATCTAAATATTGAGTTCAGGCAACCAGGCCTACACAGTGCTATCTTTTCTCAAAAATTGTTATTTGTACAATAAACAAAGTTTATGAAGAACATTCAAGTATTAATAAGGAAGATATAAAGTAGTGAAAAGAGTAAGGATATAATTCAAATTAGTTTCTCATATAAGAAATGAAATACATTATATCCAAAGATGCTCCTATCACAAAGGACTTTTATAATAGGCTGAATGAGAATTTAAACAATATATAAACCTATAGTCAATTATGACAGGTTTATAAATAAAAATGCTCTGGGACCCATTTCTAAAAGCTCAAAATATCTTTCTGTCTTTCCAGTCTTCTGAACTTAGCAGTAAAAGCAGGCATCTTCTTGTTCTTGCTAAGACATCTGTGTAAAATACAGGCTGATGTCATCTTGCCACTGAAGATGTTACTGCAGATGCAGCGTCTCAGGAGAGGACTGGTGGCCTCTAAGATGGAGTGAGGACAGAGAGCTCTGAAAGCACCCTGTGGATGCTCTTACTTCAAGATCTTTAGAAAGCAGCAAAGAGAGGAGGAATGACACTGGAATGCTGTGTCTTATTAACTTTTTAACCTTCCTCTGTTTCATGTCAAGTCTGTGGATTTCAATTAAAGACTACTCAAAGGACATTGCCAAATCTCTGGTGTGACAATCGTCTCAATCAGCTAATATGAAAGCTGGCATGGATCCAAGTTTCTTTGTTTTTTACTTTGTCATATATAACCATGTAATTAGAGGATCCTTATACCATCTGACTTATCAGATGCCAGATACTCACTGATTTTATTTTTCAATTTTTACTTAGTATATTCCATTCCTTTGATAGCCAATGATATCAGAAACATTCTCAATTGCATGGTTGATACTCCAAAGGAAATAATTATGATGATCACTAACTTTTACATAAGTCTGAAATCCAAGTAAATATCAACACTACAGTCAACTTTTAAATTAAAATTAAAATTGATAAAAATGAATAATCTCTAAACATATTTCTAATTAGAATAATTTAAAATTAAAGCTATTATCTTTTATTCATGACCTATAAAAATATATTTTCTTAAAAAATATCTGTACATTTTTTCCCTTTGCTCATGTGTTCAGTTATCTCCTCTCTACATGAGTTTCTCAATTTATCTGTCTTTTAAGGAATGACTACAATTTTGGTACTGATTTTGAAATCATCTTATCTTAAGCAACTCAGTATATTCAATCTTTGTTCTTAATAGAGCATGGCTATCCAACACACACACACACACTCACACACACACACACACACACACACACACACACAGAGATTTTCTATGTGAGAGTCAGTGAATAACAATGCCTACTACAATTCTGTACTTAATGAATACTTGAATAAATGGCATCCTGGTGGTAAACTAGATGCCGATGATGAAATTCTAACCCCAAAGGAAAGTGCAGCAAAGGCTGTGTCAAGAAGAAGGAGACATTGGGACCTTAAATTGGGAATGAAAACAAACTGTTTCTAAAGCCTCTTGGAGACTTTCCCACACTTTCATCACTATTTGTTTTAAGGTCGTGTCATTGTTGGCTCATGTATCTGTTTCTTCATTGATGACCTATGACCTCTTTTATAATGGGAATCCTTACCATTCCTAGAAGTTAACACAGGGGTTAGTTTATAACATGTGCCTAATGCACAATTTTGAAGAAGATGGAGCAAAGTGAGATGGTAAAGGAGGAGAGAGGAGAAGAAAAGAAAAGTAAAGGGATGGTAACAAATAAGGAAAGTGGATAGTGTAGTAAAGAGAAGTATGTGGAAGAGGAAGCAAAGAAGGGGAGAAAGAAAACAGAAATAGAATGTAGAAAACCTCAGAAGTTAGCAAGGGTTAGGGTTTACATCTAGTCAGCTTGAACTGGTTTTATTTGTCATGAGATTCTTCTAGTTTTATACTCTATTCCTGAGAATGGGTAATATCTCTCTCTCTCTCTCTCTCTCTCTCTCTCTCTCTCTCTCTCTCTCTGTCTGTGTGTGTGTGTGTGTGTGTGTTTTATATGGTGGGTATGAATATTAGTAAAAAATTCAATAACTCTACAATTTTGACAGTTCCTTCAGTAATAGTAAAATTACATTTTATATTTTTCTTCAATACATGATATATATATTATTTAAATATCAAAGTTTCAGTAATCTAAAAAGAACTTATTAAAGTTCCAATTATGAAGAGATACAGGGAAAGACACAAATGTATGCCATGGAATTTTTCTACAGAAGTCACTGGAAAAGACATTCCACCAAATTATCAAATTTAATTCTCACAATAATGTGTTAACCTCATCCAAATGTGGAAACAGGTGTTGGCAAACACAGCAACACACTCAGCCAACAGACCTCAGGACAGTTCAATTCATCAGATCTGTTTAATGCTAAAGAAACTGAGCTATCAGAATGAGAAACTGTATCTAATGATAAGGGGAAAGCTTCTTTGTTTATACTCAGAATCACTACTTCTATGCATTTTCTACCAAGTATCCAGGAGTGGAAGAGAGAACAAATACTCCCTTGGCTGATTGTGGTCACACAAAACATCTCCTAGAGAGATAGCAATCTTCTTGTATTCATGTACCTCTTCAACAGCACATGACTTTTTCTATTACATAAGTGACATGCCTGTGGGATCATTGACTATACAAAAAACCACCAAAACAGCAATTACTCTCGATACTCCAGTTATGTACAGTGATATATTTTACAATTTTTTTTACAATATTTACACCCCTAGTGAACAATTCAGGTTCTCATATAACTTTTAGATTCAGAATTTTTTCCCACCAACAGAAAAGGGATAAAGCCCAAAGGATTTTATTTTCCTTGTAAAAGAATAATAATTCAAGCATCCAAAAAAACAGTGTTAACAATTTTTCTAGTCTTAATAAAGGAAGTGAACCACCTTTTTTCTCTAAGCTTTCTAGGAGGACAGGTTTCTGTGTTTGGTTGGATTTGTTGATGTTTCTAGAAATGGCTGAAAATAAAAGATGAATTTAATATTGTAGAAGTCATACAATAATTTTAGGATATTAAAGGTTAAGTCATCGATCCATCTTATTCTGACTCACCTAAATATGGAATCTTCAATATACTATCATGACCATTTGACTATAGACGTATGATGCTCTCTCATTAATTTACTGGGCCATAGAGCATTGTAGATAAAACAGTTCTGGTAGATACAAAATCTCCATCTGCACAGCAGTAACTGAGAGGTGGGGATGAAAATTACTGTCAATACTATAGAACTAATTAGGAGTTGCTCCAGTAAAAATTAAACCACTTGCTTCCAGTTTCTGTGGTCTTTCTAAGCAGGTATCTCCCGTATTATTCATTGTTTGGCTTTCTAGGAGAATGTCTGGCCATGAGTTTGAATTATATTTAGGCAGACAAAATTTCTGAATTATACCTAAGATCTTAGGTTGCTAGCTGGATACAGTTCAGCAAGACACCCACCTGCCATTCAGAGGCTGAACAATGTGGAAGAGGCCAAGATGGCTCAGAAATGCCTATCCTCATCATTATCAAGGGCCTGGCGTAGATCCCAAGTGACAAATAAGTTCTCCAGCAGAATGAAACTTTGCAGTTTCAGTGGATAATACAATGCCTTTATGATTTGGTTTGATTGAAAAAAATCAAAAGTAGCTATGTCTGTTTTGAAAAGGTTTACAATAGAATTTGATATTGTTCATTTAATACTTGTTGTCGTCTGTCCTCAGTGTGCAGAGTAGACTGGCGAAAATCTGTGTAGTGGGCAAGCATTGTTTCCCTGCATTTCAAGTCCTTATTATGCCTATTTTTCAATGTTTATCCTTAGGCAAGCTATTAGTATGCTTTTCTCTAATTGTTTTTAAGCTTGAATGGATTCATATATTAAAGCCTTTGATACAGTTCTTGGGCCATATTAAGATTCAAGTAACTATTTATAAGGTAAATACTCTAGGGTTAAGTGTTTGAGTATAGGAAAGAAGGAAGGTTGGTGCTTAAAAATAGACTGGAGACAAGTTATGACAGTTTCAAGGAGCCTCCATTTTTCTAGTGCTCTTTCCAGTATTGTTCCTAAGCTTAACTCACTTCTACACATTCTAGGAAGAAATGCATGTCTGTAAAATGCTGAAATGGCCATGAGGCTTCTTACAAGTCACCAGGCATTCATAGACATCTCCTACCTGCACTGCAGTTCTACTCATTTAGCAAAGTTAAATTGCTGGAAATTACCAGGGACTTCTTAATCTACAATACCTACTTGAGCAAACCCTGGGGATATAGAGCCATTTTTGTTAAAGAGTGCAGGAATTTTTGTAAGATGATTCTTGCTCATATCCTTTTAATTGTAATAGTGAGGTAGTAGACTGAAGCTGCTGTTGCCAGGGCAACTTACACATCTGGAATTCATGAGGATTTCTTCTATATTCTGGAATAGGTCTAACCCAGAATACTGAGTTTCAGTAACATTTGAGAATTAGGGTAGTAATAAAACTGAGCTTAGGAAAAAGAGCTTAGGACAAGAGTCTAGTTAAAGAAATGTTTTGTTGATGGATACTAATGGAAAAGCAGAAGGCTAGATGGATCAGAATTTGTGACATCAAATCAAATTCCGTTTCCTTTATTCTGAAAATTAAAATAGAGGGAAAATATATAACAGCTAAACAACTGAATTTCTCACCATCATTTACATATGTAATCCAGATCTTAGTGGGGAAATGTGGAGACATTTGTTACTACCTTGCTGACTTTTCTATTGGCTTTCTGAAATTATCTCAGCTGTTTCTCTTTCCATTTTTAGGTAAATTACTTAACAATGGCTTTATAGTCTGACTTGTTCAAATGAAAGTAATGTGATGAATATATTTTTCTAATAATTACACAATTTATTTTATTGCATGTTTTAAATATTAAATTTAATATTACAAAGGCATTACATGGATACTCCTCAAATTTAAACTGTTCAGAAAGTGAATGTTATAGTGATGAATTGTAGAAATAAACTGTCTCATAGTTATGATTATATTGATTAGAGTATAAAAAGTACTATTTTCAACTGATTCAAAAATTGGGTATAGACATATTACATTGAACACTGTTTCTCTTTCACCTGAGACCTCCAGGCTTCTTATTTATTAATTAAAACTGACTAATTTGAGGGTTCCTTGGATGTAATTATTTTGTTCACTCACTCCTTACACTGATTTACAGTATCTTGTCTTATATCTCCTTCTCATGAGTGTGACTAGCTGTGGGGAGGAGAAAGAGAATAATCTGGAATTTGGGGGCAGTTTAGTGACTTGAGACTTTAGAACTGAAAGTAGAGGACTAAGAGGAAACTGGTTAAGGAGCGCTCTTCATGTGTCCTAAATTTCACCCCTAGTCAGAAAGAATGACCAAGACATTATAATGATGTCCAACCCTCAAGGAAGTCCTCTTCTAAGAAGCCATGTCTTGACAAGAAGGTCTCATAGGCAGTTTACTTATTGTATCATCTGAGACAGAGAGAGATAAGCCATAAGAAAATACAAGCTGAAAGCAAACACTTTCCATTGTCATCATTTATTTGAAAATCCAGATAATCATGTAGTTTTCAAGCTGAAGAAAATCTCAAGGAAGCCCCTGGAAAGCTAACAATAACTTAGCATGAAAGTAGGGATGGCCCATCAATTTGTGACTGTACAAATATATCCCCCTGTTATGGGTATGTGATGAGAGAGAAAGTAGAAGATTAAGGAGAGTGGTGTTCAGGAAGGGAGGTGACAAGTTTTCACTTTTGCTAGATGACACAGAAGTTATGTCATAGCTGGGCCAGAGGCCAAACCTTAGAAAACATCACTGCTACAGGAAGTTCCCAAAGGGTAGGGAGGTCAACAGCTTTCAAGGAATCATTCAATCTTTAAGAAGAAAGTTGAAAATCTCAATCTCTCTGACTATGCAGTGCTGGGCAATATACTCCAATGAATATAGTCTAGGCCCATGTCTAAAGAAGATGTTCACCTGCCAATGGCTTCCTATGCAGGATCATATTTCAGTAAATTCTATGCATGAAATAGTGCATCTCCTAGTTTACAACAAAATTATCAATGCCTGCTTATTATAACACTGTTCTGAACTCCTGCTGAACCTATTCTTTATTAATATGAAATGGAATTATTTATTTCTAATTGCTATTAGACAATGAATTTTGGATGCATTTAAAGCTGAACTTAATTATTATTATTTTTTTACCAAAAACTGCAAATAGTTTATTTAAGTGTGGATACTTGCCAGGGCTATCTGTCTGGGCAGCATATCTGGCTGATACAGGCTGATATGTTTCCACCCAGCATCCCAAGTTAGGAGCTATTGTTTTAGGAACACCAGCTAACCATCTTTTGCAGGTTTCTCAGAAATTAATTACAATAGATTTAAATTAACTGCTAAGTAGATAAAAGAATTCCCAATGAATCTTCAGTTTTAGAATTTATAATGTTGTTGCTGCTTAAGCAACAGATATAGCCAGGGCTTGAGAAAGGTCTTTAAATACATCAAGACAGAACATCATTGTTCCACTCCCAGATTCTCCTTCTTTATTAAAATGTTGAGCAATACAACATATCCTTTAGTCAATAAATGTTGAAGGAGTATTTATAGTGTGATAAGCACTGAGTTAGATACTAAAGATAGAAGTGTAAATGCATAGAATTCCCTCCTCTCTGTTTAATAATATACAATCATACTTCCCTTCTCACAAAATTATAGCTGCTTTAACTTTATAACACCAGTTGGGGACAGAGGGTTGTGGAGGCCCAGGACCCACTTTGGCCTGTGAAGTAGAAGCTTGTGGCTTTCTTCAGGTCTATGGCTGAGAGAACTTGCTATAACAAGTAGGCGCAACAACTAAAATAGCAATAGAATACATGCTTAGACAAAGGAACCATTTACTCTGATCATCTTAGTTCATATAGCTTTTACAGAAACAACACCAACTGTAAAATAAACAAGCAGACTTGGTGTATGGAGTAAAGACAAGAAGGTAGGATGCTGTAGTGCTTTGACAAGGATTGGCCATGATTCCATTTGGTTTTTCTGGTATACTGGTATGTAATGTAGTAGAGAAGAAATGGTATGATGTATGTTCAAGAACTAAATAACATTAAAAAGGAAGGACCATGAAAAAATAGACTTTTCAGGGTTGCATAAAAAGGACTCTAAATTAGCAAAAGCCTAAACTATGTAATATATTTAAAGAAGTGTTTTGATAAAGCTTTCAAGCAAGTGGAGTGACTGCTGACAGAGTTGATCCATGCTTGTTGGACGAGTTTTAATGAAGAGAGGAATCTGATAGTAATTAGTAGCACTCGTCTGGATAAAATGACTATCTGATAATTTATTTAAATTGGTTCCCCTGCCTTCAAATGGTCTGTAGAAGCACTTCCCTAAAGAGTGAATTAAACTTAATTTTGTTTAGAGGCTTTTCATGTTTTTCGAGACGTGTTACAAACCAAATGGAAGCATCTTTGGGTTGCTGTAAAGAAGAGGTTGAGAACCGTTTATTTATAACCCCATATATTGACCAAGCAATTTTCAAAATTTTGTATAATAATGAAAGTATTAATAAACTTGATTGTCAAATCTTAGGAGATATGCTAAGCGTATTGGAATTATAGATTAAATGAATCGTCAGATATAGAGAGAACAAACAATCAGTAAATACAGGAAAATTATGAAAGGAGCCCCCTTCAGGCCACAGAACACCTGATCAATTGTTGCTAGAAAAACAGCACCCAGACATTATCATTTACTTAAGGTGAAATGCACAATGATTAAAAAAGAAAAAGAAAAAGAAATTGATCAGAATAAAACTTGATAAAATAATTTTTAATTATTTGAAAGTGTCTCCTTCATTTGTGGAAATGATATACATCCATTAAAGAGCACATCGTACAACAACATGTAATTGTAAAATGACACATTTAATTAAATGTTCCTGCCTAGAAATTCCCACTATTAATTTTCTCTGGTAGACTTGCATGTAATGTAGTAATTCAAATTCATAAGCATATACTGCTATGAAGAAATTCAGTGTGCTGTTCTGGAACCTCTCTTTCATTCTCAGCAATGTATTTGGGGGAATGTTCTAAAATAAACGAATACTATACCAGGATGCCATTGCCATTTTAAAACTCAATTATAATCTGAGCTATTAGTTAATTAAGTAATAGCTTGATGAACAATTTGGATGTTTGTTTTATTATAATGCCTTTTATAAAGCATTCGCCCGTGAGTATGTTCATAGCTACATTAGCCAGAGAGGCTTTCTAGGAATAAAGCCTCCAGGTTAAATATATATACGGTTAGCAGTAGAATATAATGTGAATTAATGAGAAGAGCAGCTCATTCTCCAAGTCTTTTTCCAATTTGTTGTGTTAACAGTAGTTTATCCTTTTTTCTTTTCTTCAATGCTCTCTCTCCCTTCTTTCTCTCTCTCTCTCTACCATCTTTAGTTAATAATTCTCTCTTCTCCCACTCTGTCTTTATATAGGTGCTCATTTATGATCTGTGACTAGCCACTTTATTTCTTCATTTGCCTATTGCATATTTATCATCTTCTAGTTTTTTCTAAAAGTCTTGCTTAATATCTGGGAAAGCATCATGTAATGGAAGTAGAGTAATTAGAATGATTTTATATATTATACTTCCAAACTTTTATCCCTAATATCACTACAAACATTTCTTTTTTTACATTTAAACATACCATGCTACTTTTAAAAATATTATTATTATATTTGTGTTTTAATTTTATACATCAGCCATGGGCTCCCCTTTTCCAAGACTGCAGGCAGACCCTACAGTCTCCACACCCTGCCCCACACCCATTTGCCCGAGACCCCAGCCACTTCCTGAGACTCAGAGACCAGCCCCCAGCTCCCATTCTCCTCGGAACTCCCATATGGACCAGAAAGACCCTCTGGTGGACACTACAACCTCATTGCCTTGCCCCCACACCCATCTGCTGGAGACCCCAGCCACTTCCGGACACTTAGAGACTAGTATCCAGCATTCCATGCTGCCCAGGAACTCCCATCTGGACCAGAGGCCCCAGCTACTATCCGGCCCAGAATTCCCATCTGGACCATAACTTCCATCCTGCCCCAGAACTCCCATCTGGACCAGAGGAGCTCCCATCTGGACAAGATAAGGAGACCCCAGAGACTTCCTGAGACTCAGAGTCCAGCCCCCCCAGCTCCTATCCAGCCAGCACTCTCATCTGGACCAGAGCTCCCATCCGGCCCAGAGCTTCCATCTGGACCAGAGAGAGGCTCCCTAAATCTGTCAACTCTGTCTGGACCAAGTACTCTGATGAGACCAAGAATGAACCCAAGAGGAGACGGGCAGACGCCAAGGCAGAAGTGCATACAACAAAATAAAGAGCAATACAGCATCACGAGAACCTAGCCGTTCTCCAACAGCTAGACCTGAACATCACGGAATGGATGAAGAAGAAGAAAGCAACCTTATAAGTAACATCATGAAGAGGCTAGAGCCTTATATAGAAGAAATCAAAAATAAAGTGGAGGAATAGACAAACAAAAAATGGGAAGAACGCTATAAAAAAATCATGCTACTTTTAAAACAAAATTTTTAAAAACTGATTTATGAAAATTATTCATGTTACTATAGTAAGGATGATATTCCATACATACACACAGTGTAGAATAATGAAATAAATATAAACATATCTACCAACTCAAATGGTTCCCATTTCTTTATGGCAGAAACATTCCAAATTGTTTTTTCTCCTGTGTAAACATACTCAGGATGTAGCCACTTTTCTACTTTTTTTCTAGAGACAGTTCTGTGAACTTTCATCACCATCTTTATACATCCTTTTCTTTATTTATTCATATGACACATTTGGAAATAGACTTTCATATTCAAGGCTCTAAAATATTTCCTTATTGTTTCCTCCAATGTTTCTTATGACTTTATTTTATTTTTATGTTTTATGCTTTCATCTATCTTTGCTTATGTATATTTATACTTCAATATCTGTTAGATATAGATTTAACAATTCTGCCTATTATTATCTGGCTCACTTATAAAATTTACTAAATAATTTGCTTTTTGCTATTGATTTAAAACAAAAAATTGAAACTCCATATTTAAAATAAACTCAGAAACACAAGAGAATATTTGTGCTACTAATCTCTTTTTTGATTAAATAACAATATTTAACTACTTATATCTATTAAATTGTATTATGTTAAATACTAAAATTCTACGGTTTGTTTAATAATTGACATAAGGCATATTTAACGTTTGATGTGCTGGCTTATGCCTGTAATTCTGGCACCAGAAAGGCTCTAGAAGGGGGGTTGTCATAAATTTGAAGGCAGCCTGGGCTACATAATGAGTTAAATAAAAGCCAAATTGGACTAGACAGGCAGACTTAATGTCAAAACAAGACAAGACAATAACAACAACAACAGCAAAACCCACCAACCAAATAACAATAATATGTATGTTTTTAAAGATGTTGATAAGAACTCTGCATGCATGATGACATATGTGTTCTTAATCTTATCCAAGTCTTGTGATTTATGCAGTAGTCCTCACCTATGAAGTAAATCGTCACAGTTAAAGGCTTTTAATTATGAAGATGACACAGTGATATTTCTCTGAACTTACTAGGTGTTGGCACTGACATGCCACCCTGCTTATTCTTTTTGATGAAGATGTATGAAGACATAGGCAGTCTAAATCTGCTGCATGTGAGTTTCCTACTATTGTTTTCATTAGCCTATTTATTCATCAAGAGGCTCACATCTTGGAAAAGTTCCTTTAATGAAGTGTTCCTTTGTAACCTACTGGGACCTTCCTCAAGTTTTGAGGCAAGCCTGTGAAATGAGCTTTTACTCAGACACCTTTGCCTGCTAGGGCTTTGCATTTGATCCTTTGTGCCTTGCTTGCCCAGTGTCCATAGATGAAAAAGCTAGAGGGATCTTCCTGCAGGAGCATCATTCTCTGAAGTGACAAGGAAGCTGCATCCTTCACAGCTGGCAGTGTATGCCCGCATAATACCTGGATGCCAGAAGTGCTCTTGAAGAACAAACAGGCAACCTGTTTCCTCTTCAAGCTGTAGCAAAAGCTGTCAAAACCACAGGTGCTGCCTGAGCCACCCTCAATCAAGCTGTTTACATTCCTCCCTCAGTCTTGCATTTGGCAGCGGAGGTTGAGTCTGGCCTCAGCAGCTGAGACAATGTATCTCTTAGGATTTAAGTCTTACAGATGGTGTTGAAATTTAGCTTTTTAAATCCAGACACTCACAAGTTATGAAGTTAAAGACCCTGGGCCAGGTAGAGCAGCGTTTTTATTTATAAAAAGGATGGGGAGAAACATACAGACCAATTATACAGTTTCTATTTCTGTTGGAGATCTTGGACATCTTGTTTTGAACTATACCCTTTCCGAGAGCTGATAACTGGCAGCAGGAAGGCTAAAAGCCCGGAGACAATATCCCGCATTTATTGTGGCTTTAAGGGAATATTTAGAATCACTGAGTTCACAGATTCTCACAGAAGATGGTATGAAAAAAACACTAATAGACAAATTAGCTTTCCTTCAATTATCTTTACAAAAACTCAACCTCAGCTCTCCCATGAGAAGTCTCACAAAAATATTAAGTCATGCATAGAATAAATCATGATTGGTTTTATACCTATATACCACATTCTGTGGTAGTATTTACCAAATGATTATTATATTTTAAAAAGTAACCACGAATTTGACTCAGCCAGAAAGAAACACAGTTTTATAAAGTTAAATTCCCATAGTTTAAAATGTATTAATTTCAAAAATACTTTAAAAATATGAAATATTCATAATATAATACATATTTAATATGCAAATGGAAAAACTTAAAAAAATAAGTTATATGAAAGCCAAAAATGGACAAATTATTTCCTTAGTGATATTTGTCTTATTATTTATACAAAATAAAACAAAACTATTTATTTTGGTTTCTTAAAATATCAGCTTAATTATTTAAGTGATTTATATCAACTTCAATTTATTAAACTCATATTTTCATATTTTAACTTTTTTGAGAGAGAGAGAGAGAAATTGATTCTGACTATATAGCCATGGATGGATTAGAAATCTCTATGTAGATGGGTGGTGGTGGTGGTGGTGGTGGTGGTGGTGGTGCATGCCTTTAATCCCAGCACTCGGGAGGCAGAGGCAGGCAGATCTCTGTGAGTTCAAGGCCAGTCTGGGCTACCAAGTGAGTTCCAGAAAAGGAGCAAAGCTACACAGAGAAACCCTGTCTTGAAAAACAAAACAAACAAAACAAACAAAAAAAAAAAAAGAAAGAAAGAAAAGAAAAGAAATCTCTATGTAGAGCAGGGTGGCTTAAAACTTTAAAACTCACAAGAATATGCCTGCCTCTACTTCCAGAGTATAGGAGTTTCAAATATGTGTCATTTGCCTGTTTTTTTTTTAAATGAAGTTTATGATAATATCCTCCAAAATGAAACCAATTTTCATTAATATTAATGAAAATAAACTGTTTGGGTCCTGCTAGAATATTGGAATACGTTTTCTACTTAAAACCACCTTTTAAAAAGATAATATTTTGGGTCTAGTATCATCTGAAAAAAAATAATTCCATCAGGTTTTCTCATAGTTTCTTAGTTAATTAAACTACCTTTTAAATAGAGAGAATCCTTTCATTGTAATAACATATCTCTAATTTGGGCCTTGCTATGTTCAGCTACAATATGCTGTACTCACTGATGGTCCAGGGTATTATGCAATGTGCAACTCCATTATAGCATCCAATATTTTTTAATCATAAAGCAGAATGTGTACTCTTAAGGGCTTAAAACTCCACCAACAATCTTTCCGCCCAACATGTATCTCAAATTATAAGGTTTTCTACCATCATGGGACTTCGCACCTGCCTGTTGTGTTCTGCCCATGGAACTGTGCTTTCAAGGCAGGGATGAGTCCAAATGCAATAGATGTCTTTAGGGAAAGAAGAGAGATAGTGTTCCTAGGAAGGCAGAAACCCAGACCAGTGCTCTGTCATTTCACAGTGCACACACAGCTGTTAATAACTAGTCTGCCTCATGAACTATCTTTACTTAGTCAAAAACATGAACTAATAAGTTTTTGAAGATTCCCACATCCTAAAGATCATAAAATACTCCGATTCTTAGCTCTGGCCTCGTGTCTTCCTTTTGCCAGACATGTGATCTGTAGATAAAATGTTTCTTAAGTGCTTTTTGAAGGCTGGCTGACCTTCCTAGGGCTTGGGCACTCAAAGTGGTAGGGAAAGGCTGATCATGGACAATCTTTGTTGAGTTGATGTGCTCTCTAGATCTGAAATCAAGATCATTCTTTTGCAATTGAGATTCCCAAGTCCATTCATGAGATAGGCTGTTCCTTACCAATCTGGTGTTTATTTGAACCAACCCTGAATTCTAAGGGCATGGTTAATAACCAAAGACCAGTGTAGCCCTACCCACAAAGTTTCTGAATAATCATATGAAAAGGGAAGGGGTTGGAATGATGTAATTATGTTTTAATTAAAAAATTTTAAATATCTACATGAGCAAACTAGACATGAGGGGGGTAATGGAGGGAAAGGGTCAGGGGAAAGAGCTTAGGGGAGCGGGGGTCCCAGCTGAGTCAGGAACAGAGTGGGAGAACCTGGAAAGAGATACCATGATAAATGAAGACCTTGTGGGAATAGGAAGAAGCAGAGTGCTAGAGAGATCCCCAGAAATTCACAAAGATATCTCCACAATAGACTACTGGCAGTGGTCAAGAGAAAGTCTGAGCTGACCTACTCTGGTAATCAGATGGCCGAACACCCTAACTGCCATGATAAAACTCTCATCCAGTGACTGATGGAAGCAGACGCAGAGATCCATGGCCAAGCCCCAGGTGGAGCTCCAGGAGTCCAGTTGGCTAGAGAGAATAGGGATCATATAAACAAGAGATACTGAGACCATGATTGGAAAAATCACAGGGACAAATAGCCAAACTAGTGGAAACACATGAACCAATAGCTGAGGAGCCCCCTTGGAACTGGAGCAGGCCCTCTGGATAAGTGAGACAGTTGATTAGCTTGAACTATTTAGGGGGCCCCCAGGCAGTGGGACTGGGACCTGTCCTTAGTGCATGAGCTGGCTTTTTGTAACCTAGGGCCTATGCTGAGACATTTTGCTCAGCCTTGGTGTAGGGAGAAGAGGACTAGACCTGCCTCAACTGAATCTACCAGGCTGAGCTGAATCCCCAGGGGAGACCTTGCCTTGAAGGAGGTGGGAATTGGGGGAAGGATTAGTGGGGAAGGCTGGGGAGTGGGAGGAGGGAGGACATGGGAATTCTTGGCTGATATGTAAAATTAAATTAATTATAAAATAAAATAATTTTTAAAAACAAAAATTTAAGAAAAATCCTTTAAATATAAGTAATGCATAGATGTTTATGTTAGTGTGTAAGAATATGCATGTGTGAGTGCAAGTACCCTCAGGGTCCAGAATATGGCATTAGATCCCACAAAGCTGGAGTGATGGGCAGTGGTAAACGCTAGGAGGAAATAGGGGTCTTTTCCAAGAACAGCATGTATTCTCAACTACTGATTTATCCCTACAGTTCCAGTTATTTGTTTATTTTTTTAATTTGATGAAGATAGAATTAAGAGTTGTCCAGATGAATCCATTCAGTCTGTGAGCCTTCTGTAGTAAGAGAATTTGCCCAGTATGTAGAATAGACAGATTAGCACACAAGTGAGCATTTCTAAGAAGGGCTAGCAAGGACAACAGGGTCAAACAAGCTCATCACACACATTGACTCATCCTTATCCCAGTAATTCTCTCCCATTCTAGCCTGAATAGAGAGGGTTAGTGAAGGTGTCAGCTACGCCACTGGCTTTCATGTAGCTAAAGAGGGTAATATGCTTGCTTCTTACTTGTGATGGTTAATCTTTGCTGTCCACTTGAGTGTATCTGGAATCCATTTAGAAGATCCCTCTGGGTGGATCTGTGAAGCCATTTCCTGGGACAGTTACCTAAAGGGGAAAAAAGGATCCCCCAGAGTGGGCACTACCTTTCGACAACAGCCCACATTTAAAGAGACCTGAGGCATGAGCAGTGCTATGATCCTTGGTTGCCACCAGGACTCAGCATCTGCAACCTTCCAATGTGGATTAAAACCATCCACTCTCCAGGACTCCTCCAGGTTTCAGAACCAGATTGAGATTACTGAGACATCAAGCTACATGGACCCAGAAGATACCAGATTCTCAGCCTCTCCAGTGTACAGACAGCCCTTGTTGGACTATCCAGCCCATGCCATGTACTATATATTTTTGTAATATACATTTATCTATTTCATGTACCTATAGAGAACTATACCCTACATTGCTGACATTTAGAGATTAAAAAGAAGATCTATTAGATAATTTGGGTAATGATTTCTCCAAAAGCTCATTTATTGCTCTGCAGAAAACATGACTGGAAAGGCAGGGGATATACACCCATATCTTTTGAATATCAGACTCACACAGAAAATATGTTGTTCCTTACAACTCTGTTAGTTGTAATATCATCTTTGTATTACTTATTTAAGAGTCATCTAATGTTCTCTGGGGTTGCAGTAGTCAGCATTATCCAAAGATTTAGAGTACAATTGACTATATTTTCTTATATTGAGTTCTTCAATGTTAGTTGGCTTTGCCATGTTAACGAATATTATAAATGAGATCTTTCATCTTTGCAAAAGCTGACTATAAAAATAGTCCTCAGGTAAAACTTAGCTTAGTCAAGCATGGTTAAAATATCTCTTCCTAACCACAAAGTTAGACAAACTTTTAAGACCACCTGCATCATCTTCAGTGTTTCTCTATACAGCTATGATGATTACCTTTATGTTAGCACAGAACAAGGAACTCACATGAATTGTAAATACTTATTGATAGGCATGTTTTTTGTGGGTTTCCTCAAGATTTTAGTCCTTGAGCCAGTAAGCTGAAAATAGCAAGATCAATATGGGTGGTCAAGTGAATGTCCAGATAGAAGAAAAACAAAAACAAAAACAAATGCACCCTCTTCTGGAACTAGATCCTTCATCTTGTTCTGCTCTCTATTGACCTAAAGCCTCCATGTTTTCATCAACCTGTCTCCAAGACTGGAAAGCTGACCTTAGCTTTCCAGAATTTTGGCTTCATGGTGACTGACACCATCAGCTTTCCTGTTTTCCCATCTTGCAGACAGGTATCTTGGAACTACTAACCCTCCAGATTCATGAGGGTCAATTCCTAGATTAATGATCTTTTATATTTATGTATTTTCTTTCATTATGCTTTTCCAGGAAACCACGACTCATACAACAGCCTCCTTCAAAAATGTTGAAGCCACTCTATTCTGATAGCATAAGTTTACAAGTAAAATCTCTAAATTAAGACATAGATATTCCTGCCATCAACAACTCCTATTTTTACCTGAGGCAGAAAAGGAGGAATTCCCTTTTCAATTAGCTTAAAACCCACTAGCAGTAAAAGCCCTGGCCTCCCTGTAAAAAAAAAAAAAAAGATTGCTTCTTCAAAAATAGAGGGACCTGGTTCTCTCAGACTCCTCCCAGGTCACTTCATGTTTTTTTTTTTCTCCTCCTCTCCTTCTGGGTAAATGTTTGTGAGTTCCTTTTTATTTGTATAGGGTGGAAACTTTGCTCTATTTTTAAAATGCATCACTGATGTTTGCTCAGATTTACTTGTAATTATATTTTCTGTGGTTGGACTGAAGGGAAGGTCCCTCTGTGGGTCCAAGCCTGTGACAGTTGAAGTGACGGGAATAAACCTGCTCTGCTCAGTGTTGTCAATATGATATGGCACATTGATTTCCCAGGCTGAATTAAGAACACAGACTGAGAGATTTCTGAGCACAGCTGGCCCTAGGCAAAATGAAAGAACAGACAAGGGTTACTTGGTGTTTCAGTCTCTCTTCCTGCCTTTCTCTGTTTGTACACACCTCCCGCTTTGGGAATGTTTGGTCCTCAAGACCCTTTCCCTAGGTCAAAAGATATTCTGATGAAAGTAACATTGAACTTCTTCTCCATCATGACATCCGTCTGCATCTATGTCACTATTGCACAGTCACAAGTGAAAAGAACCGGAAATGACAGCACACTCATGTAATCTCAGTTTTTCAAAGACTGAGGCAGAAGAATTGCTGTGTGTTCAAGGCCAGTCTTGTTTCAGACTTTCAGACCACCCTAGAGTACTTAGAGGAAAATCTGTCTAAATAAAACAGTAAATAAGTTAAAAAAAAAAAAAACAAAACAGGAAACAAATTTAAATTTTATTCTTAGAACTAAGTAATGCTATCACTGAGACTGTTCTATTAATCTCTTTTAATTCTTTTTTTAAATTTTTTATTATTATATCTGTGTTTTAATTTTACACATCAGCCATGGGTTCCCCTGTTCTCCCCGCTCCTGCCCCCACCCCCACTTTCCCCCCAGCCCCTCCCCTCCATTCCCATCTCCACCAGGGCCAAGACTCCCCTGGGGATTCATTTAAACCTGGTGGATTCAGTCCAGGCAGGTCCAGTCCCCTCCTTCCAGGCTGAGCAAAGTGTCCCTGTGTAAGTCCAAGGTTCCAAACAGCCAGCTCATGCACAGGTCCCGGTCCCACAGCCTGGGTGCCTCCCAAACAGTTCAAGCTATTTCCCTCTACTTCTGCTCGATTTTCCTGCCCTCTCTCCTTTTCTTACTCCAGGGTCTTCCTATTTTCAATCTTCTCTTTTTCATTATTCCTCCCACAGATCCAATTCTTCCTTGGTTCCAAAAATTAACAAGGAATTTAACAGATAGAAACAAAGAAAATAAGAAACGCATACAGTTTCTGTATCTTTAGACTCCAAACATCTATTCATTTCACTGATCCCCTTCTCCACTCTGAGGCACTCTGCATGAACTGCCTGGGACTCTTCTCCTTAGTCACTCCTGATTAGAGTTTTGTTCATGGTCTCCACTTCAAAGCTATGTTCTTGGAAGTCTCCTAGAAGACTCTGACAATCAAATCCCATTACTTGTAGAGCCAGAGGCAGCTCCTATGCTCTTCAATCTCCCCTTACTTTTTTTTACCACCTTCATCTTTGAATATTTCACTTATACTGTTGTTTATTTATTATATATTTATGTATTTATTTTAGTGGTCTTGAGTAACTAGACTAGTGACTTGAAGTATTTGTCTTATTCCGAGAACCAAGTCCCCTTGTGATAGCTTCACCAAGGCCTAATACTACTTCACTCTGTAAAGTGTCTTCTCCCTGAAGTCTGTCATGCTGGCAGAATGCCATTAGTAAGAGGCTAGAAATGGAGCTCATCTCAACAGGGAATTTTCATCAGCATGCCCCAGAAATCCAAACTGCTGGTCTTGGGATGCTGTAACCATCCTTCACAGAAATGAACCAGGCATCCCACAATCAGATTCATTGACCATTTCCATGACCCTGGTTAGCACAAAAGAGCTTACACAACTGGAAAGGATATGCACAGAAGCTCAAATAACTTCCAGGAACTACACACTAGCTAAGCTAGACTATATTATCTATATGGTATAAACTATAGCACAGGGAACAACATACACTCCCTCTCACTGCCCAACTATAAAATGACTTCTCTCAAATGAGAAACAGAGATCCCCATTCCCACCTTAGCCATTGTCCTAAACTGCAGGTTGTATTCTAGGTGCTTTCCAGCTTGCTGATCTCTTGGGTTAGACTCAATAAACTATTATTCTTATTCTGGTCTAAAGGGTGAATTCATTCATTATCTACAAATCCATTGCCACTACCATAGTTACTGTTCCCCCAGCCTACTACATGTTACATGGTCCTATTCTTCACTAAATGTAATTTTTCTCTCATGATTTGAAGTACTTAAGTCTTGCCCAACTATTCTATGTGTCTCTGTCCAGGATGCTTTAAAAATAATATTTTGTTATTTGAGATGATGATGATGATGATGATGATGATGATGATGGTGATGATGATGATTTGGTGCTTGTCCTGGATCTCACTCTGTAGACCAGGCTGACCTCGATCTCACAGAGACCTGCCTGACTATGCCTCCCAAGTGCTGGGATTAAAGGCGTGTGCCACCACTGCCAGGCATTACTTGAGATTATAATACAATTATATCATTTTCCCCTTCCTTTTCTTTCCTCCAAATCCTTCCATAAACCCATCTTGCTCTCTTTAAAGTTCATGACCTTTACTTTCACTAGATGTTGTTATGTATTCATAAATACATAGTTAAGACCTGCTTACTCTGCATAATACACACTTCTATGTATTTTTATATAGGGCAGACCACTTGATATTGTTTAACCAGTTACCATTTTCTTCCTTGGAGAAGACTATTTCTTCTGATCTCAGCACTCATTGGTGTCTATAATTCTGTGTGTAGGGTTGAAGCCTCATGGGCTTTCCCTTGTCCACATTACTATACCCATTTTTGTCCTTATGCAACTGATATTTAAGCAGTCATCTTGGTAACACTGTATGGGTATAGTTTCTGACTTTCCTAGGAGACATAATATCACAGAAAACTCCCTAATCCTATGACTTTTATTATCTTTGTACTCCTTTTTTTCTGAAAAGATACCGAAAACTTGGGTTACAGGAGATATGTTGTAGATGTTAGTACCAGACTCCACAACTCTGCAATTTAATTGGTTGGTTGTGGTTTTTATGTAATGGTCTCTTTCTGTTGCAAAGAGAAATTTCCTTGATAAAGGGTGAAGACCATACTTATCTGTGGGTGTTTTAAGTAGCATTCCCTCAAACAGCCCAAGAGAGCTATTCTTTCTTGTCTACAGTTCCCTTCACATTTTCTCTTGCCAGTTAATTTGCTATCACTATTTCTGGCTTCAATTTTAAGCCACATTCAGAATGTCGTAGCAGTGGGGTAATTTATCTGTAGAACAGATGTCCTTTGCACCACTCTTATGATAGCTGAGACACACATTGTCTTTACCTGAAATACTTGGTCTTCTTCCTTCTACACACTGCTGACAGATTAATCTTCTAGAATGCAGCTATTATCTTATTATCCTAGGCTTAAAAACCATCATTAGCCACTCAGGACTTTCAATTACATCCTAATTACTTTACCTGACACTTAAGACCCTACATGACAGAGAGTTGAAGCAGCATGCCTGAAATTCCAGCTAAATAAAACTACAGACTCTTAGAAAATGACCCAGAATCTTCTTAATCTTGATGGCTCTTCTGTTGTTGTTGATAACTATAAAACATGGATTCAATTCTACCTAAGGAAATTACTTTAGCTATTCTGAGCCAGCATTCAGTGGCCACATAAAATGGTCTCTCTAGATTCCAAATTGGATAGAATTGCTTCCTCTGAACTTCTGGAGTATTTCTGTGATCCCTTATGGCAGTAATATTGAAATGATAAAAATATGTGCTTCAAAAAACTGTAACCATAACCACTTTAAATTATTACCATAGTTTTGTTGACACACACATATACTCCCCCATTCCCACATCAAATATTTAACTTACCTGAAATATTAAAGAGGACTTAACTAAAAATAAGGTCTCAAAAACCATAACAGGTAATCACTAACTAATTTTGTTGAATTGTATTTTTTGACCAGGACCAGAGTGACCCTGATTAGCATAGCAGAGATTGTACAACTATAAATTAGATTCAATTTGAAATTTACATAGTAAAGGATGTTGAATGATTAGATTGAATTGACACATCCTGCAGCAATATTCATGTCTTCCTAATTGTGTAAAGGTAGTCTATATTTCATTATCAAAATGTCATATCTAGTAACTAGTCAGTGCTGAGAATAAGCAAAGGTTTAGTGTTCAGATTTAAAGAGGACATTTGTATCGTCCCCTTCAAAGACCAAGGAATAACACGCAGAAGGAAGCTAAAAGAACAAGGGCTGGAGGATGGGCAGGAATTTAAGAAACACTCTTTCTCAGACATGTAAGGTTGTTGCAATTGTAAACATATAACAGCTGTAGCTACATGCATTAGGTTAGAACACATGCACACACACACTTGCACACAAGCATGGATGTAGGAAGGTGACTGATTTGGAACATAAAGGGTATCAGAAGGGGTAGAAGAGGATTAGAGAGGGCAAGCAATAGGAACTAAGATGATATATTATATAAATCAATAAAATTGTCAAAATAACAAATATTTAGGGCCGGGCGGTGGTGGCACACGCCTTTAATCCCAGCACTCGGGAGGCAGAGGCAGGTGGGTCTCTATGAGTTCAAGGCCAGCCTGGGCTACCAAGTGAGTTCCAGGAAAGGCACAAAGCTACACAGAGAAACCCTGTTTCAAAAAAAAAACAATAATAATAATAATAAACATTCAAAAAGAAAGTAACTTTTATTAGTCAGATAGGCACGAATTCTATGTCCCTGCTGGTTCTTTATGCTAGAGCTGTCTTAGGACTTCTTTTTTCTCCAGGGTTTAAAGTGAACTCTATTTCCTACAAGTAGCCATTTAATAGCCTTTTAGGAAAATCTCTCCCAAAACCATTCATCTTAAACCTGGCCAGCAAGCAGCAGCTTTACAAGTGTGTCACCTGTGATACCAGCAGGATGCCAATAGGTAGATGGTAACCTGTCAGTTCCAATGAAATATGTGACTGACTCAAGCTGAGCACAAATCCATTGTCAATAACTCAGCAGTTAATGCTGGGAGAAATGAATAGAGATGTGAGGATCAGCTTCCTTCCACTTTATATTACATTTCTACCCATTCTGCCTGCTGACTTAAGTTTTGTATGTATATATATGTAGGCATGTGTGTATGTACACAGGCAAGCTGGAAACAGATTAGTGGGATGATATTTGAAGTAAAATTAGGAAGTATATTCATTATCTTACTAATATAGGAATATACAAAACAATTGACCCCCTTATAAACAGTGCAATGTGGGGGACAGAGAGAGGGTTTCATTCTTCTCTGATCTAGCACCCCATTAAGTTATCCAACTGTTCAAACTTGTTAATGCAAAGGCTGCCTAAGAAATCAACAGAGAAATGTGAGTGATGTAGTGCTTTCTAAATATTTGCCCCTGGAAACAATCTCTTCCCATCACTTGGAGTTTCCAAACATAGCCACAGGGCATCCTTCTCTCCCCATAATGCCCTGAATGAAGCTGTTGCATATGTAAATCCAAAATGCATCTGTCTCTCTCTCTCTCTCTCTCTCTCTCTCTCTCTCTCTCTCTCTCTCTCTCTCTCTGTGTGTGTGTGTGTGTGTGTGTGTGTGTGTTTGTGTGTTGTCACACCCTGAATGCTGATTTGAAGAAGAAAAATAAAAGCTGCACTCCTGTATCTAAATCTCCCTCAATGCATTGGGAGCAGGAGAGACAGAGAATGAGGGCTCGAAAAGGACTTCTCTCTGAGAAGGCAAGCCTTTGTGCCTTTAGTCCAGTAATGGCCAAGGCTGCTCACTTTCTTTGCTTTCAATTCCGCATCCATGTGTGAGAAAGGCTAAGCACTTTATCGCAATAGATTAAAATCAGCAACTGCCATTGTCTGTGGAAAGCTACAGATAAACAGAGAGATGCCTTTGTTTTACTTTTTAAGCAAGTGAGGTCTGATATTTTGCACCAACTCAGGCCAGGTCTCCTGGTTAAGTGTTTTACATTCATTTGACTAAAAGCCTTGTGACAGAGATGGAACAGCCGCACTTCGGGGAAAGGGTGTATGTAGTGGGAACTGAGCAGTGAAACCAAGAATTAAGTACAAGAAAAGCAAGGTGGAGCTGAGCAAAGTGTTAGAGCAGATTGCTACAGGACCTGATGAAAAGCTCCTTCGGTTTCCTCTGCCGCTTCATAAAGGAAATACAGGTGGATGCCAGGGAAAGATTAGAAGGGGAAAACAAACAAGCAAAAGCTATCACTTCAAACCAAGTATGGGGTACTCTTGTTTACCAGCTGATATCTAAGAACTGGCTTGTGAGGAAAGATGGGCAAGATGGTGGCAATCATTCATTAGATACTTTCTAAAGATACTGTGTGATCTTGTATCAAACATTGCATTACTTGATGCTTACTTAATTTTCACGATTCTAAAATGACATCAATAAGAGTAGCAGCTTAGAGTCCCAGTCAGAAGCATACACATTTTTAATGGAATCTAAGAGAAGAAATGACTACCTGCCAAGTCTACCCAGGGATGAGAATTCACGTGGGCTACTGGTATCAGGTGACCCTACTTCAGAGAGGTCAGAAGCAAGCAGCTATTGGAGTTCTTTGTCCTGCAGGTTTTGAGGGAGCTAGGAGAAACGAATATCAAACTTTTTTTTTTTTTAAGATTTATTTATTTATTATGTATACAGAAGAGGGTGCCAGATCTCCTTACAGATGGTTGTGAGCCACCATGTGGTTCCTGGGAATTGAACTCAGGACCTCTGGAAGAACAGTCGGTGCTCTTAACCTCTGAGCCATCTCTCCAGCCTGATTATCAAACTGTTTAAAATTATAATTGGAATTGAAAGTAGCTGACAGGTCTGCTTCTCTTCGGTAAGAAATAGTCAGGGTATGTGACATCAAGTTTGTTTCTATGACAGACCCAGGACTATAACACAAGTGGAGGCTCACATGATGCCAAGGGGAATAACAACATCACATTCCCTTACAAGAGTTAACAGGTTCAAATCCTCAGGTCCTTCAAGCTCTGTTTCCAAGGACTGTTAGAAGGGAAAGGTTGCCTCTAGTGGCTGGTCCCTGCTATACACACAAAACAACTCATAACTCAAAGGGGATAAGAGATAGCTTATCCTGGAACCAAGTGACCATGATCCCGGGAATTCCATGTTCCAGCATGGTGGCATGTTTATAAACTTTGAATGGTACCAGAGCAATGAAAGTTGTAAATCAGTGTATTTTCCAAATATATTGCTGGGATCATCTGGCAGAAGAGTGGCAGTAACGCAGGGAACTTTAGCCTTTGGATTGGCAGAAACTAGAGGTCGTTTTCGTTAATCTGTTACAAAGGGTTTACCTGTTGATTATCAGTATTTTAGGTTAGATATAATGGTGGGCAAGGACCGGTGATTAAGAGGGCTAAAGATAACTCAAGAGAAACTGTGATTAGGTTGTGGACCTACAACATTACAACCTCTCCATAATCAGTTCACAATGTAGTACTGTTAAGGCAGTCAGCTTCATAGGCTATTTACAGGTACAGTTCTTTCCAGGAACCCGTATTTGTCTCCTGGTTCCACCACAGTTCCAAATTGCAGACATTGATTAAGCACCTCACCCCATGCTTGCATGCCTTTACTAAATTTGCATTTTTTTTTCTTCCTAACCAAACTTAGTGAGGATTGTAAGAAGAAAGAGGCCAATGAAGACCTGGTAGACAGACATAGAACTATCTGAGCACAACATTACGAGATGGACATGTTATGGTGTAGGAAGGAAATGGCAAAAGCCAGGTGGGTCTTCAAGGTGACCTTTTTGTGACTCTAATAGTGAAGGGGCAAAAGAAGGATAGGTCATGGCAGCGTAAGTAGGGACCAGGGGCATGCTCCTCTTACCTGGATCTGTAGAATAACTCATAATACAGATACTCTGTCTCAAAGAACCAGTCAAGGCTTACAGTCAAATTGGACTAAGAAATCTCCCAAGTCTATTACATTAGTGTGGCCCACTAGTCGTTTATATTACTTTCTTCAGCTGAGAAGAGAGGATTATATATCATGTCTCTTACTGTCCTTATCAACATTAAACATGTAGAGAAAATACTTAATGATAAATGAAAAAGTAGTTTTTCCCAATTAATAGATTTTTTTAAAAAAGAAATATAATTTCCAAGTCAAGCCATCTTGAATTGAATATGCTTCTTATCATTCATCAGGCTGATGGAATTTTATTGGGCAAAGGATGTAATTTATATGAGCACCAATTTCCATAGTTATAAAGACAGAGATACCATCATTTAGCCTTATGGCATTGGAGATGATTAAGTTAAGTACTCTATGTGAATGTAGTCAACTGTGTATTTGAACACATAACAGATGTCAAATAAATATTAATTTCTCTCTCCTGTCCTCATATACCCATTTTCTTAGGTCATAATACTACAAATTTCATTTCTAATAAAGTTGTATACATTTTCATTATCATACTGTAGGGAGCTTTTTGATATTGTACATATTGTATTCACATAATTATATTCTTCCTCTAAGGGGAAATGATCTGCATTTATTGTAATATACTCATTTTTATCTGGTCTTTTGTTTATCTCTCCCTTATGGATACATATATATATATAAAACCATGTCCATAAATATGTGGATATATCTATACATGTACATCTGTGCATGTGTGAATGAATATATGTGTGTGTGCATGAATTATATATCATATGTATACTTATATGTAGGTATAACATTAAAAAGTGCTGTCTTGCAAATGAATAAATGTTACTTAAATGTTCCATTGGAGTACAAACATGCTAAGTCTGGCTTCTATTCTTATTTCCTGCTTCTATTTCTCCTCCCATTGTCTCACCACATTTTCAAAAATTGTTTCTAACTACAAAACAACACTAACAAAAACCCTCAATTTAACGTGGGTGATGAAAAACTAAGGAGCAATATCTGAGCAACGCCAGTGGCTTTCCACAAGAGTCTGATCAGGAAGCAGAAGGTACATTGGTATCAAATATAATGGCCCTTGCCCCTGTGAGTTTGTGAAACCCTCGTTTTTTTCTTCTCTCAAAATATGCATGTGCATATGTCTTCATTGCTATTGTTTAATATAAAGGCACAGAATGCTATGACTTCTCTATGATCCTTTAGAAGGTAAATCAACAACTCTTTAGACCTTTGCATAAGAGAAATTATTAAAAGTACAGAATTGTAGCCTCCTTAGACCCTTTAATTTCTCCACCATATAAATCAATGCTGCCTGGTCATCTGGGATCATGAAGCATTTTTGTGGAACGTGCTCTGTGCAGTATCAGGCTGCTGTGCTTTAGCTCAGCTCCAGTGATGCTGCTCATGCATAAAGATACAAAAGGAGGCAGTACAGAGACACAGACACATCTTATTACTAACATGCACACACTACTCAGCAACTGCAACTGCTCAGACTTCTCTCAGAGGAAACAGAAACTGACACATACATGTCACACAAGACAGAAGAGAAGCCAAAAGAAACCATGTCCCCAAGTTCACTTGGGGATAAGCAAGAGATCATCATACACAGGAAACAAATTGGGGTATATGAGGGAAATTCAAAAGAGAAACAGACAAAAAGCAAGGAATTAAAACACAGAGAAAGCAGGCACCAGGGGGGAAAAGTCTCAGCTGTAAAAAGACAGCAGTGTCACAGAAACATCGGAGCATTTCAGAAGAAAGGTGATGATCTGGGCTAAGTATGGAGTTCAGTCATGATGTGCAACAGACTCTCAGTGCCTTATCATTTTATTTTATCTATAGATTAAAGCACTTCTCAAATCTCAATACAGAAGTTTCTATGTGCAGTAGATTATGATTAATACAGAGACCAATAACTGGCAAGCCACAGAAGATAAAAACTACAAAGTCACTCAATTTCAATTATATATATAAATAATATGGTGTGTGTGTGTGTGTGTGTGTGTGTGTGTGTGTGTGTGTGTGTGAATCACTCTCTTCTCCCAAGGCTTGTAGATTACTGTGGAAGAAAGGAAGAAAAAATGTGAGAGCCAGAGAGGTAAAGACTACAAGGAGAATGTGTCTCTGTTTACGGCAGGGCAACTGCACACAAGAATCCACAGTGGTTGTTACAGCATGGACAAGGCCCGAGTAAGCCTAACACAGACTATAACCCAGCATGGAGAAGGGATATATGCAATTGCTAGATGCTATGAAGAGGTGGGTCAGTTTTATCGAAGAGTGTAGCGCCTGATGTATTGACCAAGCTCCAGGAAGACCACATAGTGTCGATCATTTGAGCAGCACAAATTGGTCTTTAGGGGTTCAAAGTAATAAACAGATATAAAATTAAGTGAGTAGGGAATGGGGCTGGATTGGAAAACAGTTGGAATAGGGGTGAATAGGATCAAAACACACTGTAAGGAATTCTGAAGGAACTAATGAAAATTGAAATGTTAACTAAAAACAACAGCAGTCACCATAACAAAAAGCAAAGAAACAACACCAAAAGCAAACAAAGGGGAAAAGGGGGAAACAATTCTAAGTTAAGGAAGGAGAATAGACTTTCCAGTTTTGACACTGTAAAGGGATGGAATTTCAAGCTCCTTGGACACAGATTGTGGCATAGTGTACAGGTCTATAGATGAAGAGAACGGTTGAGAAGCCCTCCGCAATTGGGGCAGATACACGTACACATGTGTATGCAGAGATTAGACTAATATTCAGGGACCAGCAGGAGAAAGTTGCAATCAGCAAGGGTATTTCTGCTTGAATGGCTTGTAGGGTGTTATTACTGAATTAAATCTAATGAGAGAGAGAAAGGAAGCAGATCATAGGACAGAGAGAGAATTATAGTGTGGGTCTCTGAAAATTATAGGAGGTGTGTACCTTGGCAGTATTAGAAAATAGAAATATGTAGTCCTTTCTCCTTCACTATTTGTGTTACATGGATTTGACTTGTGGATATGTCCCTCTAAGCCGTGCAGAATTCCAGGAAGATCATTTTTGAAATGAATTCTCAGAATCCTCATTTGGAATACGGCTACTGTTCTTTACGTTACTGAAGCATGATGTTAGACTAACTCTTTACTGGTTGAAAATAAATCATACTATGGCCCAAGACTATTTTAAAACATAGGAAATCTGTTTCTCGGCATTGATTTTTCACACCTTTAGCTTGGCCCTGACCTAAGAGTGCAATGTGGTAGGGTAGTGACAAGGCTGGCAATGTTTTTTAATCTCTCCACAAAAGTAGATTAGGCAGTTTTGGCAGTGGGGAGAAGTGAGTAGATTAGAGGTTATAGCCTGTTTTCTCTCTTAATTCTTTCCTTTTATTATTATTATTATTATTAATTATAGGCAGCATTTAAAATACACTTGTCCTAATTATTTTGTGTTTCCATCTTTGTAGTGCAAGCTGATGTCATTAAGTGCGACTTATCCTATTTAGCCCAATAAGCTAGGCTGGTTAATGGGTCAGCTGTATAGTTGACAAGCATGCTCAGAGACACCAAATCACACCTGACATATACATGCAGAGATGCATACACTTACTAAATAAGGCCACTTGGGGCTGTGTAAAAACACACTCCCCAAGAGACTGCTAGGCAAGGGTTTTCTGCTTCTGTTCTGCATTGCAGCTCTGCCCTTGATATTCAAAAGTTCTGCCTGGCCAAGTTCACAGGCCACAGCAGTTCAGGAATTAATTTCCATAATTATCTCTTTAACTTTCTCATTATAAAAGACACCGTCTCTGGATGGCAAGAAGCCAACCTGCTGACCCCAACAGAACAGTGCTCCACATGAGTACCAGGACTGGAATGTGATTCCTTTGTGTCTTTTCAAACCACAGGAGCTATGTACAAACATCCTACCTTTACTGAAAAATGGACCAATCAGTAAAAACAGTGGCTGTGCCACAGAAGCATCCTGTCATTGAAAAAGATATGGACCTTAAGTGAGACAGACTTGACATCCTAATTCTAAATATACTGGGAAATCAACATTTCAAAGTTCATTTATTTGGTTAGACACTTGTTTGCCTATTGCTATTGATATTTCTGGTGACTTGGTGCCATTGAAAGTTTAGAAATCATGCTAATTCTTCATAAACAGTGCATTTTATTTAAAAAGCAAAGAAGGATCATTTGCTGGTGTTCGACACAGTGCAAACCAACATCCGAAAGAAAGCCTTTAGATCATGGACATTCCAGCCATGTAATACAGTGTTGACACGCAGCTTTTTCTCTCTGGTTTACCTTTGGTCTTATGGGATGGAGAGTCAACTTACAAACATTTCCAATATCATTGTGTAATTGTTTATAGTGTTAACATTAAAGTTTGGGATTTGACTATATTGTCTTTTTTTATAGGGACATTCATTTAATTATGACAGCAGATTTGTAAAATCACTAGTAGTTTCAAACAACATTTTTAAGAATAAGAATATTAAGAATAGAAAGTAATTCACTGTCCAGGGTAACAAAGATTGTAGTTAGAAATACAATCTTAGTCTCTTAATACCTGATATAAATTGTGCTAAATTACATGACACCAACCCTTCAGGAGAACACATCCAATTTAAGCAACTATTTTGAAAGTAGTGATTATTTTTGCAAATAGGAAATTATGAGTTTTGGTGAAAAAATAACTAAGGATAGTAATTTATATAAAGGAAGTGATGAAGGAAGAGAGGAAAGGAAAAATATTTTTATGAAGAAATCAGGAAGTGCATCTTCTCAAGCAATCTGGGGCCAAACTAGCAGATTTCAAAGACAAAGTTTCTTTGACCCTAGTGAGCAGTTTAGACATGGTCTACCAAAGAGTCATTATTTCTCCGTCATTTATTTATTAACTTATGTGCTCATATTTACATAATGTTAGATGTCATATATTAAAGAATTACTGATATGTCAGGCTATGAGGAATTTAAACTTAGTGAAGTGACATCATGTGACGTACATGACAATATTTGATTGCTCCACAAGGAAACATGGCTAAGGCATATCCAAGTAAGAATTGACCCAAATGGCTTCAGAAAGGAGTTAGTATTTGTTCCTTGCTCCAGAAGACAATCAGATGTATGCTGGGAGGCTGGTACTTAAGACTGTGTATAACTGGCTTGTGGGGGACAAAACCTGTGGGAACAAAGGTTGACCAGGCACTGAGGTTACAATTCAGAAACTAAGTGATTAAGGCCCCTGTAGAGTTATGGCTGTGAAGATGAATTTTAAAGGGGGAGATCAGTAACATTTAGGAACTGATTAGATTTGGAGGTCAAAGAAAAAGAGCAATTGAATAAATTTACAGTGATGAGACTGGGGCATGAGAGGATCCTAGTAAAATTATGAATAATTAGGAATTGGGACAGGAATGATGGTGCAGCTCCCCAGTGCTCCCTTCCCAGCTCCTCTCCACAACCAGAGGAGAGCCTGGAGCTTGAAAGCCGCAGCATGATTTTAGAGTTAATGATTCCCTCCTGGATACAATTCATGGGCAAGGGGATAAAGCCAACCATGAAGGAGACCACAAGCTGGCCCCGACTGAGTACTCACTGGATGCCTTCATGTTGAATTGAACAGAGAGGTGTAAAAGGAAAGGGCATCATGATGCCAACCTAGAGGGAATTCTGTGAGACAGCACTGAGTGGTACTGAAGACAGGGACTGTGGACCTCTGAGCCCTTCTGAGATGGAGTCCAAGTTTCCCAGTAAGTGGAAATTTTAGGAAAATGACTTCACCTATTTCTCACTCAGTGTTCTTAGCTATAAATTAGAGAGTGTAATATACTTCACCTTGTGGGGCATTTTGATAATTAAGTGAAACAGTAAAATATTTCAATAATTTCTATAGACCTTTATTTCGTCTGTAAACAGTAGATATTCTAACACATATATCACTACTGATTGATGGGCATACTGCTAAAAACCCAGGTAAAGATTTGACAAAGGAAAAGGGAAAGCTGAATGCAAGATTCTAGATATGACTTAACAAAAGCCATTTCAATGAACAAGTGGGAATGGGAGAAGCATGAGCCTTGAGAGATGTCTTAGCAGTTAAGAGCATTTGCTACTCCTGCATGGAATCAGAGTTCAGTTCCCAGCCCCTATATCGGGTGACTCACAACTTTCTATAAGTTCAGCTCCATGGTATCTGACATCCTCTTCTGACCTCTTTGGGCTGTGAGTACACACACACACACACACACACACACACACACACACACACACACGCACATACACACACACCCTAATAATAAAAACACACCATTTCTAAAAGTAGAAGCATAGTTTCTGGGATCAAAGTAGAGGGAGAAGGTGATACATTAAACCAGTGTCTACACACTATGCTTTTAAAGGCATGGTAAACTTAAGAAATATACAGAAGGTTTGATCATCTACACTGATATAAAGTATTTAAATAAAAGTAACAGCACCTCTTGAAAATAGTCACTAGAGAAAACACTGATACAATTATTGCTGACACTACTGCTAGAAACATGCCACAATGCTATTCCTTGACTGTGTTTTCAAGCAAACTATAGCTCATCATAAAGGGAAACTCATGGGAATGAGAGAGTAATGATTAAGAATAGCCAAAAGGACAGATCCTGGTCCCACAGACTGGATGCCTCCCAAACAGATCAAGCTATTCAATGGTCTCACTTATCCAGAGGGCCTGATCCAGCTGGGGGCTCCACAGCCTTTGGTTCATAATTCATGTGCTTCCATTCATTTGGCTATTTGTCCTTGTGCTTTTTGCAATCTTGGATTCAACATTTCACGCTCTTGCAGACCTTGGGCTTACACAGGGACACTTTGCTCAGTCTGGACGGAGGTGACAGGACCTGCCTGTACTGAATCTACCAGGTTTAAATGAATCCCCAGGAGTGCCTTGATCCTGGAGGACATGGGAATGGAAGGGAGGGGCTAGGGGGGAGGTAGGGGTGGGAGGGGGGAGGACAGGGGAACCCGTGGCTGATGTATAAAATTTAAAACACATAATAATAAAGAAAAAAATTATTTATTAAAAAAAAAGAAAAAAAATAGCCAAAAGATACCTCTTTCCCAATCCCTTCCTTGACTGTAGAGAGGCATTCTGTGCACAACAATTAAAAGTGTGAAAATCCATTGTTAATTTTCTTCAGTTACATGAAAAAATGATTAAGCAAAAATTGCAAGATCAATTTAAAGAAAATGAAAAATAGTGTTCCTGAATGATAATTCCAGTACATTTTCAACTATACTTTATTTTAAATAGTAATAGGAAAAGCCACATAAGTAATGTGCACTCAACAGGGTTTAGTGCCAGGTATTACAGCTAGCCAAATTCTGAGTTAGTAGTCTCTTTCCAGGTACTTCAAATGCTGTTTAATATTTCCCCTCTTTTTCCTGTTAAGAAAATCTAAATGATCTGAAAGCAGCTCCGGTGAGAACAATAGAAAAGAGAACAACTGTTAGCAAATGTGCATTTGTGTCCCATACTCTCAGGGTTTTCAAAGTAATAAAAACCAATTAGGTAAAGAACAATGCAATCTTAACACTACTAATAGAGGTTTTAATAATAGATAGGTTTCTTTCTTCCGAGCAGGAGCTGGAAGAAGTAGCAGAAATACCCATTTCAGGGCATTCTGCTGACCAATGCTCAGTGCCAAATCTTATATTAATGCAGTGGTCTGTCAACTTAAGCTCTTTAGCTAGAACCAGGCTCAGATTCAGAGAATAACCATAGGAACCTTGTAATGGTGATAACGGCCAGAAAAAACACAAATATCCTTCTTAGATATTACAAGGTAAGTTATAACTCACCCCGGAAGGACCCTAGGGAGGTCCATAGATGAATAATGCAAAGATTCAGTTTAATTTTCATTCTTATCCTATAAAACTTATTCCCCATCAGATGGGGAATAAGTATCAACCAAGTATCAAAAGAGCTTTCTTTGTCTCACTAACTTACCACATTTTCTTCACAGATAAACTGTTTGCTTAATACTTCTTTGCTTAAACCACGAAGTATGTGGAGCTAGTTGTCATAGAAACCATCATTAAAATAATTCATCAGTTTGACTTAATTCATCATTCCCTTCTCTTTTCAAAACTGTCAAAAGGGGACTCTTTAAAGAGTGGGAAATTGTATGGGGGTCATGTTTGTATGTGAGGGGTATATGTTCAGTAAAAGTCCTTCTGTGAGTCTCCCACGTGCAAATTAATAATATCTCCACCCCTTTCTGGTCTTAGTTTCCTTCTTATACACTGTTCTTTTAAGCATAATCATTTAGGTTTATGAAAGGAATTTCCTGAGGGTGTGTGGTTATAGTGCAAATTCTGTATGATCTGATCAAGCTTGTGAATAATACATTCGCCTGTGAATAAACTCCCCAGGGCATGTCCTCCTGGCTGAGCCCCTGTAAATGAAGCATTTTGACTGTAATTCATTTAAGGATGTGGGAGATGTAAATATACGTGGGTGGAGATAATGTAGAAAAGACTTCAAACCACAGTGACACCATTTCTTCCCCTGGATCCAGTGTTGTTTTCAAATGCTGTTTAGGGAAAGCAGCTGCTGGTTGGCATGGGATTGAGTTATAACAGCATTTCAGAGTGAGAAGTAAATTGAATAGACCCTGCTCAAAATGCTAGTCTGGGTAAGACATTCAATTGGCAAAGTGAGAGTTTTGAAAGACAAGATAGTTCATTGCCAGGTTCTCCTCTGCATCTTCAGTAGTAAAGACAGCACATCTCATCCCTTGGTTTCTCCCATCTGAAAACCTAACTGTTAAATTAGTTTCTTTCAAGGATCCTTTACTTTGCATTTTTTGACTTTGCTTTTAAAATACTATTTATACCAAAGTCTCCAGTAACATCTTTTTTTGCATATCTACATATTTTATTAATAATTTGCAATCTTTTTTCTTTTTCTTTTTTTTTTAAATTATTTTTGTCCTCCCCCTCCCGCCTCCACCCCCAACTTCCACCCAACCTCTTCCCTCCATTCCCATCTCCTCCAGGGCCAAGACTCCCCTGGGGATTCATTTAAACCTGGTGGATTCAGTACAGGCAGTAACTTCTTAATATGCAATAGACTGTTCATTAGACACCATTAGATACTCACGGTTGTTCTGGATAATTTAGGATAGAATTTGGAGAAGTTTGAATATTTCTGACACTGAATTTTAGAACTGATATGAAAAAGTAAGGAAAGGTTAGAGTTTTGCCTAGTTTCAAGCTTTCAAATGTGTCTGATTAGAAAGGTAGCAGGGTCTTCACTAGAATGAAGTTCTTATGTCTACACTGACAGACTGATTCAACAGCCCTCTGCAGATCTATATGTTAAGAACTCTGAATAAACTTTGTACTCAGATTCATTTAATAAATAGATGAAAGGCATGATGGACACTTGCTCTTAAGATGAAAAGAGAGAAAACCCAATATTTGAACATCTCTTATTTACATCAGGTCAAAATGATTTAGCTGTTAAAGTACTATGGAACAGTATAAATGGAATAATAGCTATAGGACCCACGATTCCCCCATCTATGTCTTCTGCAGGTGGAAAGAGTCATACTCTCTTCAGGTTCTTACTGTGATGTCAGTCTCCTGAATACTCCATAGGAAGGAAATGAAATCCATGCATGAAGCAAGTACATACACTTCTTAGAATGCCCCAACAGAACAACAAAGATCAAGGGCATTGGAGAAGCTGGAACAAGAGGAAGCTGAGTTAGGAGGAGCCTTGTGGGAAGATGGTAGCTGTCTTTGTGTGGGCATATTCAACATCTAGAGCTATCCTTCACCCATTTTCACAATTGCATCTACTTTTTCTCATTAGCTTCCTCCTTCTAATTCCATACCTTTCTCTCTTTTTAACATTAAATCATAGTTTTCTCTACCTTAACTGCTTAAATATGTATTGCCAAGTAACACAGAGAAGAGGAAACTCAATATATATGTGGTTGTATGTGGCTGTGTGTTTGTGTACATGCATATTTCAAAATTTTCAACAATAAATGTACAAAAGAAATATTCTAAAGCCATGAAAAAAGGTCCACACTGTATGTTGTTAATTAACTAATGCTTTAGCATTGAAATCTTTCCTTCATTACCACAGTAACCTGTAATATTAACAGTTTTATTTTAAATATGAAATTTCTACTGAAAAAAAGTACGTATTTATTATTAAGGGTAGGATGCATAAAGATAAGTCTCATACACATTTTAAAAATATTGGCTCATCTTTTGGAAGTCAAGAGAATATTTTGATGGAATGAATCAATGATTATAAAATGGAGAATATTTTGTGTATTAATGTACACATATGTAATGTTTCTGAGAAATTTGTGTATATCTTATTTGGGAATTGGGAAGACATAACTGCTTGCAAATGCCAATCAAACTAACCCTGAACAAAAAGTCACTGTACTGGATAACTTCCAAATTTTAGGGCTTAAAATTTATCTTCTGTTTTCCCCACACAGCTTGATGCAAAGCCTCTTTTTCAAGTCCCTGAACTTTCCCTATCAGGAAATACAGTGTATTTTCTGCTCTGTGGATTTCACAGTCATGGTAGCTTGGGGACAACAGTTTCTATGATTCATCTTAGAACTCTATCACTATTATATAAAGAGCTTATTGCTGTGTTGACAGAAGAAACCAGTCTTAAGAATGTATTCCTGCTAATTTAGAATTTTTAATCTGTGAAACTATAGGATAGATCAGATAGAATCTTATAAAATCTGTAATAGACCAGAGATATATGAATCAAGTTAAATATACACAACGAATTTTAATAAAGATAGAAAAAGTATTAACAAATCACCTTCTATCTGTTAGGATACAAGTCATTTTTACAACTATTATTTCATTAACATGACCTTGCAATGACTATGAATATTATATAATCAAAATTCCAATGTGTTCACTAAGTTCCAGAGAAGTTTAAGTAACTTGGATGCAGTTATGCCATGAAACAGTGTTACAACCCAAAGTCTCCCAATCCATTGAGCCATATGTAGGATGTAGACAGGAAACTTTACAGATAAGTATGCTTTTTATAATGAGAGCATTTATAAGGGAAGGCACTAAGAGAAAGGACTATTGTAGGATTATTACTTTTCATTGGTGGGCTCTAAGCTAGCCCCTTTCACATGCTAGTATGGAATGCAAGGTACCAAACTCCACCTCTTTCCAATACTCATAAGATGAAATCCACAAGTACCAATGGCAGTTAGAATACTGGGCTGCTCAGAATTAATGAGATACGCACAGAGAGGCCTGAGTAATGACCTGCAGCTAAATAAAGAGTTTGAACCTTGTCTAAAGTTGAACTCTGTGAATGAGTTGTCCATATAATCCGGAAATAACAAGTTAGGGATTTTGTATGTTTAGAAAATACATACATTTTGACTGGATGCTATATTAAGGGTAGTGTGTAGACAGATAAAGAAAAGTTTAATTCTTAATTAGACAAATGGAAAATTATTAGAAACTGAGAATCATACATAGATACCATGTTTTGGCCATCTCTTCTATCTCCTAGGCCTAGTGTGCAAACACTGCTTTTCAGATGTGAACAAAGCATTGGACAACTGACATATAAATCATAGAGGGTTCCCAGGATGAAAGTTGTAGAAGACATTGTCCATTATATGGGATGTGACAGCTAAGGAGCCTCAGCCTACAGCCTGCAGAACACACCTGAATCAAAATGTTCATTGCACAAAAAAAAAAAAAAATCACCTATAAACAACAGTTATATGTGTGCTTCATAATCTCTTTAATGAAAGCAATCAAACTCACAAATAGTTTCAATTGGTGAAAAGAATTACTGAAACAGATTGTTTTCTTCTCAAGAAAACCAAGGTCAGAATATGGCCTTTCTGTACTTGAATATTTAGAAAAGAACACAGAACTATTGTTCAGTTATATTTTAGTATTAACTCTATTGCTATTATTGAAAATAAGTAAACAGGAGGGACCCTTCAGAGGCAAAAATGCAAACATTCTCCACCATATGCTAGCAAACTGAAGCAGGTATTTATGAAAAACAGTGACTATTACTCAATAGTCAGGCACTATACTAAAAAAATTCTAATTAATTCAAGTAGATTTCACAAATTATGAGACAGAATTGTAATGCCATTATTTGGTGGAGCCTGAAAATCAGAAAAGTTAAGAAAACTATCCAAGGCCACACAGTAAGTGATAGAAATAAGGATCTGGCTTGGCATATCTGTAGTGATCTTGAATTACATTTAACATGACTGTCCCTGAAGAATCCTGTTCACCTTGTTTCATGTGGTTCTTCTGGACACTGCAAATGTGTAGCTATTGTAGCAGTGTGTGGAGCTTTAAAACTAGACTCTCTGTGTCAGCAGTGTTCTTGAAGTCTTTGATAGCACCTTGAGTTAAAGCAGGTACAGCCTGCCCTAGACAATGTCATATTAGACTCAGTCATTAAGTATCCTCTTGCTGCTGATGCAAAGCCTGTGCACATCCCTGTCTGTGACACTCCCAGGCTTATAGTTTGCTCAGTAAGTCCCCAACTAAGTGCACTCTTTGCAATTGTACCACCCTAGCTCTTTCTTTGTAGCATTCTCATTCCAGTTCTTACATATTAGACTCAAGTAGTCTACCTCTGCTGCATTTGGATTTTGAAGATTTTTGTTGTTGTTCATTCATGTGTCAAAGGGGTGGTCTCCACCCTATATCTTTATTGGAAAGCAGTGGAACATTTAAAATTTGGGGCCTAAATTGAAGGCCTTAAGTCATAGGGGTTGAGGGAGCATGCTGCCAAAGAGGGTTCTGAGAAATGAGTCTCTGTTATCTTCCTTTCTCTAGGCTATGAGGTGAACAGTTCACTTCATCAACAGTCAGCATGTGCTTACTATCCCATATTGGAGACCTTAAAGCAATATTTCCACCTGATCACGAACTAACATCTCTAGACTGTGAGGCACAATGAGCTTTTGCTTTTTAAATTTATCTCAGATATTTCCTACAATATTGGAAAGCTGACTAATAAAACTGCCACATCCATGCTCTTTCCCAATCATCATTTATTGCCTCTTGTCTGATGTCATCTTAAACCAGACCCAAGTAGACCCACTGACATGTCAGATGGAGGTTTGCTGTACTTGATGTTAGTGTAATGTATTGCAAACTTCTGAGTCATGGGATCTGATGACCTAAGCTTGAGTTTTGGATTTATTATACCATTTCTGTAACATTACCCAGACTGCACAGAAATTCAAATATTAAACTAAATGAAAATGAAAATAAATCCAATACATATATCAGTCTATCTATGTAAATAAATGTCATTAACAATCTTTAAATGATTTGAGTTAGCTATAAAATATTACACAGATCATGTTGAAGTGTTATTTAAAATACATATTTCTTATCATGCTTTTCTCAAATACAGAAAAAACCTTCTCCTTTCCTTTTTAGCTGAACCACAAGTTCAAGTGACTCTGAAAACTCTGAAATGTGTTTGTAAGATCTCTCTCTTCACACTGTGCGATGCAGGGCCTGTTTCAGGGCAGGCTGAAACATTCACTGCTATTGACCTCTGAACCTAGCTTCATATGAAATTATGGATGTGCTATTTGAGAGTCCAGCACTTGCAATTTTGTTCAATCAACTGCTTAGAAAGTTGTTAAATCAAGGCTTTGCTTGGCTGTATTCATGGCAGCATTCTGTATTAATGATCACTCATTTCATGTGTCCACCCATTGGAGGGAAAATTTAGAAGAAAATTCCCTGTAATTTGAGCTCTAGTTGAAAATATATGTCTCCCTGTCTTGATCATGAGTGACTTTACATAAGAAAAGATTGACAAGAATAAGCTTCAAGAATCTTTCTTAAGTCAAATAGATTCATAATTATATCTCACTAATAATTTTCCATTTTTAAGGATGGTGTTACCAAGATAATAATTCAGTGTATAGTTTATAATGTGGAAGAGGCAAAAATCAAGCACTGTATGCACTAATTAGTTAAAACAAAATAGTAAACCTTCTAAAATTTAACAGGAAAGTTATTTTAAAAGTTTAACAATACTTTAGTGAAAACACTGGCTTTGGGGTTTCTACGGGGTTGTTGGTGCAGTGGTGTAGTTTGGGAATGAGCAGTGAGACAAAGGACCACTCCTGCCTGCAGCTATCCCTTTCACACTTGTCCCCCACTTTATGGAAGATGATGAGACATATACATCAACAAAGGGTGACATCTCCCCTCTTTCCGTGCGACATTAAACATTCATTTCCACTGAGACCTGGAAATCATGCTGAAAGGATTGAAGGGAGTTTTTTATGTTATTAGTATTTTTGCTTTTGGTTTGAATAAGTAGAAAACAATTATAAATAAATCTGTGGGGTGTGTGGGAGTGTAAGCGTGGGTATATGTGCACATATTCCCATTGTGAAATGTCTTTGCTGGTCGCATATTTTTAAGATGGATCTACGTACCATTCTGGGATTCAGTCCTTTCCAAATGTCTTAACAGCACTGTGTCAGGTGAGTAATATAGACAGGACCTCTGCAGGTTTATAAACCTTTGGATGAAGAGTGACTGCACTTCCATTGCTGGAAGCTAAAGCATTTGATGACACTCTCAAAATACCGATTGAGTCATCCCTTCTTACTTTGCTATGCTACTGAGCTCTTTCTGGGAGCCAAGGAAGTCAGGGAGGAAGTGGGTTTTAGTATCAAGCATATCTGATACAAATCATTGACTTCCTAATTAAAAGACTGAATGAAATAAAAGGCAAGTTACACAAATTTTCTACCTCCCATTTCCTTATTGTTTTAATTAAAAATGTAATACAAGAGAAAAGCCTACCCTGAGGCTTGGAACTCAGTGAGCCCTCAAGAAACAGTAGCTGCTCCTAGCCTGTCTCCTAAGATATTCCTACCACTAATCCACTGTAACAATGTAATTGTTATTATTCGTGCTATGTGCAAACTTTCTTTTTCATAATATTTTTTCCTATATCTCAAGTGTCAGGTTATCATTTATAATTCAGAGACAATGCTCTCACATGTGCATAACCTCAGTGTTGAGTGAATGATGAGCAGGGGTGAGAGAGCAGCTCTCTACCCACAACATCTCCTCTTTACCTGTTAGAATGAAAGAAGTCATTTGAAGAGCAATCTGTACCATGGAATTATATATAGCAATTTCATTTCAGGCATTTACCAAAATGCTTCAGAAATAAATTCTCTAACCTGTCAAGATCCCGAGCATGGAGCTGGAAGAAAATTTCAGTGTCTCTCACCTTACTGAGACTTCGAGGGCTGCCAGGGCTTAGGATGAGGCAGACCTAATAAAGCTGGTTCTCTAGGGTCATTCTCTTACACCCAGTACCTCGTTAAGCCTGGATTAGCAGAGAAAGGAGGGTTCAAGACACTTTTGGAATACTAACCTTTGAATCTTGCTTTATGAATAAATAGGCTCATGTAGGGAAAGAAAAATACTTTCAGTGATGCAAAATGAATCAGCCCTAGATAACTGTGGGACATTGTTTTTATAGTGAATATGTGTTCCCTACTAAGACGCTGAGGAGAAATTATACCTTGTTCTCAGCGCAATGATGTAAGTGAATATGATGCTAAGATACTTTCAGGAGACAGGTATGTTAATGCCATGAATTATGGTGATAGTTCCACAGGGTGTACTGTTCTTCATCCTCATTAGGCTGGGTATATCCAATGTGTTCAGCTTTGTGTCTATCTACTACACCTAAATAAATGGGTTGACAAAACTAGAACAAAGAAATAAGCTTAAACTTAATTATGTAAAATCAGGTAAATTTAAAAAGTAAAGGTTATTTAATAAGTCCATTGTATCTTGTGTTCCTCTTTCCCCTTCCATTTTCAGCTTTCCATCCCAACTTCTTCCTTTCTGAACAAACTCTGGTTTTCCCATGAAAAGCCTAGACTGTCTCCAGTAAATGATGACTTGATAATGCACCCCCCTCCATGGACCCATCGCTCCTACCTCCTCTTGGTGCTTTTATTCCTACTCAGTACCTACTACCTAATCTCAATTTGCCCTGAAGGACTCCTCCTTTTCACAGCCCATGATGCTTTCCTCCTAAAGGGGAACTCAGGATGATCTTCAAGCAATACGTAGAACACATTTCTCATATAGATGTCTGCTCCAATTTGCTGTACAGGTATAATTGGGGGTGTAAATAAAGGAAGAAGGAGAGAAGGAGAGATGGACAGGGGGAAATGGAAAAAAAAACTGGCAGGAAGATAGAGGAAGAATGGGGAAATGAGTGGGAAAACAGATTGAGTGGGAGAGAAAGACAGGGAAAGAGGAAGAAGAGGAGAGAGAGAAAGAAATAGAAGGGCATGAAAGAGGAGAGAAGGGAAAAGACACAATATCATCAGAGAGAAAGTTTAACAGAGGAAAGGAAAGAAGGAATGAGAACAGAAAATATACCCTATTTGGTGAACCATCAGTAATAGTAGGGGCAGGAGACTCTAAAGTCTAGGAATAAAGAGCTAGTGAATATAGAAACCAAAGGAACTGTTTTTGGAAAATTCTGAACATATGATTGGAAATGTTCCAGAAGACAAGTACGTCAGGTGAGTAAGTAATGCCACATTAGAAATTTCCAAATAAGCGTTGGTGGGGTTTGGTTTTGTGACAGAGTTTGGTAGAAGAGGAGATGACTGTTCTTTGTTTTGGGGGGGTTTGTCTTTTATAATGGGCTTATTCATTCCAGGGATGTCTGAGTAGTAGGGAGCCTACTTAGCATCCCTCTGGCCTTTGATACCCAGGGATCTTCAGAACTCAAGAGCTGAGACGAGATATTCTGAAAGTCAAGAAGCAGATAGGACCTTGTCATGGAACTTGGGGGCATACTATTGAGGACAAATTCACATCTCAACTTGAGCAAATTAATGATTCTATATGACTTAATTATAATATTACTAAAAAGAAAAACTATTGTATTCTGGTGGTTGGTTCTAATAAATATTGGGGTGGAGTTTAATATATAGAGCTGGACATTATAGCAAACCTCTACCATCTAGCATCAGGGATGCTGAGGGAGAAGATTACATATTCAAGGTCAGCTTGGACTGCACAGTGAGACCATGTCTCTAGTGGGTAACTATGAAAAGTTATTTCCTCAGTGCTTGAGATATGGTAGATACCTATATAAAATATGCATATGGTACAAGCTATTATTAGAGGAATGCAGCTTATTTGCATGTTTATAGAGGGACTTAATAATTTCCCTTCTATTCTCAGAGCAAATAAAAAGTCTTTATTTTCCTTAGGCTAAAGAGTCCTTTTAAAGCTAAATGTCTGCTCTGGTGTCCTAAGCACCTAAACATCAACCTCTTTCAGATTTTTAAGTCACACACAAGCTTTTGTGTACAACAAAGAATTTCTGTCAGAAATTATATTCATAGAATATTATAGCTGTCAATAATGAAGCCATAGGTCAATGCAGACCAGTGTAGAAACTGGGTACCTTGATGACACCGTGACTTGATAATTCACTACCAGTGGTATACTGTTACCCATATCCATCAGCTCATAAATACTGAGTTAGCTTCTGGAAAGCATTTAGAAACTTTTCTCAACCAACCAAAATGTTTAAGTAGTCTCTCATATATAAACAGAGATATAAGCTTGAGCCAACCCCCAGAAATAATGGTATATTGCTTCTTGAAATGCCTTCTTTAACTATTTTTCTCCAGCAATGTCTTAAAGCATACTTGGCCAATGATAATAGGCACCCTTTCTTCAATGAAAACTTGTGCTTAATCTACATAACAGCTCAATGAGATGAATCCTGTGGTTGTCATCCTCTTACCCATGAAAAATTGAAGCCTACAGGGGTTCAGTTATAAACCTTTATCTGTATTCACTAAGTAGAGAAATAAAAAAAATGTACAGAGTCTCTTTGTTCTCCGATTTCATGTTTTAAAATGGCACCACTGCATTTATTTGTCCATAATTTCTAGTAGGATATTTTGATGCTCTATTGTGTGTGGGTTTGTGGTGTGTGTGTGTGTGTGTGTGTGTGTGTGTGTGTGTGTGTGTGTGTGTGTGTGTGTGTGTGTGTGTGCTGTGTGTGTGTGTGTGTGCTCTGTGTGTGTGTGTGTGTGTGTGTGTGAGAGAGAGAGAGAGAGAGAGAGAGAGAGAGACAGAGAGATAGACAGAGAGACAGAGAGAGAGGGGAGGGAGGGAAAGGGAGAGGGAGAAAGATTGTGGTTGAACCAAGAACCACACACAAACACTAGGCAAGCACTGTAGTACCCCGCTATCACTTAGCCCATGCCTAAAAGATCCTTTACAATCTGTTTTCTCTCCCATGGATAGCTTTATTCTCAGTCCCTTTTTTACATGCAACAAATGTATCTATGTTTAATTATGTCCTACACTTGCTGTATCTCTCTATTTCACCTTCTGAGAAACAAGCAGCCAAAATTAAATGCCTATCATTTCCAGGTAGATACTTTGAAGGCAATATCATTTATTTTTAAGTCTTAAAAATCATCATTAACTCAGGATATTAAAACTAAACACTGGTCTTTCTTGCAAAGGATGATGGATTTCCATAGGGGAATTAAAAAATAATTTTCTGTGTATCATTTTAAAGAGGGTAAGGGAAATTTGGAAAGATAAGGCCTCAGGCTAATGGAAGATAATTGACATTTTCTTTTAGGAGTTGTTAATTAAAACAACATTAAATATTCCCCTACAATCTTTTGTCAGTCAACAGGATAGACCATTGGAACTGCCACTGAGGGGCCCATCAAAACCTATAACATTCTCCCAGAGTAGCTAATTACAGACATTTTAAAGGTTTCCAAAGCACTCAACAACATCTTTCAGAGAATGCACTTCTATAAAACATTCAAATGTTAACAACCTGCCATAGAGAAGATGCTGTGGAGAAGCATTCAATCAAGATCCCAGGGCAATGTCCAGTCATTGTTATTTTATATAGGACAAACTCTGTTTTTAAAAGGCTTATAAAAAAGATCCAATTATTTATAAGAAATTTATATATAAGAAAAAAGCATCACAAAACAATGGAATGGGGAAATGTAATTAACAAATGATGCCAGGAAAACAATTTAGCTTTTTATTCAAAAGAGAAGTATGTACTATGTATTCAACTTCTATTAATGCAAAAAAAAAAATGATAACAGGGAGCATATGCAAGGCTGAGTGTTCACTGAGTGTTCCTAGAGGTGCCTGTACAAATTATATACACCCTCAAGGAAACAAAGGAAGGATTCAGTCATTTTTGTATACTTGTATGTACAACTTCATTTTGTGCCAAGGAAAAAAGGAAGTAGGAAATGGAAGACAGGATTAGGAATGTTCAATATATGAAAAACTGTCAATGTAATCTACCATATAAACAAATTGAAAGACAAAAAACACATGATTATCCCATTAGATGCTGAAAAAGCCTTTAATCTAAAACCCATTCCTGATAAAAAGTCTTGGAGAGATCAGGGATACCTTAACAAAATCAAGGCAATTTAGGCAATTTACAGCAAGCCTATAGCCAACATCAAGTTAAATGGAGAGAAATCCAAAGCAATTCCACTAAAATCAGGAAGAAAGCAAGGCTGCCTGTTCTCTTCATATCTATTTAATATAGCACTTTAAGTTATAGTTAGAACAATAGGACAACTAAATGAGATCAAAGCGATACAAATTTGAAAGGAAAATGATACAATAATGTACATGAGACAGCCTGAAAATTCCACTAAGGAACTCCTACAGTTGATATACACCTTCGGAGATGTGGATGAATATAATATTAACTATAACAAAAGTCAATAGCCCTTCTATATATGACTGACAATTGGGTGAGAAAGAAATCAGGGAAATAACACCCTTTACAAAAGCCACAAATAATATAAAATATCTTGAGGTAACTCTAACCCATTAAGTGAAAGACTTATATGACAATAACTTCAAGTCTTTGAAGAAAGAAACTGAAGAAGATATCAGAAAATTGAAAGATCTCACATGCTCATGGTTCAGTAGAGTTAACAGTAAAAAATGTCCATCATACCAAGAGCAATCTACATATTCAATGCAATTTCCTTCAAGATTTCAATATAATTCTTTATAAACATTGAAAGGGAAATACTGAATTTCAGATGGAAAAACAAAAATCCCAGAATAGCTACAACAATCCTGACCAACAAAAGAACTTCTGTAGATCTCACCATCCCTGTTTTCAAGATCTACTGCAGAGCTATAGTAATGAAAACCACATGGTACTGGCATAAAAACAGACAGGTAGATCTATGGAGTTGGATCAAAAACCTGGATATAATCATAGCCATATGGACACCTTATTTTTGATAAAGAAAACAGAAATACACAATAGAAAAAATAATGTCTTTAGTAAATAGTGCTGGTCTAACTGGATGTCAGCATATAGAAGCATGCAAACTGGTCCATATCTATCTTCCTGAACAAAACTCAAGTCCAAGTGGGTCAAGGACTTCAACATAAAACCAGAACCACTGTACTTCACAGGAAGATATTGGGGAAGTCTTGAGCACATTGGCACAGGAGACAACTTCCTGAACATAACAACAATAGCACAGGTACTAAGATAAACAATTAATAAATGGGACCTCATGAAACTCAACAGCTTCTGCAAGGCAAAGGACACCAACAATAGGACAAAATGGCAACCTTCATGATGGGAAAAGATTTTCACCAACTCTACCTGTGACAGAGGGTTTATATCCAAAATATATAAAGAACTCAGGAAACTAGACATCCACAAACAAAATAAACCAGCTAAAAATGGGGTACAGCTCTAAACAGGATTCTCAACAGAGGATTCTCAAATGGACAGGAAACACTTAAAGAAATGTTTATAGCAAGGCAGTGGTGGTGCCAGCCCTCAGGAGGGAGAGCCAGGCAGATCTCTGTGAGTTTGAAGCCAGCCTGGTCTACCAAGTGAGTTCCAGGAAAGGCACAAAACTACACAGAGAAACCCTGTCTCAAAAAAACCAAAAAAAAAAAAAAAAGAAAGAAAAAGAAAAGAAAAGAAATGTGTATAATCCTTAGCCATCAGGGAAATGCAAATCAAAATTACTCTGAGATTCCATCATATCTGTCATAATGGCTAAGATAAAAAACACAATTGACAGCTCATGCTGTCAAAAATATAGAGCAAGGGGAACACTCCTCTATTGCTGGTGGGAGTACAAACTTATACAGCTACTTTAGAAATCAATATGGAAGTTTCTCAGAAAATTGGGAATTGATCTACCTCAAGACCCAGCTATCCCACTTCTGAACATATATCCAAAGAATGCTCAATCATATCATAAGGACATTTGCTCAACTATGTTCATAGCAGCTTTTTAAATAATAGCTAGAAAATGGGGACAACTTAGATGTCCCTCAACTGAAGAATGGAAAAAGAAAATGTATGTTTACACAATGGATTATTACTCAGCTGTTAAAAATGACATCATGAAATTTGCAGGCAAATGGATGTAACTAGAAAAAAAAAAAGGTAATCCTGAATGAAGTAACCCAGACCCAGAAAGACAAACATGGTATATACTCACTTATAAGTGTAAATTAGCTGTAAAGTAAAGGATAATTATGCTACTACAATCTACAGACCCAGAGAAGCTAAGTAACAAAGAGGGCTTAATAGGGGTGATTGGATCTCTCTGGGAAAGGTAATTAGAATAAATTTAGGTGGAATAGGGATGGGTGAGGCAGGGAACAGGAGGGAATATCTGGAAGAAGGGGAAATGAATGGAATTGAGGGTGGGCAGTGCTGGGGTAAAGTGGAAACCTAACGCAATGGAAATTACATGGAATCTATGAAAGTAACTCTAGCATGGACTTTTAGTAATGGGGGGGACAGAGTCTGAAATGGTCAACTTCTGTAACCAGGAAGGCCTCAAGTGGAAAGATTTAGACATTAACCCAGCCACGAAACCTTTGACCTGCAGTGTGCTCTACCTTCAGAGTGTTCAGGGCTCAGAGGCTAGCAGAAGTCACAAAAGAGACCTGGGAAACTTCATCCAGCAAACCAATGGGAGCAGATGCAGAGTCCTATGGCCAAACATTAGGCAGATCTCCAGAGTCTTATGGAGGAACCAGATGGGTCAGGGACATGAAGTTATGAGGGCATGTACTTAGTCTTATTGTGACTTGTTATGACATGTTTATTTGATCTCCCCGGTAGGCCTACACTTTTCTGAGGGTAAACAGGAGGAGTGGATTTGGAGGAACTGGGAAGAGAGGAGGGAAGGAAAACTGTGGTTGTGATGTAATCTATGAGAGAAGAATAAATAAATCAAAATATTCAGAAAATGGAAGACAGGAAATGTGTAAAAATAAGCTATTATGTTGTGTAATATACAATCTTACCCATACTAAAAATAAAATCAAAATGATAATAGGTAAGTGAACAAAAATTTGTCAAAAAATAGTAACTTATATGAAACAAGTTAAAAGTAAGTTGAAAAATGTATGTCAGGGATCTCAGTTTGAGGTTGATATCACAGAGAGATACCACTTTACAATTCAGAAAAATGAGAAATGATTGGTACCCCCAAATAATTATTAAGAAAAATCAAACTGTTAAATCTGGCACAGATGTGAATTGCTACTGACAACCTGGCATTACTCTTTGTAAGAAGAAGGGCTTCAAGTCTCCTGACCAAGATATACAAAAGCCAGAAGTTCATTGTGTAAGAAGCACATTGAAACAAATTTACAAACGGATGTTGATTTTCAAAGAAAAGTTTTTCAATGCTACTTATAAGGACAGAAAAAAATGGTCTATATGTCTGACATGGAGGGCTAGTGAATAAAATTCTGAGCATATATATTCAGTGGAAAGAATATTTGTGAGGAAGTATCTCAGGACTAGATATTAACAACAGATATACAGTAAAAACATAATATAGTTGAGCCAGAAGAAGACAGAGAAAACAAATATTTATATAAACATGGAAGAAAGCACATAGTTATATAAACAACAATGACAAAAGTGGCCATGAGTTTGTAAAAGATCTAGAAGGAGTATATGAAGGTGCTACAGGGAGAAATGAAAAGCAGGTTTTAATGCAATTATATTATAATATCAAAAAAGCAATTATTAAAATGAAAAATTATACTTGTTTGATTTTCTCATTTTAAGATTTACATTACTATGACCATTTAATGTGTAGAATAAAACTTCAGAATACCGTATCCAGTTGTCTTCCTGGGCACCTGTAGTGTTGTTTGCTGAATAAGGCTGAAATACAGGTTTCTTGGAGAGAATCAGTAGCATAGGGTTTGAGATGGTTATATGGTGTCCTTCTTGTGAAACAATTCATTGTGTTTGGCTGGGTAAATCATCAGACTTATATGTTCTGACTGTTTTTCTCCTTTTTGAGTTGAGGTGTATAATAAAATTGTTGCAGAAATTATAGAATTGGAGATTTTCAGTCCAGGAAAGGCAAGATACCTTCTCTCGTCTAGCTAAATTCATCCTTGACAGTTGGTTATAATTCTAGGTTATTCCCATATTTGCTGGGAAAAAAACCCAGAAATTTACACATTAGAAAAAAGTTCATTATCTAATGCTTAAGCTTTTCCTGTGCAATTTAGAGGACAATGTTTTATATTTTGAAATAAGGTAACTAACTCAGGATAATATTTATTGAGTATATGACAGCCAATGGGATAAATTTATCACACTTAAACCATTTTATAATATGTATAGCTACTTCCGTTTTACGGAAGAGTTAACTGAGGCATAGAGAGACTAAAAATACCTTCTCAGTCTCATGCACATAAGGGATCCAACTAGGAATTATGCAACTTGCATGCACAGATAATACTACCTAATGTACCCTATTCTTCTTTGCCTCTGATGCCATACTTGAAATTAGATGTTAGGATTACCTGGAATTTGTAAGTCTAGGTTTTTACTACTTCTGACTTGTGGACTATTTCATGTTCTAACATGAGGTCAAGTGGACATGTTTCATGTGGACATGTTTGTGGGATGAAAGTGAATTGTGAATCCAAAGCCTATGTTGCCACCTCCTAACCACAGCTAATCAAAGGGCCCTGAATCCTGATACAGTCAGCATTCCTGTGTGACAGACGCTGTGTTGAATGGGCTATAAGTAGATTACAGAAGAAAGACAGTTCCTGACTTAGTGAAGCTTACATTTTCTCTACCATAAGGGGGCAGAAATAAGGAATTATTCTGGGAAACATAAAGAAGTACATGTTTATTTTACAACTGTATTGTCCCTACAACCACTAGTTGTGGTATATAGGATAGCACGAATACCCAGTAACACCATCACATAATATGACAACCCATTTACTAAGACTAGAAGTGTCAGCATAGGCAAATCTACTGACATGTTAATTGTTGATGGACATTGGCTGGCTCATAAAAATTCACCTTGTCACCCACACAAATGTCATTTGTTATAGCTCTCACATTAGCATACAGACAAGGACTGTTTCTAGACCACAATGTACAACTCCTTTTAGAGTGATTAATAAATATTCATGATTCCAGTGATGCTGTCAATGATGACAGATTTTATACATTAGTAAGAGTATTGTAAAGATAAGTATGTTACACTTATAAGACAAAATCATTCTGATATCTTCTAATATCACTTCCAATATCCCAGAGGCATTTAATTTTCTTACTTATGTCTCTTTTTCAGTACTTGTAGATCTGGGAAATATGGAGTCATAAAACAGAAAATATTTGAAACTAATATTAATGAAAATAATTACCTGTATGTAATCCATAATTTTATTATACCCCATAGTTCGGTGTAAGTACTTCAAATTATATTACTTCTGGACATGAATAGATTCTATCTAAATTTGATTTTCTTTACATATTCTGCCAATGGGTCCTGAGTTTGAATCTTAGTTATATTATTTTTACTACACTCACAATGTATACTAGTATTTATTAAGTGCCTATTATGTGTCAAGTACCAATCTGGGCTATGAGCACCTAATAGAAAAGAACATAACAATTCCATAGATTTTAAATTTCCTAAGAAACACAAAACAAGTTGCCTAACAAACATATAAATAATACAAAATTTGAGATTTTGTGACAAATAAGAATTGTGATAAATTTTGGCTATATGCATGAAACCAAATCAAGACCTTAGGAAGTAGAATGGGTAGATAGTATAAGAAAAGAAAAGGGATGATAGCATTAGCATTCTAGACAGAACAAAGAACATTTCCTAGACTATGGAAAATGAAGTGATATATTACTAGAGTTTGGTGAGCATGTGAATGAGTAAACTTGGCCATGCTGCTTTAGTTCTTGTTCTGTGATAACTGATTTTTCACACATATGGTAGACACTAGTTTGCCAACATGGCTGCCTAAGCATGGCCTGACATGAACAACACCAAAAAATATGCAAAGTGGAAGAATGAAATCTCAATCCCTCAACTGTAGGCAAAGAACTACAGGCAACCATGGAATCTGAGAGCAGTAGAAATGGTCTTCCCCTGGGAAGAGCACAGCAATTGGTTATCTAATACCACATTAGCAGCTCTGAAAATATATGCATGCAAGTAACATAGACTATGTAGCAGTTTTTATTTTTATATGAACAAATATGTATGTGCATATATATAATTAATGGAAAAGAGACCATGAATATGAAATAAAGAATGAAGGATACTTAATTCAAAAAATAGTATTATTATATTATTTGTACTGTTATATTACTATATTATTATACTACTTATTATGTCAAAATTTGAAAAATAATTTAAATTAATCTTACTTTTTCACTCTCCCTCAGCACAAAGTGTCTTCATTTAACTGTATGTCATTATGAGTTCATGATTTTCATAATCTTTGGTTTATAATCTTATGTAAAATATCAATTTGTATAAATGGACCTTTACTTTTGTTGTTCAACTCAATGATCAATGCAGAAAGAGTCTCTGACTATTAGGATAAGAGTCAGTTCATAACATCTCTATCTTACTCTATAGAAAATCAAATTAACATATTAATTCATAGCTATACAGATATATTTATCTCCTCAGACACATAGTCCACAGCAATGGCATGTATACTTGTGGTTATACAATTTAAACACACACGTATCTATATGTATTGTATATATGGTATGTATTTACTCAAATGTATATATTCTTTCAGTTATCTTCAAAGCCAGCCAGCCATCATTTCACATATCTGTCTACCTCTCCATCAATCTGTAGATTGATTGAATGAACCAGGAAATGTCATCAGCAATCAGTACTCAGTTTAGAGGAATGCATGATCATAAATCTTGTCAAGTTCGCAGAAAAATGAGCTTTGGAAATGCCAATTTTCATAATGGTTTCTTGCACCTTTGCATTCACATATGAGATGGGAGTGAAAAGACAGGATGGGGAAAGGGTCCAAGTGATGATTGGCAATCAGATACAAGATACACTGGAAGAGTCACAAGGGTGTAGTTGGGCAGAGAGCTTGTTTCTTCTTCCCTGATAAAGGACTGAGGAAACATGAGCAATATTAACACCCATGTGGTGCAGAAGAAGGGCTGTAAAGATGCTGCCGGGGCATTTCTACTGACCTTTCTGAAATAGGGACTATGATGGTGAGGGGTGAGAGGAGGCTGCTACTGTGCCTGCCAAGTCCTGCTTCTCATGAACTAAACAGTTGAGCAAATGCAGCCAGCGTTTGAATACTTTAGAAAGACACAAGCTAAAGAGAAACAGTCTGTTTTCGTACAGTTTCATGCAATTCCTCAAATTTGTTTAAAGATAGGAGTTATGCTAAGAACTTCAATTTTGTGAACTCTAATTGGAAACTCAAATCGATCAGTTCCATTTCCACACTGGATGTTCTGGTGCTCCTGAGGATCCTGCACACTCACCTACCTAGTTCTAGGTAACAGTTGAACTTTAAATATAATTGTTTATAAGCAAAAAATTGATGTGTCATTTAAAAACAGATGGGGTGCTTTCAGTAGAATTAATAAACTCCAGGATATGTGTTTCCTATTCTTTTAAAAATAAAGCCAATAGCCCTTCAATTTTAAGTACACAGTGCAGTGGGTAAAAGGTTTTCTGAGACCCCTGCTGACAGCAAAGGAGAATTACAATGAGGTTCTTCATAGGGAACCAAGTATATGATTCTTATCACCCTGACCACTACTAATATATGCCATTGCTGAAATGGTGAAGGTGAACATTTGAATACAAGTTTGAATCCTTTATAGTACTTATAAATAGTTCCATGTAGATTCAATAACAAGAATATTTAGTATCTTCTAGGGTGATGGTGTATTCTGATGAAGAATGGGCTGCAAAGTTCTGATTTTTGAAATAGTCACAGTAAAATATTCTCATGACTATTACTCCAATTTCATGAATGAAAGTGACATTTCAGTATTAAAATACAGGAGTAGAATAATCCCAACATGAAATGGAGCCCTTTACATTGAAAAAAATTTACCTTCAGGAAAGTATCTCAAGGTTGTATTTTTTTATAATCTGGGGCCAGCATTTGGGAAATGCTATTATACCTATGGGTATGCTGATATATGTATAATTTTCTTTAATCAATTATAAAATAGCCCTAAGCAAAAGCGTTTCTTAGGAATCTGTGTTTGTTCCTGACTCAGTCATAGAGTTTGTACAGCTTGGAGCAACTGATCATGAGTATTTGCTCAGCTAAGTTCGTATCAGCTTTGTTTGTAATAGCCAGAACCTGGAAACAACCTAGATGCCCTTCAACTGAAGAATGGATAAAGAAAATATGGTACATATACACAATGGAGTACTACTCAGCAGAGAAAAACAATGACATCATGAGGTTTGCAGGCAAATGGATGGATCTAGAAAAAATCATCCTGAGTGAGGTAACCCAGACTCAGAAAGACAAACATGGCATGTACTCACTCATAGAAGGATACTAGATGTAAAACAAAGATGACTAGACTGCTACACAACTCCAGGGAGGCTACCTAGAAAACGGGACCCTAGGAAAGACCCAAGGATCACCCAATGACAGAGAAATGGATGAGATCTACATGAACAACCTGGACGACAGTGGGAGTAATGAAGGACAAGATTTGAGGGAAAGAAAGCTTAGGGGAGCAGGAGATCCCAGCTGGATCAAGAACAGAAAGGGATAACGAGGAATAACAGACCATGTTAAATGAAGGCTACATGAGAACAGGAATAGGCAGAGTGCTGGAGAGGTCCCCAGAAATCCACAATGATATATCCTCTGTAGTCTGCTGGCAATGGTCGAGAGAAAGCCTGATCTGACCTAGTCTGGTGATCAGATGACTAAACACCCTAACAGTCGTGCTGGAACTCTCATCCAATAACTGATGGAAGTGGATGCAGAGATCTGCAGCCAGGCCCCAGGTGGAGCTCCAGGTGTCTAAATGTTGAGAAAGAGGAGGGACTGCAAGAGCATGAATTATTGAATCCAAGATTGCAAAAAGCACAGGGACAAATAGCAAATCGAATGGAAGCACATGAATTATGAACCAATGGCTGAGGAGCCCCCAGCTAGGTCAGGCCCTCTGGATAAGTGAGACAATTGAATAGCTTGATCTGTTTGGGAGGCACCCAGTCTGTGGGACCAGGACCTGTCCTTAGTGCAGGAACTGGCTGTTTGGAACCTTGGGCTTACACAGGGACACATGCTCAGTCTGGAAGGAGGGGACAGGACCTGCCTGTACTGAATCCACCAGGTTTAAATTAATCCCCAGGGGAGTCTTGGCCCGGGAGGAGATGGGAATGGAGGGGAAGGGATGGGGGAAAGGTGAGGGTGGGGGCAGGAGGGGGGAGGTCAGGGAAACCCATGGCTGATGTATAAAATTAAAACAAATAATAATAATAATAATAATAATAATAATAATAATAATAAAAGAGTTCATCAATTTAATGTGAAATATATCCTCAAAGAGTTGTGGAAACGTCTGGCATAGAAAATCTCATGAAGAGTACATTCTAAGACAGAGAGATCAGATGTGAGCTTCATGAGAACAGCAGAAAATAAAATTCACTTCCTGTGCTTAGCAGTGTAAAAAAGAATGGCATAAGAGCCATTGGAAAGATATCCGATGCAGAACCTCCACTGGAAATGAAACGTTCAATGCAAAACTGACCAGGAGAAGAATTAGACATTGGTAAGCCACTTTCTGTCCACCTAGGGGAGTGAGATTTTTGGAATGATTTCAATCAAGCAAAAAGACTTTGGTTGAAAAAAAATGGACAGAATGAAAAACCTGTTTTTTAAAGTTCCTGAATTATTATTTGATATCTGACCATATTTCCCAAGATGAAAGAGGTGGGTGGAAAAAGACAATATAATATTGTAGTGGGGTATAGGGGAAAGGAATAGTCATCAGAAGAATGACACGTACTGTGTCTCAGTGTTCAAGCAAACTTGATATTCCCAACTCCCAAAACTCCAGATCCATTTCCTCTCATTTAGACAACTTGACTGAGCAAATTAATTGTCATTAACCTTTTATTTTCTCTGAACTTTTTCAAGTGTCTGTTGCCAGTACCTTTCATCTATATTGCCTGACAGAATACTCACTCATCCTTGCTGAAATGTTGAGTGTACTATGGAACTTGTATAGTCAGATTGCCTACAATAGTTTATGCCTAGTGATATTGCCATGTGATATCAAAACACTCTGGAGAATGATGTATGCTTAGTACATATACGTATGCCTTATATATCTCCTAGACAACAAATTATTTGGAGGATGTCAGTAAGGTTTGTCTCTCTAAGATATCAGGAGGGCTGAATTTGAATCTTAGCATCTCTAATACGTAGGTATGTGAGTGTAGATGAATGTAAGCAGACAAGTTATTCTTTTTCTTTACTGTATAGATTGTCCAGATATTCAGATATTTGTGACATTAACTATTTAGAAGAAGGACTGATGTTAAATCATTGGTCAGAAATGTGAATCTCTGCTGCTGGTGCAGGTGTTATAATTGTGTAGAATCTAGAACAGTAGTTCTTCACCTTCCTAAGGCTGTGACCCTTCAGTATAAGTCTTCATGTTTCTGTGACTTCAAACCGTAAATTTTTGTTGCTACTTCATAACTATAATTTTGCTACTGTTATGAATCATAATATAAATATATGATATATATGATGGTCTTAGGTGACCCCTGTGTAAAGGTCAAGCAACATCTCTAAGGGGAAAGGATCTAGATCCACAGATTGAGAAATCCTGGCCTAGAACAATGTTTTCTAGGATCAAGTCCCAGACTTCCCATTTCTTAGCTGAAGATATTGAGTAAGTGACTTGACTTTTCATTATTTCATTTCTTAGGAACACATAGTGTCTGCCCTCAGTTGTTTTAATTACAGAAATAGGGATGGTCAAACCTATGGCATTATGTTCCAGGATAGAACGTTTTGTGTATTTAAAGCCCCCAGGACCATATTGCACTGATGTAAAGATGTAAAAGTCACTTATTCTGTGACAAACAGATTATGTTCAATCTTTAAGTAGTATGTTCTGCCAGCTGTGTAACGTAAACGCACTCCAGACACTTTTTTTCACTTCTCACTTCCTCCTTTCCCTTCCTTTCTTCCATTTCCTCTTTCTCTTCTTTTCAAGTATACTTTTTTTTTTTTTTTGAACTGAAGATTGAACCCAGGGCCTTGCGCTTGCTAGGCAAGTACTCTACACTGAGCTAAATCCCCAACCCTCAAGTTTACTTTTGTAATTTAAAATCAATGTCCAAACTGCCGAATTCTCAGACAAGGAATTTCTCCATAGAATAAAAATGACTAAGCAAAATAAATATGATGACATGAGCTGCAAAAGAAGTAGAGTCATACACTTTTCTGAAGAAAAGAAAATCTGAAGGCATTTTTCATGGGATAGTCTTGTCCTATCAAAATTCAGCTGAAACGATGATGGCAACATGAAACAGCATTGGAAAACCTTGCCTCCATGTTTCTGTGGATGATGTATTAATAAATAGAACAGTGATTGGCTAGTAGCCAGGCAGGAAGTAGAGGCGGGACAAAATGAGAGAAGAAGTCTGGGAAGTAAAAGGCTGAGGGGAGGAGAGGCCAGCCTGCTGTCCAGGGAGCAGCATGTAAAGGCAGCAGGTGAAGCCATGGAATATGTGGCAACTTATAGAGTAAACAAAAATGGGCTGGGTTTAAGGGTAAGAGCTAGACAGTGGTAGACCTGAGCTAATGGCTGAGCAGTTTAATTAATATGAGCTTCTGAGTGATTATTTTATAGGTGGTTGTGGGGTCCGTGGGTCTGGGTAGGACTGGAGAAAAATCCCAGCTATACCCATGTGATGTTAAGAATGTGCCCTTCTGGCGGGTAGGGAAATTTAGTGATCTGTTTTGAGGTTTACAAGTAAAATTCTTAAGAGATAATTGGGTAACAAATTTAGAATTAGTGAAATCTGCTAACTCATTCAGTGAATGATGCAGAACAGGGAGAAAAGCAGGGAGAAATATTGCAGAGTCTCAGACTAGATACATAAAACCAGGTAGGAAGTATAGGTGGGACATAGGGTTGATGATCTCCACAGAGGGGCAGGGCAATCAGCAATGGGGACTGCTTTCAGAGAACACCAAAGATCTAAAATGGAGAGCTTTATAGTATGGACATCCAGAATAGAGACAGTCTTGCATATGAGTAAGGTGTCCAGACATAGGCTAAGTGCTCACTTCATGAAGGTGCTATGTGAAGAAACAAAACTGAAGTTTTATTTCAGATTGCCTGAGTTTCTCACTTGTCCAAGATTTCTTAGTTTTTGATGTGCAGTTATGATTATAATTGTTCAGATTAAATTCACAAATCTCACATTCCCAAGTAATTGAAACAGTTTCGAACTTGGAAGCCAGTCTTCTCCCTCTGCAGTCTAAGCTATTCCTTTATTTATTTATTTTTTTTCTACTTGCTTTTACCCATGTGACTTAGCTTGGAAATGCAAAAGTAATTTACAATTCTAGCCTTACTAATTTGAAATTCTACAAGTCCAAGAGAGTAACCAGATTATGGAAACACTTGATTAATTGCACAGACCAGCAGTTAAATATTAGAGTTTAAAAACTCAAGTCAAAAATATTTCTTTTCCTTCAGGAAGAAATATGAATGTTAAAAATGTGGTGCCTCACAGAAGCAAATCTCCATAATTAATCTATAGAGCCATCCCCACTGTCACAAGCAGAAACGTTCCAGAGGAAATACTTTTCCTACAGAATGATGATGATGTTACTACTACACTTGATCACAAGACAGCCCCAGAAAATGTGTGAGAATTTTTTCTAGTATTCTATGAAGAGCCCAATTATGAAATAATAATTTTGAGTATTTACTATTTTCTAGAGAATTTTTACTAGCATTTACTATTTTCTAGTGATTTTTATGAATAAAATTTTATGAACAATAGCTGGCTAACTGTATCACATAGGCGAATACCTCTTCAGTCGCTATCATGAACCCTACCTTGAGGTTATGGTGGATGAACATCCTCAGGTAAGATAGAGCCACAGCACACACAGCTGGAGAGACAATGTATTCACTAACTGAATTTGAATTTTCTTAGACATATAAAAGCAGGAATATGCAGCCCTGGGTCCCTAGTTGAAGGATACAACTGGACTACACCTTACAAACTTTATTATTTTATCAATAAAATATATATTTTGCCTATGAAGATCATATTCTAATGATTGGATAGAATAATTTTTGTATATGTGCATCTAAATGTAAAATGATATTTACATGGTCATTACTCTTCTTCAGAGAGACATGTGATCATTGAAAAATTTCCCACTACTATATTCTTGAAAGCATTGCATTTTAAACATCCCCAGATTTAGAAGCATTTCTTCCTGTGGTTGTACAAATGGGGTTCTACAAATTATCTTTCACTCTCCATTACTGGAAGAAAGAATAAAATTCACAAAAGTAGTACAGGTTTGTCTACAACTCTACACTTATAAAAATACTTTTTCCAGGCAGTGGTGGCACATGCCTGTAATCCCATCACTTGGGAGGCAGAGGCAGGTGGATCTCTGTGAGTTCAAGGCCAGCCTGGTCTACAAAGCAAGTTCTAGGACAGCCTCCAAAGCTACAGAGAAACCCTGTTTTGAAAAAATAAATAAATAAATAAAAAATAAATAAATAAAAATACTTTCACACTGTATCATTGTTTAGCGGTTTTGTTTTCAATCTTAGAACAATGAAAACATGAGGACTGAATTTGCTGCTATCTGTTTTGTTCTGTCCCCATTTCTACGTACCTGAAAGCCTAATAGATTCAATTTAACAAGTAAGTAAAAAGTATACTAAGATGTCTTCCTAATTCACCATATACCTTACTGAAAGCAATCAATATAGTTAACTCAGAGCAGATGTTTCCATAATACATGTACTTTCTGAAATCAGGTCATTATCACCCGAATCTTTCTGTCTTACTCAACATGAGAGAATGTGTAACAGAAACCATACATAGTTGGCCCCAAGGGAAACCGTCTAGTAGAAAAAGGCTTCCCACCTCATTAGGCAGTCTTGTTCTCATCTCTCCCTTCCAGTGAAATGACCCCTGTCTACTCGTCTTCACACCTTGCCCACACATGTGGGACATTTATATCCAACTGTCCATGACTTGATCAAAATCCATTTTGAGAAATGATTATACAGACATTCCAACAGATGTGAAAAGGAATAGCAAGATATTAAGAAGTATCAAAGCCTTGTACTCAAAGGATCCCACTCAGAGGTATGCAAGCATTAACTAGAGAATTGTATTTGGGAAAAGCATGTCTTATAAATTCAAATTGAGTCTCTTTGAAAATATAATCAAAAGAATGAAGAGGGTGAGGATTTAGAAATTCTCCTGGGTGATACTGAATACAGTGATATTTTTGAAGCAGTCTCTGCTACATAGACATTCTGGATTTCTATAGAAGACAGATGATCTGATACTGAGTTCACCTCAATTACAATGAGAGTTCAGTGGACATGCATGGCACTTCTGGCTATATGAACAACACTACATGGTTTGTGGATGGAAGCATGTTCTGCATAATTGAGTGGACAACAACTATATGAGATGAAATCTATGTTTCAATTAATGTCCTATAGTCATAGATCTGTGTTCTGCCCAAAGAGGTGTGCTATAAGGAACACAATACCAACTTGGTAGATCATCTATAGATCTTTGTATTGAAACATACAGGTCATCATAGCACTCAGCATTGTAGCTATTAGAACAGACATTATGTGAGTACTGTTAAGTGCCAAGTGTGACATTGTTGATGATGAGGTGTTCTCAAATCACAGAAAAGACCTGACTTTATACCAGCTAGACCACTAATTTTTAACTCTATCATATTTACAGATTTATAGTCATATTTTAAAAATGTATATGTGCCTTTGTATACTCTCTCTGTATGGGGGAAGGTGGTAAATTCTCCTGGAAACCAGAGAAGTTTTCGGAAAGATGGAGCTGGAGCTGAAGCAGCAGGTGATTAGGTGATTGTGAACAGCCTTGTTTGGGTGCTAGAAACTGTACTCAGTCTACTGGATGAGAAGCATATAGTCATTCTTAACCAGTGAGTCATTTCTTCAGTCCCTGGAGTCACCACTTGCAGTGATCTCTTGAAGTGCCATTCATTTTAAGTACAATGTAGTGTCTTTGAGCTATTATGGCAAGACTTAATTGAAATGGTGTAAATATTTCATAAGGGATGAAATGCTTGGAAGGTATTTAAAACAATAGTTCCAATGGTAATTTTGGTGTAAAAGGTAAGAAAATGTCAGATCACTCAACAGAAGGCAAATATTCATGTTAGGTTAGAGTAGAGGGTCTAAACAAAGTATGTGAGGCTAATTGTACAAGTGTCTACTACTCAATTTCCCTTCTCATAAACAAAGCGCACTATCTATCTCATGCATTTATTGTGAAGACAAAATGAAGGCACACAAGCAAAGCACTCTGAACACAGGATGCATCAGTGAAGGAAGCAAGGAACAGATGCTAGTTCTACATTGGTTGCACTTCAAAAATTGCTTTATTAAATCACCATAAGTGTGATCCATCATTGACACATAATTGGGTATTTTCCAGTGAAATTTTATGACTAACATGTAATAATACAACCACCCTTTACCTTGATCAATATGGTGGTAACTGATACCAGGAGGTTGGCAAAAGTAATAAAAGTAATTGTCTGTAATGAGATTGTCCATATTTATTAGGAAATAGTAAAACCACACATTCACACACAACAATACTTAGAAGGAGTCTGTCATAGATCTTTAGAGCTCAGAACATCATTGCTATAACCTCTGTCCTGATGGTTCCTGCTCCCCCCTCTTCATCTTCCCATATTTTCAGATAAGATATCATTAATTGTCTATTTATTGGAAATTTCACACATACTATCACATGATTTTCCCTGGTGTAAAACACATTTTTATTGGTCTTTCCAAAATATTAATAAGACTGGAAAATGCATCTCACCATACACAGCATAACTTCAGCAAGTAATTGTTGTTGTAACCATTTTATATATGTAAAATCAGTTCAAAGTAAACAGAAATGAGTACCTGACTCAATTCACAAGCTTCTAAAAGACAGAATTATAACTCCAATGTGAGTGCTTTTTCCAGAGGACAAATAAACATTACCTACAGAAAGAGCCATGGTGCTATAGGAGAATTGACACAAATTCAAAATTTGATGGTTACCCTATCCAACTAAATCTGTATTCATTTATCTTTCTCAAACCCCAAAGAGGTAGAGAGATGTTTTGGACATTTTCGTTTCTGAAATAAAACCTATACAGGAAATAGCAATACAGTCCATCTTACCTTTTCTGTATATACCAAGACCCATATGACACACAATAGTAAATCACTGGATGAGGCACTCAATTAACAATGAAGCAAAATGAAATGTTTAGTTTATAATAATGTATCACAGAAGGCAAGTTCCAACTGTGACCTTCAAGGAAAGCTGTTCAGTCTTTTGCTGTGAGAACATTCTATTGTGCTCTGTAATTAATAATTTCACACATGGGTATTGATGACAGAAACTCAAACAGGGAATCAGCAGCACCTCCAAAAAAAATCTGTCCTCATCAGGTGAGCAGAGGGGCTGGCTTGATGAGCTTCATCAGTGAGGATAATTACTATGAATAAGGAGGTGTGTCACCTCTCTGTTGAAGGCAGGGGGGCCTGTACCAAATTACAAACAAGTGACACACAAGTCAGTTCATTGAAGCATCTGAGATGCCCACGGCAAATGCAAACAGCCAAAATCAGTGAGGTTGATGTCTATGTAGAAAACAAACTGAATTTGGAAAGCGGAGCAAGGAATTGAAGAACAGTTAAGTGCAAAAGGCCAAGAGAGCAGCCAAGTCCTGGAAAATAACCAAGAAGATTCACCGCCAGTTTTGCAGGAGCAGTCACTGTTTGAATATTTAATAACTCCAAGCATTCTTTCCCTTCATTTTCTATTTATCACTCATCTTGCCAACTAAATCCTACTCCACACTGCACTTCGAAGAACTAATTTTCTTCAAGATTAAAGTACCAACCTCCATCCAATTAAATTAGATACACAAAGAATGAGGCCATTCATTTTAATACCCTAGATTCCAGAACACACCCAAATCATGCAAAATCCACAATTTTGAATCTATGTTTGAGAAGAAAGTGAGAATGAAACAAATATCAATATGCGCAGAATGTTGTTATTCAAATGATAAAAAAGTAAGCCTTGAATAATCCTCCAAGTATATTTAATGTCAAGCAAATACGGAAAATATATTAGGAGGATTGAAGATTGTTAAATGGACATTCACCCTCAAGTTTGCCTTAAAATTCACATTCTTTTAGTGCTTTTTTTTGTGCAGAGATTTGAATAGCTTTACTTTCCTTAGAGACAAATACCACAAACATTATTTAAAGATATAACCATATAAACATGTCTTAACCGCAGGTTATTTTTTTAATTGTTATTTAGCAAAGGGTGTGGAAAATACCAGAGTGTCACCTTAAGATACATTACGTGGTGAAGTCACTGTATGCTGAAGCAGTTGTGTGGATGGTAACATTTGGTTTCACTTACCTAGAAGAAAAAAAAAAGAGAAAAAGAAAGGATTGATATAATTAAATAATTATGTATCAATGATATTGTGTCATGTTGTCTTTATATTTTAGTAATTATGTCCATACTTCTCTTATTTGAGGAAAAACGTATCAGTATCTCAGTTTACTAAGTTTACCAAAGATCCAGTGAGACAAAGGAGAAGATGCTGTCTTCTCATGCTCAATGTAGAATAAGAAGGTCCAACTCTCTGCTCCTTTGGTTTCTCAGATGAGCAGAGTGGGAGCTACCTACATATCATCTCCTGAGGGAAACACAGGGGTCAGTGTCCTTTGGGTTGGAGTCAACCTACTTCCTGGGAAAACTCTCCAAATCCCACTCTTCTGAGACTCAGAATCCCCATGATGATACCCTTTCCTTTTCCTCCTTTTGCCCATTGTCAACTGTGCCATTCAGTATTGTCCTAGGCTCAGTCTTTTCTGTCCAACTTTAGCGCTATGCTTAGTGATATTTTTCTTTATTATGTGATGTTCGTGAATCTCTTCTGAAAAGAGTTTATATGTTCTTTATTCAACTCTACATGTTTCCTTTGTGTGCTGAATTTTTACATATGGTGCCCTAAATGAAATTATAACCCTGTCACACGTTAATCATTCACTTGCTCTCTACCTTGCCTAGAACATCAGCACCCCAAGTCTAACCTTCATTCCTGTTGTTTTTGTACTTTCCAAAGCATGATCTAAGATATAGCAAATTTTGTTAAATGAATAAATAAATAAATGTATTAATTACAAAATAAATCCAGATCAGGTTAATTACAAAGTTGCTGCTGATTGGCATTCAGGTGAAAACACATTTTCCTCTGGGAACTTTAGGGTTTCCTATCTGCATTTATGTCATTTGTCTCTTTTGAATTCATTTCTGTATGTGGTAGAAAACAAAAGTCAATTTTGTTCTTCACTGCCATGAAGATACCTTTTTCAAGTACCATGAATCAAAATTAAATTTTACCATGGAGCTTGTCTACATGGTGTTCTTGTCAAAAATTAGTTGTCTGTATGTTTGGATTTATTTTTGGACTTTCTATTAAGCCCTACCAGCCAATGCTTCTGTTTTTATTCCATATCACTTTGATCATTATAGCTTTGTTATAAATCTGGAAGTTTGATGCTCGCTGTTTGGTTTAAATTTTGCTTATTCTTACCCTGAATCCATCAGAAATGTTTCAACTAAAAGGTGTCTTTTGCAGATTCTCAGAATTTAAGATTTAAAGGAAATGTGAACTTTTGATAGATATCTTAAGATCTATATATTGACCTAGACAAAAGAGTCATATTTATTCTTAACTTATGAGTGAGGAATAACTTTCCATTTATTTAATGTTCTCTTCAATTTCTTAAGTATGTGTTATAGTTTTCAATGTATAGATTTTTTTCACCTTCTTCATAAATTTTATTTAAAGAATATAACATTTACACTACTATGAATAATACTATTTTCTTTATTTCTGCCTTGTAAAGTCATTAATTAGATATTCATTTGCTATATCTAACAACTGCATGGATTCTTTCCATTTTGATACATACAACACCATGTATTTGTGACTTGCAAATAGTGGAAATATTACTTTTTCTTTTTTTCACTTTTTTATTATATTTGTGTTTTAATTTTACACATCAGCTATGGGTTCCCCTGTTCTCCCCCCTCCCACCCCCACCCTCACCTTCCCCCCATCCCCTCCCCTCCATTCCCATCTCCTTCATGGCCAAGACTCCCCTGAGGATTCATTTAAACTTGGTGGATTCAGTACAGGCAAGTCCAGTCCCCTCCTTCCAGGCTGAGCAAAGTGTCCCTGTGTAAGCCCCAGAAACACAAAGCAATACCACTAAAATCAGGAACAAGGCAAGGCTGTCCCCTCTCCCCATACTTATTCAATATAGTACTTGAAGTTCTAGCCAGAGCTATAAGACAACATAAGGAGATTAAGGGGATACAAATTGGAAAGGAAGAAGTCAAGGTTTCCCTATTTGCAGATGACATGATAGTATATATGAGTTATCCAAAAATCCAACCAATGAACTGATACAGCTAATAAAAACCTTCAGCAACATAGCAGGATACAAGATCAACTCAAAAAAATCAGTAGCCCTCCTATATACAATAGACAAACAGGCTGAGAAGGAAATCAGAGATGGATCACCCTTTACAACAGCCACAAATGATATAAAATACCTTGGAGTTACTCTAACTAAGCATGTGAAGGACCTATATGTCAAGAACTTTAAGTCCCTGAAAAAAGAAATTGAAGAAGATGTCAGAAGATGGAAAGACCTCCCATGCTCATGGATAGGCAGGATTAACATAGTAAAAATGGCAATCTTACCAAAAGCAATCAACAGATTCAACACAATCCCCATCAAATTACCAACACAATTCTTCACAGATCTAGAAAGAATAATACTCAACTTCATATGGAAAAACAAAAAACCCAGGATAGCCAAAAGAATCCTGTACAATAAAACATCCTCTGGAGGCCTCACAATCCCGACCTCAAGCTCTACTATAGAGCTACCATAATAAAAACAGCTTGGTACTGGCATAAAAACCGACATGTGGACCAATGGAATTGAATTGAAGACCTTGACATTAACCTGCACAACTATGAACATAAAATTTTTGACAAAGGAGCCAAAAATGTACAATGGAAAAAAGAAAGCATCTTCAACAAATGGTGCTGGCATAACTGGATGTCAATGTGTGGAAGGCTGCAAATAGATCCATATCTGTCACCATGCACAAAACTTAAATCCAAGTGGATCAAAAACCTCAACATAAATCCAGTTACTCTGAACCTGATAGAAGAGAAAGTAGGAAGTAGTCTTGAATGTATTGGCACCGGAGATCACTTTCTAAATATAACACCAGTAGCACAGACACTGAGAGAAACAATCAATCAATGGGACCTGTTGAAACTGAGAAGCTTTTGTAGAGCAAAGGACATGGTCAACAAAACAAAGCGACAGCCTACAGAATGGGAAAAGGTCTTCACCAACCCCACATCTGACAGATGGCTGATATGCAGAATATATAAAGAACTCAAGAAATTAGACATCAAAATGCCCAACAGTCCAATTTTTTCTTTTTTCTAATTTGGATAAATTTTGTTTTGTTTTCTTGCTCCTTACAGTGCTTCCAGTATTGTGTAATTTGATGTGGCCAGACTGGGCATCCAAGCCTTGTAACATATCTTAAATGAAAGGCTATCAGTGTCTTCCCATTCATTAATATACTAGCAATAGATTTTTTTTCACAAATGGTATTTTTTGTGTTGGATAACTTTCCTTCTATAATTAAACTTTCAACAGTTTCTATTAAGAGAAGATGCATAATATCACTAGATGATTTGAATTTTATGAATCAGTTGATGTAATCATTTGTATTTTCTCTGTCTGTTAAAGTGAAATACCTTTCATTGATATATGTATTCAAACTAACTGTGTATGACAGAAATACATGACATTTGTCCATGTTGCATATAATCTTTCAATGCATTGTTGAGTTGGATTTGCAAATGTTGTATTAATGATATTTGCATAAATTGTGTTAACCATAAATATTAACATATACACACATATATAAATATATACATATACTATACACACACACATATATATGTATATGTGTGTGTGTGTGTGTGTGTATATATATATATATATATATATATATATATATATATATATATATAGAGAGAGAGAGAGAGAGAGAGGGAGATTTCTTTACTGAAAGTAACTTCATCTGACTTAGGCTGGCCAATGTCTTCTCATCTATTTTAACTAATAGAATGAAAAATCATCTTACAAATTGATGAAAATGATTTTGCAAATTATTTGTTAAACAAAAAGTAATATCTAAGACTTGGAAAGAAATCATTGAAGTCAATATAAAGAAACACATTACCAGATTTAAAAAAATGAAACTTGAATAATTCTTCAAAATGTGGTTTCCTCTAAAAAATAATCTTATAATATAAGCTTTGCTGTCCTCATATGCAAATGGAAATTGTCACATTTGCCAAACTACATTATCATTTGCAAGTTTTTATTCTTAAGTAATAATAACAAGCATTCAGAGAAATCTTAACAGTACACAGAGTCCTATAAAAACTTCCATGTCTCCTTCAAAATAATCTTACATATAACTATATAAAAAGAAAACCATTATGAATCAACGAGATTACCAATAGAGATGAGAGAAACAAATGCCTCTTGAATTATTTTCACTTATATGTTTAATGTTTTATTCAGAATTATTTGATAAAAGCATACTGCATGGTAGATACTGTACTAAACACTTGGGATACACTTGTGACCAAAATAAACTAATTCAATGGCCTCTAAAATGTATGCATTGTCCTATTATACATAAAGGTGGAGTAATGATGTTGTACACTCTCTTTACTTAATTGTTAGAAAAAATGGGAATTGGACTGAGCCCACTTTAAAATTTATATAATCTGACTCAAAAAATGGGAGATGTTTTATCTAGGAAGAATGAAACTTTTGCGAAGAAAAGTAGAAAACAAAATTAAGCCAATTATTTTTTTGTGGTTATTACTTTAGTTGCCTTAATGCTTAAGATATGTTTAGTTTAGTTTCATGTGTATTGAGCTGGGGGCTCATGCATATCAAGCCAATACTCCACCAATGAACTATATTTCTAACCCGTATCTAGCTTATTTTAATTCCAACAGTAGCAATTTACTAATTTTGTTTTTCACAACTGATTGATGTTGCAATTTCATATGATGCACTATAACCAGCAGGCATCTTTGTATAATTGCTATCATGAGAATATATACATAGAAAGAATAAAAGTGGAGAAATGCTAAACTTATTTGGAGTACAATCACTGGTTAGAAAGTGATTTTAAAAGGGAGCAGCAGATTCTGATTGATTTAAAGAAAATTATTTTATCTGCCAACAATAAGAAATTAATAAAATTGGGCAGATATGGAGGTAAGTTTGTAAGCAGAGAACCATGCACATGTATGTATATGTTCAGAGTTGCACAATTCTAAAAAAGAATTATTCATGATAGAGAGTGTAAGTTATGATACCAAAGCAACTGTGAACTCTGAACTGTGGAGTGCTATGTAACTACAAGATGTAGAAATCTTTCCACATGTAGAGTACATGAAATTCATGCACACACATTTCCATAGCTCTCAAAGGGATGAAATCATAAAAAATAAATGGCCTACTTTTAGAAAATAACATCTTTGCAGGGCAACTACACTGAATATCAGAATTGGTTCGTGGAGCCATTTAGTAATGCCAAAACAATTTATTAAGAGAATCATGATCAAGCAGGTGTTTTCAGTAGAATTTGTATTAATAAACACATTCACATGCATACCCAAAAGCGACTTCCCATCTAGGGAAAATCAAATTCACTGATGCACACATAGGATGCAGTCAAAGAAATTGTATTAAAAAGCAATTTTCAGTCCAGAATTAACATTAATACAAAATGAAAAAGAAAAATTGCTCAGAAAAGGAGCAAGTAAATAGACCACCATGCTTATTATTGTTCAGCATATCACATACATAATATCAATTGACAGTCTTGACACTCTGCCACTGATTGGCGACTCCCATGAAATAAGTGATGTGAGAAGTCTTCTGAGATGAAGATGAATTAGATTATGGATTCTTACTAGGTTTTTGGTTTGTATACTGAGTGCCACCACTTGAGTGTGTGTCACTGAAATCTTGGAGAATATCTCACTCATAGTATAAGTCTCCTCATGTCTATCTACTATAGTATAATGTCCTATACATAACAGGCACTTACAAATCCTACTGAATTTTAGAAATGAAATGCACTGAGTTGTACAAAGTGATTTATTCTGAAGCTAATAGTATCAGTGATGAGTACATTAAAAGAATGTTTCTGGTGATAAGGTACTTCATCAAATTTTCAGGAAAATGTCATTTCCTTTAAGTTGAGAAACAGAATTTATCACAGGAGAGTAAGCAGAAAAAAGAGCAGCATTGAATAAATTCCAGGAAATGCGTTTCTTGGAAACAACAGACTTATTAGTGCTACAAATTCATGCAATACACCTAATGCAAAGTCTTGACAACACTCACACAGCTGCTTAATTTGTGAATTTTCCATGTGAGCATTTGTTGTCTATCTTCTTTGTAACTCATAGCAAATTGCTAATTAGATAAATTAGATAAACTTGAAGCCAACACTAGACGGTTAATGATCTTAATTAATGATTATTTGTTTTAGGTAAGATGGTTTGCCCACATCCTCCATTTTTGCTTAATGTGACATCAAAGGATATGTAGACAAAAACCTGCCCCTCCCCACTACCCCAGTAAAGAAGACTAGGAAATGACTGGTACCTAGTCTTATTGTAGCTTCTACTTCACAGCTCACCAGTCTTGTGAACTGAGATCATGGATATCAGGATTGGACTTCAAAAAGCTAGCCTTGCACAGGAGTTGATGAAGAGATTTTGCAAACCTGTTCAGGCTGGGAAGGCTTTGAAAATCAATAGCAGAGAGGTGCAGTCAAGAATCTCACATTATTTTGATAAAAAGTATTCTATATCCTACTGACACCCTACAATTCCCCTGATCCCTGAACAAATACATACATACATATATATATATATATATAATTGAATAGAGTAGAGTGATATACCCAGCACTAAATTTCCTTATTTTGTTTTTTAGGGAGGAACACGTGGAGTGCACACCAATTTTCTTCACACCAGGAAGCCAGGAAGCCATGACCCAGAAAAGACTTTCAAATGGTAGATTGGTGAACACATCTTAGTTAGGCTTAATAAACTTTTTAATACCACTTAATAAAAGTTTTGAGACAAGCACAGGATTGCTTGCAAAACAGGGTTGAGGAACTTGGATGTCAAGTGGGCAAAGCTCTCACTCTTGTATGTTCTGAGTATGGCTCAGCTCCCACTACCCAACACAGATTGTTAGGGAACTGGGAAAGAAAGAAGTATGTGATACTGTCTTCTAAAGAAAGGCTAAGTTTAGAGAAATTTGAAAAATCTCTGCGTGTTGAAATGGATAATCTACTGCCTATTTACCAAGGGCTGCCAGGCATTACAGGGCTAAGACATTCTCACCAAATCTTATAAGTCTTGTAATTCTGCATGTTAATTGTCTCAAATTTCATCTTGTGATTGTTACAAGGGAGTCTCAAATTTCATCTTGTGATTGTTACAAGGGAATGTTGCTTTAGAGTGTGAGTAGTGTCTCAGGCCTCAAAGCAGGTGATGACACATAATTCAAAATGGCTCTGGAGAGAGGCTTCCCTGGCTCAATAGCCCCAAATCATCCACTCTATCTTCCTCACCTTATTTAGCACATGGAATAATGTTCTTACTTGGAGCAACTAGAAAATAAAATAAGATTTTAAAAAAAATGTTGAAGCTAAGTTTTAAGCTTGTGGAATTTAGTGTGCTAAAATGTTTATGCTTTTAATATGATTCATTTATACAATGAAAGAGTCCTTTCTCCTTATTTAGTCTGGAGCTGTTATTAACTAGCCTTTATTACCTCATAGAGAAGCCAGTTTTACCAGGAATTGGAAAGAACTGGACACTGCATTCACTTTGTTTTAATTCATCTCAGTCTACAGTGAATCATCTGATGTGTCATAGATATGAAAGTTCATCATTTTCAGTAACAGAAATCAGCTAATTCAAGAAGGTGTCATATGTTCTCATGTGATTGATTGATTGCTGCTGATTAGTCATTGGCAGAGGTTACATGAGACATCTCACCTTTTCTCTTATGCAGATGGTCAGCTGTTTATGGTTTGTTATAGATCCTGTCTGTGTTCAATGAGAAACAGCAAACTGGTAGGCCTGAAAGGCCCATCTAGAGAAGGAATGATGCCAACAGCTTTGTGAAATATCATAGACCACAGCTACGAAAAAGTTTTCAACTTCCCTCTGGATCCACACTTTCTTATGATGAAAAATCAAACTTGTTGAAACTGAGTACAAGCAAGTTTCATATGTATATTTTCAAGGGATATATATGGCTCACAAACATGCACTATTACGATGTTTTGTTTAAATAAACTGAAACTGTGAACGTATACACATATAAGTCCTTCCTGGTAGAGGCTACAGTTGCTCCACTAACAGTAGATATTCTATGGGGTCAATTCTCAGATGGGACTTCCTCAAAGTGCTCTAGTTATAGGATGCTAATGTTATCAAGGGCAATTCCAGTATGCATCCTTCATACTATAGTCATTTTCCCTTTAGTAAATAAGGAGTCAGGTACACTAGGTGAAAAGATGATTATTAGTGTCTTCTATCCTGTTTATAACTTACTAAGTTTTAGCCAGAGAATTATTCTATATCTCTTCATTAGCTTCATAAGGTCTTTAAATCTGCCTTCTGTAAATAGATACAGGCTAGTCCCATTTCATAACTATCTAATTTATCAAACTATTAATTAAAATGAAAACATTTAATAGCCATAAAAGTCATTGAAATGAGATAAAATGTTCTAGGCAGAGCTTTCTTAGACATGGGGCTGATTTTCAAACACTCTTATTATTGTATTTTGTTCATATTTGCACCATCTGCTCAGGTCTTAATCCTAGAATTGAATCCTCCATGTATCAGTGTCTCTCGTATTTTTCATTGTATTTATATGAAAAGTCCCCAAATATCCATCTTCCTCTTTGCTTAACCCCTCACTTACATTATCACAACATTATCGCTCATTAGCACTATTATAAATGTGGTATCTTTTGCTCCTGAGTTGAAGAGAAGCCAGAACTCTGGCTTACTTTTCTGCATGGCTCATTGAATATTAATTCTGACCTCCCTGGTATGATTTCCTACTGTTTGCCGCTTCCTTTGTCCACTTCACTTCAGCCATTTAGGTGCCCTTTTATGTTTAACCCTCCATCACAAGCCACTGCAGGGGTTTGCCTGTTAACTCCTATCTTCTCTAGACACTAGCATAAGCTGAGTTTCTAGATCCTTCATATTTGTATCTTGAAACGTCAACTTCCCAAAGAGGCTTATTCTAGCCATGCCTATTTGGTACTGGCTTCACCTGTACCATACATTTGAGCTGCTGATACTTAAAATGGCTTGACTTTTTTTTTTTTTTTCTTTTAACCATAGCACTTTTTGGTTAATGACCTAATAGTTAACTTCTGTATCTCATTTCTATTTCCTCAACAGAATCCATAGGTGTTTGCACTGGCAGACACAGAGACATTATACATACATGTATATGTGTGTATATATGTGTATATTATAAGGTATATCCATATAAAATATATTTACAATATATATGAAAATGTACTCTGTGTACATATTTGCAAACATGTCCACATATGAATTACTACAGTGGCTCTTTCATAAATATATGTTCAAAACATGAATGGCACAGTGGGCCTTTTGATACAGTTGATGCTTCTCTCCTTTGTGAAACTTGTATCACTTCCAAAGAATACATTATGACTTGCCCTTCTCTCCCAGAATCTCTATGTCCCTGCTGGCATCAAGTTCTTGTCTTTTTTTGCTGACCCTGATTTTTCCCTTCTCCCATAGTATAGTTAGCACTGCTTGTGTTATTTATTATTAATCAAGTCTTCAAATCTCACTGTCAGAAACTACAGGAAGAGGGATGTATCACTGACAGAAAACAAGATTAAGTCTTGAATGTGTAGAATTGAAGGAAATCCAGGGACTCTCTTTCCTGATCTCATTATATATCAGCCAATCAATGGGAATCTCTTCTTACCAATACGAATGGAATTGTAACGACTAAAGTCATCCAAAGTAGGAAAAAATGTCAGCGATTAATTCCTTCTGCTGTATGCAAGCCATGTAATTTAGTAATCACTACTCAACTACCATTGACCTGTTAATTAATCCATGGATTTTTTTGTTGTGCCTTTAATCATTTCCCCTGATAACTGAGTCACTTTAGAATTAATCATTTTCTGCTCAGACTCACCAACTAAATGCTACTAGAGTTCCGTAGTAATAAAACACTGAAATATATTGACTCCCTGCCAACTTGTTCTCTTTCTCTCCCTCTCTTTTTATGTGTCAGCTGGTGAGTATGCAGGGAGAATACCAAAAAGGGAAGTGAATGGCTGGTAAATAAGTAGTTTATGTTATAGGTGAGGCTGAAAGACGATTCATCATTTGGGTGAAGAAATGTCGGTCTTCTTCTTTACCGATTGAAGATGTACCTGTCCTCTTGACTTCCCATCAGTAATTTTGAATCAGCTTGAAATAACTGGTTGGGACTTTCTTTCTTCTCGGAAGCCTCTTTTCTGAGAAAAGAGTTGATTTTCATCTTCTGCTGCCATACAGTAAGTGATGTAAGCATTCTGATAGAGCTGTAGTAACACATAGTGATTCGAGTAATTCCAACTAAAAATGTTAGTAAGTAACTCTGAATAGATTCTGCTCCTTAGATAAAAAAGAAGTTCAATAGAATCTGCTGTTTGAATGAAAACTTAAGTGCTAGCATCCCCAGGCCTTTAAAACTGTCATTTCAGGGTCGACCGAGATGGCTCAGTAGAGAATAGAGAACTAACTACAAGACAGAAAGAAAAAAAAAAAAAAAAAAAAAAAAGACTTGGGTTCAGATCCCAGCCACACAAGTGACTGTCACCTGAGTGTCATGGGGATTATTGGGGGCTTGCTGGCCATCATTGCACCTCCAGGTTCAATGAGGAATGCTGTCTCAAAGGAACAAGGAAGATAGATAGAGCAGGACCCTTGGTGTCCCTGTCACCTCTATAAGTGCTTAAGATCACCCTCCCCAATATCAAGGTCATCACTTTATGAGATGATGGTGCTATTTCAAGTGGTGTCTCCCATGGCCAAAGACATTTTTCGAGCATTCTGATAGAATCTCATCTAGTCAGAGCATAGTACTCTTGAGCTTTGCTATCAGTCACTTTCAAATGTGTCTCTCATCTCACAAAACAAAGTGTTACCATAACTGAGCATGTTTCATATGTACATGAGATTATAAAAAGAAAGAGTTCTAGAAATAATTAGAGTAGGACCAGAGATAGAACAGCTGAATTAACTCATAAGGTATTCTTTTGCTAGCATGGATAATTTCATAATCTAGAAGTGAATATTAAAGATAAAATATAGTATCTTTGGTAGAGTAGGCAAAAGTATGAAGCATTTTCCGACGTCACTTATTCTGCTGGGATCTTAGATTTCTTATCCATAAAACATGGATTAGGACTGGATTGAACACCTAAAACTTTCCTGCTAACTCTGTGGATTCTTTTGAGAGGCTCTTTAGGGAAAGGGGTTTCTGTAAGTGTTAGCATCTCCCCAGATGCTCCACATGATTTGTCTGTTATAGCCAACAATGATTTTGTTGAAAATTTCTTAGCTTTTTAAAAATTCCAGTCTGTAAATTTCAGTTTTACTAAATCAATAAATAAAATGAGTAGTTAAAAATAATAGAAAATATAGTAGCTATGGAGCCAAATTGTCAGTTTAGTCTGTAGGTAAGATTTTTACTATATGAAGGGATTTCTTGACCTCTCTGGGGATCAAAATCCTCAATGTTAAACTACAGCTAAGTGGAGAACTCAATTTATACATTTACTGGAAGAGAAAGCTGTTTGATCTATTAAAACATTAGAACAGTGTCTGGAATAAGGTAAAAAAAAAAAGAGTGTTATCTATTTAGGGTACTATTAATATTGACATTATAATTTCAAAGATACAGAGAAGGACTTGCAGTGTCTCAGACATTAGAAAGAAGTGAAAGGACCTTTGACTAACTGCTTTCTCTTGAGTCTTTAATGAGGAAAGAAATGCTCTTCACCACAATGAATCTGGCTGTACTTTAACAGGCATAAAATTCAAGATATCTCAGAAAGGAGACACAGGATAGCACTGCACCAGGGATTTAGTGAACAAACATAGTCAAGAAAGTCCTGTACAAAATGTATGTATATTATGCACAAATCATGATGACACAAAATGCTGCTCCAGAAATGCTTGATCTTTGTTCTGTATAAAGCTTAAGGTAAGCACCAGGCAGGCTCTGGATCTGAAGCCGGGTTTTAAAATTGTCAGGACATGGCAGCTTAGTATTAATATGAACATCTTTTGGCAACTCAAGTGGAATAAGCTTTCACATTTCCTGTCAGTAGGTACTATGTTACAACAGCCTAGTTAGTGTTCTAGAACGTAGGCCCCACAATAAGCAAATGCTGAGAATTCTATTTCCAGACTTCAGGTGACAGTACAAAATGGTCTGGCTACATTTGTGTTTGTGTGTGTGTTTGTGTGTGTGTGTGTGTGTGTGTTCCAACAAAGTACCTGCTAGTCTTAGTGTTCTCTCTAATTTCATATTAACAAAGCAAGTACATTTAGTTACGGCAAAGCTTTGTCTCACACTGCTTGAAACAAGTCATATTTCTCAGTTTGCCCTTGACGTATGAAAATATCATCATACTTGCATTAGGGAGGATCTCATCAATACAATTCTTTAGGGTAATCCTGGACTGGGCTTAAGATGTCACATTTTGGATTGCTTCTACATCCCTATTCACAAAAGCTTCTCGCCTCCTAATAAACATTCTGTCATATTTTTTTTTTACCCCTTTTCTTTTGCTGCATGTATCTGTGGAATTAACCTTGCTCTTCTCACTTACAGATTTACTCTCCCCTCCTCTCAATATTTCTGCCCTTCTTTAACTTAATTGTGAACTCTCTGGAGAGCATAACCTCTTCTTCCTGAATCTTTTGCTGCTCTCTCTGAAATGGTTCATGGCATTTGCTTGAATTTTATCCTTAAGCAAATGACCCTCCAGTCCTACTCTCTACTACTGGCCTCTGTAATATAATATCTCCTTGGTACCATTCTATCGATAACAACTGACTTGGTTCCCCATATCAACTCTTTCTAGTCTTGTTAAACTTTTGGTTCTCCTTTGCAGTTAACTTTCACAGAACTCTGAGATTCTTTCTCTTTCTCATCCCAATATCAAATTATCTATCCTCTCACTCTCTGTAGTCCCCTAATGGTCTACATCTTCTGTCATTGATCTGATCCAGTGCTCTCCATTTTGCTTTTGTTACTCAATCACAATTGCCTCCCATTTTTCCACCCCTTCCACATTTACCTGTGTATGAACTCATACTTTTAAATTGTTGAGTCACTCAAGTAATAATTTGTAACATTTAAATGTTGTCCTTTAGATTCAAGCACAAAATTGTCGTCTTGACTCTTTGCAGACAATTAGGATCTTTGTTCCATGCTTTCTGAGACTATAGAAGGCCAATTATTCTGCTTGTTGTTAACCTCATTCCTACCCATGAACATTTTCTTTGAACCTTTCTTGTCACCTAGAATGCCTTCATCATTATTCTATAGCAAATGAATCTATTTATTTCACATTTCCCCAATGATGGAGATTATTCAGAAAATTTTATGAATAGTAAATTAGGATCTAGCAACTTAGAATTAGCTATTCATTTTATAGATAACATTGTTGCAATTAGTCATTTAAGAGTGAAACCCTTACTCTGATATACTGTTACTGTAAAGTGACTAATATTGAGCTGGAATTTTAGAGGCTAAAGCTTTGGTTTACTCATAGACTATTAGTCATAAATTCATAAATTATTAGAGACTTTGATATATCTTCCCATTTAAATGCATCCATTGAAGAGGGGTAGATAATAATATAGTAAGCCAGATAGTAAGTGTAACCATGAATAAAGATGTCTGAGCTTACAGCTCAATGTGTAACAAGTAACCTATCAGGCAAAGACAGAAAAAGAGACTGCTTCAAACCATTACATACTGTGATGCTTATTTTTTTTCAATTTGTTTAGATTTAGTATCACCTAGGGGACATACCTTTGAACATGCTTGTGAGGATTCTTCCAGATAATTTTGGGCAGCCATGACCCACCCTGAATTTATATGGTATTTGCCACCAGTATTGGTCCTGGACTGAATTAAAAAGGGAAAGCAGCTAAGCACCAGCATTCACCTGTCTGCTTCCCAACTAGATACAGTGTGATCAGTTACTTATTATGTACCAGCAGCATGTACTGTGCCTTCCCTGCCTTGGTGGGCCTTATTCTAACTACAGTCTGGATCAATTCACACTTCTTTCAATTGTTTATCAGATACTTTGTCATGGCAACATGAAAGGTAACCAAGGCACATGTGGTTTCATATACACTTGTTTGTAAAATCAAACAGAATGTAAATTACATGTTAACGAAGGACTCAGAAGGTAAAGACAAGAGCAATGCATGTGCCCAGTTCAGTTGCATTGCTTCCACACACCACTGACCCTTACCTCTATTTCCCTGCTGCTTTCTCCTTATTGGGCCCACAGTCATCCCCTTTCCTGGCTTGTGTCTTCTTTTGCCCTCCCTACACTCATTTTGCAATGTCTCAATTTTTTTTTGAGGAACCCTTTGTAGTTTCCTGAATTCTACATATACTTAATATGACTTGAATACTTACTTATATTTTATATGTAGAAACTGATTTACCTATAAGGGGAATATGAAGCATTTATATTCCAGAGCATGGATTGCCTCACTTAATATATTTTCTAGTCTAATCCATTTTACAGCAAATTTTATAATTTCTTTTTTATTCGTGAATAAAATCCCACTGTGCATATATATTTTCATTATCAATTATCTTTTGATGGACATTTATGCTGATTCAGTTTCTTCAGTGTTATAAAAAGAGTGGTAATAAACATGAATATCTAAATATTTCTGTTGCAGGATGTAGAGCCCATATAGTATATACCCAAGATTGTTACAGTTGGGAGATATTAGGTAGGATTATCGTTTGTATTATGAGAAGCCTCAGCACTCATTTACATGGTTTCTGTACTAGTTTGCATCCCTTTGTCCGTGCATCTTCACCAGCATTTATTATCATCTATTTTCTTGATAGTAGCCATTCTGATTAGGGAGAGATGGAATTTGAAAGTGTTTTTTTTTTTTTTTTTTATTAAACTGTTTTTATTATATTTGTGTTTTAATTTTACACATCAGCATGAGTTGCCTGTCCTCCCCCATTCCACCCCCCCCTTCCCCCCCAGTCCCTCCCCTCCATTTCCCATCTCCTCCAGGGCCAAGACTCCCCTGGGGATTCAGCTCAACCTGGTGGATTCAGTACAGGCAGGTCCAGTCCCCTCTTTCCAGGCTGAGCAAAGTGTCCCTGTGTAAGCCCAAGGTTCCAAACAGCCAGCTCATGAACTTAATTGTCATCCCTCTACTGAATAAGGATGTTGAATACTTTGCAAACTATGTATTGGTCATTTGTACTTCTTTTGATAACTGTTCAACTCATTGATCATTTATTGATAGGCAGTTTGGGTTCTGGTGTACAACTTTTACATTTCTTTATATATTCTAGATATTAGTCCATTTTCTTAAGTATAGCTGTCAAAGGAAATTTTCTTTCATTGCGTGGGATATCTGTTCACTTTGTTCATTATTTTGCTGTGTAGAACTTTTTAATTATATGCAATCATATTTGTCAATTCTTGGAACTAATTCCTGTGATATTGGGATTCTATACAGAAAATGCTTGCCAATGATCCAATCCTGAAGTGCTGTAACTGTGTTTTCCTTTAGCACTTTCGGTGGTTTTCATTCTAAATTAAGATCTTTAATCTAGTTTGAATTGACTTTCATGCAGGGTGAGAGAGAGATCTAATTTCATTTGTCTGCAGTAAATGTCTAGTTCTACCAACACATTTATTGAATAAGCTATCTTTTGCCAGCACATGTTTCTCCAAAAAATGTCCATAGCTTGGTGCGCTCAACTGTAGGTTCATGTCTTCTTGTACATTTTATTAGTCTATATGTCTAGAATATGATTCATATATATTCTTCAAAAATGAATTAATTATATGCCAAGAACCCTCTCTTCCCATCCTCTTCCTCCACATCCCCTCCTCTTCTTTCTCTTCTTTCCTTTTTCACTTCCACCTAACCCTTTACCTCTGCCTCTTCCTAATCCTCTAACCCTGCTACTCTTATACACACCTGCTGCCTGTTCTTATTTACTTCAATAAATTTAGCTCCTTCAAATTAATTCAAAACTCCATATTTAGGTGAATTGTATTACAGTTGCCAAAGTGATTCATTCAGATAATGTCCATTTTCTGCATACCTTGGGAAACGGTGAAAATAACTAAAAAATTTATTCAAATACCAGAAGGAATAGCATGTCTCATATATCAGTCAAGCAAAGTAGTAAACTGCACACAGTTTAAGCCAAAGTGATTGTTCCATTTGGAGAAAATTTCCTTACTATTTAGTAGCTTGAAGTTTTTTAGTTATTTGCCATTAATGTATTCACAGAATATTAGTGAATGTGTCTGTATTGCTGAGCACAAGATGGTAACATTGATAAAAAGTATTTCCTGTAATTGATCTGACACTATAGGGAGGGAGTCAATTATGGAAAAAGAAAAATCTATTTGTCGAAGAAGGCAGTAAACATAGGTGTCAATATGGAAGTCAATAAAGTAACGTCAGATCTCAGGAACAGAGCTCTGAAGTACTAAGATTGCCACTGTCAAAACAGACCCCTGTAATGCTGATTATGACAGACAATTTGACTTTGTCTTCTATTATATCCTGGGAAATAGATGGTAAAATGTGGCCTTTGGTTCTAATTACAATCGAAAAGTTTCTTTCCTACTGAACACTCAATAACTTGTCATATCTGCAATTGTCACAAGGCTGAAAGCAATATAACATAGAGCAGGAGACAGACATCAGAGTCAAAATAATTTTGGCAGGTTGAAACACTAGGGAGAAAGCAGCAAGGTGAAATGTGGCTGGATTAAATATGATGGCCTGTATTTAGGAATATACAGATATTTTTCAAGCAGGATGCCGAAAGCAATAATCATTGAGAAAAGTAGGATGATAAATTGGGCTTAATCCAAATGAGGAACTATTTGCATTAAGGCATTGTTAATACAACTTACAGAGAAACTGTAGGCTTATAGAAAACACACACACACACACACACACACACACACACACACACACACACATACACACCATATATGTGACAAGGGATTATAGCCAGGATGCATGAAGAAGAACTGGCAACTCAATAGAAACATTGCAACTTTGGAACATAGGAGAAAATCTGTCAAAAATTGCATAGAGTGAGATAGATATATTAAAAAGTTATAAATTAATTTTGTAGACAATTATAAAATATGAGTGATATACATATATCTGTATTTTTTAAATTTTCATGATATTTATACTTTAAAAATTAAATGTTGATGGAAAATGTATTCTATGATTGTTTAAGCTATTCTAGAAGGGCAATTGACTTATATAATAAAATGTTAAATGTCAAGATACATCAGAGAACATAAAAGTATGTACCAATCTATGGGTGTGTTTATATATGTGTGTGTTGTGCCCTTCTTGTATCTTTGGTGAATAATGAGCAGTGGAAGTTTACCAATGACTTTTTTCCAATGGGTAGAATCAGGAGAGAAGGAAAGCAACTTTTGACTTTGGCTCTTTTTTTTTTTTTTTAATTTTCTGGCTATTCCGCAGTAAATGTGTGCTATTTTGTACTTTCAAAACATTCATTATCTTAATACATACCTCCTCTATTTCCTGTGTTTTTAAAAAGAGACTGAAAACACCAGATTCACCTGTTAGCTAGCATGATTGCAGAAGCATTGAACAACTGTAAAAAGAAAGACGAATTATCTGGTTTTACAAGTAGGTGTTGGGGAGCACCGAGATGAACATCTGTGGAACAGGGAGGGATGTTTGACATGAAGGATGGGAAGTGGAAGGTGTTCCCTGATGTGCCGCCATTTCTTTCATCACAATCCAGGCACACAGCACTCTTTGTTTCTTTGAGTGCAACAGCTGCTTCCGCTCCCACATTCAGGTCTCTGTACATGCTTTTCCCTACCTGATATGTACCAGCACTTCTCTCTCATCTGATCAAATTGTGCTTTTACCTAAGACTTTCCCCCTACTAACTTCCTTATGCCATCTATGGCTCCCTATTATACATTCTCTCAGCATATGACAATGTATAGCATTTAAGAATATTCATAAACTTTATTGAAGGACATCTATCATTATTTCTCCATGCTAGAATGGAAGTCAGTTCCTCATTGTTAAGCAGATAGAGTAGTAAATGATTAATGGAAGGATTTCATGAATATAAGTAAATAAAGTGATTGCATGCATATAAGTAAAACAAAAAAACTCACAGAAGTTGGTTACAGATCTGTCATATTTCCAGTAACAGAAAGATGACAAGATGGTAAGATGAAGAAGTCATTTAAAGGCCTGTATAGCTTCCGTTGACAAGAGATGGGACCAGAAGTGAAGTTTCCAGAAGCATGCCTCAGAAAGAAATTGCACAGTATGTAAAGGGGAGAAAACAGAGTACCATGAGTATCTCTGCTTTTTGTATTCTTCTGCTGCTGATCCCCTTTCATTTTATTCTGTTTGCATATTTTTAGCTTGTTCGGACTTGCACTGGGAATAGGATGTCAGTTTAAGTAGCACTAAATTAACTATGGCCTTGAGCATGTGAAGTAGCGATCTTCTCTAGGACAAGCCTGCTGCTTCAGATCTTGGCAGCTTAAACTTGGCTTGGAGCTTCTCTATTTTTCTGCATGGCCAGGAAGAAGAGAAAACAAACGTCAGAACAGATTCTTAGATAGTACTGTTCCAATACTCAGGAAATGCCAGAAACCCGCCAGCCTTCCTCTTTTCACAGCCATCAGACCCATTATTCTATTTAAGATTAATTCTGCAAGCATTCATTAAATAAATGCCTATGGTTGGAGATGAACAGGGAAGATCTTTGTGCTAATGGAGTTCATGGTTTTGCAAAACTAGAGAAAATATATTTAAGAAAATATTCAGTGATCAAATTAAAGGTGTTACAAATTTTAATAAAAGGGGAGGATAGCACAAGAAAACAAGGGAAGGGATGGTAATGTTGGGTCCTATGAGGGATGCTGTTTTAGTCAATACTTGCAAAAGTGAGTCAGAGTTATAAAGAGTGATGGAAAGGTTTCCAAGAAGAAGCAGCAACATATGAGAGGTAAGACAGAAAAACATTATGGTAGTCAGTGACCTCTGGACAGTTTAGTAATGGTGGAACATTAAAGGAAAAGCTCCATTTGAGGAAGACAGTAAGGACAAGCATTCAGAGCTATTACTGTGGTCCAGATGCCAGAGGAAGTCTGTGACAAAATCAAGATAAGCACATATTTACAAAGACCATCATTTTATCAGCCTAACCAAGCTTATGCTGATAGCCCTACATTTGTCATTTTTTAATTATTACATTTTTATTTGTTCATAGATGTGTGTAGATCAACTTGTGTGTATGTGCATCTGCATGTTGGTGCTTTCAAAGGTCAGAACCATGTGTTGGTTCCCTTGCAACCTGGGAACCTCTTGTCATAGGTGCTGGGGACAGACTTAAGTTCTCAGTAAGCAAGACATGTTACTAAGAGATAAGCCAGTTCTCCAGTCCCAAACCCAGCATTTTCAAAGGTGGTCATTCATTTTTGCTTTGGTTTCCCACCCCCCTGAAAATTCTGAGACTACTGTAGGCTTCCCTTTTCTTATATTTTTAGCATTATTATTTATCAACAGCTGTACAATGATGGAAGCCTTATATTAAGATCCTCCTAACTAAGAAACATTCAAGGTAATGCTGAGAAGTGTTCTCAGAAGCCATGAGTCCTCACATGGATGCTAATGTGCTTTGAAGAACATATCACCAGCAAGACAGGTGGGCACCAGATTAAGACAAAGCATTTGATAGCACGAGGCAATAATACAAGGAAAAGTCTAGCCACAATATGGAAGCAATTGAATGTCAGGGGTAAGCCTCTCCAAACAGGATGTTAGAAGCCATGGAAACACTATTGGAAGTGGAGAATGGAGCCCAAGATGACAGTAGCCCCTTGGAAGAAATCTGCCCACTGGCACTGACAACATTTTCAAAGCCAAGCAGGGGATAGCTCAATGAAAAACATCTAAATCAGGTCAAGCCAGGCCCCTGGCAGCGAGGCAAGTCAGTTGGTGGAGCAGTCACAGTGGATCCAAAGGCAGGATCAGTATATCCAGAGGAACATGAGATGGAAGATATCTATAGTGTGAGTTTCATAGAAGCTCACCAACTGGCAAGGGCAATGCATTTGAACATTACAGGAGAGCAGTGGGTGAATGCCAAGAGATGTGATCTGAACTGTGCCAAGTGAGCAGAGTGGTCTCTGAGGATATCTCAGCTTCCTAACCAACCAAGAGACCTCCAGCAGTGTGAGAGTTGTATACACACTGCCAAGTGTTGCAGGGCAAGGATCACTGTCGTAGGCATGTGGGACACACACAGGGAACAGCTAAGCTACTACACTGAAAGCCAACTTGCACCACCGGCATCCTGTTGTCTGATAGCAAGGAAGAGTTTTACACGAAGAGATGGAGGTTCGCCCTTTCTCTTCCAGTGAGGACATGCTCTTGTACTGAAACTCTGCCTTGCTTTAGAGAATTCATCACGATCAGCCAGGATTCCTTCATCTCTATAGTAAATGTCATCTCTGACTGCAAGTTAGATGTATCATGCTTACAGTGTTTCCTTATGCTACTTTTCCTGTGTTTCCTGCTTGTGTAGCCATCTCAGGAAATGCAGGCTTTGTCCTACTCCTTAATGGATGTGATTTGACCAGCTTTTCAGCCAGGCTTTCCCACACTTTGAGGGTCTAGGCTGCCTACTCTCTATCACTTGCAGCTACAAGAACTTTTCCCAGAATTCTATGAGGACAAAAACCTCTAGGTTATGGCCATTTCAATTTTATCCACTTATTAAATAAAAACTACCTGCACAGTAGGCATAGAATATAATGTTTTCATATTCTCCACTCCAACTCCTACCAGGAAACAAAAAACTATAACTGAATGTAAGCAAAGTAACAATCAGAAAAGTCAAATTGTTTTCCATTATCTGGGTATTTTAAGACCATTTACCCTTTCAAGATCAAATTGCATTGGGGCAGAGGTTAACTTGTTCTCTAAACCAATGAAAATGTTTTAAAAATATGGTCATGATATCTGATTACCTTTAGTACAGCATACAGCAAAGAGTAACCATTTTACTTTCAATACAAGTTCTATGAGAATTTTATAAAATGCATATTGAGCATATTCACATCCTTCTCCTAGCTCCTCCAAGACCCACTACATTCTATACTCACCCAACTTTGTGTCCTATTTTTTTTTTTTTTTTTGTTAACACAGTGAGTCCAAATTTGTGTTTACCAGATACTCTTTTATGTAAAGTCATCTTCTGGAGCATAATTGACTTACCAGGGGCTAAATGCTTACAGAAAACTGACTCTTCCTCCCTAAGAAGTGATAAATTTCCAATAGCTTCTCAGCTAAGAATGAGACTTCTTATATGTCTCCTAGTTCCATGCTTGGGTTTGGCTTAGCATAAGCAAACATATGTCTTGTGGATGTTGTCATAAGAACTGTGAGTTCACATCTGATGCTGCCCTGCTATGTCCAGAAGACACTGGTTATTTTGGTAGTCATTCACCACTTCTTGTTCTTATAAATTTTCTGTCCCCTTTTCCACAAAGATCACTCAGGTTTTGGAGGAGAGACTGTGATATAGATGTCTCAATTAGGTGAACATTACATAGTCTCTTGTATTTGTACTTCAGCCAGTATGGATCTCTATGTTAACTACCATCTAGTATAAATAGAAACTTCCCTGATATGGGCGAGGGAAGCATTAGTGTATGGAGGCAATGATAAATTATAAGAGGTCATATAAATACTGTGTCAGAATAATTGTAGAATAATAGTAGCAGGTTCTCCCCTAGGGTCTATGATCAGTCTAGCCAAAAGTTCTTGGTCCAATAATGGTGCCAAGTATGTGTTTCATCTTGTGGAGCAAGATTTAAATTCAAGTATAAAGTGGTTGGTTATTCCCATGAAACTCAAGTCACTATTGCATCAGTGGTGATGTCTTTTCAGGACAGTCATTACAGGAATTCAAATGGCTCATAGGTGGGTATAATAGATGATTACTTTTCCCTCTCTCTTAGTGAGCACAGAACCTTCTAGCATATAAAAGCTAGCTAGTTTGGATGAAGCTCCCAGACCATTACCAACTTGATTTCTTTAATGCTGTATGTGATGACCAAAGGAAATAATTTTATAGAGTAATAAGTTCATTTCTGTATGTACCAGAGGAAATACTACCTGTCATTGTTTGAAGGAAACTTTCATTTTCCACTGTACCACTTTCTTCTCTTCTTGTTTATCTCTGTTTTTCAGCTACAAATGGAGCATTTATGCTTGCACTTAGTACATGTGCTATATTCTTCTTCTCTACCCATCAATATTATCAGAACATTAGAGCTAGGTTTTGAAGGAGTAATCTCTGAAGAATGTAGATTAATTATAGGATATAAATAAAAAGTGGAATGGTGGCATTTACAACCATGTCTCCAAATGTGAATATCGTATGTAAAATTAAGGCATTTCGTTGAGTCTAAACAAGGGACTGTCTTAAGACAATACGATATTCCTGGACCAGCAAGATTCATGTTATGTTGTAAGACTAGATAGGTTAACTCTCATGAATGAAATAAAGTCCAATTCAGGTCAATTCAGATAGAGTCACAGTCAAATGGACAAATACTAAGTATCAAGAACAGAAAGAAAATTGTCCTAACTGAGATTGTAAGAATGGGTTTTGAGGAGTTCAGAAGATTATGATCTACCCACTGAAGACCCTTTTCTTTATTTGTACTCCTTTTCCTCCGTCTTCTATCCAATTTCCTCTTGTGAGCTGACAAAGCCATCATATAAAAGACAGAATTTCAAGTTAGAAATCTTAAGTCCCTCTCTGTGTCTCTAAGAGCTTAGGTAACGTGAAGTATAATCGTATTTGCCTCACAGTATCCTAATGTGAAATTGCAAACCATAGGCAGGATATTGAGTTTATAAATGATGTATTTTAAGAGCCTCACAACTGCTTTCCATTACACTAACATGGAGGCTAACACACCATCATTCTCCACTCCATTCTCTGATCTCCCCAAACCTTGCCACAATCATAGCCTCATCTTATCACACTTGACAAACTAAGCTCCCACTCTAATTTTATTTCTAATTCCAATCCACCTAAGCTCTCTTGAGCTCTAGAAACTATCTCCCAGGATGATCAGAATCAGTGTAAATGGCACAGAGAAACATGTCTTGTTCATTGTGACTATCCCAACAAACTTTGAAGTAAGAGCATGAGGAAATCCACTGGGCTTCTCTTTTCTCAGTGTCCATTGTAGGTTTTAACTCTGACTTTCAGGATCACTGAATATGATGTAAGTTTGCTGAAGTGTTCAAAAACAAATGAGTGAAGAAAGAACTCTGAAGGTGATGATTCAAAGAACCCATTTTGTGGGCCTGCTACGAAAATGCACAATATATATAAAGAATTTATATAATTCTTTAAAATATGATACCCTACTTAAAATTATCTAATAATCTCTAGACACTAAGAAGTAAATCAACATTCTCTAAAACATTTTCTCATTGGCCTTCTATAAAATACTTTGTCATTGCCCTTCTATAAAACAATTTGTAATTAGCCTTCTCTAAAACATTTTGTCATTAGCCTTCTATAAAACACTTTCTCATTGGCCTTCTGTAAAACACTTTCTCATTGGCCTTCCCACACCTCTGCAGAGTCAGTAGTTCTCAGATCTCCCAGTAGTTCCCTCATACCAAACTTCATTCTGTCCCTTAAATGTTCCCTGGTCCTCTCCTCTCTGGGCACGTTTTTCCCTAGAGTAACCCCTAGGATCTCTCATTTATCATCTATCTCCTATTCATCTCCTTGGATACTACCATTTACCGTTCCTGGTTCCAGCTACCAAAGCATGTTTTTCCTCTATAGTACAGATAGCGCTCTCCAATATAGTACTCATATTCTCCTAGAGAAGAAAAAAAACCGTCTGTGTGCTGTCCCTGTGATCACTGAAGAACTGAGTCTGTGTGCACATCTTGATCAGGAAAGACAAGACTTTGTTCACCTCTCCTAGGGATGTAAGAGGTATTTTTGATTGCTAAGGCCATGCGGACAAGAAAAGTTGTGACAAAACAAACCAGGATCATGAGATTATTAACTAATCCTATCTTGAATATAAAATCAGAGTGCTTTGTGCAAAATGCCCTTGTGATTGAATTTTGTCTCTCATGTCTGAATGTTTGTTCACTGTGATTAAAAAATGTAATTAATGAATTACAAGAAGGAAAGAAAAAAAGAGTATTCCCCATTCTCTCTAGATTCCTTAGATTCTCTAGACTCAAAAAGAGTATTTGGAGAAAAACAGGCATTCGGGACACAGCAGTTTACTGCACAAGTGTTAAAATCACATTGGAAAATATGACATAACAAAATTATTGATAAAGTTAAAATGTTGTTCTAGTATTTACACTTGAAAAAATGTTTTCATTTCATTACAAAATACAAATTATTCTTTCCCTCATTTCTGTTCATTTTAAGCTATAAATTACTTTCACTCAAACACCAAAGAGCATTAACTCAGGTTCATAAAACATAAACCTCTTAATGTACCATCACAAACACACACACACACACACACACACACACACACACACACACACACACACAAACACACACACACACAAAATGGTACCTTACAATGTGATAAATAAAACTGACCAAGGTCAAATGCTATTGTTAGCTCTGGAAAGTAGAAAGGAAAGATTAAAAATAAGAAATACCAACATGAGGCTAGAAATTAGCTTTCATATACCCCACAGTCCTTTTAGTGAAAGAAGCCTCAACAATACTAAACAAAATATTGGAACACACACATGCACAATCACATGGGGCTAAGAAAGATTAGCAGTGATTGACACTCATTCGCAGGGAACCACTACTTTGACTTGATCACCTGCAGTTTTAGAAGGATGCTAATACAGATGGGATACTTCAGGACCCCTCTCTTATCTGTAGAACCTCTTGCTATAGGGCTGTAAACCTACTTGAAACATTTCTTTGGTATTCTCCTTAAGACATGGTAATCCCTTTCACCCCTAGGGACAGCACAAACCTCATCCTGACACTATCTCCAAAGAGTCACTTTGCATTTTCTATCTACCTCAGATTTATCTCACCTGAGGAGCTAACTCAAATACAGGGCCTATGCGTGCAGTCTCAGAGGCAAATGGGTTTGAGCAAAGCCGGTTTGCTCACTGCTGTGATTGTCAGTTTGTTTTATTTTCACTCCATATAATGTACATTCAGCATGTTTATAGCAGCAGGAAGCTAGGTTTCGATATCACTGCACTTGGGACCTTCATTCTCATGAGTACTGAAGTTTTCTGACATTGGTCATTCCACCCTGTTAGACCCCTTTCCCACCTGTAGCAGGTTGCATCATTTATAAAACACCATTATAGCATGAAATAACACACATAATTTTAAGTTGGAGGGCATTGTCACCTTCCACTTCCAGTCCCTGGGGAAGGCTGCAACCAAATCAGTATCATTGGCCCCCACAACTCAGAAGAGCTTTCCTGCAGCTTCTTCTGGAGGGAGTGAAATCTGCTTAGAGTACCGTGTAAATTCATGGCAAGAAGCAATAAAGGTGAGTTTTATACATTCCCATTATTGCTTCTACGTCTTTGCAATAATGTTTATTGACATGTTTGAATGGAGCACAAGCTGCAGTTCGGTTCAACTGCCTGTGAAAATGGGACATTTGTCAAGAAACAAACCTCGCAGATTTTAGTGGCTCTGACAGAGGATATTAGAGAGGATATTGATGGAAAAAAAGAGAGTGTAGGCAGGCCCAGGGGGAGAGTGTTAAAGAATGTAGTCAGTGCAGATGCTGACAGTGGAGAAAAAGGGAATGGCTGAGGATGTAAAATTGAACACTAAACACATTGAGTGAGGACCAGTTGCCTTGCAGCATATGCACTTGCTTGGGGAGCACTTATAAAAGCCTCCTTTGTCCCCAAAAGTGGCCTCCACAGTGATGCTTTCATCCAGGAAGGGGCTCTCACTTTGCCTTATTCCCCTCCACTGTGTATCTCCACAGATAATCTTATTCTTGGAGTATGTGTAACACTCTGTTCTCTAGTGTGTTCATGAGCTAAAAGGTGAGTGATAGTTATCAGATAGTGCACTGTTGGTGACTAAACGCTCCCCAGACTGTCCCAGGGACTACCATGGTGGATATGAGGCAGGGTATCAGTTGCAGGGTGAGAACAGACATTTCTTTTAAAGATATGATTTAATTCACAGAGCTCATTGCATTCATTAATAAAATAGAGAAGCCCACACATATCGAGTGACAAAATTTCCTATTGGGATCATTTATATCTCCAGTCGTAATCTACCTAAGCTATTACAAAAAAAAAATCCTGTTGAGGCTAGGTAGACATTTAATACATGCATACTCTCATCCTGAATGCAAAAGCATATTAAGTGCTCAAAGCAATAAGAAGAAACCAAAGATAGCATTTATCTTTCCCTTGTTGAGGTCAGCACTCCAGTCTTATTGGTCCCTGTGGTTGCAACACAGGCATCCTCAGCACCCAGACTTTCATTGCCTGTGCATAAGTTTCAAAGCCCATCCTTGGAAGTCAAATCTGCTTCTTAGCCCTAAAAGCTTAGCCATATATCATTAACTAACAAATTTTGCTCAGCAGAGTGTTTTTCTTTCCATGATATACAGTAACAGGAAATGTAGACGAAAGAATGAACCAATGAAAACAGTATGCCTATGGTGTAGGAATAAAGTGTTTTCTTCTGAAGTCATCCCCAACTTTTCTTAAGAGTCAAAGGCAATCAACGTGCATCGTGACATTCCTTTCTGCCATCCAGGAGTTAATAAAATTCTCATATAGTGATTTTACTCCAATCCTGTGAGAATGTACTTTTCCCAATAAATTTCCATCTGCTCTCTTTCTCCTCCATCTCTAAGCCCACAGCTTAGCATTTCATTTCAGACTCGCAAAAGCCTTGGGAATCTTTGCTATCTTTGCCTTCTCAGAGCTCTTAGTAAGTAAATCAAACCTGCCTTCCTGATACCATACTCTACATTTTGCAGGCAGGCTCTCAGAGTTTGAGAGGGGAGCTTATCATCCTGTGGGCAGAAAGACACTTGGAAAACACACAGCTTAATGATGACAGCCAAGATCTAGTCTCATATTTTTGTTGTTGTTCTTCATGAATGCTACAGTACTAACAAAGTTCTAACAGTGTGTTGATTATCAAGATAACACTGTCATGCTTTTTCTCTTTTTTCAGGACCCATCCCCTCCTAATGATAAATACTGTAGCATCTTCTTACCTTGATGTCATTGATATTCAACTTTGATTTTGTCTTTACAAATAGAAATGCTCTTTTAATGAATATTTGCACGTCTCTACTAATGCTTATTTTGGAAGGCTCATGTATTGCAATATGTGCACTTGTGTATTATGGAGGGAATGCAAGATGGAAAACAGAAGATTGTGAGAAAAATGGCTAGGAGTGAAGGAGAAAGAGAAAGAGTTAGAGGAGGGAAGACCAGAGAGGGGGAATGAAAGAACAGGAGAAATAAGCAGGGAAAAAAGGGAAGGGGTAGACAGAATGAAAATGAATGAGTTGATCAGAAATTACCTGGCTCAGAAAAAGTAATTTACTGATAAATTATTATCCATTTAAAGGTGACCAGTGTCAGCAAAAGCAGCCCTAAATTAATCTGTCTGCCGATCACTCCAGATCTCACACAGGATAGAAGGCAAGTCAGCTCAGCTATGTCACAGAGTCTTTCATAAACTGTAATAAATTGTCATAGATTTCATTTCACATCTCAGCAATTCTGGCCAGAACATGATGAGCAGAAAAAGGTGGGGGACTGAGTGCAAACATTGAAAAGGATTGAATCAGAATGGGGGGGGGGGAGAAAAGTGCCCACCCTCACTCCATGGGGGTACTTTTACATAAGAGCTCAAACATCCAGATTGCAAAGATCACAGAGACAAGATTCACCAGTGTGATGTGACAAGGGCATGACTAGGAAGCAGAAGGGACAGCCCTGACAATGCTGTGAGAAATCCTTCTGCAAGTCTTTGAGAAACAGAGATGCTACCTAGAAACTTAGCAGGAAAAAAATGAAGTTAAATGAACACATGGCCTCATTGAGGGTAAATAACTCTATAACTACAGATCTGTAAGCCAACAGCTTTCCTAATAGGAAGCAGCCAGGCTGAAAAGGCAGTAAGCTTTCAAAGTGCTGGTGATGTAGTGGCCATGGAGGATGGTGAGCATGCCTTCAGGAAACACTACAGTCAGTCACTAGTGGGGTAGAAACAAGTGCAAAGTGCTTGAGAAACTGACAGAAGAACATAGCTTGTGATGTTGAGCAATATTATTGTTGTAGCACTTTGTTTCATTATTAATGTGTCAGTTTTCCTTAGGAATTTGTTAAATTGCTTACACCTCAACACTGAAAAACTTCTTTGCCTCTTGGCTTTCTTATTGAAAACAATCCAGCCCTTGTAATTAGTAATAAAAAATAAACACTCTGCATGTTTGATATCTGAGGCTATTACATATTTTACCATGTCATTACTCTAATAACTTGGTATGAGCAACTAATTATAATTATTATTTGGCAGTTACATGAACTCTCCTTTGGAAGACAGCTTTGAAGGTATTGACAAATACTCAGTTCTTATTTTTTGGTTAAATAAAGAGATCAACACTAAATGGTAGGGTACTAACTAGCTCTCACATTTGATTTTTATGTATTATGTGTGATAAATATTAAAATATGGTTTATAATATTTTATTTTCATTTAATATTACCTACAAAGACATATGGAAAGAATAGTATTTTTCATCCATTCTTTATACAGCCTGAGCGGTTCCTCAAGATGCACAAACTATTAGTGTTTCCTTTCACTAAACCTGAGCACTAAAGTCTGTGAGTGTTCAATACAGAAGCAATTCTAGTATGCGTGGCCCTAGGTTTCTTTTCTAATTGCTATCCATACTGGCAGCCGATATCTGCCAGAAGTTTCTGGTCTAGGTAACTTTAATTAAGCTACCATAATAGAATTAAAAATGCCTTAATTTATCAATCAGTATTATGAATGACTGAAGTTAAGAGTTTGATTCTTGTAGTAAACTTCCTCTACTTAATTAATGAAGGAACTATTACATTATGAACATATCATTAGGTTGGTCAGTCCCAATCAAGAAGTACCTGGGAAGATAGTCTTAGAGAGGAGTTTTATGTAGATCAGGGTAGCCTGGGGGCATATCTGTAGGGTACTGTCTCAATTGCCTTAATTAATGTGATGAGACCCAGCATACAAGTGGGTGGCATCATCCCCTAAGTTTGGAGAGTAAAGAAAGTGAGCTGAAAAAAAGAAGCCAGCAAGACTTTGACAGTGGCTATGATGTCACTAGCTCTATCAGGCTTTGGCCACCATGAATTCTCTGCAAAGCTGGTAACCTGGAATTGTAAGTGACAAGAAAGCATCTCTCCCTTTCTGTCAGGATAGCTTATCACAGCAACAGAAATGATATTCAAACAATCAGCACTAAAAATGTCCTCACAAGTCTTGGTGGAATGTTTAGAAAAAAATGTTAAATTTAATCTAAATCATGTTGAAACTTTTAATATATATATGAGAATAAAATATATACATACTTTTAAAATGGTACAATTAATTACCTTAATTGTAAATTTTTGAATTTTTTTTTTTCACTGTGGTTGGTGTAACCATTTAGCAACTGGAATTTTACAGGACATTTTTATGTATGTATTGTGATCTTCCATGTCTAGCACATAAAATGATTATGATTTATTTTGTTCTCTATTTAATACTAGACAAAAAGCTGCATTTACATTGGGTCAAGCTGGACAGAAAAAGCCCTTGGTACAATGGGAACAAGATATAAAGCCTTTGGGAGTACAGATAACACAGTGTACCCACAGCCTCTGCTTAATCTAGCTGCCTCATGCTTTAGGCAATGTTACCAGTTGCCTGTAAATAGCCAATTTATCCATCATTTGGTATCTATATGTTTTTTCTTTGGAGAAGTGCAAAGGCACCTTAGAGTACTTATTAAAGCATTCAAGAACCCATTGCAAACAAGGTTGAAAGGTTGAACCCATCACAACAAAGTTAAAGTTGTTCTCTGACCTCCACATGTGTACTGTAGCATGAGATCATCTAAACTCAGACACATGGACTAACCCACACAGGAATAATTAATTACATACATACATAATACATATCAAATAAACAAACAAACAAACATTAAATTAAACAAATTAAATACATATTAAGTTAAATAAAAATGTAAACATATAAAGTATTTATACTCCTAAGCACAAATTTGATTCTAGTATAGCATGAATTGTTTTTGATAATTTTCATATTATATCTTAAGTATATTCCACATAACAGTACAAGACTTTATTGCATCCCTTCTCTTAAACTTTCCTTTCTGCTACTGACAAATAATATTTGTGACTCTCAGGCTCCACTCAGACCTGCATTGCCTAAATACCCATTGCAGCAGGTTAATGTGTGTGTGTGTGTGTGTGTCTGTGTGTGTCTGTGTGTGTGGTGTGTTTCCTGTGCATGACCTGCATCAATTTTACCTAGTTAGTAAGTTCATAAAAGTAAAATTGATCTGAAAGTAATTGGCTTATTTATTTATTTATTTATTTCTCCGTTGAAGTAGTTGAAACTCAAAGTTTTGATTGAAGTGATTTTGGAGTCAATTAATTACAAAGCTCTTCTCCTACCTGATGCCCTATAAGGAAAAAAAAAAAAAACTCAGTGATGTTCGCAAGGCTGCATAAATATAACTTTGGGTTAAACTGCAAACTATTTTGGGAGAGTTATGAGGAACACTGAAAAGGGTTAGAAGAGACATGTTCTACTATCCTCATTTTTCGAAGAAGATAAACATAGTAGTTCAGCAGCACTCAATAGTCACTGACAGAGATGCATAGTTGCTTCAAGAAATATCACCTGGTGGTTAAGGAAAAAGCCAGGCGCTTCTTTCTCTTCCATCATCTGGTTTACAGTGCTTGGATTTGTAGCCACAGTTTCATCCATTGCCAAAGACTCCATACTGCACACTGTCATTCACACTGCCAGACTGCAACGTCTGCCAGGATTTATGGCTACCACGCTGCTTGCTCATTGCTAAGAGCAGATGGCTGGGCTGAGGGACAGCAGATTGCTTAAGGGCAGAGGCAAGGGTGTGGAGGAAGACAGAATATGGTAGCCACAGGGACAGGCTTCATTCTCAAATGAGCCTGGGCAAGAGTAGTTGGAGGTGTGTTGTGGCTCTCTTCCTTATGAGCTTTCATTAGAACTAAGATTTATAGTTAGAGTCAGGAAGTTTATAAACTCCTGAAACTGAGTATAAAATCTTGAGAAATATTTTAAACCCTGTTTTGTTTTGTTTTTCATAGTTGTCAGGCTGCTTAGATATTGTCATTGGACCATGACCTGCCATATTCTGCTTAAAACATGGTATGGTTATCCCTACTATCTTTAAGACATGGATTAATCTTTTGGAATATTCTGTATCTTCAATTATTTATACTTAGAGAGTCACACATTTCTCAGAATATACACAAAGAGAAAGTAGTTTTGATCAAGAACAAATGACAGTGAAACTATCGCAATAAATTATTAAGCATCTATGACATGAATCTTAACAAGAAGTTTTATTGGTAGCTGTAGTGGTTAGCTGTTCCAGCTTTGACCTTGAAGCACTAGCCCAGTGAGGCAGCCTGTAACTGCCATATCTACCTAGGACCTGCCCCTGGGGCATGGCGAGGACAGGAGCCCTTAAGACCCAAGATATGGACAACTGGCTCTCTTGGTTTCTCGTGATCCTGGGTGCTGGATGGTAGACCAAGAAGAGTTCTCCAGAGAACCCCACTGGACTATACCTCATCTCTCCCAGACCCTGTAACCAAGTCCTTTACTATTGTTGAAATTATTAAGGCCACTCCATGTGGTTAAAAGGGAGGTTTATTTTGTGGGTTAACTTACAAGTGAAGGGATAGGTAACAGGGTCTGGGAAAGGAGTGGTACAGTCCAGCAGTGTTCTCTGGAGAACTCTGTTCATCTACCTCCAGCATCCAGGGTCCAGGGTCCAGGGTCCAGGAACCACGAGAGCCTGCGCATCCAGATCTCAGGTCTTCAGCGTCCTCTCAGCCCTGCCTTGTAGGCATGACCTTTATCAAAGCCTTAATGGGGATTGGACCTTCCAGATCAAAGCTGGAATGGCTACCCACTACACTTTGTTAGCTGTAAGTTACCCCAAAATAAACATCCTTTTTAACTGCATGGAGTTGCCTTGTTAATCCCCACAATAGGTAGCCTCAAGATGGGATACTCAGGGTGATGTCATTTTAGACAGAAATCAAAAAGGAAAGTGGGAGTCAGTTTAAATGAGTTAAATTCCCAGTGCACCATTATGAACACCTGACCTACTCTGTACTACCTTCCTCGACTTCATGAACTACAGTTATTGTAGCCCTCACTCTTCCCTGTGGCAATGATGCTCAAAGTCAATTATAAATTTCTCCAGCCAGGCACTACCAATGTCTACATGATTATTCCAGTTTCTAGATTGTGGCTTCTCTGAAGATAGGATTTTCCCCCTTAATTCGTGTTTTAATCCTGAGTACCCAATATATAACATATTCACTAAAGGAGATTGAATGATGTACAAAACATTTCTGACAACTTCAATGATAGATAATGATGAGATAGGACTATAGTTGCTGTAAACACTCAGCTATAGCCCCTGTTCAAGCATTGACCATTCACATATGACTTAGTTTTAGTCAGGCCACAGGGCTATCACAGCTATACTGATGCAATGGGAAGATAAAGAAGGAAGGATGAAAAGATAACAAATGATGCAATGATACTTGTAGCTCAGATCTTTACCTCCCTTTCTTCCCTCTCTGTCTTCTCTTCCTAACTTCCTTTCTTTCCTCTTTTTCTTTCTTTCTTTTTAGTGTTCTGTAAAATATGCTGTATTATTTGACAATTTGATTTAAAGAATATATATATATTGCATTTCTATTTCTAAAGGTAGCCTATTTGGTTTTTCATATGAACAAACTCAAGGCCAAAGAAGGGAAGTAACTTGTCTAATGTCAGCCAGTGAGTTGGTGACAACATCCAGAAGCAGTTTCAAGTCTCTGGAATTTGTCTTCCCATAATATCAAGCTGCTACAGTGTTTTAATCTACATCCCAAAATGCAATAAAATAAACATCAATGATAATGATAACACTAATATTGTCAAGCCTTTTGAAGCATTCTAAACTGTGCTAGTTAATTGAACAAATCTCCCTGGTTCTGCATCTTCCCACAGGAGTTTTGAGGTTTTAACATTTCCAAGAATAGAATAAATCCAGGATAATAAAGATGTGGCAGAAAAACAAACACTGTGCTTAGGGGGTTAGCAAACCAGATTGAGTACAGTAAAGGGTACACTGAAGATAATGCATAATTGGTAAATCAGAATGACAAGGCTGGTTTTCCTCCCCATCTGTGTCTGTTGGCATGGATTCTCCTACTGCCTTTCTGCACTGTCTGAGAAGAAGGTCTACAGTGTGTTCCACTATCTCTGTACTTATAGAGGCAAGGCCAATTTATGCCCCATCCACAGGATGGGACAGGGCAATTCCCACCACTGGAATGAGCAACTGGAAAGAAGAGAGAAATATTATAGACACTGTAAATTCAGCCATCCCATTAAGTCTAGACCAGCGTTCTAAACAAGTATCCATAGTCTTAACGTGTAGTGTTTGGAATATATATGGAGCCGTGTTGGTTATCACAGTAACAGAGGATTTCTGTTGATGAAAGGCTAGGTAGGTGCTTTGCAAAGTGGAGATATTTTTACACAAAAATAAGTTGCCTCCTATAAATACAAATACAAAAATAACCTTTCTCTTAACAGTCACTGAGAGTATTCTAAACTTGTAGTACCTCAGACAACAGAAGAAAAGCCAAGAAGCCTATGTTAAACTTCAAGTGTTAGAGAGCTCCCAAGACTTTCCTTAAACGGAGTTGATAAGTTCTGGGAATACACACACACACACACACACACACACACACACACACACACACACACACACATCACTCATGTTTCCTTGGTGTTGATGTGGGTACTGAATGGTGGAATAAAGGTGTTGTGGATAAGCTTTCTTCTTTATAGTAAAATAACATTTCAAATCACAGAAATTTCCCTATTTTCAAGATAGAAATTCTAGTAAGTTAAAACCTTTCAAGAGAGTGGGGTGATGTGGGTTCCATTCCTGAAATAAAGTGGCAGGGGATAAGCAGAACAATGCAGAACATAAAATGTAGACTCCTCCACTTTATAGTGACAGCCCATTTAAAACGAAAATCTTGGCTTCTGAAACAAGGGATTTAGCATTGTGCCACATTTTCCCAGAGCATCTTTCTGAAGTCTGGTCTGCCTCTGTGAAGTACACACAATTTCTTGTGAAAAGTACCAATCCTCTCTATTATTTACATCATAACGATAGCCCCTCCTATATTTGTGAAGACTATGTTCCGTTTCCAAACTCAGTCCACCAGACTTACCTTTTCATAGTTTTAGATGTTTTGTTTTATTTTTTATTTTTCTAATTCTATCCCCAAAGCCCTTACCGAGGAACCACTCTTTCATAGAATTCTTATGGGTTATACAATAGCAAATTGTTCATGCATGTGACTATTCATTGTCAGGTCCTATGCAGTAGATAGCAAGGAGTGTAAATTGATACACTGAGTGATAATGTATCTTCAAATGGTTTATATGCCAGCTGAAAGAAATAATTATGATTTTTAGGAAAGGCTTACAAAGTCTCAACTGTTCTGGAAATACTGTGAACAATCTCTTGGAACAGTGGGGAAGAGGAAGAAAAAAATGCATATGGAATAAACCATGGGCTGAGAGTGTACATTTCTTCATCTCCCATCCTCTACAGCTTCATTTTCCATTTCTTTATTCTTACAACCTCTACATCTACAGACAATGGTCTTCCCACATTCCTGTCATTGCAATCTGTGTCATGCCATTCTTAACAAAATTATATATTCCTTTGAGTTGTTATGTACTTCCATCATTCATGTATCTTCTGTCTAGTGGGGCAGATGGTGATTCCCTTGAGTATATAAGCCACAATCTCTAAATTTTTGTCTAGAGATCAGACACATACCACCTAACAGTTTCATGGCTTATTAAATACAAATGAGCATTGATGAGAGTGAATTGAAGCTGCTAATGCCAATATAGTTTGCTCACATTGCACCCACCACAAATACACTGGCATTTAGCATATTATCTTCCACAATATAGACACTAGGTAAATACTTTTTAAGAGTGAGTCATCTATGGCACTTGCCTGTTTCTGTATTGGCTTCCAGGAAGAGACATTACTTCTGGATAATATGTCACTTTCAGGGGAGCAATCTGTAATTTTCTGCTCAAAATGTGGCTCTCTAATAATGGAGGCCACGGGACCTCCATTATCTTGCCCTAAACTGACCCCTTTTAATGCTATGGCAAGGGATTAATCAAGGTTGTCCTTTTTCAAGTAGCTGTGACTTGTTAAGAGAGCATGCATTGCTCTGCCTTTTGTTGGAGTTTTAAAGAAGCTGATATTGCTCTGATGTCTCTGGTCCCACTTTCAGTCAAGGCTGGGAGACATCTTCCTTCATTCATGATCCACATATTTGGGCTACTTATTCTTGTTATTTGTTACTATCTCATGCCTTTTTGTAAATCTCCAAAAGAGTTAAGTCCTGTTTATTCAGATGTCCTAATTTTCATTTCTGGAGTAAACACAGTGCCCAGTGCAGAAGCAGGGATCAGCACTCAATGAATATGTTTTAAATGAATAAATGACAAGCCATCTAATGAGACTGAAATCTTAAGTTGCTTGTGCATATCGACTCCTGATTCAGTTATGTGCATTTCTAACATGAATTCTTTTCTTCTAGGCTCTATCACATGGAAGCACCAATCACAGAATAATAGGGTTTGGACCTCATAATTTTCTGCATTTCAGATTTCTTCACTGTCTGCAGAGCTAAACTCACCTATTCTTTTCTTGATTCACTACCAGTAAAGCAAGTGTTTGACAATACATGGTTCATTCTCATGAACTAGAATTTAGAACAATGAGATGACCTTATTTCCTTGACTGTATGTTGGTGACACTTGCATCTCTAAGGGAGGACAACGCAGAATGTTTCAATTAGTAAAGTTTATGTCTTAGTTATTGTTTTTCACTTCCATTCTGTTCAGGGCTTCCAGAAATCATAGTTGAAGAAACCAATACCCAGGGTTAGGATCTTTGAAGGTCTAAGACCAGCGCTGCTATTTCCGGAGCTAAGAGTTCATGCTTTTTCTGATCTGCTCTTTCTATGACCAAGTTCTTGTTGGCAATTAGTTCAGGAGAAAGACCTTAAGATTGAGAAACATAAAACAGCCACTGTGTCATCTGCAATTCATCCAGAGAATCTGTTATGTGAGTGCACATATATTTAAATACTAGAAAGGCATCTTTTCAAATGAGTATCAAAATGACAAATAATCCAAGCCAGAGAAAAATGCCCCAACGTTTCCCTATCTCCCTTTTCTCATTATGGAGATAAATCCCAGATGATTCTGTAGACAGCAGAAGAGGTAGGAAAAAATCGCAGCAATCACAGCCACAAAGGCAAGAGATATGTCTGCAGAAACCCTCTGGCTGCAGGCTTGGGAACCTGTGGTCGCCTTTATGATGGCCAGTTCAGAGTAACATGGCATACTGAATCAGGAGACAGAAGCTTGGGAGGGGGCCCTGAGAGGCTGTTTACTTTGTGGTTTTCTCTCCTGATAGCTTGAACTTCAAGGGATTTTGAAGTAGGATTCAGATTAATGTTCCCAAGCAAAGCCGGCTCACACAAAGTATCCAGCTCACTTATGTATGTAAAACTACACAGAGACTTTCAGGAAAATAAGCTCTCTAGGGAGACTCCAAGTCTCACTGCCAGAAAACACTGCAGTCGCTAGCCAGCCAGAAGAAATGCCAGTGCTAATGAATCTTTCCCTGGTTATGACCAGAATGTCAAAACATAGAGGGCTTTGGAAAAGAGGACCAAGGACCAACTGGGCTATAGGGAGATTCTGAGACCAGACTTTTACAAAGAAAATTGGGTGGGCTTGCTTCTTCCACAGATCTCCAGAGAGAAGGGGGTGTTATATGTGATTACGAGAATGTGACCCAGTTACATGAGCCACATGGTTGACTTTCTACTGGGATACCTGACAACTAGAACCAGGATAGGCCAGCACTAGACAGTGCCCAGTCACCCATCTGCCATGCTATTTAAATTCAAGTTTGTGTGTTGCCTCTGAGAAGTGGTGTAGACAGAATGAGCACTATCACTTCGAGTACTTCATCTGCATAAATCACTGTCCATTGCATTCATTCCTAGTGACAGATTAATTCCTTTTTCAGGTTTTGCTTAAGAGTGTATCGTAGAATACTAATACTGTTCCCTAGAGAAAGGAGGGAAGGAGGAAGTGGGAGGGAAAAGAGAGGAGAGGGCACCCTCCAATGTCCATCTCAGCACAATGAAAACTAGGACGACAGTATGCTAAATGCGGAGGGAGGAAGAGGACTTGCTGACATTCCCCAGCAGAGGAGGTTCATGTGAAAATTGAGTTGTAGGGTGTAGACAGTGGGCAAAAATCACAGCCACTCATGTTGTGTTTCTGTACTAGAACAGCTATAGGATAAAGTGAGACACTGATAGTTGTTCTACAGCTCAGCTTTAGTCCATTCTCACTGTCTCCTTTTAAGCAGGTAAGGGATGCAATTCATGGAGAAAAGACAAGAGCATATGATTTGAAGTCACTTGATTTAGAGATGTAAAGATGATTTCCCCAAAGCATTCTTTAAAACAGTCTTGAGAGATACATGTCACATCTGTAGAACTCTAAGCAGAGAGGGGAGGCAGGGGGGAGGGGAACATTTTACCTCTCAGAACCAGCTCCTCCCTGGGCATCTTTCTGAGTCTACACCTGAAAAATGACTGTGATGGTATTTGCAGTTTATCAAGTCTTCCAGCAGAGGTGTCAGGCACAAAGAACTCGCTTGTCACTCCAACATTTCTTGGCATTTGCTAACCACAGCAAGGAATGGAGGGCAGAGGGAATACAGAATTCAGTAGCACAGGTGCAGCAGCTGGGGAGGGGCAGAGAGTTAGCTGTCACTTTGAGGAAAACTCCATTTCATTTTGTGATTAGGACGGAATGAAAGTTAAACTATGTGGGCCAGCCCTGGCCAGCCTCCTGCCAAGGCTGCGAGGAATCATCAGAGATCTTCTCTGTGTAGTGAAGGGTTACAGCTGCCGCTTTTTTAGGATCAGCTCACTTCCCTTTTGGCTACCAGGAGAGGCCACCACATGCTGGTGAGGTCTAAGTTCACAGCTATGGTGAACTTGATGAAATGGGCCTTTCTACATCATAGACCTCTGGTAAACCTGAACTTTGGCCTTTCTCTACCTGCATGGCCGCTTCATAGCTTATGGACCTCACTCCTAACCAATGCTACAACATTCTCCACCTACACCACACCCTAGTAAATCCACCTGCTGCTCACAGTTGAGTCAGATCCCTCTTGTCTGTGTGGTTGCTGTGCCTAGTTTCCTTGTGTGTTTGATTTTTCCCAGGATGATAAATCCCTCAAGAGTATGGGCAGAATTGCTTTGCATATTTAACACACACTACTAAAAATAACCTATGTGCCATGTGTGGAGGACTCATGTATATCTTTAGAAAATAAAGATAAAAGATTTCTAAGCACATTCTTTATAACATGACTGAAATAGAGATACAATGTAATTTTCAGATTTTATAGGCATGGGACTGCCATTCTCTCCCTTTCTTCCCCTTTCTGAGTGTACATGTGTGTGTGTGTGTGTGTGTGTGTGTGTGTGTGTGTGTGTGTGTGTGTAATGTGTGTATGGCTCTTTTATCAATGTAAAATATTAAATATTATCTTATGTAAGCTTCAACTAAACACAGTAGTAATTGTGACTCTTTCCATTCAACTAAGTCAGCAGTGTGTATTAAAAAGAAGGAATATCTTTTCCCATTCTATAGGCTGTCGCTTTGTCTTGTTGACTGTGTCCTTTGCTCTACAAAAGCTTCTCAGTATCAAGAGGTCCGACTGATTAATTGTTTCTCTCAGTGTCTGTGCTACTGGTGTTATAGTTAGGAAGTGATTTCCGGTGCCAATGCGTTCAAGACTACTTGCTACTTTGGAAAAAGCACGGGAACAAATAACCAAACTAGTAGAAATACATGAACTATGAACCAATAGCTGAGGAGACCCCATGGAACTGGATCAGGCCCTCTGGATAAGTGAGACAGTGGATTAGCTTGAACTGTTTGGGAGCCCCCCAGGCAGTGGGATCAGGACCTGTCTTTAGTGCATGAGCTGGCTTTTTGGAGCCTGGTATCTATTCTGGGACACTTTGCTCAGCCTAGGTGAAGGGAGGAGGGGACTGGACCTGACTCTACTGAATCTATCAGGCAGAGCTGAATACTCAGGGGAGTCCTTGCCCTGGAGGAGATGGGAATGGGGGGGGGCGTGAATTAGGGGGAAGGCGGGGGTGGTGGTGGTGGTGGGAGAAGGGAGGACAGGAGAATCTGTGGCTGATATGTAAAATTAAATTAAATTATAAATTTTTTACAAACAAGAAATTAGACATCAAAATGCCCAACAGTCCAATTAAGAAATGGGCTATAGAACTAAACAGAGAATTCTCAACGGAGGAAGTTCAAATGGCTGAAAGACATTTAAGGAATTGCTCAACATCCCTAATCATCCGGGAAATGCAAATCAAAATGACTCTGAGATACCACCTTACACCTGTCAGAATGGCTAAGATCAAAAACACAGAAGACAGCTTATGCTGGAGAGGATGTGGAGCAAGGGGAACTCTCCTCCACTGCTGGTGGGAATGCAAGCTTGTACAGCCACTTTGGAAATAATATGGTGCTTCCTTAGAAAATTGGGAATCAATCTTCCCAAGACCCAGCTGTAGCACTCTTGGGCATATACCCAAGGAATGCTCAATCATACCACAAGGGCATTTGCTCAGCTATGTTCATATCAGCATTGTTTGTAATAGCCAGAACCTGGAAACAATCTAGATGCCCTTCAACTGAAGAATGGATAAAGAAAATATGGTACATATACACAATGGAGTACTACTCAGCAGAGAAAAACAATGACAACATGAAATTTGCAGGCAAATGGATGGATCTAGAAAAAGTCATCCTGAGTGAGGTAACACAGACACAGGACAAACATGGTATATATTCACTCATTGGAGGATACTAGATGTAAAACAAAGATGACTAGACTGCTACACAACTCCAGGGAGGCTACCTAGAAAGCAGGACCCTTGGAAAGGCACAGGGATCACCCAATGACAGAGAAATGGATGAGATCTACATGAACAACCTGGATGACAGTGGGAGTAATGAAGGGCAAGGTTTGAGGGAAAGAAAGCTTAGGGGAGCAAGAGATCCCAGCTGGATCAAGAACAGAAAGGGAGAACAAGGAATAGTACCATGATAAATGAAGACCACATGAGAACAGGAATAGGCAGAGTGCTGGAGAGGTCCCCAGAAATCCACAACGATACATCCTCTGTAGTCTGCAGGCAATGGTCGAGAGAAAGCCTGATCTGACCTAGTCTGGTGATCAGATGGCCAAACACCCTACCAGTCGTGCTGGAACTCTCATCCAATAACTGATGGAAGTGGATGCAGAGATCCTCAGCCAGGCCCCAGGTGGAGCTCCAAGTGTCCAATTGTTGAGAAAGAAGAGGGACTGTAAGAGCGTGAATTGTTGAGTCCAAGATTGGAAAAAGCACAGGGACAAATAGCCAAACGAATGGAAGCACATGAATTATGAACCAACAGCTGAGGAGCCCCCAGCTGGATCAGGCCCTCTGGATAAGTGAGACAATTGAATAGCTTGAACTGTTTGGAAGGCATCCAGGCTGTGGGACCAGGATCTGTCCTTAGTGCCTGAGCTGGCTGTTTGGAACCTTGGGTTTACACAAGGACACTTTGCTCAGCCTGGAAGGAGGGGACTGGACCTGCCTGTACTGAATCCACCAGGTTAAAATGAACCCCCAGGGGAGTCTTGGCCCTGGAGGAGATGGGAATGGAGGGGAGGGGCTGGGGAGAAAGTGAGGGTGGGAGCAGGAGGGGGGAGGACAGAGGAACCCATGGCTGATGTGTAAAATTAAAACACAAATATAATAATAATGAAAAAAAGAAAAAAAGAAGAAGGAATAGCTTGTAAATTGTTAAGAAATACACACAGATGTCAGGAGACAAGATATGGACCAGAAATAGTAGGGGCATCTACTTACTTTGATTATGTTAATGCTGAGTTCATTATCAACTTTTGATTTTACTTTCTATAGAAATTCGAGAAATAACAGAAACTAACTGGTTGATTCCTAATCCTGGTGCTGGAAGTTTCCTGCACTTTGGGAATAATCATCTCTGTGTAAAAGTTCTTCAGTCTTTCTTCACTTAGAACATGAATATTTAAGCTTTGAGTCTTTCATAGAACAGTTCTTTTCCTCATATTCAGATTTTTGAGAAAGACATAAATCATAGAAAAGAAAGTTATAGTATCTGGCATTAGGCCAAGAGATTAATTATCAGGTATGGCACGTGATAAAAAAAAATTAAATTCAGTCCTTTGACATTTCCTTCATGAAAATCCTAAGTGATAAATTTGATATTTGGAAAGAAATTCATCAACATCTTCAAGACTAAAAAATGAATTACTGTATTGTATGTCATCTAGTTAGGCAAGAGAACTGATAATTTATTGAAAATATTTTTATACTTGTGGTAAATATGACAGTGAAGCTTTAAGCCCAGTTAATTAGAAACCCTAATTCACCAAGCCATTCAACTTTCAAAATTGTTTACATTCATACAGTGACTCATTCACTCATTCAGCTAACATTTCTGTTTGCCAAGGACAGAGAGAACCACAGCACAGCTCCTGCTCCCAGACTACCTGCAGACTGTTAAGAAAGCATGGAAACAATTAATCACTGTGGTCTAGCAGTTTAATGTAGTGCTGGAGAAGTGGTTCAATGCTGAGGAGTATATATGGCTCTTCCAGAGGAAGTTAGGTTCTAGCACAAATGTTGGGCAGCCTACTATACCCTGTAACTTCAACTCCATGGGTTCTGGTGCCCCCTTTTGGACTCTAATTACCTGCAAACAGCACTGCCCCACCACATCTGCTCTTTCACAACAGGTCTCTCCCCTCCTCTCTCTTCTTCACTCCCTCTTTCCCCAAGTTCACATGTTAAAGTTGAAATAGTCAATGTGACGGTGTTTGAAGGTGGATAATGTGGGCGATAATTAGTTCATGATCATACAGCCCATAAGATACGGATCGGTTCCTTTGTTAAAAGAGAAATTATAGAGAGATGATTGCCCTTTCCTCCTTGTCATGTGGGAGAACATGAGATACCCACACACAAGCCAGGAATTGGGTCCTCACTAGATAGCATATCTACTATGGCCTCTCCTTGGGCCTCTTGTTGCCAGTTCTATGAAGAAAACCTACTGTTTAATCCACTGACTAAGACATTCAGTGGTATCATAAGAGATGGAATCTATCTAGGATAAGAGAACCTCAAAGAATACTACTAAAGTAGTATTTAAGTCTAAGTTTTAAAAGGGGGAATGATTCTCTCAGCCAAACATAACAGAAAGACAGCCTTTTCAATGCTCAAAAACTTCATGTGACAAGGAGAGAATCACATATTGCAGATACCTTCTCAGACCAAATAAATAAAGGAAATGAATGAATAGATAGGTAGGTAGGTATATAGATAGATAGATAGATAGATAGATAGATAGATAGATAGATAGATAGATATTTACTGTGGTTGGAGTAAGGGGCCAAAGCAGGTGCATGGGGGACCTGGGCTGGATGCAGTGTGAAGACAAGATCATGAAGGTGCTTTTAGATTTAAAACTGATGAGTGTATTTTATACTTGGATGTGGTGGTACTATATTCCCCAAAATATTTATCTGGGATCAGAGAACAGACAGTCACTAGATAAAGAGCCAAAAATGATGGCTAGAAAATGGGTCAGAGCAAGCCATAGCAGAAGCTGAGCGGTAGTGGTGCATGCCTTTAATCCCAGCACATGGGAGGCAGAGCTAGGCAGATCTCTGTGTGTTCAAAAATACAGCCAGTATAGAGGCACACGCCTTTAATCCCAGAAAGCAAGCCTTTAATCCCATGGAGTGACGGCAGAAATAGAAAGATATATAACACATGAAGACCAGAAACTAGAAGCATTTGGCTGGTTAAGCATTTGGCTAGTTAAGCTTTTCGGCTTTGGAGCAGCACAGTTCAGCTGAGGTTCATGTGGATGAGGACTCAGAAGCTTCCAGTCTGAGGAAATAAGACCAGCTGAGGAACTGTCAAGGTAAGGTAGCTGTTGCATGTTCTGCTTCTCTGACATTTCAGCATTCATTCCAATAACTGGCCTCAGGTTTGTTTTTATGACATTTTAAGATTCATGCTATACTTGGGCTTCACAAGTATATTAATCATGAATTAATCAATGTGAAAAAAATTGTTTCTACCATCATGTCTTCCTTTCCCCCCCCCTGATTATTGCATTTTTGCTTAACTCTCTTCCACCAAAGTGTCTACATAAGTCACAGTATACGTACACAATGGATTGCTTAATCAGAGATTCCTTTCACTGCTCTCCAGTTGAGTCATGCACTCTCTTAGTGCTACTACTAGGGTATACATTATCATGATGGAGGCAAACACTTAATCTTCTTCTAAATGCTCATGGTTCACTACACAGTATAGCCTTTATGGGAAATCCTACCAATTAATATTTAAAACATTTTTCTTGTAAAAGTATCTAATTGTTTAGATAGATGTCATAATAAAACACAGAAACATGGCTTATCACTTAAGTTTTGAAATAAATGATCTACTCAAAACTTTCATTATTTTTATTCTGTATAGGGATTCAGTAATTCTCTTTATCTTCTCAGAGTTAATTCTCTAACTCATCATTTTCAGTTCTTAACCCAGGACCATGTTAGAAGGAGAAGATCTGAGTTGTTCTTATTGAAAGAGTGATTTTGGAGATCATACTGGCTAAGCCACTTTTATAACTGAAATGGAAAAGTTAATCCTGCTTTATAGAATTTAAATATAAAAGTATGTATTTTGGTCACTATAAAAATGAATCCTAAAAACATCTCCATAGGTTCCTGTGTGCTTATTTCTGCTATAAATGCTTTCTGTTTCACCCCAAAGAATGCATACTGCTCTTAAACAAGAGTGTCATTGATGTCATCCACAGTGAGGGGTGATGGTATCAATGTCTGTACAGGTAACCCTACAAATTTTGCTACAGATTAAATTGTAGTGGCTCTACTTTTATGGCCATCTACAGCAATAAATGCCAGGGACCATCTTCCCTGATATAACTGGGGCTAAAATGAAATGTTAGATGCTGGGAGTGACATCTTCAATGAACAAGCTAAATGCTGAAGAATGCATACAAGGAACATATCCCTTACCCTAACAAAATGCGCTCACTGAAGGTTGTAATGTATACCTGCCTTTGTACGCTTTGTAATACTGAGACATTACCAAAGTGGATGGAGAGATACCAACTCAAGCTCTGTTGCCTACCATTCATTCTGAAAACCATCTAATTTGGTTGTCCATGCTTAGTACTCATGAATCATTTAGATCGGTTCCAGTTATGATTGTGGGCTTCTCATACTTCCCCTGTAGTTATCATCAAAGCATAAGCTCATACCTTTTCATTCCTCAGTGTCTTCCACACTCATTTCTCTCTATGCATAACTCTTTACCTCTTGAAACACTCTTAGGAGGTCACATTATATTTACATATGTTCAGTTTTCAGTGGCTCTGTAAATGGTGAGTGTATTAATTTTTCCTTTAATACCAAATCCTTTATAAAGTATTTAGTATAGTGAAATACAAAGAGAGATATTTTACCTTGGGCAAGAGTCAAGGTGTGAAACAATTTGACTTAAATATCAGAGCTTGTGCACAATCAAAGATCAACTCTCACAGAAAACATGTTCCTATACTATCTAGATCATCAGGTAATGATACTTTTCTAACAACCTCATTATAAGCAAAGTGAGAGCAATGCTGGTTGATGGCCTATTGAAATGTTGGTAACTAAGCATGTCTTGAGCTTGATAAATGTCTGAAGAAAAGAGCTAGAGTGCTGTGACTAATGAAGAGTCCAAGAAAATAGCACAAGTTCCTCAACATGGGATAAGTGAATCTTCTTTCCCAAAGTCTTGATCACTTTATAAAGTAGATGGATTTTAATGGTTTCCTCAGTTTCTATCAGCTACTTACAATTCTGTCAATATGGATTGCATTTCTCAATAAAATGGAAAACAACTAAGTGGAAATGGAAAAGATTTTTAGTGAGTGTCATTTATCATTTCTCTTCGTTCCTGCCCCCTGCACAGGGCTTACTTGCCTTCTTGTGCAGATATGTCTATCTTTTCTTGGGTAAAGATGAGGGAAGCTAGTTTCACACCCTTTAATACTGTAAATCATCAACCCCCCAAACAATACGTAGACATTTTGTACTTTTTATTTAATTCTATTAGAAATGTGTATTATATGTTATACAGCTACAAAAAAAAGATATAACACATATCTGAGGAGATTTAGTAATCTTGTTTTAAACTTTGCAGGATCACATGTGCATACATATAATGAATATCATAAGCTAGCTCATAAACAAATCCTGTGTCTATATATCTGTTAAAATGAGTTTAAACTACAATTTATATCTGTTAAAGCAGTACAGGAAGAAATAAACACAATGATAGACTTTGGAAGTATTTAAAATCATCTCATACTTGCCATTCACAAAATTACACTGTTGTGGGATAACCTTTTTGCACACTTTTAAGATGTGGCACTGTGCTTGGTTTAATAAAAAGCTGAATGGTCAATAGCTGGGCACAGCAAATAGGCAGTACTTGCAGGGAGGAGAGGAATGCTAGGAAGAAGAGGGGTGCTGAGATTTTACAAGCAGACTGAGCAAGTCAGACGTGGTATACTGAGGCAAGGTAAAAGCCACAGGGCAGAATGTACATTAATAAAAGCAGGTTAGTTTGATTGATAAGAGGTAGTTGTAAACAAGCCTAAGTTAAAGGCTAAGCTGTCAAAATTAATAATAAGTTTCCTCATCATTATTTGTGGTCTGGTGGTCCAATTAAGTCTGATGAGAAATCTTGCTACATTATACAAGTGACGCATCTCACTCTTGATCTATAAGGAACTCTGAGGCTCAAAATTATGCACAAATCTAGAAAAGGATGAGAAGTTGAACACATGCTTCAGAGCATTTGCCTTAGGAATTCCCTGCTCTTGTGCCAACTCCTAAGTCTCCTAATCTTGAACCATGGCTCCTGTAGCTGGAATCACCAAAGTAACAAAGATGCGCCTAACATGATCCACATGCCATTTGCTAGTAATTTAGAAAACTGTTTTCCTCACCATATACAGCAAATGTGTGTGTTATTTGGGGGCTGTCAATTCTCTGAAATTACATGAATAGCTAGCTTCTATGCAATCAATGGAAATATGTTGGCAGATGTAAATTAACTTGAGTACAAGCTGAAAGGAAGAAAAAAAAATACCCAAAGGAGATAGAACTAAAGAAGAGAAGTGTGATGCCATCCACTCCAGGAAATAAGGAGGGACTTGGATCCCAGACATGTCTGGCCACTTTGTCCTTAGCTGTGTTTTGAGTCATCTGCATCTTGGAATGTACTGTTGAAAATTTTATGTGCCAGCTCTCTGGTAATCACACTGCTTTAATTTACAGGATGTGAAACCACAGTATTAATGCTCAAATTACAGAATTAACATTAAGAGTCTTCCTGCTTCATAAAATGGGTGATAATACAAAGTGGAAGCTCTTTAGTGGTTCCTGCAGATCAACTTCCCACAAATACCAGAGTTGGGCTGATTTTTAGTCACAATAAAGAAAGTCAATGTGCTTCTACTCAAGGTCATATTGTGGTTATACTTAGAGGGTTGCTTTGAACCTAAAAGGTCATAATTGTCCTATTAAGGTTGTGAAAGTAATTGGCATCTACCCACTACAAATTGTTTGTATTCTCTTTCAACTTAACTATTAATCACAGGAAGGAAAAGAACAGCCATTCTATTATTTGAAAACATTTTGTGTGTAGAAAGAAAGCATAAAAACAGCACTTATTTTCTCACATATGTATTTATGCCAAGAAATTGTTGATATCATTAAAAATCCATGCTATTTGATAGGTGAAAATACAAGATTTTGAAATTTGGGACAATACCCTACTTAACTTTATAAATGATAGCAGCATCAGATAGCTTTTCATAAAAAAACAAAAACCACTGAATAACCACGTCTTGGTTTGTATATCTGTTTATGCTCATTGACTCACCAAATCTTCAGGATTTCAGGGAACCTAGTCTTTAAGAGAGCTAACACAGAATTAGGTCAGTGTCAGGTAAGAACCAGTTGAATGCATAGACCAGTTTCAGAGTATCTACTTATAATATGAGATACACTGGGTTAAACCCCCTGCCTCCAAAAAAGTTAATGCATTCAGAGTCTGAAATATTTTTATATATACAAACAAAACAATGTATTATTATGTTTTAAAGAGAAAGACTTACTTAGCTACTTTCCCTACAGGAAGTACAAATAATATGTCACCTAGTAAACCTGAGAGCTACAGTAGGCCACTCTATGCTGTCAACTATAGCACATTAGTTTTCAGTAGAAAGAATAGGTACTTGTTGATGACCTGCCTCTTTTCTAAGAGATGAGCAGAGCTGACGAAATATTTACAAGAAGCTTATGTTTGAGAAAGAATGCATTTTTTGCTCTCATTTTCAGACTGATTATAAGGATGAAACAAGATTTGAGGCCAGATGTTTTCATCCATAAAACCTGCTCTTCTCTAAGCAGCTGAGAACCTCCACATCCTCAGGTTGATAGAAGTGAATCTTGAAGGAAGAGAGGATGTTCTTGTCTGTATAGTCATAACATTTAGGCTGCCAGGGATTTGCAGCATCTTTGGTGCAGCATTTCATCATTTTCTCTTGCTACTATTCTTTAAGTCTTTCATCATCCTTTCTACATTTCTCTGTTGTTTTTCATTTCTACCCAAATTTTACTTCTTGTAACTTTTAATAAGTAAAAATGAAAAGCTCTATATAGTACAGTTTATTAGTAAAAATAAATGCCTCTTTGGGAATATTTTAAGCATCACAATGAAGTATAATGAGACTCTAATTTAGAACAAGTAGACTAAACATGATTGCAAAGGGTCAGGATTTTCAGTCTTCACAGGAAATTAGTCCAGCTCAACATAAGTATAACAGTGGTGGCCCCAATCAGTTCAAAGCAACCATTTAGTTCACATGACAAGAAACAAATAAGTTGATTATTTTGGATTATATTACTTATTATTTTGGATTATATGTATTTTCCTGAGCTATTGTAATACTGCAACATTTGGAGTAGATCCTTTGACTTTGAGCTTTCTAAACAGAATACAGAACCTAGAATTGAATAAAGGTACATTCAGCTATAGTTCTGCCACTTACTGTGTGTGATTTCATCAACTCTGGAGCCTGATACTTAACAGGCTCATCCTCATTCACATAATCAAGGTCATATCGTTAACACACTCATCTATTTAGCAGCAAAAGCAACAACTATGAATCAGATTGCAGTGGCAGAAAGGAGAGGTATGCCTGGTAGTAGTGTAGAAAGAATAAATTATTTATTTTTAAATACAAATACTGAAAGTAATATAGAGCCTGAATCAGTAATGGAAAAGAATTTTGGCCTCACAAGAAACTCATAATAGAGTTCTACTTAAGGTCATACTCAGGAATCCTTCAGAGGAAAGGGAAGAAGAAGGGATAGAAATTGTAAGGATAGCAGTAGCATGTTGCAACAGAAAAGAGAACTTTGAAAAACTGTAAGAATGCCCAGGGGTTTTCTTCAGCACAGTAATTTGAATCACATGATCTGAGGCTATATAAGTGATACAACCTGATAAGTGTCCAGAGAGGCCATTTATTGGTTTAAAGCAGTTGTGATCAGAGGTATGTTGGGTGTCAGGAGGTAGAGGTGTGACATATTTGTGAAATTTGAACTTGATTCTTGCTAGTATTCACAACTTTCTCTTACATTTAACCCAAATCAACTTGATTTTCCTGAACTTCTTATGTTTTATGCTAAGAAAAATAAGGGAACCAGGGTTCTGAGACAATTTGTGTGTGTGTGTGTGTGTGTGTGTGTGTGTGTGTGTGTGTGTGTACACTTGTCTGTTAAACTAGCAAAACAAACTGTTTAGTAATTCACTTGGCACCTCTAAAGCACTAATTTCATTAAGTATAAAATTAAAATTAAGGGGGAAAATGTATGTAAGGATATCTCCAAATGATGATCTGGCAGAATATACAACTCAATATACATTACCTATTATGAGTGAAGTGTTTCACAGTTATAAATGCACAATATGAAATCATAGAAAGGAGTTCTGACGCTTTGCCTGATGCCTGAAAGAAATCTAGTGAATCTCTACTTCCAGACAATAGACAAAATGCCAAGCTATTTAGCAAGTCCCAGATAGGAGCCTGAAGGTAAAGTAAGTAACTGAATATAGTTTGAAAGGCCAGCATCACGCAGCTTCATTTCATATTGCTTATGCAATTTGAAGACTTCTAGGCAGAACACATAAACTCTGCTTAGACACAATGCCCATTATTCTCTATTACCTTGCCTGCCCACTGCTTTATCCTTGACTTCCTTTCCTAGGAAGGTGTCATGACTGTGTGTAATATGACCCTCAACATAGGATGCTGGGCTATCTGCATGGGTCTGAATAGGGAAGATTTCTTCCTTGGAACACAAGATCATAGAATTCTAATGAACTCATGTTTCATCTCTAAAAAAGACCTCTTCATACTGTTGATTCAGTTAGGATACAAAACATTTTTTTTTTTAATTATCTAATTATGATCCTGGTCTTACTGGAAATATATCAAGCTCTAAAACCCTTAAAGTAGAAGAGTTCTTTGAAACTCTTTGGACTAAAACATGCCTTGTTTATTGGCAATAATCTTTCATATTTCAGACAAATCTTTCTCTTACAAATCAAGACAAGCCATTTATCTCCATTATTTTTTTCACTTTCACAGATACATGTATCAACGTATTACCACAATTTTCAATTGCATACCTATCTCATGAAAAATTTCCTAGATCTATTTAGGTTGTTTGTTAAAACATACTCACAGAGGATGAGAACAATAGCCTTTATTTGTAAGTTTGACAGGAAAATACTTCCTTATGGCAAGTTAGTGGAAAAGCTAGAAATGACTACAAGTAAGAAAATGTCATATCAAGGATGAAGGTATGAAGAAATTGTACAATTCCTTCAGATAACAAAAGACAGAACAATTAATTATCGTACAGCCCCCAGGTTAATGATAGAATGATGCCGAATTATATTCTGCTATACTCATAGATTGGTGTCCAACCCAATAGTCATCAGAGAGGCTTCATCCAGCAACTGCTGGAAACAGATGCAGATACCCACAGCCAAACATTAGGCAGAGCTAGGGGAATCCTGTTGAAAGGAGGCAGGAAAGACTGTAGGAACCAGAAAGGTTAAGGACATCACAAAAAAATCCCATAGAATCAACCAATCTGGGCTCATAAGAGCTCCTAGAGACTGAATTGACCACCAGGGAGCCTTCATGGGACAGACCTATATAACAGTTGGGTAGCTTGATCTTCTTGTTGGGACTCCTAGCAGGGGGAATAGGGGCTGTCTCTGACTGCTTTATTGACTTTTGGAGCCTAGTCCTCATATTGGGTTGCCTTATCAAGCCTCAATACAAGTTGAGGCACTTAGTCTTACTGCAACTTGATATGCCATGTTTTGTTGATATCCATGAGGGGATTGCCTCTTTGTGGATGATAATGGAAGAGGAGTAGATGGGGATGGGGTAGAGAGTAGGTTGAGGGGAGGGACTGGGAGGAGAGGAGGGAAGGGAAACTGTGGTCAGGATGCAAAATAAAATAAAAAAAAAATAGTATGTGACAAACTACTTAGGGAAAAATCATTGGTGTTGGTGCCTGGTAACAGTTTTAGGTGTTCCCTTTGAGCTCTTGGCTCTGCTAACAGAAGTCCCTAAGAAACAGAATTATGCACATGTACTGAAATTCAGCTTTGAAAATTACTTTTTGCTTGAGTATGAGATAGTTGCATGGATAAGGATTGCAATAAAGCAGAGAACAAACATAATAAATAAAGGGACTTGTTATTACATTTCATGCTTGAACGTTATTTTAAAATTGATCACAGCATAATTTCTAATGTCTGAATTTCTGATGACATAACATTTATCTAAGGATAAGCATTCTGGGGTAATGGATTATACATGGAGTGTTAAGAAGTACCCTTACAAACAGTATACCTGAATGAAAAAAGAAACCTATTTGATCAACAGTGAGGAAAACAATTTGTTAGAAGACCAGAAAAGAAATTGGCCTTAAAAATTAAACAATTCAGTGGTAAAATATAAATCATGCCCTAGATATTATACAATATTGGAAATGAGTACTTTTAAGTTAAGAAAGAAATTCAGACATGAATGTAAGATGACTGACTAGAAGCTATCTCCATGTGAACTGGTGAAGGAGAAAGGTCAGAATGAGAAATGATATTATTCCGAAGAGAAAAAGGAAATAAACCTTGAAAAATCATGAAGTTAGTAACATAATACCAGTGAGATTCCCCATAAGGTAGAGTGAAGTGAAACCCTTATCTAGATGGTAAGCTGATTCTATGTGGGTAAAGAGAATGTCAATCACATCTTAAGGATAAGTCACCAGCCATAAAGAGTCTCAGGTCCAGATGTGGGTTTTGGTGGGATGTCAACTCTTCTACAAGATGTATTAGCACTGGAGAGAAATCTCAGTATCTTAGTTTATATATGCCACAGGCACAAACATGTGAAAGAATCTATACTGAGTTAAATAAGTTACCCTTGGGACCTGAAAACAGAGAACAGCCATGAGTTAGAGAGCCAGAATTTAACCTACCACAGTGCCAGAATAAGGAACAAGGAAATAGATGTAATGAAGACTCAGATAACTTAAGGATACAGATGGCAAATGCTTGACTCAGGCAGTGAAGTGTATATGGAAATGTATCCTTACCTTCAGTAGTTGGGAGCAGATTTATCCACCTAAGATCAAGCCTGGATTTTGATAACCCTAGCCATGGGATCAATGTCAGCTGGGTATCTATTCTTCATTGACATAGAACTGAAATCTGATGTTCCAGTGGTCTGCTAGATAACCACAGCTGTACTCCACCAACAGGGTGATTATTAGGACATTTTAAAAGTACAAATCAGGTCTTATGCCCATAGAGATCTTATATTTGTGGTCAGTCTCAATGACCTTGGGAGACATGTTGAGGCTACAAAGAACATTGGACATCCTTACAATACGAACTTGGGAAATTGAAGGTTTAGAGAAACTTGCCCAGCTTATAGACTACATAGCAAATTGTGGTCAGTAGAGGCCCCTGCCACATTCACAAAGAAGGGAAGTTACTGCAAAGAAGACAGTTCTGGCAGATGTGTGATGTTTGTGTAAAATAAGCTCAGCACAAGAGAAAATCTTGGAAAAATGAAAGTCCACATGTGTTCTTCTTTCTTCCCATGCTGCATGCATATAACCAGCAGTCTTCAATTCTCAAGAATCCAGAAGGAACCCATTTCATCAAGGCACTATCCTTAATCGTCTTTTTGTGGTTGGTGTTTGGTTGGTTTTGTTTTTGCTTTGTTTTGTTTTGTGTTGCATCATGTGATTACTCCCCCATTTTCTTTTTAATAGCGTCTTTATAATCTTCCCTTTATGTTTTTCCCCATTTGTCTGTTATTCACCTTGCCTTCTGCCTTTTTAAAATATACTTTCAGTCTTGCATTGACCTTATCTTATTATTAGGAGCAAATTTTTATAATTTTCTGATTTTATTCTTTTTATATGCTTCAAAGTTTATTTTCAAATTTTTTCATTATTGGATTTTTTCTTTTCTATTTTTTCCTTATCTCTTGCCCTTTGCCTTTGCTCCATAACATAACTCCCTACCTTTCTTCTTGTTCCTCTTTTTATTTATTCACTGTTATTTCTCCTATATTTTTCACTTCTCACTCTTTTACTTTTATCACTTTTAGTTTACAAATTTTATCCTAAATAATTTGAAATTTATAGAATATTCTATATTCATTATATTCCAATTTCTCTTTTATGATCACAAGTAATGCATTGTTGAATTTTAACTTCATGTGCATTTCTATTGTTTAATATTGCTTCTGTTCTAGCAGTTTGTTTTCCACACCTGAGTGGTAATAAGGACTATGGACATAGGAATATGCTACTCATAAGATTCCATAAGAAAACCAAAAGGATTAAGCAAACCATCAGATGTGCAAAATACATGAGAAATGCAAGAATTATGAAAATGTCACATTAGCACAAACTTTCCAAAAGATCATAATTCTTAAATTATCAAAATCAAAGATACCAAAATAGGTAAAATAACAGAAGTTTTGTCAAGTTTTCTAGTAATAATGATCAATGAACTCAAACATCCTGAGCGAATCAATTTTTAATATGGAGGACAATTAAAAACAGAGGCAAATGGTTGACAAAACAGTAGTATAAATGAAAGAAAGGTAGCCAGAAACATGGAAGAAAATTCTATGAAGGATAATCAGATTTCAAAAGAACGAATAAAATATTAGAGATGCAAAGCTTTATGAACCAGGCAAAATGTACAGTGGAAATGATGATCAATAGATTGTACCAAGTAGATGGAAATACTTTAGGAATGGAAAACACCACACACACACACACACACACACACACACACACACGAATAGAATGTCCAAGATTCATAGTCACATTGAAGAGTCCAAGCCTTAGAATCCACTGTAAAGAATAAGATACTGATATAAAATATCAAAGTCAAATAAAAAACAACAGAAACTGCATGAGCATCCCAATCATTGACTAAAGGGCCTTTGACAAAGTTAAATATCCCCTTATAATAAAATCATGGAAAAACTAGAAAGAACACACCTCAGTGAAATTAGGCTATGTTTGAGAGTTCCACAGCTAATACTACATTCAATGTAGACCAAACAGAGTTCTTCATCTAAAGTCAGGATCAAGGAAAGGACATCCACTATTTCTAATCTTGCTCACTATAGAGATTTCATCTAGAAAAAAATGTTCCATTTTCCTTTCTGTTGCTGTTATAAGATACCCAGAAAAAAAGAAACTTAGGTGAACAATGGTTTAATTTCAGCTTTCAATTCCATGTGATCATTGTGAAGAAGTTAAAGCAGGAACTTCCAACACACAATGATAATCATATCAACTCCACTATCAAGATCAGAAAAAGCTGCTGCATATGTGATTAACTTGGCTGCTTGCTTGTGCTCAACTCCATTTTGAAACTCTTGCATAGTCTAGTACCTCTTGCCTAGTCCTTCCTCTCACCGTAGATTGGGTCTTCCCACATCAATCAAGTTAATGAATTTCCACAGGAAATGCACAGAGGCCAACACAATGCCTCATCAAGACCTTTTTTGCAGGTGATTCCAGATTGTACCAAGTTGATAAAGTTACCACCACAAGCAATAAACCCATAGAAAGAAATAAAACTGGTTTCAAATAAGAAAGCAATAAGTAAAATTTTCTCTATTTATAGATACGGCCCTATGTCTAAACACTCCATTAGAAAATTATTTATACTGAGAAAATGTTCATCAAATAGTAAGATACAAAATTTACATGCACAATTCAATAGTTTGACTGCGTAACAATAACAAGCTAGCTGCGAAGGATTTGAAAAGAAGTAAGAGTTTGAAAAAATAAATTTTCTTGGAGTAATTCTGAACAAGGATATGAAGTAGATCTCCAATATATATGAACCAATAGTAAGACTATAAAGAAAGAAATTGAAGATCTTGCAGATATGAATAGGGATTCAAGATTGTGAAGAAGATTATACTAAAACAACAACAACAACAAAACCACTACAGATTTGATAAAATCTCCATCTAAATTTCAATGATAATCCTCATAGACAAAGAAAACACAGTCTTACAAGTCATATCAAAACCCAAACAACCTAAACAGCTAGAAGAATTCTTAGCAGGAAAAAGCAGTGCTGGAGGCATCAGAATACCTAATCCCAAATTATACTCCAGAGCCATTGTAACCAAAACTGCATGGTAATGAATTAAGATGGGCACATAGACCAATGTAATAGAATAGAGGAGACATGAATTAACAAACTGTGGTTACCTGAAGTTTGAAAAAGGTGAAAAAGATGTAAAACAACAACAAAAATATGTTTGGAAAAAGGCATTTCAACAAATTATGCCATGAAAACTTGATATCCACATGTAAAAATGAAACTAGATCAATATCGCTAATTCATGAAATCAACTCAAAATGAACCTATCACTTTAATTTAAAACACAAAACTCCAAAACTGCTAGAAGAAAACATAAGCAGTATACTTCAAGATATAGGCAAAGGTGAAAGGCCTTTCATAAATAAATAAATAAATAAATAAATAAATAAATAAATAAATAAATAAATAAAAGACCATATTTATACAGGAAAAAAAGGACCGTATTTATACAGGAAATAATCATTAGAACTAACAAGCAAAATAAATGCAAGAAATTAATACATTTATGCACCTGAACGAAAACTATCAGCAGATCTCAAAGGAGTGTAAAGAATGAAAAACTAAGACCTTATCAAGCATACCTCTAACAGAGGATCAATATCTAGAACAGAGCTGCAAAAATTAAGCACCAGAAAACCAAATAATATAATCAATAAATGTGCTAGTGAATTTAGTAAACAGTTATCAAAGAATGATAAACAAATACCAATGAGTATTTGGAAACATGTTCAACAGCCTTATTCATCAGGAAAATGGAAATTAAAACTACATTGCGATTCCCATCTCATCCAAGTCAAAATGGCTACCATCAAGAAATGAAATGGTAACACATGCTAATGAAAATGTGGAAAAAGAAGAGTTCCTATACACTGCTGATTTAACTGTTATCTGGTGTAGCTACTATGATAATCAGTTTAATTTCTAAAAATAAAATACTGAACTATCATTTTTCTCAGTTATAATACTTCTGGGTATATACCCCACCAAATATATATGTTGGGGGTCATACAACTAGAAACTGTTCTATACTAGGGGTGGAATATTTTGAAAAGAAGTGGAAAATCAGAAAGTGTAGGAGAATATATGTGAAGTGAAAACTGGGAAGACTACTTGTTTGGGAGGAAGGGAATTGTCAAAGAAGAAAGAGAAGGGGATAGGAGTGGTCAGTGGGAGCAAATAAGAACAAAATGTGTGTGTGTGTGTGTGTGTGTGTGTGTGTGTGTGTGTGTGTGTGTGCATATTAACATGAAACTGTCATAATGAAATCTACTACATTCTACATTTTATGATGAAGAAAAATAGTTAAAAACATTTAATGTTAGGCTGAAAGTATGTAAGTCAAAGAATGGTTCTGTGATATGAAAGATGATTCCAAATTCCCTTGGCAATAATCTTATTTATTCTGAAATTATAAATACCTCAGTTTCATCATCTGTGAAATCGGAATAATGACATTTTAGGGGAAATTGCTTGAGGATTAGCTACTTAATGTTTACTGCATGGTTTATTATAATGTTACTTAGACATTGGAATGAATGCATAATGAATACAGAATGTGGTGAATAAATCAATGTAAATCAAACCCTTGCATATATAGTAGATGTATACATAAGAAATAAATTATATGAAGTAGAGTGATAAATTGCATCCATAAGTGGAAAAAAGAAATGGAGACTTGGAAAGCTTAAATGCCTCATTCCTAATGGATGAGAATCTCACGCATAGCTTACTGTCCATCACCAAACATGGGGCTTATACCAGCCAGCTGTATTTTGAGACAGTCTTGAATGTATAGTTGTATTTTCAAACATCCAGCAGATGATAGTTTGAAACTTAGAAATTGAAAACGATGTTGTCTTCCTCCCAATGGTCTCATGGCTTCCTTTCTAATGTGTCTCATGACCATGTAAGTCTGTGTCACCTAGACCGCATGTTCCTGGGAATCCAGAGAGTCAAACTGCCTGTCTTGCTTTCTTCCTTGCCACTGCTCATGTGTACTCAGTGATTCTGTATTTGGGTGTTGGGGAAATTCAACTTCACCTGACAGGAAGTTTCAGAAATAAGAAAATCTCTTCTATCTCAGAAACCAGAACCATGTTCAAATTTGATAGTTACACTCACGTATAGTGATATTTTATTTGTATTGAAATATGATTTTATTTGTATGTTAATAAAGTTGCCTTGAGGTCAGAGCAAGCCAGAACAGAAGCTGGGCAGTGCTGGTGCATGCCTTTAATCCCAGCACTTGGGAGGCAGAGCTAGGTAGATCTCTGTGTGTTCGAGGACACAGCCAGCATGGCAGACACACGCCTTTAATCTCAATAGCAACCATAGAAGACCTGGAGGTCTGTACAAACAGGCAGTGATGAGGAGGTTATGTGGCTGGGTTTACAACCAATGAGAAAACAGAACAGAAAGTCTATAAATAGACAGGACATCCAGAAGTAGGTCTCTTGTGGAGAGGAAGAACAGCAAAATCAGTGAAGGATAAGGTTTTCTGCTCTTGCTCTGACCTCATGTTTTTTAACTCTGCAATTGGTTCTGTTTCTTATTTAACAAGCCGGTTACATCTACACTTATGTAAAAGTATTATAGCCCTAACCTTTTTATTTGGGTTCAGATACAATGTCATGCCATCAGTGATGTCTTAGAAACCCTCCTATGTCTGAGAAATTTTCATACTGAGTCCCTACCAGAGCATGGACATAATGTGGTCTAAGTAATTTCAGTTAATATTATTTCTAACACAGAAAAGTCATTTTCTGCCTCTCCTGCTCCATGCTTTCCTCAGTTGCATATAGTTGTTTGTAGAACTGAAGCCTCATGTGCTTCTCTCCATCCAGTGTGAACATGTGCTATTTTCTTTAAGGGGGAAATACAGGAAGGATATAACCATCTATGTATACAGGAGACTGTCAATAAATTTGGTGATTTTACAGTTGGACATTTTATCAGCTGTGACAAATGCGATTATCAGAATCTATCAACCATCACCACCTCTTCCCAGGACATCATGTTAGAAGTGGTCTGCACTCTGCTGTACATTTGAACAATGCTTTCTATCAAGTTCTTCTCAGAAGGTAATAAGTACATCAAGCTGCTTCACAAATTGGAAAGGATAAAGTAAGGCTCTGTCATAAAACTGGTTGTTACTCCTAGTTTTCCTTCCTCTCCAATTCTTGATAAAATAATAGACTAAAGGGGCACAATTGGAAAACATTGATAAAATGTGTCCAAAACTGTCAATAACATATACAACAAAAGGGCATGAATACTTACACGTAGGGAATCTACTATGATTCCATGCCAAGAGGAAGTAAAAATGGTCATGAATACAAATATGTAGGACATGACCAAGGGCTTCCAACATTACAGAAAGCTTTGCCATGAGTGGAAAATCACTGGCAAGAGCTAATTTATGGCCTCCTCTTCAATCCATTGGCTTTTCCAAGGAACCTTACCATACAAGCTTGAAAAGTTTAGGAGTTTCTTGGAAGCCAGAGATAGATTTTATTAAAATCAATAATCCCCCATACCACTCAGGAAAAAACAGGGCAAAATAATCAGTGAGTATATTAATTTAACAAACACTACAATGAAGAAGAGCCCTAAAAAGAGAGTCTAAACTTCTGATTTAGATGATCATTAAGGGAGAAGGGTGGGACGGAGGGTGAAGTCTATAGAATGGCATCCTAGCCAATACTGCTAAAGCTTCTGTTAGGAGAAGTGGAACAAGGAGGGAAATTTCCTGCTATGGAGTACTGTGATTGTTAGTCTGAAGAAAAAAAAAATGACACTACAAAATCAAAACAACTTCAGTTTGAATTTTCATGGGTGTTCTCTAAAAAGAAAATGATGTTCTTGAGAGTGAAGAGGGGGTAGAATAAACATCAGTCAGAGGGAAACAGCCCAAATGGGTGGAGACATTGGGAATTGTTCACTTTAAATGATGTGGAGTTTTCCTGCTGAGACAAATTACAACTTTGAGGGTACTGATAAAATCCACAATTGAAGTGAATTAATTACTGAGAGTGGTTTTTTTTTTTGTTTTGTTTTTTTAAAGAAATAATGGAGAAGTAGAAGAATGATGAAGAGCAAAGAGAGGCAAGTGCTTGATTGTGAGAAGACAAAGTGTGCTTTATGGGAAGGAATGTATTTTAATGTTGATTTTTACAAAATAGAGCAGTTCTCATTAAGATGCCTCACAGGTTAACAAAGAAAAGATCAATTCAGAGTTTTCACAGTTCTGCTCACCAATCATTAGCATTTATGCTCATCAAAAATATTACGTCAGGTATAATTTATGTTTTAGGAACATGTTTCTCACCATCCTCACCTGTGGCATAGATATAGAAATGGAAAGAGTAAATAAGCTGTGCAATACATTTTAGTTGAAATAACTCAATGAGGTAGAAGTATAAGACAAATATGAGTTAATGAAATTTTTAGCTAGAATATTGGCTGCTATCTAAAGATAAGAACAAAATTGACTGTGTCAGAATGAGGTGAGAAGGTATCACAATGATGAACCTATAAGGGCAATATTCTCAGTTTCTAATTCCTTGTTAAGAGCTACTCCACTATAAGCAGCAATCTTACCTAGGTATCTAGGAATCTAGGTATCTAGGAATCTAGGAATTGCTTAGAAAATAGAAGAACATAATACTGCTTCACCCTAAATCATTTATGTTCTTCCAAGAAAATTCTACATAGCTTTGGTTGTAGTAGCAACACAAATAACATGAATTATATTTGCATCACATTCTGAAGACAGGAGCTCAAGACTCTTGTGGCTCCACACTACAGAAGGTTTGAGGCCAGGTACCCCGAGTACAGGACACCATCAGTTATTAGGAGCCTCAGAAACATTGTGTAAATATAGTGAACAACCATCTTAGTACTCTGAAAAGAGTGTTCGCCTTTAAATTTTATATTGTTCTTTGAAGTTATAGTAGTCATAGAATAACTGTAGAAAACTCAAATACATCTTTAACACCATACAAAAGACATTGCTTTTAGATTTAGTCTGATACAGTGCAGTTTTTATATACTCTTTCCAACCATGTCTTCCATAATTTTAGATAACATGGTTTAATTATTTCACAAAATATTTATTATTAATATTTGCCTTTTTAGTTATGATAAATGATTTTATGAGCAAATACAGAATTAAGTTTGATTTAAAAACACCAACTAAAGAGCCTAAAATATAGAATTCTCAGATGTTAGGGGAAAAAAAACAAACAAACATACGTCTCACATTGAAAAGTTCTCAACTGCTACAAAGCTCATTTGTGAGTGTATGTTTGTTGAGAAGAAGCACCACACAGAAAGAAAAGTTCTCATAGTATTAGTTACAATGAAATAGGATTTGACAAATAGTCCTCCACAAACATCTGACATGTGACTTCTAAGCTGAGACACAAATGACAAGTCGGAGCAAACAAAGCATTCTGGGCAGCGGCAACAGCAACCCCAAGACTTTATGAAGACAGTAGAATAAGCTTGGTATGCTCAATGGTTAGGAAGGTCAAGGCCACTGCAGTTTGTAAAGGTGAAGCAAAATAGTCTCACACAAGGTCATATGGACAGGTAAGAGAGGTAAAGGAAGAGACAATCGTGGCACTTCTTTCTACATACACAGGGGGAGTTTTAGAAAAATTTTGAAAACAGAAATCATCTTATCTTATTAATTTAAAAATATTGCTTATGGTTACTACAGAGGTGATGGCTTCAAATGGAGACAAGAATTATGGAGAAAAAATTTTGTGAAGATTCACCCTGTAAACACAGAAGCACAAATTTAACCTCTGGGATTTGGTGCTTCCCTGTGTAAACTGGGCAGTATAGTACATTCATTTTGCAAAACCCGTCCTTGTGGATGTCTCATAAGCTATGTTACTGTTTGCGCTGAAAATTTTAAACAACTAAACAAACCTGTGTTATAATTTTGGGCACATTAAAAGAAGGGAAAGGAGATTTAAATCAACACCTTTCTGGTAAAAATAGGATAATATAAGTTGAGAGTGTGGTTGAAAATCTTTGTGTTGTGTTCTTATATTTTCAAGGTCTGCAGTGAAAATAAATAAGTGATTGATGATTTTTGACTGCTGACTTAATATAAAGAAATAGAAGGGAAGAGAGAATAGGGAATTAGAGTTAAGGCTAATAACAAAAACTTTTAGTAATCACAAACTACATAAATAAATTATGTGCTTTCAACTCCTATAAGTGAACTCTGAGGATTTGCACTAAGTATTTAATCATCTTCAGATAATATTCTTTACATTTAGCCTCTTGTCTAGAATCAAGATATAACTTCTTTTTATAGCCTGACTAGAGTTGTTTCTGTTGGAATAATTCTCCTCTGTCTTAATCCAAACAAGACAGTTGTCTTTCTCCTCTGTTTTTTTTTTTTTTTTTTTTCCAGATTTCTTCAGCAATCTTGGCTGCTGGGTTAGTGTCCACTGCTTCTCTGCTGCTGCCATAGCACCTCAGTGAGAACTATTTTTTTTTTTTTTATTTTTTTTGGTTTTCAGAGACAGGGTTTCTCTGTGTAGCTTTGCACCTTTCCTGGAACTCACTTGGTAGCCCAGGCTGGCCTCAAACTCACAGAGATCTGCCTGCCTCTGTCTCCTGAGTGCTGGGATTAAAGGCATGCACCACCACTGCCCAGCGAGAACTCTTAACAAAAATCTTGGACTTTCATTTGGACCTAAATGACACAGATCACAGTCTTGGTTCTGTGGCCTTTCCTGAGTAAACTTAAAGACTTGGAAATGTGTATATTTGATCACCAGGTACCAATCTACCACCCAGATTGCCTAGTTTGCTCCAAAGTGCCTTCTTCTGGAACTGTACAATATATATCACTTCAATCACATTCAGATATTCTTGTTGGACATATCTTGTCAGGGTAACAATGTGACTTCTTCAAAACAATTTTTAGAATACGTAGGGGAAAAAAGAACCAATAGGCCATTTTGTCCCCTCAGAAGATGGATTCCAATAGCAAGCTGAATGTAAACTTCCTTGTCAGTTAGCTGCAGTCTTGGGGATAATTAATATCGAGTTTTGGACTCAGAGGACATTGAGAATACTGCTTTTATATTAGGGTATCCATTAAAATGAGAGTTCTAATGTCCTTCGATCTTACAAATATCATTCTGGAAAGTACCATTTCAAAATAGCAGATGCTGATATTTTCCAGTTCAAGTCTCAAGTTACATTTTTCTTGGGCATCTCTCAGTTTATACCCACTTTTATATTTTGAGCTAAAAAAAAAAAAAAACCATCAGAATGCCCATGTGTGTGCCTGGATGGCTGCATAGACACAGTTTTGTTCCTTATACTCCAATACAGGGATGTTCAGTTCTGCATTTTAAAGTAAAAATTGTAATTACTTAACTATAACTATACCCACAGATTGTACTATTTTGTGCTTTTGGCTCAAGAACCAATACTGCAGCTGTGTGGGTCTGCAAGGGTAATTAGAAGCTTGCCTGTTATAATCTAAGGACACACACTGACTGGAGCTTGGCTTTATTACATGCTTTTCTCTAGAAAAGATACAAATATATACAGTGAACCTCTTTCTAGACATTTAAAAAACTTGTTGGCATACACATCTTCAAGAATACACTCTTTAGGTAAAAATAAAATGGTCCAGTGAAAAACAGCTTAGAAATTGTAGAAGATAATTTTACTTGGCTGCTTAAAAGCCAGACACACTGATAGGAGATTCAGGTAAAAATCACGTGCAATGATATTCCAGTGTACTTCAGCAACGTGAAAGAAGCATCCATTCTCCGTGTATGCAAAAGAAGTAGTGTATGCTGTTTTCTGAACACTATAGCCAAGAATGGCATGACCTTCCTGGGAGCTGAGGTGCAGCCTTCAAGTCAGCCTTGGCTCGACTCCCAGGGACTGGGCTCTCTGGATGCTAAGGACAACACACTGTGCCCTAGAAGTCATAATAAACTAAGACTTTCTCTAAGGCAGCAGTGCTGCTCAACACAAGGAGCTCCACATTAGGCTTTGTTGTTCCCAATGAATTAGTACCCTCTTTGTCACAGAATGAAATACATTAAGTACATGCTGTTAAACAGCATCTGTGTGATGAGCTTGGCAGAGAGTAAGATGCAGAGTCGGTCACATGGGTGTAAGTCTTAACTGTTAGGGTGAATCCTACTCAAGTCATACGCTGCCCACTGCTATTGAGTATGGACCTTCCTTTCCTGTAGAATAGGAATAACAAGACTTAACATATTTCTGGTATGTATTATAGTATAGGAGCCTGTGCTGTAAGGGTATGGTGAATATAAAAACTCAATGAAAGTCTCCTTTCTAGATATGATGCTGAAGGGGGACCATGTAGACTGGAAACTACCACACTTTGGAATTCACTGGTGCTTATATTCAATCTATGTCCATCCACCAGGCTGTCCAAAGACTACTAGTTCTTGCAAGTTCAGGGCTCCTTCAGTTGGCAAATATTTATTTCAACTGAGCCTTTCTCAGAACTGAAGTCTTTCAAGTATCCATTTTCAGGTCTAAGTTTTGCCTTGCTGAGTGAGTTAGACCTAGTCTCACCTTCTCTGCCTCTTTGTCTGCTCTCATATACACCAAATAAGTCTAACACTTACCATTCCACTTAGATTTCTATGTCTTGGAAGAAAACAGAAACACATATAAGGAGCTGACATGGTATCATTTCATTAAAAAAAATGCAATGTTAATGTTACCATCCTTGCTTTACAAATGCACAAACAGGGGATGTGGAAAGGTTAACTAAAAAAAAAAAAAGTCTGATTTCATATAGTTGGAATTATATTAAGATAGTATGTGTGGTAGGGTTTTATAATCGTTTTTTTTTTTTTTCCAGTTAGGGGGAAAAATAATCAGAATATCCATGGAATAGTTTGTTTCATCCATGTTGATCCTCTGATATGCCACTGTGCACCCTACATATCAATCAGGATTCTTTGCTTTGCATCCATTTCTGGTGTATATCTACAACCTGCTTAAGCAACAACCTAAATCAGAAAGCTAATGGCATTTCTAAAGTCCCATAAGACATAAGTAGAAAGTGAGCGAAGAAGGGGGGTTGTGAGACAGGCATTGAATTGAAATCCCCACATGGTATAACATGAAATAATTTAGGCCATTTCTACTGTTACTTTATTAAGGATGAGGAGGAAGGGGCAGAAAAACAACATGAGGGAAAAAATTAGCAGTCAAGGTGGGGTGAGTCAAAATAGCACAAATCACTAAAGGCCGAAGTCCCCAGTGCTGAAAGAAATCAGCAGTTTCTGTGTTATTTGATAATTCCTTTGATTGAAGGACCCGAGAAAGCAACAAGGATAAATCTGTTGCATTTGTAGGGTTCCCAATAGAGCTTCTAAAGGAGGCACTGATTATACCAATTGATGCATCTGGAATCTTTTGGGAGTCAAAAAGCCCATGTCCTCGTGATGATTGAATATCACCTCTAAAAGACTCAGCAATGTCATCGAATCCCAGCAGCTTAGGGAACAAATGAGACACAGGCTCATCCTCCCTGCTAATTCTCACGGCTCTCCCTACTGACTGAGATGTATTCTTAGGGGTGGAAATGTCAGCTAGCTTCTCCCATGAGAGTGATAGCAGTAAACTTCCTCCATCTATGGGAGGCACTGGTGTCTTTATTTGTTCTCATTTAGCCACCAGACACATCTATTTATACTACTTGGAAGACTATCTTAATAATGTCCTTGTGCTGTGCACCATGCAAGAGGAGCTATCAATTTATCTGCCAGTCTTCTCTGTACCTAGCCTTTAACTCTGGTTCAATCCAGAGGCTCTACAACATTGATTCTCAACCTTCTTAATGTTGTGACCCTTTAATATAGTTCTTCATGTTGTGGTGACCCCTCAGTATAAAATAATTTTCATCAATACCTCCCAACTGAAATGTATTGCTTGTATGAATCATAATGTAACCATCTGATATGCAGGATATCAGGTATGTAAGCCTAAAGGAGGCGTGACCCACAGGTTGAGAACTACTGGCCTATGAGGACCTTAAGCTGAAAGAGCTCCCTTCATGATCTTGTCCTTGTAAAGGAAAAGGAAGGGCCAGACAGCTGCTGTGCCCTGTATGAGTGACAGAAGTAAGCATGAATTTACATGATTAGTTCACATCCATTAGTCGAAATGAGGCCTGAAAACAGTCTAAAAATTATATACACATTTACTCAAACAAATTTCTGGTCTAGATCCATTCCAGTTCTTAACAACCTTCAGTAAATTGAAAGACTTCTTACCCCTTGTAAAAATAAAAATAAAATAAAGACATTGCTTAATATTTACTGAGTTTTTTTTTTTTTTTTTAAATGAGGCCATGCCATATTTCCTTGGTTATTTTGTGATTATCTGATCAGTTAGATACACATATTACTAGAAAAGGATGTCTTTTCTTTATCCATGGTTGCCCTCTCATAGAGAGATATTTCCTATATTTCCTCCTGGATTTTCTCTATGCCTGAGTTTATTGTCCGGGGAGAAGTTATGGTTTATGTGATGTTTTAATTTTGGATGAATAACACAGAAAAGAATCAACCTTCCTCTTCCTGCTTTGGGAAAGGTGCCCTTTCTGTGAGACATCAGCCTCTCAGGTTGTCCTTGCTATTTGTCATGATGACGTTCTATGTCTATGGCACAAAATGTCTGGAGTTACTGTGACCATGACCCAGCTTACACACTCGGACCTTATTATTAAAGGAAAAACTCACTTGACCGACAAACCCCAAATCTCAATCCCTACACCACTATAAAGACTAAGATAACACCAGGCCTCTGTTTTCCCTACATTTCCTTCTCATCTATTCACAACTCAGGCCAAGAAAAACCCTGTAATTGGGAACTCATTAGAAGTGCAAATAACTATAGTACCAAATAATCTTGGTAACATTGAATAAAATGTCCTTTGTCTCCTTTAGAAGTAAACTCATTGTTATTGATATGAAGAATACTCTAACACAAATACAGAAGTGGATCTCTGGGTCATTGTGACCTCAAACTGATTCTAAGGCAGTACCTGAGTGCTTTTCAAAGAAATAAATGAAATTGTGAAATATATAAGACACACACCAATATATTTGCTATCAAGAACTTTACTGGAAACCTGCTGTTAAACTCAGTGTCTAAACTCTCATCTCTTATATATGCATACAGAGATTTGCATATACACATTTAACTAGATAAGAAGGATTTCAGACAAAACAGGCAATATATGTAGACAAAATCTTTGAAATGATAAAGTGCTGCAGAATGCCAATGCTATTATTTATTAAGATGTTAATATTTAAGAGAGACTTAGCAATGAATTAATGTCCGAGAGCCAAGTTGAGAAAATGGCAAATTATGACCTCAAGACACCCCAGTGCCTGTAGTCTTGCCTGGTGGTAGTGGTGCACGCTTTTAATCTCAGAACTCAGGAGTTGAATCTCCATGAGTTCCAGGCCAGCGAGGACTGTTATATAGAGAAACATAGTCTCAGAAAGCCAAAAAAAAAAAAAAAAAATGCTTCTTCTTTGATCAATAAAAATCACATGTAATTTTTCTGATAATAAAGGTATGTGCTATTAGAATTTGATAGTTCATGAATATGATAATTCATAGAGTTTTAAAATCTTACTGTCACATATATGTTTGTTATGCTATGCATACTTTGTTATGAGCAAACATGTTCATTTTGGGTGCAATTCAGCATAAGCATGCTTATTAGCAATATTACAATCTGTCTGTCTGTGCCAGGCATACACAGAGAATGCCAATGGCCCTCCCACATAGGATACTCATATTTATGAGAGACAAAGATGAAGTGAACATGAGCCTTAGCTCTTTGTGAGGAAAACAAAGTCTGCCACACAAGTTAGTGGAAAAGATAATCCTCCAGGCATTCAGACATGACTCCCTATGAACAGGTAACTTCATTTTAACACTGAAGTATTCCAAACAGAGTAGAGACAAAGAGCAGGAAAAAAAAATCCTCCCGACCAGAGTCCTATAGTCAACCTAGGGGTGAATTCTTAGAAACTAACCTCAGAATTTTACTCCAACCTTAAACTCAATTCTTCCCAGATTTTAGAAGTAGCCTTGCACATGAAATGTTTATGGACAACAAGCTACAGAAGGTACCTTCATGGGTAAATTTCTCTTCACAAAATTTCTTTTTCTTCAATGTTCATACAATTATACATAATGAACCTTGTTGTAATTTCAAGAGGCTTCAAGAGTGTAATGTCTACATAAATGACTCTCATTGTCTACTATCTGTTTGACTTGGACCCTTAGATTATTTGGCGATTGAAACTTTGCTGATGCTGAAATCAATAGAGATGATCATGTGTCTCTACAAGCACAGACATTTCTGAAGGTATTTATTTTATTAATTTGGTTATAAAATTAATTATAATCTCATTTTTGTTTATCTGACTATATTATCAATACATATGATGGAAGACAATAATACAATAATCAAATACGGTGAACAAACAAAGACAGAACATGTGTTTGCAACCTTGCTCCTCTGCAAAGGTAAATATGCGGGGAGTGAGTGTGTGTGTATATATGTGTGTATTAATATACTTTTTAAGTGAAATTTATACCATGCAAACACAGCACTTTATTATGAAATAAATAAACATATGAAATCTAGAATAATAGGAACAGAATTAATGATTCCTATGTTAATTATTCAGTAAGTAAATTTTTATTTGTCTGATTTTGATTTATACTAAAATAAGAAGTTAATCTAGGTTGGGGATTTAGCTCAGTGGTAGAGCGCTTGCCTAGCAAGCACAAGGCCCTGGGTTCGATCCTATTCAGAAGTTAATCCTACTTCCATCAACTGAAAGCCTGTTTTAAGTATAGGCCTGGTTAAAGGATCCAAGGACAGATATTCAGTGCTACCATAACAAAAAGACCATTTCTACAAGCATCTCTGAAGAGGAACTCAACAATGGCAGAAAAATAAAATAAAAAACAAGAGATGAACAGATGGGGTGGCAGAGTTTTGCTTTACATGCGACATTGTGCACTTATTATTCGCATGAGAACTAATTTATAAACCCAGATAGTGTTTATAAACTCCACCGTCCTAATGGAAATGAAAGCATTAATACAACCAGAGGATTCTTTACTTTCCAGGTTTTAATTAAAATCACAGGCGTTAAGAAGCGAAAGTGTCTTCGTGGAATACAAGTCTAATGAAGTATTTCCCTGCCTAGCAAAGTGCTCTGTGTGCAGCCCTAGCTTCCTGGCACCAGTCATTTGAAAATCCAACCCCCATGTAACCAGAAGAGCTCTCTCTGGAAATTAGAAAAGCACATTACAACACTTTATTTTCACATAAATACAGTTGCCAAGTCACAGCCAGTGAAAATGATGGCAAGACATAAGGAAAACACAGAGTGGGGTCACTGGGGGAGGGAAGAGAGGGGAAGGTGGGAGAGAAAGAAGAGAGAGAGAGAGAGAGAGAGAGAGAGAGAGAGAGAGAGAGAGAGAGAGAGAGAGAGAGAGATTAATAGGCTGTTTGTATACCTGGAGTACTAGCAGCAAATAAGTTTGTTTTCTAAACAATGAGTAAAAATCTTGAAAACAGAGGAAAGACATCAGTTTGGAAAAAGAGACATGGGAATTCAGCAAAGGCAGTTCTAAGAAAGAAAAGTACGGGAAAGAGCAAAGGAGAAAATCATTCAGACTCGCATCACACAAGCACAGATGAACAAAGAGACAGTGTTGAAACCAAATGATTGAGGGAAATAACCTGGAGTTCTAGGGAACATAGACTCAACACAGGACTCAAATACCCATCTTGCCACTGTTGCCTCCACCCACAGTCATACCTTCCTATCCTAAAGATACTTACCTAGCTATCTCTAGGCAAACAAATGTTCTACTGAAATTAAACTAGCTTTCCTATGAGGCCAGAGGAAGTAGCAATACACTATATATTCAGCCAAAGAGATATCCAGCTGCTTTTTTTAGTAGTGATTATGACCACGGTGGTGATAATGTTGGTAGTTATGATAATGACATAACATAAAGGATAACATTATATGCAAAATATTAAGAAAGGATGTAGTTTTAGACAATATACTGGGTGATTTACAATGTCCAGTTCTAACAAAAATAACAACTCTGGAAGGCTTAATAAACATAGGCATATAAATTACTCAAATTAAATAACAATTGACTAGCAGGATGTTTTAAAAGTGGGTTTGAAAGAATAAGACTTAATATGGCAGCATCCTGGTTGTGTCTAAAGACTAAGGTATACATACTTATTTGTGTCTGTGAATATATGCATAATTATCCCCTCTCTCCTCTCTGCTTTGTTCCCTCTCTCCCAGTCTCTGTCTGTCTGTGGTGTGTGTGTGTGTGTGTGTGTGTGTGTGTGTGTGTGTGTGTGTGTGTGTGTGTTTGTGTGCTTATATAAAGGCAATGGGCTATGGGTATTTGGGTGAACTGATGGATACTGAGTGTAGATACATACTGAAACTTTTTTTATCTCTGTTTTCACTATATCTTATAAGACATGAATACAACCTTTTTATGTGTGTCAGAAACTGAGGTTCTGTCTGCTAAGAATTTTATGTAAATTCAGTACTAAATGGCAGATGCTGTCTATGAATCACAGTTGGTCTGACACTAGAGCTATATTATCTAAAGGCAGGTTCACGTATACGTGAACTATATGTATGAGTCAAGCATTACTTTAAGCTTTATAGTAACTACTTCATTAAAGAAGGAAGTGATGGGTATACACAGACTTGTGCATCAAAACCTTAGTCCACTTTTGTAATATCTTGATTCCAGGATGTGGCAGTTTAAGGAATTTATAGCAACTATTTTATTTTCCTATGTATTGATATGTTAAATAGGAAGCTCTACTACAATGGTTGTAAGTAAGCAAAGTGGAGTAGAGGGTGAGTCCTTAAAGCCTAGGGTGCTCATAGATCCTAAGGTTACATACACTACCCACCCTGGCCCAGTATCAGAGAGTGCCACCACACTAACAGGGACAAACTTCATTTTTACTGAGCTCACCACATTGAACTTGTTTCTTCAAAAGCTTATTTTAAGTTAACTTTGAATACTTCAATCAGAGAACAGAAAACGGAAAATAATCAGATTATTTGGAGCAGTATGTGTGTTTATGTGTGTTTGTGTATATATGCATATGCATGCATATGGATAGATTGACTTAAATTCATAGTGTAAGTGAGAAATAGGAGTTAGTATCACACATAAGCGCAATAATGGCTGCTATGAGAATGCAGCAATAAGATGGAAGACCATGTTGCTTTCACAGTGTAGCTGTCTTTCTAAGAGTGCTCATTTTAAACATTATGTGGACATCTTAGAATAAAAACACTGATCTCTGATTTGCTTATGAATTGTTTAGAGCCCAAGTGTCACAAACTGTGCTCCATCCTGTGAGGAACAGGCAAGCAAAAGATGATTTTATTCTTGTCACTGCAGGAATGCAGACTGCAGGGTCATGTATTATTTGCCATTAATTCAGTATGAACATTTAAAAGACTATAATATCTACAAACCTTTAAGGAGGACCACAGAATTGTCTGGTTTTAGATAAGCAGCTATAATTGAAGTTTTACTTGATAGAGCCATAGTAGATTCAGCTTTATTCACTGTGCATATAGAAGATGTGTTAACTTTCAATTGCTTACATTTTAAAATAATGTTACAATTACAAAATTCAGAGAATACACAAAGAGGCAAAATTTAATTTTTCATTCTCATGTTCTTTGTATATATCTTCCTTCAGTCAGTTATAGTTTAAATAGATAAAACCAAAATTTAGCAAATTAGGTATCTAATTAAATCAGACTCCATTTGGGATATATTTTAATTTGTGTAAAATATTTTTCATATTTCTCTTTTGATATTGTTTTAAATGGTGTAGTATAAATTCTTTAGAATATTTACTGATATTAAAATATGTTTTAAGTGAAGGAAAATTGTACTTTTTTATTACATGCTAGTTGTTATGCTATGTACACACACATATAATTTTATTCTTCATAGAACTTCTTCAGATAGACATCTTTACTCCCATTTTATAGCAGGGAAGACTGGGAAACAGAGATATACCAACTGATAACAGACTGAAAAGTGAGTGAGTGATAGAACCAACATATATATCCCAGAATTATTTTTCATTCTCAGAGCATTATTTTGATAAGAAAAGAATGATGATGTTGAATAAACCTTTGAATAACATGAATGATAAAGGTGAATAACAGTACTTGACTAAATAACAAAGATTGACTTTAAAATAATGAGTGAATTTCCTATATTATTCTCAGTGTAAAAAAGCGTTTCATTGTATTTTTTAAAAATAATGACACAAACATCTACATATCTATGTATATATACCATTTTGTTCATTCAGGACTATTCTTATTTTGCACTGTTCATCTTCTAACTACTTGAGTTTGGAAAGGGTTTAGAATTAAATATGTTCTTTCTGATGATTAGGAAGCTAAACATTAGGATGGTTAACATTGGTGGTGTCATTGCATTGTTGACTAGGAAGGAAGAGTCATTTCTATCTCTTCTGAGAATTATTCACTTTCTAGACATAAGGAATACAATTGACAGTTCACACAGATGTTGTCAGGATTAGAAGAAAGTAAGTTGAGATCCTGTTAATAAAGGAAGCACACACAGTGTTACTACTTTCCTTTGATTCATGTAGAAGCTGACACATGCCTTGCTTGTTGGTTTGAATGAGGATGGCCCTTGAAGGCTCATATACTTGAATGTTTGGTTCCCCGTTAGTGGAACTGTTTGGGAAGGGTTAGGAGGTGTAGTTTAATTGGAGAAGGTATATAACTGAGATCTCAAAAGTCCAGGTCAGGCCCATGCCTGTGCCCCAGTTGAATTAGATGTAGTTATATAGTTATTCTCTCTCTCTCTCTCTCTCTCTCTCTCTCTCTCTCTCTCTCTCTCTCTCTCTCTCCTGTCTTCATATCAGGATGTTCAGATGTTCAGAATGGAAGATATTTGCTACTGCTCCAGTGCCATGCTTGCCTGCTGCCATGTTTCCTGCTGTGATGATCAACTTCTAACTATGAATATGTCAGCAAAACACCAATTGAATGCTTTCTTCTCTAGGTTGCCTTGGTCGTGATATCTCTTCATAGCAAGTAACTAAGAAACTTTAAAAAACCAAAAAAAAAAAAAATTGTGAATAAAGACAAATGCAAAGCACACAGGAACCCATGCATGTTGTAGAGCCCGCTTGCCCAGAGGGAATTCACTCTGTCTGTAAAGTCAATATATCTATTGAACATAATCTAGAGGGAAATTGAAACAGAAGCAAGAATCTTAGTGAAGAGCAAGGACAGTCTTTCCAGACTGCCTCCTCATTTTGCTTTAAGTGGTACAAAGATGTGATTTTTTTCATGTTTTAAAAGTCAAGTAACATGATTTGATAGCCATTTTTTGTGTATGACCAACAATGGTCATCATTCTGTTACCCTTTTGGAAAATAAAGGATTACAATGTAACACCCAGCTGCAAGATTTTAATATGCAGTAGATATCTCTCTATCAACAACTGCATCTTTCCAGATGTGTTTTCCAAGGAGATAAACAAGACTAAGCAGCAAATGTAAGAAGAGAAAGTTGGGGCGTGAGCATTAAATTGAGACCCTGCACAGGTGACAAATATGAGTGGTTTCGGAAAACATTTTCTTCATCTTTCCATTTCATACCTGGATGCCTTCAACATATTTATGGTCCCTTCTAACCCCTACCCTACCTCCAGTAAATGTTTTATGTAATGTTGGCCTATCATTGTGCCAGCATGATGAATATAAGAGGCATGCTGCCAACATTCACCCCAAGGAGGGATTGCCAAGGCCAACGACCAAGAGAATGGATGGGAATCATGTAAACATACCCTTCAAAGATAAACCGGAATAGAAACATCAGACAATAAGACATCAGCCTCAGACAAGGGCTGAATCTGCTAATGCCACAGAGAAGACTGGATGAAGGAGCAACTGTCACAGTTATAGATTCTCTGGAGGGTGCAATACAGGTAGCAGTGACAAAACCACATATCAGCCACACTGGAAATGATTGATGAGCCAGAAAACCCAGGTTGTGAAGCCCAGCCTCTCTACAGAATCCATTTGTTATTTCTGATCTCTCTCAGTCTCTGTCTCTGCCTCTCTCACACTGCAGCTAATCAGCAGTGATAGATGAGGGCAGATAGCAACTCTTTGCTTCAGGCTCCCAATTGTATCTTCCCTTGCTTGTCACCAGGTCTATCGTCCATATCTCAATGAGTTCTTTATTCAAATACACAAGGAGCCAAACTGTTCCAGAGAACATTTAGTGAACAGTTCCTAAGGTTGTAAGGAAAAGGTTTGAAATGAATGAAAGACCAAAAGATTTCATTGTTTTATTTTAAAGTGAACAGAGAAAAGGATTTTTCAAAATGAATGTGTAGAATAATCAGGGTTGAATGTTTAGAGGAAGTTCAAACATAATTGCAGTGGAATTAGGCAGAAATAGCTTGATTTGGCAAAAGTCTAATGCCCATGCCTGTGTCCCAGTTGAATTGGATGTAGTTATTCCAACTGGCTTATTAAGGCAGTTCAGTCACCACTGTGGTTGTGTTTATAGGACCTTGCCATGTGCATAGCTGTATTAACATGCTTTAAATGTTTTAGTTTTCTCTCACTTTTATCTGACATCTTCAATGAATAGGAGTTAATAAGTAACATTGTAATCTTAAGACTATAACTGAGTTTATAAATGTGGACAGAGAAGACCATTTTAGGTTTCAGTTTGGTTTGGATTCCTCTTTAGAACCAAGCCACATCATGGAAGTTCAAAACACTGGATCCAGCATCAGTATGTGAGGCCAAAACAGCTTCAAAAGAATCAGTCATGAAGAATACTTTTGTTCTAACATATTTGGCAGTGCACATGGCTATTATTTTAAATTGGGATGCTCAAGATATGGAGATGGATGGTATTGCTGTTGAAAATGGTGATGATGGTGACATCAAAGACAACCACAGTAATGATAACAACCGCTATCAGGGTCTCATCCTCATCACTTGACTCATACAACCCTTTTTAGCTGGTATACTGGCACCATTTATATTTTCATGTCTTAGATCATAAACTTCTAAACATAATTTATATCTGTCCATTTTCCAACTACCCTTTTGAATAAGCATTTTTAGAAGTAGGCATTGTTGTTGTTTTTTAACTTTTCATTGATTCTTTTTGGATTTCCCATCATGCGTCTCAATCCCACATATCTCTCTGATCCTTTTGTATTTGCCCTCTGCCCTTTTAACTCTCCAAAAATTAAATTAAAAAAAAAATCTCATTGTGTCAGCTTTAGTGTGTCACACTGAGTTACACAATATTCCCTTTAGTACATACATCCTTGTTTGCAAATGTTCAATGCAGTGAGTCATTGGTCTGGTTTGATCCCTCTGTCTTCTGCTACACTATTAATACTAGATACTCACTGAGACTCTGCTTGGATATCCTACCATAGTGCTGTGTCATGGAGACCCCACAGCTTTGGATCTGGATCTGCAAGAATAAACCCTTCATGTGCCCCTACAGTTCATAGATAGGATTGATGTTGAGGTAGGCCAACTCTTTTTTTTATTTTATTTCAAATTTTATTTTTATATGGATATTTGTGTTTTAATTTTACACATCAGCCATGGGCTCCTGTCCTCCCCTGTCCCGTCCCCACATCCACCTTTCCCCCATCCTCTCCCCTCCATTCCCATCTCCTCCAGGGCCAAGACTCCCCTGGGGATTCAGCTCAACATGGTGGATTCAGTACAGGCAGGTCCAGTCCCCTCCTTCCAGGCTGAGCAAAGTGTCCCTGTGTAAACCCAAGGTTCCAAACAGCTAGCTCATGCACTAAGGACAGGTCCCAGTCCCACAGCCTGGGTGCCTCCCAAACAGTTCAAGCTATTCAATTGTCTCACTTATCCAGAAGGCCTGATCCAGCTGGGGGCTCCACAGACTTTGGTTTATAATTCATGTGTTTCCATTCGTTTGTCTATTTGTCCCTGTGCTTTTTCAAATCTTGGTCTCAACAATTCTCGGTCATACAATCCTTTCTCTTTCTTGCCAATTAGACTCCTGGAGCTCCACCTGGTGCCTGGCTGAGGATCTCTATATCCACTTCCATCAGTTATTGGATGAGAGTTCTAGCACAACAGTTAGGGTGTTTGGCCATCTGATCACCAGACTAGGTCAGTTCAGATTTTCTCTCCACCATTGGAGGTAGGCCAACTTAGTCCTGCTTCTGGACCTGGGTGGTAAGTGAGTTAGTCAGCCTGCAGGTTCTCCTGCGTCTTTACCACCCAGGGGAGTTCTCCAGCACTTTCCAGGCTAACTCATCCAATGCCTCAGTTCATGCCCTTGGGCCCTGATCACTTGCACCTCTACCACCAGGACCAGCTCTAATGTGTTGCCCAGTTGAGGAGGAGGGCCTGCTCTCTGGAGCACTGCAGCTATTGAGGGGCAGACTAGCCTCCTGTTCTCATGACCCTGGAGCCAACTTTCCAGCCTGCTGCAGGTAGGAGGGGTGAAGGGGGAGAGGCCATTTTTCCCTAGCCCAAAGACCACTGCATAACAGACAAGTAGTGTGGCCAGCTCTCCCAGGCTGGGTCACCTGAGAAGCAGGCATTGTTATTTGAAAGAAGCCATTTTATATAAATACAAGTGATCTTTATTTACACATAATCTTTTAACTTACTTTGAAATTGAAAATAGGATTAAATAATTTTCCCTTCTCTTTTCATTCCCCCAACATCTCCCATATTCATCCCTCTTATTCCCTCTAAAATTCACAGCTTCTGGCCTCTTTTTAAATTGTTACTACATACATATACATGAATGCAATCTTCTTTGTACCTATAATGTTATTTACGTATATGTGATTTCAGGATTGACCACTTGGTACTGGATAACCAATTAGGACATCTTCCTCGGGGAAGTCAATTTTTCCCATTCTTCACATTCCTTAATTGTCTTTAGTTCTTTGACTATGGTTGGGGGCCTTGAAAGTTTCCTCCCTTAATTGTATCCATCAGAATTATACTGTTGAATTAAATATGGAATAAAATGATTGGTCATCTTAACTGCCAATACCTCATTAAAATGAGATGATTAAAGAAATACACTAATTTCTATTACATATGTAGGTACTGATGTGATTACACTATAAAAACATGGAATTTTTAAATTAAGAGAAATATCATAATTAAAATGAGAATGTCTTATGTGTGTTCTCACTTTGCACCAAATGGAAATGTCTATTTTGGTATTCTAGAATTCATATCTGACCTCACATAAGTTATGTGTCTATAACCATAGAATATAGTCTATGTCAATTAGTTTCGTAAGTCTCCTGATGGCTAACTGGGCAATATGGTAGAGGTGTATGTTAGGTGATCCTTCATACCTAGCAATAGTAATACCTCCAGATGATTGCTGTAGCATTACGTATAGCATACAGAATACTTAAATGGTTCCAACAGATAACTGTAATACTTCCGTTAGCTTCAACTAACAATTTGTCAGCATTATTATTATTTATCTAAAAATAACACTTTAAAAGAGTATGCTGATTGTGTTAGGAAACTAATACATAAAAACTTCAATTCCACACTCCAAATAAGAAAAAGAAAGTGAATGAAGCCATTTGGGATTGAAAAAATCTGTGCTCAACTCTTCCTGGCTTCCCATCGGCGTGATCCCTGCTACTCTGTCAAAAACTACTTACTGCAAATATTACCCTGACAATAGGTGTGGCTGTATGATTTCAATAACTGATGTTGGCTTTAGTACAGTTATTTAAATTGCTGCAGTGGTCATATTTTCAGCTGAATAAATATTCAGCAATCAACCTTCATAAAAGAAGAAAAAGAAACAAATGTAGAGCAAACAGTTTGATTACCAACCTGCACTCTAATCTGTGTTCATGAGCAACTGAAACTCTCACATGAATTAAGAGCTTAGATTAAGAAGCCTATTTCATATAATTCAAGACATAAATACATAAGCAAGCCAAACAATTCAACATTATGGTCCTTGATTATCAAACAGCATTTCAATCCTTAGTTCAATAGGTTACTCAATCTTAAATTTTGTTTTAATTATATGAGACACATTCTAAGCATTATTTCTACACATAAAATCTAGGAGTTGCTGATTCACAGTGACTCTCTCCTTGTTCTATCAGAGTGACATCATTTCCAAAGAGCTAACAACCTACTCAAGCAACAGGATCCTGAAAAGGCACCATCCTTCAGTTGTTGTACCCTGAAGGCATAAATGTTTGGATAAGTATCAACATTCCACCCTCTATCAATGCTAAAATTTAGCACTGTGTCCCTACAATAAAGGCTCGAGTCTTCAGCCTTTTTCTCATTAATCCTATTACTCTTGTCTTTATGAGCTCTCCTAGTCCTGTTCACTCCCTCCGGGGCTTAGCTGCAAATGAGATTTCACATTTCAGTGTAAAATAACCCGAACATTTTTCTATAAAATTAAATAAAAGTCCTCCATCCTAGCACTACACGCCTAGAATCCAATTTCTGCAACCAATGTCTTTCCAACGCTTCATTGTCTTCTTGCCATCTCACTTTTCTTAGAAGTAAGGGACATTTTTTTTTCTTTTTGCTTTTGCATTCAAATGGTTTAAGGGTGTGGAAGGAGAGTAATGTGGTGGTGACTGTAGACAGTGCACAGCAGAACCCTAGAGTTTCACATCATTTTTTAAAAAGATACTGTATGTCTAGACTCAGAGGCTAATCCCTCCAATAACTCATGCTTTTCATTCATAGTTTATTATTTTATCAACTACTTTGTCTGTTTCTCTCTTTAATATGTGTTCATGCTGTTTCTGTGAATTAGCCACATGCATAAACAAAGACTTACACATATCTCTACGTGCACACACACATACACACACACACACACACACACACACACACACACACACATAGATACACACACACACACACAATAACATCACATTACAAAATATTATCCTTCAAAAGGTCTGAGACTTTCTTCACTAAAAGGCAATTCACAGGTGAAATAATTGCTGAAACTCTCTGGGAGGCTGGACTTTTAAAGGTATTTTATGTACAGAAGTGTTTTTTCTTGAAGGTCCCAGGTCCAAGTACATGAGCCAACCAGAGACCAGGGAGTTGAGAGCTCATCACATGATTCCATTTAGTATGTCTACATTATGATTGTCATTAATAGAGGCTTGACTTTCTTTTTATAATCTCAGATAGCATTAAGCTCCTATAAATAGTAATATTTAAGAAAATAACAAAAGGAAATGATTCATTCACATACTCTGCAGCCTCTTCAAGATGTTTAAATTTAGATCACAGGTGTAATGATAATGAAATTCAACTTTCTAAAGATATTCTGATATATAAGTCAGCAATAGAAGTCGATGAATTAAGCACACGGGAAATATCAAACACCTCATAGTATTGTAAAAAAAAAAAATGATAGTTTATTATCCTAGACATTTTCTGAACCAAGGAATAACTCCTTTTTTCAGATTCCAGAAAATATGTTAAAGAACCATTTTTTTTCTTTTACATACACATAGGCTAACATTTTAAAATCACATACAAAGGAGAATTTTCAGAGAGCTACAAGTACTAATGTCTTCAGGAGATAGTATCAAGGTGTGATGCTCACTGGGTATAGGAGACAATAAGAGTTCAGGACTGAGGGAACTGGTATAGAGTTTTACAAATAATCAAAAGGTTTCTTGTTTGAGTGGAATTAAATACAAATGATGCTCAAAAACTACAACTTTTAGGAGTCACTTAGCAGAAAACTCAATGAAAAAACAGAACATCCCAAATTTATCCTAAAACTTCATGATTCCATCATTAGTAGCTATAATTATATAAATGTTATATAATGTTAGCATTCAAATAAATATTCACACTGACAATTAAGTAGACTTACTAGATTCTTTCTGTCCTTGGTGAAGTTATTACAAACTGTGACTATTTCTGACTGTCTAACTAATAATTCTAGGCCTGAGAATGTAGCTCAGTGGCAGACCTAGAATATCAAATAGTTCCTGATGACCAGGAACAAGGATGTGGATAATATCCTCAGTATCTCAAAAAAAAAAAAATCTTATTCAAATTTACTATCATCAAGAAAATATAACCTTATTGGGGGATATTATTAGAAAAAAATACTTTAACCATAATAACACCAAACAGAGAAGGCTGAATGTGTGTTTATATGTAAATTATAAAGAAAGAGATGGCTGTATGTATCAGAGTCTTCAAAATGATGCTTGAAAATGTGGATATATTGGCTACTGATACTGTTTTCTGTGTCATCACAAGTCAGGTGAAATGCATTAAAATTCCTTCACAGAGAAAAGAATCCATTTTTTTTTTTTACAAAAACTTCCTATTAAACAGCAAATTCAAAGACAGACACCTCCTAAGAATAAAAGGCTGGGAAAAGACTTTCCAATCATATGGTCTTAAGAAGCAAGCTGGTGTAGCCATCCTAATATCCAGCAAAATAGATTTCAAACTAAAATCAATCAAAAGAGATGATGAAGGACATTACATACACATTGCAGGAAAGATCCACCAAGATGAAGTCTCAATTCTGAACATTTATGCCCCAAACACAAGGGCACCCACATATGTAAAAGAAACATTACTAAAGCTTAAATCACATATAAAACCCCACACATTAATAGTGGGAGACTTCAACACCCCACTTTCACCGCTGGACAGATCGGCCAAATTGAAACTTAACAGAGAAATAATGGTCTTAACTGATGTTATGGCTCAAATGGACTTAATTGATATCTACAGAACATTCCACCAGAACAAAAAAGAATATACATTCTTCTCAGCACCCCATGGAACCTTCTCTAAAATTGACCACATACTTGGCCACAAAGCAAATCTCAACAGATACAAAACAATTGGAATAACCTCCTGTGTTCTATCAGACCACCATGGTTTAAAGTTAGATTTCAACAACAGAAAAAACTACAGAAATCCTACAATTTCATGGAAACTGAATAATGCTCAACTGAATCACCAATGGGTTAAGGAAGAAATAAAGAAAGAAATTAAAGACTTCCTAGAACTCAATGAAAATGAATACACCATGTACCCAAACTTATGGGACACTATGAAAGCAGTGCTAAGAGGGAAATTCATAGCACTGAATGTCCACATAAAGAAGCTGGAGAAATATCACGCTAGTGACTTGACAGCACACCTGAAAGCTCTTGAACAAGAAGAAGCAAAGTCTCCCAGGAGGAACAGATGCCAGGAAATTATCAAATTGAGAGCTAAAATCAATAAAATAGAAATAAAGAGAACAATACAAAGGATTAAGAAACAAAGAGTTGGTTCTTTGAGAAGATAAACAAAGTAGACAAGCCCTTATCCAAACTAACCAAAAGACAGAGAGAGAGCATCCAAAGTACCAAAATCAGAAATGAAAACGGGGACATATCTACAGAAAATGAGGAAATCCAGAGAATCATCAGGTCATACTTCAAAAACCTGTACTCCACAAAACTGGAAAATCTAAAAGAAATGGATAATTTTCTGGATAGGTACCACATACCTAAGTTAAATCAATAACAGATAAACCATTTAAATAGTCCAATAACCCCGAAGGAAATAGAATCAGTCATTAAAAGTCTCCCAACCAAAAAAAGCCCAGGACCAGAGGGTTTCACCACAGAATTCTACCAGATCTTCAAAGACTTAATACCAATACTCTTTAAATTGTTCCACACAATAGAAGCAGAAGGAATATTACCAAACTCTTCTGTGAGGCTACAATTACCCTGACTCCTAAACCAAACAAAGATGCAACAAAGAAAGAGAACTACAGACCAATCTCCCTCATGAACATTGATGCAAAAATACTCAATAAAATACTGGCAAAAAGACTTCAAGAACACATCAAAACAATTATCCACCATGATCAAGTAGGCTTCATCCCAGGGATGCAAGGGTGGTTCAACATACGAAAGTCCGTCAATGTAATACACCATATAAACAAACTCAAAGAAAAAAACCACATGATCATCTCACTAGATGCAGAAAAGGCATTTGACAAAATCTAACACCCCTTCATGATAAAGGTCCTGGAGCGATCAGGAATACAGGGAACATACCTAAACATAATAAAGGCAATCTACAGCAAACCAACAGCCAACATCAAATTAAATGGAGAGAAACTCAAAGCAATACCACTAAAATCAGGAACAAGGCAAGGCTGTCCCCTCTCCCCATACTTATTCAATATAGTACTTGAAGTTCTAGCCAGAGCTATAAGACAATGTAAGGCGATTAAGGGGATACAAATTGGAAAGGGAGAAGTCAAGCTTTCCCTATTTGCAGATGACATGATAGTATACATGAGTGACCCCAAAAATTCAATCAAGGAACTGATACAGCTAATAAAAACATTCAGCAACATAGCAGGATACAGGATCAACTACAAAAAAAGGAAAATAGGTAGTCCTCCTATATACAATAGAAAAACTGGCTAAGAATGAAATCAGAGATAAATCACCCTTTACAATAGCCACAAATGATATAAAATACCTTGGGGTTACTCTAATTAAGCATGTGAAGGTCCTATATGACAAGAAACTTTAAGTCTCTGAAAAAAGAAATTGAAGGTGTCAGAAAATGAAAAGATCTCCATGCTCATGGATAGGCAGGATTAACATAGTAAAAATGGCTCTCTTACTAAAAGCAATCTACAGATTCAACACAATCCCCATAAAATTACCAACACAATTCTTCACAGACCTGGAAAGAATAATACTCACCTTCATATGGAAAAACAAAAAACCCAGGATAGCCAAAAGAACCCTGTACAATAAAACAACCTCTGGAGGCATCATGATCCCTGACCTCAAGCTCTACTATAGAGCTACTGTAATAAAAACAGCTTGGTACTGGCATAAAAACTGACATGTGGACCAATGGAATTGAATTGAAGTCCCTGACATTAACCTGCACACCTATGAACATATAATTTTTGACAAAGAAGCCAAAAATGTACAATGGAAAAAAGAAAGCATCTTCAACAAATGGTGCTGGCATAACTGGATGTCAACGTGTAGAAGGCTGCAAATAGATCCAAATCTGTCACAGTGCACAAAACTTAACTCCAAGTGGATCAAAGACCTCAACATAAATCCAGTTACTCTGAACCTGATAGAAGAGAAAGTAGGAAGTAGTCTTGAATGCATTGGCACCAGAGATCACTTTCTAAATATGACACCAGTAGCACAGACACTGAGGGAAACAATCAATCATTGGGACCTGTTGAAACTGAGAAGCTTTTGTAGAGCAAAAGACAGGGTAAACAAGAGAAAGTGACAGCCTACAGAATGGGAAAAGGTCTTCATCAACCCCACATCTGATGGAGGGCTGATATCCAGAATATATAAAGAACTCAAGAAATTATACATCAAAATGACCAACAGTCCAATTAAGAAATGGGCTATAGAACTAAACAGAGAATTCTCCACAGAGGAAGTTCAAATGGCTGAAAGACATTTAAGGAATTGCTCAACATCCCCAAATATCCAGGAAATGCAAATCAAAACATCTCTGAGTTACCACCTTACACCTGTCAGAGTGGCTAAGATCAAAAACACAGAAGACAAGTTATGCTGGAGAGGATGTGGAGCAAGGGGAACTCTCCTCCACTGCTGGTGGGAATGCAAGCTTGTACAGCCACTTTGGAAATCAATATGGCACTTCCTCAGAATATTGGGAATCCATCTCCCCCAAGACCCAGCTATAGCACTCTTGGGTATATACCCAAGGAATACTCAATCATACCACAAGGGCATTTGCTCAGCTATGTTCATATCAGCATTGTTTGTAATAGCCAGAACCTGGAAACAACCTAGATGCCTTTCAACTGAAGAATGGTTAAAGAAAATATGGTACATATACACAATGGAGTACTAGATGAGTTTGTCTGTATATGACAATATGCCGGCTGCACTTTTAGAACATATTGACAGAATAAAATTGGTCTGTTTAAAATGTGACTAGCATTGGAGCAGCTGTGATTTGGGTTATAACTATCCAATCTGACTATGAGGACCCACCTTAATTAAAGACTGCCACCTTCTTAAAATGGACTGATCTAAATGGTCAGAATGAAGATTGACTTGTGTATGAGCCCAAAATGAGTCCGTCTTGTGGCTTGATTCCAGCTTGACTTAAGTTTGTTTTTGTTCCTCAAGGCTGAATAATAGGATGCTTTGTCAAAGGCTGTGGTCTCCAGTTGTCCTGAGCATTAAGGAGGTGTTTATGCTTCTCTGTTCCTTGAACTATGGTGTCCTTAAGATGAGGTCTTTTAACCTCTTTGCTTTCTGTATGTAAAGGTCAGGAGAAATAAATTCAGGGCTGCAGTGTTCATTGACAGTCCCCCTGAATCTATCCCATGTTTCTGTCTTTTTTTTTTTTTGGTCTCTGTTTTTTCTGTCTTTTCTTAATCTTCATTCCCCTATTGAGGTGCTGTTTGACAGGTCGGCAGTGCTGGTCCTGACAGACTTGTAAGATTGAGGCAAGAACCTTGCCCTACATGGACTTTTCATTGTTTAGGTATATCCTAGTCTTTCATATTGTAATAAAGACCTGATGAATAAACCAAATGGGTGTAAATGATGAAAACATCCTGTCCTGACTGATGTAGAAATTACAGTTCTGGCCTCTACTTTTCAAACTGACCTGTTGTTTTCATATAGACACTAGAATTTAGATACTACCATGACTCATTTATGCTGTATGATTTTACTACTTTTCTATAACTGATACTGGACCCATTACTAATATTTAAAATTATATCTAGAAAATCACCAACTTCACCAAAATACAAGTAAATACTTTTCAGAATTTGCAGATAAAAGACATGAATAGTAAATGCATTCTTGGACAGCATGTTTATTGAAAACAAAACAAATACAAAAACAAAGCATATCACCTTTCTATATTCTATGACTTCATGGGTCTTCATGTTAATGAATCCTCAACCTTCTCCTCTCCATGGGATAGCTATTTCCTTTACTGCTGAATAAAGATGCCCTCAACTTAATTATATGAGGATGGCCTCACGGAAATGGAAAGGCTAAGGTGATGCTCCTCAGTCTAGCTCATGGGAGCTCTTTCACATTCGCTACTGCTAACACCCAATCCAAAGCCAACCCAGCTTAACTAATTTTACATTTAGACATTATTAATGCATGACAAGCCATGTCTGGTGTGACAAATTGTAATAACTATTAAACCATTTGCCCATTCACTATATCTGATTAATCATGACATGCCATATGACAAAGACAAACCTCCCAATCCTTTAAAACAAGGTATGTGAGTTGAAAACAAACTGAACCCAATATTTCTCATTGGGATTAATGGATCTGATTCCAGCTTCAGACCCCCTATGTAGGAGGAGGGAATGGGATCCCATTACTTTTACCTTTAAGGTCCTCATGTGGCCAACTACCTTCTGACCAAAAGACGAATGTCCTCACAGACATGGTTGTATCATAGGAAGTTCTTTCAAAACTATATCTGGAAAGATGGATCCTAAAAATATCCCAAAGGAAAGGGAAGTAAAATCAATTAATGGTGCACAGTTGGTAATACATATCCCCAACTCAGGTTCTGATGATGAAAGACTGATAAGAACAAGTGAAGAACAAGTCTGAAAGGACTCAGAGAAATATCTACTATGGTACTCAAGACTTTCAAGAAAAAAAACTGTCAAAAATACTCATGGTGTTGCTGTTGTAAATAGTTCCAAATGCTCCCTTTCCTACATTCTGTTTCTTTTGCCCTAGAAATTACCTTAACATATCTACACAGACCAACATTATGCACACTCTTCTTACCCATCTTCCATACATCTCAGCATATTAAAAATGTGACATATATTTTTCTGCTATACATAATATTTCTAAGAGATGCCAGTTGTTGGACCAATAAAAAGGTAAAGTACATGGGTTTGCTTAGTGTTGGCTCTTTTTACTGTATGTCAAATAACCAGAAGAATAATTTCCATAGAGCAAGCTTTATCAATCCAAATAGGAAAAGATTTTTAAATCATATTATTTTGTGTTGTTTTTGATGAGCAACTGTTTGTTGCTATTGGAGACTCAATTTTGCATTAACTACATACAGACTTTAGAGCTCCATCTACAGAACAGTATTAATTAAGAAATGATTATAAAGAACTACTTCTATAAGATAACAGTTCAGAAATATTTACTGTTCTTAATATAGTGGCAGAGAGTAGACCAAAAAACAATGAGCATGCATCTGGCCTGTGTAGTGTGTAGCCATTCCAGCCTTGGACTGGAAGTTCCAAGCCCCATTGAGGCTTTGGTAATGGTCACGCCTACAAAGCAGGGATGAGAGAGGAGGCTGAAGACCCAGGATCAAGAGAAGAGGCCTCTCTTGGTTCCAGGACCCTGGATGCTGGAGGTAGACCGAGCAGAGTTCTCCAGAGAACACTGCCAGACTGCACCATACCTTTCCCAGAGGATCTTAGATGGTCATTTGACTTCACTATTAACCCAGTTCATCCAGTAATCACTTCCTGTCATTCTGATATGAATTGTATTGAAGGTAGCACTTGCAGACATGCTGCCTCTCAAAGCCCAATTACACAATATCATGAAAATCTGGGCAGCATAGAAATCAAGGCCACATCTGAGAAGATAAAACCATGGAGGTAAAGGGTAAAAGGATCAGTTAATCCATGGAAATGTCACCATCACTAGGGATCTTTGTCTAAAGGTTAAGTACCACAGACCAAGTGTCAGATGAAAAACAGCAGCTAGACTGGCTAAATCAACCTGGTGACAAGTATGTTTACAGATCTGCAGACATGTGGCCTGCTTACCCAAGTCAGATCAATGTAACACAAGTGGATAATGGGTTCATTTAGGTATATTTGCATAGAGCTATCTGTCTGTCTATAGAATCATTTTTCTCTCTAAAACATCATGATTCTTACAATTTTCAAAGTTATTGATTAAATGGATCTTCCTTATACAGTTATCACAACCTAGAAAAACGAGGTAGTCATGTCATACATGTGGTTCAATACATTTGAATGTACATTATGATAATGGGACAGACTTTCTGAACTCAGAACACAGAATTATGCTTCTGTCTTTTTTTTTCTGTCTGTTCCATGTAATATTTGAAGCCTTCCATATTTTGGCTATCTGTAGAATTTTAAAGTTATTTCATCAACAACACTAAGACCTTTGAATGTGTGGCTTATTTGTTAGAAGGCCATCTGGCAGTACAGAGGAGAGCACATCCATGCAAAATGTTTAGTAGCACATCAACAGCCTAAGTTACTCTATTTGACTTTTATTCTCAATTTTCCTATGGAGAACAAGTATTTGCTCAAAGTTTTAGGGGCATTTGAAAGGGGGCGGACAAGTGATTCCATACTTCAAAAAGATTTAATGTTGCTGGTATTGAGAGAAGCCTTCCTACTGGTGGAAAGCTATAAGTCCAATCAACCATATCCCAAGGTTTGTATGACTATGAGAAGGGTACCCTGTCAAGTCTGCCTTGTTCAAGCACGGCAAAGAGCAAAGATCCATTCCATGCTCTAAGACGGCAAACCTTTCAGCAAATGAAGGGGAAAATTAAACTCAAGTCAGAAAGAGAATACAAATCTTCTTGCCCAGTATATATTTTTTAATCAATAGAGTGTTGTTCCAAGACTTTCATTCAATGTCACAAATCTCGCTAGGGTTTTGTCTGGGTAGACAGGTCACAGAAAGTTCTTATTTCAAAAAGTCAGAATAAAATCTGTCAGCGAGAATCAGAGAAATTGATATTGGTAAAAGACACACCAACTGGAAAATATGAAAATTATACAAGTTATTATCTCTCATCTTTGAATCAAATTTAGAACAGAAATAGAAAAAAAAAAAACAAAGGCACTTTATTAGTAGACATGTAAACTACTAAAAACTGCATCTCCTCTACATGTCTAACTTTCTCTCACAGTTCAAGTAGATGAATGCTGGAAAAAAATAACAGTTAAAATCACATGTAATTCACCCAGTCACAGCTTGCTTTGTTAGGTGAGGTAAGTACATAAGGACAGCTGTCATTAAGCCCAGCATGGAAGAAGGTAGAGCTGAGGCCACAAAATAGAGATGTAATGTTTCGTGTACTTCAAGAAGAATGCTGGAAATATGCCAATTTAAATACGAAAAATAAAAACCTTTCATTCATACATATTTTGGGCTTTATTATTACTTTCTCATTGTATTTATACCTTTTGCTTATATTCTTAGGATATCTTTTGTGTTTTATGGAATATGAAGGCATTCAAATGAAGATTAACAAATGCTTTAAGTGTTTGAATGTGGGGCCTACTCACATCTCAGCATGCAAATGTTCTGAAATTTCATAATACCTAGAAGCATCCAAAAATTGTATGACATTCAAGAAGAACGGCCCTGTGCAAAGCTAAGTTGGAAGTGTCACCATCACAAGCTTAAATGAATATTCTGTGTTTTCACTTGTTCTTTTTTTTCACCTTGAGCAACAAGTAAATTCCATATTCAGAAGATAGATGATGTTTTCATTAATTTTTCTAGATTCATAGACTATCTTTATTGCCTTTAGACAGATATTCCTTTAAATCGTTTTAATAGCTTTCTCTTTCCTCTGCGTTTTTCTTCTAAATGTACTCTTTCTAAATCATGGTCAATGACTATCTTTAATGAGTGTTGTTCAGCCACTTTGTGGAAAATTTTTAGAGTTCAGTTTTCTTTATATGGTTACTATGGTGAGAAAACGGTAAAGCTTACTGGGATAAGAAAATGGTAAAGAAAGCTAGTGTCTTTGTCCACAAGACTCCAGGACATTTCTCTTTTGTTTTTATCAGGAGGTAGGGCATGGTAGATGTGGCTAGTGGTAGCAAAATCTTAACATCCACAGATCTCTGTTTTCGTTATTTTATTTTAAAGTGTCTTTAAGACTTACTATAGGTGACAAAGAAACCTACCTAATTCATGTGGCAATGTAATAGAATTGCATCACTTTGGAACATTTTAAATAGCTGTTTTTTTTCTAACAGTCTTTATAAACAGATATAAATCTGTATGTTTAAATTGATTAAGCAATTAAGCCCAATTCATGTATAAATGTCTTCTTCATATGGGATATGCTTTCTATAAGCCTAATTTTTCAAAGTGTGTGCCTTGCTCACATTAAACTTTCAAATGAATTTTCACGACCTCCAGACTCTGAGCATAAATCAGAAATCTGTTCTTCTCACCCACTGCTTCAAGAACACTCTGTGACTGTCAGATTTCTCTGGCAGCAGCTTTGTTACCATAGCTTCTCAAGCCATTTGTTTGTTTATTTTTCCATCTACAAAAAGTTCTTTCTGCACTGTAACTGCTCTAAGGTTGAGCTACAAAATGTGAATAGCTGGAGTCAGGTACACAATATGTTCCTAAGGTAGGGGTAGGTTCTCTGATGGTGGACACTATGAGGCGAAATGAAAGAGATGAAGGAGATGACATCAGGAAATACTAAGGTGAAAACATATGTCTGAAATGTCTTGCAGACTAAGTCCAGACTTTCTGACATGTTACTTTTTGATAAGACCATATGGATTTTATAGCTCATTTCACAGGGCAAGCCTATGGTAATGAATTTTTTCTTTGCTAATAATATCTTCTTTATTCATAGAATTCAAAGAACTGCTACTTTAATCTCAGGCATTTTTTTTTTGTTTTGTTTTATTGTATCTCATATCTCCTTTCTCAGGGCAGCTCCCAGAAAGAAACTTCAATTTAAATTGATCGGGGGCACAACCAACAAAACAGTATAAATCCATAGTAATAAAAGAATAGGAGTCATTGAGTAACATTACTATAATTGGGGTCAGCCAGATAGAACCAAAATGAGTTACCTAAATGCAAAGAAGCCTATGGCTACCTTTGTTTCTTTACTTGATGGCTTATCCTAATCCTCACCTACTGACCCATCATTCCCTGTAGACTCCCAAACAGCTGAAACCTATACTTTTGGATCTCTGAATTTCTAAGTCTCAATCAAAGCCAAGTTCAAGAAGAGCTTTTGTCAATCCTTCTACACAGGGTCTCCTGGGAGGGGTGGGGGATAAATTTCTCATAATGATAACCTGCTGTTGAACACGTTAGTTTAATTTGTTTTAAATAAATTGAGATTATTTATTTGGTACCAAGGTAAATGAGTTACAGGATGTAATCACTAATAAATTAACTGTGTAATCTCTAGTTTTTAATTATTAGCAATGTGTTGTTTTACTCTAACATGAGGATAATAAAGTAATGTCAAACTATGATGAGCATTGGTATCCACTGACATGGCACTGGTATAACATGCCCCCCCCGGCCCTATTTTCTACTACTTTATGCCCTTACCTATGCCTTACAGGGAGGAAAACACATTAGTTACTTTGTGAAAGTGACTCACACCTCTCACACCATCACTCTCCCCTTCCTACCATTTTCTGGGATTCCTATACTCACCCATTTCCCTGGAGAAATTCTCCCAAGCTTACACTCCTGCCTCCTCTTCTGCCACAGTTAAAAGGGTAAATATTTACTTTGCCTTTGACAGAAACCCGACTTGTATACTAGAATAAGTAAGCTATCTGATTCCAACCCTTTCCCCACATCTTGGCAAGCCACCCAAATATAATTATAAATAAGGTTTCTTCCCAACGGTGACCTTAAATCTATAGTGTCTGTGATAACAATAATACTTTCACATTTTATTTTATTTACCTGGGGAAAGTATTACCTTTGTGTGTGTGTGTGTGTGTGTGTGTGTGTGTGTGTGTGTGTACCATTGAGTGTTTCAAAACCTATATTTTCCTTGATAAGTCTCTAACTTATTTATTGAGGCAATGTATCTTATTTGAATAAGAGGCTCCTGACATTCCTAGTCTACCTATCTTACTCCAGAGAGCCACTATAATCCCCTCTATAAGCAGAAGCTATGGGGGTGGGGTGGGGACATCAGACCCATCTGGCATTTGCTTGGATGCTGGTGATCAAAACTCCAGCCCTTACAGTTCCATGGCAAGTGACTTGCTAGAAGAGTCACCTCTCCAAGGACAACCTTCTTGATGGTATAAATCACATGCTAAATGACTCATTGTCATTGAATTGACAAGAAAGATCTAATATTCCACCACAAAATCTCATTGCTTCCTTCATTACAGGAAAAAAATAATGTGGGCATACAAAACTGTCGTCTCAGACAGCAGGTGGAAGGTAGACATGTTGGACTGTGGGAATGTATACAGAGCTTCAGGCTTTCATTTATTTACTTGCATGTTAGCAACTTTTAGGAGATTAATATTCCCTGTTTTATATTACCTCCTAGGTCCTAGAGTCCAGGACCATGATGTATTAGAGTCTGTGCTTCCTCTTCTCTCCAGTCCTATACCCATTTCATCCAAATGTGTGTCATAAAGGTTACCATTTCCATGTGGAAGAACTTTTGAATACATTTGTTTTCATAGCTTTTTTTGTTTGTTTGTTTTCAAAAGACTGCTTTTTTAATCTCTATCAGCAGAATGGAATATTTAAGAGCTGTCATGAGGATTTGGAAATAGTCTTGCTACATGAAGCTAGATGTTAAAGAAACACTTGTGAAAATTGTGTCTACCTGTGTAGGGTTTATTATGTATTCTCTGGTAATGCTGCGCCACCTTATTTTCTTATTTTATATGTGTTCACCTAATGGATTTGATATACTAGAACTAAGCCAAACATTGATTCTGAAAAGATTTGTTTATTTCTCTCTGTAGTTCCAAGTGGTAGTACCCCATAATAACTGATGTACTTCTAATTGATTGCTATTGATATGCCACCATTGACTAGCAAAAGTAGATTAAAAGACCCCATCTTTCGGTCATGACCTGTTTGTTATATGTAGAAATTGATCTTCTTATTTAGTCTGAAGAACCAGGGTTAATAAATACTCCAACTTTTCATGACTTCCTAAGTTGGACTATCTCCTAAGAACTTTAAAATCAATACTTCCTACAAAAGAAATAGTACACAAAATAGAAAATCAAGAATGGTTTAACTCAATAACTTATTGTTAAAAGTAAGTGCACTATAAACTTTTCAACTTAAGTTTATCATACACTAACGGGTAGTTAGCCAAGCTTGAAATATTCTATTGTTACTATCTTATGAACTGTTACTTGTACATGAATTATCCTGTGAACAGGCCAGAGAAATTAATTTGAAATATTTCTTTGGGAAATTTTATTTTTTTTATTCCAGATTCTCAGCTGTCATCTGAATTAATTGAATCTATAAACAGGATTTGTAAATTAGACACTTCAAATGACAAAATGCGATGACTTCGTTCTTTCTCTTCTCATTCTAGACAATTTTCTGTTATTTTTTCTCTAATAAGTGTCACCATACTAGAGTTAGTCTAAGATGTCTTCTGTGTACATCAGACTGATAGTTTTGGTGTACTCAGCCTTTGCATATTCACTTGTCTTAATGTTCTGCTTTTGTCTACGGTTTCACAATTTTTTTTTCTTGTGAATGACATGGTCTTCAGTGCTTTAACTTGGTCTGTGGAATAGTGCAACTCTATGGTCCTTCTCTCGTCAACTTCTTTCCTTCTGGTTCCCTCTCTCTGACTTTTATCTCCTAACTTTCCCCATTGGTTTTCCTTTTGTACCTTGTCTTTCACATGTGGCACTTCATGTGCGTATAGAACATACAAAGTTGAGTTAGCTGCTGTTTTGGTACCTGCACTGATCTTTCCCTGATGGTCACATAGAGGTGTTTTCACAAAGTTTGAATGACAGTACTACTGCTTATAGCCTCTAGGTTGATACCTCTATGTGGTTACAGTTCTTCTTGTTTTCCTCTGTTGTCTCTGGCAATCCCTATTGCCCCATTGTTTGTTTCCTGTCCCAACTGTTCTATTTTTCTGGCATTTAATGCTTACAAGAGTCCTCCTTTTCCTGTACCTTTAATATTCTTCACCCAGCAACTTATCTCTTGCATATACAGAACCTAGATCTACATAGTTATACAGTTTCCACTAGAAGACACAATTTGTTTTGTCAATTAGAATACTAGGAACATAAACAGAGATTTTTATTAAAATTCTATTAAAAGTGTCCTCCACAATTTACATGCATTTAGTCTACGAAATACTGTGTCTTCTTAATATTATGTACACACTTGTCTAATAGTCTTGTGTTTTTTGCTATTTATGGACATCATGAACATGAGTAATACTCCATCTCTGTAAGTATAGTAACATTTTATTTCTTTCTGTTATTTTATGATTTAATTTTCTCAATTTGCAACTGTCCTCTCAAAGTTATAGTTTTCAAATGTCACATCAATTTTCCTTAAAATTATGAAATAACAATTTTTCTAACTCTTTCTGTGTTTGAAATAGTTTCATGTAGCATGTTTCTATTTTGTTTTTCTTTTGTGCTTAGTTAATAATTCTAATAGTTTCCTCTCTTGCATTCTTTCACTACATACAATACACTCTAGACCTTGTCTTATCTCTCTTCTGAACTGTACTGTATAAGAGTTTGTAGGGAGAAAACAACAAAAGTCAAAAGTTAAGATATCTTCTATGCTGCAAAAAAAATGTCAACTTGGAAGAAATGGCTTAAAATGATTAAAAGCATAAAATGATGTACATAATTGGATGCTAAGACACTATTGTCCATCCTTAACAAAAGTATATTCAACTCTGCTTTTCTGTAATGTTAGCAAGTGTTTAAATATGCCACACTCAAAATATCATTTACAGTCAATGCATGTCTTCACAAACTTGGCTAATTTCAGTTTGCCTGATTCTCCATGGCTGCCCATACAAAAGCTCTGCAGAGACTAAAAAATGTCCCCAGGTGACTGCACAAAACACTTCCTGCATCCCTGGGTACCATGTCCTCCATTGCCAGATAAAACTAGCTCCATTCAACAACTTCAAATGGAATGCAAAGAGAAAAGCAAGGAGTCTTTGCAAGAAAAGGCCTTTCTGAAAGCATTATTCATATAAGAAAGCAAATAAAAGCAGAGGTGTCTGCAGAGAGAGGACACAGATATACTTCCACTTCTCCTCTTCAATGCAATAGAAGAATGTGCTGATGATTTCAAGGTTTCTTTCCTCCCTTGTTCTGGGACCATCCTGTTCAGGCTCCCCCTGCAGTAGCATTGGGGCATTCTTGGAACTACTCTCCATGAGGGAGGCTCAGGCCAAACTCAGGCTTTCTGCTTTGAGTTTCAATGACTATTTTTCTCCTGTTACTGAATATGAGTCTGCTTTCCATAACTAAATGCCTGTGGTCATTTTGTCAATAGCATTACTTGAGTGACACTGAGTGGATGACTCCACTGCAAGGACACCAAGTCCTTGTGGTCATGCACATTAAGGAACATCTGCTGGGAACTGGGGCTATAATCTGACTTACAGAAAAATGTATCTCTGTTAGAAAGATATCTAAATGTTAATTTTCAGAAGAATCACCTCTGTCTTTTTGACCAAAACATCAAACAACTGAGACACTAAAAATGGGACTTGAAGACAGGAGATCCACAGTGCAGATGAAACAATTTCTGTTTCTGTTTTTATGCATCACTGGGTAATTGCACAGTATGTTCATTTAAGGCTTTGATTTCTACTATAGGTTCTTTGAGTACAACAGTGACTCAATGTAAATGCTTTCAAATCTTGCTCACTCACATTTTTCTGAACTTAGGAAAGCACAAGAGAGGAGTGAAACAATGATATATTCCCTTCTGTTCCCCACATGTGAGGCAGGCCAATTTTCATAATAACCAGGATCCCTAGCCATAGCCTTCACTATATACCTCACCGTGAATTCCGAGATGAGATATAAGGGCTAATCACAGTAGTAGACTATTGACCTGGGTCAGGGATAGCAAATATGTTTGGTTTATGTGTCAATAGGTATTGTTTTCCAAACCTGCTAAATGAGGTCAAGGCTAAGTACACAGAAAATGAATACTAATGTACTGCCCTGGGCAGTGAATTCCACTAGAATTCTCTAAGTCTCTGAAATCAAGATGACAACCTTTGTTTCAACAAGTTTTTAAAAAGCAATCCAAAAGTTTCATGATATTCATAAGTAGGAAAACCAACCTGAGTGGTAAGTATTGGCATTTTTAACTCTTTGCAAAAGTTTAGCTGGGCTAGCATGTAAATCTTGCATGAAGAACAAGAGTTAGGCACAACAGAAGAACTCGTTTTTTATATTGTGTGAGTGTGTATGTGTGTGTGTGTGTGTGTGTATGTGAGAGAGAGAGAGACAGACAGACAGAGATAGAGACACAGAGACAGAGACAGAGACAGAGAGACAGAGACAGAAACAGAGAGAAAAATGATATATAAACTCAGTATAGTAAAAGAGAAAAAAGAAAATAGAGGAATCAAATAAAGGTGTCAGTAAATGTTTTGCCAAATATTTAAGTGATACTTATGAATTCATGCCTTTGGAGAAATAGAGTTTTTTGTTTGTTTGTTTGTTTGGTTGGTTGGTTTTTTTTGTTTTGTTTTTTTTTGTTTTTCCTGAAATGTGCATTTTCTGGAAGCAATGGTGCTCAGGAAGCACTAAGCAAACCTAGTGTCCAGGTGCAATAACACTATAGGAAGAAGAAACAGGGCCTTCTGAAGAAATCCTTGATGTCTGACCTGGATTAGGAAAGGAGAAAAGCCAACAAAACAGACAACTCTTGGAGAACAAAGAGGGCTGTGGAAAAGCATGAGAGCCAGGTAAAAAGACGGTCACTGTTGGGTTTCATGTAAATTGGGTGCCAAAGACAAAATAACTAGGGTAATGCAAAAAATTACGCTCATTTTGAGACCAGATCTAAAGACAAGAAATAAAGTATATACACATGTTATAGTTAGAGATGACTTTATAACAATTAAACACTCAGAAAAAACATTTGAATGTATAGAATCACACGGTGATTATTCTGTTTTTACATGAAATCAGAACCTCTCCCTGTAAGCTGAAGAAAAGTATAGCAGAAGAATGCTAGCTCCAAGAACCAAGTATCAGTGAGAGAGTAAATGATTTAGAAAAGCAGATTCATTTATTATTTAAAAACACTACAGGGGGCTTCTTGGGGGAACACTACAGGAACATAACAGTGAAAGCATCATCCAAAGTCACTTCTTAATATCAGAGAGAGGAAAATCATAGACTAGCAACACATTAATTACCATCTCAAATGTTAGTAAATTCACTAGCCATAAAAGTAGGTTAGTATAATATAATTTACCTCTTGTCTGGATACATTATGAAGTAATCAGCAACAGAAGAAGTATTCTTTTTGTTTGTTTGTTTGTTTGTTTGTTTGTTTTGAGCTGAGGATTGAATGCAGGTCCTTGCGCTTGCTAGGCAAGTGCTCTACCACTGAGCTAAATCTCCAGCCCTCAGAAGAAGTATTCTTGCCAAAAAATAAGCTTTGCATGACTTTAAGTTTTGAAAAAGAGTAGAGTTGGGCAGGAAGGCCTATTGCTATTGGTAATTGTTAGTTGCTGGAAGAGGAAGGGGAATCACTTTTCTCTGGAAGTGTGGTTACCTACAGGTCAACTAATTTCCAATGGATACATTTATCCAAGATTATTTGGAAAGTGTAGATTGGTATTGATAGGAGAAAAATGGTACAGTATTGGATGGATGGAGAATGGAGTCTGTGTCTGGGAAGTTGAGGGGGGAGTATGATCTAAACACATTGTACAACATTCTTAATGAACCAATAAAAAATTTAAAAAGATTCAAAGAAGAAAGAGAGACCAATTAAGGGATACTGCTAGAACAGCAGAAAAAGGATGTGACATGTCAGAAGTCAAGGCTAAGAAATAAGAAAAATTTGCGGGACTCGCCTAGAATAAAAGAAATAATATAAAATTTGAAAGTACTCCGGATCTACTTGATAAAAATATTTATGAAAGTTGATGATGGAAAAAATAGGAAACATTAAAAATATACCATGAAAGACACAAAGCTACACAGAGAAACCCTGTTTTGATATATATATATATATATATATATATATATATATATATATATATATATATAAAGGAAGTACTGTTTTATCTGGGTGATGGTGCTGCATGCCTTTAATCTCAGCACTTGGGAGGCAAAGGCAGGTGGATTTTTGTGATTTGGAGGTCAACTTGGTCTACAAAGTGAGTTTTAGAACAACCAAAACTACACAAAGAAAGCCTATCTTTTAAAACAAACAAGCAAATTAAAAAGGAAGTACTTTTTATTTACTTTCTTAGCTGATATAGTAGTATTTATGTTACATATAAGTGTGGAGTGATATATAGATTCTTCACATATATGAGATAATATTTTCCTGAATTAGAAAAGTCACATGTATTTTTTTTTATCTAAATGCATTGTACTGATTTTTTATGATAAATATATACATATTGTCACTATCCCATTATTTCAATTCATCCATATATTTTTTAATCAAAGTAAAAAAGTCTTTTCAGTATCACACGATCATGTAATGCTAAGCTTCAAAGGTGTATAAAAAGCATTAAACATAAATAAAATGTCAGATACATAGAAGTTTGCTATCTTCTTAGCAGATCACATACAGCCGCATATATGATACTATGCACCTTCAGGCATTTTTTTTTTTTTAATTCCCGGGTGACTCCTTCCATCTATACGCCAATGATAAAATATTAAGTGCCTTGATCCTTGCCTCATTAAATAGAGAATATTCTTTTTCCACTCTGACCTATGCTGGGGCCAGTTTAAGGAGTGATCTGTCATGAGATCATTAATGCAGCAACTGGCTAAGAAGGTGAAAATGTTCATCCAAAATTAATTTCTTGACCTTTTCCATAAGGGCCTAGGAAGGAATATTTAGTGATCATAACTTGGGGAACAGTTTCCTTTATACACCAGGTTTCCCAAATATGGTCAGTATAAAAACAGAACCAAGAGGAGTAATATAAAGGTGGCCCATCAAAGTTCCAGGCTTCTTTTTCCCAGGAGAATTCATCAGGCTACATGGGGAGGGGGAGCTAGTTTGGGGAGAAACTATGTGCTTGCTCCCCCAGAGCTACTGTATACACTTTGACAATGGTGAGAGCAGAGAAAAAAGAGGTGCAAAGAAGATTGTCTAAAAGGTTCTGGCTGAAAATATTTAGAATCACTGTAGGGACCAACTTCAAATGATTGAATGTGATTCATATAGCGAATACTACCTAATAAATGGGACAGTGCTTTCCTTTAATGATGGTCAAAGGGAAACATGAATACAAAGCCAAACATTTAGCAAATGCCAGTAAACTCTGAGTCAGAAAGGCAAATCCTCAGATTCATGAGTAACCTTTACTGGGAACTCAGCAATGCCATTTTGAAGGTGAAACACACATAATAAGAAATCATCTAATTCTCAGAAAAAACTCATTTAAAGATGAAAACCATAACCTAACTCCCCTCCTCTCTCATCTCTGAAATATTCCAGATGTAGAATGCTTCCAGAGTATACTTAGGGTCCCAGGAAATCCATGGCCATTTCTTTACTTACCTCATTGTTTTTAAACTTTAGCCTACTCAGTGATTGCTAATTTGAAATAAAATTTTGATTTCACATCTTTGCCCTATTGCCTGTGAGGTACACTTTGGAAGGGGACAAGATGTCATAAAAATTTAAATAATATAAAGTGTTTCTGAAGGATGTCATGGCCTTATCTCTACTATGCAAGTTTTGCAGATCAAATGTAAGATACTGATTTTCATATATTGGGTGATTAGTATAAATCTAACCCCCAAAATTAAACATATGTGAATATACTATAGCATATACTCAATCTACTGGAAACATAATTTAAACTAAAATTCAGCTTGAATTAGAGAGGAGAGTAAGTCAAGAAGTCCCTCTTAATCTATGAGGCAGGATGCAATTGGAATAATGAATACTCTGTGTTCTCTCCGCCCACAGTATCTAATCAGTTGTTGCAAATCTATCTCTTAGCACAATTAGTTTACATGAACTGTACCTACTAATTCTATTACACACACAAACCTGACATGTGTTATGATCTCTAGTGCAACAGAAAAGATGAGGCTTACAAAAAATTTTAGACAAATGACCCAAGGTTGCATAGATATGCAATGATAACAGTAAGGTTCTGGTCTATGTCTCCTTAGATTAAGATTTAGGTTATAACTACAATTACCAGAAATGTTCCTTCTGAGCTTTCTACTGTATCACAAATTCCTACCATGATGAAAGGACACTGCAGTCCTGCCTTCAGATTGCTTAGTTAACAGGTGCACGTTCTCTGGTTGTTTCTGTAGACATTTCAGAAGGACTCAGGTACACATAGAATGGAGGAATGAAGTCAAGTTGGCTGAATGAGGTCATAGAGAGCTTGGACTGGACAACTGGAGGCACAGGGCATGCAGGGAGAATGGAAGTGATGAGGGAGAGGGAAATGCAGGGACTGATGAGAGAATGGCATGTGACTCAAGCAAAGGACTGACTGATGCTCACTTCTGTGAGGCTCATTTCCATATTTCTTTTTAGCATGGATCTTGATTAGCCTTATTTATCATCAAGATCATCTCTACTGAAATGTTTCTTCATGCTATAGAAGTTAGACAAAATCATTCAAAAGTCTACAAGTGTAAAATTTTTTAAAAAAGTAGGGAAGAAACATATATTATTCAAGGAAATGTGACAATCATTAACATTTTGGTCTATTTCTTCCTGTGTTCCTATGCTTATGACCTGGCAGTTTTATGAAGCAGTTCAATGATAAGACACAGAGATTTGAATCATGGTTACATTAAAATAAAGCATTTTACATCTTACTTCTCATGGTATTTCACACCATCAATTTATTGTATGTAGATATGAGCTGCTTTACTAATTCTACTCATTTTCCCATTACTTTTAGATTTGCTTTTCTCTATTCCTCATTGCAAGTTATTGACACCACAAGTTCTGCACAAGTACGGACCTGGGCTTTGCAGCACAATCACATCATCCAGGAACTAGAAAGTGTTTAGGACTCGCCACCTCTTTTTCTTTAGCCTAGTACTTGCAAGGCTAAAAAGAGAATAAATCAAAAAGAGAAAATATTATAAAATTAATTGTTCTCAGATCACCCCTCTGGTGAAATGCTTTTAATTTTCCCTAGAGAAGGACTCCACTATGAACCTAATAATAAAACTGAACCTGAGCCATAGTCTCCTGGAATATCAACAGGAAGTTGGAATGTAATGCTGATGTTTTTCAATCATTGGAATAAAAAATATAGATCCATTCTGATATTGTTCTTATACTACAGATGTCACCTTCAATGATCTATTTTTTCATTCAACCACATTTCCCATCACAAGTGAATCCCGAATAAGCAAGAAATTCAATTCCAGAGAAAGGATGATTGTCTATGATGATCTGGTAGAGGTGAAATGTAATATTCAATAAAAGGTAGAATCTGTATGCTAAATGGTAAATTTCTCTTAAATTTAGCACCAATCTTACAAAATAAATAGATATTATCCATATATTTGGATTTTAGTTCACATTAGTTTCTTTAGTTGTGACAGAAAATAACCAATGAAAAATAAAAGCTTCTTTTCTTCTTTTTTTTTTTTCTCTTAAAGTATGAGGATAACCTCAGATATTAGAGCCATGTGGAAAAAATCAAGAGGGGAACAATTGTGCCAGTTTCCTGTAAATTAAGATTGGAAGCTTTCTCCCTTAAACAGGAATGTGGAAGAATTTACCAGTATACCTGAGTGCATTATAACAATATTCTTCCCTGTCTAAGTAGATAACTTTTTTATATTTATCAACTTTGTTTCTGAGATTGTCATACCAGTATTTACATCACTTCAGTCCTAACACTTTCCCCCTTTCAACTCCTGTTGTTTCTTTCTTCCCTCTCATAACGCCATGATTCTTCTTTAACTATTATTGTTTATATACATGTGTGTATGTACAACAAAATGAATATAAAAACTTACAAATGATCATAGAAATACAAACTACTTAATCTATTTAGTGTTCCTCGTGTATATGTGTTGTGTGTGTGTGTGTGTGTGTGTGTGTGTGTGTGTGTATGCACATGTGCATGTGCACACACAGGTGTGTTTATGGTTGGCCACTTGGGACTGGATAACATATCAGCCGTAGGCAAAAGAGAATATTTCTTTTACCAACTTCTCTTTATAAAATATAGAATATATGAAAATTTATATGGGATATTGTTAATTTTAAAAAGGTGTACACAGACAATCTACTTAACCTGTTGGTACTTGGATAATATTCTAGAGTTTTTGACTTCGTGACTATTGAACACAATGAAAATAGTCCTAATTTTATACTTTTATTCAAGAGTATAACTATCAATTTTGCATTAGCAGCCCACACATGGTTCATATAATGGACCCTTGTGCAGGAATGCCATTTTTTCCTCATCAAGGCTCAGACACAAACTTAAAGAATACACTGGAGAACTCTCTAGTATGGTGGAGTGGTTTTTCATATCTGCTTGCAAAAAACTTCTGTAACCTTACAATGCTTATCCAACCACACAACCAATGGCAAAGTGAACAAGTGATACAACGCATTGTAAGAATGAATACCAAACAACTTTCTCACATGATATCCATTGTTCTGTATAGATTTTTCTATTGGAACCCAAATGTTTTGTGTTTAAATACTTACAAATTATCTCATTTGTCTTTGTCATTCTCTTTGTATATTAAACCCCAATCACTGGCTGAAAATGGTCCCTCAAGAATAAGCACATCTCAATCTCTAGAATTTATAAGCATCACTTTATATAGCAAGCCAACAGGGAAGCAGTAGGTGAACAAGAAGGAAGGAGAGAAAGAAGAAGGGACAGAGAGGAAGGGTCGAAAGGGCAGAAGGATGGCAGGCAGGGTTGTTGTCTTTGCGAAGTTCACGATTTGGGGATGAGGATAATCTTTTTCTTTTATATGTTGTTTCTGTGGAAGAACAGAAGGAGAAGTACAAGAAAATTTCAAAGCACAGCAAGAAAGCTGTATGAATAAAGATCAAAACTTAAGATAGAAAGTCATGAAACAGGGAACAATGACAGCCTTCAGAGGCTTGAAGAACCAAGGTGATGAAACAGGGGAGCTCCAAGAGAACCCAAAAGGAATACCACTCCCAAACACCCGCAATGTCAGGTTAATGCAATGATTTTGGATTTCTCACCACCAGATGGAGCATGAAGAAATTTTTGTTGTTTTGGCATACATAGCTTGTGGTTAATTTGATATACAACCATAGTAAACTAATAAAGCCCCTAAGGCATTATGCCCCAGACCATTTGATTCTAGCATTTTGTAGACATAGACAGATACATTTTCCTGCCCTTTCTTCTCAGTCACATTTAAGTTCCTAGTTATATTTCTACAGTGTTCCATTTTGGCATCCATCAAAGACTGTGAAACTGTCATTTTGTTTGTCCTCTTTTCCCAGTCTGTGAGTCCCCTGAGTTCGGCAGCTCTGTTTTATCTCTGTGTCTCCAGTGCCCAGCAATTCCCTGCACATGGGAAACTCACTGGATGCCGATATAGTCTCCATAAAGAGACAGTGGTGGCAATTATCGAAAAATTTCATTCAGCACAAAGATATTGGGAAAAAAGTACCACAGCATTAAAAGGTGAATTTATTTGCTCCAAGATAGAGCTCAGCATAACAGAAAGAACGTGACTTTTGCATCAGACAGATGTGAACATGAGTCCTGACTCAATTAGTCTTTGGACACTGGTGAGAAAATTAGTCAGTCTTTCTAATATCTGATTCTATAGCTTTAAAATAAACAGTATAATTTTTAAATTGCTGTGTGAAAAATAAATATTGCTTGAAATAATTCATGAAGCGTAATTTCATAAATTAATCAGTCTGATAATTTGTTGGTTAATGAACTTATTTATTCTTCTTGTTGTCACATTAGTTAATCTTGCTCAAAGTCAAACAAAGAATGGCAATAATGAATGTAAAGAATAAATGAATATCTGTTTGGCCAACAATTCCCACAACACCTTTGCGACCCTCCAACAGTTTTATCTTCTTCATAGATGTTATCTGAATCATCTTCTGTGTATGCATACATGTGTACGTATGTGATGTATGTGTTTGATACTGGCCTCCCTTACTACTGAGGAGGTACAGAAATAATATGGCCTCTATTCATCTCAGTAATCTCTGACATTAAAGAAACACCAAACACATATATTGATTAGCATATATTCTTAATGGGCAGGTGACGTTTTCTGTTAGATTTTTTTAATTCAACCAATTCACTTCCTGTGGAGAGTCAACTTAACGATTTGAAGGGTCACCACTGAAATTTCCCATTGTGTTATTTTAAAATGAAGTTTAAGAGTGAACAACAGAAAGGCAAAATTTATTTTACAAAAGTAAAATAAAATGAAAACCATGGGTGTTACAAGGGAAACAAAAAAGGTAGTGGTGATGTTTCCATCATTTAATAATTATGGTCTTCATGAGGAGTTAAGCACATATACATATATATTCAAAAAACAATATAGTAACCTTTGTCAAATGTGCAGATGCATGCTGATATGTAGAAAGTATTTTTTTTAATTTTTCAAACCTATGAACATAAGCATAATAGAGTTTCATTTTGTCTTTTTAACAAATGGGCTCCATATTTTTGAAATTCTTTCATTTTGCTCTCTACTCAGCACCCCCAAAACATTAAAATACATAATATTCTGTTGCTACAAACTCAGCTAAGATTCTATTTTATGCCTAAATCTTTGTAATCCCTTTGGAACCTCCTAGAGATTTTTTCTTAACAGCCATTATCCCCATAACTCCTAAATATGTCACAGGAAGCATTTTGTAGGCAGGAGCTAAATCTTTAGGAACCAAGGTACTTTAAGTTAATGGAGGTGTAATTTTTGTGCTCTAAATTTTAGAAATTTAAGTTACAATGCATTTATTTTTTCCAAACAAATGTTGACACCATTTTCCTCTTATTATTGTGATTTGATCTCAGGTGCTTTCTTCTCATTTATGCTCAGAAAATGCTAGCTGAATTCCCTGCTGACTCTGGAAAGCAGTTTACCTTATACTTCTTTAAGCTTTTTTAAATCTTCCCTCCAAATGAGGTGAAATAAAGAGAGAGAGAGAGAGAGAGAGAGAGAGAGAGAGAGAGAGAGAGAAATGGCTTCAAATAGCTTTTAAAAATGTGTAACCCATTTCCTGCACATTGTCTCACAGACATAAGTCACAAGAGAGGAAAGATGGAAAATTTGGGCAAATGTGTCAGGGTGACATATGACTTGGAGACACCCAGAACATCATTTCAACACTGGTTATGCTAATTATTGGTTACTTCACTGAGCATTTAGAGTATGAGAATTGGACTTGCCTGGAACACTGGAAAATAATTACATCATAAGAAGGATCCCAGCACATGATGTTCCCAACTTCTATGTTCTTGTTTGGAGTGTGTTTATTGCTTACTTCAAATTGTGAGACACATTTGTCCACCCTGTTCCTGTCCCCTCCCACAATAGTCCTCAGGAAGCTTAGAAGATATCCAAGACAAGATTCCTGTGGGTTTGTGGTCTTGGATCTCCTGTGCCTCATGAATGTCACTTAAAGCTTCTTGGACTGAATGCATAAGACCTATACACACTAGCTCAAGACATACCAATGCCAGCATAAATGGTGAAGGGACCTATGAAATCCCATGGCTAACTCAGGAGCTAACTCTGGGAAGCTTAGCTGAGTCCCCGCTGAGTCCTCTCTTGACTTCACAGAACTGAATCCCAAACCTCACCACTTCAGTTGTAAAGGCAAGTCTTCCCTCCTACACAGACTAATTTTTCTGATAACAATTTCTCATTGCTATGTCTAAGCTGTAGTCTCTCTTTTCCCCAATGTTTATAAGCAAGAATCCTGGCTTTTCCTCTTCCTTTGCCCTCCTCCTTCCCTTCCTCCTTCTCTTCTTACCTTCCTATCTTTCGTCCTCCTTTCTTAGCTGGGAACCTACTCAGCAGTTTTCAGTGTGCCCTCCTACCTAGTAATACCCAATCCAAGCACAAAACTGTAGATATAAACAAACTAACCAAGAACCACCCAGGTATGCCTTGATTATATTCTTAGTGGTAAAGTTATGCATTCCTATATTCCTGAGTAGTTACATCATCAAGTTGCCTAAGGGGATAGAAAATGGGGAGGCACATAAGAATTCCTTTTTTTTTTTTTTTTTTTTTCAGTAGAGGGCAACTAAAAGAGACCTATATATAACTGGTCAATGGCAGAGAAGAAGAGATTTGAGGGTGCAACTCTAAATGGAACGCTGTTGTTATACTTCCTTCCACCAAGGGTCAAGGGTCATCATGAAAGAGGGAACAAGAAGACTGTAAATGCCAGAGGGAGTAGATGTCTATGGTGTAAGAATGCTTGCCAGATATGCCAGCACCATTGCACATCTGAACTTAAAGGTGCTTGGACTGAATACACAAGACCTACACACACTAGCTTGAGACAGACCAATGCCAGCATAAATGGTGAAGGGACCCATAAAGCCCCATGGCTAACACAGGAGCTATTTTCAATTAATGATTTTTGGGAGAGAGAATGTCAGTTTTCTTCAGTGATGCTTCCCAAAGAGGCCACCCATGCTCCCAGAGATAGTCCTACAACCATACATGCATAGGCTGCGTTTTATGTATACATGAAATTCTCAATAAATAAAAATTACAAAAAAGTATAGAAACCTTTAAAAGGAGGGAAAAAAGAAAAATGCAAACAAAGAAGTGGTGTTATTTCATACTGTGTTACCTACAAAGTCCATTTAGAAGGAGTCATAGATGGAGGAGTGGGGAGGGGTTGCCATGCAAAATCCAGAGGAAGAAAATTGGCTATGAAAGAAGTGCTTATTGCCAGCATGCTCATCCGCCATTTTGGAATTAGTTGTGACCTCATTTTCTTGAATATCCAACCTTATCTAACTTACATAATGCTACAGTTTATTCTCATGAGAGCAATCATAAAGATGGACTTGATAGCCACTCTTGTATTCCAAAGCTGTCTGCAAAGTCCTACAAACCTGGTACAGATCTTGCACTCAAAATACTTTGCTAAATGAATTAAGTTTTTTATGCTGTGTCTGAACACAGAATTTGCAAAGCCATATCAACAAAAATCATTACATATATCCAAATGGAGAATATTCACAACAGATTTATGTTCCAAAGTTTCCCTTTGAATTCTACTTTTTTTTCTTATAGAAGTTAACTATCTTTAGACACATTAAACAAGAAATCAGAAAAGGAACTTTTCAGACATAGTTTTCCTAAACCAGAAACTAGTATTGAAAACCATTCAAGTTTTGAATAAAATCCCCTAAGATTCCTATAAAAATCTCTGTTGAATAAGTTCACAATTCTGAGAGCCCCATTTTTAGAATAATCTTCTCTTGGCTTCCTTGGTAATTCAGCACTCTGAAAGAGGAGGGTGTGAAGATTAAGAAAGAGGAAAGAAAAGTCTTACTTGAGCAAAGTCCCTAACTTTGAAAAATACTTATTCCTCATCACAACTTGTTTGAGGAGAAACACTTCTCTGAGTTCATGGCAGAGCAGGCCCAACCTGCTGAATGGTGCAGGATCATCAACCACATGATTAGTCTAAATTGCCTCCAAAGAAACACAGCCACTCTCACTTCCCTCTGCAAAGTGCTTTCTAATTATTCTGAAATTGGCAGCATCACTGTAAACCAAAGTGAGTCCAGAACAGACAATATCCATGATAATTGATAGTTCCTGCACCCTTTTCCTCAGTAACATCCCTGGTGACAAAACCTGATGTTACAAAAAAGAATTTAAAGTAAAGCCATTTCCTTTCCTCTAGTTTTCCTGAGGTATGCTATAATAGCATATTTACATTTCTAAACAATTGTAGGCCACATTTCATGATTAATCTTCTCTTGGAAGGTATGGTGATTTCTTTTCCTGTCAAAACATGTGAGGATTCAGGGGTATTATAATGTGGCACTGGATCCTTGGGTAAGACAAAGACTATGGATTTTATGATTCATAGGGAAGCTGAAGATGACAGATTGATGTTATTTATTTCATTACCTTAATCTGTATGAGAAATATAATCATCCTTGTCTTGAATCTCAGTTAAATGTGATATTACAACATGCATTTTCAGAAGAAGCACATAGAGCACAATTAATTTATTCATTTATTTGGTAGGTATTTATTATTTACCTATGCAAGGGTTTCCCTAAGCACCAAAAATAAATATCTAAAAGAAAATTTATGCCTACCCTTACCTTCTATTCTAAAGGGAAGATACTTACCTAATATGGAATTACTATGGTGCTAAATTTTCTTTTTGCTGTTTTAACATAGTCTTAAGAGCATACAGAACAAACACATGTTTTCTTACAAGCCACTTCAAAGTTTCCTTGGAAGATAATATATTCATATTCATAAACTCAATCTTGATATATAAATAAGGCAGTGTGCTCACTTGGTTATAATTTCAAAACATATATCTCAGATTGAACCAATACAATTATACTATAGTTATGTTTTGGCTTTATGAGAAATTCAAGATAAAGCTGAGGTATATCAGAACTATATAGATTCCTAATACCCTTCACCTTTAGTCAACACTACTCTCTAATTTTCAGTTCCTATGTAGGTTTGTCAAAGCCATCATGATTATCTTCACCTTCTTTGAAACACACACACACACACACACACAGGGTCAGGGGGAGAGAGAGAATGAAAGTTATTATCACCAGTTTGATTTCATAAGATGGAATACATTCACAATTGTTCCCATGGATCACTAACCAGATTCCATGTGCTCTCAATTTTTTTCATTTCCCTGTGATTGCTATAGTCCAAATATACAGCATATTTGATTTATTTACACACTTTATGGAAAATACCTACAGTGTCCTGAAAATATATCAATATACTAGTCTCTATAATTAAAAATTTGCCCATGTAGAATATTAAGGAATGACACAAACTTACAGAAGAACAGAGTCAGGGAATGCTTTAGGATTTCATAAACTGTACAAATTGATCCTTCAATCCATGTCTTCTGATTCCAAATCAGGTTGTCCTGTGCTCTGAGAGATTCAAAGGCCAAAATCCAAGAAGAGGCATGATCCATACTTTCTGAGATGTGTAGAAGAGTCCAAATTTCATAAGATATAGCCCCCATACGTGTACACACACTCACACACACACACACACACACACACACACACACACCACATGCACATACATAATAACAATGGAAAAATGACATACTTAAGGGCAAAATTAAAAGCAAAGACAAAAAAAAAACAGAATTTGTGGGTCAAATGATTAGATTAAGTAATGTTGGAACTTAGACATCAAAAACATAGCTCATGATGAGAAACAGAGTACCAAGGGATGAATACTTCAGGTAGTCCTGAAAGGTGTCTTTCAGTATCTCTTAGGGTGCTGAATCATGGGTCATAGGTTGTGTTTCTCTGACAGCAACCATTACAAAGTGTTGTAGCATCTGAAAAAGCACAGCAGATTGTCTACTTATCATCCCTTGACCAATATCTCCCCTGAGCATATAGCCATCATACTTGCTATCTTAATACATTGATGCTTACATATCAATGTTCGTTGCTGATCTAGAAATAAAAACTTAGGGAAAGGAATCAACTAAGATATCCACAAACAGATGAATGGATTAAAAAATATGGTACACATATACAATAGATTAATACTCAAATGTAAAGAAAAAACAAAGTATCAGGTAAATGGATGGAACTGGTATATATTGAGTACTTTATTGAGGTAACTCAAGCTGAGAAAGACCAACATCATATGCTTCCTATCATATGTATTCTCATACTAGCTTCTGATATTTTGTTTTGTGTGTTTAACTTGGATAACAGGTGGAAACTAGAAAAGTAGAAAAGGACTTTTGAGGGTGGACATGGTATAGATGGTGGGTAGTAGATTATAGTTAAATGAATGTAATGATGTCAAATATTTAAGGTAATAAAAATGCTTGAATAGTCAAGGGCTTGGAATTATGTGGGAAACCAGGAGGTGATGGGAAGAGCTAATTAGATATGAAAAGCTGTATAAGGGCTTACTGTACCATAAACAACTTAAAAAGAATTAAATGGGATGATAGTAGAATGGAGATGTTGTAATTCTGAACGTTAAAGAATTGAGTAGGCATGGGGGCCACATAATGAGGGAGCGAAGAGTGTAGTAGACGGGTAAACCAAAATTAGGGATGTATAAAAAAGCCTTATGGAATCCTACTAACTAGTTAGCTAACTTCAAAATACAATTTAACAATAAATAAGCAAACACAAAGGATTGTTCAAACAGAAATTATACACATGGATGGACACAGTCGTCCCAACAGATATGAATTATAAACTGAAAATTGTACTACAAATGTAGAATACCCTCCTAAGGAGTCAGTCAAGGAGACTCTAGAGGACTCCCAAATAAAACATGTTATTACTTATTATTAGTTTTCTTCCCAATCATAAATACATGATGTGACTCTATATGTGAAGATACCACATACTTTGGCTGCAGAATATAGAGAAATCAGTCTCAAACTAACTGGAAACTTCTTCCCTCCCTGCTGGTCTAGATTTAATAGTAGTGAAAGGTGCTATGCATGCTGTTGGGGGAGGAGACATCAATGATTTTCATGATTAATGGACCCTGCATGCTACAATACTGACTATTTAGGAAAAGTTCCCCTACTAATACAGTAGAGGCTTGACTGTTACAGGTTAACTAACTTGATTCTGATTGGGATTGAGGATTACACAGGCGAGAACTCTCTGCCTAGTATGTAATCCTGGTTAAAGTCCATGACTGACAAGGTCAGAGGTCCAGAGGAGAACTTGCTATTGTTATTTTGCTAAATGCTCAAGCTGTCAAATTGGCTTGTAATTTTTATACTTATACCACAAACCCTGGATGCTCTCAATCTTGGTCACAGAAGCTTCTTTCTGCAGCAGATAGTAGTCAAAAATATCTAAAACTTATCAAAGGGCTAAGATTAAGTTAGTAAGTATTTAGCCCTAAGTGGAGCAACAACAGTAACCTTGTTATCAAGGGAACATCAGGGGTGAGGAGATGGAAAGAATATAAGAATCAAAGATGTGGGAAGGTGATGTGAAATGCTGTCTTTAGCCATAACCTGACTAAAGCAATCAAGAACTCATAGGTGATGTGGATCCCTGCCTAAGACCTATATCAAGAGCAAGTAAGCTAAAATTCTACCACAGGAGTAGATGATCTCTGAATCCTGTCCATTATGAGAAGATATGTGTATCATATCTATCTATCTATCTATCTATCTATCTATCTATCTATCTATGATACACATATATCTTATATATAATATATGCAACATATAATAGATATAATATATAACATTAACATGTAATATATATAACATACATAATATAATAATAATAGCAATGATACTTATGTTATATATACTATATGTTGTATATATTATATTTTATTTAGAGAATTTTAGACAAGACTTTTTGCTGTGGATATCGCTCTATGTAAATAAAGTTCTGATTGGCCAGTGGCCAGGCAGGAAGTATAGGCGGGACAAGAGAGAAGAGAATTCTGGGAAGTGGAAGACTGGAGAGAGACACCGCCAGCCGCCGCCATGAGAAGCAACGTGTAAAGACACTGGTAAGCCACAAGCCACGTGGCAAAGAATAGATTAACAGAAATGGGTTAATTTAAGATAAAAGAAGTAGATAACAAGCAGCCTGCCACGGCCATACAGTTTATAAGCAATATAAGTTTCTGTGTGCTTTCTTGGTTGGGTCTGAGCGACTGCTGGACTGGCGGGTAAGAGAGATTTGTCCTGACTGGGCCAGGCAGGAAAACTCTAACTACAACTTTTGTTAATGAATTGACTAATAGCAGTTGTATAGATTATACAGCATATAATATATATAAACATGATACATAATATATACAACATATTGCTGTGGAATATTGCTTTTGTACACTGGTTTAATAAAATGCTGATTGGCCAGTAGCCAGGCAGAATGTATAGGCAGGATAAGCAGACAAGGAGAATTCTGGGAAGAGGAAGGCTGAGTCAGGAGATGCCTGTCTGCCGTCTAGGGAGCATCATGTATGATCCAAAGGTAAAGCCACGAAACATGTGGCAACATGTAGATTAACAAAAATAGGCTAAATTTAATTGTAAGAGATAGTCAGTGGTAGGCCTGAGCTAATGGCTGAGCAGTTTTAACTAATATGAGCCTCTGTGTATTTACTTGGGTCTTAATGTCTGTGGGCCAGGCAAGACACAGAAAACTTTAGTTACAACAAATAATACATATAAGAACTTAGGGTTGGGGATTTAGCTCAGCATTAGAGCACTTGCCTAGCAAGCACAAGGCACTGGGTTCAATCCTCAGCTCAAAAACCAAAGAACTTCAAGACATTATTTCAATTGAATGAACATAATGAAGGCCTATTCTTATGCAGGGAACCATATTTGTAAATACTCTATTTTTGAATAGGATGTGAATATATATATATATATATATATAGTCTATTTTCAACTGGGGACATGATCCTCTAACTCAGAAATAATTGTAAGTACTTTTGTGAGTTATATTTCCACAATAAACTTGAAACATCTGTTTATTTAAAACATCTTGTCTACTACTATTTTAATGACTATTGAAAAAGAGATAGGGCACTTGAATATATTCAAGTATGTGTAAATTGAACATATATTACCTAGCAGTTCACTTCCAATAAATATTTCCTCAAAATGACATTTCTCAGGAAAGAAGCAGTTCCTGGTTAAGCTGACAAATTACCATCCTTCACAGGAGAGATTTTGAGACAGGACCTCTGCTAATGAACTGGCTAACAGCAGGCCTTTGTTTACAAATCACAGCACACATTCACTTACAAACAGTAGGAACGAGGATGCAAGGAGGGGTCTTAGGAACTAGGTATAAAAAGAAGACTGAAATGATGAAACCAGACAAAGGAGAACAAGTATGTCAAAGTTACAGCAAGAAGACAACCTAAGGGACTCTATGACATACAATAGGAGTCTGCCGGCCTGGCATAAAAGGAGAAAAATTCAGAGAGAAGAAAACCTTTGTGTTGTAATCTTCAACTCCATTTGCAGTGGCTTGGATTCATTCCATGGTCTTCAGGACCATTATTTGGCTTTCATTACTGAAAGCTTTCCTTAAGAGAAAAGAACTCTACTATATATAGAAGGGCTACTGATTTTTTAAGTTGATCTTGTATCCTGCTATGTTGCTGAAGGTTTTTATTAGCTGTATCAGTTCCTTGGTTGAATTTTTGGGGTCACTCATGTATACTAACATGTCATCTGCAAATAGGGAGAGCTTGACTTCTTCTTTTCCAATTTGTATCCCCTTAATCACTTTATGTTGTCTTATAGCTCTGGATAGAACTTCAAGTACTATATTGAATAAGTATGGGGAGAGGGGACAGCCTTGCCTTGTTCCTGATTTTAGTGGTATTGCTTTGAGTTTCTCTCCATTTAATTTGATGTTGGCTGTTGGCTTGCTGTAGATTGCCTTTATTATGCGTAGGTGTGTTCCCTGTATTCCTGATCGCTCCAAGACCTTTATCATGAAGGGGTGTTGGATTTTGTCAAGTGCCTTTTCTGCACCTAGTGAGATGATCATGTGGTTTTTTTCTTTGAGTTTGTTTATATGGAGTATTACATTGACGGACTTTCTTATGTTGAACCACCCTTGCATCCCTGGGATGAAGCCTACTTGATCATGGTGGATAATTGTTTTGATGTGTTCCTGGAGTCTGTTTGCCAGAATTTTATTGAGTATTTTTGCATCAATGTTCATGAGGGAGATTGGTCTGTAGTTCTCTTTCTTTGCTGCATCTATGTTTGGTTTAGGAATCAGGGTAATTGTAGCCTCATAGAAGGAGTTTGGTAATATTCCTTCTGCTTCTATTGTGTGGCACAATTTAAAGAGTATTGGTATGAAGTCTTCTTTGAAGATCTGATAGAATTCTGCAGTGAAACCATCTGGTCCTGGGCTTTTTTTGGTTGGGAGACTTTTAATGACTGATTTTATTTCCTTAGGGGTTATTGGACTATTTAAATGGTTTTACAATAGCCACAAATGATATAAAATACCTTGGGGTTACTCTAACTAAGCATGTGAAGGACCTATATGACAAGAACTTTAAGTCCCTGAAAAAAGAAATTAAAGAAGATGTCAGAAAATGGAAAGATCTCCCATGCTCATGCATAGGCAGGATTAACATAGTAAAAATGGCTATCTTACCAAAAGCATTCTACAGATTCAATGCAATTCCCATCAAATTACCATCACAATTCTTTACAGATCTGGAAAGAATAACACTGAACTTCATATGGAAAAACAAAAAACCCAGGATAGCTAAAAGAAACCTGTACAATAAAACAACCTCTGGAGGCATCATAATCCCCAACCTCAAGTTCTACTGTAGAGCTACTGTAATAAAAACAGGTTGGTAATGGCATAAAAACCGACATGTGGATGAATGGAATCAAATTGAAGACCCTGACATTAACCCACACACCTATGAACATACAATTTTTGTCAAAGAAGCCAAAAATGTACAATGGAAGAAAGAAAGCATCTTCAACAAATGGTGTTGGCATAACTGGATGTCAACGTGTAGAAGGCTGCAAATAGATCCATATCTGTTACCATGCACAAAACTTAAGTCCAAGTGGATCAAAGACCTCAACATAAATCCAGTTACTCTGAACCTGATAGAAGAGAAAGTAGGAAGTAGTCTTGAACACATTGGCACTGGAGATCACTTTCTAAATATAACACCAGTAACACAGACACTGAGAGAAACAATCAATCAATGGGACCTGTTGAAACTGAGAAGCTTTTGTAGAGCAAAGGACACAGTCAACAAGACAAAGCGACAGCCTACAGAATGGGAAAAGGTCTTCACCAACCCCACATCTGACAGAGGGCTGATATCCAGAATATATAAAGAACTCAAGAAATTATACATCAAAATAACCAACAGTCCAATTAAGAAATGGGCTATAGAACTAAACAGAGAATTCTCCACAGAGGAAGTTCAAATGGCTGAAAGACATTTAAGGAATTGCTCAACATCCCTAATTATCCAGGAAATGCAAATCAAAACATCTCTGAGTTACCACCTTACACCTGTCAGAATGGCTAAGATCAAAAACACAGAAGACAGCTTATGCTGGAGAAGATGTGGAGCAACGGGAACTTTCCTCCACTGCTGGTGGGAATGCAAGCTTGTATAGCCACTTTGCAAATCAATATGGTGTTTTCTTAGAAAATTGGGAATCCATCTCCCCCAAGATCCAGCTATACCCAAGGAATGCTCAATCATACCACAAGGGCATTTGCTCAGCTATGTTCTTATCTGCTTTGTTTGTAATAGCCAGAACCTGGAAACAACCTAGATGCCCTTCAACTGAAGAATGGATAAAGAAAATATGGTACATATACACAATGGAGTACTACTCAGCAGAGAAAAACAGTGATATCATGAGGTTTGCAGGCAAATGGATGGATCTAGAAAAAAATCATCCTGAGTGAGGTAACCCAGACTCAGAAGGACAAACACAGTATGTACTCACTCATAGGATGATACTAGATGTAAAACAAAGATGACTGCTACACAACTCCAGTGAGGCTACCTAGAAAACGGGACCCTAGGAAAGACACAAGGATCACCCAATGACAGAGAAATGGATGAGATCTACATGAACAACCTGGATGATAGTGGGAGTAATGAAGGGCAAGGTTTGAGGGAAAGAAAGCTTAGAGGAGCAGAAGATCCCAGCTGGATCAAGAACAGAAAGGGAGAACAAGGAATAAAAGACCATGATAAATGAAGACCACATGAGAACAGGAATAGGCAGAGTGCTCGAGAGGTCCCCAGAAATCCACAATGATACATCCTCTGTAGTCTGCTGGCATTGGTCAAGAGAAAGCCTGATCTGGCCTAGTCTGGTGATCAGATGACTAAACACCCTAACAGTCTTGGAACTCTCATCCAATAACTGATGGAAGTGGATGCAGAGATCTGCAGCCAGGCCTCCCGTGGAGCTCCAAGTGTCCAACTGTCGAGAAAGAGGAGGGTCTGCAAAAGTGTGAATTGTTGAATCCAAGATTGCAAAAAGAACAGGGACAAACAGCCAATCGAATGGAAGCACATGAATTATGAACCAAAGGCTGTGTTGGCTCCAGCTGGATCAGGTCCTCTGGATAAGTGAGACAATTGAATAGCTTGATCTGTTTGGGAGGCACCCAGTCTGTGGGACCAGGATCTGTCCTTAGAGGATGAGCTGGCTGTTTGGAACCTTGGGCTTACACAGGGACACATGCTCAGTCTGGAAAGAGGTGACAGGACCTGCCTGTACTGAAACCACTAGGTTTAAATGAATCCCCAGGGGTGCCTTGATCCTGGAGGACATAGGAATGGAGGGGAGGGGCTTGGGGGGAAGATGGGGGGGGGGGTGGGAGTTGGGAGGACAGGGGAACCCGTGGCTGATGTATAAAATTTAAAACACATAATAATAAAGAAAAAAAAGAGAAATGAACTCATTCACCCCGTAACTCGAAACATTAATCTGCAGTGGCTTTGTTCTGTTGGGTGTGTTTCCAATTGCTTCCGAGCCACAGTAATGCCTTTTTTTTTTTTTTTTTTTTTCAATTGATAAAGTAGGTTTCAATTCATATGTTGCTTCTTGGCCAGACAAATTTAGCAACATTGTTTCATGGTCATATATAATGATAGCACTCTTTGGGAAAAATAATTAACTGATACCAAAGCTACTACTTAATTATACCGGCTTGCTAGGCTTGCTAAGAATAAGTCACTTGGTTTCATTTCCACAATTTATGTTTGTATTCCAGTTACTAATTCCATTGATTCACTCAACTCCTTTCATAGACAGCTCTTTGCATTTCACCACTTTGTGTATCCACACATACCCTGTGAAGAATGTACATGGTTACACTGAATCAAGTTTATAAGAGGTGGGGATAGAAAAAGCAATGGGGAAAAGTGCTCTGATTCTGACCCTTTGCAATTCGAACCTGGTACCAATGCTGATGATTGAGGGGATTCCATGTATTTACCAAGGAAAACCACCAATATAACCTTCACCTGTATTTAACTTTCTGTCATGGCCTACTTAATCATTTTGAGGAAATCAGATGATTTAACAGGAAGGCCTTCTCTTCTCCCATCAAGGTCAAGAGACAAAATCCATATGTTCAGTATTGACACCATTTTTCCCTTTCCACCCAGATCGTAATTAATAAATATGAAGTTTTGTCTCAACTCCCTGCGAAATCAAATCACATAACACTAGGCATATACATATTCGCACTATGTCTGGCTTGTAGCTAGTTAATTAACCTATGCCATCTACAAGTATCATGTGTCTTTTTTATTATTATTCCATACCACATGAAAGGCTCAATGCTGTTGCATTTGTTTGTAATTTTAGTCATAATCTACAGTTCATATTAGAAAACAAATAATAACTGAATATCTAAAACAAACCATAGTCACTGAAGGACAAATTCAAAAGAATTAAACTCTTTAATGTAAGTACGTGTGCATATGCATGCTTGCAGGCATGCCCGTGTGTGTGTGTGTGTGTGTGTGTGTGTGTTGAGGTACTGGTATAAAGGAAGTAGAAGGAAGGTAGTTATTTATCTCACAACACTTGTGATTTGTGTTGCTTTTGGCACCAATCACACAGGAAACCCCTAGGACTGCAGTACTGAGCACCTGATGCTGAATTTACAGCAGTTATTTAGTGTAAATACTCCTTTGTGTTTTCTAGTGTTTTGCTGAGACCAGGTAAGAGAGATTTGTGCCCTTAGATATAAGGAGGGTTACCCAACTATAATTTACCTTCCTAATGTCTGTTTAAATAATCATCACCATACTTTGCAAATGATTCTAATGCAGAAGTACCAGTTTTAGATAGCCAGCACCAACTCCACGACAGGATTTCTGAGCCCAGAGCATAAGAGGATGTTATCAGATTTCACTCCCAATTTTTCTTTTATTTATTTATTTATTTATTTATTTATTTATTTATTTATTTATTTATTATGTGTTTTAATTTTATACATCAGCCATGGGTTCCCCTGTCCTCCACCCTCCCGCCCCCACCTCCACATTCTCCTCCAGGCCCTCCTCTCCATTCCCATGTCCTCCAGGACCAAGGCACCCCTGAGGATTCATTTAAACCTGCTCGATTCAGTACAGGCAGGTCCTGTCCCCTCTTTCCAGACTGAGCATGTGTCCCTGTGTAAGCCCAAGGTTCCAAACAGCCAGCTCATGCACTAAGGAAAGGTCCTGGTCCTACAGACTGGGTGCCTCCCAAACTGATCAAGCTATTCAATTGTCTCACTTATCTAGAGGGCCTGAACTAGCTGTGGGCTCCACAGCCTTTGCTTCATAATTCATGTGCTTCCATTCGATTGGCTATTTGTCCCTGTGATTTTTGCAATCTTGGTTTCAACAATTCATGCTCTTGCAGTCCCTCCTCTTTCTCAACAGTTGGACACTTGGAGCTCCACGGGAGGCCTGGCTGCAGATCTCTGCATCCACTTCCATCAGTTATTGGATGAGAGTTCCAAGACTACTGTTAGGGTGTTTAGTCATCTGATCACCAGACTAGGCCAGATCAGGCTTTCTCTCAACCATTGCCAGCAGTCTACAGAGGATATATCATTGTGAATTTCGAGGGACCTCTCCAGCACTCTACCTATTCTTGTTCTCATGTGGTCTTCATTTATCATGGCTTGTTATTCCTCGTTCTCCCTTTCTGTTCTTGATCCAGCTGAGCTTTGTTTCCCTAGAACCTTGCCCTTCATTACTCCCACTTTCATTCAGGTTTTTCATGTAGATCTCATCCATTTCTCTGTCACTGGGTGATCCTTGTGTCTTTCCTAGGGTCCCGTTTTCTAGGTAGCCTCCCTGGAGTTGTGTAGCAGCCTAGTCATCTTTGTTTTACATCTAGTATCCTCCTATGAGTGAATACATACCATGTTTTCCTTATGAGTTTGGGTTACCTCACTCAGGATGATTTTTTCTAGATCCATCCATTTGCCTGCAAGCCAAAAATGTACAATGGAAAAAAGAAAGCATCTTCAACAAATGGTGCTGGCATAACTGGATGTCAACGTGTAGAAGGCTGCAAATAGATCCAAATCTGTCACCATGCACAAAACTTAAGTCCAAGCGGGTCAAAGACCTCAACATAAATCCAGTTACTCTGAACCTGATAGAAGAGAAAGTAGGAAATACTCTTGAATGCATTAGCACCAGAGATCACTTTCTAAATATAACACCAGCAGCACAGACACTGAGAGAAACAATCAATCAATGGGACCTGTTGAAACTGAGAAGCTTTTGTAGAGCAAAGGACACAGTCAACAAGACAAAGTGACAGCCTACAGAATGGGAAAAGGTCTTCACCAACCCCACATCTGACAGAGGGCTGATATCCAGAATACATAAAGAACTCAAGAAATTAGATATCAAAGTAACCAACAGTCCAATTAAGAAATGGGCTATAGAACTAAACAGAGAATTCTCCACAGAGGAAGTTTCAAATGGCAGAAAGACATTTAAGGAATTGCTCAACATCCCCAAATATCCAGGAAATGCAAATCAAAACGTCTCTGAGTTACCACCTTATACCTGTCAGAATGGCTAAGATCAAAAACATAGAAGACAGCTTATGCTGGAGAGGATGTGGAGCAACAGGAACTTTCCTCCACTGCTGGTGGGAATGCAAGCTTGTACAGCCACTTTGGAAATCAATATGGCGCTTCCTTAGAAAATTGGTAATCCATCTCCCCCAAGACCCAGCTGTAGCATTCTTGGGCATATACCCAAGGAATGCTCAATCATACCACAAAGGCATTTGCTCAACTATGTTCGTATCTGCTTTGTTTGTAATAGCCAGAACCTGGAAACAACCTAGATGCCCTTCAACTGAAGAATGGATAAAGAAAATATGGTACATATACACAATGGAGTACTACTCAGCAGAGGAAAACAATGACATCATGAGGTTTGCAGGCAAATGGATGGATCTTTTTTTTTTATTAAGAGATTTTCTATTCATTTTACATACCAACCACAGATTCCCCTGTCCTCCCTCCTCCCACCACCCAGCCTTCTCCTCTAACCCATCCGCCATTCCTACCTCCTCAAGTCAAGTCTACAATGACACTTAGGGTATTCAGCCATCTGACCACCAGAGTAGGTCAGCTTACTCCATTTAAGTGATTTCTAAATATTATTCCAGTTCACTCACCATGGCTCATCTTTTATCTTCATGTAACTTATGGTTCCCTTTAGGAATAAAAGTTTATCTTCCTATTAATCTCCCCTGACCTCCCACCCCCCAAAAAAGATTTGTGGAGAGATGAAACAAAGAACATGTGATCTTAACAATTTATTCCTAAAGCAACTCCAGCTTTTTGACAGGATAAGAATAAGTTTCTACCTTTCATAGGAAAGAAATAAATTATTATTAAATCAATGAAAGACAAAAATGATTGAATGAAAAAATGAAAGGTTTTTAGCTCTTGACATTTCATCATCTTTTGTTTGCTAAGCACCTTGACTAAGGAAGAGTTTATTTATTAAAAGTGTATGAATTTTCATTTACATTACAGAGTACTATTTTCTCAAATGTTATTTGATAAAAAAAACACATTCTGCAATATTTTAAGAACTATGTAGGGGAGAAATTTTGTAGTTAAGTAACATTTAGGAAACTGCAGAACATATTTAACCACCCTCTTTATAATGAATGGCTGTGAACATTTCTGTAATGGAGTTAATTCAATTTGTTTAACCTGTAATTTCTCAAAAATACCTCCATGGCTCCTAACACATAGGAAACCATAAAACATTGCCTAGGAAAAGTTGGTATAGGCAGTTTCTTAAAGTTTTAAGTGATACAATTTTTGAAATTGTGAATGTTAAGATAATTTTTCAAGCAAAATTTTTAATAAAGTATTTTTTAAAATATTCTGAGTATACAACCTTCATTACTTTGTACATCAGATATCAGTAGAAAATGTCAAATGGCTTCAGAAAAGAGCCAAAGATGACATATAGAGCAGGGAATTGGTGATGAGGGAAGTCTAATTATATGCAATAAGCCATGCTCACTCCATCTTTACTTGTTTGAATGATTGATTCAGCACCCTTATTCAGGATGACCTTTGTAGTTAGGTTATGCTGGGCAATTTCCTACAGTGAGTGTGTTTTTGAGAACTGTTATCACACTGTCATGAGATTATGGGTTAGTAAAGAATGGCACACAATCCTAGGTCATCATTTATTTTTATACATAAAATTTTTATTGCAGCATAGCCAGGAAGCTGAAATATTGCATATGATTGGTTTTGATCTACAATCACAGCTTGTGTACCTCCAGTAAAAATCACCTGGCATATAAAACTAAAATTATAAAATATATGGCCATTAATGGAATAGGTTTACTTACCCTTGCTAACAATAGTCTGCATTTTAATTCACATCATCTTCACAAACACTCATCTAAGAATGAACTGTTTTCTTTAGTTAATATGCTGAGTTAAATTTTAGTTTTGGTAGGTATATGCATTGTTTCTGTGTAACTGACAATGTATAAATGTGTACCTAGGCTTCAGATCCCACATGCACCAGCAATGAACTCCATGGGCTTTCTGCTGTAGGGCAGGAATAATGATGGCAGCTAAGCACATTCACTTTGTTAATAATAGAATTAATACATGAAATATCACTTATCTATTTGAGCAGCCAAGGCATATTCTATTTTATAAATTGCTTAGGTTTAATTAACATGATTTTTATTAGAATATTTCTAAGCAGCTCACTTATGTTCAATCTTGAATATCTGTCTCTCCATTGTAGGTATTGCTTTGTATAGGACACCATCTGATTCTTTCCCTGGATTCTTCCCCACAGAGACCACATTTAAAAGGACATCCTCTATTGTTCAGCATATTTTTGACATATAGTTCTCTTTCTCGTTCTTGTTAAACAGCTATGGAACTACTTCTCTCTAATGGGCTCTCATTTAACTTAGCACTTGATTTATTTATTAGATTAAACATCTGTGTCTTCCAAGCATTGTTTTTGTTGATTCATTGAAACAGATATTTTACTATTTCATCTTTATAGATTTAGTTGATTTTCATTTGTTTTAGTTTCTGTTCTTCAATATTGAAGGCAGAGCAGAAACAAGTATTCTGAAACATCAGATATATATTTTCCTCTCTGGAGAACATAAAAGATTTAGCTATTTCTAAAATGGGAAAAAGATGAGAGTCAATACTGGGAGGTTCAGAGAAGCTTCCCAATTCCAATCAATTCGCATCAACGAAAATTTACTGAATACCTAAGTACTGCCAAGTTATATGTGGAATACAAATCAGTGTCTGTCTAAAGGGGCAATGCAGGCTCACAAGGGACACCTGATAGACCCCAGGGAAACAAAAAGATCTGGGGAGAAAAGAAGAAAAAAACAGCTTCTGCCAAAAGACAGGAAGTAACTGTTGACTAGACATCTATCTATCCCAAGGCCTGAGGTTTCTGACTGCCTTCATTTCAATGAATTGAAGAGAAATAGAAGCAATTGCAAACATCAAACACTGTTCTGATACTCAGACAAAATTTCCCTAACTGTGACCTCAACACAGCCCTATGAGATGTCTACCAAGATATTTTTTTCTTTTTTCTTTTTTTTTTTTTGCCAGAGCTGAGGACCAAACTCAGGGCCTTGTACTTGCTAGGCAAGTGCTCTACCACTAAGCTAAATCCCCAACCCCTTTTTCTTCATTTTAAGTCAATTTGTAGTCACCCTTTTGTAATGTGTACAATTAAAAGACATATCTAGAAGCATTTTGATGGGATTAAAATAAACTATTATGTACATTGGTGATGCACCTTTTGTTAATTTGTTAACTATAAACTAGAGCCTTTAACCTGGAAGAGACACCACCAAATGTTCAGTCAATACCAAATAATAATCCAATATTTAGAGTCTTCAAGTGTTGTCCTTGATCACACAGGACACTTAAATATGATTATGTCTCTACATGTTTGTAGTCTTCTACCTGCTAAGAGGACAAAAACATTGTTTAAAGATAACAGGGACAGCAGGAAAACATTTTGTATGGCGGCATGGGCGTGCTGGAAATGGAACCTAGGGATGTATGCAGGCTTGGCAAATGCTCTGAGCTAAGCTCCCGATCCAGGAGGAAAACCTGTACAGTTGCCAGTTAACCTTCCCTTTGGAAAACATTCCTTGAAAAACCACATTGATAGAGGATAAGCCCTGCATTGCAGGTATCTTAGAAGCCAGTATAACTAAACAAAAGGGTAGGCTCCTGGAAACTAAAATAGTGAAGGCATGTTGGCTAACTTGGGTAGTTGAAAGGGCATGAAGGTGGTCTGACACAGAGCAGAAATTAGGAAACCCTGCAGCTATGTGACAGTTTTAAGGTAGGGATGTCTTCTATGCAATCTTAAAGTCTCTGTGTTCAGGCAGTCATAACTCTCCTTGTTTACTATCACACTTTCAATGGGATTTTGTTGTGGCATATTGGTTAGTTAATTTATTGATTGATGGGGAAAATGAGATGAGGTCAAACTTCACATTGGAAATAAATGATTTTATAAATAAATTTATAAGAAGAGAATTTTGCAATCTACAAAAGAAGATATAACCAAGAAAAGTAAGCTTTCTGCGATTAGTAGTGATAATTATGGTGAGCTATACAATGCAGAAAATTCAAAGGAGACTTTAATTTGGAGTTTCTGCTTACTTAGTTTAAGCTTTGGTCTTACTATGTAGTTCAAGTTGACTTCTCAAACTCTTGACTTCTAGGAGACTTTGTTTTCTAAATAACACAAAAGCAGCCTAGGTATTTGAAAATTAGCCTCTCTCTCCTACTTTCTTTCTCATTCTCCTGCTATCTCTGTATCCTTCTCTCCCTCATACACACAGTGTTAGAAGAAAACGTTTGCAAACATTATGAAATGTGATAGATTAAATTTTCTCAAAACACAATTGTGAAAGGTTTGCTTAAAATAGTACACAGATACAAAGTCCATTCAGGAAAGACAATGAACAGCACTGTGATGATTAAAATAATCATGTTGGATTATAAAATATTATTAAGATAACCATATTAGATTATTCAATGTTATATATATATCAGAATACAAGAGTAGAAAGAAATGGCATTAGGTAAACCATTCACAGCTGTGAGTTATATACCAGGAGTTAGAATTTTGTAAATAATGAGGAGAAAGCATAAATTTCTAGCTGTAGGTGATATGAATAGGACTTTCAGAAATATCTGATTTAATAACCATGGTTATGATAAATAGAGGCTGTAGGAGAACAGATGGGAAAGAGTAATGGTCAAAATAATAGTTGGTGGATTAGGAAAGGAAGAAAAAATGTATGCAGGGGTATGATGATTAGCATACAGACTCAACTGAACAGGATACATGGCCAAGTGCATATCCCTTGGTAATTTGTCTGCTTCCCTATTGTCTAAGATTTCCTGGAAGCAATAACTCTGACTCCATTCTGGTACTTCACTTCTTCCTTTATCTGAATCAGAGTAAATATTTTGGGTTAGTTTCAACTAACTAATGGTGGTGTTTAATCACCAATCGGTAACAGTGAGAATGGAATAAATTTATGATAGTGAGTGAAAAAACTTATGATAGTGATAACAAACAGTATGAATAAGTTAACAATATGTTCAGAAAGCATTGAGCAGACTTTTTTTCCTCGCTACATTTCTTCAATTTCTTCTGCAGTTTTAAATATTGAATAGCTTGAACTATTTGGGAGGCACCCAGGCAGTAGGACCAGGACCTGTCCTTAGTACATGAGCTGGCTGTTTGGAACCTTGGGCTTACACAGGGACACTTTGCTCAGCCTGGAAGGAGGGGACTGGACCTGCCTATACTGAATCCACCAGGTTTAAATGAATCCCCAGGGGAGTCCTGGCCCTGGAGGAGATCTAATGGAGGGGAAGGACTGGGGGGGAACGTGGGGAGGGGGCAGGAGGGTGGAGGACAGGGGAACCCATGGCTGATGTGTAAAATTAAAACACAAATATAATAAATAACAAAAAAGGGGGAAAAAAGTAAAGTTTTTTCATGTAAAAGAAAAGAAAAAAAAGTCTCATTTTCAATTATTTTCAACAATTTTTCTTACTACATAACTTTAACTACTCAAGTAGTCCAGGACTGACTCCCTAGCCCTGTTTTCTTCTAAATTTGTCATCACAAGTTGGATGATCTCATTCCATTTTATGGCTTTAAATACCACATAAAATTCTTTAAAAAATCAAAATTATATTTCCAGTTCTCTCCTATCCTCTGACATTTCTATGTGGTTGCTTAATAGTCATTTCAAATTTAGTGTATCCAAAATAAGATTATTGATTCTCACTCCTTGTGGTTCTACACCTGTTTAGCATCTACACTGTCCAACGCAAGCTCTGTCAAAACATGGGCCAGGTTAGGGATATTTATTATTGTTACCTCATGCATGAGTAACACTCATGGGTACAGAAAAGGTATCAAATGCATATTTAATGAGCCCATGGACTCTTATATCCAGATATCTAGAGGCTTCTAGATATTCCCCTTTATCCTATTGGTGGGATAATGAGGATGATTAAAATTAAGCAAATTTTACAATTCACAGCTCTATCAGTTCAGTCACTTGAGTGTATCAAGCAAGTTAAGCTGCTAGGGTTCCCACTTGTCCAATACTTTAAGACAGTCAAGTTTCCACAAGAGTCACTGGACTCATTACACGTATAATACAGGAAAGAATCACATTTGAGACCTCTGTAATAATAAAGGACATCCCTTCATTGCAGTAGATGTGTCTGGTGTTTTTCTTTCTGGTCAGTGACTAGGTCCTACTTCTTTTGTTTTCTGTATGTACTTAAATATATATGTATTAGTCAAGACAGGATGCTTTCTCTCCTTATAGAAGCCAGCAGGATTCCAGTATTACATCCTCCTTTTTTTCTTTCTTTTTTTTTTCCTGGCATCCAGATTACTCTATTAACCAGAAATCTCTGACAAGAATGATTTTGACTCTGAAGACGGGGAAATAATAGCACAGTAATGTCAAACAACAAGAATTCATGGCTCTGGTCAGGGAATAGGAAAGGGCACAGCTGCACATGCTTCCAAGGTCAGGTGACATTCTAATGTGACTTCTGCACTGTGCTTTTTGGCGGACTCTGTAGTGCAGCATCCTTTGTTGCTGCCTGAAGCTGGTTGTCTGCTGATTCTGCATGAATTAGCCAGAGTCCTTGTCTTTTGTTTGCAACCTAAAGCACTGAGTGATTCATCGGTGACCTTCAAATTGTCCCTTAGAGTCTTCTCCTGAGTCACCAGTTCCAAAGCTTACACATTCCTAATTTTGTCCCATTTTACCCATTCCAGGGTTCAGTGAAGCCAGTTCAGGGTTTGTTTTCTTAATCTAATAACGTGATTCAGTATGAAGGATTAACAGCTTAAGGATTTCTTTTTCAATGTCTTTTTCCCAGTGATTTATAACTGTACTTTATTTTTTAAGCACATAAAAGCACATGCTTACATATAGGGAAGAATTTTAGTCATCTCTTGAAAAATAGTCACTTGGTGACAGGTGAGTTCTTTACCTTTTTCTAAATACAGTCTCTTAGCAAGCCCTCCATGTCTTAAGCCTCACTCCATTTAAATAGTTCCTGAAGTCTGGCCCCATGACTTTCTCAGAGTCAATGTATTCCCTTTTTCTGACATTAAAGGAGGAGGGATGGCCAATTTCATGGTGTAGAATTTAGAGCACTGTTTGGCCGTATCTTCTTCTGAGATAGCTGGTAGTGTCAATGTGCCTCATAAGGAATCAGTGCTAGTTTATTTTGGTTCTGAGTCCAGACCTGTAGCAACTTTACCAGAAAGCTCCACATTGGAGCCCAATTCTTTTGTTCCTTACATATACCATTCCCTCAACAGCTTCATCAGAGAAAGGCAACTAGAACAAGACAGCATTTATACATTTCTAGGTCTTTGCTTACAAAGTTCTTTAGAAGTTTCACTCTAATATCTAATAATGGCTTTTACCAATGGGACTTTCATTTTCAAGAAAACACATGTACAACCTGTCTGCACACACACATATTCATGGCCATGAATAGGATATCACAAGGCTAACAGACACATCCCTCAGTGTTTCCATTACAAGGAACCATCCTTGGCTTATATAGTGATTTATTACAATACTTGGAGTTATGTACCATTCTTAATAGTTAAAGTGAGCCCCACTAATATCTTTAAACTCTATAAGTGTAGGGAATCTTGTAGTCTTATCTATCTTTCTATCCACAACACTTTAAACATGTCTGGAATACATTGGACACTTAATAAACCTATGCTCAAGGAAAGGATACCTGAATCTTTTCAATCTTTTAGCATGCGCATGGATAACACTAGCCAGGTGCCTCATTATCCACAGAAGCATAGTTAATCACACTGTACTTCAAAGATCTTACCTGTGAAGAGGGCATGCATGCCTCCTCTTATTTACTATAAAGTTATGAGCAATGCATCTAAAAAAGCTACTAAAGGACACTCTATAAATGTCAAGAGGAACAACTGTGTTGATGAAATAATAACAATTTATATAATTTGGGTAAATACATATTCACTTGTCTCCCTGAGTATTGCAAGGAAGGGGAGAAAAGATATGGGAATATTCTGGAATAATCTCATTCATCCAACAAAGCAATGATATTGTCAGCAAGAGCAAGTACATAGCCAGTTCCATTTTAAATACCATTTCCTGCTACTTTATTCAGAAACCCACTTTATTCCCTCTGGAAAGGCAGAAACAGATGGGTGGGTAGAGCAATGCCTTCATTCCCCTGTAGTGTTCAAGGAGTCTGAACAAAGACTTATCTCTCAGTGACTCCTAAGATAAGCTTAGGAAGATAATATACCACATACAACCAGACATCAATCTTACACATGTTGAAAAAGTTCCAAAGCCAGAATGAGTTTCCCCTGTGCACAGACCATACAAGAGGTTTAGTGGACAAGGCTGCAATACTATTGAGAAGGAGATCAGCTCCAGATCTTATGGTGACCAACTGCTTTTAAAATGAAACCCTCATCTCTTAAAGGAACTATACAAGACAAAATTACTCCTGAGCTTCACATTCTTCCCAGCCATTTAAGACTTCCCTGGCATTTCTGCAGCATGCACAGGTTTCCAGTTTTCTGATTGCAAGAAGGCACATCCAGGAAATGGAAAGGGCTCAGAACGTACCTGCCCTGTATGCCTACCCAAACACACCTGGTGGCACTAATTTTAGGTTCTCATCAGCTGTGACAGCAGATCTGTTGCAGTAGTTAATTCATAATCAGTGAAGGATAAGCGTGTTTCTAGGCGGTATGTTAGAAGTCAAGGAGAAACTTACACAGTGTTTCACTGACATGGCATCACAGTCTGGGGGAGGGTTTCAGGTGAAGCAGCCTTAGGTATTCAGTTATTCCAGAAGAAAACTACGTAGGTAAAAGGCTCCTGGAATAAATAAAGTGCCACTCTGGCCTGATCCAAGGATTTTTATTATAGGCATAAAAAATTCCATGGTATTTTCTTTTATAAAATAATATTTATATTATCCAATTCTATTTAAAGGAATAGGTTCAAAAAAATCTAGATCAACAGATGAAAAAAGAAAAGACAAAAATTATTGAACTCTTTCTCTTTCCCACATGTGTGGATGTAGCTAATTGGCCTGTCCTGGCTTTAATTACATCATTTCTTAAACTGAAAGTAGGAAACAGAGATAGTTTACTTGGCATACAACAGGTATAGAAAAACATAGCGTTCACATTTCTAGTAACAATTTTCATGATATGTCCCTTTAAACTAAACCTCTCTGCCTGTAGTTCAGAGCACATGACTTGAATGGTGTAGATGACTTTTATAAATTCATAAATTTACATGTCAACAACTGGATCTGAGGTGCAGTGAATGTATTCACTATTGAGCATTGCAATCAACGCAAGGCAGCTTACTTAAGCTAACAAATGATTACCTTTCACCAGAGACTTATAATCCATCAATTTGTTTCTTCTAGAATCAGAAAGGCACAGACTACAGCAGTTCAGTGCATAAGGACTCAGAAACCTCCTGGCAGATGTTTCTTCAGTTCCTCTCAAGGAAACATACAGCCTGTCTGTAGTGGATAGCCATCCCAGCATTGGCCTGGAAGTTCCAACCCCCATTGAGGCTTTGGTAATGGTCACGCCCACAAGGCAGGGCGGAAGAGGAAGCAGAAGACCAAGGATCGGGAAGCAGTCTCGCGCTTGGTTCCGGGACCCTGGACACTGGAGGTAAACCGAGCAGAGTTCTCCAGAGAACACCGCTGGACTGCGCTATACCTTTGACAGACCCTGCAACCTACCCCTCCATTTGTAAATTATCCCACAAAATAAACCTCCCTTTTAACTACATGGAGTGGCCTTAATAATTTCACCAATACAGGATAGCATAAAACAATCCTGAATGATAAAAGATCTGCTGGAGTGCTGTGGATATCGCTCTGTGTAAATAAAGTTCTGATTGGCCAGTGGCCAGGCAGGAAGTATAGGCGGGACAAGAGAGTAGAGAATTCTGGGAAGCAGAAGACTGGAGAGAGACACCACCAGCCGCTGCCGCCATGAGAAGCAACATGTAAAGACACTGGTAAGCCACAAGCCATGTGGCAAAGTATAGACTAACAGAAATGGGTTAATTTAAGATAGAAAAAGTAAATAACAAGCAGCCTGCCATGGCCATACAGTTTGTAAGCAATATAAGTCTCTGTGTGCTTTCTTGGTTGGGTCTGAGCGACTGTGGGACTGGCGGGTGAGAGAGATTTGTCCTGACTATGGGCCAGGCAGGAAAACTCCAACTACACTGGAGTTCTCATCATTCCTGATTTTAAGTTTAACTACAGAGCTATAACAACAACAAATGGCATCCAACATGTTGGCAAGAGTTTCCATCTAAAACCTGAGAAAAAAGATTCTAAATGGAGCTAAAAACAGCTTCCTAGTTGTCTCTCTCAAGGTAGCCACAGCCTGCCAGTTTGAGCTGCTATGGCAGGTTCCTGGCGTGTGTGTCTGACCTGCAGTGTGGCGAGAATGAGGAATCTACAAGCGGCACTTTACTGTGCTGTGTGGTAGATTTAGCCTTTGGTAGTTAAAAAAAAAAAAAAAAAAAAGCTTTCTAGGCTACATGCTGCTTTTATAGAATTGCTTCTGATAGTTGATGGTACACATGGCTCCAGACCCAGAGCTGGTGGTAAACTGTACCACCACCCTGTTGGGAAGCTGAGGTGGGCGGAGCCAGCAGTCACAGTGGTGTTTCAGTCTTACAAAATGGATATTACACAGAGAATCTGGTTTGTCTTGTCTTTGGGATTTTTAACTGCAGAAAAAGATTTGATCATAAAAGCTGTTGAGTTAAACAAATATGTAAATTGTAAAGGTAGCTTGACTTCAAATTTTGGATATAAGGATATGTTGCTTTGGAAAGGAGTCTCTGCTTTTGTTTCCACAGAAAGCCAGAGGCTGTGGATTTGTTCCAGATTAAGATACATCAGGTTTGATCAGCCAAGACCACCTGAAAGGTCTCCAGTGAAACCATGGCCCAGATGATCCAACATCCAAAATGGTTTCAAGGCAACTGGATCAGAGGTTTACCCTCACGGACTACTCCATAATCCTAAAAATTTCTTTGTGTCCCCATAAGATACAGCGCCCCCCTCCAGCAGGAAGTAGTAAGAGAAACTATGCCCACATTCCCAAAATTATCAATCTGGCTTTGGAGATGGAATTGGCTCACTCCTTCTCTAAACCCAGACATATTGCTAAAAGAAAAGGTTAAGAGATTCTTGTGTCCCAAATCAGAAGAGCCCTCTGGTGTGGGACAGAGAAAAACCAATATTTTATTTAAAACAGGTTAATTATAAATGCAATCTCTTTCTAAAGATAAAAAAGGGGATATGATAGAGATACAATAGGATAAAAGGGTAGATTAAGGAACTTACTTCTAAAGAGCAACAACTTGTTTAAAATGTTTTACATTGGTATAGACTTTATTGTTACAAACTTAATTTTGTTATACTGTGTGCATATTTCCACTCATGTTTAAGGTATTATGTTTGTATAGCTCATTTTAAATTGTAATGGATTATTAAAAATAGATTAATAATTAGTCATCTATGATAATCATACTCGTAGCCATATTACTTAAGTCTTCTACATATACATAGAGATATTTCAGATAAATAGGTAATCTTCAAATACTTCAAAGACCTACAGAATATGGCATTTAAAATATTTTTAAAATTTAGACTTTCTGGACAGTGAGACATGTCTGCTCCTGGCAGCACCGTTTTACTTCAGAGAGGAGGATGGGCATTGAAGACACTTCATATGTAGTTTATCTTCACCTAGGCAAAAATAACCATTTGGACAAGAAACTGTTCTTGTCTGGACTGCTTGATCGACTGGACGTGCAGGACCCATAGAAAGGTGACCACTAAACTTTGCTTGACAAAATGGTCCTTCAGGTTCCTGCTTCGCAGAGGAAACTGCCAGACATTCTACAGGACACTGAGAGAAGTGACCGAGAGACTCTAGCCCTGTGGGCTGAAGACAAATGCCCCAACTTTACAAAGGAACATTAGGTGACTATCCAGGCTGCCAGCTGTCTCTGTCTACTCTTGCAAGACTCCTGAAAAATGCTTACATCCTTCTCCCGGTTCTCAGGTAATATTATAGCCTTCTGAGGTCTTTGATATGGTTGAAGACTAGATAGTTTTCTCAGTTATGATAAAAGATAAGTTAGATATAAAACCTTAGGCTCACAAATATAAGATAGATAGGATATCTTCTTTAATATTGTAACTGTAATTCTTGCTTGGTAATTATTTTGTTATATGTAATTGTACTATGTAAAAGTTAAAACCTTCCTTAAAAAAAAAAAAAAAAAAAGAAAAGGGGAAGTGCTGTGGATATCGCTCTGTGTAAATAAAGTTCTGATTGGCCAGTGGCCAGGCAGGAAGTATAGGCAGGACAAGAGAGAAGAGAATTCTGGGAGGTGGAACACTGGGTGGAAAGAGACACTGCCAGCCACTGCCATGACAAGCAACATGTAAAGACACCAGTAAGCCACAAGCCATGTGGCAAAGTATAGATTAATAGAAATGGGTTATTATAAGAGCTAGCTAGCAAGAAGCCTGCCATGGCCATACAGTTTCTAAACAATGTAAGTTTCTGTGTGCTTACTTGGTTGGGTCTGAGTGACTGTGGGACTGGCGGGTGAGAGAGATTTGTCCTGACTGTGGGCCAGGCAGGAAAACTCTAAGTACACCTGTCTTTTAATAGCTCAGTAATATCGAAGCTCCAGCCCATAGACCTGCCTCATGCTGGCCAGATTTGTGGCCACTTGCTTAAAGTATCATACTGGGGAGCTCCTCATCCCAGCTTCAAGAGAATTGTCAAAGTGTGTCAGGATTACTCTTGGGAAAGATCACATATGAACATTGACACATTCTTCAGCTCTACCAAAGAGAAATCCCAACTATGACCTTTAGCAGTAAAAAGGTTAATTAGACAATTAGGTTCATTTTAAATTGATCTTTAGGTAGGTTGTCTAGGTGGATCAGAGAACAGCCCAGATTGGTAGAATAATTTATCGCTGTAGAGGTCAGAAGTTCTTTAAGTAATTACTAGTTTGTCTTCATTGTTAAGAACTTACTAAGAAAGACAGAGTCTAGATAAATGAAAACCTCAAATCATTCTTCAGAGCACAGGTGCCGTCAAGGGAAGTGTTGCCATGGGAGCAATACTGAGCAGGAGGTAGAAACCAATATCATTTTTCCTTTGGATTGATGCTTGTTTACTTTAGACTGCCATTTTTTTGTGTATATGTGCATATTCAAGAACTTAATATTTACTTAACAGTTAAAGAAGGTGGCTGACTGTGTTCACGAGTCACTTATTTGCACAGGTTTTCCATGAGCCATCTCACAACAGATGCTGGGAAAACTGAACAATATTTTTATGAACTACTATGGACACAGGTAACCATGGGACATCTTACTAGGAGTGACAACTAAGAATGGCAAATGCAATGCAAATAGAAGTTTGTTGGGGGCTTATGGGAAGGTTTTCCGGTGTTCAATGAAAAGAAATAGATGAATGGCATAGCTCCCTGTGTTTTCTGTCAGGGTCTTTCTACTATTAAAATACAAATGTCATGCTTGGAGCTGAGGCAGTCATTTTGAGACTATGAGAGAATGCTTATTATCAAAAGGCAAAAAGAATTACAAAAAAATATTGGTTTTGATATAATTGCCCTAATAAAACATGTCAACATTAATCTTACTATTTAACATAAAAAAATTACTTAAGGCAGTTGACAGATTAGATTGCATGCTAATTATCATACATATAGTGCTAGATATACAGTATTTTGACTTTTTGTTTGTTAATACATTTTTTACTGAAATTAACAGTTCTTGTAATTGAGCCTACTGAAAGCTGCACAGACCATTTGCTGTGTTTGGCAGACCCTTCCTATGACAGATATGAGAATCATTGACGAGGAAACAGTTCCACAGGCTGTAGGGAATTTTCAAATAACAGTGATCTATTGAATGTAGGTATCAGTAGAAAAACAGGACAGAGCAAGCAGAAGAAATGAGAGGTGAGGTGTGGACAGCATTATAGTACAAATGGAAAACAAAGGCTTAAAACATAACTCTAAGCTGGACATGTCATTCAGCTGGCCACCTAAAGACATTCATCAACTCACTCCTCATGCCATTCTTTTCTACAAGCTTCAGGGTTCTCATTGACACATTCTTTCTTTCATACCATCTTCCAATTTTCTTTATTTCCTCCTCTAGTCCAGTTCCATTTATAGTTCAAATTGTTTGTATTTACTAACAGAGCCACAATGTGTCAACAGTAAGAAACAAGATACAGTTAAGGATGAAAAGGTAACCACTAGGTCCTTAAAACAATGTCCTCATCTTCCTCCTCAACGGAACTAAGAACAGTGGGACTGAACAAAGTTCAAGTTCTATTATTGGATAGGTGATGTGTGGCCCATCAGATGAGGAAGTAGAATATTGAGTATGGATTGTATAGAGCAGATAGCTTCCACCTTGCAATTCTTCCTCCAAAGAAAAATAGAACAAAACAAAGAATCAATTCTCCAATAAAACAAACATTCGTCCAGTGTGATCTATGCATCTTGCAAATAAAATTGCCAAGAGGTATGGTAGAATATTCAAACTGCTTCAACACTAATTGAAATGATTGTTTATAAGTACTCAATATGAGGGATTGCAGCTTCTCTGATACAGACTCTTAAAATAATAAAGAGCAGTGTGTGTGTGTGTCTCTCTGTGTGTGTGTATGTGTTCAATATCTTTGTCTTTTATTCTTATTCTTTGATAATTATACACACACACACAAATGAATTTTTGTCTATAAAAATAAAACATCTAGATTTTAATGAATTTTTAGGGGAAAACACATAGAAAAGTGTTATTTTATGTTTGAAATTGCTACATGCAGACAGAAAACAAGACTGCACAAACACAGAGCTACCAGGTAATGAGGAACAGGGAACAGGCCTAGTTTTATGGAGCATTTTTGTTTCAAGGAAACGGTGTTCCATCCTAATCTTGTTCCTCTTTGATTCTTTTCCAAACCTCAAAAAATAAGTTAGGAAAACACTGATGAGTCTCCATAGCCTAGACAGACAATTTTCCTGTAAGTTAACCTTACACAAGACTAACCTTTGGACCCTGATAATAGGGGACTTTTGGTGGCCAACAGGAAAACAGGCAAGGCATGCTAAACTCCTGTTCTTTGAGGTGTGGAGGGATAGTTGTCCCATCTGAAGCCTTTGTATATCAGCACATGCTGTCTCCATATCCTATTGGGACTACAAGAATAGTATGGAAAATGAAACCAGTAGATAAGTGCAGAAGAGAAAATGAACAGAATTCATTTACAGAAGTTTTATATAGCTCAGGAACATATTGTATAGGGAGGAGATAAGAAAAAAAGTTAGAGATACTTAATGTTAAACACTAAGGGATGGAGAGGATGAAAAACGTTTCTCTGTTGTGGTTTATGGATAAAAGAGCACATGACATAGCAAGATGAAACATTTTAAAGTCAAGTTTGGAACAGATTGACAACGTTCAAACCTTAGGAGGCAGAGAACTATCCCCTATGGTAAAAATTATTAACATCTGTTTATATATAAATAATGCCTATTCCTTTTTTCTATAAATTTTTCTATGCAAGAGAGATATAAATTCCTAAGATTAATTAACCCAGAAACTATACTCTTAAACAAACCCTTAAATCCATTCATGTTTTGTTTTCTCGTCTTTATAATTGGAACACCATCATTCCCTCAGCATTATAAAGTTCACTGAGGAGAAAAAAAAGACCTTGAAGAATTATCAGTTCTTTAAATAATAACTTATTCTCATTGATGCCTTACTTTTAAATGACATATACATATATGGACATCGAGTTTTCTATCAATTTATCAAGCATGGCATTTCTGAAGTTGACTTCGATCTATACAAGAGTCTTTAAGGATATATTCTGCATCTGTGGTGGCGGTTGGGAGATAGTTCAGTAGTAGAGGGTCTGTGGGCAAGCATGAGAGTCTGAGGTTGAGTTTCTAACACCTGTGGCAAAGCAAAAGTTGGGCATGGGAGTAGTTTCAGTACCTCCAGGAGAAGAAGTTATCTCAAAGTAAACATCCTGTTCATCTGGCTCTTACAATCTTTCTGCCCACTCTTCTGAAATTAGCCCTGAACCTTAGGGCCAGGACTTGTATTGTAGGCCTATCAGTTGGGACTCTGGTCCACAAAACTGTGTTTTCACAAGCAGTGGTTTGGTTTTGTAGCCATTGTCTATTTTTTAGACATTTTTAATAAGTATGAGAATGACATGTATCTGTGGGTATTCATGTTATACTCTCAAAAATTTTTTTAAAAATTAATAAAAGAAAATCAAAATATAAAACAAACAAACAAAACAAAACAAAGAAATACCTGGGCATGGTTGTGAGTGCTGGCCATCATCCAGGGAAAGAAAGAAAGGAGGCTTCCTGCAGCTCTCTAGACATCTAGTCTTGCAGAATCAGTGATTGTTAGGTTCAGTGAAAGACACTATTTCAAAGATAATTTTCAGTGTGATTGAAGAAAACACTTCACATTGACCTCTGCCATACACGAATGCCTCTACACAATAACCCATGTGATCAAATGTTAGCATAGATACAGTCACACACACACACACACACAGAATACATTTTGTTATTTTAAAACATAAAAGGTTAATAATAATGCCTATATAGCAGCTAAGTAAGAACTGAAAGAATATCTTAGGTATATAGATGATTGCACACTGCTTGAAAATAATATTAAAAACATAAGCCAAGAAATAAGATCTTTCCTTAAAATGGTACTGTGCAGAACACCACAGATAATTACTCTGACCAAGAGTTCTGGTCAGCGGTGAATCACAGAGTCCTTCAGGTGCCACTGCGCATATTGATGCATTCAAAATCTGATGAGCAAGCCAGTGTTTTAGTTGCTATGATTTACTCACAGTTGATAAGGGAAACATTTGATAGAACCCCTCATTAATAGACTGTATTTTCTTTTCTCTCTGAGACAAACTCCTAGAAAACTGCTGTAAACATCTCATTAACAAGAGCAGAGCTATGGAGGATAATTAGTGTAGGTCATCAATCAAGTTTTCAACTTCTATACCCCAGTCAATGTTCTCAACACTCAGGATTTTAAGCAAAAGAAAGTCAATGGAAATCAGGTTTTGAAATCTCACAGTACACTCTATATTGCTAATAACAGTTTAGAACCAATCAACTCTGAAACCATGCTATAAACATCTATTAATATTTAAATACTGTAGTTGGATGAAAAGATAGCATTTATTCAAAAATCTTAATCCTGATACAATGAAAACACAAAAAAAAAATGAGGTAAGTAGGCTTTAATTATAATAGGAAATTTCTATATCGAACTGGTTAATCCCTTGTATGATGACTAAATATTTTGCTTTTTAATTTAGTGCTTCATGGTACTAGTCTTTTAACACTATGCATTTGCACCTTTGGCTATGACCCCCAAAATAAAAAGGACAAGAGATATGAAAGACTACAGGTTCTTAAAGAAGTGTCAGAACCTAGTTGTATCCAGCACATTTGAGTTAATGTAAAAGCAAAAGTATATGCTTCTAAGATCTGTTTAAAGCATTACTATAATTATATGATAGATAGATAGACAGATAGATAGACAGACAGACAGACAGACAGACAGACAGACAGATAGATAGATAGATAGATAGATAGATAGATGGATGATAGAGAGAGGAGACACACACAGAGAGAGAATAGATAGCATAGGGGAAGATATTGTTTTTCTAAATAAAGAAAATGATAGTAAGCTGCAAAGTGCACTTCTTGCAGGAAAGGAAATACCATAATTAATTAAATACATATTGATTGTTTCTTTCACTCTGGGTCGGTATATAACATGTGTGTGAATTTCTCTAAAAGTTATTTGAGATTTGGAGGTTATATTGCCATTTGAAAATCAGAGGAACTATTCCCATTCTTCTGAGAGGACTTCATCTCTTGCAATGTGTCCTATAACATCACTCTTAGCATCCGTCTGAAGAAGTACAATGTGTATGCCTGCACATTTATTTAGCAAGTTGGCTCAGCATATATGGGGAACTAGATCTATAAGAAACTGAGCTATGTCTATATGGGACTAAGATAATTCTATGTAAGAAAATAGCAACATTAGATAGATGTAGGTGTACACCATTTGAAGGATGATTCTACATATAGTTTTATGTCCATCTGAGTCACTGGCTTTATAAAATGCATTTATTGATTTTTCTATAGTTTTTAAATTATCATAGTTAAATTTAGATAACACCTAAAAATTAGGGACAAATTGTATGTCTTCAGGAGCAGACTAAGAAATTATTCAAAGTTGTTATCTGAAGTTGAGATAGAAGTCTGTCTCCTTACTGAATTATCTGGTTACACGGAGATGCATGTAAGATAGACAGCTCTTAACAGCTTCCCTAGACTAAACAGAAAAAGTGCTGAAACAAGATTTTAGCGTTAAGATTGGAACATTTAAAAAAAAAAAAAAAGATGAGAAATCTGAAGTCATTCATCTAATCTGCATAACTTAATCTTACTAAAGGCCCCCGACATGTTTATAAATAAAGAGTCTTGGGTTAAAATTTATGATCTCCAATTTCAATGACTGTGGACCAATTTAGTCAATATTTAGAACCCACATTCTCAGCCATGAATCTCCTACCCACCAATATCCAACTTACAACCCTCAGGGAATTTGTGATTTCATTTCTTATAAGAAAATTGAACAATAGAACTACACAGAGATGGTTACTGTTGAAACGAATATGCTCCAGCATTTAAATGAACAATGACCCTGGATCTAACTATGCTGGGAATCACTTCAGTGGGGAGCTAGCTTTCACTTGGACATTCAGTAAATAAATACACAAATAACAGCCCTGAATTCTTGGAGACAACTACGATTGTTAAAAACAAAAACAAAAATCCTTTTGGCCAAAATAGGGAATGAGAATAAGAAAAGTAGATGGAACTTTACGCATGTTTTATATTAAACTAGTCTTCCTACCTAAAGGAAGAAAAAAGGAAATGAAATTAATTAATCACACCTTTACTTTCAAATTGCTGGCTCAGAGATGCAAACTCTATGATAAATAGAAACTGGCAGACATCTCCCTGGCACATTATGGATTCCTTTATTCCCCTTTTCTTTTAAAACAAGATCAGTGAGTGATTAAATTCATGCATTCAATAAGATCTTTTTTTTTTCTAATTTCAATAATATAATGTTTTAAATGTTGGCAAACAAAATGTGTTTTTTATAAAATTTTAACATTTATTCTTTTAAAATATATTCTTGCTTAGGAGCAAGGAAGTAGGAAGTTTTAATTAAAATCTAATCCTCAAAAATGGAGAAAAAATGATAAATATATCTTTAAAAGTTTAGCCATAGGAAGCTGCAAATCAATGAAGAAATCATAAGATAATAAAAGTGGCGAATATAAAATAATGCTCATTTTTAGGGTGAGTTTAGATTACACTGGCATATTTTGTTGCTATGAATATAAAATGAATAATTCTTGGCACAGAAGTTTTTCAACAATATTTGCATTAATATCCTGCAGATGATCATTTCAGAAACAATGGTTTCACACTAAAGATTCCAATTTAATGACAAGACCTAAGATTCACAGGCAGGGCATGACACCCAATGGTAGTTCACTTCAAGGTCCTAAGTATAAAACCTAGAAGTAAAAAAAAAAAAAAAAAAAAGTCAAAGATATAATAAAATCTGTGCAAATATAAATATATGGTGCAAATATTCATATTTATATAGAGAGCACAGATTTCTAATAATGAGAAATTTATGGGTGAAGCAGTCAAATGATAGTTCTGTTTACGGCACTTAAATATAACAGGATGTCATCAAAGAACAAAAATGTGATTACTATGTTAACAAAAAGGTGAAAATCCCTCGTTATAATAGAGCTCACATTTTAATGGATATTTGTGCATGACTGAAGAGAAAATACAAATATGCTTATAAGGACTCTTAGACATCGGTTTTAAAAAGTCATAGAGAACAACCGTTACAGTGCATTAAGGATCCTTGCATGTTCTAACTATTAAAATGGTTTTAGATGATTCACTTGTTCTCAGATCAGAGATGGAAAGACATCCTGGATCAACAAAGTGTTTTTTGTCAAAGTGAATTGGTAAGAATTTGCCCATAGCAAAGAACACCGATGCTAAGGGATATGTGGACAACATCATTGGTTTGATAATGCATGAACCTATTTCAGGAGTCCATGAAGATCAGAGTGAATGACTGATTCTCTGGTCCAGCATATTGATTTGATGGATGCAAAATTCCTCCCGGCTTAATCGGTAGCAGTGCAGCAGATGGACTAGATGGGGTGATGTTTAGAAGGACAGAAGGTTATTACCTCCAATCTATTGGATGTTTCTGGAAATAAAATGACAATAAGAATCACACTAAAATCTGAAAACAGACATCATCAGAGATTCTGCAGAAATTGCAAAACAAGGAAGGGTTCTGTAGACATTTAATAAGAAGTCACCCAAGATGGTAGGGTTTTTAGCAATGAAGAAATCTTGGAGATGTTTCCTGTAATTCATACTTTTAGGATAGCATCGAGTAGATAACATTCTACTCAGTCTTTTATGAATCTCCAGTGGTCTCTAAGTATCCTTTCCATTTGACTGATGACTGACATTAGAAACCTTATATAGCAAGTTTTTTTGTTTTTTGGTTTTTGTGTTTGTTTGTTTGTTTTGTTTTGTTTTCCTATCTGACAACCCAGGCTTAGAATGTCTACATCCAAGAATCATCATTTGAAGTCTGGATTAACCTCTTGAATTACCTAACAGCATATCATCTAGTCTTTAGTTCTACTTTATTGTTTTACTTTGTTTTATGTTCTATTTTGTTGGCATTGGTGGAGATCTAGCTAAAGTCTCAGACATGCTAGTCAAGCACTTTACAATCCTATCCCTTTCCTGATACTGGCAGTTATAGGAATGCCTCTACCAATTTTGAGAGGCATTTATGATGATCATACTGCTGGGGGATGTTCTCTGTGCTGTGAATGTGTTGCTTTAATTGGCTAATAAAGTGCTGATTGGCCAGTAGCCAGGCAGGAAGTGTAGGGGGGACACAGAGAGGAGAATGCTGGGAACAGGAAGGCTGAGTCAGGAGCTGCAGCTAGCCGCTGCCATGAAAAGCAGAAGTTAAGATACAAGTAAGCCATGAGGCTGGGGATTTAGCTCAGTGGTAGAGCGCTTGCCCAGCAAGCGCAAGGCCCTGGGTTCGATCCTCAGCTCCACATACCAAAAAAAAAAAAAAAAAAAAAGTAAGCCATGAGCCATGTGGCAACTTATAAATTAATAGGAATGGGTTAATTTAAGATATAAGGACTAAATAGCAAGAAGCCTGCCATGGCCATACAGTTTATAAATAATATTAGCTTCTGAGTGATTATTTTATAAGTGGGCTGCAGGACTGCAGGGGAGTGGGGGAAGGTTGGAGAGAAACTCTTCAGCTACATAATACTACTACAGATGATGACATGTGTCTGAGATATCAAGAATCATGATGATGCCCTTCTCAGTCACGTCATCTTCCTTCAGGGAACAGAAACACGAGAATCTGCAGCAGAGGCTGAGAAAACCAAAGTCACTGCAATGTGAGATGGAGGTTGTCAGCACTCTTATCCACATGGGATTTATGCTTGATTTGTTTTAGTTGGGATCATGCCACATGTTCAGGGATATATTTTAAATAAACAGTTGAAAATGGTTTTATTGTTAGAAAACCAACTGTTGTTTCTTGACCCACTAATTAAAAAAAAGAGTTATGTTAGAACAAATACTCTCTTGCTTTTCTTTGTTTATTTGCTGTGTGCTCTTTTGTTTATTTTTAGAAAGAATGAATAACTGGCTCCATCACCTTGTCAGGGCAACTCCCTATCACGATAGTGTCCATGTCCCTGGACTGGACAATAAAAACAAAAAAACAAAACAAAACAAAAAAACAAACCCTCACTTTGTAGTACAATATAGTGAACCAAATGATATAATGCTGTATGAGGAAATAATGTATCCCCTTTTGGCCTCAGTAGCTCCATGTGTTAATTGAGTTCAACCAGCCACAGTGCTATGGAATGAGAGGTAGTGTTCTGACTGCTTCAATGCCAGAGTTTAAGCTTGGGAAGCCTGAAGGCTGCTTTGGCAGGGCACAGTGTGTTTCATCATATTTATTTTTCATGAGTTTTCCTCTTCCCTGGCTTTGTAAAACATTCATCCCAATAAATGATTTACCATGGCTGAAAAGATGCAGGAAATTGATCTGTGCTCACCTTTGGACGTTATGAAGGCCCTGAAGTCTAATCAGGCTCCAAGAACGACTAGTAGGTGGTACACATTTACAAGGAGGAATGGGAAAGCACACCAGGAAAATACTGCAGAAATGAATCTGTCTTTCATTTCATTTAACAGTGCTTATTTGGAATATGCCTTCTTTGAAGGAAGGCTATTCACTTGGATGTATTTCTAGTTAATGAAGGTAACCTTTTAAACTCCATTAGCAGCTCCTTTCTCAGCCTAAGTGTAGGGATGCCTGTGGGATTTGAGAGATACACAACTGTCTGAGAAGTGTGCTTTGAGAGTGACCCAGGGCTCTGCTTTCATGAAAATATGATTCAGAACACACCAGATAGCCAGCATTGAACTCCCCAGGAACAAATACTTCGGGTTCATGAAACTCTTTCATTGCTGAAATAAAATGTGTACCGGAGTCTCTATATGTTCCTACTTTATCAGGCAATTCCATCATTAAGAAGACATAGTGTTGTTGGCAGGCTCATGGGTGGGGTGCAAGATGGATGGATGGATGAATGCATGCATGCATGGATGAAGTAACTACATTAACACTTTCTCACTGAAGCCTCTAGAGGTCAATAGGGGTAGGTAAGTAGAACTTAAAAGGAAACTGAACTCCTAAGCAAGGCATGCATAGCAGAATGTCTCATGGTAGAGTGTATGTGATAGTTTATATATGTATAATATAAGTTAAAGTAATAGATTTTCTACTTACTGCACTGGTTGAAACCCTACATAGTAATTTGTGCAGGGTAAGAAAAAGAGAATGGGGAGAATGGGATTGAAGATATTGTACTTATAAAACTCACCCATCCCATTCTTATGTTATTTTTTAGAATTATTTTAAAATTTATTTTGAGATTTGTTTATTATTTGATGCATATGAGTGTGTTTCCTGCATGTATTTCTATCCATTATGTGTATGTATGTGCAGTGCCTTCAAAGTTCATAAAAGAGTGCAGCATCCCTGGAATTGTAGTTACAAATGGTTGCCTCCACCATGTGGGGTTTGGGAAGCAAACGCATGTCCTGTGGAAGAGCAGTCAGTGCTCTTAACCACTGAGCTAAACTGTCTAGCACTGAGAACATATTTAACTCCACAATTTTTGAGTATTATTTTCAACACTAAATGACTAAATAGCAGATGTTACTTTCAGTGAGTAATTTTAGTAGTATAAAGTTTAATTTTTCTTATCTGACCCAAGTAAATCAGGTAACATCCTGAAGACTGTAATTTCTTCTTTATATTCTTATTGGTAACAGAGGAAATGTATATACACAATGCATTTATGCCCCTCTTGAAGGCATAGCACAACTATTATTGGTATTGAAGCCATTTGCTGATGTATTCTAAATGAAGTGTCAGTAATCACTTATAGAAAACCCCAACAGAAGGGTGAGTTGTTTACCTTCCTGTGAGATTACATTTATCTCTTACCCAAATTATTTATCCTGGAGTGCACTGAGGCTCTGTAGCTCAAAGCCCAATAGAATTCAGTTTGGGGTAAAGTTCCTAAAAAAAAGGATAGGAAATACATACAAGCTTGTGTGTTCTGAAGGAGAATTCTGGATCTAAAAGCCATGTTTGTAAGACTTGTGAATAAGGTACAACCCTAAGGTGTGATTGTGGTGATATTTTATTTGTATGTTAATAAAAGTTTTCCTAGAGATCAGAGGAAATAGCAAAGCCATTTTAAGTAAACACAAAAGTCAAGCATTGGTAGCACACTCCCTTAATCTGATCACTTGGCAGAGATGGTCTCTGTATGTTCAAGGCCATACTAGGGAACAGAGCCAAGTGTGGTGACACATGCCTTTAATCCCAGTACCAACCATAGAGACCTGGAGGTCTGTACAGACAGGCAATGACAAGGAAGTGAGGTAGCTGGGCTAAGAGCCAACAAGAGGGCAAAACAGCATGGAATAAAATCCTGGGTAGACAGGAAGTTACCGTATTTTGGAAGCTACAGAGCTGGTGTGGTAAGGTTGGTTGGCGGCTCTCACTATTTCCCTGATCTCTAAGGCTTTCACCCCTGTATTTGGTTCCATGTTTTTGTTTTTTTTTTTTAATAAGACCATTTAGAAATTCGACTATAAGTGATTCATTTATTTTGCAAAGTCTAGGGCTTGAAATATAATTTGGAAAGTCAGTCATTGCCCCATCATCTAACAACAACAGCTCTCTACGAATTCATAGTTTTTCATGAATTCCCAAAGCATGTGAAAAGGCCATGCTACAACCATGTCTGACATCCTCTTCTGATTTCTGCAGCCATTGAACAATTATAATACTTAGATACAAATGCATGAAAAAGCATCTGTACACATCAAATAATAAATAGAGCTTAATTTTTCTTAAATTAAAGGTATGTTCTCAAAAATATCATAAGTGTGTGGTGGATGAGCTGATCAATACCTTTTTATGAAGATTCTTCTTATCCTCCAAAAACGTCTGTATAAGATTAAAATAGTGAAGGGGCGTCTAATATCAGTACTTTTAGTCCATAGAAAATGTTACTCAAGTTTATAATTGACTTGAAAACCATTGCTCCTACTCTAACCTGAGACACCCTATTATTCATTCTGGTTTAGGAGTTCAGCTTGCCAGTCTCCTTCTAAAGCCCTGTTATGACTCTGACAATGAGCTCCAGAGGTTTTAGTTAGAGGGTGTTGAGCTATTCACTCTGAACATCCATCCTGCATCCACCCTCATCACTGCCCAGAGCACTGTAATGGAAATCCCTAGTAAAGGAGGGTGGTTCAAGATGCTAGTATACAGTTATATTTCAAAGAAGAATACTGTAAAGTAGTAGTAAAAAAAAATAGAGTCTTTGGAAAGTTACTTGATTTATTAATTATTTAACTAAGACAAGAAAAAGAAAATCTAGCAATTCTAAACTAATCATTCAAGTTAAAAATAAAGCCTGGTATTTGATCGTTCAAAAGCTGTGGACTGTTTTACCCAATAGTTACCTGAAACTAGATGCATCTCTTTCCAGTCTCGTGAAATGGTTTAGTTTAGATAACAGATTCAAGCACATTAATCAAACCCCAGGAACAACCCATGTTCTTGTATAACTAGGTTTGAGAGACCCAACTAGTTATGTGCACATTTCTTTAATTCTATAAAATAAATTCTCTTGTTGCAGGAAGTGAAATCAGTCAACACTCATTTCTTTCCAAAGATAAGCAGAATATTTCTAATGCTCTGAACATACCAGTTCTTGAGCAAACAACTATTCCCCTTACAAATTATTCCAATCACATTTTACCCTCAATATAAAACTAAAATCTCAGCTTTTGGTGACCTTAGAACTTTCTCCTTATATTCATGGTTACAAACATGGTGTAGCATACAATGTCACAAAGAGAGAGGCACCAACTGACAATTCCTTGGAGGTTCGTGGTAACACTATTAGTCAAGTGAGTATACTTCAAAGACTTTGGTCATAAGCTCTTCTGAGAACAATCTTGACTATGCTATGCTATTCCAAAGAGAAGATTCAGGACAGCAAGTAGGCATCCATTCTACCATAGTCTCAGCTTGATCCTGAACATACACATTACTGAGAGCAGACATCAGTGGTTAGCTGGCTACATAGAAAGCCAACTTGTCATCAGTCAAACTTCCCAAATGGGTTGTGCTTGTCAAATGCCTATACTAAAGCCACTGCAGAATTCTCCATAGATTTCAAAACACCTTGTCATATTATAATGGCTGTGATACTTAGAACACCCTGTGGGTAACATGAGATTTCCTCTTTTCCTTAATAAGGACATAGGTTCACACAAACCAATTACCCACATTTTCTCAATGTGCAATCCTGTGATCTGGATTCAGTATCTAAGCCCACATAGGTTTCTATGTTTTTAGTTTCCACCTGTGTCTTCTCCATCTCTAAGTAATTCATTATTGTACATAGAAGGAAAAGTACAAACAAACAAACAAAAAAAAAAAAAAAGGAAAAAACTGCTGTACCTTTAAGAAGTGTTTTGCGCTGCTAATGACAGAGCTGCAGAAAACTATCGACTAATCCTCTGAGCCTTGGAATCCGTGGGCTGTGCTGCAAAATACATCTTAATTAACCACAGAATCAAGAGATCAATGTGAACCATTACAGGCACAGCACTGCACCAAGCACAGCACACCTGGGAAAGCAGGTAAATCCATAGAGTTTGTCCAAAAATGCAGTGTGTACCAGTATGCCTCTCAGGCCAAGGGTCAAACATGTGACAAGCTGAGTCAATCACACTTCAATATGAGAGTATCTTGGCACTGAGTTCTAAAATATAACACAAATATCCAATGACTATATATTATTTGGCCAAATTTTTTTATAATATACTGGAATTAAGGCAGTAATCATGTTTGTTCATCGTACAGCCTGTCTTCATCTGGAGTTACTCTTGTATTTTAAGGGTTTAGCTTTAGTCACAAAATGGTCCGCAATTACAACCATAGAATGCATTCATATTTATTCACAAGTGTATAACTATATAAATTCACATATGTATGAGCTGGATTTTTTGGAGCCTATTACCTATGGTGGGATACCTAGCACAGCCTTGAGACGGGGGAGTGGCTTGGACCTGCCTCTGCTAAGTGTACAAGGCTCTGTGACTCCCCATGGGAGGCCTTACCTTCTTGTGGAGGGAATGGGTGGAAAAGGCTGGAGGGGCAGGAGGAGGGTAGAAGAAGATCTGTGACTGGTATGTAAAATGAATAAAAAGTTCTTAAAAAATATTGTATTTATAAGTTAGTGATTACTTTCAATATTTTCAACTAATTTTTTACCAAAGTAGCCTTGCATATCTTCAAAATCCCTCCCTAAATGGTACACATACACACACACACACACACACACACACACACACACACACACACACACACAGACAGAGAGAGAGAGAGAGAGAGAGAGAGAGAGAGAGAAAGAGAGAGAGAGAGAGAAGCTCATAATACAACTCTGAATTAAACATCTGAAAATTATTCAAAAGAGTTGTTATTGTTTTAAGTGTTTCAGAAGAAAATTTATCATTAAGGCATGCATCAAGGTCAGACTATACCAAAATGAAGTACAATGCTAAGATCTGTTTAAACAGAAGACAAAACAAGCTTCTTGGAGAGCCTGAGCTGTCTTAGCTATCAGTGTTGCCAAGTTCACTTATAAATGTATACATATCTTTCTACGATATTATAAACTAGTTTAGTACCAACAGATACCTTTTTCAAAAATACTGTAATTCAATAAAAAAAAAAAAAACCACCTTCTATTAGAATGTGTAAATATGGGCAACTTCTCTTCTGGCTATAATCATATTGGAAAACATTGATATGACATACTGAGGGTTGGCTTTGGTCCACATGCAATTTATGTTATTTTGCTTTTCTAGAACTTCCTTACAGTCTGGAAGACAATTTCATGAAGTAACTTTTCTGGATATTAAAATGATTCAAATGTCTGTTCTTAGTATCAGATTGCTTTTTATTCCTTCTTCTAAGAATAAGAGAAGGATCTTTACAAAGGAATCTTGTTTTCAAGAAATGGTGGTATTTATTAACCAGAAAATAAGGATGCACATGGTAATTGTCCCAATTATTTAGGGTTTGAGTTCATTATCTTGACCAAGACAGGGCAGATGTGACAGATAAAAGTATTTGTTTGTTTGTTACTATACATTCTTGTATCATGTGGTGAATTTAGTTGTTGACTTATAATTTGTCCTTGAATTTCCTTTTAGCACTTAAATAAAATTACTTGATCTAGAAAAGCAGGCTAAAACTATCCCAAGAGAATTCATTGATTGTATTTCAAACTTTTTTTTTCTAAGACTGCTTGAAACTAAACTGTGCCATTTACGGAAATAATAGAAAGAGGTATTTCAAGTATGCCTCATGGAATATAAGCAAAATCCATCTCTTGTAGTTGCTACTTCTTATTGAATGTTAACTATGCATCTTATTCTTTTTTTCATTTCAGGTATTAACTCAATTGATCATTCTGAAACTCCTCACAGCAGACATTACTGTTATTTCAGACTTACAAATGATAAGACAACCTCTGAGGGCTTCATTTGCCTTTGTGTACACAGCTTCAGATGAGGGGACTGCCTTTAAATTCAAGTAACCCCTCTCCAGTTTTGGCTTATTCCCCCAAAAATGGTTTGTCCTTTATCTGGTTTTTTGAACCCCATATTTCAGCTTTGAAAGCTCCCATTGTTACTGTTATGAATCTATGATCTTTACTCTCTGTAAAAACTTGGAACCTTTGGCCATTCTGTTACTTATTTCCATACCCAGTGCTAGTCTTCACAAGAATGGGAGGGAATATTTACCCAAATTAAGAACATCTTTCTCTACTATGGCTTGTTGTGAAAACCTTCCTCTAGGATTTTCCTTCTTCTGTTTCCCCACTGTTTAAAAATGTAGGCTTTCAGAGTTGGGGATTAGCTCAGTGGTAGAGCGCTTGCCTAGCAAGCACAAGGCCCTGGGTTCTGTCCTCAGCTCTGAAGTAAAAATGTAGGCTTTCAGGGTTCTGTCCTCAGCTCTGAAATAAAAATGTAGGCTTTCTCTCCCTGTATCCTCATTTCTTCCCATCTCATACAGAATGTTATCCTGTATTCCTCATTCCATTTGAGTTCCTCAGCCTTTTTAGTCTTGACCTCAAGGGAATGTCTCATACTGTCCCTTTGCACTTTTTATCTCATGTCATTGGATTTTTCACTCTTTTTGTTTGATTGTTTATTTGTTTGTTTGTTTGTTTTGAGACAGGGTTTCTCTGTGCAGTTTTGGTGCCTGTCCTGGATCTTGCTCTGTAGACTTGGGGGGGCCTCAAGCTCACAGAGATCCATCTGGCTCTGCCTCTGAGTGCTGGGATTAAAGGCCTGTGCCACTGCCGCCTGGCCAGATTTTAATCTTTTACAGTTCATCAGAACATGTCACTAATTATTTCATCATTTTTACATCCCACAAGTTTTCTAGACTTCCTTCAAAACATGTGATTTACCACTTCTTATTTCAAGGGTACAATTCTCCTCTGGTTCTCGCCCTCACTTCTTTCACCATACTTTCTTAAACTTGTTAAGGCGGTCTCTTCCCCTGACAGTGTTTTAATGATGATATTATCAGAAGTTATTCTTTAACCTTTGCCTCTTATCTTTCTAAATATTTTTCGTCTCATAGCAAAACCCCACTATAATGCAGAGATGAATCCCTGTTGGTAGTATGCCTTTTCTTTGCTGACTTGCGTAACTAAAGACTGAACTATGAGAGCACAGGGCAGTATTTCAAAACTGACCTGTATGATTTATGAGAAACATCATAAGACACATTCCAGCCTCTTCCTTGATTGTTCTGTCATTGTGCAAGTGACAGGGATACCAAGACAGATGTATGGAGAACTTAAAACAGGAAACTAGCTTCCTGCCCAGTCATGTGAGGAAGAAATGCTAGAAATAGATCCCTAGTTAACCCTTTGCATGCATGTACCCAGCCCAATATCTGGACTACAACCTTATAAAGGAGCCTGAGCAATAACCATTCATCTAAGCCACTCTCAATGTCCCAAAGACAGAACTGAAACTGTGAGTGCTCCTTGCCCTAACCTGCACATTTGGAGGACAGTTTTTTGTTCTATGAAATGAAGTTCACATTTTGCTTCCTTTAATTTTCCCTTTTCTGACTCATAGGTCAGTTTTGTGTTACTAGTTATACTTTACATATTGCTATAATATACTTAAGCCTGATTTTCCCAGCTGTTTCATGCCTTTAAATTTTTTTGTACTAAATGGCCCTTTTCTTCTCTTTTCTTCCTTCCTAGCAGACAATCTCAATTTTGACAACTTAATTTAAGACTCACTTCCTTAAACAGTGCTTCCACACATAATTGACAGCTTTTTCCTGCAAACCACAGAGTGCCCCCCTTTACAATTTCATAAGGGCATTTAAAAATGTTTTGACACACAATTGTTAGCTTACAGGTATTACTTCCACTACATCAAAAACTCATGGGCGGTTAAGATCATGTCTTTCTTGTCTCTGTATGTCTAGAGAGCATAAGGAAAGGCTTACATATTCAGAATCCACAAAAGTCACTTGAAAAATAAAGAGAACTTTGAAGAATTTTTATCATGCCAAATTATATGATCTGCATTTCAACAAAAGAGAATGATATAAATACACAAAAGAATATCTGCTCTCCATATCAAGCCATCATCTTAATGCAAAACATGTTTAGAACATATATATATATATGAATGAGTAGAGTACATTCTTACCAAATTGCTCTGGTCATTTAAAAGTTATCTATATATTCTAGTCACTGGATTTCATACTCTGGGATGATATCTTAGAATTAAAATATATCAAATAGTACAGTTTGATTTTGTTGTCTGAACTGCTCAAAATGAACGAAAAGTAAACAAATCAGGGCACATTTGATTGTTTTCAGAAACTCACACTTTTAATATGGTCTCATCTATTAACTTGATCATTCATGTTCCTTTTAAAATACACCTGCCAGTTACAGAGATGCAACTCACCAACCCACAGGATACACACATCCAAAGAATATTTCCTCATGTAAACATAATATTGACACTGTTCCTTATGTAGTTCTAATAACAATGTGGATCTAATTAACAACAGGCTTGCACTAGTATTTGTGAAAACACAGTTAAGATCATATTTATAATATTTTTGATTTCAGCACATGACTATGACTATCATTTTTTTAAAGGAACTTGGAATGACAAGTTGAACTTTTATTTTTTTTTCTTTAAGAGAGGAAATAAATCTCTTTTCAAAATGAACCACAAAGAACAAGAAAAGCTGTTGACTCATAATAAAACTCCTTCCTGATTTATATATTCTTTATAATGAAAATAAATCATATAAGCTGAAGAAAAGGACTAAAGTAAGTTGTGAACTATTTGACAAGGAAGAGCTTCTAAAGTTGTAAGGAATGTAGAAAATAAAAGCTTGGAATATGAGATGAACTTATAAGTGGTGTGGGGAAAAGATATGATTCGAGAACCAAAAAAAAAAAAAAAATGTTAAGTGTAGGCAGGGGAGATAATTCATCAGGTAACACAACCTTTGGTATTCAAACATGAAGACCTGTGTTCTAACCACAGCATCTGTGTTAAAAGCCTACAAGCTGGCTGGGCGGTGGTGGTGCACGCCCTTAATCCCAGCACTTGGGAGGCAGAGCCAGGTGGATCTCTGTGAGTTTGAGGCCAGCCTGGTCTACAAAGTGAGTTCCAGGAAAGGCACAAAACTACACAGAGAAACCCTGTCTCCAAAAAACAAATACAAACAAACAAACAAAAAACAACCAACCAACCAAACAAACAAACAAAACCTTTCAAGCCTGTGTATGCTTTCAACTCCACAACTGGGCAGAAGAGGCAGTGGCATCTCATGAGCAACTCTCTGATCAGCCAACCAAGTTGAAATAGAAATCTGACGTTTGAGTGACAGACCCTGTTTCAGGGAATAAAATGGAAAATGATACCTTATGTCTTCTTCCAGCTCCCAAGGAAAATGCTTGCGTGTGTGCACTGACATAGTAATATGAATGCACCATACATTTACCACCCATATCCAACACACACACACACACACACACACACACACACACACACACACACACAGGAGAGACAAAAAGAAAGACAGAAGAGACAGAGAGAGAAAAAGAAGGAGAGAGACATACAGACAGACCAAAAAAATAATAATAATAAGTAACAGATAATAATAGTAAAATTAGTTAAACCTAACTGAGGGCCTCTCAATTTTCCAATTCTGGCTAAGAAATAAAATGTAACTGTTACACATATTTATAGATGAGGAAAACAATTACATCTCTAGGAAGCAGCCATACAAATTCAATGGTTTTCAACAGCTTTCTATTGTTACTTGCAGGCTTCAGCTATAACTAAGGATAGATGCTAAACGTGGATATATGTTTACTACTGGTAATGACAATTTATTGACTGTAAAAAGAAACTCACAGCAAAATGCATGTCTTCTTAAAATTTAGAATATATAGCACAATGGTATTTCTCAGAATTTAATAAAGCTCTCATCTATATTATAGGAATTTTCCAGAATGTTGTAAGATATATTTACTATAATATTTCCGGTCTTTTGAAACACTTAACTACATATACAATACATACTATACAATAAGTTTATACATATAAGTTTATACATAATATATTTATACAAATTTTCTTGAATCTTATTGTCCCAGTAGCAGCACACCGAATGTTTACATGGCAAAGATAAGGGGTCTAAATCTTGGGGAAGGAACTTAAGGCTGTTACACTACACATTAGAGTCAAGCAAACCAGCAACTTTGGAGTTCACCAAAGGAAAGAGGGAAAAGGATACACAAAGCACTCTATCAGATGCAGTTTGTTTTGTTCTGTAGCCCTGTGTGAGCATCTTTGAGTATGTGTTGACAGTTACCTGAAGAGCAGGACTTCCTCCACGTGACAGAGGAAATAAACCCTAGGAGAGGGAAAGCAACCTTCTGTGTTTTAATGTTCAGAAAACTAATATTGATACATAGCTAGTTTTTAACACTATGTATGTTTAATTCTGTTCATTTATTTATTTGGGTTGTTTGGGAGATAAATGCTAGATAAATGGATTTAGCTATTTTTCTGTGAATTTTTGACTTTACCTTTTCAATGTTCATATCACAGCTTTTACCAGAGGACTTGGAAGTTCCTAGCTAATGGTCTTCTCCATCCATCACCCCGCCCCCCGCACCTCCACCACAACAGGCTTGTATTTTAACTGATAATGGAGAATTATCACCAATAGTCATAAAATCTAACAAAAATCCCAGTGCCAAACATGGGAGACTTCCCTTCAAGTTGTTGGTCAGACAGAACTGAGAGACTCCCCAAATTATATAGGCCATTGCTGTTGCCTTTGTTACCACCTATAATTTGTAAGTAAGAAGGCCCTATTGCTGAAGACAGACACACAACTAGGAGGAATTCAGCTAGAATAGAACTGGGGGGCTCTTCACCAAGGGCTGATTCTCATAGGATCAGAAGGTGCTGTGCAAGTTGCCAAGGGAAAAGATAATCACTAGTCCTAACTAACTGTATGGTCTAAGAACCTCGCTAATGGCTGATATAACAGAATATTCTCAATGGTGCAATAGCAGCAATTTTATCTTCAGGGAGATGAACAGTTATGTAACTGGGCTTAAAGCCCACCCAATAAGAGGGAATCATGCCTAGTACTGTACACCTAAACCAACTATTTGTAGCTGGTGAAGTGATAGACTCTAGAGGGGATTCTACCACTGTCATTTAAGAAAGCAAAATAGCATCTAACTGTGATTTAACTACTTAATTTATACCAACATGTACATGTAACCTATAAGCATATAACATGTAAGCTCTTACTCCTCATCCAAGAAGCTTTGTTTTTCATAAGATGGAGACTGTTAAAGAGAACCACAGCCAAACAAAATTCAGAGAATAAGTGACTATGGGATATCTAACCCCAACCAACATATCTACAGCATACCCCATATAGATAAATCTCATTAAACATCCCCGAACACAGGGTAAATAGTTCTAACATGCAGAGAACCAGGATGAGTAATGCAAGAGAGTGTCATCTAGACATGACAGGGTAGCTGCAGCCATGACATCTTAGCAATATGGCTCCTTGAGTAAGACCTTCTACTCATACCAACTGACATTCTAACAGAAATGTAAGGAATTCCAAAGATCCCACTCCTAGATGAAGAGCTACAGTGAATCCACAGCTGCTGTGAGAAGAACTATCAGTTTTCTCCAGCAACAATTTCCTTGTTGGACTATCCAATCAATCATAAGTGGTCAGCCCTAAACACATGTGCACACAAACAACAATAATATATAGAATCTGCAAGGGAGTGTGTGTGTGTGTGTGTGTGTGTGTGTGTGTGTGTGTGTGTGTGTGTGTATGTGTGTGTTTAAAGAAAAAGAGGTCATGGATTTGAGAAGTTGAGGTTAAGAGGAGGAGTTAGGGGACAAGAAGGAAGGGTAGAAATTATAAAATATAGTACTAGTACATTAAATTCTCAAAAAATAAGTGAAAACAAAAATAATTGTGTGGGGGTGAGAGTCTGACAGATTGATAACGGAGTCCTCTGTTTTTGTACATGACAGTGAATCAGCTTAATTAATTCAATAAATGAAGGTAATGATTACATTCAAGGACTTTCACTTTTAACATTTTTTTAACATTCTTTGCACCAATTTTTTGGTAAGGAAAAAGTCATGATGTTTCATATCCAGTATTCAGCCCGATATGGAAGAATCAACATACAAGTTTTATCCCTTTAGATTTTCAGTTCCTTTACCATTGTGTTACTGCTATTCTAAGTTTTTCTTAAATCCCCACAATGAGAACTATTATTCAGAATAGAGCTCTTACAGCCTAGTTGAGATACACTGTGAGGCAATCTGTTGGCAAAGTTACATTGGTTAGGAATATTTTTTTGTACTTCAAAAACTAGGATAAACACATAATTCCTTTACTTTCTGAAGAATTCATGTTAGTTTCTTTCACTTTGCTATAAAATCATGTACCCACTTAGTAATGCAGGAAAAAGAATGAAGAGGATCAATAACAATATGGTCCACCTTCATTTATCTTTCCTTCATTACATTATTAGTAATCCTTCAATTATCTACACTTGTGCTATGAATTAAACATCACAGTATTTTATTCATACAAACTCATTCTGTGCTTATGATAAAACCCAAAGGTATATTTCTAAAACTATTTTATAAATCTGAAAATTGAAGTACAGAAAAAATGACCCATTTACTTATAGTTAAAAATTTGACAGGAGGGCTGGAGAGATGGCTCAGTGGTTAAGAGCTCCAACTGCTCTTCCAGAGGTCCTGAGTTCAGTTTCCAGCAACCACATGGTGGCTCACAACCACATGTAATGAGATCTGGTGCCCTCTTCTGGCCTGCAGGGACACATCCACACAGAATACTTTATACATAATAAGCAAATAAATCTTTTTTTTTCTTTTTAAAAAATTATGCCAAAACATTTTTTTTAAATGACAGGAAAGTATTCACGGCTTTTTTTGAAATTTTATATCTTTATTTAATTTAAATAGATGAGTGTTTTGCCTTGAATGTATTCTTTTCATGATATGTATGTCTAGTCCCTGTGGAGTCAGAAGAAGGTATTAAATCCCCTAGAACAGGAGTTACAGGGAACTGTGAGCCATTATGTAGGTGCTGGGAATGGAACTCAGGTCCTCTGAAAGAGCAACCAGTGCTATTAATCCCTCAGCCATCTCTCCAGTCCAAGTGTTCAGGAATTAATCTGATGATCTGACAATAAACTGCACAAACAAGATGACTGTGCTGTGTGACCAACATGTATGCAGTATTCTCATGAGATCTCATAAATAGAACCCAATATATATTATAATTTCACCTTCTTACTTTTACCCAATAATATTCCAAGTCTTTAAATATGTATCTAAATATTCATATTAAAATTATGTTAACAAAGCTCTATAATGTGATACATATCTTAAATGTTTCGGCTTTCTGCTAGTTAAGTTTACTCAGTGCAATAAATACAAAAAATCTCTTTGTTAGACAAGATCCCAGGAGACATGATCTGACTAAGTAGCTCATAATCTGGAGATTCTAAATTGTGTAGACTGTTTATATACCTTTTGTTCCCAAGCTTTGAGTCAAGGAGACTTCATAGATTGTGATAGATACAGGGACCATAGGCAGCTACCATACATGATTACATAGGACTTACAGGGATAGGACTGTTTGTGAGTGACCTAGCCCATTTCACCTCTGAGTGAATGAATGACAGCCCATCACAGCAGATCCTTTGCTCTCCTGTAGGCCAGTGAAATCAAGTCTGTCAGTGAGGGATCGGGTGGTCATGAAGTCCATCACATTTTCTTGTAATGTTGAATTATGACACATCATCCCTCATCACTTTGTAATACTTACATGTTAGCTCACATTGTTCTGTCAGTGTTTATTCCTCTTCTGTTTAACTCATTCTACCTGTTCTTGATGCACATATAAAAGTAAATCTTTCCAGCCAAAATATATGTACCATGATCACTTCAAAGTGTTAGTGGTATTCAGGAAAAGAAAAGAAAAAGAAAAAAAATGACAGAAAATCATGATTATGTTGAAAATCAAAATATCTGAAAATTGAAGTACAGAAAAAATGACCAATTTACTTGTAGTTAAAAATTTGACAGGAGGGCTGGAGAGATGGCTTACTGGTTGAATCTAGCAACTGTCCAATGCCAGTTACATTTATGAATCCAAAATAAATATACAATAATTTATTTACTATTTTATGCTAAAAGGTGCAGGGATGTTTTTGGTACCTCTTAATAGTCTTTGGAGGATAACACTGATGCCTTTAAAGCTTTTCAAGCCTCAAGTGAAGCATAGTAAGTGTTCAATCAACGTTGTCTTACTCTGAAAGCACCTATGTGCATTGACTGATTACATTGTATTAAGTGTCCATTTCCTTTTGGAAAGTATTAACATGTGAAATGAATGTTAACAAAATGATGGACACTATAAAACACTTTAAATGCTTGTGTTAACACACATATACATTTTCCTTTATAATCTCCACTGCATACCCAGTAGCTGCAGCAAAACAAGTAGTTTTGGAGATTAAAACTATAATTTCCTTATACTTTTTACTTAATTCTCAATATAACTCTCACTTTTTGTCAGCCCCCAATCTTACTCACATCAGGTCCAGCCCTCTCAGCTCCTACTCAACAACTCTGTGCTTTTATTTGGAATTTCTCTTCTGTCTTGAAAAAATTCCTTTATTTTTATGAGAGCCATTTCTTTCCCTTACTAAATATGATTTAAACTAAATTACTATGTGACATGCAATCTTTTCTAAGTCTGTTACCTGTCCTCCCCTGTGGCCAACCACCTCTACCAACTTGAGAGTCTGAGATGAAAGAGCAGCAAGCTGCCTGTTATTTACTCCCCAGTGAGCTTAAAATCACCAATTTCTGTTTATATTATCTTTGGCTATGAACTCTCTCTCTCTTTCTCTCTTTTTTCTCTCTCTCTCTTTCCTTTTCTCTCTCTTTCTTTCTCTCTCTGAGAGAGTGTGTATGTTTATTGTGTATGTGTGTGTGTACACATACACAAGTGAGAAATATGAAATCTCATGTCTCTAGGCATTACATCGACCTTAGCATCCTTCAATTTCCAGGTGAGTCCTCACTGCTTTCCTTCCTCAAGTTCTGATACCAAGCATCCAGCAGTAGCAAGATTACCATTATTTTTCACCATTATGTGATTTTTCTCTACTTCTAGAATCTCAGGTCTGAGATTCTCTCTCAAGCAGTCACTCTGAAGATTTAATTTTCTGTCTATTGTATTTCAGGTGTCATTATTGGGCTTTCTAGCAGAAAGAAAGAATTTGGAGTCACCTAAGTAAAGTGATGCTTCATCAAGGTTTTTTGTTTGTTTGTGTTTTGTTTTTGTTTTTCTATAAAAGGAAAATTATCCTGAAATCTAAGCAGGATTCATTTTAAGATGATAATTCCTCTTTACTATCTAACCCATGCAACAGCACACATACACCTTTCACTATTGCCTGTCTGCTTCTTAAAAATATAGCACCTCTATTTCCTTCAGATTTTTTATATTTTTGTGATTATTTCAGTTTATTTATTTATTGTTTTGTGTAATGCCTCTATTTATTTTTTTAATTTTTCTTTATGCATGTATGTGTGTGCCTCATATATTTATGTATACCATGTGTCTGTCTGTGCCCAGAGAGGCTAGAAGAGGGTATTGATCTGTTGAAGAGGGAATGCAGATTATTGCATGATAGCCAATGGATGCTGGGACCCAAACTGGGCTTTTCTCCAGATGGAGCAAATACCCTTAACTACTTATTCACTTCTTTAGCCCCTGCATACACTCTTTTAATCACTATAGCCAGTTCCCTATAAACATGATTGCATTCCTATATGATTTGTAAACTCCTATAATTCAGATCCTTATTTGCATTTTTTATCAGCTACATAAAACAACTATGTGGCCAAGGATGACTTTGAATTGCTGATATTCCTGCCACTACCTTCCACATTCTGGGATTAGACATGTGTACTAACATGCCCAGCCAAATTCTGTATTTAATGTTTTCTCTTTCCTTTCTCTACCCCCAGTTATAAAATTATAATCAATAAAATATAGCAAATTATGGAATGAACAGGACTTACAGAATGACCACCTCTAATATTTTCCTTTTGTTTCCATTTGTATGAATCTCTCTCTACATTATTTTATTTTTCTCTTGTCAGAGAATCTGTAGGTTTCTGTTCATAAAATAATTTACAAAGAACCATTCCTACAATGAAAAAAAAATACTTGGAGGGAAAAAATGATGTATAATAAAGGCTAAGGAACATCAATAAAAGCTACAAATTGCCATGACTTCTTCAGAAGAACATAGAGAAATGGTTAAGATATAATTAGTAAAATTCTCTATCATACATGGGGTAATATCATCAACACTGTGCTATTTCTGAGTTCATTACTTTCCAACATTTAGGACTCATAAAGCATGGCTCTCTCCTAATGTTTCCTCCCCACTATCCACCCCAGTCTAGGGACCATTAACTCTCTCTAATGATCCTCCGCAGTACAAGACAATGTTTGATTTCCTAGTCATCTTTTCATTTGCATCTTGTACATTTCCTCCTGAAAATGTGTAAAAGATAAAATAACATTTTCAAACTTAGTGATTTCTTTCTTCTATATCCCCCTTCATCACCAAATGTCTCCATCACCTGGACTATAGCATAAGCATGGAAAACAATCAGGTGTTCCTTTCAACAACTCTTCCCCACCAGTGTTTAGTGCTATGTACAGCCAGTACCTACAGTATTCTAATTTCACAATAACATTTAAATCAACTAAATCTGGCCAAATGTGATACTATATAAATGGCACAAGAAACAACTTAAATTCAATTGTGACTACAACATGCCATCTGAAAACCAAATGGCAGCCGATGTGTTTTTCCATATGGGCACAGCTTTGTGTAGTTCTGAATGTGTTTCAATGAATGTTGGTAGAGCTATACCCACTATGCAAAATCTATACTCTGGGTCCCATTGAGACTTCAAATCCACCATTTACCACATTTATAGGCTCAGCTGGCTATAGGAGTATGCCAAAGTGCTGTGGGATGTTCTGTATGTTAAATGTGTTGCTCTGATTGGTTAATAAATAAAACACTGATTGGCCAGTAGCCAGGCAGGAAGTATAGGTGGGACAAGGAGAGAGGAGAATTCTGGGAAGTGGAAGGCTGAGTCAGAGAAACCCTGCCAGCCACTGCCAAGAGAAGATGTTAAGATACTGATAAGCCACAAGCCACGTGGCAACTTATAGACTATTAGAGATGGGTTAATTTAAGATATAAAAAGTAAGGTTGGGGATTTAGCTCAGTGGTAGAGTGCTTGCCTAGCAAGCACAAGGCCCTGGGTTCAGTCCTCAGCTCTGGGTTAAAAAAAAAAAAAAGATATAAAAAGTAGACAAAAAGAAGCTTGCTGTGGCCATACAGTTTGTAAGTAATATAAGGCTGTCTGTGTTTACTTGTTTGGGTTTGAGCAGCTGTGGGCCTGACAGGTGAGAGAGATTTGTCCTGTCCCTGGGCCAGGCAGGAAAACTCTAGCTACATCAAAGAGTTATTAGTTGGTATTTTATTAGGAGACCTTAACTGTATTCTTGAGAAGCCACTCTTAGAGACTTTACAGACCAGGGTATTTCTTTGATTTTTCAAGAAACAGAACAATAAAAAATTCACTAATTGTCCAGATTACTTAAAATTCATGGGTAATTAAAATTAAATCATATTAGGATTCAAACCTGCTTTGAGACACAAGATAAACAGACTCATGTAACTGAAACTTTCCACGTATAAAAACAAGTAATTGTGTGGTTACAAATCAGATATAAACTAAAAGAAAGTAAAGAAGAAAAATAAGGACAAATAAGAAATGATAGGAAAGTAGCAAATGAACCCCAATGCCGATAAAGTTATCTATTGGGAAAAAAAAATGTGTACTTGTCATTTATTGATTTAAATACCTGATACAGAAAAAAGGAGGATGCATGATTGAAAGTCTTTAGTTTTAAAACCTTGACTACTATATCACCAAATTAGAAGCCTCTACAATAGAGGACATCAGACAAGAACTTAACAATAACCTAACAAATTGAATGATTTTAAGGGCAATGGCTATTGGAAATATTTAAGAAGAAAAGATTTGTACTATCCATCTTGCAATTAAATACATAAACAGGAAAAGGTTTGTTTGCTTAATTTTCGGCCAAGTAGCAAAGATAAATTTCTTGTTATTTCTCTGAGAGGGGGAAACAAGCAATATTTGAGTTTATGTGATATTAAATAATATCAAAGGATAATATTAGCATGACTTTTGAAACTTGAGGTTTATTCTTTTTCCATATAAATCCTTTGTCATGGGTGAAAGACAATAGAGGTTTCATTTCCCTAGAATGGATAAAATGAATCTGCATTTAAGATTTCAGTGTCTATGAATCTCTCAAGGTAATGAAGATCCTAAGGATCTTCTGTAGTTCTATATGAGTGATATTACTAAATTAGTTGTCAAATGCTTAATGAGAGACTGATCAGATATTTCAGTTTCTGGCATACATCCTGAACAAGCATGAGGACTGGAGTTTGGGTCATTAGCTCCAACATGAATGCCAGATGTAATGTCCTAGCCCCTCACCTTAAGCCCTGTAATATGGAAGGAACGTGGGGATTCTTTCAGTCATTTTATTTGCTAGAGCACCAGCCTCGCCCTTAATTACCTAGTAGAGTCATCAATTCCTAATGCCATCGTCTTTTGGTTATGGTGTAAGCATATGGATTGGGGTGGTGTAAATATTATGGTCTTGTCAAAACAGTTGGTCACTCCCTGTTTCTGATACATTGAGACTCCTCCAGCCTTAGTATGTGAAGTGAAGGATGACACTGGACAAAAACCAGTTTTAGGTTACAAGCAGTTGAAATGACTTCTTGCCTACTACAGATGACCACTGATGTTTTTCTACAGGAAATATTCACTAACGTTTTAAATTAAAACTTCTGAAAGCAATGAGGCATGTAAAACCCTATTCTCCCAAACCCATCTATCTCTCCTTTCTCATAAGAAAAACTGTAATGGTTAAAATAGTCTTTGCATTACTCAAGAGGTATTGTTATAGAATATTTAACTATGTAAAGACATGTTACATTTGTTTATGCTGCAGAATGTTTCTTTAATTAACTATGTAAAGATGTGTTACATTTGTTGGTGCTGCATTCGTTTAATTATGTAAAGATGTGTTGCATTTGTTTAATCCTGCTTGCCTAAAGCACCTGTGTGGTCTAATAAAAAGCTGAATGGCCAATAGATGGCCGGAGAGGAGTAGGCAGGGCTGGCATTCAGAGCGAGTAAGTAGAAGGAGAAATCTATGTTTGAAAGAGAAGAAGAAGAGAATGGAGGAAAAAGAGTGAAATGACCCCAGGGCCAGAAGCAAGGCAGTCGCCAGCCAGCCAGACACAGAATAGAAAAGAAAGAAAGAAAGAAAGAAAGAAAGAAAGAAAGAAAGAAAGAAAGAAAGAAAGAAAGCAAGCAAGCAAGCGTTGGGGATTTAGCTCAGTGGTAGAGTGCTTGCTTAGCAAGCACAAGATCCTGGGTTCAGTCCTCAGCTCCGGCAAAAAAAAAAAAAAAAAGAGAGAGAGAGAGATTTATTTAAGCCAGTTGGTGGTGGTGCATCCCTTTAATCCCAGCACTTGGGAAGCAGAGCCAGGCAGATCTCTGTGAGTTTGAGGCCAGCCTGGGCTACCAAGTTAGTTCCAGGAAAGGTGCAAAACCCTGTGTCAGAAAAAAAAAAAAAAAAGAAAGAAAGAAAAAAACTAAGGGAAAAAAACAAAAAACACCCCAATGTAAAATGTAGATAAATGTAGATATAGGAAAACAGATTAAAATAAGAGCTAAGCTAAGGCAGGGAATTCAAAACTACTAATAAATCTCTGTGTTATGATTAGGGAGCTGTTTGGTGGCCTGCTACAGAGTGTCCTAAAAAGGAATACAGCATACTTGACTTCATTAAAGCTTATACTTCATTAATTTTCTAAGCTGTATCAAAGGTCATATACTGTAAGTCATATGTACACTACCATATAAATAATTCATTACTTAGTGGAGATGTGCTAGTAAAATTTTTATATGTGAACTGCAAATCTTAATTCCATAGAATTTGTATACAAAATAATGAAATTAATCACTTGATGGAGGAATGTCTTTCTGTACAGTACAAATGTGTTGCTCTGATTGGTTGATACATAAAGCCATTTGGCCTATGGCAAGGTTTCTTAGAGGCAGGTGGGAAATTAAAAGAGAGAGACAGGAAGAAGGTGAGGGGAGCCACCAGGAACCAGCCAAGGAGCAACATGTAATGGGACACAGGTAAAGCCATGGAACGTGGCCATACATAGATTAATAGTTATGGGCTAATTTAAGACATAAGGGCTAGCTAGCAAAAAGCTTGAGCCACGGCCATAGAGTTATAATTAATATAAGCTGTGTGTTTATTTGGGGGATGCAAGTGGAAGAAATTTGCCCTGACCACCAGCAGGCTGAGACACAGGAAATCTTCTGACTACAAATGGCACCAAAACATGGGGCAAGGGTTTCCACCTAAAACCTGAGAAAGCTTAAAAAAAAAAAAAGATTTTAAATGGAGCTAAAAACAGCTTCCTGGTTGTTGATCTCAGGCCAGCCACAGCCTGTGGGCCTGAGCTACTCTATGGCAGGTTCATGGCATTTGGGCTTGACCTGAGGCATGACAGAATCCCACTGCAGTATATAGAGGCATCTCCAAGCCACACATTATGCTGTGTGGTGGATTTAGCTTATGCTAGTACAGACAAAAATAAAAATAAAAATAAAAAAATAAAAGGAGGTTTCTGGGCTACACACTGCTTTGATAGAAGCATAGACTCACTGCCTCCCAGAGTCAGCAGACAGCATGGCTCCCAGAGCTGGCAGTGAATTATCTCCACCATGTTGAAAAGCTGAGATGGGCAGAGTCAGCAGCCAAGGTTAATCTGTCAGTACTAACCACTGCAGTTTAAAGCAATAGATTCACAATGAGACAGATTCAGATGGAATAAGACTTTAAATGGTTTACAGTGTTTGTAAAAATGTATGTAGGCTTGGAAAAGAGAAGAAAATGAATATAGACAGTTATATAAATAAATAGTTTTTAAAAAATAAAGTCTTTAAAAAGAAAGGAAAAGTAATATAAAAAATAAGTCACATAAAGATGGAAATCACACAGAGAGTCTGGATTATATTGTCTTTGGGGTTTTTAACTGCAAAGAGACATTTGATTGTAAAAGCTACTGAGTTAAATCAATATGTACATTTTAAAAAATATCTTGATTTCAAAATTTATGTCTAGTATCTGTTGCTTTGGAAATGAGGTTCTGCTTTTGTGTCCACAGACAATGAGAACCTGTGGATTGCTTCCAGGCTAATATGATTTGACCAACAAATACCCTCTGAAACGTCTCCAGTAACACCATGGCCCAGATCATCCAACATTTAAAATCAACTTCAAGGCAACTAATTCAGAGAATGAAGCCTCACAGACTACTCCATTCAGGACTTGGCCATAATCCTAAAATTTTCTTTGTGTCCACATAAAATTAACAGCACCCTTTATCAGCAGGAAGAATCCTAGAAAACTACGCTCATATTCCCCCAAAAAATGTATTATGGATTTTTGTCTAAGTTTAGATTATTGGTTACAAATTGTGAATTGTCATTGTTAATAGCTCTCTAAAAAGGAAAGGGGGATATGATATGGAAATATAGGATGTAGATATGATAGGATAAAAGTGTGGATTGCTGAACCAACTTTTAAAGAGCAACTTGTTTAAAATGTTTTACATTGGTATAGATTTTAGTTTATTGATACAAATTTAAAGTTAATTTTATTATACTATACATATATTTCAACTCTTATTTAAGGTATTGTTTGTGAAGCTCATTTAAATTGTAATGCATAATTAAGAAATAAAGATTAATAATACTCTTCTATGACAGTAAAACTTATAGTCATGTTAAGTTTTCTAGCTATACATAGATATAATTCAATTAGGTCAGTAATTCTCAAACACTTGAAAGACCTACACAATATGGCTTTTAAAATGTTTTAAAAACTTAGACTGTTCTAGACATTGAGATATGTCTGCTCCTGGCAGCACAATTTACTTCAAAGAGGAAGATGGGTGTTGAAGACACTCTGTATGGGGTTAATATTCTTCTTGGCAAAAATAGCCATTTGGGCAAGAAACTGTTCTTGCCTGGACTGCTTGACAAAATGTCATATAAACTGGACATGCAGGACCCATAGAAAGATGGCAACTGAACTTTGCAAGGCAAGATGGTCCTTCAGGTTCCTGTTTCACAGAAGAAACTGCCAGACATACTACAGGACACAGAAAAAAAAAAATGACTGAGAGACTGTAGGCCTATAGGCTAAAGATGGATGCCCTAACACTGCAGAGGAACTTTGGATGACTGTGCAGGCATGCAGCTGTCTCTATCATTCTAGATTGTTAGAGGTTTCTTACAATGCTCTTCCTGTTTATTTAGGTAATAGTATATCCTTCTGGTGGTCGTTGATGTAGCTGAAGTCTAGATAGTTATAATTTAATCTTCCTTGGTTATGATAAAAGATAAATTAGATATGCAACCTTAGACTCACAAATATAAGATAGATGATTTTTTTCTTTAATTTTACAAAATACATATAGACTAGTTACTGTATCTGTAATTCTTGCTTGATAACTGTTTAGTTATATGTAATTTTAATAGGTTAAATTAAAAACCTTCCTTTTGTTTAGACAGAAAATGGGAAGTGATGGGGGAATGTGTTTCTGTATGAGACAAAAATGTGTTTCTCTAGTTGGTTGATAAATAAAGCCATTTAGCGTATGGCAAGGTAGCATAGAGGCAAGTGGGAGATTCAAAGAGAGAGACTGGAAGAAGGCAGAGGAGCCACCAGTAGGTTCCCAAGGAGCAACATGTAACAGGATGCAGGTAAAGCCACAGAAAAAGTGGTAATACATTGATTAATAATTTAAGATATAAAAGCTAGATAGCAAAACACTTGAACCATGTCCATGCAGTTATAATTAATATAAGCCTCTGTGCATTTATTTGGGCCCAAGTGGCTATAGGACAGTGAGGCTGTGGGACCCAGGCAGGACCAGGAAAACTTTCAGTTACAATCACTAATCATATACAGAAAGGTTGTATATTATTTTACAAAACCTTATTTCTATTTTCTCTGGATATGTTATGGTTTGAATGTGCCCTCACAATTAAAAGTGTATGGACTTAGTTGATAATGAAGTGAGATGTAGTTTGGTAAGAAGTAGCTAGATTTGAATGCTTCTGTTCTCATTAAAAGGTTAATGGCACGGCCACAGGAAGAAGTTATTTAACATGAGGGTTTAGTTGACATGAGAGTGACATTAGCCCCTGTGTTCTGCTGCTCTCTCTAGCCCCTTGCCATTTCTACTTTTACCAGGGGTGATGTAGCAGGAAGATCTTCCCTGGATGCCAACATCTTCATCTTGGATTTCCCAGATTCATGAACCAAAGAAAATAAAACTTTAGCCAAAACGAAACAAAACAAATACCAAAAAACAAAAAACAAAAAAAAAACTCACCTATTTTTCAGGTATCTAGTTATAGCATCAGGAAATGAATTAGTAGGCAGTCACTGTGGATGTGCATATTTTGCACCCATATATTGTAGGAAATGCTCCAAATATACACTTCTTAATAGGGATTCTGTTAGCAATATGCAACCCACTGTTGCAGGAGAGAATCAAGGTCTATAAATTAAGGGATATATCAAAGCCTATGTAATTTTCAACAGCTTTGGTAATGAAATCATCAAATGACAGCTGTTTCTAAAACATCTGGATAATCAGCAGCTGACTGAAAATCTGTATCTAAGTCTGATGGTCTGCCCCCACCACTTTTAGCTATTTACTTAATAAAACATAGTCATGAATTATGGCTCAGGAGTGTCATCTTCAACAATTTCAGTTATTCTTAGACTAAAAAGCAGGCACATTAAATCTCTCAAACTACTAAATCACTTAAAAGAACTTATTAAGTCTGTTAAAGTTCAAAATACGCACAAAAGCTGAAGTTATTGTTTTACATCTGTAATGGTATATGTTGTTTGTCAATGAAAATGATATTTTGACACAAAATCTCTAGGATCTCATTTAAAAAATCGGCACTGACTGCATTTTTCTCACTGCAATGCCCAACCATGGGTTTTTGCATATGAAGCCATATGAAAGCCTGAGAAGGTTATATAAAGACAATCCTGAGCATCACAGAGGGACTTACAGAAAACTCTGTTCATTACTACTAATAATTATTTGAGGTATCAGTGGTAGAGATGTTTGTGGGGGTCCATGTAATTTCAACAGAGAAAGAAGCTATTAAAGGGAAAGTATTGTCAAGAGGCCATGGTGCAGATTTTAATGGTATGTTCTGCTAGAGTTCCTGACAATGTTTGGAGAAGCACTAAAACAGAAGAGATTTCCCTTCTGATTCCAATGGTGTCTGTATGTAACCTGTTGAAATTGTAATTGATACATTTAGGCACCATAAATAATTCCTGAAAAGTGTTTCTGGGAGAGAAAATGGCTTCCATACTCTGGCTCTGATGTACATTCTTTCATGCACTTTTCCCTCAGGAGTCCTAAAGGTTTGTCTGAGCTTGCACTATCACAAATCATCAGAGAAAGAAAAGACACTCAACAAATACTGAACATAACTGATGAAGACGTTGTCTAGTAGACACCTTCTTATAGTTGCATATCTTGGTATATTATTTGTCCAAACTAAATAAACCGCAAACTAAGAAGCAAACGCTTGGAAGCTTCACCACTAGTGGAGGAACCTGGAATTGGGACCCAAATACACCAACAATGTGTGTGTGTGTGTGTGTGTGTGTGGGTGTGTGTGTGTGTGGGTGTTAATAACATGTAGTTAGACTTTCTACTAAGATGGGAAAGCATATATAAGTAAAACTTCATGGCAGATACAGAATGGAGGCAGTCAGTACATACAGCAAGTTTGAGGTTTTTCTGGATTACACAGAGATTGCCCTACAAAAATAAAAAACAGAAAAGACTCCCAAGAATCATGTTCCCCAAGATATTCTCCTTTTGCTATGTGCCTGGCAGCAGCTGATGGAGTCTAGATTCTGAGTTCACACATGCCCTGGGACCACTGTTTAATGAGAGTTTCATTGTAATTTCCTTGTAAATAAATCTAAGGGGAGATCACTAAGCTTGTGTTCTAATGAGCCTTTAGGTCAATTTTTATTCAATCCAAACTGGTCCTTCACTTTCTCCAACAAAAATAGAAAAACAAGGGAAGAAGAAAAAATATAACTGAGTAAAAAACACTTGAGATAGAGAAAGCTAGGCAGGATCCCAAGTGGCAATATTTTCTATAGAATGATTCTATCTTCTGAAATTCTCTCCATGCTATTTTGTAATCTGCTCCAGAAAGCTAGCTGCAGCTACTGCTGCTCTTGTGACCTGGGCATTCTCTGCTCAGTCTCCCCTCTCAACAGAGGAGGAGCTGAGTGTGTCCAACAACATCCTACTGACCTGGAACATACTCTGAGTCCCAAGGAGCAGCTCCATCTCCATGTGCAATTGTAGCACAGATGTGTAGATCTGATGTGTACCTTCTCTAGAGGAAATTGAGAAATTGTTGTTGCTCCTTGGCTTGTGTTATCAAATTTGTCCCTTGACTAATAGGAAATTGCTCTTGCTGTAAAATTTTCAGTAACGTGATATGGCTGGTATATTAATAAATAATGACAGAAATCCCCCAAATGTTCAGATACCTAAACAGAAAATAAGAATTTAATAATGAAAATATAAACACATTTTTGTGGTGTGTGTGTGTGTGTGTGTGCTAATTTAGGCAAACAAGCAGGTATCATGTAGCATGCCTTGGCTATCAGTCCTTACTTTCTACCTTAGCCTTTTGTTCAACTCCACATGTTTTAGACTGACTGGCATATAACTTTCAGGGATTCTGTTTCTTCCTTCCATCTTCCTGGGTCAGAACATAGATTATGTGCAGGACTGCTTCCACCTCCACATGGATTCTAGGCATCCAAACTCAGGTCCCCACTTATGTGGTAAGCACTTTACTCAATGAGCCATCTCCCTAGACTAAACTCATAAGTTTAAAGGTATGTACAGAGTGCCATGCCACCCCCCCCCGCAAAAAAGTACCTCTTCAAACACTACACATTGAGAGTATTTTTATTACAATGTCTGAAACATCAACTTGATTTGTCTCCTTCAAGAAGGTAAGCAAATGAGAACCATCAGGGAGAGCTTCAAGAAGACACTTGTGGCCTGTCTTAGCATTCTAAAACCAAAACTAAGATGACATCCCAAGACTCACTGTTGCAAATCCACTGTGGCACGTAGCCAGTGTCTTCTATGGAAAGGGGATGCTAACATGCTTCTGAATGGAAAGAGATAGAGACATGGAATACTTGAGTGACAGGAAGAGAGACACATCCCATTAACAATGAGCTTGTATTAAGGACCACGTTTCCCCTCTTGCCATTCTCCTTCCCTGTTGCTTCCTCTCTCCCACCAAAGCATGCAGCTGTTGAAGCCCAGAGTCAGTTGTGACAAGGGCAGGTGCCAAAAAGAACAACAACAGAAAAAAATATGTTAATGATGCTCTCAACATCGCCAGTTCTTCAATTCCATTCAATTACCTGTACCTTTCCTCCTGATTTTCATGACTTCAGGATGTTATCAAGTGCTCCATAATTAATCAGGCACCAAGCCTGCCTCTGCTAATGAGGCTCTATTTACAACACCCCGCCTTCTAGCTGTTCTTCATCCCTAATCTTCACTCCTAAGGTATAATGTATTTTCTTTCACTTTCCTACCATGGCTTTGGGCTTTTGAAATGATCCCAAAGGGAAGAAGAGTTTCTCCTGACAGGTTTAAGCAGAATTAGCATAGATGTAATGCAAGGCCCCAGCTAGTTGCCCATCTTCACTCACCTAAGCCAAGGATTGCCCTGTTCAGAATGCTACAAAATCACTGCCTTTCCCACTTTTCTCTGCCTCCCCAGTCCCCAGTTTGAGCTGTCCTTATTTTACAGGCTGATTCACTAATCTCCTTGTTTTTATTCACTGTTGGGCAGTTTCATTGTCTTTCCCAGTTCCTCCTGGTCAGACATTTCTCTCTTCCTTGTAATACACACAAAAAATATCTTCCATTCCATCTAGGTGGATATTGTTCAAAGCTTTATACTTTCTGGTTTGGGAGCATTTATAGAAATGTTTCTAAGGCTTCCCTTTTCTTTTCAAGTTTCTTTCTGTCTTTAAAACAAGCAATACCTTCTGTCTGTTTATTTCTGTCTGTGGGGGAAATCTACCTTTAATTTCTTCTAACTATAGCAGCCATTAATGCGCAACTCTGTCACGAGCCAGGCTGTCCTGCAGCTTCATTCTTCTCCTTCACTGAGTCACCAACTCTGTCTTCTTTCTCAGAACACACAACACTCAAGCAGCAGCCTGATCCCAATTTCAGTATAATCCCCATTCCCCATTCCTTCTCCAGAAGCTTTTGTGGATCTTAAGGTTCTTCCGATTCAGTTTTCATTAATTCATAGGGGATGCATGCCAAGACCCTCAAATGCCCACAACAGTGAATAACACTAAACCTACAAATACTTTTCTTCTGCATACATGCCTATGACGAAGTAAGACATAGAAGAACATTAACAGTGAAATTCGATAGTAATAATAATGAAGCAATCATAACAAACTCTAATGTTATATGAATACTCTGTCTCTCTCTCTCTCTCTCACACACATACACACACACACATGTGCATGCATGTATACCCACACACAAACACATCTTACTGAACATTATCGATGGTGGAGCATGGGAAACAGAAGATGCAGAAACTGAAACTTCAGTGGATGAGAACTACTTTGTCACTCTCCCACTGTTTTTCTCATTGTAAGTGCCATTTACTGTGTTTATATGAATGTATGCATGCACAATGGGTGTGTGCTCATGTGTGTAAGAATCAGAGGACAACTTTGATTATCAACTTCAGGAACATGAAGTACCTCTTTTAAGACTGAGTCTAATTAGCCAGAAGGTCAACAAGTAGAATAAACTACCTGGTCAGCAAACTTCAAGGATCCCCTTTCAACTTCCTCAGCACTGGGATTACAAGTGCATGTCTACATGCCTGAATTATTTTTTTAAATTCATGTAATATTTATTTAAACTATGACTAGTTCTTGCTCTTGATGATTTTTTTTTATTTTTTTAAAGTTTTTTTTCTTTATTATTATGTGTTTTAAATTTTATACATCAGCCATGGGTTCCCCTATCCTCCCCCCTCCCGCACCCACCCCCACCTTCCCCCTAGCCCCTCCCCTCCATTCCCATGTCCTCCAGGATCAAGGCACCCCTGGGGATTCATTTAAACCTGGTGGATTCAGTAGAGGCAGGTCCTGTCATCTCCTTCCAGACTGAGCAAAGTGTCCCTGTGTAAGCCCAAGGTTTCAAACAGCCAGCTCATGCACTAAGGACAGATCCTGGTCCCACAGACTGGGTGCCTCCCAAACAGATCAAGCTATTCAATGGTCTCACTTATCCAGAGGGCCTGATCCAGCTGGGGGCTCCACAGCCTTTGGTTCATAATTCACGTGCTTCCATTCGTTTGGCTATTTGTCCCTGTGCTTTTTGTAATCTTGGATTCAACAATTGCTCATATCAGCTTTGTTTGTAATAGCAAGAACCTGGAAACAACCTAGATGCCCTTCAACTGAAGAATGGATAAAGAAAATATGGTACATATACACAATGGAGTACTACCCAGCAGAGAAAAACAATGACATCATGAGGTTTGCAGGCAAATGGATAGATCTAGAAAAAATCATCCTGAGTGAGGTACCCAGACTCAGAAGGACAAACATGGTATGTACTCACTCATAGGAGGATACTAGATGTAAAGGAAAGATGACTAGACTGCTACACAACTCCAGGGAGGCTACCTAGAAAACGGGACCCTAGGAAAGACACAAGGATCACCCAATGACAGAGAAATGGATGAGATCTACATGAACAACCTGGATGACAGTGGGAGTAATGAAGGGCAAGATTTGAGGGAAAGGAAGCTTAGTGGGGCAGGAGATCCCAGCTGGATCAAGAACAGAAAGGGAGAATGAGGAATAACAGACCATAATAAATGAAGACCACATGAGAACAGGAATAGGCAGAGTGCTCGAGAGGTCCCCAGAAATCCACAATGATATATCCTCTGTAGTCTGCTGGCAATGGTCAAGAGAAAGCCTGATCTGACCTAGTCTGGTGATCAGATGACTAAACACCCTAACAGTCGTCTTGGAACTCTCATCCAATAACTGATGGAAGTGGATGCAGAGATCCTCAGCCAGGCCCCAGGTGGAGCTCCAGGTGTCCAACTGTTGAGAAAGAGGACTCTTGATGATTTTTGTTAAGAAATTTTTTATTCATTCCACATACCAACCACAGACCTCCCTCCTCCCTCCTCCTACTCTCTCCAGCCTACCTTCCATTTCCTCCTCAAAAAAGGGATGGCCTCCTATGAGGAATCAGCAAAGCCAGGCACATTCAGCTGAGGCAGGTCCAAGCTCCTCCCCCTGCATCAAGGCTGTGCAAGGTGTCCCACCATTGGCAATGGGCTCCAAAAAGCCAGTTCATGCACCCGGAATAGATCCTGATCACACTGCCAGGGGCCCCTCAAAGAGACCAAGCTATACAACTGTCTCATCCAAGTAGAGGGACTAGTCCAGTCGCTAGCAGGCTTCACAGCTGTGGGTCCAAAGTTCATGAGTGCCCACTAGCTTGGTTTGGTTGTAGCTGTAATTTCCCCCATCATGGTCTTAATGCCCTTTGCTCATGGATTCGTGAATGCCCTAATTGTTATCATAGAGTCTTCATCCAGTAACTGATGGAAACAGATGCAGAGAGCTACAGCCAACCATCAGGCCGAGCTCTGAAGTCCAGCTGAAAATTTTTTAACAGAAGTTCTAACACAGGTCCTCATACTTGAAAGGCAAGCACTTCATAGACTGAACTATCTCCCATTCCCTGGATACCATTGTGCTCATATAAGATCATATTGAAAATTCAGCAAAGAAACTTTTTGCAAATTTATGTCATTGTGAGGATAAGAAAGATGATGAGAGAAAGAGGGGAAAGAGGAGCTGGGGAGAAATAAAGGAAAAATAAATACACTTTGTAGGCCTAGTCCATGGTCACCTTTTTTTTTAAAAAAAAATCAATTATAAATAAATTTTCACGCATATTTTCTTGAATTTCACATCAGAGTCCAAAGTACATCCTAGGATTCTTCTACTCTGTGATAAGGTAAATTGACCACAAGCCTCATATTGCAACTTTCTCTAGTCTCTGTGAATTATCAGCATCCCATTTCAGGTATTTAGAACCACCACAACAAAAAGTATTCAAGCGATGCACATACATTTTTAAGATAGCCACAGTGTGCTTCTCAGTTTGTTAATCATGTCACACTTCAAAGAATCTAAAGTGAACAACTGTGAATGCCTGTGTTCCAGAGGCTAAAATTCCAACATTGAAATAAAAATATAAACCTACTTAGAAAGAAAACCAATAATTTCAAGATTGTCATTTTATATATTTTATTTAGAATATGGCTAAGTAGTTATGGTTTATTAAATTTTGATATTGATTTTAACCACATCAAGGTCTTTAAGATTAGAATTTTGTCAATTAATAAATTAGACAGAAAAGAATATAATTTCTTTTATTATTAACAGTTTTATTTTCCCTTCTGGTTTCAGCAAGGCATCTTTATCAGAAAGTAGGTAGATATCTGAAATGTCTTAAGATGAGAAGGACCCATGACTATTCACCTTGTATAATGTGAATGAAGACTGTTGGATTGAATACTTATTCAAGTTCTTTATTTAAATAAACCACAATTTCCCATTTTAACATATATATCTATATATCTATATATCTATCTCTATATCTCTATATCTCTATATCTCTATATCTCTATATCTCTATATCTCTATATCTCTATATCTATATCTATATATACACACACACACACACGTGTGTGTGTGTGTGTGTGTGTGTGTGTGTGTGTGTGTGTGTGTAAGTATTTACATAGTGTAGTCCAATACAGGTAAAATCTAAAATGGGCTCAGATTATCTGATGTTTAGAGAAATGAAGCTTCAGGCTAACACCACAAAACAATGATCAAAATAACTAAAACGAAAGAACTTTATTTTGCTGACAATAGCACACAGTAGTGGGAACTCTTATCTATGACAATATATTCTGGTATAATCTGTTTAAAAGTCTGTAGCATCTCTAGCTTTCAACCGTAAACCCAGCAATGGTAAGTCTTTGTTGATGTTACTGCTCTTGTTGACTTGCTTGTTTGTATATTTATTTATTCTTTGAGACTTCCATTATGTATATTTTGTCATGCTTTCCCAACCCCCATTTCCTCCATGATATTCCCCCCATACCTACCTACCCACTCAACTCCATGTTCTTTTGCTCTCTTAAAAACAAAAACACCCACTGAAACCAGGGAGTACAATTTGTGCTGGTTATCTATTCCTGAACATGAGCCTGTTTTTGCTGTGTGATTAATAAGATCAGTATCACCCTACCAATGACAACTGATTTTCCCTCCCTTAGCAATTTCCATTTATGAATAGCTTCTTGGCTGTTTGTGGGATTTGTGTGCATTTGCCCTCATTCATGCTGGGAGGTTTTGTCTGGCTTAAGCTTTGGCAGCTCTTGTGCATTTGGCCACTGTGTCTGTGAGCGTCTATGGATACCTGCAGTTTGGTGTCTGGAAAATGATGTCCCTTTAAAATTTCTCACTTCCTATGGTTCTTGCTGTCTTTTCACTCTTCTTCCATGTGGATCCCTGGACTTTGGGAGGATGTAATAAAGACATCCCATTCAGACTGAACAGTTCAAAGTTTGTCACTGCATGTCGATCAATTGTGGGTCTCTGTGGTGATTAGCATCAGCTATCAGAAGAATCTTCTTGGCTGAGGGTTGACTGATGTACTGATCTATAGCATACAGTATATTATCAGTAGTCTTTTATTTCTGTGTTCATACACAAGAAAGATACATAATAATATAACTAATATTAGTAGGTTTTCCCTAGGTCCACAATCTATGTAGTCTCGGGTTCTTAGCCTCATTAACAATATCACTATACTGTAAGTTCCATCTCCTAAAGTGGTCCTTAAATACAAAAAAGAAACAAACAAACAGAAAAACAAACAAACAAACAAAAACCAACAAAAAAACATTAACAACAAATCTGGTGGTTATGCCACTAACATTCATGACTCTGTCTCACCAATGAGCATATCTTATAGGCAGGTCATCATTACTTATAGGCAAGTCATCATTATAGTCTCCAGGCTTTGTAGCTGGGTACAATTAATGATTACTTTTCTCCTCATGTCCTCATGTACAGTATATAGCAATACCTAACACTATGAACTCTAGTCAGTAGTGGTATATCTTCTGGCTGAGTATCAGATTTTTCCATTTTTTCTATTCCATCAATATTTGATGTCTTCTGTACTAGTTTTGCTCTCCAGTTGTGGAGGGTGGCGCTGGTAAGAAAGTGGCTTGGGTGACTGATGAAATGATGAAATATGCAGGATCCTGTGCTGTTTTGGTTTTTTTTTTTTTTTTTTTTTGACTAGATAACAAACCTAGATATATCAGGAAAGAGGGAGCAATAATTAACCAAATGGCTCTATAGCATTGGCCTGTAGGCGATATATAAAGCATTTTTATTAATAGTTGATATGGAGCCAGGCAGTGGTGGTGCATGCCTTTAATGCCAGCACTCAGAAGGCAGAGCCAAGCAGGTCTCTGAGTTCCAGGCCAGTCTGTTCTACAGAGCAAGATCCAGGACAGGCACCAAAACTACACAGAGAAGCCCTGTCTCAAAAACCAAAGGAAAAAACATAGTTGATGTGAAGGGCCTAGATCACTATGATGCTACCACCTATGGGCATGTGGTCGTGGATTCTATTAAAAAAGCAGTCTGAAGACACCATGAGGAGCAAGCCAGTAAGCTGTATCCCTCCATAGAATATATTTCAATTTCTGCTTCCAGGCTCCTCTCTCTCTAAGTTCTGCCTTGAGCTCCTGATTTGGCTGCCCTAAATAGTCTAGGATCCAGGATATGAAAGTTAAATGTACCTTATGTTCCCTAACCTTCTCTTGGTCATGGCTTTATCACAGAAACTGAAAACACAATTAAGATAGAGCTCTTTGAACAACTCAAAAAGATAAAATACATTTCATATTATAGGTTTTATTTTGTGGCACATAATGCCTCTTTTGGGTATTGTTTCTCCTATTATATGGTGACTTCATTTAAATTCCCTTTATATATGTCACTGTTTTTGGAAACATCTATAGTAGTAGGCTGTTCATCAGGTCTCTAGTGTTAGTTGTCACTCCCCATATTCCCCACTCCATCCTTTTCTATCATTTCCCACCTGCTTTAACCCTCTCCTTTCTCCTTTACCCCTTTATAATAATGTATTCTAGTTCCCCTTCTTTGTAAGAGATCCTTCCTCCACTGTAATCCATTATAAACTCCCTCATATCTGTGGTGATTCAGACTGAAACTCATATAACTAAAGATTAAAAGTTAATATCTACATGAAAGAGAAAGAATGCAATGTTTGTCTTTCTGGGTCTGGGTTACCTAATTCAGGATGTTTGTTGCTATCTCGTGGCATTTACCTCCAGCTTTCATTGTTTTTCTTAACAGCTGAACAATATTCCATTGTATAAATATGCCACATTTTGATTATCTATTATCAGTTGATGGATGTCTTGACTGTCTCCAATATTTGACTATGATGAATAGAGCAGCAATGAACATGAATGAGTGAAGGCCACTTGGGACTCAACATAGAGGTTGGATACACTCTCCTCCAGGGATACCACAGTGATCACACTTGGGAGGGTGCTAGACAGGCTCATTGTGCCCTACTTCCACTAATCCATCATAGTCTCCCTGGGGTACACATAGATCTGTTGCCGAAACTGCTTCAGCCCCTCCTCCAAGCCCATCACCATCTCCCTAGGACTTGTCTTCAAGGGGGTGTGGAGTTCCCTGAGTTCCCCTAGTTTTCCCTATGCTTCCCTCCTAAGGTCATCTCTTTTCCTTTTATGACATTCAGTTCATATAAGGTTTAATCAAAATACATGTATTAAAATTTTCATAGCATGTCTACTCATTATAATGTATAGCTGTCAATAACTCAAATATACATCTGCAGTTGAAGGAACGTAAAAGGACACTTACATGATGAAATATTATAGAGCACAGACACATGCCAAAACATAGATTATTCTTAAAAATAAAATAGCAAGTAGAAAAATCCAAAAATTGTATATCATCTTACTGAGTTACAGTAATTTTAACACAGACAAAGGAAATCTATGATTCTAAAGAGTACTTATATTGTGGGTGAATACCAAGATAGGAGCTACAGATTCTGGGAAGAGATGACGTATCTTTGTGGGATTATATTACTCAAGTTTGGGGAAGTCACTTTAAAATGTGTTTTCATAATTGAAATAGAATTACATTACCTTGCTATCTCCATTTCCTCCCTCCAGCCCCTTCCAGGGACTCTCATTCAAACCCCTCCAATGCCCCCTTATTCTCAAGGTGATAGCCTCTTTCTTTTATTATTACCATTACTTACATATATATGTAGGTGTGTGTGTGTGTGTGTGTGTGAGTGTGTGTGTGTGTGTGTGTGTGTGTGTGCGTGTGCGTGTAAAGTGTTATAGATAAATATAACCTGATGGTTCTGTTTTTGTTGTTTATGTGCATGTAGTTTCAGGACTGACCACTCTGCACTGGACAAGCAATAAGGGGCTCTTCCCTGGCTCCACCTTCTTCTTCTCCCAATAATCATTAGTTGTCCACCCCACCCCTTTTTTAATTCTAGAAGTAGAAACTCATAACATTTTCTTTCTTCCACATTAAGATGTCCATTGATATTTCCATTGTTCCAGTCTTTTGATGAAGCCATTTCATGCATGTTGCTGTAAATGTTTTGTTTTTCCTTTTTGTGTTTTGCAGCAAGCTCTCAGCTGGATTCTTCTGCCTCTACCATCCAAGTACTGGTATTACAGAAACATTTCACAAGCCTGGACTTATACTTATATTATGAACTTTTCTTATTTAGAAAAAACAGAAGGTGTCACCAGAATACATGCTGCTTTAACATAATTTTTCTTGCAAATAAAGAAGCACTGCTTTCTCTGCTCTACACATTGTCTTATACAAAGAATGCTGCAATGTTATTCCATATATGCCTTTTACTTTCTCACACATTTACCCTCACAGTTTCCTATCTCTGTAAGCCTGTCTTCTTTTCTCTATATTGTGACTTCTTTTATTTCTTTGACTTTTCTTGTAACAAGCCTTTCCCCACAAGATGTATACATCATGCCGAAATAAAAACATCTTTCCCCATAACTATCCTGTCTTTTATTACCAGCATGTATTCTAACTATAAACGTGTGTGCATTGAAAGTAACAAACTTATTTAGATCCTCTCTATTATAGATTGCATTTATATAGCAATACTGTAATAACAGCATGACATATAAATTTTTCTCTGGACTTAGTTAAACTATATACAAAATAAAAACTTATTTCATTAGGAATAAACTCTCTAAAGCTTTTCTAAAAGAAAAACATGTTCCTTCTTAAGAGAAAAAAGGAAAGGATGGAATGTTGATCACAGATACCAAGCATGTATTCATGCATGCTTTCTTAACAAAAGTTTGTAAGTGAAAGAAAATGATTTGGAAACATTTAGATTAGTTGACAACTTGGTGATGCTTATGAATGGACAAGCCAAAATAAGGCATAGACTCTGTGGCTCTTCTCCCATCACTGGCCCTATGTATCTTTTATATCCAATTATTTACCTGAGATCCTTTAAATAGTATTTAACAATACATATCAGCAAAATAATCTTGTGTGTTCTATGAGCCACACTAGCAAAGTAAGCATGAGGATGTGGTCATGGGAACCCTGCTTTTTAGTCTGTCAGTCATAGACACAACTCATATCCTTGAGCATCTAGTTGGCTTCTGACATTGAAGGGATCCTGTTTGTCTGTGATTTTAACCTATAAAGGCATATAGTATCAAAATTTAGATAAAATAAAGGCTGTCTACCTGGTATTAGCTAGAATGCTTACCTTTTGGTATTTGAGGTAAAGCTTCTAAAATTTTTGGTTACTAGAAATGGGTAATCATATGAAAGTAGTAACGTAGAAAGAAAAAGTAAGAAAAGTTATATTTCCCTTAGAGAAGAAAAACATATGGAGTTTTATTTATTTATTTATTTATTTTGCTGCTCAGCTTTTTTTTTTTTTTTTTTTTTTTTTGTTTTTTGAGACAGTGTTTCTCTGTGTAGCTTTGCGCCTTTCCTGGATCTCACTCTGTAGACCATGCTGGCCTTGAACTCACAGAGATCTGCCTGCCTCTGCCTCCCTAGTGCTGGGATTAAAGGTGTGTGCCACTACCGCTCGGCCTGCTTTTCAGCTTTTATAAATGAAGTAACTATTTGTCCAAGGAAAAATGCAAAATTTAATGTGTGTCATTTCTGGGTGGTATTGATAGGAAAGAGTATTAGACTTGACCAGGTGTTTTGTTTTGTTTTGTTTTTTCCTTTTCATAGTGATTGTGGCAATTTGAGAGACTATGTTGAGATATCTATCATCTGAATTTTCCATTGGCCTGAGTTCTATATTTACCTCCATCCCACTATGGACATGTAGCATAAGCTCAAGATAAAAATTCCATTGTGTTTACAATGAACTTTCAGAATTGTTTGCTTCTACAATATAACCTAGGCTAACTCGATCACACTAGGAACTTTTGTAGAAACAAGGAAAAACCAGTGGTAGTATTTTTGGTGGAGAAGCATTAAAGGCCATAGTGATAAGAGAAAGGGACATTCGCTTTGATAAATCACATGTTTATCAAGGAATGCCTGGTGGATCAGGGGATAAAAGTACATGCCACTAAACCTTATGATTTCATTTGATCCTAGTCCCCCACATGGTAGAAGTACAGAACAGACATCTTCAAGATGTCCTCTTCCAACCACATATGCACTACTGCACAAGTTCACCTCCACATACGTGTATAAATTCCTACAACATATAATTGAAATAAGAATATGTTTGTGGTGATTTGAAAAGAAATGGGTACAAATGACTATAATTGAAGATACTAAAGAAGATGTTACATTAAAAAGCAAAAGAAGCATTTTAGAGCATGCTTGAAATAGATTGAGTAACTGTTAAAGTAACACTAGGAGTTGCAAAGTACCAGTCATTTGCTTTTATGTATCTTCTTTGCAATATAAAGCAAAGGTCAGCACTAGATTCCTACCTTCTCTATTCTTACGCATCTGCACAGTGCTGGGAAATATAGGATAGTTGCACCATTACAAACTCATAATATGAAAAGTCAGTTGATTTCTGGGAATTTCTTTTATCATAAATCTTTCTTCTTTCTTATCTATAATTGTTCCAAACTTCAGTCATCCCCTAGCATCATGCTGAACTCCACTCCACACAATCTAAACATAGAATCTGTTTCTAGGGCTATAAAGAACTTTCTTTATAAATACTCAGATTCCACCTTCTACTTGCTTAAATTCACCTATAATCCTCTTTAATTCTTTCTTTCAGTGTTCAATAATAAGATACCTGTGTTCCTTGTAGGTATTCCTTTTGCCTAAGCCATCTGACATGACCTTCTCTGGGACTTTGCCCCATTAGGCTAGTTCTTCTCTCCTCATTGCTTCCTTTGTTTAAATTCTACCAGTTCTTACTAATTTGGTCTATGAATAAACTATGAACCCTGTCTTGAATTATCCCTCTCTCATCACTGTCATCTAATATTCATCTCAGCCAGAAAAGAGTGGGGTTTTCTACTAAGCTTATTGCTACATGTATCTATACTATAAACCATTCTTACTCAATTACTAAAGAATAGATCATTGAAAACTCGACATACCTAATTAGACCTTTATAACTGTTGACTATGTTCAAAATCGCTGACTTAATTTTGCTTGGTCTCTCAGTATCTCTTCTTGGCATTACCATGAAATGGTAGCAATCTCAAGAGTTTTCCCTTTAGTCACCATTCTTATCATATATTCTAAATAAGGGATCTTATTTGTCTGCAAGAATATTAGGTATATGCTGTTGCTGACTTCTAAACATTAATTGTCTGTCCAGGTCTCTTTGTTGATGTATAAACCCATAATAAACTATTGAGCCCTCAAATCCAACATGCCCAGAAATAAATTCTGTTTTTCTTTCTAAGGTCATTAGCTCTTTAATGTTTCTAACAATGAAAGTATCATCTAGCACAAGTCCTGGGGTAGCCTACTTTTAAATCAAGTTTGGTAAAAGGTATGGTTGTCTTGTTTTCATTGCTAGGGTCTTGTCATCTCCATATGTGCCTGTCTGACTGGCTATCATTGGTACCTGCATCTCTGTGCATTTCAAGTAAGAAGACCAAATGGTTAATTAATAGTCACTGCTTTGGACCAGTGGCTGATTAGAACTGGTTTATAAATATCCTCTATCCATTCTCCTTCGGTGGTATGCATTTTTATGTGACTGTTAACATAGTTATGAAACATATGTTCTCTACTGTCTTCTAAAGTTTCTTAGCAGGATTATGTGCCAGTTGCCCACAGTGATAATTTGCATGAAAATATGCCCTTTATTCACTGAAATATCTTCCTTACTTTATTTCCTTATTTTCCTGATGGCATTTTCTTCCTTTCCAAGTTAAACTGTTACCACTTGAATTCTCATCTCAGGGTCTGCTTCTAAAAATCCCAAGCCAAGACAGCTCGGCTTTCCTCTGAATATAAAGTCAAATACTTGATTTGCATTAGTAACTATATCCAGATTCTATCCACATTATTTCTACTGTGTTTTACATTCCCACATTTTTTTTTTCTCCTGGAAAGTTCTGAAGACACTTCTTTTGTTCATGTTTCTGGTTTTACACCTGCCTAACTCAAAATCCACTGTTCACTCTGCTAGAAGAATTATGCGTATTCTTCTGTTGGGTTGACACACAACATTATGGGTACCAACACTTCAGTAGAACAGTTCTTCTGTTACTTATTTGACCAAAACCTTTCAATGGCCTCCTGTCACCAAGGAGAATCTCGACTTCTTATCAATATTCATTGATGATCTCTATCATTACGTGACCCTGCCTATATTTTAATCACACTTGTCCCACCTGATATGTTTCATTCCCAAACCACCAAATGAATTGATATCTCACTATGAGTCTTGTCTTTTGCCATATTTCTAGATAACCAAATCATAATCCTGCACTATATATTCCAGAAAGAATACCTATGTTCTTTTTAACCTCTATTTTAGGCCATCATTCATCTTGTCTCAGTTCAACATGTTCTCAGCCAAAATTCATTTTCTAATCTCCTGATACAATGCTAAATGCCACAATTCTTTTGGTTCTTTGCTTAGTATAACATAATTGTCTATAGAAATCTCCACACTTCAAATTCTTCCCCTTTTGAATGTAAATGACACAATTCTGCTAAAGTTAAATTTTAATAAGTTAGTTTTAACAACAGCATCTGACCCCTTCTCCAGTTACCCAACCCTAGTCTTCTGTTCAAGTTTTATCAAATTAAATTACTTTTTTATTCAATACCACAGTTCCCTGCTCTTTAATGTCTGTATGTATCTATATGCATCTCTGGATCTGCTCAACTAATAACCAATCAAGTTTTATCACAAATACAACTGTTCCTTAGTGCATGTTCCAATCTTTCCCCCTCCCTGCTGGGAAAGCAATTTCTCCTAATGGTGTCTCCTAGAACCTGGAAATATTCCCTTCATAGCATTTACTACATAGCCATGTAACTATTTGTAAGAACTTTATGGGCCATTTTTTCTCAGCTTAATATATAATATATGACAAATAATCAAGAAAGAATTCCTGGTAATGTCTAACTCAGTATACAAATTAATGGAAAGGAAAACTATTGTTTAATCAAGATGAAGGCAATCATCAAGTATATGTTGATCATAGTTATGACTTAGAAGTGTATCTCTCTTTCCTAATGAAAGTACAATTCTCCACCTGAACAAATACTTTTTAAAAATCCAGGGAGAAAAATCAGAGGTAAAAGGAAAGACATAGGAGGAAAATGGGGCTGGATAAAGAAATGTATAATAGAAACGAGGAAGATGGGATGAGACGCATTTTCCAATCCTTGTCTTCTTGATCTCATGAAGCTTGTTTTGAACAGAAGTTCCCCCAAAAAAGGCCACAGCAATGTTAAAGACTGAAAAGCTAACATACATTGGACTTGTGTGATTTGGGAATATTAGAATGTTACAAATTGAAATCCCAAAGTGCCTATGGCTACGTTTAGTCATTTGAAATGACATTTATCACTCACCCCTTTAGCTGACCTAACATCCATTTAACTTTCAGGTACATCCTTTGGAATTTATGAACTTAGCAGACAATTATCTCATGCCGACCAAAAAGCCAATATGGGCAGCAGACAACATAGAAAACCTATAAAAGAGATTTCTGTGTCTTGCTGTAGGCTAACTATCTGATATTCCCAGAAATGTGTTTAATAAATATGTAAGTTTATGAATTTCTTTTATTCTGTTATTATAAAAATTTAATTACTTAATTCCCAAAATGGCAAATGTCATCCAAGGCAACCTGAATCCATGTTCCTGAATCACAATCATCCATGTTTGTCTCTGAGGGGAGAATTTCTCATTTCTTCTGAAGAATAACTCCATTTTGCCTCACAGTTTTATAGAAGTTGCATAATTTATTCATATACATGGTCTCCATATTCAATGTCCACTCACGTTACATTCATTGGAACTTAAGTGACAAAGATTAAGTATTCTTTTTCTCAGAGGCACTTTAGTTTCACATCATACATTCCCTGAAGGCAACAGGGATTTAAACTTCTAGCTTAGAGATGCTGCACATTGTTTCAAGTCAGAGAAGGAACACAAGTTAAAAGCAATAATAAAGTTAAACCTTCTTGGTTTCAGATGAAATAAGTATTTTCCAAAACGAAGCAAATTATTTAATGGGTGGTTGTTGCCGGCTGGTCATTTTAGCGGCAGATGGATGGTGATGCATCCTACCTCTTTCAGGTGAGGTCTCATGCTCTGAACATCTGTCTGCTGACAGAGAAAATATGTTCCATTCAGTCTGAAATGTGTGAGATATTCACAGGTCTAAATTGAGAGAATAATTCCATTTAAGGGAAAAAGTTCATCATTTTGGCTTTGCAGGGAGGGGTGTAGGGATTTAAAGCAAAATAGATTATTTGAGGAACAGAAATAAAGATTCATAAGTAATACAAATATGGAATTTTAGCTCAAATCTGAATCTCAATGGCTAAGTCTACAGCACTGTTGGCCATGTTAATAACTGGGTGGTGGTGAGAGCTGCTCACTATGCTTCCCTGTCCTATCACTCACCCAGTAGGAACTCCAACAATTTCTCATTATAGTTAAGCACTGCAAGTATTAACCTCTTCCCTGGAAAGTTCTGGTTGTCTTCTGTGATAGATTTCCCATTAAAAATTCACCAGTTGAAGAGGTTTGGAAGACATAAGAAAATCTGTCTACTACCATTCATTAATCAAAAAGTAAGAACATTATTTACTCATTCCCCTGAGTGACATGTTTGTGCCCTATCCCAGGGTTTAATACCTTGCCTTCCTTTTCCTTCCTATCACTCCCCTACTATAAGGAGAACAATTTCCTCAAAGCTATCAAACACATCACACCTTGGCATCAGCTTGTACAAGGATGTTTTTTAAAAGGCAATGTCTGAATATGACAAATGACATCAGCCCCGTGTTTGGCAGGGTCACAGGCAAAGCTGAATCTGATATTTACAGTATGCTTTATAAAACCACAAACATATTCCTTCGTCCTATGGGATGTCATGTCACAGGGAACATATGCAATTAATCTCCCAGTGTGACATTTATCACCTTTTTCCTCAGGCAGGTCTTTCCCAGAGACGGTTAAGTAGCCATTGCTGGAGCTGCAACCTATCAGAAGGAGTCACATGCTGGAATTGTATGGTTTGGCATTAATGTAACACTTGAATCAGCAGTGTCATGGAGTAGTGAGCCTTGAAAAGAGGCTAAGGTGTAACTGATTCTGTCACACACACAAAAATCTTTCCTCACTAGAATAAAACATTCTCTGCTTAGAAGAGATGCTGTCCTATGGGAACTAGCTGTGATCAGTTTTAAGCCTTATATAAATTTGCCTTAATTTAGCTCTAAAATGACCATTTATTTCAAGACTTGAATACACTGAAATTGCAGAAGCAGAAGTTTCAATCCTGGAAACCATGGGTTTTAATCTCTACAATTACCCAAATCAAGGCAGTGCTAACAAAATGATCTGAATGGCTAACTAAAGTTTATAGGAAAAATGTTCAAAGCTAGATTTCTATAATCAGCCTATATTTATATACTGTACTCATATTCCAACTCCAAGTCCTACCCTTCCTTTAAGAGGCATGGTCAAGTCCAAACACTTAGGCAAATGCCTAAGTAAAGTTTCTCTGTCCAAGAAGACCTAGAGCTAAGATTTCACTTGCACAGACAGCATCTTGATGACACTGAAAATGGTCAGACATAGTTCACTAAGACAAGTACAGATTTACCCTTTCATATTAAACAGTTACTTTAGCAGCAACTTCCAACTCTGACCCCCATCAATTGACATTATGATACCTCCCCATAAACACTGTAGCTGGAGAGCATCTCTCCAGCCCCCACCAAACCCTATTAGTCCAACAACCCACTTATAAAAAAACACACAGACATTCATATTATTTAAACTGCTTGGCCATTAGCTCAGGCCTATCATTGTCTAGCTCTTAATCTTATGTTTAGCCCATTTCTATTAATCTATACTTTGTCACGTGGCTTGTGGCTTACCAGTACCTTATCTCTTTCTTGTCATGGCGGCTGGCAGTATCTCCCCACCCCAGCCTTCCACTTCCCAGAATTCTCTTCTCTCTTGTCCTGCCTATACTTCCTGCCTGGCCACTGGCCAAACAGCATTTTATTTATACAGAGCAATATCCACAGCACACTATACACATATATACATACATATGTTGGTTTTTAATTCTAAACATTTCTGACAATTAAGGAAGTTTATCAGTGTGTATGACTGTCTTATTAGAACTCTTATTGATTCTATTGAATATAAATGTTAAATCACTTATTCATGTTTTTATTTCCTTATAAATGGTAGGATAATCTAACAAAATTCAGAGGTTGAGACTCTATGCTTTATGTATACTCACCCAGCCTACCAACTAAGAAATGTTTGTTGTTCACAGATTTTTTTTTTTATTTCTAGGCACCATTGTTTTTAAAATGAGTTTTTGTCCCTATATATATTTTTTACCTTAATGTGTTGGATGTCGCCATTTTTCTACCCAATAATTTCAGTACCCAATTCAGATGCACATTTAATTGTGATCAAAAGGACAAGTAGTAGGTTGTCTGACTAAGGTCCCATAACTGCTAAAGTTTAAATCTGGGACTTGAATCTAGTTTTGTCCTGCTGCACTGGTCAGGCTATCTATTATTCTACTCCAATAGTACTATGCCTCAATCATTATTTCCAAAAACCAGCAGTGTCACAAACTGTAACCCAACCTATATTTCTAGCCTTGATTATTCTTCATATTGTAAGGCCAAAGTCAAATGAATTCCCTCTGATGAGTCTTTTCATTAATATGACAGAAGTGATTGCTTTACTCTGAGCAGTACTTCTCAAATGAACTATAAAAATCTGCTACAGATCCTGCTAAATGACTATAAGGCAACAGAATTCTACCCTAACCAGAATTACCCATATGCCTTTTAATGACAATAGGGTATGGATGAGAAATCCTAATATAATTGTTGTTGCTATTTGTAACTTAATCATGGATGTTAACACGTTTCTATCACATAACGTTCTAAATCTTCCCAGGGGTCACAGACTTTGCCTCACAATCGTTGTTCCACACCAACTTCCTCAGATGTGACTAACAGTCTCCAATCACTACAAAGTGCCCAAATGTTTGGGACATGAATACTGGTGGTTACTCTCCTGACTTGCATCACTTTGAGTCATCCCTGAAGCAGTTAAAGAATTTTGTGGACTAATGCCTGTGAAAAGAACACCCCAAACTCGTAAAGTGGAAAATGCATTTAAGGAGCACCAATCTCAGTCCTAGAAGATGGCGTGAGATGACCAGTGAGTAAGCGAGATGGTCAAAGTCACAGATAAGTGCCATGTTCTCAGTCTTTAAGAACCATCCTAAACAATAGCACAGGACCAAAAAGAGAATGCTCCATTTTAAAATGGACAATTTATCCTTTCCAGGAAAATGAAAACCTCTTCATGGTATATGATAAGTATGTGAGGTTTTTTTTTTTTTTTCTTTTCAAAATCATAAACATGCTATGCATCGGTGCTTCCTCTAATCATACTGACAGGGGCGATCAATGCCTTTTACCATGATTTGTGGAAACCACAAAGAGTCAAGCGTTGCTACTATGGAGATAAATGTCCTTGAAGGCTCTCAGCCTTAGCTCACCACTAAATGCCTCCTTAGAGGATGCTTTATTTTATCCCAAGTTATTACTGCGTTGGGGCAGTGGTTCATACTGACTCAAGAAAGAGTCCAAGGTGGTATATAAGGACCTCACTTTATGATTCCTGTGAAAGACTCCTTCCTTCCCAAATTATCCTTCTTGTCTTCTTCATGATTCTTTATTCAATTAGTTCATGGTATTTCTTTAGCTCTTTGAAAACAAAAACAAATCACAATGATGTGAAGTTTAATCCAGATTGCTCTAGCTACATAGAGGAAGGAACCTTCTTCTTTTGGATCACCCACTTCTTCTATCTCTCTTCCTGATGAGTTGATATTCATTCACAGATGACTTTGTGATGGGTTGAAGTGTTTACAGGATTGCTGAGTATTTCAATAAGAGCTCCTGTCCCACAAAAAATATCATGTCTCTCTTAGAAAGGGATTGTTGGTTGCTCAGTCCAGAGCAGGTTTTGGTACGCTTAGAGAATGCCACTCTAGTCTAAGATTAAGGTGTATTCTGTGTCAATAAATAGGCAGAGCTGCAAATAATAGAACAATAGAAGTCTAATGTTTTAGATAGTTATCCAAATATCTAGATCTTTTTACAGATAGTATCATCAGGGGCCACCTGAGTGGCTAAAGAGACAAGCTTCCATTAGAAACTCCCCAACTCCACATAAAACAATAAAGAAGCTGTGATGTCCCCCTAAAGAAAGAATTTTAGCCTCTTTCCAACCTGGTTACAGATCCTGGTGTCAGAGAACTTAGTTACATTTGCACGCACACCTTGTATCCAATATAACTGTATCCTGCCTTCCATGCACCAAATTAAATGCTCACATAGATAATGAGAGTTAGACCCAGGAGCAGAAATGCCTTTTCATAGTGATTTTACTTCTCTCCTTCTTTAGACACAACAATTAAAGCCCAGAGGGAAAAATTATCCTCTGTGGCTAATGCACACAGTGGATTCTTAATCATATGTGTGGATTCATAATGATGCTACTGTTATTAAGAGGGACACTAATGAATAAATTTGCTACTAAAAATAAGAGGTAGCTGAGATTTTATAACCCTGTTAAATATCTGTATTTTATATGTTGCATATTATTTTTCTCTCTATGAGATGACCTGAGTCACATATGCATTTTTATAGCTTCCTAGAGAAATCAGAAAATGGAGCTATAACTTTTCTTTCTTTCTTTCTCTTTTTACCATATGTGATGGGTCAGAGAATAATATGGATCAAAAATACCCTCTTTCTTTACAGTTGTTCTTTTATTTTTATCTGGAAAGGAGAGATTTTTATTGTTTACTGAATTTTATTCAAAAGAACTAGTTTTATTCTGCAGGCATTTGAGTGGAAAAGAAAAGTATGACTCCCCCAGACTGTCTACTCAAATAAAACTATCCATTTAATGCTATAGTGCTTTCTGAGTGGCTTTTGTCATTTACTACTCTAATAGACATGCCTAAAAGTAAAGCAAGCAATGCTTCAGGACTCAGAGCTAACATTGAAATCACAGTCTGTGTGTAAGCAGACAAATACTGGGAATTCAAGATGAGCACTCATTTGGGTACCATTCCTCCAAATGCCTTAATAATTGACTTGACTTCCTTGCTCCAAAGGAAATCAAGAGAGAGAATGAAAAAGTGACATGAAAAAAACATTGTAACAGAACAAGATGGCTCAAAGAAGAGGTGAAAGGGTAAAAGAACACAGTTGTATATATTCAGTGGGTTTTTTTTTTTTAATGGTAGATATTCACATCTAGAATGCACTAAAAAGTCATTCCTTGGTTTCTTTCTATAGGCTTGAGGCTGTAGATGTTGTCTAGATATCAGATCTAGTCATGGAGCTTCTCTTGGGAAAGAATCCTCCATGTGCCTGCTCAGTAGGAAAAAGCCCAGTTCCCAAGGGATGCTGAAGGGGAAACAATCTTGTAGTTCTCAAGTGCTACCATATCACCTCCAACTCTGGCTCCTGCTAGCTTCCTCATAGTGCTCAGAAAGCTTTCTTTTTAGTTGATGTCACATGTATCCTGTATCGCCTGGGTCAATTGTTCAAGCCCAGACTTCTGAAGCTTGCAAGTCTAGAAATTAGGATTTGTATTTTTTTTCTAGATGATGATCAGATTTCAGGTCTCCAAACTATATTTTGTAGATCACAATTGTATATTCTATTACATACAGACTTCCATACCAAATCTTACTCAAACACCTATAAAAATCTAACCTCACCTTTATTTTTAAAATATTCTACTACTACAATCAGAAATTTTAAATTATACATCTAATGAATTAACTTTTCCCACTTGGTATCAAACCTTCATGGTATTTAAACTATTAGAATTTATTGGTATGGATATCCACAAGATATGCCATGGACTTCTGTTGAAGAACATTTAATTCTACTGACAGATAAAAGGAAATGCCAAGTAAGCCTTATCCTTTATAGTGTCAGATTCTTTACATGTTGTAAAAATATTATGATCAGTATGTAGAAGAATAGGTTATAGATGTCACATCATTTGGTTTTTAATTTTAATACTTTCACACAGCCTTCCTTCTGAGGCTATTTCATCTAATAAAATGTTTATCACCTATAAGAAAATAAAATGCCTACTATGTACATGGGAGTCTGCCACTCCTTATAGATCTTTTTTAAAAATCAATGGAGAGCAAAGTCTGTTAGGTAAAAGCACACATATGCATACCCTTATACATAGCATGAAAAAAAAAAAAAGACACAATTTCCTATAAGAAGGCCCAGAATCAATAGTCAGATGCATGGTGTAGTCTCTGTAGGAGATTTGCCCTCTTTGGAATGTTCTGATTTTTTCCTTTCTTAGAGAAGTGGTCATTGCCATTTTGATTAGGTGTCTTAGTGACAACACTCTGCCTATGTCAATCATTCTTTTGATTACTATTGTCTCTTTTTTTTTTCTCCCATAGGCCTGCTCAGCTGGCTATAACAAAATATCATAAGCATGTGGCTTAAAATCAATTCACATTTATTTCTCAGAATTGGAAAATCCAAACTGGGATATCCAAGACCCAGGATCAGCAGACACAATGACTGTTGAGGGTCTGCTCCCCCATGATTAGTATTTTCTACCTATGCTGTCACATAGACAAGGCAAGGCAGCTCTCTGGGGCCTCCTTTCTGATGCACTAAGCCTGTTCATGGAGGCTCTTCTTTCACAATCTAATCTCTTCTCGGTGTACGCACCTCCCACTATTATTATATGACTGACTGGGTTTTAGCAAATGAACATTCACAGGATACAAACATGGATTCCCAATAAAGTTATCCCAATTCCTTTGAAGTTTCCCTCAACCAAACCTTAGCTATCATATTTCAATAACAGCTATTTCTCTGGGAAAGGAGAACAAAAATAAGTCAGACTACAAATCATCTCCCTAGAAACACTTACCATCTAGTGAGAAAGAGAAAAAGATAAAAATGCACTTGTGTCATGGTGCCTAAGTGATGAGACAAAAGAAAGACCAGGTGGGCAAGGGTTTTCTGGGTCCCTTAATACTTGAGACCAATTCAGAATTAAAAGTAGGAGAAGCCAAAGAACAAATTAGGAAAATGGCAGAGAGAACAATATTATCATAGTAGAACCTTTGTTTATTAAGGAAATCTAAATTGTTCACAAACTACTCAAAGAAAAATATAAAGAAATAATGCAAATAATATTTCACTAGGCTATAAAGTCCCATTAACAACCAGAATTTATTCTTTTATTCACAGAAATTTGAGGAGCTTGGGTTTCCCTCTAAGAATCAGAATCTACTCATTAATTTGAAGGTGAGAGAATGGCAGGATGAGATTTAGATTTTGGAACAAGTAGGAGTATTTTCTAAGGAGTATTTTCTAAGATGTAAAGTTGTTGGAGCTTTGGGTTGTGTGCCTTCTCTGAGTGATGATGACCTAAGGGGAAAACAAAAAGTGCCAAGAAGAAATGATAATATCAACTCATCAAGGAGTGTGGTGACTTACATATAACAACACCCCATGGATCTACCCTTTTCCTGATTTGGCTTCTACATCTCTATTTGAAATATGTGATATGGCAGAGCCTTCAGTCAAGAGAAGGAGATGACTCCATTCTAGGTCAGAGAGACATGTTGACTCTATCAAAGGACTGTCCTCACTTGGCTTTTACAATGACACATTTGCCTTCTACCACAACTAAGGGTAAAATAAACAAAGCGCTGAGCATCGATCTGGTCAGTTGTCTGCCATAATGATCCTTATATATTTTCTTACCAAACTATTCAAAATTGACTTGGTTTTACTTGCCTCGCAGTATTAGAGTTTGAGCCACAGGACACTACTCTTTTGTTTTGTAGGATGATTCTGCTGCTGCCTGATCACCATCTAAATTCTTAATCACTTGGAATTGTCACCCTTTGTTTCAGATTGCTCATCCATGCCTTACCTGGCTGGTGTCTCTTCATTTCATGGTTGTCTGGCACTCTCCATTGGCTGTCTTTACTCTCCCCAAATTAAATTCAATAAAAGTCATTTTAAGGTTTGGAACTTTTGACTAAAATCACCATAAAGGTATTTTGAGTATAGACCTTAAAAGTAATAACAGAGAAGAAATCAGGGTTTTCTGAACTATAGTACCTTTTCCTACCTCTACTCTTTTTTTTTAAATTTTTTGAAGAAAATTTAAAAATGAATACCTGGAATGTTCTATAATATCTTTAAAAGAAGCAATTTAATAAAAAATCAGAGAGCTTCTAGTTAATTTAATTCCCTCCAGACTCACATTCCTTCCAAATTGCACACTTCAAAACTACAGAGGCAAAGAATGTTAGATGCCCTCTGAGAATGCCTGAAGAGAAGGGGAAAAGGTCCATGAAAGAAAATGAAAGTAAAAGCTAATTTATGGAAAGAAAAGAGAAAATAGTGAGGAAGTTTCAATTAATCTGTGATTGATTTAGCACTTAAGACAGATTGTTAAGAAGAAAAGCAATATTAGCATTTAATTAATTATTTAGGAGCCATTGTAGAGAATATATTATGTAGTGTTCCAAACCTATAGCCAGCATGAAGAATGGATTAAAACTCCCCTAGGAGGTTGCTAAAGTATGAAGTACCAAAGGAACACTCTAATTCCAAGTTTAAAGATGAAAGAATAAAAATGCATAACGGAGGAGGGTGGGGAGATGGAACAGTTGGCAATGTGCTTGTTGTACAAGCATGAGGACCTAGTCAGCTTCTTGGAACTTATGTAAAAAGCTCGACATGGTAGTAGATGCCTTCAATCCAAGTGCTGAAGAAAAAGACACAGGAGGCTCCCTGGAGTTCACTGGTCAGCTAACCTAGCCGAAAGAATGAGTTCCATGCTCAGCCTGATGCCCTGTCACAAACAATGAGGAGGAGAATGATTGAGTGATTGAGGAGATGTTTAATGTTGATCTCTGACACACACAAGCAAATGCATGCAAATGAACATGTATACACATACACAAATGCACACATACATACAGCCCCTCTCACAAGCACACGTGTGGTGGTATTGTGTTCCCCAAAATATTGTGCACCCTAATAAACTTACCTGGGGTCAGAGAACAGAACAGCCACTAGATATAGAGGCCAGAAAATAGTGGCACACATGCCTTTAATCTTAGCATTCCAGAGGCAGAGATCTACCTGGATCTCTGTGTGTTCAAGGATACAGCCAAGCATGGTGACTCACACCTTTAATCCCAAAAATTGAGCCTTTGATCCCAGGGAGTGATGACAGAAAGCAGAAAGGTATATAAGACATGAAGACCAGAAACCAGAAGTTTTAAGGTGGTTAAGCATTCAGGCTTTCGAGAAGCAGTTCAGCTGAGATTCATTTGGATAAAGACTCAGAGGCTTCCAGTCTGATGAAACAGGATCACCTAAGGAACTGGCAACGTGAGATAGCTGTGGCTTGTTCTATGTCTCTGACCTTCCAGCATTCACCCCAATAACTGGCCTCAGGTTTGTTTTTATTAACAAGACTCTTTAAGATTAATGCTACACACATGCTCACACAGGAACATGTACATGTACATACATAAAATGAAAAATAAGGTACATATTGGAAGCATATATATTATGAACTGCACACAGTTTTATGTACCTGGATCACATAAAGTCATGGACAACCAATTTGGTGAATCTAAAAATCTGAAGTAACAAACTGCTTATTTCTAAAATATCAGTCTCCAGACATTATGTTCTTTAAAAAAACTAAACCATCATGATCTTGATGCCCCTTTGAGATAGCTGACCTGAGCTTGTGATAGCTCAAGGACTCTGGATAGATAGCTAGGGAGCCAAGATGGGACCTATCTAGGCCCTCTGCATCTAGGTGACAGTTGTGTAGCTTGGTCTTTTGTGGAGTTCCTATCTTGGGACCAAGACCTGTCCCCGATGCATGAGCTGGCTTTTTGTAACATGTTCCCAATGGTGGGATACCTTGTTCAGCCTTGATGCAGTGGGGAGGAGCTTGGTCCTGCCACAACTTTGATATTTCATGCTTTGTTGATTCTCAAGGGAGACCTTACCACATCTGAATGGAGACAGAGAAGGAGTGGATGGGGCAGGGTAGAAGGGAGGTGGGGGAAGGAACAGGAGGAGAGGAGGCAGGGAAAACTGTGGTTGGTAAATAAAATAAAATAAAATACAATAAAGAAAAAAATTATTAAAATTTAAAAAGCTAAGGCAGGTAATAATCATATATATTCCCATAGGAACCATAGCAGTTAGGAATTATTGTTAGAAATATATTCTGTAGCATTTTCTGACTAAATAAGAGAAAGAACAATGAAGGAGTAAAACTGTTAAGGTGTCTATGGTCCCTTATAAATAATTTGGGTGTTATTTAACAGTTCATATCATTTCCAGCTTTATTGTTTATTGGGAAATCTTGCTCTAGTCATATAAATATGTTAACTGTGTTGGTTTTTATTTGCTTCTTTCTAGATTTTTTTGTCAATCTTTTATATTTCTATACATCCATGTGTCCACATGCCTATCTGTCTGTCACATGAATTCAAGACTGGGCAAGGAAGGAAAACTAAGCATGCATGGAGTATGTGGTTAGAGTCATTAATCCTGGGACATACCTCCTATGTCCACTGTACGGTATATCTGAGAAAACTCCATCTGCAGCTTTAATCTGGACCCACATTATGTCCTTTCATTTTCGAATCATTTCTGTGACTCTAAAACAAATCAGACCAATTTGCTTCTCATGTTGTTTTTAGTTCAACAACCACCTAGCTACCCATGCTCTTCAATGGGAGCAGCAATCTCTAGCCAGACATGACATGAGCCCTTTTCTGAACATTTTATATGTAATCAGAGTTATGAAACCAGACAGTAACTGTTAGTTACAAATTGGCATTATTATTTCCATTCCTCAGATAAAGACACAAAAGTTGAAATATATGTGTGTGTGTGTGTGTGTGTGTGTGTATGTGTTTGTGTTTGTGTGTGTGTGTGTGTGTGTGTGTGTGTGTGTGTGTGTGTGTGTGTAACCAAGGATGCCAGAGCCCAGCAGTCCTGAATCAAGAACCAAAATATAGATGACTATAATGCAAATTCTAACCACTATACTAATAAATTTCTGCTTTGTTGTAGGGGGTAAAGAAACCACAATGTCAGCATTTTTGAGCTTTAGGATAAGTTTATTTTACCTTTCATTTGGAATTCAAGTATATCCAAATGCACAGTCTTTGGTTTTCACATGAGATGGTCACTATTCATTTTATATTTTCTTACTCATCAACATACTGTACATTATCTGCATATAAATTAGGTATAAAAGAAGAAGCAATGGCATTAGACACCAGGGCAACTGATTTATGCATCAATATTAGAGAATTAGTAAAATACAGGAGAATGGAATTATTTTCTTTTTTTCTTGTGACTCTATACAGTGACTTCCATGAATTTTAGGCACATGTTCTAAGATTTAGGGACTGAAAATATAGAGATGGAAGTTCTAATGTACTCTAAACCCCAAAGTTTCCACTTCTCAAGATAAAGGTTAAAAACAGTTAAAAGGACATTTTGCTGAAGGCTGGGAGAAAGAATGATTTTTAACTCCAGCTGCCGGTCTGTTCAGGCTGACCTCTTCTGCCTCCTGGGGGACACATTAGCATGTCCAGAGAGTATATTAACATGGATATTCAATCCCTATAGGGCTTCTGAAAATTTCCAAACCTAGAAGGCTTATCAAAAGGTACACATTGCTGCCCATGCTGCTTTCAGTTTAAATGCAATCAATGATATCCACAGAGACAGCATTCCCCAAACTGGAAAAAAAAATATTGTAGAAGTCCCATCTCCAAATATTGCTCTCACTTCTGGTGGCATTGTTATTGTGCTCATTCCTTGGGGTTTACTCCTTTATAGTCCATGTCTGGTTCATATGAAGGCTTGGCAATTTCTCTAGTTTCCATGCCTTATGACCTGCTGCACACATGAATGCCCATACTCTACTACAATTGCAATGTCTTGATCTTTGCAGTCTGGTTCAAACGTAGATCTGATACTTACAGGTACTTAATATTTAGCTACTTGGGTTTCAGTTTCCTGACTACAAAATGGGCATAATAATAAAATCTCTTAGGGATGTTTGCAGGTCATAAAAGTAACAATACAGGAAATATACTCAATGTATCACCTACCCATTTTAAGCTCTCACTGAGTGATGCCAAGCATCCATAGCATATGCAAATCCCATCTTTAAGAAAATAGCCATTCATTTTTTTCCTTGCATTATTGTAATGGCTGGTTTATCTTCCTCACAATAGCCTATGTGAGTCCAGTTTATTTGATATTCTCCTATGTGAATTTAGTAACAGCTACTTTATAGCCAATGTATTTATTCTATAAGTTATTGCATAAAAGTTTTCTTAAATACTTCTTACTCATGACCCTTGAATGGTGTGTGAATATCCTAAAATCTTTCAAACTAAGTATAGATTTCTCTGTCCTTCAATTATGTTGGCCCTACCAAATTCCTTTCTCATCTTTCATAAGCATTTATTGTAGAAGAGCTAAGCCATCTCACTATGCAGTGAAAAAACTTCTATTTCATTTGATGTTTATGAACTTTTCATTCTGCCCTAAACTACTGGGCTGGCACCTTTATTGTGAACATGTCTCTTCTTTGCTGAGACAATCTACCTTTTTTCCTAATGCTTCCAAATTATCACCACTCAATGCTGATATGTTTTAATATGTAGATCTCTAAGCATTTGTTTATAAGCTGCAATTTACTGATGTGATATGTATTGCATATTTATTTTGTCTTGTAAATGGCTTCCTTTTTTGAAAAAAAAAAACATTTATATCAATGTGTCTTTAACATGAGTTTTAGTAAATGTTTTTTTGGAAAGGTAAATGCCCCTAATCAGTGACAGCATTATGCCCTTGAACTAGACACTGGAACCCTACTCCCCAGCACATGTTTGTTTATATCTATATCTATATCTATATCTATATATCTATCTATCTATCTATCTATCTATATATATATATATAGAGAGAGAGAAATAGATGATAAATAGAGATAAGGGTAGGGATATAGTATAGACAGATGATAGATAGATAGATAGATGATAGATAGATAGATAGATAGATAGATAGACAGATAGATAGATAGACATAGATATAGATGATATAGACAGATACTTCCTCCTCTTCTGTGTGAGGAGGTAAACAGCTCAGTACCAACATAAGCTTCCCACCAGGGATGTACAATGTCTCTACAGGTCCAAAGCAACAAGACCAAATGATGATGAACTAAAATAGAGAGCCAAAAAATCAGTAAATATTGTCTTCAACATTTTTTCACAGTAACAAAAAATGCAGCTATTTTCTAAAATGTTAAGCTATGGGTCTGGATACTGGGGTAAACATTCACAAAATACGTTCTTTCACACAGTGAGCAGTGCTGGGAGTAAGAACAAGCATGTGACTGTTTTTATTCATCTAGTCCTAGTAGGCTTCCTGTTTTCACTCCCTACTGGTAGACCTAAAATTGAAGGAACTCTAATATCGCTTCTGCTGTTCTTATAAGAATAAGTCCTGGTACCAATTACTTAAAACAGCGAACTCATGAACTTATGTGTACGGCCCAAACCCTAGTGACGTTTCCCCCTTTTTCCTCTTCCACTCTTTCCTTTCTAAATTGTTGCCATAGAAACCACGCTGAGTTTTGATTCTCTGTCTTCGTCATGCTAGCTTCTTGTCTGAAGTCAGGGAGAGGGAGACATTGATCAGTGATGCAAAGACACAGCCTCTGGGGAGAGGAGAAGGCCACAGGGGAATACGTGCTCAGGACACTGGATCACAACTACTCTTGCAGCAAAGCCAGGTCGATTCATCCATCGTTTAGGAGGGTTTAATTAAAAACCAGTCTGGGCCAGCCCTTGTGCAGCACAGTGGCAGCATGGATTGTGAGTATCTGATAGTGGCATGTCAAAGAAGGTGAGGGTTACACATAAATGGCCCCAAGTATATCAAAGATTGCTGGTGTGTGTGATTCTGGCTAGCAAGAAATTCATTTGGTGTTCACCCTTTTAGCAAGGGAGATTTAGTGACCATGAGCTGAGTTCATTGTTCATAGTATGAGGTCACTCTGGGGATGGGGAGATGTCTTCTTTCCCCATTCCTGTGGCTTTTTCTATGATATAGACTGCTGCATTATTGCACACATAGATTAAAGGAAGCAAACAGGCTGGGGAAATGATTAACTTTCACTATATTCTTAACCCCAGTCACATCATTGCTGAAGTTTCCTTTGGTATCCTTTCATATATAACATACAGATACAATTGTATTTTTAATATTTATCTTTCCTCATCCACAAGGAAAGCAGAAGAGGTTGTTGGTATCCGAAGTCCCACTCAGAAGCCACCTGTGAGTAGCTGACACATGTAAGCAGAGGCCACTAATACTGAGCTAGGGAACTTCTCTAGCCCATTTATTAGAGTTCTACTATTCCTTAGAATGAGCCAGCTTTCCAAGTACCTGGCAAGCAGAGAAGAAATTTAGAGACTGTGGGACCTATTGGCTACATACAATTCTTTCTCAACTGTATGGTTCAAATCTTATTGCCCTAATACCTTCTCCTACTCATGCCTGACTACTGATATTTTCTTAACCTTCACTTGTGCCCTGCCCTTACCTTGTTTACATTGTATTGACATGATTTCCTTAAAGTTTATTTAATACATGAAAGGTACCTAATAGCATCTTCATCTTCAAGTGCAAATATTACAGATGTTATAATCACTATAATTTACTCTAATATTTGGCCTAATTGTGTACTCCATTTGCCCCACCTATTTCACTACACATCCTGGGTACACTGTTTTATAAGTTAGAGACTTCGAGCATAATCTGTTTCTTACTTCCTTGAAAATCCAGAGTTTCATGTTTTGCCAATCTAAAGTTACCTATGTCACAAGCCACTATAGATAAATTGAGTAATATATGTTTTAACTATTGTCAATCACTTTAGCATTTGGAAACATGTAACATCTTCCACAAGAAATTCTCCTCCACTCAGAAACATATAGGCAACCCTATAAAGAGGATTCTCAAATTTATGGTTACAATAAGCCTTCTGCCTGCCTCAACATTCACTCAATGTTTCCTGGTATAGAGGCTCTGTGAGTAGACCAGGGCAGCCTCAAACTTCCAATGATTCAATTTTTTCTGTCTCCTGAGAGATGGATTTACAGGCATATACAATTATGGCAAGCTCATTTTTATTTTAACTTACATGACTATGTATATCATGATGCTGTATTTACTATGAGCCTTCTAACTTACTTATAAAAATAGTTAAAACTGAATGATTGCTATGATCCTATAAATTTCTCACTCTATGACTCTGCATTGCTCCCAGACAACTTACTGAACCTCAATCCTAGCTTATTCTACTGTAATACCTCATTACTTGTCAACTGCTGGTTAGTTTCATATTTTTGAGAAGATAATGCTTGAGTGCTCATTATTTTTGACTCATCAACTATCTAAATAGACACTTAATTTATCTTCAAAGTCAAATTGAATATTACATTGTGTGTTTTTTATAATCTTTCCATTTGTACAATTATTCTGATTCTTATTATTATGAGCAGTGCCTTCCTCTTCATACCCCCAGTCCAGACCACACTGCTACAGGCAGAAAAGCTCTGACATCACATGGACCTGGGAAAGGAAGTAATGGTAGATGGAGACATGGGACTCTGGGTTCATGTTGATCATGAACAATTTTTATTTTTTCCTACTGTTCATAAGTTGTTTAGCTAGCTACTACTGATTAACACTGTTAGCAGAGCCTGAGAAAACATTTATCTTTGACCCCTTGTCTGAGTTCTTCCTTCCACACATCCCTGCCCTTATGCCTTTGTTTTGCTCCAAAGGACATGCCTCCTCCTTGGCCTTATCTTATGCCTGTAGTTTTCCAGAATGGTGTGGCCACAACTGGCCCAGGGTTTATGCTTGAGATCATCTGGACCTCAATACCACATGTGTTCTTGTTCAATGATTGCTGTTAAAGAGCACTGAGCATTCCTGTATTTTCAGAGCATTGCTTTTCCTGCTCACTGTTCTCACATCCATTTACTTAGTATATTTACTCACTAATCAAAATGCATTTCAAGTTTTCTCAGTAATATATATATATATGTGTGTGTGTGTGTGTGTGTGTGTGTGTGTGTGTGTGTGTGTATTGCCAATCAAAATAAATTTCAAAAATTTTATTGATGTAAGCTTGCAATTAATTGTATTAATTTCACACACAAAATCATTTCTATGCCCCTGTCTGGAATGTCCCACTATCTTACCTCAGACATGAAACTATGGTTCAAAATGTCACTTCACACCATCTTCTTCCATGAAGTTGTCTTTGACTTGTAGTCTCTTAGATTTGAATTGGCCTCTGATATGTGTAATGTTCCCTGTGAACTTACCGCTTTATCATACATAGTCCTACATATGACTGCTATTATATGTGGAGTACTGCTGGTTTACGTAAAGGATCCTCAATGATTTTACAAGTTTATTGATGTAAATTAAAGCATTTCCACTATAGAACTATGTTGTTGGTGTTTTACTCTTTTTGGGGGTTCCCCCCGCCAGCTTCCAAATAAATCATCCATGGAGGCTTATTCTTACTTATGAATGCCCAGTCTTAGCTTGGTTAGTTTCTAGCCAGCTTTCCTTAACTTACCCCATCGACTTTTTGCCTATGAGTTTTTCTGCTTCACTTACTTATGTACTTATGTATCTTACTCATACTCCATAGCTTGTTGTGTAGCTAGATGGCTGGCCCCCGGGAGTCCTCCTTCTCTGGCTGCTAAGTCTCCCTCCTTTCCCAGATTTCTCCTTCTATATGTTCTCTCTGCCTGCCTATCCTTTCTCCTGCCTTGTTATTGGCCAGTTCTTTATTAGACCATCAGCTGTTTACACAGGCACAGCAACACAGCTTCCCGGAGTTAAACAATTGCTAGAAACAAAAGCAATACACCTTAAAATAATATTCTACTACAGAACTACTGTATCAAGTCATACTGAATCATATGAGAGTCATACAATAGAGCAAAAGGTACACACAATACTTGTCTTAAAGAATTTTTAACTTAGTGTATGTGCACGCAACTAAACAGAAAGAATGATAAGTAGCATGAACATGCTGAGAATAAGGAGCACTCAGAGCACTAATATGGGCCAAATGTGGTCCAGATGGGATAGATGCATGAACAGAGACAGGAATCTCAATCTTTCCTCTCCATCCTTTCCTCAATATCCCTTCTCTATCTGTCTCTGTCTCTGTTATCTCTCTCTCTCTCTCTCTCTCTCTCTCTCTCTCTCTCTCTCTCTCTCTCTCTCCCTCCCTCCCTCCCTCCCTCTGTGTGTGTGTGTATGTTTACATGTGTGCAATTATACCTAGCTGTGTGCACATGTGGAAGCCAGAGAGGAAGATGTCAGGCATCTTGCTCTATCACTTAATGCTTAATCCTTTAGTACAGGCCTCTCCCTTAACCTAGCATCTCCAGTCCCCAGTGATTCTCTTGTCTCTATCCCCAACATCACTGGGCTTACAGCATAAGAGGACTCAACCCAGATGTTTATGTAAGTGCTGATGTCAGACTCAGGTCTTCATGCTTGTGCAGCAAGCCTTCAGTCACCAGACAGCAGAATCTCATGACTGAAGTTACATGCAATTGGAGACCTAGATAACAATTAGCAAAGCAGTCATTAAATGAGGAAAAGGGAAGTAATGTGAGGTTGAGAGAATCTTGGAGGTAAAATAAAGAGCATATACAAAATTGTAATTATTAAACAGAGCATTGACCATTCAAAGAACTAAAAGATACTTGGGGTAGTAGAGCTTATGGATACAGATAAGAGATATTATCTGAGCTTTTACTAAACATGAGACTTGCAGATAATAATGAAAATTTAGAAATTCAGTCTGATAATACATTTTAAGATTGAGTATATGATTAATTTCTTAATATACAGTAATCTGGGAAGAATATAAGGGCTGCTTGAATTGCACCTTCTGTGGCTAAGATGGAGTAAAGTAGATGGATGCAGATGTTGATGAAGTAAAATTAATAGGAACTGATGGGAGTCTAGACTTCTACTTTAGTGTCTGTGTATCCCTCCCAGTGCCTGCCATGGTATTTTAGTGCAGAAAGGACTCGGTAAATATTTGTTGAATGAATGAATAAATGAAGCCTCTAAAACTTCTCTCCCTAGAAGAAATATGAATTACATTCATGTTTCATTTATAAGGAATGTAATGAATGCTGAAAGCAGAAGCAAAGGCCTTTCAGCATCAGTCTTGTTGAAGGAGCTAGTAAGTAAGAATTTCAGATACTGCTGTGTACAACCCCAGTGTACAGCTCCAGGGGACTGCACTGGTTTCAGGCCAAGGATTTGGGGCTTCTATCATAGTCAGCTGGGAGAACACAGCAGACTAAGGAGGTGAAAGGGCAGCGGCAAATCTAATTTCTGAGTTTTGCAAACATAATACAGATTCCTGGAAACAATGCTTGCATCAGAAATACTACAATTACTCTTACCAGGAGAGGGAATATGCCACCTATGAATTTGACCGCTTCTGCATTAAGTTGAGGTGGGCTTGGGAGAGGGCACTTAATTCAGCACCATATTGTAAAAGCCCAATTCTGGTCTGGGTGTCTTCCCATGTCATAAAGAGATTGTTTGCAATGCATGCCATTTTATTCTATATGATCTCTCCCTTTTTCTACTCTTTGAAATTTCTTTCCTCATGCCTTCCATTTCCCTTGCATTCTTTTCTTGATTCTTTATCAATCTGTGTTGTCTTTTACTTAGCTCCAGTTTCTCCTTACTTAGATCAAGCCCTATCTAGAATGGTCTTGGGGTTTCGGGGAATAAAAGATATTTTACTAGGCCTAGTAGGTTCAATAATCTACGACACCATATTAACATCCATATTAAAAGGGCTGGACATGTAGCTTAGTGGTACACTATTGTTCAGAATGACCAAGCACACAAACACACTTACATGCACATGCTCTGACAACAGTTCCTACTGATCATAGATTATTTATATCCAATTTTTCATCACTAAGAGAGAAAAATATTAAACTACTAAGAAAATGATAGAACTTCATGACACATGTCCATATAGCCATCAAAATGCTATGTGTGAAGGGACTTAAATAGGAAACCCTTTTATTATCATGTTAACATAGAAGCCTAAGAACAAAGTTTTCATTATAATTTTCATTAGGTACAAAAATAATACAAATTCATATACTGATGTGTCAGCTGATTAATTTTGTACACGACTTTCATTTCCTTTATGAGATGGTTGGGCATTTCCAATTTGTCTGAAATAAACATGTGATCAAATTGGATACCATGCAGTGTGTCTGCTTCATAGGAAGGGTTCCTCTAAGTGAGTGTACTGAGTTTGATATGACTGTCTAAGAGAATGTGACTTTTTCAGGTTTCAGTTCAAACATGCACTGAAAGAGTTAAACAGCCTTTAGAACTCTATATCTTTTAGCTCAAGGAAGATAGGGAAAACACAGAATATCTCTTTCTAAGAGTCATTAAATGGGCCTAATTCTCAATTTTAATCATTCTCCCACCATCTTCAGGAAGGAGTGTGCTGAGTTACAATTGTGCTAAATACTTTATGGAATTATTTAACCATTTATCTGTGTACTTATTTTTCTCTGTTTCGGGGGTACATTTTGCCTATATATTCTTTGGCCTGCTCCATGGCTTACTTCTTTTTCTGTAGTTTTGATTAAAATATTTTGGCTACATCTAGTTCCAAAGCATGTGTGAGCACACATTGTTTGGGGAATTATGCATTCAACATCTGTTTTGGTAAAAGGATTTCCATAAAACCACAAAATAAAGATGTGAAACATTTGCCATCAACTGATCTATGAAAACTCCTTCAGCTTTGCTTTTTTTATTATTATTTTTTTATCCTCTTCTCTCCCAGCTAGTCTGTGCCACTCTCAGTCATGCCTTTGGATTTTTATAGTTGAGAATTTTAAGTTGAAATTCTTGTAGGGAGGATGAATGCTAGAAGGTACTAGTCTGCCATCATATTGACATTTATTTTCTTGGCTGTGCTTTAAATAGTCTGTGGAACTCCCTGTTCTCAACCCACCTACCCTGACTATTCTAAGGGAAGAAAATCATCACCAACATGATAAACCCAAAGAGAATCCCAAGGAAGAGTGTAATACCACACTCTGCCTCTGCTCAGAAAGCCATGAATTTCAATCTTTGACAAAACCACACACACACACACACACACACACACACACACACACAATGTTTCCATCTATCCCAGTGTTACTTGACCTAATATAGAGAGGCCGTGTCCAGTAGAGGACACTATACTTCTGGATGTCCCAAGCATCACACATTTCATCAAATAACACTGTACTGATGGCTGAATGTACTCAGTGAATTCAAGTCCATGTGTTTGTGGACACTCAAGGGCAGGTTCAATGCTATGTCATGTGTAATGTTAGTATCTCTTTTTCCCCCTCAATGAGTAGATAAGCTCCTTAAATACTTCTTTCTTATTTTTTGTAGGTATGTCTTCTAACATATCCTTCCATATAATCCATGCCAGAGAGACCCTTAGTACCCCTGTGACTGCTCAATTCCCCCCCTAATTTGCCTCTCTGTTGCATTAAGCATGTTCACTGACTGATCTCTTCAATTCTCTGAGCTTGATTTTCTTTCCTGCCTTTCACATCTTTCCTCTCAGAGCTCCTTTCACCAATTTACAACCAAAATGTGGTCTTCTGCCTGTTCTAGTTACCTCATTTCTTCTTCATTTTGTCCTTCTCATTAGATAATCTCATCCATACACAGCTGCAGTTAACCCTTCCTGAAAATGCATTCCAACACTGTGGTCATTACCTAGAACAATTCCTTGGTTTAAATGTTGTCACATACCATTACTTGGAAGCCTAGCTAACACCTCTAGCTGACCCCATCAACACCTGAGATTTTTTATGTTTTTCCCCAAGATTTATGTATACTCCTGAATGGATCATCTTCTCACCTTAGCTAAGCTGTATGAACTCCTTGTTGCTAAGTGCCCACACCTCTCTCTGTTCATTATACCCCGACTGAAGTGTAATTTCAAAATTCTCAGTGCCACCAATTCCTTCAATGAGATCCAGTTTTGCCTCTGAGTACCCACATTATAAAGTCCAAATTCCTTGGAATGGCATATATAGTTTTTCTGACCTTCACCTACAACCAATTACCTGTGTCGAACACCTTATTTTTACTTTTAAACTAAACTAAAATATACCCCCCTTTCTAGTTGTCACTTAGATCTTTCATTATAGGAAACTTTACCTCACTGGGTTCTGTAACCTGGTAAACTCCTGAACATCTTTTACAGGAACTGAGCATCACTCACTAACAAAGCATGTTATTGTTCCTGTTTATATCTCAATAGAAAGGCTCCTTCAACCTTCTGAGATTCTGTTGTAGACAATGCATGTTTCCACAATAACATCTATCATCTATTAGTCTTGATTTTTTTATTGGTAGTGTACTTACACATATTTGTTTTCTTATTATAATAACATTCAACAGGAATATGATCTCTTAAATTTTCATTGTGTAAGCTATTAATAACTATAAAGGGAATATTATACATGTCTAGGACTTAATCATCTATATAATTGAAACTTTAAACTCAATGATTAACAGATCCATACTTTAACTTCCACACTAGTTCATACCAACCTCTCTTTTTAACAATTAATATGTCCTTATTAATTAGTTCAAATGGTATAAACAAATCATTGTTGAGTGATCTTTAAAGGCATATGATTGAGAATTAGATAGAATTGAATTGTTACCAGGTCTGAATAATGTAAAAGTTTTGGCAAATGACTTTGTTTCACCAAGCTAAGACTAGAAAAATGTTATTATCAATTTTATAACTCTGACTGGAAGACCATGAATGTATATAATATCTCTTTGGCTTATAATAACTCCTCAACTAACATCAACCTGTTTTCATTGTTTGTCTGGCCACCATAGTATGCTATGGTCATGATATTATTAATAGTAGAGAACACTGAATAGTTTCACTAGCAGATGATGATAGAAATAGAGGTAATTTCATGTCCCTATATTATGGAAATATATAGATACATAAAATGTTCTATTCTTCCAGCTCTACTTGACATTTTCAATGTTGGGGGTTGTAATAACAGTCATGCCCTCTTCAGTTTTGTGCTTCATTTAATCTTACCTGATTGAAGAGAAAATATATGGTGAATGTTACATATTTATCACAACCATCTTCATGTGAGTGATTCTTACTGATTTTATCATTGTAACATAGGGAATTTTCTGTTCAAAATTTATAAAATAAAAGTGTGAATATTTGCCCTTTACATCCCAGATCTGAGATATACATCCACAAAATTATGATCATAGTATCATCCATACTGACACATTTATGTATAAATGCTACCAAGAAGAGAATGCACAAAACTTACAAATAAAGAAATGAATCTGGAAAAAGAACCTTTAGATTATTGATGTTTTGATGACAATTATTTCAAAATAAAACAACAGGTAACCTACTTACTACCTATCTGGAGATTCAATTTGAATCACTCTAGACATAATACAGAAAGGAAAGTTGGGGTCATCAGTAAAGTCCTGGGAAACATCATAGCAAACGTGATTCCTACTACAACCCAGCTTCCTCCATCTATACAAGCCGAAAATGGATGGCAACTGTGTCACAAATGGTAGAGGGAACAAAAGCAAGAAAATCCTCTCCACAACATTGACAAACTCTACCAGCAGCACACAGTACTGTCTGGTTTAAGTCATTTCAGAGAGGATATATCTTTTATATGTGCAGCCTATAATTTAAGCAAAGAGGACCAACTATAGCAGTAAAGACTGTTCAGCTCAGTGCTATAGTAATAAATAAAGGACAATCGGTTGTATCATATAATAAGGTCAAAGCCCAATGGATTCAGGTGTAAATCCTAACACACACACACACACACACACACACACACACACACACACACACCCTCACACACACACCCTCACACAGAAAGATCATATAATATTAGAGACCAGTGGTTCTCAACTTTCCTATTGCTGCAACTCTTTAATACAGTTCCCCATGTTGTGGTGATCCCACCACAAAATTATTTTTCTTGCTACTTCGTAACTGTAATTTGCTACATTGTGAACTGCAATATAAATTTCTGTGTTTTATGATGATCTTGAAAGACCCCTTATGAAAGGGTCATTCCATCTCAAATGGGTCTCGAGCCACGGATTGAGAACCACTTTTACAGACACATTCATATTCAGTGTGCTACCTAACAAGATATCCAAACAAGACTTCCAGTCTAAAGATAGCACAAGCTGTGTTATCTCATAGTGTATGATCAAAAGAGCAGTGACAAGAAATGATTGCAAGAAGATCTAAGGTACATCAGGAGATGGGACACTAGGAAAGAGTGACATGATTGTGATATAATTGGCTACATATTATCTAAAATGTACCTGTACCACTTTTACCATTCTTGGGAAGAAATGGAGAAAAATAATTGATGAGTACTTAAAAGGGTACAAAGATAACTATTCTGTACACAGGAAGTATAAACAAAGTTATAAAACAATTGGTTATCATGAACTAAATAATAATGAAAGCATTCAGCTTATGAAAATCAAATTTGATACCCACTCTAGGGCAAACTTCTGAGTTCTGTTACTATACAAAACTCTAAGAAAGAAAGGAAAGTGGCACAGCATGGAAGAATTAAAAAAATAATGACAATAAAAATATCATTAACATGTCAATCCTTTAATTCCCAAACTATTACTTACATACACCCCACATACCAGTTAGTAAAGAAGACCAGTTGTTTTCTATTTTGTGGGATACAGACATATCCTGTTCAGATAGACAATTGCATATATTAGTGTGCGTGCACATGTACCTGTGCATGTGTGTGTGTGTGTGTGTGTGTGTGTGTGTGTGTATGTGTGTGCATGCACATCAGAAAGTAAACACTGCTAAAAAGAAAATTAAATTAAAGCAAGCTGAGGGAATTAAGTATGAGTGGATACTATCACAGATGTTAAAAAAAAAAATCTGTACAGGGTCAATTCTGACAGATATGAATAAAGGAAATCATGATCCCAGGGCAAGTTCTATGAAAGAGAGCATCAAAGGCAAAGGAACTTTAAGGACAAAGTACTGGGTACACTATACACTTACCATATTCCCCAAGCACATAGCAGTTCACTCTAGGAAGGCTTGACAGAAAGGAAGTTAATTCAGAGTGGCAAGCAATGACTAGACCATATATATTCTGCTGAACTATATCAAGTACATTTGCTGTGCTAAGGACTAGGTTATGATTGGGTCTTATCAGCATTGTTAACATTATCAAACTATCATAATTTTAATTATTCTATAAATTTTGTCATTATCATTACAATATGAATCTTTATAGTACATATCACTTAGGAACTGCTTGATTTTAAATGTGTTGATAGAAGCTAGTAATAACCTATGGGGCTAGATTTTGGCAACACTGACAGTTATGACAGCTAAAGCATGGGCCTAATGCATTTTAGTAGAGAGTGGGACGTTCATTCAGCAGGAATTTAATTTACATGGGTAGATGGGAAAATTACACATAGACTAGAGCAGATGATGCTGGGGTGACGTTAGAGTGTTACTGAACCAGTGGATCGTGACAAACACAGAAGAATTGGAAAACAGAATTTAATGATGCCTTCTGGAAATTCAAAACTATCAAATGAGCGAAGATCATGTGATTGTGCCACAAGAAGGCAAGATACATTATGGACCACAGCACACATCCCTATGATACTTCAAATCTCTAAAGAATTAAGGATAACTTGAAACTGTTTTGGTTGGCAATAGCATAACAGAAAAAGGAAAATGACATAGTCTCTTCTGCATGTGCCCAGAACCTCAGCACACTCAGGCATGTAGACAGAGATGGATGCATGTAGCCATTAGAACCTGATGAGACTAAGCATCTGAATGAAGCCGCATGCTGTCCCAGCAATCTTCTACTAATGTGGGTCCCTCGCCAACCTGTTCATGGGGCTGAAAGCCACTGGTCAGACCAATGCAAATGTCTGGTCTAGTTAACCATAATATTTTTCACTGTATATTAATACGTGACTTTCCAATTTATATGCTTGTGTCTTTTATGAGATTTTACAAGTCATCTCCTTTGAATAATCAGCTCTGGACATTAACCAGATCATGTGTTGAAACCTGCAATGCTGAGGTCTGGACTCCAGCTGTGATAAACTAACCATGGCATGCGAAGTCCCTTGGCAACTGGCCTTCTCCTGGGACGCACAGACGTTGCAGTACCTTATATTTAAAATGGTGGCATGTGCATTCCCACACTGTCTCTCCTAGGACTACTGGGGCATGTGTACCAGGGATAAAAGCTGTGATTAATTGTGTATTGAAGAAATGTCTCTGTTAGTGGTAAAATGATTTTAATTATGTATACTATGGATATACTCTTTAAGTATGGTACCAAAAGTAAATATTTTTGGTTTGTTTAATAATTTCTGAGAACTGTATAAGCATTTTAATAATGGTTTTATTTAAGCACTACCTTCAATTCCCTACGTGAAGCCCATGTGCTATATAAGAGATTCACCCTGCCTTACTCCCAGATCAGAGCTTACTGCATTTTTGTCCTTAGATGAAAATTTGGGTCATTTTAAATCTGTTTTGTCTCCATCTAGCTAATGTATGGAGCTGTAATAAGCAAAAATATAAAAGTAAAGTCCTTAGCAATATCAAGTCCTTGCTACCTCTTGCACCTCAAGAAAGATAAAGACAGATTATTTTTTATTTATGGTATGATGTAATGTTTAAGATACTTGCTACATTAGAGTTTATGCTCTAGATACAGAGCAGTGGCTAGGTAGTTCTTACCACTCTCCTTGTTCTATTCTTATGCCATTATGTATTAAGGATATAATGATGTATTTATGTATGCTTCATTACAAAAAAAATGTATCTGGATTTACAAGTACATTCATATGGAAAAAGGAAATAGATCAAATATTGACCAAGATGTTTGTTTAGAGGATCTCAGAAGTCCTAGCAAGTGAAAGAATTTGGTGCCTTTTAAGTTTCACAGTGTCCATAAGATTTGATCAAATCCCTGCCATAATTAATAGGCTGACAGAACATACCACCTGGGTCTTCATGAAGCCAGAACCACATATCAAATAAGCCCTGATAATTCTTATCACAATAGACTCCAATAGTTTGCAAATAATGATATTGCCTGTTCTGAATGTAAAGTATCACCTGGCTTGAAGAACTGCCATTTGACTATCCTTCATCTTCACCCAGATGTGGGTGCTTCCACTTCTCACAAACACTGTATCACCCTGTCCTCATTCTGCTCAGAGGACCCTCTGCAGTGTGCTACATTGTGTGTTCCCTCTCATCAGCTTTTATTCTGAATTCCATGCACTTTTTTCCATTTCATTTGGGTTGTATTTTCCAATTCTCTGGCAATGCACAGAGGAGGTCAAAGTCATTCATCTGGAACTAGAAAAAATCCACGAAATAGTGAACTTACTATTCCAAATAGTAAATGTGTGGGAGAGAGCAAATGCCTCTGGAACTTGAAAGCCCAGCTTCAGACAATAAATCAAAACCACTTAAGTTAGGACCAAAGCACCTTGGGCTTTCATACCTGACTGGAAAAAAATTGAAATAAAAAAATAAAAAGGCTAGTGATGAAGAATAGAAAATGTCACTGTCCCCTATGGAGCTGTAAACACAGTGGGAGGGGAGTCTCAATGGTGCTTGGTGTCTGGTTCCCATGCGAATGAAGCAGCTCCCCAACAGCATCAGTGCTGTACCAAATGCTGACCCTGATCAAATCACTGTCTTTATCTTCTCCCCATTTTTTTCTCATCCTTCGTTCATCTCTGTATTGGGTCCACCTTATCAGCTTGCATATACACTCTCACTGGCTCTTAAAATACTTATCCAAGACTCCACTTCCTCAAATTTTTTCTTTTACTACCTTCACTGTGTGCCAGTCAGAGCCCTGGAATGACCTGAAGGGCCAAGGCCAGACTAGCACAGAAAGGTCAATTGCACACTGATTTTTTTTCTCAGTCTCAAGTGGGAAGTCCCAGGGTTCTTACACAAGGAGCCTGTCTTTTTCCCTGACATTTCCAGATTTAGCTTCAATAAAATAACTGAAACCCTGCCTTGGACATTTGCGAACAGCATGTTGCCTGATAGGTCTGATTTTGATTGCAAATCATATGTTCAGCTCAGCACGCAGCACGTGGTTGATAATCCTTGAGTTTTAGTTTCCCTTTCTCTGCAGGGAAAAACTGACTGTGCTGTGCCATGCTCTGCCTTCCCACAGCTTCCTTCTCTTCCCTTTTCTTCAGCATGACACTCTAACCTTGGGCAAATTCTTCATGATTTAGCTGTGTCTTTCACCTTGAATGGATACTTATAGGGAGGGATCCAAGAAACAGAATTAAGGTAATTTATTGCAGGCTCAGTTCTTTGCTCTTAGACACAATGTAGGGGATGGTCACCATCGTGCTGACTTCATGTAGCCACTTCACTCACTTCCTTTGGATTGAACACACTGCAATGTTCACCCTACTCTTAAGTTTCACTTGGCATCCACTGGAAAATGGGTGCTGAAGTGTCTCAGCCAAAGACCTCTCCTAAAAACACAGTGTTCAGTTCATAGGCTAGAAAAGAGTCTGATTCAAAAATAGTAAATGGAAGGTGTTTTTTCTTCCCCTCTGACAAATGAACATTTCCTGGTGGCTGAGGAAGAATGAGGCTGTACAATTTTCCTAATGCTCTTGCAGAATAGAGTTAAATATTATATTCTTTGTCTTCCTAATGACAAAACTACACAGGATGAAAGTGAAATTTCTTCTACAAGGTCATAAATGTATGTTATTGTTTATACAAACATTAACAAAAACAGCTTCCAGAAGCCCAGTGTGGCACAGAAATGCAGGCAACCATTATCTCAGTTGCAGTGTCCACTGTCAACTCTCTGGTGGGGAACAAGTGCCTCAGATAGAGTTGGAATCGTGGTAAACAAGAAGTCCTGGTATTATCAACTAGGGTTCTCTGTGTTTCCATTGGCTCCTGATTTAATATGTGTGGTAGTATCTCTCTACTGACAGGAACAGCATTTCTTGTTGCTTTGTGTGCTGAGCTATTTCTGTGCTGACATATATCAGTGGGACCAGGATCCTCAAGATTTATTGGGAGTGTTAATAATTGTGTGTGAGTAAGGTCCCAGCTCTTCATCTACAGCCCAGTGGGAGCCGTGTTAAATGGAACCAGTGTAGATTGTCTTTTGACAGCAATCTCATATTTAACACACGCCTTTGTCTTCCCTGACTGTCCTATGAAAAATTACGGTTTTAGTAAATAAATATGGAGCAGATTTTTTATTAGTATCTTGTTTTTTTATTAGTTTGGTTGGGTTCAATATTCAGCATTATGAAAACAAAATATAAATTTATCTAAAAGCTTATTATATGGTGATGTGATATTTTAAACACTTTTGTTCTTAATATATAATTTTATGTTGTCTACTATTGTTATTATAGTTGAGAGAATCATATATTATATGTTTGACATTTCTATAACTTGTTTCTTATGTTAAGGATTGTGTTTGGTTTTCAGTTTTTAGTTGTTCATAATGGATATTCTTTAACAATAGATTTCAAATATGAATATCACACCTGATGCTGCACAGGAAAATAAACAAAAGAAGAAACAATGCAAATTTTCTATGTCCATTTAGTATTCTCACCTTTACTTTCCCAAAGCAAGCTTTCCAAACTGTTAAGAAAACAGCAAAATTAGATTTGATCTGCCTCATCCAATGTAAAATTGAGCACCACTGAATCTATTAGGTATTAATTAAATGCAAGTTGAAAGCATCTATCCATTTGGTCCCCAAACCATTGGGTAGATCAGATTTAAGTGCCTCTGGGTTTTGTTATATGCATTTTCAGAAGCCAGTTGTGGTTAACATTCACAAAAGGTAGATACTCTTTGCATCAGATATTGCAATTGCCTAGAGATATTATTTTATAGGCATTCATTTATTTCCAATTCTAAAACATTCTGGGAAACTTCTGCAAGAAAGATGAAATGCAAAAATGAAATACATAGCACCAGGTTATAGTTTGATGCTATAAATAGATCTCCATCAGTCATATTCATTCCCTGCCTCACAATATATTAACAGTAACACCTTGTCATTTGTACACTGAAATTGCTGTTACATGTAATTATACATGACATGTAAGTATTTTGGTTCACAGTATATCATGTTTTAAATCCTATTAATTAGTTATAGCTAAGTAAAGCAAGTCTCTAGTTATTGCATTACTAACTTGTGTCATATTGTGGTCGAGAAAGATATGAAATGAGAATAAACAGCAACACAAAAAGGATAAGCAAAATATAAACCAACTTGCTCTTTAAATTAAAGTAACTTCAGGTCCGTACAGACCTGTTAGGCTTTGTATTGTGCACGTTTCCTTTTACAAATGAGGAAACAGCACAGAGGAACTTGTCTAATGACTCAGAGAGAGGTAGGCCCATATCTAAAACCAACAGGATAATGACATTTCATTTTGCTGACTTAAAATGCCTATGTCAAGGGAGATTCTGCTTTTAGCAGAACTTCTTTTACTTACGGTTTCATCTCTCTATTTTGCTTTTTAAATCTAAGTCCATCTTCTACTTTCTCCACTTCTAACACCAAAATGACATCCGTTTGAGTCCCTAAAATCTCATTAGCATTGTTTTTCTGTTGTTTCTTCCCTTGAATCTTCCTCTTTAACAGCCTGAGGACTTGTGTGTAGAAGGTAAGTCAGGTATGAGAATCCAAGTATCCAGAGAATACACAGTCTCCATTCCTAATATAGCATTCAATCAAATGTCTTAAATTCTGACAAAATGGGCAAATTGATAAATTCGAGGTGGCATGAGTTCTAAAACCAATTGCAAGAAGAGAAAAGAGGTAACAATGAATTCTTTATAATGTTTCCAAACACAGCCATTCTTAGAGAAATGTAACAGGGATTCTGGGGAATTTTGCTACACAGATTAAGGAGACTTTTAGAAACAAAAGACCCTGTCTGTACCACTCTAAACTCTCCTTATTCCACATATTTTTTTTTCTTGTAATCTAAGTACAACACAGAAGCATAAAAGGAAATAAATGTATGTAGCCCATTAGAAAAACAGTTCAAAACGCACCACATTGAGATCACAAAGCCATCATCTGCTAGTGTTAGAATGTCTGGGTGTCTGTGATGAATGCATTTGCAAATATTGCTGTGAAGTAATTTCCTTCCATTTCTAGAGTACTCCAGATAAATTAGATTTCCCTCTAATCACATCTGCTGCCTGTGTATGAGAAAAGCTGGCTTGTATGCCTAAGACACATCATACGTACATGGAGGGTAGAGAGCAAAGAGGCTTTCAGAATGTCACCACATGCAACCATAATGGATCAGAGTAAAAACAAATAAGAATTATCTGCTTCTCCAGTACACATTATGCAAAATGGCACCTGGAACATCAATGAGAAAAGCTGACTATTACAGGAGGTGTGCAAATCACCAGTCAGATGTAAACATATAGGGCACCACATTGAGAACGGGCAAATTTTTGTTGAGTACTTTCAACACTAAAACAGATTTATGTTTCTATTTATTTGGTATATTTACATTAAATTCAGAAATCAGTCGTGAAGTTATAAGACAAAACACAAACTGAATTAAATGATGAAATGTTCATACATAGTTTATGAATGTAGGTTTTTCTGACCATTTGAAATAATTAGCCACAAAGAACATCTGAACTCACAGAAGAAATAATCAAAGCAGTGGGTCTCTGACACAGCCAGTTTCTTTTATCTGTATACCATTTGTAGCATATGCTGTTGCCAAATCATGTTTGCTAGGGCCATGCCATTCAAAAGCTTCCTATACTATTCTGATGTATGCCCACAGGAACCTCTATGTGGTAGTTACCTCCTGATCTCCATATGGCAGGCTAGAAATGTTAACGGGCTGATGTCCTGAAGAACAGTGTTTAGCTAATGACATCAAAACATTGGAAAACTAAGAAGCATCCAGCTTCTTGGCCTTTCTATAGAATATTTCTGAGACTGAACTTCACTGGGCCTTAATGTTTCCTAGTGACACTGAGACCAGTTTATACAAATCACAGCTGCTGTAACTAGGTTTCTATTGTTGGCATAAAATCATGGTCAAAAGCAACTTTCAGAGGAAAGGGTTTATTTCACCTTACAGGTTATAGTCCATCATCCTGAGAACTCAGGGCAGAATCTCCAGGATAGAATCTGGAGACAGGAGCTGAAGCTGAGATGATGGGGGAATGCTCTTCACTGGTTTTCTTCCCCTGGCTTGCTCAGACAGCTTCCTTCCACAGTCCAGACCTACTTGCCTAAGTATAGTAACACCCAAATAGATAGACTCTCCCATATCAACTAGAAATTAAGAAAATGTATTGCAAACGTGACTATGGACAAATATTATATAAGTAATTTTTCTATTTAGGTTTGCCTTTTCCAAGGTGGCTCTGGTTTGTGGCAGTTTAACAAATCTAATGAGAAAATCTAATTCCTTCTATTTTTTAATAGTCTTCAATTTTACATAATCTAAAATTACATCAGAAGAGAGTCTCAATAAGAGATTTTTCTAGATTAGGTTGTTCTGGTTGTTCTATATCTATATAGGGTTACCATGATGGCATTAATTGATGTGGAGTGGGCAGAACCATCCCCTGGCATTTGGTCCTGGAAAATATAAACCATTAGAGAGTGGGATCAGCACGGGCAAGCATGCATGCACTCATTCTCCTTCTACTCTAGAATTTGACTATGACTGGCTTCCTGAGGTTTCTGTATTCTTGACTTCCCCTAAAGAAATAGGCTTTAACCTGGAATTGAAAGTCAAATAAACCCTTTGTCCCTTGAAGTTATTTCTGTCAGAGTATGTTCACAGCAAAAGTGACCAAGCCAAGACCACAGACATATTCTAATGCTTGTATTTTCTGGGTGATATTTCTAATAGAAAATATTTGTATATTATCATTCCATTGTACTTCATGAGGAGTGGAGTCATGTTGGTTCAACTCTGCCATACAAGAAAGTAGCCATTGCTAACAAAGAATATTCAGAAAAATTCCATATCATGGTGTTCATAGAGTCTACTGCCATGAAAATGGTAACAAACAGTCTGAGTATTGGTGTAAAAGGCAAATAAAATATGAAAATATTAAATAACTTGTAAAGATTCAATAAATTAATTAGTCCTGACATCAGTAGTATAGTAGTAACTTAGTGCCATTTGTATTTATAGTGATGCTCTGATTCATTCATTAATCATTAAAAAGCTAAATAATAATTGTATAATATACAAAAATAAATGGAGTATGCTGTATAGTTTGTGAAATGGATATCACAAATCATAACCATAAAGAGCTCATAGTTAAAAATTGAGCGTTAATTACCTGGAACTCATATTAATGTAACACATAATACTTTCCTATGACTGAAATGAAGTAAATGGTATAATACAGCTCTGTTGTAACTCAACTTGGGTAACTTGTTGAAAAAATATTGCTTTGACCTATACTACACCTACTGAGAGCTGTGTTTGAGAGGAGAAGTTGAGGCAAAGAAAATGTAACTCAGAGTTGAGCAGAATATTCAGCTAATTTTAGATCACAATATATATTAGGCTAATGCTACAGGGTTTCTCAACACATCCATCTACTAGAGTAAACATAGCATTGCATTCTTTGCTCGTGAGCTTAGCTTACCTGTCAGGATGAGTGTTAGTGAGAGTGGGTGAATGTCATGGAAGGACTCAGGCTATAAAAATATCTTCCTGTTGATCAATAGTTGACACTTTGAATTCTGCCACTAGCAGCCTGTATCTTTGGTTTAATAACTGTTGTATTTCATCTTGCGAGATTAGCATGCGCCTAAGGGAAGTAGCAACTCACTCACACATTAATGTGTATCAGCAATGTCAAAAGCTTTATTTACCAACAAAAGGGACCTTCAGTTACAGATATTATAGTTACCACAGTAGTGGTGTTATTAAGGGTAGTGTTGTAAAATAATAACAGGCTTGCTCATAAAACTATGCAAAACTCATACTCAGCTCTGTGCTGGGTGCATAGCTACCTTTTATTTACTATCAGTCACCACAAGTACAGAGGCAAGAAAGAGTCCAACCGTGTGGCATCTGCCCATTACTATGGGAAAAGGTCCTGATGCTTCTCTGATAGGCATTGATGCGCCTGTCTTCACGTTAATTGTGCTCATTTCCATGTCTTTGTCTAGCTCCCCTTCAAAAGTCCATATTTTGGAAACTTTCCTATACAGATCTATAGCCAACATTTCCTTAGAGCTTGTTCTGTAATCACTGACCTTCCTCCATCTGTAAGTGTGACCTCTGCAAAGAGAACAATCTCTGATGTAACTCTCTATGGCCAGGCAAGCTAGACAGATGGCTTGGAACATTACCAATAGTCTAGCAGAACAGAAACTACACCAAAAAAAAAAAAAAAAAAAAAACAAAGACAAACAAACAAACAAACAAAAACCAGCAAAGACGGAAACCCATTAAGTAAGGTCAAACATTTCAGTAATACAGAGACCAAAGGAAAGTAAACTTCCTGTGGCCATCGTGAGCTTCCTTAGTCCAGAGTGAAGTCACATATTTCTGATACAATTTACATTCTCAAGAGATGGAATGTTAAAAGAAATCAACTCAATTCAAATATGTTTGTTGTATCTAGTCTGTGCCTAGTGCTACATAGGACAAACAGTTCAAAGCAAAGAGCAGGATCACAATCTCTTTCCCTCCAAAATGTAGAGGATTCCCCTTACCCAGTGTTGAAGAAGCAGAAGAAATGGTTGGTTCTCATGAATACAAATGACAGTGTAACCTGAGTAAGTGGCAGCTCTGTTAGGGTTCATTCGGTGGTCTGCTGAGCATCACAGAGGGATTTGATCTGCCAGTCATTCAGAGTGACTGCTCCCACAAACTCTGACCTACTAGACAAGAAACCCTGCCAATAACTTACTAAGAAGGGAAAATGCAAGACCTGTCTGTGTTCCCTTCAATTAATGAAGAAGTCTGGCCAGCACAGGTCTGACACACACAAAAAGACAAAATCTTTAAAATACCATAGAGTCTGACTAGACAACTGATCAAGTCCCTGTTGGGACAGAGGAGAACTTGGGATGAAGGACAGCAAGGAACCGCTCAGACTTTGGATCTCTTATGCATTCCTTTATGCATTTCACTTCAGCATGCACTAATTTGCATTGAGGCCAAAGGCACAAGAATGGTCAGAATGACAGCAGCCTGAATGCCATGCATCCTTTGGTCATCTTGGCATAGATTTTGTCCTCAGGTGTGATAGACAATGGCAACAGGCCTGAGAAGTTTTGGCAAGCATCCAGACTGTGATCTGTGCATTTGTTAGAATGAAAAAGACTTCAGTAACATACAATAAATTTGTCTTGTCATAACATCTCGATATTTTGTTTTTAATTCTTATTAATTCATAATACTCTCATCTGTCAAAGAAGGCAACTGAGTGGATTTTTTTTCATAGTGTTCCTCTATAAATTACCTCTTACTTCATTTTGTAAATGTGTTTACCCATCACAAGACTTCCAACTAAAAGCCATCACTTTAATCTTAGACATGGAATGAAGTGAGTTATGCCTTCATCCCTGTGCCCCCAATATAGTCAAAGCTCAAACACTCACAGCAAAAACACCAAAACTGAAACTATCATGTATTATATGCCATTGACACTATAAATAGTATGAGGCACAGTCTTCTTTGAAGAAGAATTTTTTTTTAACAAGTCAAGTCATACATGGGTATTTAAACAGTGAGGCATAATAATAATAACAAATTAGAAAAGTGCTGTACCCAACCATACCCATAGGTAGAATTGAGACAATGCGGATGACATTCATTAGAACAGTATCTTGATGGTATTATAACACTGAGCTATACTTGGAATGAAAGGCATTAACAGCTTAGATAACAAAATAAAAAACATTTTATGTGTATTAGTGATCATGAATAAAATTCAACCAGTAATTTGAAGCCATTCACAAGGTAAGTAGGGATGTTAGATAGGTATATTTTCAACTTTAATTTAATTCTATTTTGCTTAAAATCTCAATGTTTTCCCCTAGATATGAGTTTGTTTAGAGTCCTTCAAAACACAGCATCCTGACAGAGCTGGTGCTGACTCCTCTTTCTGCCTCTGCCTCTTCCAATTTAAATAGAATCATCTACATGTTCCATGATGACAGAGAAGATGGCTGAGGTGTCACCCGTGACAAACCTAAGTGGATAGTTTTGGACATCAATGGCTAGTACTGATCTCAGTGCCCCACAATTTGATTACTTAGATGATTAATGGATTCTCATGACAGGTTTGTAGCATGTTTCTTCCTTTCTGTTATTTCTCTTTAATAAAAATGGGATTATCCATTTTTATCATGCTGTATCTAAAGAGGCAGTCAAGTAGAAAGGAAAAAGACCCTGAAATTTATCTTAAGAAGATGAAAGGCAAAAAAAATATATGTCCTAAATCAGTTTTAATTTTTTCATGTTGTCACCATGCAGGGAGTTTCCTGTTGTCTTATCTAACCAGGATCCTTCATTGTCTGCCTGACTGTAGATCCTGAATGCCAATGCTATTGGGCATTAGCCTTCTGTCTGAGAATGAAGCAAATAATACAGCTGTAGCTCAGAGCAAATTTGTGAAGAGTAATTAATAAAATATGACCACTAAATCCAATGCAAACACAAAGCATCTTATGAAGTTACTTGGTTAGGTAGTAATAAAGTGAGGCCATGAAGCATGGGACACTGTGATGGAGGCTCAGGGTCTCACCTTCCTTATTCTGAATTGGTCTGCTTTGGTCCCCTCTTTCATAATGTTTTCCAAATCCCAGACATGGGAACCTTTCACATCAGAGGCTAAACAACGCTAGACTGTTCTGGTTCCCTCTGTATCCACTATTTTTTTCTCTATTTTTGGCTCATTTTGGTTACTAGCTTTTCTTTTTCTTTTCTGTTTCTCTGTGTTTGCCTTAATTTTTCTTCTTTGAGAAAGGGTATAGTGTATTTTAGTTTGGCCTTAAGCTATATGTGTGAGGATGACCTTGAACTCATCCACCTCATGTATCTACCTTGCATTTGCAGGGATTATGATACTGTGCTACCATACAGAATTTATGTGTTGCTGTGTATTCAGACCACAGATTCCTGCATGCTACTCAAGAAATCTGGAACTACACAACATCCTTAGAACATATTGATAGCTTTTTCTTTTTCTTTATATATTTTTAGTGTGTGCATGTGCATGAGTGCATGAGTGAGAGAGAGAGACAGAGACAGAGAGACAGAGAGAGAGACTGAGAGAGAGAGAGAGAGAGAGAGAGAGAGAGGTGTCTGAGATGGTGCACATGTGGAGGTCAGAGTTCAACATGTTGAAATTGGTGCTCTCCTTGTACCATGTGGGTTCTGAGAATTGAACCCAGGTAGCCAAGCAAGGCAGCAGCAACTTTAGACACTGTGCTCTCTCTCTCTCTCTCTCTAGGCCTAGTTCCAGCTTTTGATTTAATATTTCTCACACTGACATTTCTCTTTTCAATTGCCTCCTCCAATAAAATGTGCTTCCCACAGCAAGAGGAATACCATTCACACATGCTTCACCAAGTGACTGGTGAGTACAATGGGTGTTTGTCCCCAAGTCCATCATGCTCATCTCCACCTGTTCACAGATGTGCATATGGAGAGCTTATCACTCATTAATAGATGAGGTGAGACAAAATAATGTATCTTCTCTGGCTTCTAGATCTTGTAGCCAGTGAATATGAAAAAAAAAAGCAGATCAATTAAAAATTCAGTTTAAGCAAACTAAATACTTAGAACTGAGGTTTGAGGTTTGTCTTTGAATGACTTTATACAATAAAGGTTAGTCTCTAGCCTTAAGCAAGATGTATACATGAGTGACCATATCATAAGCAGAACCATGGTGCAATGAGAGAACAAACAGATGTATGCATGAAGAATGGAAAATATGCAAGGTGAAGAGTAAAGACAGTACCTATGAGGCCAAGATATTGTGAGGATTGTTAGATTAAATTGAACTGTCAAAAGAGCTATATGCCAACTATTCTACAAACTAGAATATAAAGTCTGTGATATTATTGGTATTTCCAAACATATCACCTATAACTCATTATGCAAGAAGTACCACATTCTATAAACTTCCATAAAGTTGGGTCTTCTTTATTTTTAACTCATACATATACACTAATTACTCTTTCCCTGACCCTGCCAGCATATCTCCTATCAATACCCAATCAACTCTACCAATTTTTTTTTTTTTTTTTTGTGTGTGTGTGTGTGTGTACATGCCTGTGCAGAGGGTTTCACTTGTGAAAGTGCACACCTATGGACTAGAGGATGATGTTGGGATATCTTTTTTCAATCTCTTCTCCAATTCATTTTTAGAGACAAGTATTCTCACTTAATTTGAAGCTTACTTGGTGGCTGGGTGGCAACAAGCAAGTTTTGGGGATTTCCTATCACTGCCTGCTCCACATCCTATGCTATTTTCCAGGTACACACCACTACCATGCCCAACTTCCACCTAGATTCGGGTTCTCATGCTTTTTAACACGCACTTTACACTCTGAGACAGCTCCCTAGCACTAGAACTAGAAGTCTTTGTGTGCACTCGGTGAATATCATTATATTATTTATATTAAGTAAATCCACATAGGCAGTTAGTTATACAGTAAGTAAATGGATACATGGAAACATGTTCAAAGAATAGTGTGACATGAAGCAAGATTACACCTTTTTTATGGTGTATCAGTACAAACCACTTACTGGAGCAGCACTCATGAGGCCAACAACAAAAGCAAACAGCAAGGTCTCAATGAAATACCTTGACCTGTCCCTGGAAACTATTGTCAAATGTCACAAAGCACAACACTGAAAGTATATGGAACTGGAATGTGTCATGGGGATCAGTACAAATGGCATAATTTATGAAATGAGACTGAATGTTAAAGACAACATATCTTAGCTAAGATTTAAGGACAAGGTGAGAATGTCTGGTTTTTAATAGTGTTTAGTTAGCTTAAATTCCCGTAAGTATAGAATCAAAGATACATTGTCTATTTCAGAGTAGACAGGATATCTGACATTCTTACCAGCTGTGATTTCTTCCCTAAGGGTTTAATGGGCTTGTATAATATTTGTACAAAGTAATATAATCATTATCATAAATGTTTTCTAATTATTTCTTGGGATTAATGAATGTGTGTTGTATTATTGATGGATTAGGTACAATATTTATGGAACAGTGATAGGATTAAACAGAAATAAATATGTATATTTTTATGCATGTGTAAATAATAAATATTAATTGCCTTCATCAATTTTGTGCAAAGTGGTTTAAATATACAATATTTTTGATACATACTATTAACTTGCTAAACACTTCTCTTAGCTATTATGGAGTTTTGAGTACAAAATAATGGTGATTTGTCAGTAACATAAAGAACCTGGATGAGGTCATTGAAGGTTGTATGAAGGGTAAAAGAGAACAAATAAAACACTGACAATATGTTGGGATTTACTGAAATATTCAAATAGACTTTCAAATGGAAGGAACATAGATTCTCTTAAGGACAGAAACAGAATAAATCTATGGGATATTGTAAATCTACACAGCACTTACCATGGATTCACAATTGCTGGTTCATATGTATTCCCCTAATTTGTATCATAGCATCTTTGCAACTAAATTCTTGATTTTGTATCTGTTTTTCTTTCACATTTGGTTGCATAGTACAGGGATAAGTAACCATGTAACTGATGCTAAAGAAAAAAAATCAGAAGGCTGGAGAGCTAGCTCAGCACTTAAGACCACTAGCTGTTCTTCCAAAGGACCGGGGTTCAATTCCCAGCACCCACATGACATTGCACAACTGTCTGTAACTCTAGTTTCCAAGGGATGTGACACACTCACATAGAGTATATACAGGCAAAACACCAGTGTATATCAAATCAATAAATTAACCCTCCAATCCAGTTGCAATGTGTGATTGCCCACTGATTGGCTGAGAGATCTGAGAGAATGATATGTATGTTAACTCATTCTCTTGAAATCACTTTTGATAACTAGGTTAATCTTTTACTGCAGCCAAGGACTTTGTCTTGTTATGAATGCAAAGCAATTTCTCTCTTCAACTACAAACTACAATTTCTCTCCTAAACTACTATAATACATTTTAAGACTAAGATATGAACCATTCAAGAAACATATGTTTGCTAATGAGGTTCTAAAGAAATTACATCAGTGAACTGATGGAAGTCACTTAAGCAAATAGATTCATAAGAGACTACTGAAGCAATGCTACAGTGTTAAATCACAATTGCATCTTCAGAAGGCATCAAAAGTTGTTTTTCCCTTGGATTAATTTATTCAAAGTTAAAGGATAATGGTTCAGGGATTGAAATGCTCTTGTTTCTAGTCTATGAATAAATAGGAATTTGAGTAGCTTAACCTTCTGAATTTTTCATTTGATTAACTTGATCAATTTAATTTCTGCTTTAAATAAGCCTGTTCTAACATACTATCCTCTTTCCCTGCAGGCAAAGTTATTGTCAATAACCCTCATGATTCATTATCCTGGTCCTAATAGATTTGTTAAAAATGAAATAGCATCAGATAAAGAGGAATCATTTACAAAATCAGATTGGAAATCTGTAGCCTCTGTAGCAAGGCTCTCCTTTTTTCTAGAAAGTAAACCACACAATATGGTTTATTACAAAGTTTACCAGAATGACAGGTTACCACCTGTGAGGACACACACAGATGCTGGGAATTCAGGAAGCATCTCTAAATCTTTCATCCTAAACTTTTCTAATTTACAAACAGCATTTTGAATGTGTTTGGTCCATGATATTGTTCTTTTTAGCCAAGTGTTTGTTTTTACCATGTTGCACCAAATTTAGTGCCACAACAACAAATACCATTTCTTAATGTGAATGATTTAGAAGAGCTTGTCCAAGCAACAAGTGAGAACACAGTGCTATGCTTCCTGCTGATTCTGGGAAATATGACTTAGGTCAATGCCTCATTTCTTTAGGGAATTTGGCATTTCTGTAAGACCCTGTGTGAATAGCTGATTTAATGTAACCTCTAAAAGTTACACCTCATCAGCTAGTTGCATTTCATAGCCATTCAAATTAAAAAGAAAAGATCTACCTAAGCACACAGAACTCCCAATTAACTGGTAGCCAGGCAATAAGAATGATGTAACCACTCAAATCAAGTTCAGGGGTCAGAAAATAAGTCAGGTGGTATTTGTGTTGAGCCATGTACAGGTTGTCTTCGGGAAGGTTCACTCATCATAAGAATCAATTTACAAACTGATTATGATTAATCATATGTAGGAACTAATGGGTTATTTATTATTCAAAAAGTATATAAGTGTGTGTATTTAGGTGTGTGTGTGTGTGTGTGTGTAAGGAAGTCTTATTATGATAATCTGGAATAAAACAAGGAACTAATTTGTGATAAAAGATACAAATCTGGATTTGATATCTTACAAAGGTGAATTTATGCAAATAGAGAGCTACATTAACATATAGTATATCAGCTGAGATATAATTAGTGATTAAGTTATTATTTTTATGCTAGCAAATATTTTAAGCAGCAAGAATAAAAGGTAGTTGCTTTAATTGTGGTTTTCAGGTCTGGATAGAGGAGCATAAAAATGAGAGATGATAGTTAAGAGTATCTTTTTGGAGTCCTAATATACAGCATAGTAAATATTGCTAATAATATGGTGGTGTATAATTGAAATATGCTGAAAGTAGATTCAAATGCTCTTAAACCCTTCCCAAATATAACAAGATGAATCTATTGATATGTTAGTTGTGACAATCAGTTCATAATGTATATTGTATATCAAAGAATCACATTATATACCGTAAATATATACAATTTTTATTTGCCAGTTTCACTTCAATAAAGCTGGAGAAATACTTTGAGAACACTTGAATGAATATTCAAAGAAATGAATCAAGCCTTTTCCATCTGTAGGCTAGGTTAGTCACTCTGTAAATTTAATGAAATCATATTTGCCTGAAAGTGAGCGTTGGTTTAACTGAGATCATTACTACAAAAAGATTGTGATGCTATAAATAAATTACTATAAATATTTGTGAATTGCTTTATGAACATACTTTTAAAATAACATCTACTAGGAAAAAAATATAAGTGTAGCTTTAGCACAGTAATTTTCCCAGTGTGGTTCTCAACCTAGCAGTAGCAGCTAAGAAATATTTAGAAATGACAATTCTTTAATCCCACCTCATACTTCCTCAACACAAAACAGAAAAGGTGTTCAGCTCACTGGTCTATACTTTAACAAGGAACATCATCCAAATTCTCAACAGAGGCATATTTATTCCAGGCTATTTCCCTATAAAAATTAAATTAACCTGGAGTTCAATGGAAAATTGAGTTAGCTATAATATTCCAGTCTATAATAATGCCTATTGATTCAAATGAATTAGTTATTTTCCTCACTACAATATTTAGAAACTTTATTTCTATTAATGTTTAAGGAATAAGTTGTTATTTGTTTAATTACAATGGTAGCAAAATGTTTTAAATAATAAGATATAAGTAGATGTTTTAATACTTCTACCTGGCTAAGGCATAACCAGAGTATCTTGGTATTTACACATCTATCAGATTTTATATCAATGAAAGAATAGAAGATAATGTGAAGATTTTGCAATATCAAATTATTTTTTTTGCATATTCAAATTCATTTTATTTTCAAATACTAGCAGCATGTGGGAAAATAACATCCTTCAGTACACTATGGAGCTCATATTTTATTTAGGAACATTACAGTCATTAATCAAACCAGGTTGAAAGACATTTCTTAATATGAATAACTATTTATTATTATTATTATTATTATTATTATTATTATTATTATTATTATTATGTGTTTTAATTTTATACATCAGCCATGGGTTCCCCTGTCCTCCCCCCTCCCGCCCCCAGCCCCTCCTTCCCCCCAGTCCCTCCCCTCCATTCCCATGTCCTCCAGGCCCAAGACTCCCCTGGGGATTCATTTAAACCTGATGGATTCAGTACAGGCAGGTCCTGTCCCCTCCTTCCAGGCTGAGCATGTGTCCCTGTGTAAGCCCAAGTTTCCAAACAGCCAGCTCTAGTGATCAGATGACTAAATACCCTAACAGTCATCTTGGAACTCTCATCCAATAACTGATGGAAGTGGGTGCAGAGATCCTCAGCCAGGCCCCACCCGGGTGGAGCTCCAGGTGTCCAACTGTCGAGAAAGAGGACGGACTGCAAGAGCGTGAATTGTTGAATCCAAGAATGCAAAAAGCACAGGGACAAATAGCCAATCGAAAGAAAGCACATGAATTATGAACCAAAGGCTGTGGAGCTCCCAGCTAGATCAGGCCCTCTGGATAAGTGAGACAACTGAATAGCTTGATCTGTTTGGGAGGCACCCAGGCTGTGGGACCAGGACCTGTCCTTAGTGGATGAGCTGGCTGTTTGCAATATCAAATTAACTATCCAGGAATATAAGGCTTTATGCAAATTGAGACTGAAACAGGCAGCCAATGTTTTTATGTCTGCAGTGGAGTTGAAGTAAAGAACTATATAGGGGAATAATATTCTCACTTCTTTTGGAGGCATTGATTCTGTACAGCTGAAAACCACTATGTAGACCTCTTGGCACATTTTTTTCTCCTATCTTTCTCTTCTAATTACCCTTGGCCAAATGATTGACCACTGGGCCATGAAAACAATCCCACCCACTCTGAGAGTGAAGGATTTCCAAGGCATAGATAACAGGGCCCTGACTTTTACAGTGCTGGAGCAGAAAATTGCATAAGGTGGAAAGTGCAGAATGAAACAGTATCTTTTAGAGTCTGGCAGCCAGTAAAAAGCAGAAATGAGGCAATCAGGGGAAAGCTAGTCAGATTCCAGAGCTAAGAGAGTAAAGATGTAGCAAGCAGTAACATGGTAGTCAGAGTGGGTAAGGTCAAGAGCCAAGTGAAATGAAAAACAGGAGGGACAAAGATCATTTAGAGATAGGCAAAACTGCCCTTCCTTGAAATCCTATTGCAAGTTCTGATCTCAAGGTTTTAAGTTAAGGTCAGTTCATCAGGCAATGAACAGATGCTTTCATGTCCTTACTACTTAAGCTTCACTATACTCTCAAGGATGCAAGGCCTAGAGCCTTTATATGCTCTTTAGAAAACTGATGTTTGTCTTACAGTAGTTCATTTTGTTCCAGTTGCTTTCCCTCCTCCTTTTTCTCAGGAAGACAACACAAAATGCAAGTTCATTACTCAAAACATGTCTTGCTGTGTACCAGGGTATGAGTTGCAAATGTGAGGAATCTCAACAGATTCTGCCTATCCTCTCACTGAACATCTGAGACTATTGACAGGAAGCCATCCTCCCTGAGCTTTTCCAAGACTAAGTCACAACAGTCAAGTCAAAGCAATAGATCCAATAGTTAATGGTCAATCTTAATTAGCCATCTTAATCACTAAAACAATGGACATTTAGTCATTCCATCTACTAAAGGCATGGAATGGAATCATCTATTCTGGGTGCAAAAGATAGGTTATGTAATTCCCCAAGACCTTTAAAGAATTTTAAAACTCCATAAAGTAAAATTTAATGTCTTAATCAGGTTTAATTACACAATTTTTGTTAAATATTTTGAAATACAGATGAGAAAGAAGGTTACAACATTCACTACTGACCTAAATCAAGATTAATTTAGCCAGGTGAATTTAGCCAGAAGAAGACTCTTATATGGCCAAATCCCATTAAAACAAACAAACAAACAACAAGGATTCTGAGATAATGAGTTCACACAAACATCTGGTAACAAAATCAAACCTAACCCAAAGGTTCATTCTAGCTAGTCCTCATTTCATTTTAGCAAACCAAAGCCATTAGAGTTCAAAATAAAACTATGTGGCAATTATCTGATAAATTTGATTGATGTATATAGACAAACAGGAATAAATATGGCCAGAAAATCCAATTTAGATCCTCAATTACCTAGATGGACTATCTACACTGACCAAATAAACTGGATAATGGCCAAAAATGCACTCTCTACATTATGTTGTGCACCCATACCCTGTGAAACACTTCATTGAGCTTTTGTGATTAGTAGGAATACCAACACTACCATGATGCCTGCAAAGTATGAGTGAAAAAATCTAAATAAAGCATCTCTTATTTGGGAAACAGATTTGCAAGTTATCTCTGATTTCTCTGATTTATTGGAAAGGGAGACTATGCTATATGAATATATACATGCCACATAAATTCTGTGAATCTAACACTCAGCTGTTCCTCTCTGATCATTCTTGACTTTATTCAAGAAAGAACATAAGTCTTAGTCATTTAAATTGAGACAAGCATCATAATTTGAATAGTTGCTCACAGGTTGAAAACATTTGAAGAAAGAAATTTGAAAAAAAAATCCTCCAAAAATTTTCCCCTAAGAATTAATGTTCCAAAGGAAAATTTTAGCCACTGAAATTGAGATTGGATTGTCTACACAAAGTTACAACAACCAAATATAATGTAAAAATCAGTTGCTTGGGATTTAAATAAATAGTAAGCACAGCGATTTCCTTCCAACATTAGCAACGCCAGCAGCATCAATATGAGAAACACTTGAAAAGGAAATTCTAAAGAAAATTTAATTAAAAAAAAAAAAAAAGGCGTAAGATGGTTAGGTAAAGTAGAACCCCTGCTGATCTGGGAATCACAAAACCAGATTTTAATTCACATTTTTTTACATGAAACTACTGAGCTACACTAGAAAATTCATCGTTTCACTAGACATTATTTCTCTTATCTCTAAACTGAGAAGATTGAATCAGATCAATTTCCAGGTGACTATTGGACGAGGAAAAGCAAGCAAAGGCTCGTGACCAAACAGAGGCCACTAGCTATGATAAACCGAGTTTGATTTGAAAGCAGTCAGACATGCATTCATTTCCATATGTCTGTGGCTGCTTTGCTCTTCTAAGAGCAGAACTGAATAACAGTTACATATATTCTATGATCCACAAAGCCAGACTGACTGTCTGCCTCTCACTATAAGTCATCCATGCTATTTCTAACACACCAGGGCACCTTGGTGTCAGTGCTAACTCAAAGCCCATGCTTACGGCATTTAAGATGAATTGTAGGTCTGCTTGTCTTTCATATATCTAATGTGTAAGGCCATAATGAGTAATGTATTTTGTTGTTTTCAAGTCATTGTGGCAATCATGGCTATCCTAATCCTTCAGTGTAAACTAAACATGTAACTGATGGCAATTAATAAGTACATTGTTTGGAGATGGAATTTTGGAAGGTTTGGTAAAAGTGATGAAAAATCTACTTAAAAGTTGGTCAGTAGCTCAGTTGCATCAAGAACAAGCCATTATTAATGAGAGTGTGTTGAAGTATTGATAACAGAAGAGGGAGCAAGGACAAAAAGAAATTTTAAATTCCATAATGTGGAAAGAGAAAAACCCCATATAAGAGAGGTATGATATGATTCTTGTAACTTTAATCTTCTTGAGAAGCACAATCTATGTAGAATACTAAAGTCAAAATGTGTAGGCTTCAATGGACCCAGACTCTGAAATTACAAATACATTTTAAAAGTCAAGTGGGAAGGAAACACTTCTATGCATGCGTTTTATCATAAAATCTGAATTCTCCAATCTTGGTCTCAACAATTCACGCTCTTACAGTCCCTCCTCTTTCTCAACAATTGGAACCTTGGGCTTACACAGGGACACTTTGCTCAACCTGGAAGGAGGGGACTGGACCTGCCTGTACTGAATCCACCAGGTTTAAATGAATCCCCAGGGGAGTCTTGGCCCTTGAGGAGATGGGAATGGAGGGAAGGGGCTGGGGGTAATGTGGGGGTGAGGGCGGGAGGGGGGAGGACAGGGGAACCCATTGGTGATGTGTAAAATTAAAACACAAATATAATAAATAACAAAAATAATCTGAATTCTCAGACCTTCTCCCTTATTGGAAAGGTCTCTCATGACCACAGGGAGGGTCTAAGGACAATCTTACATGAATGCTACATTTTTCTGTCAACCAAAGACTTGCCTTATTCATCATGCATGGGCCATTTCAGAACTCACTTCCTCAATAATAATTCTGTTCTGTATTTGCCACTAAAGAGCCTGAGACATAACATAGAAACTAGTTTCCCTGGAAAGCTAAAAAATCCGGCAAGGATAACCAAGAATCATTTAATTTTCATTAAATTTATCACTTTTATATTAAGATGTGTATTTGATATCTATACATGTGATTGAGTGCAGTATGTACAGAACTCCATGGAAATCAGAAGAGGCTATGAGATACCCTGGAACTAGACTACTGACAATTGTGAGCTAAAGTGGATGCTGGGAACTGAACCTGAATCCTTCACAAGAGCTGTAAGTGCTTTTGACTTCTGAGCCATATCTCCAGTTACGAAATACTTTCAGGTTTTAAGGTGTTATACAGGTGTAACATGAAACTTCCTTGCTGGTGCTTCCAGATTGAACCTGGTATAGCATAATCCAATCCAGGTGAATATGTGGATCATCACTCCTAATTTAGCACTTGTTTTCTGATATTTTCTTATGCTACAACATAGCAAGTAATATGGGCCCTCTGAACACAAGTCTAGTCAACTACATCGTGCCAAAAGCTCTTTAAAATTGTACTTAGAGTAGTATATAGCATGTAAGCCTATTGAAATATCTGTTGCTATTCTCAGAGTAATCATTCAGATATAATACCAAATATATAAGCTCATAGTTTAACTACACAAAGATCATTAATTGTGTTTTTCAGAGAAGAAAACTATAACCTGAACAAGTTAATGGCTATATTAATTTTCACATGATGCCTAAATTGTATGACAGATACTGAATTCAGGCCTTTTTCATTCTAAACTATAGGCTCTTTGCAGAAATCCATGTTGTCTTTCTTTGATTGCTTCATTGGCACTATAAGATACACATGCGTTTCTAGTCTATAGTGTTGGTGACTTGGATATTTAGGTCTAGAACACATTAACTTTACCATTTAAGAACCATTTGCCCTCATTGAGTATAAAAGCTTATGCCTCAAGAGGATTCTCAGTCATTTATCCTATCATTTTACATCTAGCATAGACTTTGGTCAGTGGACTCCAGCAATATGGTTTGAAGTCTATCCTCTCCATCCCAGTCAATGTGACCAGTCCCTGGTGCTTATCATTACACCTATATACACAAAATAAAACATGAAGTAAATATCAACATCTCTCAGACCATTGGCATAAACTAGTCATAACTAACCATGTTTAAAATCACTTTAGCATGAATGAGATATTCTCTAGGCTTCCCCTTCCAGGGAAACTCAATATACACATGAGTTGTTCCAATTTTATCTAAGACTCAAATGTGAAATGCTCATTATATATGGCAGATGTTGTTGGGTTATATGGCTAGTACTCTCATTGTCTTGTCCCTGTCTCCTCAGCTTTGCTTATCATTTGTCCAACAGGACTTCCTTTAGTGTGGGCTTGAGGTTCACAGAGACAGGTCTGGAGCTGAATCAACTGCAGATGCTGAAATCAAAGATAAGAAGAAACATCATCTATGACTTTTTTAACCTAGATGCTGAAATCAAAGATAAGAAGAAACATCATCTATGACTTTTTTAACCTATGTGATGTGAGTTACTTCCTCATGTTGGGTCACAGCAGGAACTGGTTTCAAAACCAGAGTCCCCTGGGACCTCAGGGAGAAAAAGACTGCTGAGTGAGGGCCTTTTGAAAAACTTGACTTTATTTAAATGCTGTTGCTTTTTAGAATCTGTGTTTTTCTGGTGAAACTGTTGTGGGATATGAAAATAAAATAAAAAAAAAATCTTTCTTGTAAAATATGCACATTTCCTCTAAGAACTGTATTTCAGAATTTTGTACAGGAAGTTCCTTTATAACTCAGTGTAATTTGTTCCAGCTCAACATAAATGTTTCTAAGATCCCAAAGGAAGTATGCAGAAAAGATATTGGAAATTAGAGAAGAAATATAAAGGAAGAAAATAGGAGAGTTCTGCCTTTCAGTGTGTTAATTCTCTTGTGTTATTCATCAGCTTCTATCCAAATACATTTGCCATAATATTTCACTTATAGACTGTCTGAGAATATATTTTATCTCAATATATTCATATTTCATCTTGTATAATTTCTGGTATTGTAAAACAAAACCTACAAATTTGAAGAGATTCTCAATGCTTTTGAGATTCCATGGTCTAGGAAACCCACAGGGAGTAGATTCTTTCCAACTGCTACACTCCCACGTGTATCTTTAGTAAACTTTAGTAGCAGTAGGTCACTGAAGTATGTCAATTTCCTATAGTACCTACAACAAGTCTATTTAATAAAATTACTATATAATTCAATCAGTTAGATAGCTAATAAGCAAATGAAAACATAAGAACTAGATTAGATATTAACAACTGGTTTCTGATGATCTAACTCAAACACTGAAGACAGAATCAAGCTTATCTTGGAGCTAATGAAGGTTAACTTTGAGTGAAGGCACAGCAAAACTCATTCTAAAACCATGCAGGAGAACTCCACTAATATGTTAAATGTTTCAAAAATAACTTCTATATTCTTTTTCTGAGAAGCACGTCCCAGAATTATAAAAGCCACATGATCCCCAAAATAGACAGCGTTCCTAGTTAAAGATAAAAGAGCATGATATACAATGCATAAAGTAAGAAATTAGTATTAGCCATGCACAGAAAGTCGATGTCTTCCATTGGGGTTGACTCTTTTATTAATAAAAATGTCACACAATCTAAAGTAGATTGTAATTTATTGTCACATTTTCATTCATTACTTTTTCAGTGATAGCTTATGCAGAAAGAATTGCCTCATTAATAACTTTGACCAATTGCCTTGCAAGATGTTGATTATTTTTACCTTTTGCATTTTACAAAGCTTAGAACCTGAGAAAGGGCCTTTCTTGTAAAAGTGTGTTAGGTTTGTTTTAATAAGTCAACTGTGAGACTTAAAAAAAAACACAATAATTTGTCTTTGGACACAGACACACCCTGCATGGTTCCCCAGTCTCACACACACACACACACACACACACACACACACACACACACACACACAAACACGCACGTGCACACACATTTAAGGAATGTTTAAGAAAATAAGAAAAGAATTTTGAGTAAAACAACCAATTTTATTTGATTCACCTTGAATATATACTTTGGTAGATGATAATGTATCTAAAGGGACAGATAATTTACAAAGGAGTTATATTGTGGATTCATTTTCATTGAATTCTAGGATGTCTTTAATTTCTTTCTTTATTTTCTCCTTGACTCAGAGGTAGTTCAGTTGAGAGTTATTCAGTTTCCATGAATTCCAAAAAATCTGTAGTTTTTGTTGATGTTGAACTCTAACTTTAGCCCATGATGGCCCAATAAGATACAAAGGGTTATTCCATATTTTTTATATCTATCAATATTTGCTTTTTGACCAAGTATGTGGTCAATTTTAGTGAAGATTACATGAAGTGCTGAGAAGAAGGTATATTCTTTTGTGTTTGGGTGAAATGTTCTGTAGATGTCTGTTAAGTCTACTTGGCATAAAAACAGACCTGTAGATCAATGGAATTGAATCAAAGATTCTGAAATTAATTCACACACTATGAACATCTAATTTTTGACAAAGAAGTCAAAAATATACAACGGAAAAAAAGAAAGTATCTTCAACAAATGGTGCTGGCATAACTGGATGGTGGCATGTAGAAGAATGCAAATAGATCCATATCTATCACCAAGAACAAAACTCATGTACAAGTGGAACAAAGACCTCAACATAAATCCCAGTTTTGCTGAATCTGATAGGAGAGAAAGTGGGAAGTTGCTATGGGATATTTTGTATGTCAAATGTGTTGCTCTGATTGGTTAAAATAAATAAAGTGCTGATTGGCCAATAGCCAGGCAGGCAGGATAGGGCAGGCAGGACAAGGAGGAGGAGAATTCTGGGAAGTGAAGGCTGGGGCAGGGAGACACTGCCAGCCACTGCCATGACAAGAAAGATGTAAGGTACTGGTAAGCTATGAGACACGTAGCAACTTACAGATTAATAGAAATGGGTTAATTTAAGATAAAAGAAACAGATAACAGGAAGCCTGCCATGCCCATATAGTTTGTAAACTATATAAGTCTCTATGTGCTTACTTGGTTGGGTCTGAGTGACTATGGGCCTGGCGGGTGAGAGAGATTTGTCCTGTCTGTGGGCAAGGCAGGAAAACAATAGCTACAGGAAGTAGTCTTGAATGCCTTGGCACAGGAGACCACTTCCTAAATATAACACTATGAGCACAGAAATGGAGAGAAACAATTAATAAATGGGGCCTCCTAAAACTGAGAAGCTTTTGTAGGGCAAAAGACATGATCAATAAGAGAAAAAGATAGTGTATGGGATGAGAAAAGATCCTCACCAACTCTACATATGACAGAAGGCTGAGCTCCAAAATGTATAAAGAATTCAAGAAACTAAACATCAAAATACCATATAATCCAATTTAAAAAAATGGGCTATAGATTTAAACAGAGAATTCTCAACATAAGAATCTCAAATGGCCAAAAGACAGAGAATTGCTCAAAATACTTCGCCATCATAAAAATGCAAATCAAAACAACTCTGAGATACTATCTTATACCTGTCAGAATGGCTAAGATCAAAACACTGATGACAGCCAATATTAGAGAGGATGTGGAGTAAGGGGGTACTTCCACTGCTGGTAGGAGAACAAACTTGTATGGCCACTGTGGAAACCAGCATGGCAGTTACTCAGAAAAATGGGAATCAATCTACATCATGATCCAGTAATATCACTCTTGAGCATATATCCAAAGGATGTACATTCATACCACAAGGGCATTTGCTCAACTGTCTTCATAGCAGCATTATTCATAATAGCCCCAAACTGGAAACAACCTAGATGCCCCTTAACCAAAGAATGGATAAAGAAAATGTGGTACATTTACACAATGGAGTATTACTCAGCTCTAAAAAACAATGACATCATGAAATTTGAAGGCAAAGGAACAGAAGTAGAAAAAAAAATCCTTAGTGAGGAAACCAAGACCCAGAAAAACAAACATGGTATGTTGTGGTGTTACTATATTTGTGCTGAAATGTGATATTTTATTTGTATGTTAATAAATAAAAGTTTGCCTAGAGATCAGTGAGCCATAAACAGAAGTCAGGCAGTAGTATCCCACGCCCTTAATCCAATCACTTGGCAGGAAGAGTCTCTGTGTGGTCAAGGACACAGCCAAGCATGGTGACAGGACCACCCATACAGACCAGGAGGTCTGTATAGACAGGCAGTGACAAGGAAGTCATGTGTCTGGGTTTAGAGCCAATGAGAGGGCAGAACAGGAAGACAACAAAAGCACAGGTCAGACAGGAAGAAACTCTGTCTGTGGAAGCTACTGTGTGGTGGTAAGCTAAAGCTAGTCATGTCTATCCTTTCTGATATCTTCAGCTATTACCTCTGTATTTGACTCTGTGTTTCTTATTTAGTAAGACTGTTTAGAAATTCTAACAGTCTACAGTGTGTACTCTCCCATAAGAGGATATTAGACATAAAACAAAGAACAACCAGGCTATAACCCACAACCCCAGAGAAGCTAGGCAACAAGGAGGACACAAGAGATACTTGCATGGATTTCTCACTAGGAAAGGGAAATAGATATGATCTCCTGAGTATATTGGGAACATGGGAGGGAGGGAGAAGATGTAAGGAGAGGTGTCAAGAGAACATGAGGGAACTGGATCTTTGAGTTGGGGAGGGACAAAGAAGGAGAGCGAGGCATGAGATATCTTGATAGAGGGAGCCATTAGGGAGAAAACTGGTGCTAGGGAAATTCCCAGGAACCCACAAGGATGACTCCAAGTGATAGTGGAGAGGGTCCCTGAACTGGTCTTCCCCTGTAATCAAATTGATGACTATTCAAATTGTCATCATAGAACCTTCATCCAGTAACTGATGAAAGCAGATGGGAAGATCCACAGCTAAGCACAGGGTGGAGCTCCAGGAGTCCAGAGGAAGAGAAAAAGGAGGGATTATATGAGCAAAGGGGTCAAGATCATGATGGGAAAACCCTCAGAGATAGCTAACTTGAACTAGTTGGAGCTCACTGACTCTGGAATGACAGCTGGGGAACCTGCATGGGACAGAGGTAGGCCCTCTGGATGTTTTAAGGATGAGTCTCACTTCTGAAGGTGAGTACATAAAAAATACCCTGCTAGAGTCATCAGTAAAGAGCACCTGTTTTTGCTACATTGAAAGGGCTTCCTTTCAAAAGTCTTTTATTCTCTAGTATTCAATTTGATTAGCTTTGTCCTTCACATATGCCTAGCTTCTCACGGTAATATGTGGTAAAGAAAATAGTTTGCCTTAACTCAATGTAAGTTTTAGTTACTAACATCAGAGTAAAAGTGAAAGCTAAATTCTCCTGTAAGAGAAAAATTAACGTTCTAATTTTTAAAAGTGAGATCTCCAATTCAGTTACTGATTTGGGAATTATAAAAATTCAAAGAATGCAACTAAACATAATATGTGTTGCTCCTAAAACCCAGAGCAGATAGTTAAATGCACACAGTAAAAGTTGAAGGTCACTCAGTGGGTCTGAACTGAAAACATTCCCAAGAGAGCCCATTTATTTTCTGACAAACTCAGGAGTTCAGAATTCAATCAAGAAAAGTTTTCTCTGGAATCTAATACTGGTACTCTCTATCCATCTACAAGCCACGTAAATTGTCACCTGTTTGGTTCCAAAAGATTATAAACCAGCTGAACATTAGCTCATTAAGCTAGACATCAAGGAAATTATACTTACAAAATTTCAAGTCAAAAGTATTTCAAATGCTCCATCACAAATAATTTAAACCCTACATATTCATAGTCTAAGGCAAAGAATTTTAGTGTCCTTATCCCCAATGACATAACTCTATAGGTAACAGCACACTTATTAAAAAGGCGAGAAAAAAATCTTCTCTTATATCTAATGTCAACTTCTTTCCTTTTAATATAAAGCTTCTGATGATTCAATAATAAGGTATAGCCTCAAAAATATTCCTTCTCCTGTTGTTGTTGTTAACGGAAACTTCTTAGTCTTTTTTATTTCCCTGGTACCTACAAGATAAACAATTTTCTTAACTGAGTCCTTAAATGTAGTTGTAAAATTTTTTCTGAGCATGTCTTAGCAGAAGGCAGTTGTTTGTTGACTGTCAATCACAACATTTCTAGATGCTGTAGCCTTTCTTCTTTTTTTTTTTTTTTTCTTTTTGGTGTTTTGAGACAGGGTTTCTATGTGTAGCTTTGTGCCTTTCCTGGATCTTGCTCTGTAGACCAGGCGGGCCTCATACTCACAAAGATCCACCTGGTTCTGCGTCCCAAGTGCTGGAAGTAAAGGCATGCCCCACCACCGCCTGGCAACTGTAGCCTTTCAAAGTTCATAACTTCCCCATATCCCTGTAGTCCATGCTATATCTACTGAAACATCCAGATAATAGCCAGGATTTCTTTATTATTCCCTTTATCTGTTGTAGACATTCATTCTATGTTTTCAAACTTGACCCATAGCTACAGAATGAAAGGCAGGCACACCATCTTAGTTAACTCTGTGCTGCTATAACAGAAGACGCAAGACTGGGTCAATTTGAGAAGAGCTTTATTTCTTAAAGTTCTAGGTTCTGAAAATCCAAGGATGGGGGGCTTGAATTGATACAGGAATTTTTGTCATTATCATTTTTGGGGGTGTAGGGGACAGAAGCACAAGAAAACACAAAAATAACTAACTTTTTATTATTATTTTTAATCATGAATCTATTCCTGAGATAGCAGGGCCATTCTTGCCAGTAACAATGGTAACTTATTTATGAGGACAGAGCCTTCATGATCTAATCACCTTTCAAATGACCTAACTCCCATCATCATCACATTAAAAATTAAGTTTACTGCAGATGAGGTGTGAGGACAATTCAAATCATAGCATATACCCAATCATAAACACACACACACACACACACACACACAAATAGTGGTATCAATAAGAGCTTTAAAATTGTTGATAAGCACAGCACAAAAGAAGGAAAAAATACCTAAAGAACAAGATAGGAAGAAGATGGAGAGCTAGTCATAGATGGGATGATAGAATGGACTCAGACATCATAGAGCCCTGGATTCACCCAGCCTTTGATTTCTGATTCAATCAGTCCCATCTTCCTCTTACTCAAGGGCCTACTATGTGACATTATTCAACAAGTGACCGCACACTTGCTCCACCAGAGGTCATTCCAGTAACCTGTGCCTTTCACACCTGGGACACATAATACAAAAAAGGAAATGGGGTGAGTAGGTGAGTATTATTTCTAGGGCATTGCTCCTCAAATTTAACTCTTCTGTCTTCTTTGACATCCGATCCCCCCTGTATCCAGATTTTCATGTTCAGCCTGGACCCAGTGGAGTGTCTAGAAAGAATTTATTTCTTTTACAGCCCCTGAACAAAACCAGTGTTCATTTTCCAGGCAGGAATCACAAGAGAAATATGAAAGCTAACTGCACATAGTATAAATAAACATGGTATGGGAACACAGGAGCAGAACACAGTGGCCTGACACACATGAGAGAGAGAGACAATCCAGCATAACAAATAGTAAGTTGTGCTTTGCCGGTGGCATTTTCTAGCTCCATCAATAATTATATAATACAACAGTCACTGATTTCTCAGCCCTGGATCAATAATGGGTTTCATATCCCCTCCAGAGCTGGTTGTTGACCAAGGTGCTTGCTCAGACTCCCCACCCCATCCATGGCAAAAAATCGATTCTTGCATAACTGCTTGTGTGCTTGGGATGTCAGCATCAGAGCAATGGAGAACTGTGGAGCTTAATAACACTGTAGGACTCACAAAGATTTTATATCTTCTTCTTGCCACACATCTCAACTAGTAGCTTCAAAGGAAGGTCCCCAACCCAAAATATACAATGGAACTGGATTTTCTAAATAAATAGTATAAACAACAACAACAATGTAAAACATCAAGGACCAGAAAAAAGTAGGGCAGGGTACCATACTTTCCTATTTATTATAATTGACAAGCCCATATTCAAACAGATGAGCTGTTCATACGTTATTGTACACTGTTAGCACAATAAGATTAGAATGTCTCAACACTATCTGGGATGAACCTGATTTATGGTCCCCAAATGTTCAATCATTTCTTATGGGACATTCAAGGACAACTAGATCACACTTTAAAACATATCATTCAAAATGTAGATTCAAAATGTGTTTTTTAAACACAGGAGTATATTTTTAGTTGAATATTCTCTGGAATACAATGCCATTTTTATGTACTCAACACAAAAAGAGAAGGGGATGCTTAGCAATCATCCTAATCTGATAAAAGCAGATGGCCAAACTTGATAATATAGATACCAAAGTAGATTTTAAAAATTGAGTTATCCTGTTTGGTTGTCTGCCTTGATTTGGTTAACTAGACAAGGCTCTGAATCTTCACTACTAGTGAAGCTCTTCAGTGTAGGTTATGAATTAGAACGACACTGCGAATTGTCTTGTTTTATTTTAAAATTTGTTTCTTTTTTCCATTTATAGTTTCACCCTAACTGTTCTATGTAAATGGCAAAAAAAAACCTATCATAGGCAATGAAAGTCTTCATTTTACAACAGCAAAAACAACAGATTGACAAAACATGAATAGAATAAGAAAAATGTCCTAAGTCAGAAAAAACACCCCAGTCTCATGGGTTCAGGAAAGGCACATAACCAACTGTACAGAACTGTTTCTAAACTGAAAAAGAAATACCTCTTTGGAATTTAGAATTCATGGCCTTGAATTATCTTTTGCTCAAAATAAGATATGGTCCCTTCTTTCCAAAATTCTTACGTTAAAATTCCTAACTGCTGATATGGTGGTATAGGAGACATGGCCTTTGAGAGATGATTAATTAAATTAGGAGAGTAGAGGCCTAAGTGTCTTGAGACTTAAGAAATAAACAAATAATTTAACTCTCCTCCCACCCTTTAAGATGGATCTCAAAACACAGCCCAGTCTTTTCTTAATCTCATAATCTTCCTGCTTCTGCCTCCAGAGCACTGGGATACAGGCAGGCATGTGCTCACCTAACTGGCTTCGAAATATTTTCTTAAGCATAGTTGATAAGCAAAATTAAAACAAAATAAAATAAAACTTTGGGCTTTGGGGTAGAAGAGATGGCCAAGTGATTAAGAGCACTGCCTGCTTTTTTGAAAGGACCTGGGTTAGATTCCCAGCATCAATAGAACAGCTTGCAACCATCTATGACTACATTTGCAAGGGATCTGATGACTTTGACATGCCTCTGTGAGCACTAAACACACGTGATGCATAGATATGTACCATAAGCATAAAAATAAAATAGAAATCTTCAAAGACAACACTTACTTATTTAAAGAAAGAAACTACTGCTCCCTAGGGAATGTCTTCATATCATTGAAAATGTAAAAAGGCAGCATATTAAAAGCTAAATAGGGGGAACCAAATACTACTAACTGCTAAAAGAACATAGAAATAAAGTGACTCAATGACATTTTGCCATAGCCATCGATCAGTGTCTTGCTTAGCCATCATCCGAGAGGCTTCCTCCTGCAGCAGATGGGAACAAATATAGAGACCTAAAATTGGACAATGTGTGGAGAGTGAGAGACCTTGCAACACTCAGTCCTAAATGGGATGTCCCCATCATATTCCTCCATGCAGGACTCTGGAATTTCTGTAGAAGAAGATGTGGAAAGATTGTAAGAGCCAGAGAGGATGGAAGACACAAAGGAAATAAAAACCTTCTGGACACAGCAGGACTAACACATATGAACTCACAAAAACTGAAGCAGCATGGACACAGCCTGCACAAGTCTGAGCCAGATGGACTCCTGTAGCTGAGAGGAGTGGATACAAGCTCCAATCCTTAACCCAGAAGCCATTTCCAATTGATAACCACTTGCAAAAGAAAATTAATTTTTTTTCAATGGAGTCTCACTGAGTATACAGCTACACATAAGGCCAGGCCCCTTGCCTAGCAGTAGATGTTGAATATAAAACAAACTCAATGCTAATTTTGGGAATTTTTTTTCTCACAATGCTTTGTCTTGCTTTTATTTTAATATTTCTTATGGAACTTTTGCTTACAAATAGTGGTTTCTAGTTTTATTTTTATGGGTTTTCAGTGTTTGAAAATGTGTGTGTTTTAGTGTATTGTATGTGTTTCTTATAATTTTCCTTTGACTTTTTTTCCTGTTTGTATGTTTAATTCTATTGTGGTTTGTTCATTTTATTTTATTATCATTATTATTATTTTTTTATTATTAATTTTATATGCCTTTTGTATTCTAATGATAAAGATAAATAAATTATATGGATTTGAGTGGGTAGGGAAGTGAGTAGGATCTGGGAGGAGGCAAAACAGTAATCAGAATATGTTGTAAGGAAAAATACCTATTCTCAATTTTAAAAAATCTATACTACAACAACAAAAATTAAACAGAAGACAGAGTTATTTATCTTATTAGCCTCTGAAGCAACTGATGAGATTTGTATTGTCACAGTTTTTCTTGGATAAAGATCCAAGTCTTTGACCACATATACAAGTATATGCTTGAGAAGATGTAAGTACCAGACATTCATTGTCATTTCTAGATTTACCTCAAGAAAATCCATTGAGATAGGGCAGATCAGGAAAACATTTCATGGAATCTTGCAAGGTGGTGACTGTCTGGATCATTTGGGATAAAGACTAGAACTTGACTAAAGGTCTGGAGATTGAAACCTTAACCCTGATAGGTGTCTTGCATTTGAACAAGCTTTTTCTCCTATGCTTTATAGAGCTTGGCCTCAAACTCAAGCACAAATAAATAGATTGCTCTGCCCAGAGTAAAATCAAAGATTGACACACAAAGGAATTACTGCAATAATTCTAATGAATATCTTATTTTTCAAATAAGAACTGGATTTACCAAATATATAGGATTAGCCCATGGTCATCTTCCTAAATCATGTGCCACTTCATATGCTTTTTACATTATTTGATAATTGTTTGAAGAAAGCATACTACATATTGGCGGGGGGGGGGGGGGGGCAGAGAGAGAGATGCATGAATTTGCCATGAGATGAATGTAGAAATCTGAGACTAACTTGTGGGAGTTGGTTCTGTATTTCTACTAGTATCTAGGAATCAAACTCAGGTCAGCATGCTTGGCCAAAAGCATTTTTTCCTCCTGAGCTATTTCCCTGATCTATACTTTGATATTTGAATCTTTTTATTGAATGTCTATAATCCCATTCTTATATAGAATCACTTTCATTTCAGTTAATATAGCTGTAACTGACTCGATAGGGCACAACTTCTTTGTATGTTCACTACTCTATCCAAGGCAATTAGAAAAAATGCTTGGCAATTATATTTAGTATAGAAATAATAGATGAAGAGAGGGATAACTGGAGGATGAGGGTAATTTCATCTCATTCACCTCATTATCCATAATGACAAGAGAGTTATAATTTTAGGACTTTGTAATAAAGTAAGAAGCTGTTTGCTCAGATTGGAAGTAGAAACACCTCCATCTACTTAATTTCAAAATAGATGTCCCTTGTTTGGTTGTGGGTCTCCTTTTCTGATTTTCAAAGTCAACCCTAATCTTATAGATCAGGTACAACGGTGCCTTTATCCATGCTCACATACAAAGGATTTTAATATTTTCTAGAAATGCTCTCCCCACTTGTCCCTGTCACCTGTGGTGGGTGAGGGAGCTGACCCTGCCCTTCACCAGCTCCAGCACTCCAGAAAGTGGACTCTGTACCTTGCCTGGGCAGCAGAGTATAGCTGACCCTATTCACAGAGGTGTGGGTGAACTTTCCTGAGAATATGAGCATGGGAGATCTGGATCCTTCCCCTTGTCTGCCATATGGTGGTGTGGACAGGAAGAGATGCCTTCCTTACCAGCCACCCCTTGCTGCCTGTGGCTGGTGGGGGAGCTGGCCCTGAGGTCATAAGAGCTAGAGAGCTGTCCCTGCTCCTCATTAGCTGCAGAAGAGTGGCCCCCTATGCCTTTTGTGTGCAACATAGTAGAGCTGGCCCTGAACGTATAGGTTTGGAAGAACCAACCCTGAGGGTATTTCAGCAGGAGAAATGGCCCCTCTCCTTGCTCATTGCTGCAAGGTTTGAACTAGCAAGGGCTGAAGACAGGGGAGAGCTATCAGGTGGACCAACCCTGCAATTACCCAAGCCTAGAACCAGGGTTATGGGTTGGCCACTCCAACATCCACCCCATGTATGATCAGCTGGAGCATGTGGAACACAGCTCACAAACAACTGTAATTCCACTCCCAGTGCCCTCTTCTTGTCTCCAAAAATATTGCATGCATGAGATGCACAGACATATAGGCAGACAAAATAACCATAAGCTTTAAATATATAAACATTTTAAAAAGATTTTTACCCATCATATCACAAGGACACATGCCCAACTATGTTTATAGCAGCATTATTCATAATAGCTAGAACCTGGAAGCAACCTAGATGCCCCTCAACCAGAGAATGAATTAAGAAAATATGGTATACACAATGGAGTACTGCTCAACTGTAAAAAAAAAAAACAAAAAAACAATGATATCATGAAATTTGTAGGCAAATGGATGGAACTAGAAAATATCATCTTGAGTGAGTAACCCAGATTCAGAAGGACAAACATGGTACATACTCACTCATAAGTGGATACTAGATGTGAAGCAAAGGATAACCAGACTACACCCCACAGATCCAGAGAAGCTAGCTAACAAGTAGGACCAAAAGAGGGACACATAGATTGCCCTGGGAAGGGGAAATAGATGAGATTTCCATGAGTAAACCAGAAAGGAGAGGGGCTCAATGGAGGGTAGGGGATGGGGGAATGAGAACATAAGGGAATGGGATGGTCGAGCAGGAACAGGGATGAAGGGGAGAGCAATGAAAGAGACACCATGATAAATGGAGATATCAGGGGGATTATGAGAAACAGGGTGCTAGGAAAGTTCTCAGGAATCCCCAAGGACTACTCCAGCTTAGACTACTAGCAATAGTGGAGAGGGTGCCTGGAGAGAGGCTTACCCCAGTAATCAGATCAGTGAATACTCTGTTGTCAGTAACTGATAGAAGCAGATACAGAGATTCACAGCCAAATACTAGGTTGAGCTACAGGAGTCCAGTGGAGGAGAAAGAAGAGGGATTCTATGAGCAACTGGCACCAAGATCATGATAGGAAAACCTACAGAGACAACCAAACCAAACTAGTGAGAACTTGTGAAATTTAGACCAACACCTGTGGAGCCTCCATGGGATTGGACTAGGCCCTTTGCATAAGTGAGACAGTTGTGTAGCTTGATCTGCTTAAGGAGCCCCTGGCAGTAGGATCAGGATCCATCCCTGGTGCATGAGCTGGCTTTTTGGAGCCCCATACCTATGGTGGGACACCTTGCACAGCTTTCAGGCAGGGGGAGGAGCTTGGACCTGCTTTTACTGAATGTACCAGGCTCTGCTGACTCCCCATGAGAGGCCTTATCTTCTTGTAGGAAAGAATGGGGGATGCAATGGGGGGAAGCCCGGAGGGGCAGGAGGAGGGAAGAAGGAGATCTGTGATTGGTATGTAAAATGAATAAAAACTATCTTAATGAAAAAAAAATATTTTTGCTGGAATGGTAGAATAGTAATTTTGGCAGTACAGTGTACTTAAAACCACAGATTGAAAACAAGTGTGGCCTTTTGACCTGTTAAAATAGATGGGTTACATGCCTTCTGAACTCTATTTTCCCCCTGTATAAATATTAACTGACTGAAAAATTGAGATGATTAACTGAGATTTTTTTCCCAAAAAAAGCTTAATAATCATTCTAGTTGTTCTTTATTTAAACATGTATTTATGGTGAACCTTAGTAGGCTTATGTACCTACCTTGAGACATGATAGATATCGACAAATATTGTGTGGGTTTATGTTTCCAAATTTGCTATGGAAGTATATAACATTACTTTAAAATCATTTTTGGAGCTCAAATGTCATTCAAGAACAAGACCCAAAAATGTGAGCCATATCTTACAGCTGTTAGTGGTTTGGTATTGGGTTGCTGGAGGAGAATAATAAAGAGTAAGAGTATAGGACTCTTGGATACAACCCAATTTTTAGGTGTGTATACCCACTGCCTCCAGACACCATGTTATTATGTACATCTGCATCATAATCCCAAGGCCAAGCCTCATCAGGCCATCTCTCAGTTCACCTCACTTAAGGGCCAGCATGTCTGAGCAAAGCGAAGCTGCCACTGAGAAATGGAATTGCTTGGTAGACAAATACCCAGAAATGTAAAGGCAATCTTGGAATTGTGTGACTGGCAGAGGTGGAAAGAGTGTTGTGGTACATCTGTAAAAGCATTTACCATCATTAAATATAACATCTGGGTCAATAATGGATAGAACTCACAACAGTAAAACGGAGAGAAGGAAAAACCTCCATCTTTTCAGGGAATATGTAATGATCATGAATAGAATGAAGGCAGATATACTGCTACCAGTTGGAAATGGTGAAAGTTTTCCTGAAAACTTGAGAGAGTAAGATCTCTGATTTTTGTTGTATGATGATAAAGAACTTTACTGGATATACTTTCCATTCCAGTGTTTTGTGGATGGCAGAACTCATGGGAAACATGTTCTGAGAAATATTTGGAAGGTACAGACAGCATACATAAAATGAAAGAAAGATGAATGTAATTAAAATAATCTTTTTTTTAACCAAATAGGAAATAGAACTTACAATTTTCAAAAAATAAAATTCTCAACTTTGCTATACTGAAAAACAAGAGAACACTCATTCAGGAAGAGCACAAAGTATGTGATTAAATCACCTTTTAGCATGGCTCTGTGGAAAACTATGCAAAGACAATGAAAGAAGGCCCCAAGACAGTATACATTCAATGCTCGTTGTCACAGACCTGGAATCCAGGGTCGTGGAAGTATTCAATATCAGCCACAGTCACCATTCTTCAGAAATGTGCAAGTATAGTAATATTTTATGGCATTCACTCATTGCTGCTTCTACCAGAACAATGACAATATAGGGTTTGGCTACCTCCACCTATGCTGGCTATGTTTAGGTCAACTTGACACAAGTTAAAATCATCAGAGAAGAGGGAGCCTCAATTCAGAAAAAAACCTTTATAAGATCAAATCTTACAGGGCATTTGTTTTTAGTTAATAATTGGTTAGGGAGGGCCCAATCCAACGTGGATGGACTCACCCCTGGGCTAGTAGTCCTAGGCTTTATCAAAGAGCAGGCTGAACAAGACAGGGGGAAAGCTGTTGTCCCTGCATCAGCTGCTGCCAGTTCCTGTCTTATTTTAGTTCTTGTTGTGATTTCCTTCAATGATGAGAGGGAAGGGAAAAGTTAAACCAAACAAACTCTTTCCTCCCCAAGTTTCTTTGGTAATGATATTTCATCACAGCAATAGAAACCCTCACTAAGATTGTGTTAAGGGAAGGAATATCACCAAGCTCCCAAATCTCCTCCAAGGCAGATGACCACCGTGAGGCTATGAGTTACCACTACAATAGTGCCTAGTGAAGCACCAAGGATGATGTTGTTTCCATTATTCTGGACTTGCAAAGTCATCAGTATAAAATTCCATTTTGGGGTAAATGCAGACAATAATCTCTAGGCCTAAATAGTTGTAATGCTGGCTGCACTCACAAAAGCTGTGGAGTCAGAACCATATGCCACTATGCAGAGTAGTTAGAGTAGTGTTATTGTCTGAAAGAGTTGTGGAGGCAACATCTTTATCCCAGTAGGCTTGGAGTACAAAACCTATAATCAAAAAGGGGCTTTAAGATAGATTGTATGCTTTGCTTGGCTTAGAACCTCATTTGAAATCTTTCACTATGTTTCTTTATTATCTCTCTCCTTTAGATTGAAAAGATCTGTTCTACCCAACTGATTCCACAGGAACAACATTGAAGAACAACCTGCCTCAGAGTTAATCATATCTGGAGTCTTACTCCTTTGTGATTGAGATGTTATCTAGGTGATGTTCTGGCCTTCTGACTTTTGAGTTGATGCTGAAATTAGCTGAAACTTTGGCTGCTATTAAAATGCATGAGAAGTAATTGTACATATTTTGGAGGTAGATGCTCAGTAAGTACATATATACAGTGTGCAATGATCAAATCACGGTACTAGTATCCCATCTCTTTATCATTATTCTATATTTGTATCATTCAATTCCTCATAGTTATTCTTAAAACAAAGAATAGGTGATTCCAAACTGTACTTACTCCATTGTACTATGTTAATTTCTTTTAACCTTCTGTGTTTGTGTTTCCAGTTTCCAATCTCTATCAATCCCTACCCCTATTTATCCCTATTCTATTGTCATATCAACTTTTTAGGATTCTGTATGTGAATGAACATGTAGTATTTTCTTTTGTCTAATTTATTTTGCTAAACACAATATGTTTCAGATCAACCTTCCTTCAAATGAGAGGATTTTATTTCTTTTATGTCTAAATTATATCCATTGTGTTCTCATACCTCATTCTTTCAAATATTCACATGTTGATATACATGTGTATTGGTCTCACATTTCAGCTATTATTAATATTGCCACAGTGAACACTCAAGTACAGTGGCTGGTGTCTGTTTATACGCATATCCAAAGGTGGGATAATTGCTTCCTTTTTTGATTTTTCTTAGAACTTCCTTACTGTTTTCCATAATGACTGTACTAATGTTCATTCATACCTATAATATGAAAACGTTACCTTTTCTTCATATCTTCACCAGCACATTTTTTTTTGTTTTCTTTTGATAATGGTCATTCGGTTGTTGTTAAAATGATATCTCATCACTTGCCAGGACTTTACCTCATGGCTAAGGGTATTCAACAGTGTTTAATGTACTTATTGCCATTTAAATTACTTCTTTTGAGATATGTTTATTCAAATCATTCCCTTGATTTTAAGTTTGGTATAAATGTAAGGTATACATGGGAATGTGCTCTTTTTGTATGTTTGTATATACACAAGTGTGAAGGTGCACTTAAAATGTATGCACATATATGCATGACCTAAGACTGACATCAGATATCTTTCTTGAGTGATTTCCACCTTTTTCACTGAGGCAGGTCACCTCAATTAAACAGAAAGCTAATCACCATGTCTTGGATGACTTGTCCACTTGCTCCAGGGATTGATTATGTCTCTGCCTTTGGTTCTAGGGCTTCAAATTTCTGTCCTTGTCCATGCTGATTGCATGGCAAGCAATATACAACTACTGAACTAACTCCTGTACCCTATTTTGCCATTTTGAGTTAGACTATATTATTTAAGTAATGTTGCTCTTTGAGACTCAGGTTTTTTGTTTGTTTGTTTGTTTGGCTGTTTGGCTGTTTTTTGCTGTTGTTGATTCATCTATATTCTCATTATTAATCCTTGAACAAGTGAATGAATAACTGTCAAATACTCTTCTCATTTTAATTTGTCCTTTCATTCTCTTGATTTTCTCCTTTGCTATGAAAGGCTTCTTATTTTGCTATAATTCTATATGTGTATGGGATTATAGCAAAGAAGTCTGACTACAGCAATATACTTCCTCAAGAGAGGCTGCACTGCCAAAACCTCTCCAAACAGTTCCACCAACTTAGCACTCTGTTTTCAAACACCCAAGCTTATGTAGAACATATCTCATTCAAACAACCATCATAAGGAAATGGAGGTAGATCTTGGGAGGGAAGAATAAAAAAAAAATAATCTACTGAATGAAATCGTCAAAGAACTGAAAATAAAAGATAGGAAAAGGAAAGGAAAAAGAAATAAAAATATCAGAGCCAAAGTGAACTAATAGAGATATAGTATACAAAAACCTACATACAAAAATACATAGATAGCATTTCTAAATAATGTGAGCAAGCTTACTCAGAAAGAAACCATGACAGTAACATTTATAGTAGCTATAAAATATCTAGAGGTAATTTAACCAAGAGCAAGGAATAATTTAGAAATTAAAATTTCTCAATAGAAATTGAAGAAGTCACAGAAAAAGGGAAAGATTTAATACATTCATGGAAGAATTAGTCTTGTAAAATACATACACTACTCAAAGTGGTTTACATTGTCCATGTCTTTTAACCAAATACCAATGACCATCTTAACAAGTGTAAGAACAACAGTTTTGAATTTCTTGTGACAGCACAAAAAGACTTTATGAAGATAAATCAGTCATCAGAAAAAAAAAAACCCACTAATCTCATGACATATTACAGAAGTATGGTAATGGGGGGTGGACTGGAGGGAAGGTGGACATGGGGGCCAGAGGTGGGAGGACAGGCGAACCTATAGCTGATATGTAAAATTAAATTAAATTATAAAAGAAAAGAAAAGAAAAAGAAAAAAAGGTCATGGTACTGTCATAGAACATAATTTAAAATTTTTAAGGAAAAGAAAAATGTCCTCAACATGATGACTAGACTAGAGGAATAGAATAGAGATGCCAAAAATAAAATTATTAATCCATGATCAATTGACTATCAAAAATGCATCAAATTATATATTGGAGAAAGAATAGACTCTTCAATTAACAGTACTGGAAACTGAATATTCATATGTAGACCATTAAAATTTAAACCCTATCTTTTACTCTATATGATATTATAACAGATGGACTAAGGATCTAGATATAAGATCTGAACTCACATATTATCCTTAGGGAGAAAGTTTGGGACTCTTTCATGGATAAATTCTGCATATTTAGAAGCAAAAAGAGAGTATTTTAAGAGTTTAACTATGTACAAAATGACAAAAATCAAACAGAACACTTTGAACTAGTGCAGTATCTATCACAATAAGGCTTGACTCAGAGTTTATATTTTTTTATTTGTTAAAACATTTTATACAAATATCATAGACAACTATGATTAACATTTAAAGTATCTTTTATAAGATCAAATCAAGAACTGTATAAACCAAAACAATAAAAATGGTCAATGTAAAATCTTGAACATTACTCTATAGAAAATAAGCACTGTATAGGTGACCAATACCAGCTCACATTGATTTAATAACAGCCGTATATATATATATAGTTATATAACAGTTATATCATATATAGTGTTTTAGTACTCTAAATATGAATATATACAGCATGTGTATATGTATATATGTGTATATATATATGTATATTTGAAATATATCTAAGCTTGCATCTATCATTTTGGACATAGATGTTCCACATGTTACAACATATTTCAATGTCATTTTGTAATATGTTAAGTACCTCTATCATCTTGGAAACTCTTAGCCCCTTGTTCATACCATGATGGATGGGTAGTCTTCTCTTGCCTCACTGCTCTTCTTTTCTGTCTCCTTATTGGTTATATGCTCAACAAAAGTGTTTCCAAGATATTTATAAAGAAACATCTTATAGCCACATTTGTTTCTAAACATGCTGTTTCACACCTTCCATGGGACAGGTTAACAATTATTTTTGGCTTTAGAATCCATCTGTTACAGCTTCTGTTGGGCCAAAGATCCTGTTTATGTCAACAAATTACTTAATTAAGCAAACTAGGTGACAACAATGATGAGCTTGTGAAAATGAAGTGAATCTTTTTGAAAATTGTGTGACTTGGTGTTGAAAAAAGACAGGAATCTAGGCTTGAGAACAGGGCAATGAGAGGTGGGCTGCTTATAAGAGTTTGCAGACAGGACCCTGTAGAATGGTTTGGGATGTCATCTCATAGGGATTGAGGAACTGGCTTTACGTCAAAGGACTGGCACATCTCACTCCAACATTAGAGCAATATACAGTTCTTGCTGGAAGAAAAGAATGTCAAATTACTGGAGTAAACACTGTTTAAGTCTATCCTTATATCACACAATACTCCCTGTTTTGTGATAGGGACAGAGACAAGGACACTGTCTCTGTGCAGCTTCTGTCTCAACATCCTCAAATTCTAATTCTTCTTTGATGTATGACTACTTGATGTTCTTGCATAATCTGTAAGGATATGACTTCAAATTAGGGTGACTCCACAAACACTCAGGAAGTGTTACTTTTGTAAACTGTCTTCTAAAATACAGGATTTCCATCCAGTTGAGAAAATTTTGCTAACTCTGGGAGATTTTCAAAAAATGCTTCTTGTTTATACATTCATAACTCTCTATTATTTTTCCTAAAATTCTTATAATATTCAAGGGACAGACTTAAAACTACTATTATAGAAAGCTTTGCACTTACTGTAATTCAAGGGGTGGATTTGAATCACTGTTATTATCAGGTGTTAGGCCTAACTATTCAGAAAAACCTTACCTTCTGTATGTAACAAGAGTACTTTTGGTTCAAAATGGGCTTCTAAATGTGACTTTTCCCAATGGTACAAGAGCTAAATAATACTTACTCTGGTGAAAAAGAAGAAATGTGTGGCAAACACATATTTTATGATAACTCTAATTATACTAACTTAGGGAATATGTACAGCTGTATAAAAACCACCACAGGACCATTAGCCTGTGTAACTCTTGAGAATAACATAACATGTACTACACCCCAGCTATATGAAAAAAAAAAGCTAGAATCCTGAATTATGAATAATGAAAATAACACCATTATAAAAAATCAATTGTGCATAAAGTATATAATGGGAAGGAGGCAAGTGACCATATAATACTAGAAAGTGCTGCCTTATAGTCGGCAAAACTAAAATAAATGCCTGTACTGCCTTGCTACAGGATGGAAAGCTTAGTGAGTGCAATTCCTGTTGACAATCACAAAGCTTCCAAGAAACAGATTATGAAATGAGAGGATAGTGGAGTAAGATGAACACCATCCCTGTCACCTTCCTTAATACTCAGAAGCAAGTTAAGGAATTCTAGTATGAGAGTAGTCATATAACTCAGTTGTCTTCCTCATTGCTGTTTTATACAGGGTCCTAGGGTCATTACTAACAGAATTCACTTTCGTTCTCAGTAGTGTCTCAGTTGGAGCAATGAATTATATAGTCACTCCTCCAACAAGCCATCCAATGAATGTCTGAATTCCCTTCAGAGTATTCTGATATTAAAAGGAATGGATCACTTTCTTATCTGTCGCTGTCATTGTTATTATTTAATGCCAGGAAAACAGCATTGGGTTGTTGCAGACAGAAATCAATAACACAGAATGTTATAAGCCGTCAGAAGAGAAAATAAAGCTTCATTGTGGAGAATCAACTCTACAAGTGAGTAACATTTTATGTTCACTAAGACATAGTTTATTGTCTGTATTCCATGGAAATACTCAGGCTACGGCTTCATATTTATGAATATTCATAAGCTATTAAGTCAAAATTCATATAATCAGAATCCATAAAAGAAATCAAAAGGCCATACCCCTATCTTTCCTCCTTTGCCTTTACGAAATGAAGGAATAGTTAGTTTCTAAGGGTTGAACCCCAAACTTGTATGAGAAACTTGCTATACTTTTTGCACTCCCTGCTTATCACGATGGTACAAAGAATTAGCCACATACTTACCATGATGATTGTCTGTTTTTATTAATAAAACAATGCTTAAAAATCACATATACTAATAATAATATTACTATCCCTCTTATGATAATTGTTTTATTACAGTTTCTGTTGCTATGATAAAACACCAACCAAAGTAAATTCGGAAGGAAAGGATTTATTTTAGTCTACAACTCTCAGGTCAAACTCCATAACTGAGGGAAGTCAGGGAAGGAAACTTTTAGCAGAAATATGGAGGCAGGAACTGAAGCAGGAGCCCTTGAGACGGCTTTCTTGCCTGGTCATCATGGCATGCTCAGCCTGCTTTCCTATACAACCTAATCACAGCTCTCCAGGGCTGGCACTGCCCCAAGTGGACTAGGCCTGCCATTAATCAAGAAAATTCCTCACATATTTGTCTACAGTTTAGTCTTATGGAGGCATTTTCTCAATTAAGAATTCCCCTTCCCAGATATATCTAGGTTTGCATCAAGTTGACAGAAACTAAGCATGCCATTAATTTTAAGTAACTACCTAAAGAAACGAGAAAAGAAAAAGAAAAGAGAGAGCTTTGAGTATATTTAATTTGATCTTACATGTAAAAGATGTCAAAGGCTTAAAAATGGAAAGAAATGCCATAAGGAAAAAAAATCTGTTAGTATTAAAATTAGCACACAGTAAGGAGTTAGAGAGTAAAGTGATGCTCATTTTATTTAATATTTATTTATTTACTGTGTGTATATTTATGTGGTGAGTATATGTATATACATGTGTATGCCATGTCATGCATGTAGAGGTCAGGACACAACTTTCATGAGTTGGTTCTTTCCTTCCATCATGTGAGGCTTGGGTATTGAACTATGGTCGTTTGTCTTGTGCATTTACCCACTGAGCTATCTCATTGACCCTAACTTCAAAGGAAATAAAAAATAGAATTGAAAAAGACATGAAGGAGCTTTATTCCATATGCTCTAGATAATTTGCACGATTATTTGGTTTATATTTTGGTTAATATATAAATAATAAAATCCATCAAATATTTATCATCTCTATTTTAATAAAAACATTTTATAATGCATTGAGTGTATGTAAGAAAAATAATAGATGTTAGAAAAATATATACAAACACTTTCTTATTTTCAGTGGGTAAAAAAGAAACCAATATTATTGAGGAAAAAATATGCAAAAAGATAAGCATTGCTTTACTTAGGATTAAAACATCTAAATGTTTTCTTTGCTTGCTATGAACAGCCAAAGAAACATCTATTTTAATTCTAGGGTCAAATTTTGAATTTCCTCGTTTTTCACTGCCAAGCATTGAGTTTCCAAATTAGAGAGCTTTGAGATTCAAGTAATAAATCATTTTGAAAAACACAAATGTTATTAAAGTGATACCTTGTGCTTTGTACTCTTTCTCTCACTTTTTTTCATCAGTAAAGAGAGTCACAACTAAATTTAACCTAGTCCAGTACCTGGGTCTAGCCACTGACATCACTTACTTGGTTTAGTTAGCTATCATGCTTTCTTCCCTGAATCTTTGAACGATTGTTGTTTACTAGGAACAACAATAGTAACAACTTAGGTGCAGGTAGGCATGCTTTATTTCTGTGAGTTTGTCTTGTCACATTTGACTATCATCACTGCAAGACTAGAATTATGTCTTTTATTGCATCACCATCATGAGTATTAATCAGCATTTAATGAAAACTACAGTTTAATACAGAAGAATATGAATGCATTTCTCACAGCTGAGGCAGATAATGGTCACAAAAAAATAAATGCATTCCTAATAGCCTACTAAACAGCTTGAAATAATATGAAAACTAAATAGATGTAAAAGTTTTGAATAAAAAAGGTAGTAAGAGAAATAGATTCTAAATAAATGGGTAAGACATGAAATCAATGCCTACTCAAGAATGGCTAAAATACTGAATTCTTCTTTTTAACCAGAAATCAGAAGACAATTAGGAAGTAATGAAGACACTGCTAAAATAGCTATTGATGTAAGGCTGGTAAGAAAACACTTGGAACAACTGAACATTTACAAATTAGAAGTCCCCTGCTAGATTTATTGAGCACAGTACAATGGGATAAACTAGAGAAAATAATTGGATGGATTTTTTGAAACTGAAAATTTATAGCCAAAGGAGAACAGAATGTTAAAGTACTTTTTTTAGTGTTTTCTTTTATTATTATTATTATATTTGTGTTTTAATTTTACACATCAGCCATGGGTTTCCCTGTCCTCCCTCCTCCCGCCCCCAGCCCCACCTTTCCCCCATCCCCTCCCCTCCATTCCCATCTCCTCTAGGGCCAAGACTCCCCTGGGGATTCATTTAAACCTGGTGGATTCAGTATAGGTAGGTCCTGTCCCCTCCTTCCAGGCTGAGCCAAGTGTCCCTGTGTAAGCCCAAGGTTCCAAACAGCCAGCTCATGCACTAAGGACAGGTCCTAGCTTGTGTTTACACTAAAGACATAGTGAGTAATGATCCTACCTATAATTACTAAAGCAAAAATATCATGTGTAAGACCTCCCTATAAACTTTCTTTCATGGCCATCCTTTATCTAATGCTACTTGCTACTAGGCCAACATTCAACCAGTATTTTTCTGATAGCCCACATCTAATTTCTTCTCGGTTTACAGCTATTTCTATGACTGTCCAATCTAGTTTAATTCAATACCTTCTAGCTACTGACCACTCCATGACAGATACTGTAGACGATGTAGACCTATATGCAATATGAATATAGCCACCTCAGCATGTCCAGTTGGGACAAGAGACAAGTATCCAGATTTAACTTAGTCTCTGCGGAACTGGTATAAATATCCCTGCCATCATTCAGATCTTATATTCAGATTGCCCATACAGTTCTAAATGGCCATTTCACCTTTGCTTCCTGTGAGTATTATGTGTGTGAGGGGAGTGTTGTCATGGTCCGGGATGACAACATACTCATATCTATGACTCCAACTTATGTACTTTCACATCCTTTGCTTCTCAATAACCTTCCCTAAATTCTCTCTTATGTGCTAACCTCCCTATTACACCCCTACTGTTTGTGTATCCAATCTTGTCATTTATCATAGGTATTTCTGACAGCAGCACACATGTCTTGGTTTTACTTTTTAAATGACCAACACCAGGTGCTATGACACCCACTTGTCACAACAGGATTTTTCTAGGAAAAATTCCAAATCTACTCATAAAAGAGTTTCTGATTATGAAAGAAGAACAAGATGTCAACATGACTATTTAAGAAAAAAGCTTTACATGTTGAAGTTAGGAAAACAGCTAAAATTAAATGATTGTTTTAAGTGGAAAATTAAAGAGTAGTGTAATAAATATAAACCTTGGGAAGAACTAGAAACAGCACCATGGAGCCACATGAAGTTTTTCTTTCCTTCTTCCCTTCCCTTCCCTCCCCTCCCCTCCCCTCCCCTCCCCTCTCTTTCCCTCCCCTCCCCTTCCTTTCCCCTCCCATTCCCCACCCCTCCTCCTCTCTCTCTCTTCCTTCCTTCCTTCCTTCCTCTCTCTCTCTCTCTCTCTCTCTCTCTCTCTCTCTCTCTCTCTCTCTCTCTCTCTCTCTCTTTCTTCCCTATTTTGTGCTGCCTTTTTTTGTTTGCCCTCTGCATTTCAGAACTATAACTTGCAAGGTAGAAGATAAATCATCATTAAAAGAAATCTAGAGTTACTCTCAAATTTTAGTTGTGGTGTGTGTGTGTGTGCGTGTGTGTGTGTGTGTTTGTGGTTTCTCTTTAAAAATAATTTTCATGCAGAAGATAATCAGGCCAGAGATTCTGCTGTATTTTATTTAGCCTTTTGGTCAACAGAGACAGAACAAATTCAGAAATACGGTTCCCTTTCTCCTGCAATTTACCCATATGCCTCATTTTTCTGTGGCTAAAATGAATGCACACAATTTCATGGAAAATTTACTTAAATATATGTATATATACATATATTTAAGTATATATATATTAAGTATATATTTATACTACAGATGTAAGAGAATAAAGTTTTCTTGATATGGAAGTTTCGTATTAAATATTTGCTGAAGGGATAAATGAGAAAATTATAAAAAACTTGATTGAGTTAAATTTGATATTAAGGGGGAGGTGGTACTTCATGAATTAGAGAAGACACAGATGTGTATGCTTCTTACCCCAGTTTTAAGAGAGAAGAGAATGCATGAAGCACCGAGACCAGGTGCTGAAGAGGATTTCCACTGTGGTAGAATAGGATATTTGTTTAACTTTGTAAAGACATGTTACATTTATATATGCTGCATTTGATTAGTAATGCACTGCCCATTAGGAACCAGCCCTAAGACAGCATAGGGTTTGAAATGAGTTGCTTTTGTTTATACTGCATTTGTTTAACTATGTAAGATGTGTTGATGTTTTACCTTGCCTGTCTAAGGCACTTGATTGGTCTAAAAAAAAAGCTGAACAGCCAATAGCTAGGCAGGGGAGGGATAGATGGGACTGGTGGACAGAGAGAAATGGCCAGCCAGCTGGAAGACAGACAGACAGACAGATACAGAGGAAGCAGGAAAGGAGGTTGGACAATACAGAGATTAGGTAAATGAGCCTCAGGGCAGCACATAAATAATAGAAATGGATTAATTTAAATTTAAAAAAACTAGCTAGAAACAAGCCTAAGCTAAGGCTGAGCATTCATATTTAATAAGTCTCCATTTCATGATTTGGGAGCTGGTTGGTGGGACAGGGTAAGAACTCAGTTACATGTCACTACAATATAAATAAGTTCAGGGTTACATTTTAGTCATTTCTTTTTGAGATTATAATGCAATTATGTCATTTCCCTTTTCTCTCTCCAAAATGTTATACTTTACCTATACCTGTAGCACAAATCTTAAAAAGGTCTTATTAATGAAATCAAACCTGAAGCCAGATATTGGGTGAATGCTGGAAGATCAGAGAAGCAGAATAAGCCACAGCTTCCTCACCTCACCAATTCCTCAGCTGATCCTGTTTCCTCAGACTGGAAGTCTATGAGTCCTCATCCAAATGGATTTTAGCTGAACTGCTGCTCAAAAGGCTAAAAGCTTAACCCGCTCTAGTTCCTGGTTTTCACACCTTATACACCTTTCTGTTTTCTGCCATCACTTCCTGGGTTTAAAGGTGTGAGTCACCATGCCCAGCTGTTTCCAGTGTGGCTTTGAACTCACAGAGATCCAGATGGACCTCTGCCTCCAGAAGGCTAGGATTAAAGGTGTGAGTGCCACCATTTTCTGGCCTCTATGTCTGTCTATTGGCTGTTCTGTTCTTTGATCCCAGATAAATTTATTAGGGTGCATGATATATCAGGGAACACAACATCACCACACACACCAATGTCTTTCAAATTCAAGGCCTCTTTCTTTTTTTCACAATTGTTTTAATTTATTTTTTGACAAGAGTCTCACAGTGAAGCAGCTCTAGTTTCCTGAAAACTATCAATGTAGATGAGGCTGATCTTGAACGCACAGAAATCTACCTGCCTCCATATCCAGAGTGCTAGGTTTAAACCTGAGTACCACTGCTGACACCCAGAGGAACAAGCTCTTGAGGAAGCAGAAGTTCTGAAGGCATGAAGTCTACACCTAGTTATGTTATTAACACTTACTTTTTATTGTTATAAACTTTAAAAAATAATGGCTTTGATGTCTTATATGAATTCATACAACAATTTTATCTTATTTCCATCTCTCCATATTATCTGCAGTTGCACACATTTCCACTGATCCCATTTGTTTCTAAAACAAGAAGCCCTAAATACAAATTTGTGAGTTTAATAAAAAAAGTTATTTCAGGGTAATCATTTTTAAATTTAAGGATTCAATACCCAACATAACAAGGCCAAATATATACTATGCCTATGGCTGACTCTGCTTCAATGGCATTCTCTTGATTCCAACATCTCCCATCCTTCCTTCCCACCTTTTAGTCTAAACAGTCTTTGCTTCTGTGGGTTGTCTTTTTTCACTTCTGAGTTTCTCTTTGAACTGTAGACTACTGGTCACCTAACTTACCTGTTAAGATTTTCTATGTGTTATTCTCTGATCTGAACATCCCTTACTCACGTATGGTCAATATGCATAGTGTTAACAATCCCACTATGCAACATACACAGAATGCTTAGAATAGAAATAGATGTTTATTCTTGATTGGATATTCTGGGCTATACATTCCATGGGTTTGGGCTTCTTTCTTCTTACTCTCAATTCTTATACTTGACCTAACTATAATGATCTCAGCTTAAAACTTAATCATTGTCTTTGTTAGGTTTTTTATAGCTGTGAAAAGACACCATAACCTCGCTAACTCTTATAAAGAAAACCTTTAATTGGGATGACTCACTTACAGTTTCAGAGGTTCAGGTCCATTATCATCATGATGGGAAGTATGGCAGCATGTAGGCAGATGTGGTGCTGGCTAAGTAGCTGAGAGTCCTACACCTTACAAGCAACAGGAAATCACCTAAAACACTGGAAGTATTCTGAGCATAGTGAAACTCAAGCCTGCCACCACAGTGACACACTTCTTCCAAAAAGGCCATAACCACTCCCACAAAGCCATACCTCCTAATAGTGCCATTCACTTTGAAATTATGGGGGCTAATCACATTCAAACTACCATAATCACAATTATTCAAAGCCATATACAGTCTTTAAAAAAAGGTCAGTTACCAAAAGTACACAGGAGATCCTGCAAAGTTATGATATCTCTGCTAACATTGGCATTATTTGCATAACTCTATATACTCATCATGTATTACCTTTCTAGTATTTGCCCTTCAATAAATAATAATGCTGTTATGGTCCAGTGCAAGGGATAAAACTTGGAATCAAAAAAAGCTATGCTCTATTCTTTACCCTCTACTATTTTATAAACTTTTGATTGTCATTCAAAGCATCATATGCTATAGTCTCTCATCTATAACCTATTAGAAACACAGTACTGCGCGTATGCCTCATAGGCATTTATAGTACCAAATGAGAAGGAAAGCTTTCAATATACAAAGATTCTGTCAATGCTTGGTGCTTCTTTTCAGCCGTGATATTTGCTACCTGGTTTTTAGTCCAGTTTTATAAGCCTTTTCTAAATCTTTTGTAGATTCTCATTTGTTTTCGTCTTTAATATGTCACAGCTAGATTTCAGTACCCACAAGACAGCCTGACACTACATGATCAATTAGCATTATTTGACAAATACACTAAATAGCTTGTATTATGATATATCAGTTAATTCAAGATAAATGTTTCTGAGTGTTTATTTCTTATCCATTTTTGATTTATCAGTACACAGAAGGGTTATCACAAAGAATGGTTTATAATAATGCCCAATTTTATGAGAATAAAGAATAACTCAATCTACTTTTGGTAAGCATAGCTTTTATTATTTCTTCCTAAGTGAAATACCTTTTATTGCTCACATTGAATATCATCTACCACTTTTCTGCCCACTCATGCAGGCTGGCATGTCCTCCCTGTAGTTTATCTCCATCTGCTTGGCATTTCACTACCTGGAAGAGCTTGGTGTCATCTGCAAACTTGGATAATTCACCATTCATTCTCTCTTCCAAATCACTTATGAAAATGTTAAATAAGAGAGGTTCCAGGGCCAATCCCTAAGAAACCAAACTGTTTTTACAGGTTTTTTTTTTTTTTTTTTTTTTTTTAATTCAGAGGCAATTCATTTCCCTATAGTTTGTGTTATTCTTTCTCCCTGTTAAAATAAGTGTTGTATAATCTCTCTACACAATATATGTATATATTTCACTGAGCACTGAATCTACTTGAAGTATGTTAAAAAGAATTTATTCAGAATATGTTTCTTCCATTAAGCTCTTTGCTACCTTAGAGGCAAGAGAAATTTAATAGCCATAAGGAAGCTGAACAGATTGGACTCTGGATTCAATAGATTCAATTGAGGGGAGGATGTCTGTTTTTGTCTTCATATTTCCAGACATAAACTCATGGGAGGACATATCTTTTTAAAAATATAATTTTGAAATCACTGGTATAGAGAGAACACTCTGTACACAGGAGTCCAAAGTTTGTGCAATGTTCTGTAGTGGTCTATGTACTAGCAGTGTTTACTTCAACAATGATGCAATCTTGATGACCCACTGTTGCCCAGACTATAATGTAGGGCATAAGATAGTCTACTGCCTTGTCTCCATTGTAGAGATTACAAATATGCAGTGACAGCATTTATGTAGAAGTAGACCATAAAAATAAGATTATATAGACAGGTAGACCAGAAGGTGCAAGGAAAACAGCATTATGAAAGAAAACATAGTCTAGATGTTCTCAAGGCCTGAGCTTGGAAAGAGTACTGTAGATATCAAAAGACAATACAACAAGAAAATAACCATAATGAATTATTATGAAAATAAGTGTATATGTATATGAAAATGAAAATTGGAAAGAGAAAGAAAAACCATGGTCAAGGTGTATCATGGAGCTTATTATTTCTAGTTTCTCCATTTATATTTGTTTCTTGTCCCTTTTCTTGGGCTCCTTTCCTTCTTTTTGTTTGTTCTGATTTGTTTGTTTTTGCTCTATTTTACTACATTATGTTTTAATTTTATTTTTATCTCTTAGATGCCTGTTCATTTTCTAATGAGAGACAGAATGGGGTCTATCTGATTGGAAAGAAAGGTGGTAGAAAAAATATTTCTACATCAAAGAATTACAATTAGATGCTTTCTAGTGAATTGAAAGAGAAACACACAGGACTGAAGAAACCTTAGTCTCATACAGCAACATATTATAAATATTTTCCAAACATTCACTTAATCTCTCAGTGTAAACAAACAAACAAAAATACTGTTTTGCTACAAGTTCAGCAATACAAGGGAAAGCCATGAGCTTCATGAATTCTGTGCCTAAAAAGGGTAGAAAGCATCATGGCATGGACACATGGAAGAACCTTAAAAGCAGACCTCAGACAGGAGGAAGTAGAGGATGAGGAAGAGCCAGATTTTCTACTGATGCTCCATGGACCTCTAGGTGAAGAATTATTCACAGAAATTACTTCACTCACAAATTGAGGTGAAGCTACACCAAAAAGTCTGTTGAGATACAAGAGCACAAGCTTATAGAGGCCTCAAGGAGAAAAACCCTGAAAAGCTGAAAGGGGTTTTCCTGAGAAAGGATAGAGAACTATGAAAAAATGAAAAGAGTGTGGGAGCCATGGGATGAGGCGGGTTTCTGTAACCAAACTCTTTAGAGCTAAAAACATATTTTCACAAGACCAAACAATAGCCTCATTTCTGTTGTACTATTCATAGTAGTGACTGAAGAAGAGAAATAGGGGTGCTAGGTTCCATCTGTCTCTGACTCAGAAAGTGGAGACAGTTATTACAAAGTGTACATTGCCTTTATAGACCCTATTTTTCAAGGGACAAAAGCTATCTACATTCAATTCACATGGATTAAAGAGATGTTAAACACATAGCTACCTTGCTTATAAGCACTTTCTGAATTGGTGAACCATTCATTAAAATTCAGTTCAAATGAAACTAAGTAATCAAAACTTCATTGGCTGTCATCTACACACTACACATTAGGACATCTATAAAGGAGTCTGCTATCCTGTAGTGTTCTGAGGTTATAATTTTGTTTAATTTTGGAAGACAAACTTGAGTGGAAAAGTAAACTCAGTTTTTCTTATATTATGAATGTCTTTGATATTTTGGACTATACTGTGCTCACTAGTTCATATGCTGATTTCCTAATCTCTACTATGACTGCATTTGGACATAGGACTTTTAGAGTTTAAATAAGGTCCTGTAGGATTGCCCTCAATACAACGAAACTAGAATTCTTATCAGGTGAGAGACTCCAAGGATGTGTATATTTGGAGGAAAGATCATATAAGGATGAACAGAAAGACAAATTATCAAGTAGGAAGTATCAGAAAATAATCACAAAGGAAACCAATCCTTCCTGTACTTTGATGTTGAACTAGCAGCCACCAGAGCAGTGAGAAAATGTATCCAAGTCATCAGTCTGGCATTTTGTCACAGTAGCCTTACCAAAGCAGTAAACCAATTTTCTCAGTAAAACCACTATCACTTCATGCCCTAGTTTGAGTAGGACACTGTCTGAGAACATTTGTGTCTCCCAAGGTCACATTAACTTCATTCACTATAGAGGTATTCTATAAACAGAGGGTATAAAGAAATGAAGAAAATATTAATGGACAACCACTTTGGATATTTTTGGTTTCCATGATTAAAAATAAATATAGAAATACAAGTTATGCTTTGTGTGTTTACTAAATTTGTACAACTACAGTTATTCTAGAGTAAGCTTGAAGCTGTTAAACTGCTAAGCTGGTCTATGTGTATTTTGCATTGTTTTCTTTCCATTTTTTAATGCATTATAGTTACTTTTTTACTTTTTATTAAGGAAAATGTTTTATTCATTTTACATACAAATTAAAGATCTTTCCTCTTCCTGCCCCTCCAGCCTCCCTCTCCCAAATTATCCCCCATTTCTTTCTACAAGAGGATAAAGTCTCCCATGGGGCGGTACATTTAGTAGAGACAGGTCCAAGCCACTCCCACTGCCTCAAGGCTGTGGGAGGTATCCCATCAAAGGTAGTGGGCTCCAAAAAGTCTGCTTATGGACCAGGGAAGGATTCTGCTCCTACTTCCAAGGGACAAACATTGTTTTCAAAGCTTCTGACAATAACTTTCATTGTATTGCATTCCCTGTCCAAAACTCAATGTCAACCTCATAGACCCCACCCAAAACAAACTAAGAAATGCTGTCTTTCAAGCAATTTTAAAGAGATTATCTTAGTTTCATTTTCTATGTGTGAGTGTTTTGTCTTCATGTATGGATGTATATGCATTATCTGCATTCTTGGTGTCATCAAAGACCAGAAGAAAGCACTGAATCCACTGGGTCATGAGTGGAAGATGGTTGGGAGCTGTCATATAGGTGTGGTACTAGGAACTGAATCCTGGCCCTATGTAAAAACAGTATGTGTTCTTAATCACTGAGCCCTCTATGCAGACCCAGTATCAAGAATGAGTTAGTTGCTTTTGAATTATTAGACACAGAGTCCAAAGATGTTCCTCCTAAAGCATTACAGACTTTAACTAAGGCAATTGAATACTTTCTGTGGTGGTTTGAAAAAAAAAAAAAAAAAAAGGTCTCCAAAGAGAGTGGCGCTATTAAGAGGCATGCCATTGTTGGAGAAAATGTGTCACTGTGGGGGGTGAGCTTTGAGGTCTTTTTTGCTGGAACTTCTCTCAGTGTGACAGTCAATGAATTTCCTGTTGCCTGCAAGATGTTAGACTCTCAGCTACCTCACTACCACATCTCCCTGCATACTACCATGCTCCCAGTAATGGTGATAATGGATTGAACCTCTGAAACTCTAAATGAGCCACTCTTATTAAATGTTATCTTTATAAGAGTTGCCATGGTCATGGTGCCTATTCACAGCAATAAAAATTGTAACTTAAACAAAAGTTGGTAACAGGAACTGGGATATTGCTGTGATAGGCCTGACCATGCATTGGTTTGGAGAAATTTGGAATTTGGCACTTTGGGTTTGGAAAGCAGTGGAATGCTTTAAGCACTACTGAATGGGCCATACTAGTTGGAGCATGGAAGACAGTGGTAATAAGAGTTATTTGAACTATTGGGGGGGGGTACTCAAAATGTTTCTGAGAATAAGAATTTAATATGTTGCCTAGAGATCATTCTTGTGATATTTTGGTGAACAAAGTGCTGCCTTTTGCCCTTGTCAAAAGAAGCTGCCTGAGGTTAAACTGAAGAGTTTTGAATTAATTCTGTTGGCAGAAGAAATCTCAAAACAGCCTAGTATAGACTCTCTCCTGTGGTTTTTAGTGGTAATTCTAATGAAGATTTATAATGAAAAGAAGCAAGCTCGGCAGGGTAAATTACAAAATGTAAATTTTGAGAAGAAAAAGAGCACCAGGAAGTGGAATGTAGCTAAATCCTAAATTCACATAGATAAAAAAGGAGGGGACTGGACCTACCTGTACTGAATCTACCAGGTTGAGCTGAATCCGCAGGGGAGTCTTGGCCCTGGAGGAGATGGGAATGGAGGGAAGGGGCTGAGGGGAAGGTGGGGGAGGGGGCGGGAGTGAAGAGGACAGAGGAATCTATGGCTGATGAGTAAAATAAAAACACAAATATAATTTTAAAAAAAAGAAATAGAATATAGGGAGTGGAGACCTCAGGGCAAGACACCACCCAGTTAAGTTCCCAACCTGTGAAAAGAAACTAAAGAACAATTTAGAGCTGTGTATGGTGGAGCTTACTTTTAATCCCATCACAGGGAAGGCAGAGGCTGGCAGATTTCTGAGTTTGAGGCCAGTCTGGTCTACAGAGCAAGTGTGAGGACAGCCAGCCAAGCTTAGGCAGTGAAGGACAGAAAGCTGGTGAAGATGTGATTGAACAAGGGGCCATGTTCCAGCCCCAATAAGCGGCAGAACTTGGTAGCTTCAGCCATATAATTCTGGTTTTAGAGTTAATGATAGAAGAAATGGTTTATAAAATTTGCTGTGGGATGTTCTGTATGTCAAATGTGTTGCTCTGATTGGTTAAAATAAATAAAGTGCTGATTGGCCAGTAGCCAGGCAGGAAGAATAGGGTAGGCGGGACAAAGAAGAGGAGAAGGCTGGGAACAGGAAGGCTGGGAGGAGACACTGCCAGCTGCTGCCATGAGAAGCAACATGTAAAGACACCGGTAAGCCACAAGCCATGTGGCAAAGTATAGACTAACAGAAATGGGTTAATTTAAGATAGAAGTAGATAACAAGAAGCCTGCCACGGCCATACAGTTTATAAGCAATATAAGTTTCTGTGTGCTTTCTTGGTTGGGTCTGAGCGACTGTGGGACTGGTGGGTAAGAGAGATTTGTCCTGACTGTGGGCCAGGTAGGAAAAATCTAACTACACCTTCTCACTGAAAGAAAGCCACTGAGGCTAGACATGTGTCAGGGGTGTCCTGGAATGGAGGCCTAGTAGAAAGGCCATTGCATGAAGCTGTGAAGCAACCTGGATTGCCTTGGAGGATCCAAGATGTTAGAGATGTTGGAGTTATGGGATTCCTGCCAAGGACAGCTGCTAACAAGGAGTAGAACCAGCCCAAGGGAAAGAAATGTGTAGCAGTCAACAAAGCTGAACATAGGTGCAGATCTGAAGAGCATTTTGACATCAGACATGGTGATGCAGATTTTAGAGTTTGTATAAGCTGGTTTTCAGTATTGCTTTTGTCCAGTATTTCCTTGCTATGCTCCCTTACAGTTAAGAGGTTGCCATACATCTCAGAAGAGACTTTGGACTTTGAAAAACAAAAAAACAAAAAAAAACAACAAAAAAAAAAAACTTTGGATAGACTATGGAGAATTTTGCATTTTTTTTTTTTTTTTTGCATTATCAAATAACTATAAGCCTTTAGGGGCCATGGAGCAGAATGCAATGGTTTGAAAGAATATGTCCCCCAAAGGAGGTAGCACTATTAGAAGATATGGCCTTATTGGAAGAAGTGTATCATTGTATGGATGATATTTGAGGTCTATTTTGTTCAAGTTTCCCCCAATGTGAGAGTCAATCAACTTATTGTTGCCTGCAAGATGTATGGCTCTCAGCTACCTCTCCATCATGTCTGCCTACATGCTGACATGCTCCCAGTCATGATAATAATGGACTGAACCTCTGAAACTATAAGTGAGACACTCCCCAAGAATGTTTTCTTTATAAATTTTGTTGTGCTCATAGTTTCTTTTCACAGCAATGAAAGCCCAGAGACACCTTCCAAAACGTGATAATAAGAGAGACTGAAGTTATCCCAAACTTGAGACACAGAACTTGGAGAAATTTAGCTGGTACTCACCTGGAAGCTTAGTCTTTGCTAGCTTACTTTCATAGTGCTGGTACTATGCACACAACCAGAAGGAAAAAGTAAATATCTGTTTCAACCAGATATGAACCATGCAAGTCACAATAATGACTAGTCTAGCAAGATGTAACCACTGGTGCAATAATGGCATTAATGTTTTGAGACTAAACAACTATTTTTTAAAACTAGACTTAAGGTCTGTTCCATGAAATAGAACCCGTACCTAACATTGCCAATGAGGTCAGAAATCTTTATAGCTGTAGCTTCTACTGTTTCTAGTAAACATAATCTAGCAGCAAAGTCCCTGATTCTCTGGCTCTTGCAATCTTTCCACATCCTCTTCCACAATTTTCACTTAACCTTAGGTACAGGAATATAGTTTAGATGTATTAGGGTTCAGTACCCCCTGTATTTTGATTGGTTGTCATTTCCTGTAGTACTCTCCACTGTTGAAAAGTGAAGTTTCCTTAATGAGGAGTGAATGCTAAATTTATCTGTGGTCACAAGGGCAAATATGTATAGATTGTTGTTAGGGATTATGCTGATTTAGTAAGTTAGAAGTTGTAGATTCTCCTCTAATAATCATGATTTCAATAACTCTGAGTAATTATCTAGGTTTCCAGAAACAGGCATCATGCTTGTCTTATGCCAAACAGTCATCCCTGAAAATGCACACATAAGTAACAATACATGGGCTGAATAGTTTATGTTTAGGAATCTGAAAGAGAACAGGGAGGGATAAATGGTACACTTTGAAAAGAGGAGAGGGTAAGATTATAATTTATGATCTCAACTTTTTAATTAAAAGAAAACAATTTCAACAAAGAAAGTAGATTATAAAACACTGTTTGTACCTTTTGCCTAGAAACCCTCACTACAAAAAGAAGCTGAATTTAGGACTCTTATACAATAATATACATGGATTAAAATCCCACTTTTGCTATTTTCTAGATTTTGTGTGAGGAGGCAAGTTTGTCGTCTTTGTCTATAATTAAAAACTCTGCCTGTTGGTGATGGTGTATGCTTTTCATCCCAGTGCTTGGGAGGGAGAATAAGACAGTTCTCTGTGAGTTTGAAGCCAGCCTGGTCTACAGAATGAGTTCCAGGACAGCCAAGGGTCATGCAAAGAAACCCTATCTTGAAAAGACAAAAACAAAAACAACACAACAAACTCTATTATATTCTTGAATTTATGTGTGATGGTCACACAGAAGGTCAATAGGACTGTGGGATGTTCTGTATGTTAAATGTGTTGCTCTGATTGGTTAATAAATAAAACACTGATTGCCCAGTAGCCAGGCAGGAAGTATAGGTGGGACAAGGAGAGAGGAAAATGCCGGGGAGTGGAAGACTGAGGCAGAGAGACACTGCCAGCCGCCTCCATGACAAGCAAGATGTAAGGTACTGGTAAGCCAGGAGCCATGTGGAAAGTATAGACTAAAAGAAATGGGTTAATTTAAGATAGAAAAACTAGATAGCAAGCAGCCTGCCATGGCCATACAGTTTGTAAGTAATATAAGTCTCTGTTGTGTTTACTTGGTTGGGTCTGAGCAGCTGCAGGACTGGCAGGTGAGAGAGATTTGTCCTGACCATGGGCCAGGCAAAACCAGAAAAACTCTAGCTACAAGTACATGTTGGTTGTAGCATTCATTCAAAGACTGTCCTTTAGAAAATGCAGATAGGATCTACTTCTTACGAAAAAGAAAAAAACAGTTTCACATTCTTCATTTCAGTTTTATGACAACAAGGGAAATGGGCTAATGAGGGACTTTTCTCACTCACATCTTAGTATTTTGGGAAGTCAAGTGGGTCAAACACTGATTTAGCTAAGAGCTGCAGTTCCATAGTTCTGAATATTAGGCCCTTCATGAAGTTCTATGTGATTCTACAGGATCAGTGATGAGACAAATAAATAATTCTCATACTTTTGTACTTTATACAGGAAAAAATTAAACATCATCAAATTATTAACTCTCTGCCTCCTAGAATTCCATGATAATGAATGCAGCCTTACTTCTTTTAAGGATAATAACAGTATTGACAACAAATAAAATGACTGGAGAGTAATGATCATTTACTTTGTAAAGGGAAATCACTTAGTTTATGGTTGCTTAAAGAAAATGTATTTCCTGCTTACTGTAAGACATGCTTACATTTACTTATTATCAAGTTTGTTATTGTATAAGGTTTTTGTTATCATAATAAAGTATTGACACACACTAGGATATATTGAGGACGTTCCACCTTCTGGTAATAGAAACTCTGTCATAAGTGTATGTAGTCCTTATTAAAGAATATTAAAGCAAAACCTCAGTATGCAGTGGGGAGCCATTCCATCTTTGACCTGGAAGTTCCAACCCCCACTGAGGCTTCAGTAATGGCCATACCTATAAGGCCGGGCTGAGAGAGGACACTGAAGACCCGAGTTCTGGATGCGGGGGCTTTCTTGGTTCCTGGACCCTAGACGCTGGAGGTAGACTGAATAGAGTTCTCCAGAGAACACAGCCAGAGTGTGACACCCCTTTCTTAGACTCTGAAACCTACCGATCCCTTCACTTGTAAGTTACACCACTAAATAAACCTCCTTTTTAACTATGTGGAGTGCACTTAATAATTTCACCAATATCAGTACAACTAGAAAGAGATAAATCAAAATGAATCTATTAAGTATTTCTGAAAGAATATCCAAAGAAACATGGGTTCCATTGTATGCTTTGGAAAATTTTCCTGTGTTGAAATGATTTGAAAATCACTGTGTAATATGTGATCTTTGTGAAGATTTCAACAACGCAATTGCCACATCATAGGCTCTAAGAATCCCCAGAATTAAACTGTTTAATATTTAGCTTAGTCCCAAGCCCAGAATTGTTCTAAATATCATTGAACATAAAGTGCTATTTCTCCTAGCAATACCTATTAACCTCCTACACAAAGAATGTTGCTTCAAACACCCTTAAGAAAATATTAATCTTTGATACAGAGTGTGGTGCCCATATAATATAATTATTATGATACCTGTAAGAGCAGACTAAAGTGGGCTTTCCATTCAGTAGGTACAACTATTCAGAAGGGCAATTAACTGAGAATAGATGGCTTACATACAAGCATATTAAAAGGAGAGACATTCATGTTGGTATGGGGTTTTGCAGCCTTAGATTCATACACTATTATTCTTACAATGTTCCTGAGGTATGATAGAAATAACATCCATATATTAGTAATGAAGCCATTTTCTTGATTAAAAAGATATAGCATATGGCTGTGGAAGTACAAAATGATGATAAACAATTTCTTTAAACACAGGTTTCTCCTAAATTCTAACACCCTCTTGAATGAATAAAGTGTGCCAAGCTAAAAGCATTAGCTTTGTCTAAAATGAGTAGATATGATGTCATTCATTCTTTGAAAATCATATTTTAATCTGAAATGTGCATAGTGAGACACAGTAATGGAAGATAATGCATATGAAAGTTTTGCTTGAATGGGAATTCCCAAGTGAATTTGATATGGAAAACCAGCTATAACATTGGTCATAGTGCCTTCATGCTCCCCTTTCGAGTTATATAAAAATTATATATGGATAACTTAGCATGAGTCAAACACAAATAGGATAATGAAACAGATTTATTTTAGGGTACAGGACACTATTTCATAGTAGTTAGTACTCTAATTAGAAAGATGATATATACTCATGAAGCAGGTAATAAAACCAAGGAGATATGATTAAGTATCATGATAAATAGTGAGTGAAAAAGACAGGAAGTGATGTAAGAGAACTGGAAAAGAAAAACATCAACTTTTACTATTTTCATAGACATAAAACACGTTAAAATTTAAAATCAACTTGATTTAAGGGGATTTATCTTGTAATTTTATTTTGCAGGCTCAAACTTTTATAGACTAGATACTTGCTTTGCCTTTCCAGCTTGCTCACCAGGTAGCCAGAGAGAGAGAACAGAATAATCAGTTCTGTTCCCACCATCTGCCCATAACTCCTGCTGAAATCAGGTGACACTGTATCTAGATACATGCTTGCTAGCCAATTCGTATTTGCATGGGGACTGAATATTTTGAGGTTCTCAGATTCAAGAAACTGTGAAAATATCTCATCTCATTATCTAAACTTTCAGTCTGAGGTTTAGCCATCCCTGAACAATCATGGCCCAGCACGGAAAGTAAAGATGTATTCTATATAAGCACAAATTGTAACAATAACACTTTGCATTTCCGAAACATCTTCTATTGAAATAGCTCATTCTCAGCCCTGTGTACAAGCATTAATTTAGCCTCACAAGGGAAAGATCATTTGCAAGAAATAGGCTAACTGTCTGGTTCGAGATAGCACAGCTCAAAAAGTCAGTGTAAGGTACCAGCACTCTCACCTTTAGCCCAGTGAATTGCATAAGCAATAACTACTGCAAGCCCTTAAAAACTTGACTTTCAATGCCAATTGACATACTATCATAACACATTATTTCATCTTATAGGTATAGCAAAATAATCAAGATGATACTTTCTTTTGTGATTCTTGTTATTACTACTGTTCACAAATCTTCCTAGGAATGCTAGTCTGCATCTGCTGATATGAATGTTTTGTTAATGAAGAGATTTAATGTGAAAATAATTGTACAATGAAATGATGCCTTAAAACACGATGAAGGTCTAGGCACCTGGCAGACTTGTTTCAGCTTATTTAAATCTTTTTATTAATGACATTTGTTATTTACCAATTTCATATGTGTACATAAGGCAACCTGGCCACTCTCAAACCCTCCAGTCTCTCCCAACTTCCTATTACTCCTATCTACCCCTTCCATTTACATATCTATTTTTCACATTCATGCTTACTGCTTTTGTTGTTGTTATTGTTGTTTTGTTACCTACTAAGTTTAACTAGGCCAGTGCTAGTGGTCATCTCTATGGAGATATCTATCAGAGCCTCATGGGCTCTACTAGAAAGGGTCAGTGTCCTGATTCAAGACTGTAGAAATAGCCAATAAATCAGCAGAAATGGGTATGGCTCTATAAGATGAGTCCTCTTCTGTGATTGATTGTTGGTAAGGCATGTCTTGGCAACATTTGTGCAGTTAGGCCCAGAAGCTAATTCATTACTGTGAAGGCTGTGTCAATTCTAGAGAGTCTGGATGCAGTTCGACGCTTGTAAGATTGTGGGTAGGGGGCAGAAGAGAGACTGACAATTAATGTCAGCACCTAAATTTATTCATTTTTGTTGGATTAAATGAATAATTATTGACTGTTTTCCATAATCAAGATGCAAATCTGAAAATAGTCAAAAATCCTAAAAATGGGTAAGCAAACAAAATACATCTATAAAAATATTCATCATTAGCCATCAGTGAAATGCCCATTTTGTCCATGATGCTCACAGTATGACATAGGCACTAAACCGACAGACACAATGATCAATATGAAATCCACAAATAGTACAAGAGTACTGAGGAGAGCAAATGAGTACCATGAATTGAAAGAAAAATTGTGTCTGTCAGGGAAAACTTCATATAAAGAGAATGCCCCTCATAGGATATCTAGGAGCTACAAAAGAAAGGGGTATACTATAAGCAGAAGGAAGATCATAGAAAGTGTAATGTTATCAGAACAAACTACAAGAGAAAACAGGGCTTAAACCAGGTTGATCAGTAAAACATAGAAAGAAATAGCTATCTCATACCCCAAATCCTTCTATGTACATTTCCTCAATGTTGTAAGTATATTTTCTTGGACTGAGATTCAGATCACTTCTCTGGACATATTTCACAGATCTCAAGTTTCTCCTGAGGATAAAGGAAATGTAAATTGCCACCAGAGTATATGTACCTTGTTTAAATGCCTTGAGAAATATTAAAGTATTCTGATATTTTCTCTAGGTGAATACTATTTGAATTGACAGACTGGGAAATCTACTCTGCATTTCACGTTTAGCATGGTCTTACCTAAATGCTAAAGCAAATGGCTTCTTGCCTAAGGGTCTGAAAGAAAACAAAGGCAAGCAATATGCACCCAGGACTCCCCTTGGAACATTCTATCAAAGAAAATATTAAGTAGTGCTGTTTTCATAACTACCATTGTGGGGACACATTGGTGTTGAGAGAGAGAACCCGAAGCTAATTGCTATTCTTATAAAGCAATGTAGTGGAGGAAGCTGGAAGGAGAGCTTGTCTCATACACTCAAATATGCAGGAGGTGACTCCAGCAAAATATCATGAGGCATCTTTATAAGAAGTGTTTACATGAAAATAGGCATCTATTTCCTGAGGCCAGTTATCTCAACTTCTGTAATCTCTTTCCTACACAGCAGAGTGATTGGCAAAGCACAGGACATTGAAAGCCCATTGAAGAATCTCTTGCTAACTCTGAATTAATTCAGAGAAACTGCAAAAATGGCAGACTCTAGAGGTCTCATCTGAGAGCATCTTTTCCCTCCTTCTCCACTGTTATCATATGTTTAACAGAAATGGAAGGAAACCCATGCTTATCCAAGTCTGGGTTGGGCAATGCTTTTTGAAGGAATACTAAGAAATGTATCTGACCTGTGGTGATTGGCATGGGGAAAAGCTGTAACCAGTATTTCTGATATCTTCCCATCTTACTCAGTACATGGCTGCCCACTCCACCTAGTGTGCCAAAAAAACAAGAATTAGAACTTTGACCTATTTCTTTGGAAAGGCTGAAAATCTATGCTTCAATGACTAATTCCATGAGAATAGGGGCTCCAATCATGAATTCTAATTTGGAAAACAAAGCCTCTTGGTAGACTGTGAAACAGTGAACCCTTTGTTTGTGATGGCCATGCTGATAGTGTGCTTTTGAAAAATATTTAATGTTGAAAAATAATGAAAACCTTTCTAATTTGGAAGCACTTCCATAAAATATATGCATTTTTCTTCACCTTTTATTTTTCATTAATAATATTGCCTTATGCTTAGTACTTGTGAAACAAAGGTCATAGAATGGAAAGCCCAATTATTCTTCATTCCCAGTGTTGGATCCCAATGACACTGACAAAATAGTATATAGTTGCCTTCAGGTTGGGGAAAATTATAATCAACTTTATGATTTCCCTAAAACTGAATATAAAGATAAGTGTGTTGATCTATGAGCTCAGTCTTGCTTGAGAAGTCTCTGAGCTGGAAGGCTTCTGACATTTGTTTTTATTAAACAAATGCTAAGAGAAAAAAATTTCAATTAAATTTAAAATTTTTTAAAACTTAAAAATGCCTCCATGACATTTTTAAGTCCTAGGTTATAGAATTCCTGGATTTGAAGGCTCTATTTGAAAAAACAAATCTACATTTTCACCCAACATATTACATATTACACCTGATGATGTATAAATTTGTGTCTAGAATTTATGAACTGGATTTTCATTATGTGGGCATGGATACAACCCAAGGGAATCCATTTTTACTATTTATATCTATAAACTATGTTGTCCTTCCAAAGCCATCAACAAAGAGCACTCTCATGAGTAATAAAGAAGTATCTATGTCATCTATGTCTTTGTCATTTGTAACAACCTCTACCCTATACAGGTCTAAGTAGAAATTTTTTAACATCATGAATGAAATTGTCTCATATCAACAGTCGGATTAACCTATAAGGGCACTGGACTCTCATACATTTAATATGGCTTTTCTTCAGAAATAGTCCTTATCTGCAGAAAAGTGGGGGAAGCATCATTAACTCCAGAAAACTCATAATACATATTCCATATATGCAGAATTATTGTCTACTGCATTTCAACATTCCATTTAGAAGCCTCCTTGCTAATACTAACTACCAGAGTCTCTCTCTGTATTTCCATGTATGCCCAACTCATTGTGTAATCAGCTCCATGCCTCCATGCAAACACCTGGCCGATGCAAACATCCACAGTGGACTCACAGCCTATCCCGTGAGAGTACTACTCATTCACATCAACACTTGGCTCTTCAGTTGTTGATCCCAGGAACTTTCTGCATTAGCTTTAGGCAGTTCTATCTGATTTGTCTCTAATGCGATCATATCCTCAAGGCTAAATAAAATGGAAAAGTATCTGCTTCAAACTCTCTGAAATGTCAGGAAAATGCCTATACAAATTCACTTTTTCAAAGTGAATGTTAAAAATCCATTGTTAATGTGCATAGCAACTCACCAAAGTACCAGCTCTTCAGTCATTTTAGATTCTAAATTTTAATACAAAGTCTACAAGTTGGCTTTAGATTGACATATTTTACAATCTTCACATCAATCAGACACTTAAAGATACAGACCTAGGTTGTGCTTGAAGACTTCTTCTCCCAGGATGATCAAGCTGATGGAGTCTGGACAGCCATAAAGCACTTCTTTAAAGGGAAATCCTTGACTAGTACCTTACATATGGAGGAACCATGGGGGAAGATCAGGGATCAAAAAAAAAAAAAAAAAAAAAAAAAAAAAAAAAAACAAAACTGCTCTACCAGGATGTTTCAGATATAAAAGGTAAAATTTAAGGTGTTCCAACATGGCTGTATCCTTTTCTTTCGACTATTTTCAAAAACAAAACAGAGAATGATAGCTTTGGAAAATGCCTGTGGTCTTTGCTAAAACTAATGTAGACATTTTGAATAATATTTTTCTACCATTCTTTTTGTCTTTGTATTGAAAATAGTTTTTTCTCACATAATATATCCTGATTGTGATTTTCCCTTCCTCTACTGCTGCTTTTAGTTCCTCTCCCCTCCTACCCACACCCATTCCCTTTTGTTCTCTCATTAGAAAACAGCCAGGCTTCTAAGGGATACTACTAATATATAATATAATATAATATAATATAATATAATATAATATAATATAATATAATATAATATGATACAGTATAGTATAGTATAGTATAGTATAGTATAGTATAGTATAGTATAGTATAATATATAACACATCATAATTAGACAAAACAAAGAAACAGAAGTAAAAGAGTCCAAGAGAAGGCACAAGAATCAGAGAATCACCAGTTTGCACACTCAGAAATCCCATTAAAACACTAATCTGGAAGTTACAATGATTTCACAGAGGACCTGGTGCAGACTTGTGCAGATCTTGAGCATGCTGCCTCAGTCTCCCTGAGTTCATACAAGCTTTGATCATGTTGATTTAGAGGGACTTGTTTACTTGGTGTCTTCGATCCCATCTGGCCTTTACATTCTTTTTGCCTCCTTTTCATTGGATCTCCCTGAGCTGTATGGGGAGGGATATTTATTTCTATCTGCTGCAGGAAGAAGCTTCTCTGATGATGGCTGGGCAAGGCACTGATCTATGAGTATAGCAGAGTGTCAGTAGGAGTCATTTTATTGAGAATTTCTTTTAGAATAGTAGTATTTGTTTCTTTACCCTAGATAGGCCCTTGGAATATCTAGTCTCATGTTCTTGATCACCCAAATGGCATGGGTATGGGTTTCATTTCCTAGAGTGGGCCTTAAGTCAAATCAGATAGTGGTTGGTTCCCCCACATGCTCTGTGACACCATTGCCTTACATAATGTAGTACCTTTCAGGCAGTATAGATCTGTAGATAAAGGATTTGTGGCTGGGTTGATGTTTATGTTTCTCTTCTGGTATTATGCAGAGTACCTTCCTGTACCAAAGACACTAACATATAGGGCTGAAAGTTATATGTTAGTACCAGTTCAACTTCTCTATGCTCTTGTTAGGAAAGGAATGAGGGAAGAACTATGGGGAGAGAGATCTAAAATTAAAGGTCATTTAAGGGGTAGTGTGAAAAATTAATATGGTAGAAGCTTCCTAAAATACATGAAGGTGATCTAAATGAAATCTCCAAATAATGGGGGAGACAGAACCCCAGATGGACATCTCATCACCAAAAGAAGTTTCCACTAGCAGAATTGGGTTGAATCTAATGGAGCTGTTGGCCAAAGGGGTCCCATGGGCTCCAAACAACACAGGCTATTGCCAAGACTATAGATTTTTCTCCACAAGCTGAAAGCAAGGCCTCACTGCCGAAGACAACACATGTACAACTCATTGCATAATATTTTTAATGAGTTAAAAACATCATTTAACATGAACAGATAACACAAAATATCCTTTGGCTTTTTATAATGGAAGCAACACATGAAAAAGCTATCTAAAGTCCCTCATCTTTATATTAAAATCACATTGTCAATTCCTGAGTAAATCTGTATTTCAGCAGAGTGTCCATTTCTAAAGAAAACATATCCTGTTGCTGAGAAATAGATAGAGCCTTACCTAGAGACCAATTTTATTCAATATTTTCAGTAATCATCTTGGGAAATCAAGGAAGAACCTTGCAGAAGCTAATAAATACATTCTGGTATCCTGAAATACTATCTCTGTCCAACAGATGGTAAATGCATCCAGAGGTCGTAGTTGTAGTCATTGAGGGATTGCTGCATGCCAATCATCCTGCTCAAGGAGCAGTTGCATTTTTAGATATTCAGGAGAGCATGGAACTCAGCTCAGGCTGCACAATCATCTGGACTGACAGCCAGGCTAGAGGCACTTGAAACTGTTGGAAATCTAGTCAAAGAGAAACTTCATGGGCGGCACCCTGTTAAAAATGATCGTGAATTCAGGTTCTATATGATAGCACTACATTAGAAAACCAAGTAAAGTATGTGCACATTTTAAGGATGCAACTGGACATTATGGATCATTAACTAACAAACATGCAATTTGGTGACAGTTGAAAATGTGCTTCATAAGCATGCTGTTCCAGTTAACTCTATAGCAACTGGATCACATCTTGATTCTAGAACATATTTGTCAGCACCATTTCTCAGTGTAGTGAGATCTATGGTAATTAATGTCAGACATAAAAATTTTAATAATAATAATAATAATAATAATAATAATAATAAAGCACTATGTGTCCACTTGAGTTCTGAAGAGATGACAAAGGGAAATTTATTCTCCATTGGTCCTTGATTTGGGGGGTAGGAGCAAGCATTCCAAAGAACAATGGAAAATTTGTTAAGCTGGGAAAAAACCCAGTAATATGATTCTTGAAAAAAAATACAGCACAAATTAATTCCTTTAGAAACAGTAAATTCCATTGGTCTTTTTGCTTATTGCTATATGTTAGTGTGTCTAGTGATAGCAGGTTGTACGAAATGGAAGAACAATCAAAGACAAAGAAACACACAACACTTTATTCAATATTTTTTTCTTCCTAGATTCCTGACATGACATCATCTACATAAACCCTACAAGGAAGTATTTCTGTGGAGGTGTGAAAAATGCCTCCTTGTGAAACAGGGTCTTCCAATTAATGTAATTCTTTAAAGACCACATTTTGAACACTATTTGTTAAAGGAGATCAATTTCGAAATCAATTCCCCCAGTCCCTCTTCTCCCACAAGTGGCATTGTTATTAGTGTCACCATTGGCAGATCTGTGGAAGTGGCAATTGTTGTGGTCTGCTATAACATTTCTAAACTTCCTGAAGACACCATCCTGCCTCACTCTCATGCCACAGCCCCAAAGTCATCCCTGTAAACACTTGAAATTTTCAGAAATGCACTAGCAAATGGGTCTACTCCCATGTGTGCAGAGGAGAAGAGGGACTGATCTTAAGGGCAGCATTACAGTTACATCTCAAGTGAATAGCACAAGGTTTTTTCTGCATCTCAATTTGATGGCAGAATTGTAACTAAGAACATCACAATTCTGCCTTAGCAAAGGGTATATGGAAGCACAGCAAGAAGGCAACTGTGATGTTATATATTATCCCCACTGGGACAATGAGACAGACGTGTTAAGGAATTTTCCTCTTTATGCAGTGAATAAGTTTGGGACAAATGAATCAAGGGCTTTGAAATCTATGATTGAGTCATGAAACAACAGGATAAGCACTGACTTAATACTGTCTAATCCTTAATATTGTTGAAATCTACTTTTTTTAATGGAGAAACTAATTAAGATTAATATTATTGCCCAACTATATTTTATATTGTATATATTGCCAGGATATATTTTCTGTGCTTTTTTATAAGGTTTGAATAGACAAAATATTGGGATATTTCGCTCATTTTTATCTTGAAAGAATATTTTTATTACCAGAATGGATGTATTTTTATTGTAATCTTTTGAAAATATATTAATCCTTTGGCCAGGAGGATGCCTCTGCAGGGAAAAGAGCCTACAGCCAAGCCTGTATTTTGATCCCTAGTACCACATGGTAGAAGGAGAGAGTCAACTCCCACTAGTTGCTCTCTGGTCTCCATATGTGCTTGTGGCATGTGCACACTTACAGACATATATAAGTACCCAAAACAAAAAAGGTATAAAACACAGTCCCTATTTTAAATCTTTCCATGTCATGAGGTTCTCTATCTCACATGTTCCTTAATGTTTAAACTCTTCTTTCACTTCACATGAGCTTGGCATAAAGTAAGGAAGAAATTTTACTTGTGTCAACTCATCAACGTATGAACCTTCAATGATTCACTAATATGAACAATCTTCTCTCTCCTTATTGATTCGCAATGCCATCTGTATGAGACATATTTCATTGTTGTGATGCTTTTCTTTCACATCAGTTCAGATACAGGGCTTATGCAGGGACTACTAATATTATTACTACCAACACCATTACTATTATATTATTATTATTGAAACATACAGAAATAAATGAATTCTTATGAGCATGGGCCCTGGAATCAAAGACCCGTGTTTCAATACAAGGTATTCTGTTCCATTTTGGAATTCAGTAGATATGAAAGTATTGTACAAACCATAGTCCTCCAATTCCTAAAATGTATTCAGTGGTGAGCTAACATTCTTATTTTGTGATTTAGGTGGAGAAGATAACCTAATGCAATAAAGGGTTAGCAGATTATAACATGCCAAGCACTACATACTTAGATCATGTTTTGCTATTATCAGTCATATATTTAATTAACTGTAGAAAACCAATGTAAAGCACTACAAATTATTAATTTAGAAAATGGAAGATTTGTTAAAGAAGAAAGTTAAGTTAAAACAAATCTGGGGTATATTTATTGAATGATAACATAATTCTGCATATGAAAACATATATTACTTCTATAGGATGTTAACATACCCTGAAACTTACATGCTCAATGATTTTAAAAACACAGTTCAGTGGCATTGAATTTGTTAGTGATGTTGTACGACCATGAATAACTATTATCACTAATTCCTTTCCACATTAAACTTGAAGATTTCAAATCTAAAATATTTATTTTATAAACAACCGCATATCAAAATAAAGCTTTGTTGTGGTCATGTGTATTGAGTTTTCTATCTTTTATATAAATAGAAGTAACTTTATATTCTTATTCCTCAGCCCTAACTTCTCATTTCCTAATAGTATAAGGTAAACAAAGACTTTATATTCCTTGAGCAATAATAGGTATAAGAAAAGTCTCTATATTAAATTCTGCATTCCTGGAATAGGTTTTTCTCTATAGTAACATATATATGATTTATTATTGATGAATTATTTGATTTGTTCTTGTTTTGTTCTGGAGTTTTATATGTGTGTGTGTTATATATATTTACTGTCTGTATGAATATAAACTGTAGAGTGGATATATAGAGGTAATACACACACACACAATTACTCCCATATTTGTTATTTTTGTGTTCATAATACTTAACATTTACAGTTTAGTAATTTTCAAAATTATATTTTAGCAAATATAGTCCTCATGTTATAACATATTTTTATTTAACTCTTCATTTTGTTTTGCAGTGCTGTGGATTGAAACCAGAGCTTTGTACATAAGGGGTAGATTTCCTCAGAGCTACATCCTCATCCCTAGGACTCTGTCATTTAATTCTTGAATTTAAGTCTATTTCTTGAATGTTATCCAAAATTCTGTGCCATTTGACCAAAATCTAGTCAAAATTTCTCTCTCCTGCCTCACATCCAGTGCTAACTACCATTATACTCGCTGCTTAACATGTCTGGAATATATATATATATATATATATATATATATATATATATATATATATATATATATATGTATATGTATATATGTATATGTATATGTATGTATGTATGTATATATATATATATACACACACACATATATATATACATATATATATATATGAAAGTGTATCTCTTATTTTTTGATCTTTTGTGTTATGAGTAAACACTATGGTTACACAGTTTCATAATAGATGAAAGGTTTTTTTATGTTTTTTAAATTAACGTGAGAATTAATTTTATCTTATCATTTGGCTAGTCTGTTTCTGAGCACATGGAGGGAAAAGCTTTATAAGAAGTAACTCTTTGGCACTGATTTTCTATTTTCTCAATCTCCATTCACTTAATCTGTAAGTGAATTTTTATAATTACAATTTCCAAAAATATCATAGACAACTTATTAAGAATTTTATTATGTGAGAATGGGCTTCTGTAAAGTAAATTTTTCATAGTTCTCAATCTACTATCAGTAGTTATGGATTCTTTATCATTTGTTAATTTTGCGTGCTTTATTTTTTCATTTTTATTGAAATTGCAAGACATTTGCTTATTGGACTGATTTTTATCCAAAGATTTTATAAACTCTCTCTTTGTTTCCAGTTAATTAGTTTCTGCTGCTATTTTATTATCTCTTTCCTTCTGTTTTTCATTTTGTATTAAAAATGTATAAACTATTTTAATGAAAGAATGTGATTTAATGGATTTTGTGAAAATATTACCCAGTTACTTAATTGTAATTGAATTGGTTTTTTGAAATAAATTTAAATTGTTTTTATTTGAAGTATGTTAAATTCTCATATTGCCATTGAATATGAATTATAATTTCTAATATATCTAGTATTTGAAGAAGTATAGCCATACAGCATTCAAAATTGACATTTTATAGATTGGTTTTAAAATACTACATAGGCTCTACCAGTATTAGCAAGGAAGTCACACAGAAAAATCCAGAATACATACTGTTTAGCATAATACATAATACATAATGTTCAGTCATCATGTTGTTTGAAAAGAGTATTTTTATGTATTAGCTGATCTCTAATTGTTACTAAATATTCTTTACAGTAAATGTGGTTTTGGGGATGTTTCTAAAGAGTGGATGAATATAAATTTGAGATGATCATTTGAAGATAGTTGTAGGGTTTAGAAGAATCACTTTGTCCTGCTACTGGTAGAATGGCTTTGGGTGAGATTATAAGTTCACACTAATGTGACAAGGAGAGACACAGCTGGGCATCATTCCAAGTTATGTCTTCCCTCATAGGAGCAAACTCATCTTTCAATTTAGACAGAAAAAGAGAAACAGCCATTCATTTGATCAACTAAGGGTCCAATTTTGTAGGATTCCTGGAGGTTTATCTATCACATTGCTTAGAAGGTAAAAGGAAACCACTGGAACTAATAGGTGTCAGCACTTAGATCCCAGATGTTTAGTGTCTTAGAAGATAAAAGGTTTATTAACCTCAAAGATGGAGGTTACAGATAACAGGCCACCAGTTCTGCTGTCTTAACATGGCCCACTTCTGTTCCTTTTGATTATTAAATATTACTGTATTAAAAACACTTGGATTTATTTTTGAGTAAAGATACTGTATATATACTAAACATCATGACTGAAATAAATTTTATTTTTAGTATTTGTTTCTATGGCAGAAAATCTGGGTAAGAAGATAGAGAGATCCCTCTCTAGTATATAAAAGTATATAATATGGAACTGGAATTGGAGTCTTTATAAGCCTTTGCTATAATTACATTTTAATTTGTACTCATCCTCATCTAAAAGGGTTTACAAAGCTTTATATGTCAATTAGTTTTTGAAGCTAAAATTTAATCAATAGCTATCCAGTTTTCTATCGCCATTATAAATTCTTCTGAAAACATATCAACAATCACATAAAGCAGAAAATGAGATGCAACATGGGCCCCTATAAATCCCAGCACCTTCCAAGCTTTTTTCTCCATGCAGATGGTTGAAAGGAACCAAAGATGTTGTTTAGCTTCATTTAATTTAGTGTAGAGTCGATTTTTTGAAGGGATGGGGGATTGTTGGATTTGCTCAAGTACTGTTCAATGTACTAGCATTCTCATCTAAAGAACAACAGATTTCTATTTCCCAAACAATAGTGATTTGTGTTGTTAATGACTTTCAGTTAGACATGGAGATATGTAAATTATAGAAAGAAACAAAGTCATTAGTACAAGATTTTCTTTAATAGACCTCAATTTCTTTATAATTTTATTTTAACACATCAGTTTTTAATTACAAACCAATTTAGGTTCTGCCTTGCTTAAAAGTAATTTGATAATGTTTACATTCTTCACACACTATCCATGAACTCGTAAAGGTCTGTCCAGTGTGCTGTCTAGCATTTATTGGAATATCTTGGACATAGTTTGATGTCACTCAGGAAATGTTTGCTGACACATATTATGAAATTATTTTCATTATAGTCATTTAACACTTGAAGAGGTCATTTAAATTACCCAGCCTAACTCCCTATCATTTTACAGAAAAATTGTTCATATTTAGAATGCCCCCATAATTTTTTGATGAACACAAAATTCCCCAAGTCTCCCAACACCTGTCTCCTGTTTTTATACGTTAGACAAATTGAGATTTTCTTTGAGATTTTACATCTGATAACTGAAAATGAGTTTAAATATGTGTGGTGACATATATCACTTTAACCCAATAGGTGTAAGAGATCCAAATTAATATACATGCAAAGCCAACACCTGACTTGGTTTCTATGTCCTACATTGGATGGTATACCCTTTTTACTGGAGACCATCAATGCCTCTCAAAGTATTATTTATTTGGTAGACAAACAGAATGTTACTTATTTTTATAGACTTCCATTATAGTATCAACACAACCTTGTTAAAAACCTTAAGAACATCAAAGACTTGTGTGAAAAACAGAGGCTACTGTCACAGAGACTGTCATTTTTCAAAATATGTTTTATCCTAGACAACATTCCCAAATATCCAGGAATTTGGATTGTGGCATATAATTATATTTCTACCCAATAGGATATGATGAGACATGATATAAATTTGTTTCCATAATTCACTATAGTATAGTCCCTGCTTAGCCTATGCTGTTAGAGTCAGGTACCATGCATAGTACAAAGTTTTAAGTCATGTGCTGACTAAAGTTCTCAGCAACATCTGCATCTTTAGATCTGAAGGACTCTGAGGATCTGAATGAGCTTGTGAGCCTGAAACTTCTTTGAGCTATCAGATCCTGGCTCAGATACAAAACTCCATAGCTTTCAACTCTTGTGATTCTTTGGGGATAACTTACTACCACAACATGTGATACCTATAAATCAGCTTCCTATTGTATAAGAAAATACATCAGCTAGAAGAAACTAAGCTTCTGTACAGGGGAACGAAAAAGGAGTATCAATCTATGATGACTTTCTTCACATTTGCTAGTGAATGCATACTGTATGTACTATGAGTTTAGCAATATACAAAATGCTGAAACAAAAAGGAATACACAGGATCTAGTACAACCTATATGGCTTCTATTAAATAAAAGAGTACTTTCATGATCAAAATTGTCAAAAAACAGTACCTGCATTCTGATACAGTACAGAAAAGCTGATCTTACAAATAAGTCATGTCTGCTTTACAGAATGAGAAGAAAAACCTCATTGAATATAAGAGGAGATGAAAAGTTGAGTTAAAAAAGTAACAAATTTGTAAGACACTGTCTCAGTCTGTGAGAATGAATAGAGAATAAAAATGTCATCTTAAAAATTAACCACAAGAATAGAAAGAATCTCACTTTAGCTTGAGGAGAAACAGCCAGTCAAGTCTCAAGCAGAACGTGTTATGAAATAATTGGAGCAAGAGTACATGTTGCAGTGGTGAGGACCAAACTTCAGAACCTAGCATCCATGTGACAATTCCAGTTTCCTACAAATGCCTGTACTCTATCTTTAAGGAATTCAGCACCCTCTCCTGGTATCAGTCCATGAAGGCACTCACATATACAAGTGCTCATACACACATACAGACATGGGCATGTACACACACACACACACACAGACAGAGAGAGAGAGAGAGAGAGAGAGAGAGAGAGAGAGAGAGAGAGAGAGAGAGAGAGAGAAATGCTTTCATCAACCAGTCAAAAGAGGAATACTTGCCAGGGGGTGGTGGAGCACACCTTTAATCCCAGCACTTGGGAGGCAGAGCCAGGCGGATCTCTGTGATTTCCAGGCCAGCCTGGTCTACAAAGTGAGTTCCAGGAAAGGCACAAAACTACACAGAGAAATGCTGTCTCAAAAAAAAAAAAAGAAAGAAAAAGAAAGAAAGAAAGAATGAAAAAGAAAAGAAAGGAAGGAAAAAAGAGGAATACTTGTCTTGAGGACCACACCTCTACCTTCCAGATGACAATGAGCTCATTTATTTCACATGACAGCCACATTCTGATTGCTCTAATTGGTTGAAAGTTTGTCTGCAAGACTATAGAGCCATCTACCCTGAGTGGCATGCTTTTCTAACCACCATAGGTCAAGAAGTCAGGGCTTGTGTGGAAACTGACTGGCATCAAGATTTCCTCAGATGATGTAAGATGAGGTGGAGTGAGACTTATGCAGCCAGAAGGATGAAATCAGCCTTCAAAGATCTACTGAAGCCAAACTTCAAATACTATAGTGGAGCAGTGGATTGTTTTAAGCTTTATTTATTTATTTTGCAGGCATGAGTGTGTGTGTGTGTGTGTGTGTGTGTGTGTGTGTGTGTGTGTGTGTGTCACTGACTGACAGGCAAGTCTTGTTTACAAGGATCTTGGAAAGAAAAGCCTTTTAAGGCAGAGGCTTTGGGAGATGTGGAATCTAAGCAGCAGAATTGAATAAACATTGACAGTGCTGTAAACAACCAAGCATATCTCTATTTGAAAAAGCAAGGAAAGGTTACACATCAGTCAGTCTCCTTAGCTGGATTAATAGAAAATTCTTGTTTGCAGCATGTGCAAGGTAAAAGGATCACAAACTGTAAACTTAGGGTAGTGCTACCATAATATTTAATCTTCCTACCCTTTGTAATAAGTGATGTCAGATCTATTTCACCCATTAGAATATGTAGACATTAATATACAAAATTTGAGGCCACACAAATTTTTATTACTTCTGAAATATTTTCATCTTAGCCAACATACTATATTGAATCAGTTCTGAACTAAATATTATCCAATATATATACATTTGGTACCTTCTTATATTTTTGGTTGTGAGCCTAGCCTTTAATGGCTGAGCCATCTCTCCAGCCCATTTGGTACCTTCTTAATGTGGTAAATATTTTTAAAGGGGATGCATTTTTCACAATATCATCTCACACTGGCTTCTTACTATGGATGGACAATTTCAGACTATTTCTTGTCTCTGTCAGAGAAGAGTATTTTCAGGTCTGGATGTTGCCTGAAACTCTGACCCTATTTACTCAAAAGATATATATGTGTGTTTTGTCCTCTCTCATACACAATGTCAAATATTCTCTCTGCTATAGCAGCTGGCATCAAAAGCTAAGCCCTTGTATTAAAAGCTACCTCTCCAGACTTTTGATCAGTAAATCTGGCTGCCTCATCTCCTGGCCTGACCAGCCACACCATACCAACAGCAACATCAGCCATGATCACCACCATTGTCGTCTACATCATCAGCAACAAACAGGTCTTCATTTAAATAATTGTTACTAAAGATTTGATGGTTAACAAAGGTACAAGGGCCATTTCAAGCCCTGAGTGAATGTATGCAAATATCAACAGCCCCTTGAACTCTCATTAGTGATGATAATCATACATGTAAGAATTATTGAAAAGATGAGTAGGCAATCTTTTTTTTATAAATTCATATCTGTATAAATGTCTTTTTTATTGTGAAGCAATGTAGGATAATGGTTAGGCATGTGGGCCCAGGAACCAAGTTCAAAGCCCAGCTTAATTAATTTTTAACTGTAACAAACTTCTTTCCATTCCACTTTCTTCACCTACATGCTAGCAACTATAAAAAGGGATGAATACATTAATAAGTCTAAGCCACTGTGGAACTATTAATAGTATCAGCATCATTTTCAAATGGCTGAAACCTGGTCTTGTAGAAAACTTTGCTTGACCTCATTCTCTGTGATCTTCAGATATCATAAAGCCTCTATCTATCTCTTACTGCATTCCTAGTGGCTACATTCTGAGGAGACTAGGTTTCCCCTAGAATACTCTGCTACTTTTCAAAGACCAATATGGAGAGACAATATGTAACCTCTTTCTCAAATGGGAAATGAAGATTACATTTTGAAATAGAAATCAAAGAAATGGTTACTACCTATTATCATCTACTAGAAGACAAATTCTAAGTTCCCAGTTTGTATCAAACATCATTTTCTGAGACATCGTTCTATCCTACAATGGTCTGGAAAGGGTATTTGATACTCTGCAATGAGACTTTGGGGGGGGCAGTTCTCACCTGTATGAGTAAACAAAAAGTTGGACAAAAATAATTGTAAATAATAAGGATGAAAACCCTAAAGACAAGAACAAGGTTTGAAGGGAAGTATTCGTTTTGAAAACTGCTCTGATTTTGACAGTATGTAAAAGGCTGTGCAATCAAATCAATAAGCTTCCACCTGACTTTACTCTTCTCCCTGCTCGAAAGTTGGTGGCAGTGTGGAAGATGATAATTTAAAGATGAATATGTTTCTTGGAACAATTGCTTTCTGGATTCTGAAATATCAGGCCTCTGCTTAGCATAGTCACAAAGCATGGGAGTAGAATATGCTTTGTTTATTTCGATAAAGTAATGAGTTCCTAAGACACAGCTGGGAACAACATGAATCAGAGGAGCAACAGATGAGTCTAATCAGGAGTGACTTTGAAAGCCCTGACCCAAATAATGTGTAGAGAAGTACATACTAGTTAGAACTTCAGTAGTGAGTGCAGAGATAGTAAGGAGTCTATAACCCTTGCTTCTACTCTTCTCATAAGTCATGACTGAACTCTGTTTCAAAAGCAGAATAACTCCCCAAATCTACGAGAATATGGCTCTCCTTCAAGTTCAAATGATCATATGGAAGACCACACTTAGATCAAATTTATTAGTTATTTCTGTTTGGAGGGGTCTCTGATTCTGAGGGACAACTTTGAGAAATACCATTAAATATCCTAAACCTGAAATAGAAACATAAGAGAAACACCATACCTGAGGATAAAACAGAGAACATACTAACTACTACCATCACTATAGCTGCCTTCCAAAAACACTACAATGAAGATGAATTCCATCAAAAAGTCAGAATCTCACCTCTGTGGTTGATATATTGTATACCCTACTAAACTTATCTAAGGGTCAGAGAACAGAACAGCCACTAGATTAGACATAGAGGCCAGACAGCGGTGGTACACGGGCCTTTAATCCTATCCATCTGGATCTCTGAGAGTTCAAGGCCACACTGGGAACAGAGCCAGATGTGGTGGCACACACCTTTAATCTCAGCACTTGAGATCCCATGTCTTTGCTTGGGAAGGACATTCGCCTTTAATCCCAGGAAGTGATGGCAAGAAGCAGAAATGTATAGAAGGTGTGAGGAACAGGAGCTAGAGGCTTTTTAGCAGCAGTTCAACTGAGAGCCTTTTGGGTGAGGACTCAGAGCCTTTCAGTCTGAGGAAACAAGATCAGCTGAGGAGTTGGCAAGGTGAGGTTGGCTGTGGCTTGTTCTGTCTCTCTGATCTTTCAGTGTTTACCCAAACATCTGACTACAGGGTTTGTTTGCTTTTTATTAATAAGACCGTTTAGCAATTCATGTGACATACGCCGTTCTTTCTGGGAACAATTACACTTACACTGCTGAAAGGTGTCGGGTGGAAACAAGTTCAGACATCACTGGGTGAGACTTTTACACTCAAACTGAATTCCCCTCATATGGTACTCACTGTTTAGTGACATCCTTACCTGTATCCCACAAATTAGTGATGCCTTTGAAATTACCTGACTATGAATATGAGGTAAAATTTGCCAAATTTCCCCCATAAAAAATTGCTATAGAAAATATAGGCAGAGTCTCTGACAATTTGAAACACACCCAAAAGTGGATGGAGTATTGGAGATGTTTGGTTCTAATCCATCTCATCTTCACTGCACATGTTGCAATTAAATTACAATGATAATAAGTGACCTTCCTACATTGGAATCAGGCTTTTCAGGTGGCCCCATAGACCATGCTAACTGGATTTAATGAAAAGACCATGAGAGATACTATGTCTCAATGTAAAGAAATAATTATTATGGCCACAGTTAGAAAGCTGTAGCAATTTTCTGAATGGTTGATAATTCCATATATAGTAAGAACAGGAGCAACCAGAATAAAGAAAATTAGACATATTTTAGAAATGTCCATGAGTGTTTGAAGAAGAACTAACAGAAGATTCAGCCTTTGAAATAAGAAACAAGATAAAATGTGAGTATTTGAAGTATGGACACATTAATGTTAGGGCATCTGTGTGGTTAGATATTCTACTTCTAAATAATTCAAAATTCTTAGCTGTGAATCATATTATGATAATAAAACTAATTTTCATTAAAACTGAAGCCAAGAATATATTAATAATCAAAAGACTTTATGATTAATTAAACTAAAGAAAAGTAAAATCTAGGATTGAAAACATTAAAAGATGAGTTTAATAGGTAAGTTTCTCTAGCTGTTGCCTGTGACAGATGCAGGGTTAACTGGAAAATAGGGTAGGGAAGGACAGGAGTCTACAAACAGATTAGTACATATGAACAGAGGTGACACTCCATGTAGCAAAAACTGAGCCCACATCCTGCAAATCCATAGTAATTAATCAAAATGTAATATTACCTAATTTTAGAAAAGCAAATGATGAGAAAATGACACCATTATTTAAAAAATTGTAAGGATAAATAATACACAGAAAGTTTTAAAGTGCCTTTACTAGGGCCTTAAAACTCTGAGTGAATGTGGAATCAGGAAACAAAAAGTAAAGACATAGCTCACAAAATGTCATCATTGCCAACTGGTAAGTATAAGAAACATCTAAAGGTAGAAAAAATGTATAACAAATACATTTAAACATAAATAGATTTTAAAATAAAACAGAAAGTATCACTAAAGGTGATACTTCAAACACAAATCTAAAGTCTAAAAGAAACTGAGAAATGTTGTGCAAGATGGTCCAGAAAGCCCAGGAGACATTCCTAAGGAGAGTCAAAGGGAAAAAAAAAAAAACTGGGTAAGAAAGCATGCAACATACATGATCACAGGAAAGAGAATGCAAATGCAACCTAGCTCAAAAGGGAAGTTAAGAAGCTAGAAATTTTTACCATAAACTTTCTGAAGGCCCTTAATTGTTTCATATTTTAAAGGGACATTCAAATCCAAGTATGTTATGTGTGTGATCTCTGAAAACAAATTGACAACCAAATGTACATGACTCATCTCTTCTGGACAGTATCCATCTACGAATTCTAAAAGTAACACAGAGGTGAGACCTTGAGTTAGTAGATCAATGTAGATGTGCTTTTAAACTGCCACAGTTCTAGACAATTTGAAATGTGCCAGAGAGATTTTCCCACAACCACTCATGAACAACAGCCAGGTGACAGTCCCCTTCACAATAAAGTCAGATGCCAGCAAAAGGCATTAGACAGATGGCACTTGAGCTCTGCCACAGAGAGACAGGAGAAGAGGAGAGAAGGGCTGGGCAAGAAGGAAGAAGACACCACACTACTACTAGGCACCTAAAATCTCTGTTTGTGAATATACTGGGAGTTTGGAGAAATGGCTCAAGAGGAAAAGACATCTGATGTTAAGACTGACAGCCAAGATTTAGTCCCTGGGACCCACATAGTGCAAGGAGAAAACCAACTCCAGCAAATTGTCCCCTGGCCTCTACAGGACTGCCAAGACACTTGTGATTGTACAAACTGACACACAAAATAAATATTAAAAGGGGAAAATTAGGGTAAACTAATTTAACTGAGAAAAAGACTCAAGGAAATAATTCAGCTATGATTGTCAAATAATAGTAACAACTAATATTTTAGTACTCTCCCTACAATCCTAAACACAGTCCTAGGTGTTTCCCATGCACTTTCTCAATACTCTCAGCTTTCTTGTTCCTCAGAACATTCCTGGGGTCCAAATGAGTTACTATCTATGAGCACTTCATAGAACGTTAGTTGCTGGGAGCCCCCAAGTACCTCTGGAGAGAAGGTAGACTTTCTAACAGGAGCATATCTCTGAACAAGGAGACATAATGGGATTATCCTGCTAGTCAGTTTTCTAAAGTTGCAAGATATCATCATAGTCACAAAGTAATAGCTAATTAAAAATAACGCCTTCCTATTTTAAAAATAAAAGCATTTTCCAAATGTTGTTTTCAAGAACAGGGTATTGATGGAGAAACTGTGGCATGGGCTGCTATGTAACCATTAACATAGATAAAGTAGTTGAATATCTAATTGCAGAAAAATGATGATAAACTATTAAAAGAAAATAATAAATCCAAAGACAAATGGAAACTTTGATCCCAGTTTGTTAACTTATATATGTCTTTGGTTGAATGAGAACTGGGAATGTTAAATAATAAAATTGTTAATAAGTTTCTCTGGTATTTAATTTTTTCATTGCTTTCTTGTATTCCTTGGTGTTTTTTCATTTTTCTACAATGAGCACATTAATTTATAATGAAGTGTCTAAAAAGACAAGTCATTTTTTAAACATATCAGAGAAAACTGTAGCTTCACTCATTATAAGAACATAAATACACGAGCATTGCTTCTGAATGCAATGGGAAGTACTTCAAAGTTCCCTCAATGTTGCCAAGGTTTATTTAACAATATTTTCTCACCATATATTATACAAGAACAGAACTAAACAGATGGTCTACATTGGGAATCCAGCAATCGAGGAAAGCTCTCCTCGCTGCACCTACTTGTCATACACTATGTAGTACATATTATCCACATGCATTCATACATCCATTAACTCCTTATCACCTCATCAGATACATATCTAAACCACACAAAGGACCTGTATGTTAATACCATACTATAGAACACATAAATATGTGTGCCCAAAAGATGATATAATAGAGGCATATCCATCTTATAATATAAGCCTATGGCATTAAACACTATACCCTTGGAGCTGGAGAGATGGCTTAGCAGTTAAAGGCATTGTTAGAAGAAGACCTGAGTTCAGTTCCCTACACTTATATTATGGGTCACAACCATCTGTAACTCCCATTTCAAGGATATGATATGATGACCACTTCTGCCTCTGAACACAAGAGGCACACATATGGTTTACATATACAAGTTCTGGAATACACTCATACACATACAATTAATGAAATATTTAAAAGCCATAAAAGGATAGTCTTGGCTTACGTATTTATATATTTATGTAATAAAAAAAGAAAGTTGCTTCAGAGTTTGTAACAAAAAAAAGGCCAAGGCTGAATTTTACTCAGTATTTGGTATGCAAACAGTATCTGGGGACCAAATTTGTCCTACAGGCACTGTATTTCCTTCATGTCATTCCTTCCTGTGCTAATCAAAGGTCCTTTATTTCTTTAAGGATCAAGCACAAATGGTTCACTGGTATCCAAGGTTCACTCTGTTTCTGGAAGCTTCTTTGGCAATCCTTACCAGCATAAGTCCTTAACTCTATGCAGTCTGGAGTCTGGAATAAACTTTACAAATCAGAAGAATATTCTTTTCTGTATTCCTATCACTTTTCCATAAAAACATTCCTCATTTTATCCTTCTGTCCTACCACCCGGCTTAGCTCCATGTACAGAATACAGCATCATCATTCAATTTCTCTCAACTTATTTTCCAAATCAGTCTGTTAAAATTTATCATTTTTCTTCTCTTGGTGTTCAGGGAAAAAAATTAAAATATTGACCCCTCACAAGTTTATATTGAATGAACTTAGTATCCACTTCTATACATTACCTCACAAATCATGTATAATGTGTGTCTGGAAGAGCTGATACTATAATTTTTGTGACTCAATTGTAAATACATGATGCTGCCATCAGTTTTTAAAAAATCAGTTCATTTTTAATCTAGTCATGCGAAAAAAAGTCAGCAAGATGATATTCTCCTTGAGATGATTTGTAAGGAATTGGTTTTGTCTGTATGTACTTGAATCTAATAAAAGTGTATTGCTTTTAGAATAGTATTTAATTCCATTGCTTGGCTAATTAAGACTAGATTTCTCCACAATCAGAGTAAAATCATAGACTCATCTCATATTTGGAATGCACAGGCACCTCACAGATTATTTCCAGAATTAGAGAATGGCTTGCCCAAGGCCACAGAGTTGGGGAGCCAGAGTCCATTCTTCTGTCTAACTCTGTATGCCTTTCCCATTTAAACTCTTGGTTAGATTGAGAAGCATAATGCAAAAGAGCACACCTGGATCTGGAGATAGGAGTCTGGGCTTCAATGTCAACTCCTCTTTAACTTGCTTTACATTTCTGTCCTCAGCTGTTGCAAGGACGTACAGTACCCACATATGACTTGGGAAACTCTTAAGGTTAGGTAGGATTAGAAGAGAAGAAATATCCATGCACAGCCATTTTCAGTTGTAAACGTGGATCCGCTGCCCAAGCTGCTCTGTCTGAGATCTCTCAAGCACACCCTGAAGATTGTGTTCAATCTGTTCAATGTGTTCTGTCTGTGACAGTGGCTGCACACTTCCTCCGAACACCCCCATCCACCTAATCAAATAGAAGCCTCTGAGCAGGATTTTCCCCAATCAAGCTCATCCTAACTCTCCAAGGCATCTTGATCTTCCAGAAACTCACAGTTCAGGTGGCAAAGCCCCACTTTAACTCTCTAATGCCTTTCCTTATGCTTTTTCTACCTTGGAAGAAGCCACATCTGTCTCTGCTGCTTCTCTGGGTTCCATGGGGCTAGGCATACCACACTTCTCCATTGTATCATTTCTTTCCCCATTGGATTTGCCCTCCTTCTAATCCTTATTTCTGGAATATGGTGGTCTCTGGAGCACATTAAAAGCCTGCATAGGTTTCCTTTTGGCTGCTCTAGCTCTGTCTATGCTTCTGTCTATATATCTAAATCTCACTTATCATTCAAACTCTAATTATGCATCAGTTGACTATGGGAATACTTTCTTAACTCTACAGACTAAGTTAAATTTTCCTGAAACATACAGTCATGGTACTCAAAACTCTTCCTCATTATATTTCATTATAATGGTAATTAGTTTAATATCTTTGGAATGCCTGTTTCCCTTGCTATAAGGTTTATGAGAGTGTTGACTTGAGGACTAATAAATATTTATAGAAGGAAAGAAAAGAACCAGAAAGGAAGGGAAGAATATTAGTTATTATTTTTGCATATCCCCACACTTTTCTGTAATCTGTACTTTGTTTATACCCAAACTAAATGATATAACTACCTATTTTTCATATAGCTCACATCATAAACACAAAAATAACTTTAAGCCCACAGAATGCCCACTCTCCTTCCTCCTCAGCACAAACCACATCACTGCCTAATGGGAAAGATAGGAAATTAAAATTTCAGTGACAAAACCATCATTGTCAAAGAGATCAACTTTTAGCCTGCATATGATATGCCAGTGCCAGCACAAGCTTTGGTTAGGTTGCTGGGATTCATCTTACCCTACCACATGAGGTAAAAACAGCATTAGGCTGGTTCTTGCTCTTCCTATACAGACAGAGGGTAATGAGCAGGAAGCTGGCCTGGACAGGCATTGTCCAGACCAGATATGACTCAGTCAAAACACCCCCAAAGTCTTCACCACAAAGTAGCTCATATGGGCTTCTTCCTAGAGTGCTGCTTGCCCCTAGAAGTTGGTTATACTCTCCTGTCCATAGTAGGAGTATATATTGCCTTTTAAGGGAGAGAAATGGAGGCAGGCACCTGCAGTGACTAAGACATACATGTGGATTATTCTCACTTCCTTATTCATTTGACTCAAAAACTACGTCACATTGTTAATTTAAATGTACTCAGTCCTACACTTGAAATAAGACTAAAATGTGGCCTGATAAATGATATCTAAAGCCATCTACTTAGTATCATAGTTATTTCAATGGAAGACTATCATTGTTTATGTATGTCAACAAGGCTAGCATATTTTAATTCCTTTACTTTTTGCCTGACCTTGTTTCATACTAGAATGAGGAAGGAGGGACCTCATAGAAGGAAAGAAATGGAGGTTATCTGAGCAGCAGTGTTCTGCTCTACTGCCACCTCAGCAAGATTTATTAATCTTGGAGATTCTCAGTCTCATTTACTAAACAACAGTGATTCACAGAGTTTCATAGCCACAGTGGCAAAGTTAATTGAAATCTAGATTCCCCTAACAGTTCTTCCTTCCTTCAGCAATTTCTCAGTACTGCCAGCTAAAATATTAAGGGGAATTACTGTAGGCTTATGGAAAATAGAAACAAAGGTGGTTAGCATGGAATTAAAAGTGGACATGTATTTTCTTTCCTGTTTTGGCTTCAGCCCTTTGAGCAGAGTAAGAAAGCAAAGCAGCTTATGTAATACCATATCAATACTGTATCTCTCCTCAGCATTAAATTTGCACTAAGAGTTCAATATGGCTCTCACCCAAGTACAGAGAAAGGTGTGGGGGAAGGGGAAGAATGGAGGAAGAGAGAAACAGATAGAAGAGACAACAGGTAAATTCTATTCAGACTGTTGCAAAAAAGGCCAGATAACTCCTTTTAATTTAACTCATTATCTTCTCCACAGAAGCAAATAATGCTTCACAATATGCAAATCATGCATCTTGACACAGGCAAGCACTATTACCCAATCTAATCAGAAAAGTGAGGCTCACAGGAAATTATTACCTCTATTTTACCATGAAACAATGAATTCAAAGGCAAGCAAAGGTATTATACTTATGCTATCCCATGTCCTTTACATGTGTTATCTTTTCTACTTACAGTCCAGGCTAATGCTGTTGATGTTCAAAGACAGACGTTCTCAAGTGATGAAGGATTAAAGAAAAACCCACAAGAATTCATGAACAATGGAGGAGTTATATTGGACAATATATTATAACATAGGAAAACTTTCATTTATTCATAGAGATATGCTATGTCAGATAAATATAGGAAAGAAAATATACTATGTATGAAAAAATTAAAAAAAATCTTAATGGGCAAACATTGTAATGTGGTAAAAGACAAAATCGATTCTGGATCTAATCAGAACTGAGTTAAATAAATCACAGATTTGTGGTGTTCACATTTATCAAATGAAAGAATTCCTAAGTTGTTATGGAAAATTGCTTTACTTCCAGGTTATACTGTATCATTGTACATTAATAAAATACTTGTGAATTTTAAACACTCAAGAGTGATAATTTGAGCTACAAATTGTATGTAATTAATAATCATCACTAAATCTGTGGTAAGTTTTCTTCAAATACCTTAAAAAAATTGAGAGAAAAAACAACCCTCTGGGGAAATGGCTAAACTTTTCTGAATATGAATGTATTATTTATAATCAAATAGGATCAAATTTTTTCTTGAAATGCAAATTTAATAGACAAAATGAATAGTGGTTTTCCTCTAACTTAAACAGAGGGACTTAGAAGCTCTGTAGTCAATGCTCATTGAGTTGGTTCCAGGTTATGTTTGGTCATAGGACTCACATCAACATCTACATCTAGCAAAAAAGCTGCATCTGCAGCCAGTGCTTTCTCTCTATATTACCATTAAATTGCTAAAGTTCCTTGAACATTTGATACAGTGCATACCATCAAGACACAACACAACCTCAACTCTTAAAATATATTCCTTGTAGGATCATCTTTTCCGTAAAAGCTATCACAAACCTGCAGAAGGGCTACATTAACTAATCTTCATTGCAATTACATTGAAAGCGAAGTCACTAGCATTGTGATGAGACAGTCACATGGACATAGCCATGGGAGGATACTCCTGGTGGCTGTAGGAAGAGCTCACATCCTGGGCATGTCTGCAGCTCCCACACTAAGCAGCTGGTGTGAGGCTCTCCTGAGGGTTCACTGTATTGTCTGGTGCAGTAGAAGCATACCCTCCTCTTCTCTTGGCCACTAAACCATCCAAATATGGCTTCAGGCTGAAGCCAAGGAGACCTTCATGCCCAAATGAACCAAAGATGGGGGTGGGGTGGGCCAAGTGGATTTCATCTCCTCTACAGTCCTCAAAGGGCACCCAGCTACTGTCATTCCAGATGCCAAATCGAGAACAGAGCCAACCTTAGAGCACAGCACTGGCTGCTCTTTGGTTCTGAATCTGGAGCATGAGAAAGAAGGGACAGTTGCCAGATGACAAGGAGACCCAGCCAGATCTGAGCTAATGAAACAGGGGCCTTAAAATCAACCAAGCACAAAGTGGACAGCCCTGAATAGGGCGGGCTTTGTTGGCTGTTTTGTTTTTTCTTGCCATTAAAAAAAAAAAAAAAAATATTAGTTGAACTGTTTCTTTTTGCTTCCTTAAGGTTACAAGCAAATGGGAAGATAAAAGTACAATCACAAATTTTTAGGATTTCCTTTGAAAATCTTAGACACATTGCAAACCACATGTCTTTAATATAATGTACAGTTATCAGAATATCCAGACAAACACTGTTAGCCACTATGTAATCTTATCAACTTGTTGACACGTACATGTTATAAACTGTCCCTGTCAATTCCAGAAAGATGATGTGTGGCAGGAGAACAGCAACTTTACAAAAGTATTGTAAAGTATTTGGTAAAATCACAAGAAAAACTTGCTTTGTTTTTACTCATATGTAAATACATCTTGACAAAAATATCATGTATAACTTATTTCAAAATAATAATGGTGATCACTGCATGAAACACTGTGAACCAGAACTTTGCTATTATCAATATATGTCAGATCTGCCTATAGCTACAGAGTAATAAGCTAACTTTGTAGCCTCTGTCTCCTGGGGCTAATCCAAAATATACAGTAAATATCCCTACACCTCAAAAACACATAGTGCAAGACATGTTCAACATTTTGAACAAATAGAATATGATAAAAATGAACATCAATAACAGCATTCATCTTTGAATCCATGAAGGTAATCATGAGAAACAGCAGAAATAATCTGCTGCAGATGGAGCTGATTTAAAAGGGACCACACACTCTGACACAAGGGTGTGTGTGTGTGTGTGTGTGTGTGTGTGTGTGTGTGTGTGTGTGTGTGTTGCATCTCCATGCACTCATACTAGGGTGATGGCATAGAGCATTTTGTCTGACAGCCTTTCCCAATATTTCTAAGATGACAGAAGGAAAGAGTGAGTATGACAAGTGTTTGTAGTGAGCCTTTTTCTCACTTCCATCTGGCTGCATGACCTTCTTGCCCTATATCGCCTATTATTTAAAGCTACCACTACCTGTTCCTTATCAACCATCAGGGATTTTAGTGCTTGAGAACTGTGTCTACTTCCCAGGAGCCACTGGGGGTGTATTTAGTGACCCTTGAAAACTCCCCCTTTGGAAATAATATTCTCAGAAAAAAAAAAACCTACTTTGCACAGATAATGCTACTATGTTTTAATAAATTCTAGCAATGGTGTTACCAAAGAAGACTAGGGATGTGCCTTTTTGGTGGGATAATCTTCTGGAATATAATGATCTAGTTTCATCTTCCATCTGACCTCACCATCCTTCATAAGTGCCATGTGACATCAGCTCAGCATTTTGCTCTGTCCTTCACTCATGAAACCCTATGTAATGAATATTTCACAGCTTTATTCAAACTTAAGAAAAACATGAAGTGACTTACTGTTTTATCTCAAGAGCTAAGTTCCTAGTTCAATAGAAGAAGAAAAAATGCCCCTCAGCTGCTGACATAATACAATCACATGTTTGCTAATGTCTCAATGTAAAATAATAAATAAATAAATAAATAAATAAATAAATAAATAAATAAATAAAATGCTGATTTGCAACATCAGAAATCACAGACAAAGTACTGGCAGCATGGGAGGAAGAAAAGACAATAAAATGTAAAAGTTCAGTTTTCAAGGATGGGTTGGGATACTATTTTTCATGCAGGCATGTTTAGTCAAAGAACTATGTATCACAAGACCTAACAATTTAGATAAGAAAGGAAGGGGTCAGTGAGTTCTGAGAGGAAGTTTGTAGAACCTGTAACTTGTAATTGTGCTCTGGGTGAGTTCCAGCTGTCAGTCTGTGTGTATTTCAAAAGGAAAACTTGGACATGGTATTTAATTATTTGCAATGCTTCAACTAGTAAACAGCCAGGAGTCTATTCTCATTTCCTTTGGCAAGAGGGCTGTATAGCCACACAAAATATCCCCTAGCATTGACAAATGAAACCCACAAATGGAACATTAGCAATCAGCTGTCAGAAGAAAACCCAGGGAGGGTTGCCAGTCTGGTCATTTCATGGTGAGTATTCATGAGAGAGGTGTGTGTGTGTGTGTGTGTGTGTGTGTGTGTGTGTGTGTGTGTGTATGTGTGCAAATGAGAAGAAGCCTTGCATGTTCAGTATTGAGAGAAATGTAAGCGGGCTCAGGTCCTCCTGATGGCAGGATGCCTGAGCACGAAGGGATAGTGGAACCATCAATGGCAGAGTGAAATAGCAGTCTCAATAGCTAATTGTGCAAGGCTCCTATCTGCGGTGGGAAGGGTGAGATAGAAGAGACCTCAAAATCCCTGTATTCTTATTTTGGAATGATTCTGTGTAGTGTAGGTATACATGACATGTATGAGGGCTCTGGATTCCCAGCTTTAAGTGAGATGCAAAGAGTATGTATGTGTTTGCCTTTTTAACCTTCGTGAATTCACTTCACAATCTCCCCAAGACACAGAACCAAGTCATTTTCAAAGTAAACAGCCAGTACTAGCTATTCAGTGCCCCAAGCATACAACACAAGACCATTCAGAGCTAGTTATTAACCCGTAAATTCTCAAGTGCATTCTCTCTCTCTCTCTCTCTCTCTCTCTCTCTCTCTCTCTCTCTCTCTCTCTCTCTCCCCCCACTCTCTCTCTCTCTCTCTGACAGACACATTTCCTTCTCTTCTCCACTCGAACCCCTCCCACATCTAGGGAGAGAAGAATCTTGTAGGGGTTGTTCTGTCTAGAAATGCAAGTGCCAGGTGGCAAGCGGCTACCCAGCAGCCTCTTAAAGTTAATGCCAATTCCCTCCTGGAAGAGCAGGAATGCAGGGGTATCAGCACCGTGGACTCGGAGACAGCAAATACCAAGGCAGCACTTGGAGTTTACAAGGAGCAACCCCAGTGTCCCCGCCACCGCCTCCCACTAGCACCACCACCACCACCACCACCACCACCACCACCACCACCACTACCACCACACACACACACACACACACACACACACACACACACACACACACACACCAGCACACGCGCCTCCTCTCTGCCCCCCAGCCCGCACAGGCCAGCTCTGGATCCGCCACCACCAGCACGGATATTGCAGTAAGTCTGCAGGCTCCCGCTCGCCTGGGGACCCAGCCTGGACCAGCACCGCGGGAAGAAGCGCATCACCGGACTTGTCAATAAACCGGATTCTGTGTAGACCCAGAGTGCTGGTGACCCCACCGGGCATCCCAGAGCCATCGGCAGCAAGAGGGGGCGTGCGGGGTCTCTGCAGGCTCCCCCTACCTTGCAATGAGAAGAGGGATAGGAAGAACCCCAGCACCCAGACGCTGTGCAGCCAGTAGGTCCTCATGTCGCCGCGCGTTCCAGCCGTCTCTCCTCACTCCTGCTCTCTCTAGTAAAACGCGCTGCTCGCTTCCCTCGGTTTCCCTCAGGGCTCTCCTGGCTCTGACGACCCGGACGAAGCAGGCTCCCGCGAATCCCAGCACAGCCTTGTTCTCTCCGAGAGCGCGAGCCCAGGTCCTGAAGGATGCTCGCAGCCCGAGCCGCCTGGTGTCAACACAGCGAGCCCCGTTCTTCCTGGAGCTCTCCCGCTCTCTTCTTTCCTATGCTCCTTTCCCTCACTCCCCTGCAGCTCCAACTAAATGAGACTGTACTTAAACAAGCAAGCGCCTTATAGGACCGGGAGCCCAGCAGAAAGGGCCCCGCTACTGCCATCTAGTGCGCACAGCCTGGCATCGCCGCGGCCCTGCGTTTGCTTGTGTGCGCGAGGTCGGTCCAATGCAGCCAAAGTCCTCTTTTATCTCAGCAAACACAGGTGAAAGGCCCTTGTCTTCATAAGACCTTGGCTTGACCTTGTCGCCCCATACACCGGACTTTCTCCTTTGCACGAAGAAAATCGTGAACCTCACGTACCATGCGTCTTCCTATCCCGTGGTTCCCTTTCTCTCTGACATCTCTCTTCTTACCCCAAGGATTGCATGAAAGCTTCCTCCAAATGTCACAGTGACCTCCACCTTGAGATTCCAGTAGCCATCTGAAACCGCATCCTATCCAATTGTCATGCTGCATTACATAGTATTCCCAAAGTTCTGTATACGGTTTTGAATCGCTAGGTCAAAACAGTTCTGACATGGCTGACCTTACCTATCCTAACCCTCAGTTATCCCCCATCTTGATCTCCCTTGCTTACATCGTCTGTCTTCTTGTTTTATTTCCTTTAAATGGAAGTTATTTAGAGAGAAAACACATCTACTATGGATATTCCAAAATGAAAAACCTACCCAACTCACCTTCTTGTAAGTACTCCGAACACATTCCCAGCAGGGTACCAAGTATCCCCAATTGAATAAATGACTCAGGAACACCTGCTAGTGAGAGCAGAGGTCAGACAGAAGACCTCTAACTCACAGGAATGCAGAATGAAGGGGAGTTGGATTTTACATCTGTTCCTAGGATTTCCACTGACTGGAGACCCTAACAAAACCAGAAAACTTCTGAATTTCAGTTTATTCACCAATAAAATTAAATATTTGAATTACATGTCTTTGGCTCCTCTCAGTTCTGCATGTAATATCTCTGCATATTTCTGACATCGACATTCCCGGCACATTGCAGCAGTCGGTTCTTGCTGTGGGTTCTTTGCTGTCATGTGCACTGATACTTTGTACTTATTTGGTAGTTTTAAAGACTGAAGAGCATCATCAGCCACCGTAAAATACCTACTGGGGGAGCAAAATTGTTCCCATTGAGAATCTCTACTCTATACCTACTGCCATTTCCTTTGGCAACTACTCCATTTTAGTTACAGTTTCTACTGCTTTGAAAAAAAATGACCAAAAGCAACTTGAGGAGGAAGGGTTATAGTCCATCATCTAGGAACTCGGAGCAGGAATTCAGGATATGATCCTGGATGATCATTGACAGACACCGGGCCTTGGAAGCATGCTGCTTATTAGCTTGCTCCTCTGGCTCTGTGTGCTTTTTCATAGCACCCAGGACTACATGCTCCGGTCTGAGTCCTCCCCCATCAATCATCAATTAAGAAAACACCCTCTAGACTTGCCCACAGGCCTTTCTGATGAGCACATTTTCCCAGTTGAGGTTCCCTCTTTACAAATGTCTCTAGCTTGTTTGGAAGTTCACCTAAAACTAGCCAGCACAATTGAACCCTTGTCAACTTGACCCACAAAAAAAGTCACTATTCAACAACAACCTTTCCTTTCTTTGCTTATCCCCATGATCCTATGTTAATGTCAATATCACAATACAAATTATTACAAATCAAGTTCCACATTGTTTCAAAATCCAAACACTTGAAAAGTTCAGTCTCTTTAGAACATACAAAGTCTCTTTCAAAGTAAAAGTCTCTAAAATATCCAAACTTCCAAAATGCTCAAAATCTTTTCAAAAATTCAAAACATTTTTAAAACTCCAAAGTTCTTAACCAGAGGCTCCTGAAAAAAAAATTTAAAAAAAATTTAAAAGTCCTTGAAATTTAAAAATTGTTAAATACTTCCCTTTTCTTCTTTTTCTCAATCTTTAAAATTTGAAGTAGAATCGCCTCACTTTCCTCTTTTCTTTCTCTCCTCTCCTCACTTCCCTGCTCGCCTCCTTCTAACATTCCCCTCTCAAACTGATACTCTCTTTATTCCAAGAGTGAAGAATCAGGACACAGCCACAATCAGATCAAAGCAAAACAAAAGTCTAACAGAGCAAGCTCTGTGCCACACTTCTGTCTCAGGATTTTCTAGGCTTCAAAAGGATTGCCATAGCACACACAGTACGTCTCGTGGGTCTCAGGCTGTGGGCTCCACTTCACAACTGCTTCTGCCTTGGTGGTCATCCCATGGTAATAGTCTCTCCAAAACTCTGGAATCTCCCATGCAACTGAGTTGCATCTTCATGAATAGTCTCTCCTGGGCTTTCTTTGGAAATGATGACCCTGCCACATGGTGCCAAGTCTCAACTTCTCTCCATGATCCCTTCGAACCAAGGGCTTCAACTGCAATTGAGGCTCCTCCTTTATTAATGGCTTCCCTTGACTTCTCACAGTGCTGAGACTCAACTATTCTCCTACACATTACCAAATTTGGCTGCCAGCACGGTACACAGTCATTGCCCCCTCTGGAACACCAGCATCAATTTTCCCAGTAAAACAAGAGTTAAGGTTAAGTGGTTCTTGTCTCTTTAATCACAGCCAACTCTTCATCCCCAGCTTACTAGAAACACATTCTTAGAGTTAAAAATATTGAATGCTCCCAAAAGTCTTAACTTCTCTCTGAAACTTGCCAAGCCAGGCCTCCATTGTTTGTACTGCTTTCAACACTCTTATCTTCTAAGCAAGTGAATAATTGCTTGTAAGTATAGATCAGAAAAAGAGTTTACACATTCATATTACAATTGTTTAAATGTCTTTATGAAAAGTTTTCTTAAATGTAATATTACCTAGAAACTTCTTTCATAAATATTATTTCCTAAGGGCAAGAATATGTCATATCATCTTTCTTCTCATGTATTTTATTTTTATTTCAGGGACACTGTTTGAAGCAAAGAAAAGTGTTTCTCAAATTGACCAGATAAAGCTACATATAGAAATCTCATAAACAGACTCCATTGAGGCCTCATGCCTGGAGGCTTTCATTTCAGTGGGCATGGGGCAACAAATAAGTCTGACACATTAACAGAGCTCAGTAACCTGGAACTTTTAAGTAAGTGTGTGTGTGTGTGTGTGTGTGTGTGTGTGTGTGTGTGTGTGTTCTAGCAGAATTTTCTGATTCTGACCCTCTGCATACATTCTGTAAAGTGCATTTCATATAAGAATATGGATGTTATAATTAATATCATGGTGGAAGACATACCTATGTATGGACATATTGTATAGTTAGGTAGAAATTGTTTTATTCCCTACCATCATTACAACTACGTCTACATCTGCACCCACAGCTACATTCTGCATCATCAGTACAGCTTAAAATCATAACTATTTTGGTTATAAAGCTACCTATGGCATAAAAAATAAATCATAGGCATAGAAACCGTTCATAAAATTTTACCCAGAGGCATTTTATTCCCTTTTCTACAGCTGTCTTCCAATCCAACCGAATCTCAGGGTTTATAAAACCTGTCAACTTCCATCACTAATGTTCAGTGATGGGATTGTAATTTGCTCTGGGAAGCTTTCTTACACTACAGTTAAGTCATTTACACTCTATCAAATGATGTTCTGTTGGGTTCAGGAATTCCTAGACATCTGCCCACTCCTCCCACTCACTTTAGATGGATTCTCTTCTGAGGTGCAGAAACCAAAGGAAAAGGGGGAGAGAAGCTGTTCTTCTAAGTACAATTAGGTTCACATCTGTAAAAGCACCCTTTGACCAGAGACCCCCTAAGATGCTATGCTGAAGCACTGAATCAAAAAATAATAATAAAGATGATTCTTTTAAGTGAATAGCTTGCCTCTTTTCACCATTCCCTGTAGTATAATTGGACCCTAGTCTTTTAGGCTAGGGAACTATCTCCTGTAGTTACTTCCTGGCTGTATCATGCTCTGGATGCCTGACTTTATGCAAGAGAATGTAATACACACAATATCTACCACAGTATGTGATCAGATCTGTGAGTTTCCTTTGAATCTTCCAAGGGCAGTTAGAGCATGTACACAGGTTTCAGAAAGGGCTGCGAAATTTATGTAGAATCAGAATTGATGAACAAGAATGCAGGTTTTTCATGTGTATCTGAAATGAAACTAGTCTAACTCTGGAGTAAAAAGCCTAAAAGGAGCAATATGTTCATTTACTATTAACACCTGTGTTGGAAAGTGGCTTCACATGCAGGATCTCGGTACAGCAATGGGGAGAATTTTAACAAGTGAGAATTCTTCTTCTTGCTTTGATTATTTTACCCTTGAATTTTACAACAAAAACAACAAAAGGGGAAATGCTGAAATTCTATGTGTCAAGAAACCAAACAGAACTTCAAGAAAAAAGGCTTTAGTGTTTGGAGGAACTTGGAGGAAGCAGCGAATTGTAGGAGGAACAACCATCCACAGCAGCAGATAGATACAAGGTTTCCCATTCACCTACTGTGTGAACATATAGCTAAGTCAGCCAACTTCTCTGAGAACTGGTTCTGTCTAGATCTCCCTGAGAACATTGAGAGGAGCAACTGACACAATGTGTACATAGAGAGTTCCCAGTCTGCATTAAGTATTCTGTAAAGGTTGGTCCACATGAACTTTAAATCTCACCTTAACCTCTCCCTTCATTCCTCTCTTCTCATCTTAGGAGAAAGAGCAAGTCTTCCAAAACATAAGCAGTGGGTCCGATGTCACACAGCTAAAGAAAAATACAATGCTCAATTCTCCTGAGCCTGAAAGGAAGGCCCTGCTTTACAACACCACTTTATTTTACCTGTTATAATGTTGAACCATTTACACAGAGGATAAGAGTGTAGAATGACTGGTTAACTTTAATAAAATGTATGGTCATTTGAGGTGAGACATTGGACCCCGCCCAGTGAAGAATTTCACTGAGATGGGAGGTTTGACAGGTGTCAGAAATAAAGAGACATAATAATCCCCCCTTTGATCCAAAATAACTTCTTTTCCCTTAAAATATCTCCATTTGCAACTGAAAAGAAAGCAAGCTCTTCTGGCTAAAGAAATTGCTTTTGCCATTAGGATGCAAATGGCCAAGCAAATTTGCTACCCAATAAATCTTTTTGGGCATTGTATAGACATAGTCTTTGAATTTGTAAAGCCTAAGCTTTAAAAACAAATAATATAAAAAAGAGACTATAAATTCCACATGTATATGACATTTTTGTAGGTAAGTTTCAAGAAGGCCAAACATCCTTTTAAGGAGAAGAAATTACACTACCTAAAAGCAGTTAGAAAGACTTCTTAGTTACATCGTACTTTTTGTAATTAATGGGATATCTTAGCTGGACGCAAGATTTATGTGAATCTTGTTTCTTCATTTCTGTAGCCAGCGGCAATTCCTGCCTAAAAATAAAGCATTAAAAACAACCCACCAATGGTTTACCTGTCAAAACAAGGGGCAAAAGAGTCTCTATTGCCAAAAGAACATATGTCTCAGTGGCAGGACTTAGAGAAATCAGCCCAAGAATGAGAAGGAAGCTTCATTCTTGCTGGCTAGTCTTCAAAATGAATGAAGGAACCATGAAGGCTTCTGGGGGAGAATTGCCATCAGTAGTCTTACTCAGATATGGACCCTTTGTGTAACTAGTATACTTGTGGGCAGGTGAGATGAGCACACTAGTACAATAGTGGCAAATCTGTTATGGGGGTAACTCACCAGTTTCTGTCCATTTGATGCCCACTATACAGGAAGGAATTTAACTTCTGCTGCAATAAACCTAGTCAAAATTCCTTGATTCACCTGGTCTTAGTCCTTACTGATGTTGTTTTTGTTGAATGGGCATGCATGCTTGTCTAATTGTCTCTAAATAACTACATGTTTATGCCCACAGAACACTGCTGCTATTAGTTTTAGTCAGAGAAGTATCTTTCTGCTTGGGGCAGTGACGACCTCAGAAACACATGAATGATCGAAGAATAGAGAACAAATGACCATTGGATACACACCTACAAAGAAAACATCTACATGACCTTCCCCAAGGCTCAGGGAACATAACAGAAGAAGGGATGGGGAAAAAGGAGGAGAAGAAAAGGCAGAGGGAATAGAGTAGAACACTGACTCTGAGCACAACATGACTGTTGTTTATTGCCCTTCCGATTCACAGCAGTCTTGGTTATTTGTACAACACTGGGGATGTCAATATGTTAGGGAAGATGAAGCTTCCATGTTATGGAAGGTGGAACTCATGGAACTCCACCCCTCCCCGAGGATTTATACACAATTAACTTTTAATAATATACAGAGTGACTGAAGGGACAGTAATAGGCCTGAGCAAAGCAAACATGGCTCTGGCAGGCCTTGCCTTTCTCCTCCATTCCCTCTGCCTTGCTAAAAATGCTTAGATTACATTCCTAAAGCTAACACCCAAGGCCTATTCTTTTATTTGACCAATTCGTGGCTGACTACCAAGGTCCAGCTATCAAGTCCAACATTCAGAAAGCCCCTTCTGGCTTCCCTAATGAATTTATCCAACCAAAATGAACATCTCATCCTAACATAAGGTTTCCTCATGTACCTTTATAAACTGTCATTTGCCTATGGGCCATGTCTATCTCCTCTCTATACAGAGGCAGTCCTTTGTCCCTTTGAGATAAATATCCCTTCCCTCTTTCCCTTCTTTCCTTCCCCTTCTCCCTCTTCCTCTATCTCCTGTCTTTGTCTATTATTCCCTGGCCCTTCTCCCTCTGAGGCAAATAAATCTTCTTTGTGTTGAGAACTTGTTCTTGGGGTGTCTTGAGTTGACTTCAAGGTCCTTACAGGAATGATTTTTAGTAGTGTAGTCCTTGGGAAGGTGACCCTGCAACCTGTCAACATACTATTTCCCACACACCTATCTATAAGCAATCCTAACCAAAAAAAAAAAAGAAAAGCTTTAAATAGCAAAGAACAAGGATAGAAAGAGAAGGAAGAGGTGGAGAATGAGGTGGAGGAAGAGGAGTAGTATGAGAAGGAGAAGGAGAAGAAAAAGAAAAAGAAGAAGGAGAAGAGAAGAAAATGAGGTTCATTGTTTTTAGGTGGTAGAACTTTAAGGAGCTGAGGACTTGTTAGAGAAAGTTAATTCATTGGGATGGGGGCAGGGTTCTTTAGTCTCTCTCTCTCTCTCTCTCTCTCTCTCTCTCTCTCTCTCTCTCTCTCTCTCTCTCTCTCTCTCTCTGCTTCCTGTCTGTTATGAGGTAAAAATTTTGTTTCAATGCATGCATACTCCCTACAATTATATTCTGTCTCTTTCCACAAGTCTCAAAATACCTAACAGGTATTTCTAAACACATCTGTTGACTGAGGAAGTAAACCTTCCATCTTCCCTCTGTAAGGGAACACCTGTTCTCATTCATACAATTCAAGTGCTTAGTCCTTGACTGTGGCTGCTTGTGTAGGTGACGCACCTCTCATTCAACTGCACTTTTCCTAAAGGGAATAGCATGCCTGAGAATGTAAGCCTGCAGTCACAGTAAATCATAACAATGAATACATGAGAAGTGTATTCCATGGGAGATTTTGACCTCGTCATCTAAACTAGATAAACCACAAAGATAACCTGAACTTCAATCAATTCAAATGAAACTGAAGACTAGAATCTTGGCTTTACCCATAGAAAGGTAAGTCAGCTTCTTTTTTTTTCTGTTAAGAAGGATGCTTATGTTTTCTAAAATTCACATACCTTCAACGTTTTAACCCAAGTCTTACAAATATATATTCACTTACCACTATTGTTATATAAACCTAGTTCCCTTTCTTTAAATAAACACGTTACCTTTTCTGCAGAAACTTATATATACAACAACTGTGGAAAACAATTTGAGTGTGACCTTTCTCCTAGACTTCTACCATTTTTCTCTGGGTCTCTCAGAGTTGGCTCATCCCACCTGTTTCTTCAGGGTCAGGGATCAATATCAAGGACTGGTCCTCATTAGGATAAGTACTCTATCCCTGAGCCACATTCTCAGTCCCTGAAAACATCTTTTACAACTCAGCTTTAGCAAATGTGGCCAAAGTATTTGACACAGTTTAGATTCCTCCACTTTCTTTGGTCTCATTACTCACTTGTTTTAAATGGTAAATAGTTAAAATGCATGGCTACCATAGAATACAAAGCTGATATACCCCTGCTTAAAGAAAATATTGACATTTGGGGAATATACAATGTAGCTGATAGGAACATGGGATCTTAGTTTTGCTCCATAGCTGGACTCAGCCAGAACAGACTGCGCACAGTACTGGAGACTGGAGAAAAGATCTCTTGAAGCACAAATAAAGAAAGCAATAGAAGATTGTCAGTATCTATCATTAATTAAGCACACAGTGTTGATATCTCAGAGTATCCACAGCAACAAAAATAAATTGATATATGGGTCATATTCTTAAAGTTGATGTTTTATTAACAAATAGATATCATACTTACCTACCTATAAAGCATGCCTAAGCCTACCATTGTAGAATGATGAAATCTGGATAACATTGTGTCATGAACGTGAATATCTTATTATATTATTTCCAGAAAGCAAGACATTTATAGGTAATATACAGGGAAAGTGGTCATTGGTTAAATATCATAGGTAAGTAGGGGGTATAAATAGTAATGTAGAGGTAGAAAGAAATAAATGACACAGACAAATACGCAAGAAATAGAAGCAGGTGGCACACAGTCTATTATCGGGGTTTACAATTTAATAGAAAAAAGAAGCCAATTAGTCTTTAGCATCAAAGTGAAAAGAGACAAAAGACACTCTGATGTCTATATGTTTATTTGGACTAATGTATAAATATGCAAATACTACCTTATCACATGCTATAATTCTGTGACAAGGACTGTTATCTGGCTGCCTTAGTCCTGCACATGGCACAGACACAATAATTCCAGGACTTATTCTTAGTTAGTTATTAGAATGCCCTCCTTTGGGCAAAGAATTAGTGTACCTTTCTGTAAGACAGCCAAGATTTCTGAGGGAGTCTTCTGAGCATGGCTGTAATAGGCATTGAAGTCTGTAATTCCACTGAATGCATCAAGTGCACCACTGTCACGTGTGACTGGCTGTTTGAAAAAATGTCACACGTTCATGGATTGTTCTTTGTATACACTTACACAATTTTATGCTTTTTGTGTGTTATGCATGTTTCTCTGTGTATTTGGGGGTCATAGTAAAGTGGGAGAGTTGTATTTCTCTTCAAGAAATCACCATTTATCAAGTTAGACTGACTATCAGTCTGGAACTGCTTTCAAGGTCAAGGGCTGCTGAATGTCCAAAAATGAGATTTCTCATGGATGGGCGCTACAGTCTATCAAGAGCTTGATAAATGTTTGCACACCTGGCCAGGCTCATACAGAATGAGAAAACTGGATTCAAATTCCTTATTCACTTCTTATGTGGTGATTGGCAAATCTCATCCAATTACTCATGGTTTGACAAATTTTTCTGACTCTTGATTGCTTTCTTATATGTCTCTGATGTTAAAGAGGATATGATCTCTATTATTTTAACAAATTTATTTTTAAATTAAGTTATTAATTTAAACATTTGCAATACAAAATGACTCAATCATTCCTTTGTTTCTTTTCACAGGTTAAATGGTTTGAGGTGATTATAGTCATAGTCCATTTTCTGTTTGAAAATTTTTAACTTCCAAATTATTTGCTTATTTTTTTTCAAAAATAAAAACAGGAATGCACAAACGTGAAATATTATGACACACTGGCATGCCTTGTAACAACTTACACAGAAATGAGATGATTATCAGGTAGCAAATGTCCTTTGTTTTGTTTTCCTCACTGTAGATTGATCACACAGAATAGTAAATTCATAAAGTTTATTCCTCACTCCTAAATATACTTGTGATGACATTCCTTTTTGCCAGCCATTGCTTTCTGCATTACTTAATTGCCTCACAATCACATGTTGCCTCTTATGATCCTTTTCTGTATCATGATCATCATTTGAATTCGATCTCTCAAGTTCTACATCTGATACCATTGCAACTATCATCAGACAGAAGGACAAACAGAGGATGTGTTGTTCTCCTTTCTCTTTCATAGCATTTTATGTAGATTGCTTATCATTTCCAATTTAACTACAAATTTCAGAGTAAGCCAAGTTTAATAATTTCATGTAAAATGAGTGTAGAGACTTGACATATTGTTCTATCTCATTTCTTCACTAGACCATTTATAAAATAACAGAATGTTGAACTGGGGACAATTTTGCATATGCTTGCTTGTGTGTCAACATACACCATGGGTTCAATATATGCATGCATGCACGCTTGTGGACACTAGATGTCTGACATGGAGGGTTTCCCTCAACCACTCTCCCCTTTATTTTCTGAGACAGTATCTCTCACTGACCATGGAAATCATCACTTTGGCTAAGATGATAGGCAATGATCTCCAAGGATCCACCAGTCTCTGTGCCCCACCTCTCCCAGAGAGGTGGAGTTTCAGATGTATACTGTCATGCTCAGTATTTTTATGTTTGGGCTGGCGATCAAAGTTAGGTCCTAAAGCCTACATGGCAAGAAAGTTCCCTACTGAGCCACCTTCCTAGCCTCTTGAGAAAAGCTTTAAATGAGAAAATCCAATTGTTAGAATTTGATTTCTACAATTATAGCTCCTTTCCAGCAATCAATCCATGCACATATTACAAAGAAATTTGCCATGTCAGTTCATAATAATGACTGAAGTCCACTCCCAGTCTTGATGTACTCATCTCTGATGTCTCTGAGGCAATCACTGACTAAAGAAAAGTAGTTGGTTATAACAAGTGAACAGAAATTAACTGATGTTTTTTCTTCTGCTCTTTCCACTACAAATCATTCCCATTATGAACACTGGCACAGTGCACCAAGTTTCAGAAGATAATAACAGATACTATGGACAGAGGTTCTCAGTAGAGAGTTAGAACTCAAACAGAGTAGAGAAGTAAATGACTCAAATGTAACTAACTTAAATTAGCATTTAAAACAGTTCTATATGGTAGTTCTAAGTGTGGGAAATCTTGCTCTCAAGGAAGTCACGGCAGCATCTGGAAGATGACACATGTTGGAGACTGTACTTAGACTGTGTTAATGCCGAATCTCTTTCAGCTTCACACATTTTCCAGTGTTTATTTACAGCAGTGGAAGAGTGAAGATCAGAAAGCTATTTGTATGCCTGTATAAGGACTGGCTATTAAAACACATCTCATGCCACTAATCAAAATGCCCTGGTAGAATTGGAATTCAAGGATAGTTTTGGAGAGAGAAGGAAGATGATTTGACGGGATCATTCTGAAGTCTGAAGTAGACTACTTAGCCATTCAAGCTTATCCAAAGGTATCAGGCTTAAGTTAACATAAGTGGCTGCAATTGTTGATATGAGTGCACTACAGAGGCATGCTACCATGGAAACAATATCCCTGAGTTTGCATTATACCTTGTAGAGGTCTTGGCACCAAGACTGATTGCCTCAAGCTAGAAAGCAAGGCAAGGATTTGCAGAATGCCATTCAATAACATGTTGCCTCTTCAAAAGGAAATCACTAATGGCTAGAAGGACTTTTGGCATATACTCTATTGTAAAATTGAAGTCATTGTGTAAGTAAATGTATCCAAGCAAGGATTTAGGATTCTGCTATTGCAGAAAGAAATCTTGTGAAAAACATTTTCCAACCATTCACTTTTCTCCTATAAATAATCTGGTCAGATCAAAAACAAAGTCAGTTGACTATCATGTTATTAATTTTTTAATCCATCTAGGACCTACAAACTCTATAAGAATCCCAGATTGTGTTCCATCATACTGGAGGCAACAACATTCAATGTGAACACCATTAAGCTTGAGGTTAAGTCTGTAAGAGAGACTGAATTTTTGCAATAAGTTCCTTGACCTCTAAATTCAAGATCTGTGTTGTTGTTTAAAATAGTTCAGTTATTCTTCAAGGTGGGAGGGGAAATTAAGATAAAGAGACACAGTGTGTATATATCAGCCATTTTTGTTCCTTGTGGCAATTTTAATCAAAATAAAGTTTAAAAGTTGTGAATTGTATAAATCTGAAATTTTTTTTAAAAAATAGAAAAGATAATCATAGACTTGTTTCTTAATTGTAACATTCAAATGGTTTTTTGTATACTTTTGTCTTTGTATTAATACTTGAAATACATATTTAAGCAATGCTGATTTGCATTACTAGGAATTTGATTCATAATTTAATCCAGACACATTGTACTAAAGCTAGAATATTGAGTCTAGGTGAAGTAACACTAAAGCCATCCCAACATTTATGGACCACATTTGACCAGATTTTATTTACAGCTTCAGAGGTTGTCATGCCTAGAAAGCATCACAGGGATTTTCAATTCTAGCTGCATCATTTAATAAGTGGGGAAATTTATGTCCAAAGAAGTCATGCTGTTTGTAAAAGTCATACAATTATTGAGTGATTAATTTAGGCTCATCAACATTCTCAAAATAGGCAAATGCCATGGTTACTGATTATTTTAAAATACATTTAAACAACAGTCAAACTGTTTGGTAACTAACCTGATCATTTTGTATTAGCTTTATCCATTTACTAATCTGTCTATAAGTCTCTATTCCTTGCCTTCAAGAAAGGACCTGTGAGGGCCATTGTCTCCACTGTCACCTTACCAAATAGAAAGCCCTAGCTCAGTGGCCCTGCTTCAACATGGAGGAAAGACCATGCTCTTCTTCATTCTCTACAGTACATGAAAAAAGTTACAGTAAGAGAGAAGAATTAAGTGTATTCATGACTTATGGACACTGAGGATCAATGTACCAATAGAGAGAGGGATCACACAGAGGATGACATTGACATTTCAAACAAGACTTATCAGTCCACTTCCTGGTTTCTTCCCACTCTAGCTCTGTCTGTGCCTTTCTCTTGTACCACATTAGCTCTTTCTCTTCTCTTTTCCTTTACCCAAATTCAGTTTTGTCCCATGTGTTGGAAAGAAAATCCCATATTAGAAACATTTAAACATTTTCTCTTGTTGGTTTTTCTTCAAATTTGAGACAATGAGAAATAGGAGATTACAATAAGCAATTAGAGAAAGAGCCAAGGGGAAATAGGATGTGGACAGTAAGTCTACCACAAGATTCTATTAAGCCAAAGAAATAGTTCTGGAGGGAAAAAATGAGATTGTAGGTTATTTGATTACCAAGACACAGGAAAAAGTGTGTGTGTGCCTGTGTGTGTGTGTGTGTGTGTGTGTGTGTGTGTGTGTGTGTGCAGATATACACATAAGCAAATCCACATGCTTATGTGAGCTTGGGTTTGTGTTCAGGACCACCAGGAATGATGAGCTAGATTACAGAAGAAGAATCATCTTGCCAGTGTATTTGATAGTCAATTTATTGTGTGCAGTCCTAAGTCTCCAACTAACTTTAGTAGCATACAGTGGCCATTACATCTTCTCTAAAGGATGATGTGGTTTCAAAATTCTAATTACATCCCTATGTTCTTATGCTTCTGAAATGTCCAGAACCATGTGATATCTGAGGTAACAGTGTAGTTGAAAATCTCCAAATATATGAAGTCGATCCTACTGAGGTCTCCTAATAACGGCAGTGATGGAGTACCATCTGGCTATCATCTGTCACCAAACAAGTCTTCCAGTACCAGGAATAGGTTGTTTTCAGCAAAATGACTGTGGGGGTCCCATTGCTGAAGATAACATCCATACAATTCAGGGAACAATGAGAAGCTGAGCTGGAACCTTCACCCCTTGTTCTGGTGTCCTTGGTTGGGAAAGGCACTCTGCAGGCCACCAAAAGAGAAACATGAAACATGAATGCCCACTCAGCTTCCAAACCTTTGACCTACAATACTCCTGCCTACAAGATATGTATGCTAGGGTAATGATGACCCATAGCTGTGTGAGTAGCCAACCAATGTCTGATTTGACTTGAGGCCCACTCCACTAGAACTTCATACTCCAAACTGTTTTGGTTGACCAAAGACCAGAGACTGGATAACCAGAGATCTAGGGTAAAACCAAATACTACTGATCTAAAAAAAAAAAAAAAAAAGAAAGTAAAATGATTCATAATGATATGCTGCTATACTCATAGATGGGTGCCATATTCTATCATCATCAAAGAGGCTTCCTTCTGAAGGACATGGGCACAAATAAAGGGAGCCATTGCCAGGCATTATGAAGAAAGAGACCTCAGCATAAAATCAAGTACACAAATCCTGAGAGATGAGAAAGTAGGGAACAGCCTTGAACTTATTGGCACAAGAGAAGACTTCCTGCACAGAACAGAGATCACACAGTTACTAAGAACAATCAATAAATGAGGCTTCATGAAACTGAAATCTTCTGTAAGGCAAAGGACACCATCATTCAGACAAAGTAACAGTCTATTGAATGAGAAAAGGAAAAGGGTTTTTGTTGTTGTCTGATGTTTTTTTGTTGTTGTTGTTTTTGTTTTGTTTTGTTTTGTTTTTTGTTTTGTTTTGTTTTTGTTTTTTATTTCCAACTCCACATCTGAGGGAAGACCAATACCCAACATAGAAAAAATTATAATAGGTCAGTTCCATGGCTTCTAAGTCAAAGCCATCAGTTTGTGAAAAATGGCAATAACTTCCTTCCTGCTTCAGCCTCTATTTCCTTCAGCTTTGCCAGAGATGCTTTGATTAAGCAATACTGTTTCACCCATGCTGAGAACACTTTAGGCATTTTCTCACATTGGTGTAAAGGACCTAACCTGGCTCTTCCTGGTCTCTTGTGCTTTCTTTCTTCATACACATCCCTCATCTGTGACTATCAACTTACTAAAGGTTCATTCTGTAGGAAGATGACTCATCTTTATGGATGCTTTTCCTTGGAGAAATAGCACTTCTATCTTGAAAACTTTATCTAAAATAGCAAAACTCTGTTCTTTAATCCTTTGTTTTTTTTTTTTTTACTTACATTTTCTTTTTCAGTTTGTTTAACTGTCTGGTACATATACATATATGTGCATATATTCATAAATATGCATATACCCATATATATGGATACAGACAAAAAGTCAGTTGCGTGTGTGTGTGTGTGTGTGTGTGTGTGTGTAGGTGAGTAGTGGTTTGTTTGCTGTCTGAAAGTTCCTACTCCCCTGAGTACATATACTTTTTTTTGTTATTCCACTGATAACCTTGAACAGCTAACAGATGCTCAATATACATTAGCAAAATGGGTAGATAGAGTATACTGTTTCCTGTGAAATAACAGAGAGTTAAAAAAAACACTTAAATTATTTCTTATGTACTTTGAAAAGGTGTACTGTATACACCAACACTTTGTGTGTTTTGAGGAAAGTAATTTGGTATAACATATAATAAGACAGACTTTATATTTTTAGACAAATGGAGATTTAGGAATCACTTTCATGCTTCCGTTCCTTTCACATCTCTACAACTTTAGTGATTGAAGAACCCACAGTAATATTTAAAGGTAAGCTAAAGATCCAATCTCATCTGCTGCTCACATTTACTAAAGTCAATTCTTTGGAGACTAGTACAACCATCAACCAATTTGTTTCTAATGAGAGCAATTAAAACAGAAGATTAAGAATCCATTCTTTACACAGATAAATTCCTAATTTTCATGATTGTCACAATTCCTTAAACTCATAAACCTACTCAGAATGCTTGTTCATGAACACAGAGAACATGAAACTTTCATTTCAAAGTCCAAACTTCCATTAAGTTGGACATTTTAAAGCATGACCTACTTACTACTTTCCTTCTTCTACAAGCAGCTTGTCAGTTTAACCAGCACCATTTGGTTAAAATACTGTCTACTACAATGTGCATTTTGGGGCTCTTTGTCAAAAAAAAAAAAAAAAACACAACAACAACAAAAAAAAAAACAAACAAACAAAAAAACCAGGTGAATGTCAGAGTATTGGCTTACATATGGAGTCTCAATTTTGTTTCACTGACCAGTGAGTCTTTTTTGTAATGCCAGTACTATTAATATTATAGTTCTATATTGTAACTGGAAATCTGATGGTTGTATCTTGTTTCTTAAGACACTACATATTTGAGTCTTTAAAAAAGAGAGAAATCAAAGTTGTACTCAACTAGAAGCTTTATATCTCCTTGCTAGTGTTCATAGTGTGGGAAGTGTTATGCGTTCTACCAGAGGAGAAAATGAGTCACCAATCTTACCCAATTCTGGATCTTTCAAGCTACATTAATGATTCATATGGTAAGACCACTGGTGCAATAATGGTAGGAAGGTAGTGGAAGTAACTAACCACTTTCTGGTTGGATTTAAGGTCCACACAGCTTGTTGAAACATATGTCTGACACAATTGTCAGGAATAAAAGTCTGTGGCTATATAGCTAACAAGCCCTAGGGGAGAAGCTGCTATTATTACTTTGCCAAATGGACATTGTGGTTGATATATTGTGCACCTCAATAAAACTTAGCTGGGGCTCAGAAGACAGAGCCAGCCACTAGATTAGACATAAAGGTCAGACAGTGGTGGCACAAACCTTTAATCCCAGGAAGTGATGGCAGTAAGCATAAAGGTATATAAGGCATGAGGACCAGAAACTAGAAGCTTTTTAGCAAATGTTCACTGGAGACGCTTTTGGGAAATGACTCAGAGGCTTCCAGTCTGAGGAAACAGGATCAGCTGAGGAGTTGTCGAGGTGAGGTTGGCTGTGACTCATTCTGTTTCTCTGATCTTTTAGTTTTCACTCCAATATCTGGCTCCATTTTTTTTTTTTTATGAATAAGACTGTTTAGCAATTCATCTTACCAGACATAGTACTGATTTCTATTTATCCTTATACCTGTAGGCTAGTATAGCAATCAGTCCTCATCAATGAAGTTTCATTTTGCAGTAAATGATTATCACAAAGACCTACAACTGGCCAAGATGGAGAGAACAAGAGATAGTGGAATTTTTAGGTTTAAATTGGACATCAATATCACATCTCTCCTCCCTATGCTCAGGGATCATTGTGAAAATGATTTAGGTGGACAAAATGTAAGATGACCACTAGGAATCAGCATCTTCTGGACATATCAGGGTAATTGCCCACATTAATTAAGAGGGGTTAACACAGGATACACTAGACTGGCACAGTCTCAGGCCAAACAAAATTCTAGCATGGAGAGGGAGATGAACATGGAGTCCTACCTTGAGCTAAGGAGTCATTTGCAATTTTTAGTTCTTGAGAGAGGGCAGGTTCATTTTCTTTAAGGCTGCATTCCCTAGTGAGTAGACCAGTGAATCACAATCTAATAGTATAATGAAACCACAAACTGTATTTGGTGGCTTACAAAAAGAGAGCACAAATCTGAATATAGAAGGGGTTGGATCTGGGAGCAATTGGGGTGAATATGATCAAAATATATTACATTCTCAAAGAATTTAGCATATAACTTCTATAACTGAGAAAAAGTCACCTAGTATGATTATCAGCACATAGTAGGTATTTTAAAATGTTATTTCTCCATTTACTTTTTTTTTTTCTCAGCTTTGATGGAGACAAAAGAAATGTCAGGAACTTATAACTATATGTTATTGACCCTTCCCTGGTTTTTTCATTATGTTATACAGGAGCTTCCTTTATTGAGAAGAATCAAAACAATGAATAAAGTGGGGAAATATTAACAAAATGACTGTTACACAGTGAATTCTTCACAGTAAGAGAGTTGCAGAGAGGATGAAGGGGACACACAGGAGAAGAGATGCTGTGTGATGTTCTGTATGTCAAATGTGTTGCTCTGATTGGTTAAAATAAATAAAGTGCTGTTGGCCAGTAGCCAGGCAGGAAGGATAGGGTAGGCAGGACAAGGAATAGGAGAAGGCTGGGAACAGGAAGGCTGGGAGGAAACACTGCCAGCCGCTGCCATGAGAAGCAACATATAAAGATACCAGCAAGCCACAAGTCACGTGGCAAAATATAGATTAATAGAAATGGGCTAAATATAAGAGTAAGAGCTAGACAATGGTAGGCCAAGCAGTTTAAATAATATAAATGTCTGTGTGTTTATTTTATAAGTGGTTTGTTGGACTTACAGGGCTTGGTGGGGGCTGGAGAGTAGATCTCCAACTACAAAGAGAGGGGCTAGATTTAAAGACAGAGCTATCCAGGTAGGAGATGATGTTTGGGAGCAATTGGAAGAGAACAGATGTCAGACAAGTAACATAAGAAACAACACACTAGAAGAATAATTTTCCTAAAGCTATGAGAATTGTTGTAACCATAAAAACCCTGTTGAAGCTTTTGAGAAATATTACAATAATGATTCAAATTCCTCATAACTAACTTTTGTTTCTAAATCATATCTACCTATATTTTCTGTTACTCTTTTCTGAGGCCAGCATTAAAATAATAGCAAGCCAATCTATCCTTCTGAGAAACTAGTTCTTTAAACGCCTACAATCTGTGACTGAACTTGCATGGGCAGTACAAAGCTGAATTTATAAGGATTTCTGCAGTTAGCCTCTGTAAATCCCACTCAAACAAGAAAGAGAATTAAAGAGATTGGTCTGTAAAGAGTGAAAGGTATTAGAAAAACATATCTTGCTCTCTTTGTGAGACCTACAGAATGCTGACAAGGAATGTCATACTTCACAGATTCAGTCTACCACTCAATAAACAGGGCAGTTGGAGGAACTTAGAGGATCCAGGCAGTAAGGAACAAAGGCAATGCGAGAGAGAGAAAGAAATACTCATTGTGTCTTTGTAGAGGATAGAGAGTTTTCTCTTTAAGAATTTACAAAAGGGAAGACTATGTAAATGAATGGTTGGACAATAAATCTAAGGAAAGTAGAATTTTAGAAACTGTGCTGGGTTACAACTGAGATCTGGCTGTTAATTTTGTTTTAAAGAGATTGTGTTAAATGAGTCATGTTTAACTACATTTGCATGTGTATCTGAGTAGTCTGGGTTCAATCAAGATCTAAGTAACTCAATTTTATACATGTTAGAAAGAAATGATCATAACCTACTTTACTGTGCCCTTTGGGGTGAATCAGTAACAGGTAATCTTCGGTCAGGCTGATTTCCATTCACTATCCATAGGTCCCATAAGAATAAGTAGCACAAAATACAATGTTTAATGGATTAACTAATGGATGATTGAGTTAAAAAAAAATCTCATTTCTCAATCAATGACTGTTGTCTTTATTGACAGAAATCATTTATTTTGGACACTTTTAATGAGAGAGCAAATGCACTTATATTATAGTTTTCTAACAGAGGCACACATTGAAAAAGAATCAGAAATTATGAATGATGTTCCTGTCAAAGAGTGGTCAGCTATTCATATATTCATTAGAAATTTGGTTTCTTGCCACTTTATTTCCATCCAGCCACCAGTGGAATTGATACTGATAAATATTTTATTGAATGTCTTTCATTTTAACATAAGTGGCAAGTAGGAGAGCAGATGCTTTTGATTCCAGAGGACAGTGTTTGTGATGAAGCCAAAGATTATGGTCACTGTAGAAAGAACTTTTATATCAACTAGGTCTTAGGATCAACGACTCTCATTATTTTTTTAAGTTACCACATAATAACTGCTAAATATTTTATTAGTCATTATTCAGTAAACATATGTCCTTCAATTTACTAGCTAAAAACACAGTGATTGTGGGACAATTGCTTAATTATTGAACAGTTTCTATATTGTTTGGGACAATCCAACATGTCATCTCTTCTGTCTTACTCTTAAGAAGCTGCCTCCTGATTATCCCTCCCTCACGCCACATACTCTTGCCCTTAATGATTCCTTATGAGAATTATGGGAAACTGTCATCTAAGTTCAACTCCACATCACCTTTCTTCCTTCATTCAGGACTCTGGGTCTCTACTTTACATCTTCCTTTCATTTACATTGGGCAACTTACTCCATACACCAGGGATAGGATATGCGTCTGATTTATTTGTGCTATATTTGAGTCATGAAGTTGCTGAGGGTGGTGATACAGGAGGCAGTCAAGATGAAGTAACTTGTACAAATTTAATGTTAAGTTGTTGCCTAAAGTTTCCAGTTAAGTATGCTAGAGTGTGTCACACTCAATAGGACAAAGACTATAAGCTCACAAGTAGGCGTCTACAGGGTTGATTTAGTAACACAGCAATCACAAATGACTTTTCTTGGCTTTTTGTTATGATTACTTGTTGGTTCTAGAATTTCTTGCCCTCAGATCATATCAGGCTAACAAAAATAAAAAATTAGAAGCATCATTGATGCGGGAATGTCTTTTTGTATGCTGTGAAAATATGTTGCTCTTTAAAACTAGATTTAACAATCCACCCTTTCATCCTATGATATCTATATACTATAGTTTTATATCATATCCTCCTTTCTTCTTTTAGAAAGAGATTGACTATGACCAATAACAATTTGTTACCAACAACCTAAGCAAATACAAACATCCATAATCCATTTTGGGGGACTGTGGGTGTAGTTTTCTAGCTACTTCCTGCTGAGAAAGGGTGTATTCTTATGGAGATCCTGAGAAAATTGAGAATTATGGTCAAGTCCTGACGGAAATAGTCTGTGAGGCTGCATTGTCTGAGCCAGTTGCCTGGAAATGATTCTGGATGTTGGATCATCTCGGCCATGGTGTCATCAGAGACCTTTCAGGGGGTCTTGGCTGGTCAAACCTGATGTACCTTAATATAGAACAAATCCATAGCCTCTTGTTTCCTGTGGAAACAAAAGCAGAGCCTCCTTTCCAAGGCAACATATCCTTAGATCCAAATTTTGAAGTCAAGATATCTTTAAAATATACATATTGGTTTATCTGAGAAGCCTTTACAATCAAATGTCTTTCTGCAGTTAGAGACCCCAAAGACAACACAATCTAGGCTCTCTGTGTAATATCCATTTTTATGTGGCTTATTTTTTATATTACCTTTACTTTCTCTTTAAAGACTTTATTTTTCAAAACTGTCTTTCTCATATAACTGTATATAACTGTATATATTTCTTTTTGTCCTCTTTTAAACCTATGTACATTTTTACACGCATTTGTAAACTATTTCTTCTGAATCCGTCTTATTGTGAACCTATTGCTTTAAACTGCAGCATTACTAGGACTGAAAAGGCAGCTGTGGCTGTTGGCCCCGCCCACCTCAGCTTTCCAACATGGTGGAACTATGTTTACCACCAGCTTTGGAGGAACAATGCTCACCTCACCACCCAGAAATCTTTTTTTTCCCCCCTGTACTGGCAAAAGCCATATCCACCACGCAGCATACAGTTACACATCCTTAGCAGTTCTATCCCGTTTGTTGTAAATTTGTCACATATAGCTGCTTATGAAAGGTGTTTCTTATTATGTCATACTCCCTTCTATCACCTTTCTGGAGAACCCAGGCTTGAGATTCCCACTCACTCCCACTCACTACTTTGCTTATGTCTCTAAGATGGAAGGACATCCCCATTTGTCCATCCAGTCACCAGGGGAAGAACTCAAGTGGAAAAGGGAATAACAGAAACACTCACTTCATTTCCCTGTTCTGAAATAGGAGCCTATTGTGTCTTTGATTCCCTGCTAGCGATTTTTCTGCTGCTGTGAGAAAACACTGTGACAAAGGCAACTGATTTAAGGAAGAGTTTATTTCAGCTTGTGGTTCCGGCAAGATGACTACCATTTTCAGGAGGCATGGCAGGAGACAAGTATGGTGGGTGGCAGGAGCTGAGAGCTGAAAAGTTGCATTCTTAACTGTAAACATGAAGTAGAGAGAGTGAACTGAAAGGTCTCAAGACCACCTTCCGGTGATATTACTGCATCAAGGCCACATATCTTAAATCTCCTCAGCAGAGACCTTGCCTTGGAGGAGGTGGGAATGGGGGGTGGATTTGGGGGGAAGGCTGGGGGGTGGGAGGATAGAGGACAGGGAAATCCGTGGCTGATATGTACAATTAAATTAATTATAAAATAAAAATATTTATTTAAAAAAACTGTCCAAGAAGGCTACTAACCAGAGAAGACATTCAAATACCAGAGCCAGTGTGGGGAATTCTCATTCAAACACCACACTGCCCTTCTCATTGAGTTCCTGACATACTGTTTTTTCTCTTTTCTGAGCAAGGGAATTTGATTTAAAGAGCAGAGGACACTGATCTCATAACTGTACTGAATGTAGGATGAGAGCTTAAAACATGGTCATTCCACCCGTCAGACCATTGCTTGATAACATTCACATCAAATCTACTTTTATTAAATTGAATTTATGTTTAACTGATATACAAACCCACAGTATTATGCATATTAATGGGGAGCATGATGTTTTGATAGATGTATTTATTACTTACCGTTTGCATCAGATTGAACTTACCTCCTCGAGCATTTAGCGTTTGTTTATGGTAAATGTGTTCAAATATTTTCTTCAAGCTTTTCTGTCTTGGAGAACTGAGGCATCAAACCAAGGGCTTGACACTCATCTACCACAAAGCCACATCCTTAGTCCTCTTCTGTTTTGTGAATATGTGCAGTTCATTTGCATTATCTGAAGTCAGTTTAATTTGCAATTGTATGCAAATACTTCTTGTCTCTATATAACATAGTTCCTATTAATCAACCTCTCCACATTCTTCCCTCCCCATTTTACTCCCAAATGTCTCAAACTTTACTTCTTGGTGTTTTAAAGATTCTTCATGTGAATGAGGTCATTTGGTACTTGCATTTTAGCACCTAGGTTATTTCACTTGACATAATGACCCCAGTCCCATACATGCTATTGCAAATGCCACACAGTGTTTTATTTGTTTGTTTGCTTATGTGTTTACATGTTTTGCTTGAGTGTATGCATGTGCGCAATGCATATGCAAGTCCTAGGGAGGCCATAGAGTTTAGTGATTGTGTGGATGTTATCGAACTACATTACAGAATATTTGAATAACCTTGTGAACTCTAGGAATCCAGTCCAAGTCCTCTGCAAGAGCAGCAAGTGCTTTTAACTGCTGGCCTTCTGTATGTCTTCTTTAAAGCAATGATTATTCAAAATGACTGCCTATGTTTAATTGGTTTTCTTTTTGTTTTGATTTGTTTCATTCCTTTTGAGGTTTTTAGATTCCTTGTGCATTCTGAATATTGACCTATATTTGGATGTATTATTTGCAAATGCCCTTTTCTGTTCTGTGGATAGTCTCTTTTCTCTGTTCATTGTTTCTTTTGCTATAAAGAAGTATTGTGGTTTGTTGTAATCCCAACTGTTTATGTTTGGTTTTGCCTTTGTTCCCTGTACTTGTTAGGTCTCAATCTGCTTTTCACTGAGTTCCTGGTTCTCAATTACATTGGGTAGTCAGAATGATACAGGTTAACAATTCACTTTGGTAAACTTGAAAGGCAGAACATTGTTGTGTCTGACTTTTCAAACAAAAGCAGCTTATCTAGGAATTCCTCTAGCTGCTGTAGTACTCTTTATCTCTAACCTTTTTAGAAAAGTTGCCAAAATGAACAATGAACTTCTTATATCTTTCAGTTATACTCACTTGTTTCTAACTTTTTTGCCATGTCTGAACCACTTCTGTAATAATTTCCTAAGAATGGAAATGTTCTCTTGAAGGGATTTAACTTGGGTGTAATTTCTATCATGGATTTTCCATATCCTAATTTTCCTCATCTCCATAAGGCATATTCTCACGTCCAACTTCCAAGTTCAAATTAATGCATCTATTTAATTCCCATCATTCTATAGCCTACTTTAAATTATTTTTTACAAGGTTCATGATCTATTGGGTTTTTTCCCATTATGATGCTAATATTTTAGGAATAAAGCAATTTGTTTTGCAGATCATTTTTGATTTGGATTTGTTTGTTTCCTTGTGTTTGGATTCAGGTTAAACAATTGTTAAAATGCTACATCAAAGATTGTGCATCATTACTAGTTCATCACAGCAGGAAATGCATGATGTTAGTTTGTCTGCAATCGGTGATGTTAAATTTGAATGTTTGGCATAGGTGAATATTGAAAATCCTCCTTTGTCATATGATCTGTTTCATTTTGTAAGTAGTAGCTGATCTGTGCAGGCATGAGTTGACTTTATCTTCCCCTGCATCTTTTTGCCAGTGATTTCAACTTCCACTTGTGAGTCATGTCTTGCTTTATTCCTAAAATGGTGCTTGCCAAATGATGTTTTTTCTCAGTGGATATCTGAATTTATTACTTAGCACCTTTTCTTTTCCTCCATTGCCCTTTGAAAATGAGTCAGTAATACTCTGGTTTATGGGCTGGTTTCTTATTCAATGCATTATAAATCATTTTAATCATTATTTTGACACTTAACTTATCCCAAAGTTAGCCAATAGAAAACCCCTACGAATATGCTTTCTGTGTCTTCTCAGTATGCCTCGGTAGACTTATCTAGATGTTCTTTGACACAGCAGCGCAGCACATCACAGACTTGCTGCTTCCCTGTACAGACCAGGATTCTTCTTCTAATTCCCAGAAGCTCCAACTCTTGTTAGGAAGAAATAGTCCTTAGAAAGTCAAGATACCTAGGCATTCAGGCTTCTTGTTGTTGATGCACCATCACTACAGACTTCATCAGATAATAGAGCAAGACAACAGGCATTTTCAAAGTCATTCATACTTGTAACTCTATTTCAAACCCAACACTGCAGAATCTGTTTTCTCCTTCATATTTTACATTTGTGATTCCTTTCTTTCACAACTGAAAACAGAGGTAGTTTCATCAAGAGTTGCCATTATGGGCATAATCATGAATTATACAATATTGTTTCAAATATGTACAAATAAAAATTTCTTATAGAACAATTTTAAAGGTCAAAATTATAGTGTGTCCTTATACTATTATCCCACTAAGAATCTTATGAGGATTATTTAACACACAAGTTGCTTAGCTTAGTTCCTTTCTCATGTGTTGCTGTGCAAGCCATCACTTATTAATTTATATACGTATTCTATGTCAGTTAATTTGTAATTCTTTGTTGAATTAGTTTTTCTTGAATTATAATGGTTACATCGTTCAAAGTTCAAATCAAGGAAATAATGGAGCCAAGTCAAATCAAATTACTCATTCAACTCATTTTATTCTTTCTAAAGTTTTCCCACAATCTGTAAATAGCACATTATCTTTCTCTCTTTCTCCATTCTGTTCCACTCTTTAACAGGTTTTCCCAGTAGTATTGGCTGAAGGTATAGTTTCTCCAATTAGTGTTTTGGCATTTTTGTCAAAACTCCAATGGGTAAAGCTGCCTGGGTTTGTCTGGAGGGTCTCTTTTGTTCTATTGATTTATATGTCTGTTTTGTTCCAGTGTAATACTGATTTTGTTATTATTACGCTATAATGTGCCTTGAAATCAAGGATGAAAATAATCTTACAGTCTGCTTGCTTTTTTATTATCTTTGCTTAGGAAAATTTTTGGTGCTTTATCATGTATATATTTATCAATCTCTCTGTTAATCTCATATTCACCTTAATATTTAAAAAATACCAATATTTTAGACATCAAGCTACATTTGATTTTAACACTTTTTCCTTTATTTAAAGTAGGTTAACTTGTAGCAAGAGGAACAAACCATTTAATGAGATATGCCAAGTGGATAAATGTATTGATATCGATCAAATTATGGGAGACATTTTTGCTTCCAATAGAATTTTAAAATTATGTTTAATATTTCTTTGAAGAATGAGGTAAAAATTTTGATGCCCTTACATTGAATCTGCACACTGCTTTTGGTATGATAATTTTCACAAAATTTATATTCTTTTCTTTTCATTTTTTTTATTTGGGAGGTTATAAAAGAAATTATTTTCCCATTTTACAGTTTCATTGGTATCAATATTTAAGGGTTCTAAAATTTCCTAGGAAATTGTCAAATATTGATATGTAGATAACTCATTTTCATTTTGTAAGTTTTTATTTCTTCTTTCTCCTTTAATCTAGAATCCTGAACTAAAGTGGTCTCCCTTTTATTTTGATATTTTGTGATGTGGAGAGCCTCTCTCTTGTTCCTGCCATCTCATTGCACATTACTGAGTGAGCAATACACGTGGAGGAACTCTACAGTATATATTCATAAACCTACCTTGAGTTATACTTCCTCAGTAATTGATGGTTTATGCTTTGCTAGGTGTCTAATAATCTATCAGTTCATCTGTTAATCTCTGAATTCACCTTGTATTCTAAGTGATATCAAAGTTTCAGACATAAAGACATGTCTACTCGCAGTTATTTTTTCTTTTATGTGAAGTTAGTTGACCTGTAGTCAAATGAACAAACCATTCAATGAGTTACAGCAATTGGGTAAATATGGTACTTCTTACCTAAATTTAAAATACTATATTGTCCAGACATATTCTTCATATTTCACTGTTACCCCTCTTCATCTCCATATCTCAGACATGAACACATTTTAATCTGTCTGTAAGAGTTAACTTGACATGCATTTCAAATAAAATCATAACAGCACCATGCTCTGTGGTACAAGACATCTTTTTCCCAACATATTTTTGTTTTATTATTCTTTTTCTGTGACTCAAAATAACTTTGAACATTCATCCACATTTCTAGTTCCACTGTTATTATTTTATTTTAATGGCATTGGGTATTCTATTTTATGAATGTTTCATAAATTTCTTGGTCTCTTAGAGATATATATGTAGTTCCTGAGTTTGACTACAGTGAAAAATCATCTGTAGACACCTGTTGTGGACAACTGATTTCATTTATGTTTTCAGAATAGCAAGCTCTATAACTTTTGTCTCATGTGGTAGCTACATATATTATTTTAAAATTAATTTTTAGAACTTAAAAATAACTATAGTAAACTAGACAAATTAAATCTTATCAAATTTACAGATGTTTGCTTTCAAATATTTCCATTACAAATATGGAAACTAATTCATAGGTGCAAAGAGAATATTTTCAAAATGTATACACAACAAGGAGTAAGTATCTATGGTATACAAAGTATACACATTCAAGTGAAATATTTACAAGTCTATTAAAGAAAGTTAAATAAATTGAACATACATTTCATAAAAATAATAATGTAAAGAGCTAGTGATATTTGACTGAAACAGTTCCTCACTGCTGGAAACAGAATTTATTGATTGGCACATTCCAGCATAACCTTGAAAGACAAGGATGATGAGCAACACATGGTCATTGAAGACCTATCTCCTGATATTTCAGAGGAAAACAAATACTCAATAAGGAACTGCCCAATTTTATGTTATATTTGGGCCAAGAATCTGACTGAATTCTCTCTTTGTCCTAAGAACTTGAGTGAAATTAAATTGAAATATCGTGGAATAATTTTCTTGCTGAAGAAATATCAAGACAGGAGAGCAAGTTGATACTGAGAAGGGAAGTGTTTAAAGATATAAACACTACTAAGAGAAAGAAAAACATGTACTTCAATGGGACAAACGGGATGGTGTCCTGAATGCAAAGATACCATCTATCAAAGACTCTGTCTTATTTAGATCTTAAGTCATTTAGAGAAAGAAAGTCTAATTTGACTTGGTTACTTGCTGTGCAAAAGTAACCAACGTTTAAAAAAAAAAAAAGTATTTCCACAAGGTCAGCACATAGAAGCTGATCCAACTGTGGTCCAAAAGTCCCAGGCAACAGAACTTGACAGCAGCATCCACAACATGCTAGTTTTAAAGGCATGCATGAAAAAAGCATGAATGAATGGGTCATGGAGGTAGCAGAGACCAGGCAATATTTAGGAGAATGAAAGGCCTTTGTAGGAAGTTGTGATGGTGGGGTAAATTGTAGTGGAGACCCCAGGATACTGAAGATGACAGCCTGATGGATTGTGCATGCACAAAAGCTGTGGACAAGGAACACAACTCAGTGCAGAATGTGTGCTACTGCTAACAGACATGGAGAAGAAAGGGTACAGAAGATACCAAAGCCAAGTTAATCATGTTATGATCCTTGGATACCAGACATGGAGCTGCAAAAATTGTCATTTGACCTGCTGAATTTGGGGTTCGCTTTAACATGATTCTTTTTCTTAATGTGTTATGATTCCTCAGTTTTGAAGAAAGAAATTTTATTCTCTGTTGTTTCATATTGGAAGTATGTAAATTTTTAGTATGCTTTTAAGTAAAAAGCTTTAATTGAAATGTAATTACATCACTTTCCCCCTTCCCTGTCCTCCCTCCAACACCTCCCATGCCCCTATCACTCCATCATTGATGATCTCTCTTTGATTATTATTGCTATATGTAGAAATGCATAAGTGTATAAATACAACATACAGAGTATGTTCAGTGTTAAGTGTACATATGATCTCAAGACTGATCACTTTGTATTGGATAACCACTAGAGTCCCTATCCCTGGGAGAGGCTAACTCTCCCTCTCTTAGCTGTCACTATTGCCTGCAGTTCTTTTACTAGGTTTGGGACCCCATAAGATTCCCCACTTCTGCTTTAGCATGCCTATTGTTGTTGCCAATACTCATGTCTTATTTACACAGCCATATTATTAAGGTATCATGTATGTAGTTTCTTTGTCATTTCTAGTGGACATAAAGTCACAGACTTCCTTATTCTAACAATCATCCCATCCACACAACCCTGAGCCTTAGTTATAGGAGTTATGCTATAGATATATCCATATATGTGTGTGTGTGTGTGTGTGTGTGTGTGTGTGTGTATGTGTGTGTGTGTATGTATGTATGTATTAATGGATCCCCATGATCCATTGATCTCTGTGTTATGACCAGTTGTAGTTTTTGTATTAATGGTCTCCATTTGTTGTAAAGAGAAGCTTCTTTGATGGGGTGTGAGAGCTACATTTGTTAGTGGGTATAATGATGTTTTAGAATGCAACTATAATTTTTGCAGGTCTAGTAATGTGACAAGAGTTCATTCTCTTCTAAGATTTATGACCTCTTTAAAAACTAGTAGTTCATTGGGTTTTTAGTAATAGGTATCTCTCCTATTGAGTGAGCCTTAAGTTCAATTACACAGCTGATTATTACTGCCAAGATAGGAATACTGTGATTGCACCTCTAGGGATACTTTGCCTTGGTGGCCATTGTTATAGTTCATTGACATCACAGCTGGCTAGAACTGTTGATTATTTCAATCATCTGGATGTTTACACAGTATTTTCTGGTACTATGCAAACTAGACTCTAGGATGGGGCTTTCAGGTTAGAGCCAACTTGAATCTTCTGAGTCCTGTGTCTGAAGTATGTGTTGTTTTCAGCAATATAGATTTACTTTTGACCTCTGAAAGGCTGCCAAAGGCAACAGCAATAGCTTATATTGTTCTGGGGGTCACTCAGACTCCCCAACCAACAACTAGAAAGGAAATTTTACATACTTGCTTCTAGGGTTCTTATTAGATCATATTTAGTTTTTGTGGAGAGCATTGTCAGTTCAAGTGGCATATATATTGTAATTTTAGGGAATGTACTTTTGGTTTTATAGAAACTCACAGTTAGGAAACATTGGACTTTTATAGTGTTGTAACTGTTGATGATATTGGAGATTTTCAATATTTGATGGAATGCTTATTATATTATAAGATGGTCCTGAGCCAGTAGAATCTGAATATGGAAGATCATGCTTCGAAACTGATGTGCTTGGGTATCAGGATGACAATGGTAAAATTGTGATAGTTAATTTTGTCAACTTGAAATCAAGAGTCACCTGTGAAATAGATATGTGAGAGTGCCTGTGTTGAATGATCTTGATCAGTCAGATTAATCAAGGGAAGAAATTCAATCCACTATGAGTGTCAACATTCCTTGGGCAGATGACCATGGACTATATAAAATAGAGAATGTGAGCTGAGTACTCTTATGGAATCAACTGTTGCTCTCTTCTGACCATGGATATACATGGCCAGGTGCTTCAAGCATCTGCTGCCTTGATCTCCACACCATGTGGACTATGATATGAGATAAAGTTCATCTTTCTTCATTCATTTCTTTTGGTCAGAGCATTTTATCAGAACAACAGGAAAAGAAGCTGAGACCCATGCTTTTCAGTCCTTCTCCCAACTCTGACTTTTTATTATTATCAACACTTTTCAGTGTAGAGTGCATTTGGTGTTTCTCTCATTGTCATAGTTTTGTATTTTTGTTTTTTTGAAAATACTTTTATTTTACCATTATCACAGCTTCACTGAATGTGGAATTTTGGATTGACTTTGCTTTTGCTTTTAACACTTTAAAACAAATTTCTCAATTTCTCTGGTCTCTACTGAGAATAAGTGCCAATCATTATTGATGGCATGTTCCAAAGAAATTTTGTTTTGTTGTGGTTGTCTTTTACCCTACTGCTGCAGTTTTTTTGAAATGGTGAGAGGAGGGTGTGGGAGAAAGCTTAGCTGGATGTAAGGGTTAATGCTAAAACTGTAAACAGAGACAGGGCAGCAGTTAGGGGACAGCAGGTACTAAGAGGTCCATTAATGAAAATTAGAGATGTATGAAGCAGCCTTACAAAAATCCACTAGTTTGTGAGCTTATTAAAATATTTTAATGTGACTGTAGTGATGGTTCAGTGATTAAGAGCACTTGCTACTCTACTAAGAGATTTGAGTTTCTTTACCAGCACTCATATCACACTGCTCACAGTTGCCTGTAACCCCAGCTCCAGGGGAACCAATGTTCTCTTCTGGACTCTTAGGCCACTTGTACTGTCCTGGACTATATTTCCACAGACACAGACTCACACATATTCTCTCTCTTTCTGTCTCTCTCTCTCTCTCTCTCGCTCTCTCTCTCTCGCTCTCTCTCTCTCTCTCTCTCTCTGTCTCTCTCTCTCTCTGTCTCTCTCTCTCTCTCTCTCTCTCTCTCTCTCTCTCTCTCTCTCTCACACACACACACACACACACACACACACACTTAAATAGAAATAATAAAATTCAATCTTAAAAACACACTTTTAAAGATAGCTTGATCAGAGGTATCCGGCATGTGAGGATGATACTGCTCTCAGAGCACGTGGATAATTTAAAGAAAATCTATCACCAGATACAAGATACCTCCCTTTGAGATACTGGTCAGGGAAACCACAAAGACACCCCAAACAGCACAGGCTATTGCCATATCACTTGGATGTTCATTATAACTAAATGGCAAGAGCCTATTGCTAAAGGTACCACTTACTTTGGTTGTAGGACTTCAACATAATAATCTCACTCTGACCAGAAAATTCTCTCCCAACTGACTGGCTTTCACTGGGCTGGCTTCTGGGGGAGAAGATACCAATGGTTCTTATCCAGAGACATTACAGTAATGATTTGACAGGCAAGATATACACATTGGTGCAATAATAGTATCATGGCTGTTATGTGTGTGATTGGACTTGAAGCATACTCCCCTGGATGTGACAGGGAGCAGGCTTTGTACAGTCAGAAGACCCAGTCAAAAGACTGAATCTGACAAAATCATAGATCTTATCATGGAGCTTTGTCTTCTCCTCCTCCTCCTCCTCCTCCTCCTCCTCCTCCTCCTCCTCCTTCTATTTCTTCTTCTTTCTTCTTCTTTCTTCTTTCTCCTTCTTCTTCTTCTTCTTCTTCTTCTTCTTCTTCTTCTTCTTCTTCTTCTTCTTCTTCTTCTTCTTCTTCTTTTAATGGACATGTTATCAAACTTCTCTCTCTGTAATTATGTTTATACTAGTAGATTTCTGCTGCTCTCAAATGTTTGCTTTGTTTTGAAGTGGGCATTGATTAATACTGAAATGATCAAAGCACTGAGTATACCTGACTATTTAGTGCTTAACCCTAAAACAGACATCTCTATCAACCTTACCTACCAGCTATGCCCTACTCAGAGAACATTTCAGAAGAGAGAACAGAAGAAATAATGATAAGAACTGGAACTGGAAGATGGGATTGAATAATATGAAAGTCTGCCTGTGGGTCATACATTGCTGGTGCTCTCAAGAACTCAGTGTCCCTTTGACTATATGGACATGACCTGCACAAGAGCAAGCCTGTCAACAATCACACATGGGTGGCACTTTGAAGTGACATTGTATAACAATTCCAGGGGTCAGAAAGAGATTTTAGTAGAACTTATAAAAAGACTTTGGCTTTCATTTGAGGATCCATCTTTTCAGCTGTGCATGTAGAAGAGTGACTCCCACATTCCACCCACAGTTACGGATCTGTTTACAGTTGATCGCTAATGGAGGAAGAGAAGTTATTTTGCTCTGGTGGATTGCTCCAGAGCAATGGATGTGAAGTCAGTACCAAGTGAACTTGGTGGATTGTTAAAACTTTGAAGACCAGTGTGTGGGAGGAAGTGTATTGGGAGGGACAATGTTGGGGAGGGGGACAGGGAGTTGGGGTCAATATGATCAAGGTGCATTGTATACATGCATGAAATTGTCAAAGAATAAATAAAAATATTACTAAACATTTGAGAAAAATCCAAGCACTATTTTTCCAAATATGTATCTAATCCATTATTTTTATATCTGTCTTCCTCCTGGTATTCCAATCACAGGTATGTTAAACTTTCTGTTATCCAAGTACAGGTCATTGAAAGGGTCTTCATGTTGTCTTGGGAACATTTTCTTGCTCTTCCTCAGATTACATCATTTCTTTTGATCTATTTCAAACTCCTTGAATCTTTCCTCACCTCCACTGGGCTATAAAGCCAATTCAATATATTTTCTTTTAATTTTTCTTTCTAACCTTACAAATCACAGTTTATTCTTTGTTCTCATGGTAATTCTTGTGCTAAGAACATCTGCCTCTTCATGATTATCAACATAGACTATTTTATATCATTAAACAGTCATATTGATAGTTTTAAAATTCAGGTCTGCTGGTTCTAATATCTTTTTCTTCTTAGACTTAGTTTACATTGATTTCCTTTTCTCTTAAGCATGAGTCATATTTTCTGTTTTTCAGTTTGAAAGTTACGTGTATTGGGTATTGTGGTTGAACCATTACAGAAACCACACATTCTGTTATCTTGCAAGAATGACAGCCTTTGTTTGTATTTATCAGTTAGTGTGACTAAATTCAAACTCTTAATTTTTTTCTTATAATGGGCTATAGATGCCATTTCTGTTTAAATCATTCCATCATGTTTGGGGGTAGCCTTGCATGGTTGAAATTCAGGGATCAGGCAGGAACATTAGCAGATTTTACAAATAGACTTTGCTTTTATTATCTGAGGTACCCCTCCTTTCAGCTTTGAAGACAGATAGCTCATTAGATTTTCTCAAGTATTTCATGCCAATAAATACTTCAGGTGGCTAGTCAAGTTTGTACAGCCTAGCGTGGTTACCATACTACTGTGTTCTGCAGCTGGGAAAAAAGTCACAAGAAAAAGAAACCTTCAAGTAGTATTTTATTTTCCCAAATATTGACTGCCTCTAGTCTCTGTCTACTGTTCCATGATCTATAGTGCTTTCACACAGTTCTTTTCATTCATAGTATAGAAGCTGGGAATTGTATTTTCTTTATGAGAAAAATTTAAGTGCATTTGTGTAGTCAGAAGTTTTTCTGTGTCCTTCTTGCCCCTCCCACCCCCCCCCCCACCCCTACCCAACCCCCGGTCCAGACAAACCTCTCTCACCCACAGTCCTGGAGCAGCTTATAAAAATAATCATTCAGAGGCTTAATATTATTTATAACTGCTGAACCATTAGCTCAGGCTTATTATTGACTAGCTCTTACATTTAAATTAACCCACAATTCTTATTTATGTTTAGCCACATGACTTGGTACCTTTTCTCAGTTTTGCCTTGTTGTCTTGCTTCCTCTGTGTCTGGCTGGTGACTCCTGACTCTATCTTTCCTCTTCCCAGAATTCTCCTCATCTGCTTGCCCCACCTGTACTTCCTGCCTGGCTACTGGCCAATTAGCATTTTATTTATCAACCAATCAGAGCAACACATATTCATAGCATACAGAACGACATCCCAAAGCACATTTGCATAATTTTTGTGATTTGAACTCATTTATAAGTTAGCTGTATAACTGGTATGCTTTGCTAGCATCCTATAATATTAGTTTAATTATATTTATTTGGCATGATAATCTACTGGCTGTGTTGGTTTGTATTGTTTTATGTTTTGTTATATTTTTCTATGCTTTGGTTAATAATATTTTATTTATATTTTAGCTTAATAATAATATATTATACTGTTAGTTTGTAGTGTACTTCTTATAATTACTTAAAATTCAATCATCTAGCTGACTTTTATCTTTAATTTTCTTTAAAAAATGTAATCTATTCAGTAGTCATACATACATAATGCTTAGATCTAATCCGTCCCAGTTCTCTTCCTTTCAATGTCTCCCCTCCATTTTATCATCCTTTAATATTCACAAAATTCATTTAGTACTACCTGTTGCACATAAGTATAAGACCATCTACAGGAGCATTGAGTGGCTTCTGCAGATCCACATCCCTGAAGAAAACTGCATCTCCTTTTCAAAGTAGCTATAAATTCTCAATAGCTCCTCAGGTAGGGGTGGGAATTCTTGAGTAATTCCCCAACCCAAGCTGAGATGTTAGCTGGTTTGCTCTCATGTGAATCGTGTGCAGGCAGTCATGGTTGCTATGAGTTTATGTCCACAGCTACTTTGTCACATCCAGAAAATAGTGTTTTTCTAAAGAAGTCGACTCCCATTTGGCCTTTCCAATCTTTCTGCTCCCTCATCTGGGATGATTATTGAACATGGCTATGGTGTAGATGTCCCAATTAGACCATAGCACTTTGTAGTTGTATATTCTTGGCACATTGAACAATTGTGAATCTCTGTATTAAATGTAGTGGATAGCCATCCCAGTATTGGCCTGGAAGTTCCAGCCCCCATTGAGGCTTCAGTAATGGTCACACCCACAAGGCAGGGCGGAGGAGGAAGCGGAAGACCAAGGATCGGGAGGAGGTCTGGCTTGGTTCCGGGAGCCTGGACGCTGGAGGTAGACCAAACAGAGTTCTCCAGAGAACACCGCCGGACTGCGCTATACCTTTGCCAGACCCTGCAACCTACCCCTTCATTTGTAAGTTACCCCACAAAATAAACCTCCCTTTTATCTACGTGGAGTGGCCTTAATAATTTCACCAATAATTAAACACTGTATACTTTAAAAAATTAGGAAGTAGATAGAATAATACACTAATTTATGGGTATAAAAATAAGAAGTTGGGCAAATTTATTGCTATATCCATTTAGCAGAATAATAGTAACAGATTCTTCTCTATGGCTTATGACCTAGCCTGTGGCATTTGTCTTTCTGGGTTTGTGTTACTTCAACAAAATGAGTATTTCCAGCTCTTTTCATTTCCCTGCAAAATTTTCATTTACTTTTTTTAATAGGTGAATAATATTCCACTATGCATATTAACCACATTTTCATCATTCACTTACTGTTAATGGGCATGTAGGCTGTTCCCATTCCTTGGCCACCATGAATAGAGCAGCAGTGGATATGGAAAAGCATGTATCTCTGTAGTAGGACATAGAGACCTTAGGCAGGAAGGCTGACAGTCGTAATCCAGCTGCAAGTCCTCTCCTCCAAAGCCTTCTTGCCTAATAAACCTGTCTGGGAAAGAACAGAAGAGACCAATCCTCACATGCACCCTATGAGTGGACCAAAATAGGTCATGGTACAGTGTAGGGGTCCAGTAGATTTTCCACAAAACAACTTACAATCCCCCAATTCCTTGTGCCAGAACCCCAAGAACAGACCAGGTACTCCTACCTCCTCTTCTGCACACAATACATGGAGCCAGCTAAAGCCTGAGGGGTCTTTGACTTTCCTCTTTCAACTCAGCAAGCTTGTGTCAATAACATACTATATGAATATTACTTTGTTGTTTTCTGATATTTAGTTTCAACTATTGCACAGTGTCTCGTAATGCCTCACTTTTATTTGTATATTGCTCAGTTAGGTTTTATGACTATTGTTTATCTTTCTCTATTCAGTTTACTATACGGCATTTTTACTATAATTTTCAATGATATGTCATAAATTCTTTCTCTTATTCCTGTGAATTTTCTTTTCCCTCTCTTCCTTATCTCCCTGTCTTTGGACTTCTTGATTAGAATGTTCCATTGTTTAACAATCTATAAATATCTATGGACTCCAACAGTACACCAACTTTCACTCTCCTCAATTATTTTCTCTCTTCAAAGCCAGTGTTTTAATTAATACTTATCTTTACCCACCCAAACTTCCCTCTAACTCCAAAGTTTATTAACCAAAATCTGAGTGTCATAATACTATCCTTTGTTGTTTGTACTCTAACAGTGATTGAAGTCAAGGGAATCAGTGGTATCTTTTGGCTAATAAAACATTTACATGTTAATAAAATCAAGCAGCTATAGTTGGTTGCTTATTACTTTACATCCTACTTGGGGAATAGCTTAGAGTTTACACTAAGCACCCTGAGCTCCTGGACTAGAGAAAGTATTTTCTGAGCCGGGCGGTGGTGGCTCATGTCTTTAATCCCAGAACTCCAGAGGCAGAGCCAGGCAGATCTCTGTGAGTTCGAGGCCAGCCTGGGCTACCAAATGAGTTCCAGGGAAGGCGCAAAGCTACACAGAGAAACCCTGTCTCAAAAAAAAAAAAAAACAAAAAAAAAAGAAAGAAAGAAAGTATTTTCTGGACTGCACACTCAACTGTTCAACATTCAATTTACACATAAATACTATAAAAAATTTGATTGAAAGAATGTAAGTGATAGAGTATGTCAAGGAAATAGAAGAAGGTGTGCACATACCAATGTGAAAGCACAAGAATCTGAAAATACAATGACAGCATTACTTCTCCAAAAATTATTTATCTAGTAATGGCATCTAGTGAGAGTGAGTTATAGGAAATGTCAGACAAAGAATTCAAAAGAATGATTTAATGTATACTTTAAAAAGTATCAGAGCTTTGGGGAGAAACAAGGCAAGAGAAAAAATTATTTGTTGAGGGCAAACATCATCCAAAAGAGACCAGATAGATAAGGTATTGTGAGAGAGCCTAGGAAGCTTCAGGGGCCACATAGACATCTCACACTAGGCAAGGCACCAGCTCAGGATATGGAAATGTCCTTAGTCATTCTGCACCATCTGGACAAGTTCTTTATAGCTGATACTAGCATCTCTAATTCTTCCTCTGTCATCTTTTCACCCAGTGTGGCAAAGACATGATGGATTTCTGCACCCGGGGTTGTGCTGCTCCTTTTGTCAAATGCATGAAGGTCTTTAATGTAATCCTCCTAAGTTCTCTGGTCTTTGTTCATGGCCTCAGTCTAGAGAGTGGAAAGGAAGGACTCAAAGTCCAGCAAGACTACATTCATCTTATCCCCCAAGGAAGTCCACAGGGCCTTAAGCACCTTAGGGTTCTTGATTAAAGCCCTCATCACATCCCTACATTAACTGTATAGAATTTTTTTCATCACTTGTTCTCTTAAACAGCTGCAAAGCCTTCTTGAGTTCTGTAGTCTGGTCCTCTGTGAAGTCACACATTTTGGCTGCTCAGCTCTAGGGGATCTTTTTCAACTTAAATTCTGAAAGCCAAAAGTATCTGGAAAGATGTTTCAAATTCTGAAGGACAAAACCTGCCAATACAAGCTAATATACACAATAAGGCTATCTTCTGTGTCTGAAGTAAAAATAAAAACCTTTGAGGTTTAAGAGATGTGTGAGAGTACTGCTGCTCTTGCAGAGGATCAGAGTTCACTTTTTAGAATAAACAACCCAAACGGCTCACAACTCCAAGTAACTCTAGTTCCAGAATTTCTAATGTCCTCTTCTGGCCTCCATGAGCACCTTCATACATGTAGTATACATACAAACAAGCAGGCACATATACATATATAAATAAAAATAGTTTTATTACAAAGTAATAAAAAAGGTTCTATGATTAAAAATTGACTAAAGAAATTTGTGGTTGTAAGAGAGCCCCCAGATTTAGTAGGCCCCCAGACCTTAGCACAACTAATTTCATGATGGATGTACCATTCAGCTTGTAAAACTCTGCAGGTAGATAGCACTACCTGCCAAAACTAAAATGAAGATATAATCCATCAAAGTCCATAGTTCTGGGAAAGTCTCTAAATGCACTAACCTTGGTTTTTGGATCCTGTAGTTCTGTTTCTGACTAACTGTTCTTATTAACTGAAATATGTCAACCTGGGACATACTTTTGTGCTTAAAAGCTTACCCTGAGAAAGTCTCTGGCTACAATAGGATCCTTCACACCCAGTGTAGTTGCCAGCAGTCTAATGAAGACTTTCAATTGACTTAAAGCCCTGTCCAAGTGGTTCTCTCTGATAGATACACCACAATGATGGCTAAGTGAGCTCTACAAAAGGTACTTGTAGGAATCCCTCAGGCTAGAAAGAAAACCAAATCTATCCATGAGGGCACAAGAAAGATTAACATAGTAGACAAAATAAAAGTTAAACAAAAAAGGAAAAAATAATACGGAATTAAAAATGATAGGAATCAATACATGCCTTTCAATAATAACTTTGTATATTAATGATCTTAATTCCCCAATCAGAAGACACACACTAGTAGATTAGATCAAACATTAAAAATAATTTATTAATTGCCTTCAGAAAATACAAATCACCACAGAAGACAGACCACAATTTAAGATGAAAGGATCGAAACAATATATTTAAAGCAAAGAAAACTTGGTAATGAGTAAGTGTTGTTGTCCTAATATCTAGCAATATAGTCTTTGAACCAAATCTAGTGACGGAAAAAAGGGAAACATAAAGAAGTTCATTTTATACTGATTACAGGAACAGTTCATCAGGAGGACATGAGATTCTAAACATGCATGCCTGAACACATATGAACTCAATTACATTAAACAAGTACCATTAGATGCAAAGGTACAGAATAAATCTAGTGAAATAGTACTGAGTGATTTCAATTTCAACACTCTAACTCACTGATAAATCTTCCCAACAACAAAAAATATATGGAGAAATGTTCAGGTTAAATGAGATTACAAATCCTATGAAATTACACTACCAAAAATTTTCTTTTTAGAAGTCCACGGACCTTCCTCCAAAATGGATTATATATCTGGTCACAAAGAAAAACTCAAAAACTACAGAAAATTTTGAATAATTCTTTGTATTCTACATGAAAACAATGGAAGAAGAGTAAAAAACAATAATAAAAAACCCCTAGAACACATACAAACTCTTGGAGGTCAGACAGCAAATGATTGAATAGATCTTTGAAAAAATGTCGAATGAAATAAAAACATTATCTCAAATGAAAATGCAAAAACCCCCTCCCAAACATATGGAATATAGCAAAAGCAGTCTTAAAGGGGAATTTTATAGCTACAAAATATAGATATCTAGGCCACATCCATTTCCTAGCTATTGTGAATAGAGCAACAATGTACATGGTTGAGCAAGTGCCTCCAGAGTAGGATTTCAAATCCTTTATTTGATTGGGTCATTGATTATCTTGATGCTTTGTTGGGTTCTTTGACTATTTTGGACATTAATCCTTTACAGACATATATTTGACAAATAATCTCTCCAATTCACTATAATTACTGAAATACTCATTTCAAAATTTCATGTGTATTTAGAATGTATGGAATTCTTTTGACTGACATCACCATCCTAGAGATATTAAAACTACAAGAAATTCTTTTAAACTAGCCTGATTTTTTCTCATTAAAAATAAGAAAATTGGAATCAGAGACACATACAGAAGACAAATATATTGAATTTATATGGTTTGCACATGTTATGTAGGATCTAAAATATAACGGCTTCTGGTTTTGTGATTTTACAGGATTTCTGTGTGTATGAACTTGTGTGTCTTTGCATCTACATGTGTTTCTTGTGCTTTTTCTTTGGCTCTTCTTCTCCTGTTTGTTTGATCAAAATCCAGCTTATTTGATTTTATCTTATCTCAATTTATTGTATTGATATTCCTTAGCTACCTTCTTATTTTTAACCCAGAAACAGAAAGGGTGTGGATCCTAATGAAAGGAGAAGCAAGGGACGATCTCTGAAGAGTTGAGGGCAGGGAAACAGTAATCAGAATATTGTATGAAAAAAATCTGTTTTCAATAAAAATGGAAAACAAAATAAAATTTTAATACAAGTAAGTTATACTTCTTAATGTATATTTGGGGAAAATATGCTCTCAGAAAAATTTTAGTGAATTTCTCTTAATAAAATCTGTTTGTGTACATTGACTTAGAACTCTAAATTATTAATGTTCCTCAACTGTAGATCTAGCTCATGTAATTGTCATAGTTTCATGGTGAGTGCAATGCAATTATCTTTTTTCTTGAACTAGGATAATTGATTTGCTCTGGCAATGACAAATTCCATGCATAGACACAAACAAAAGCTTAAAGAACATTTATGTATTTCTATTTGCCTTCCAGCAAGTTTGCCTTTAGCCACAGAAAAATCCTGGGTCAAGTATTCATCAGTCTGTGGAGAATGGGAACTTCATCAGTTACTTTTCTCACTGCTTTCACTAAATACTAGACAAAACGGCTCAGAAGGACAGGCTCATTCTGGCTCATTGTTGGAGATGGTATGACCAGTCACAGATGCAAGTGTCTGGTGCCAGCTGTGGTTCAGTCAGTAGGAGCAGGATGTCTAGATATGGCTTCTCGAGTTGTCTAGTAGCAATTAGATAGAACTTGTCCAGAACAAGAAGCACATATAACCTCCTAAAGCCCAGTTCTATTGGCTATATCCTACATAGGCTTCATATCCCAAAGGGTACACTGAAGTCTCTCAGATAGCACAACCATGAGTTCATAGAGGATATTTCACACTCAAACTATAACAAGGCCAGTAATAGAGAGTCTTCCATTGAACCTAAATCTTACAGCAAAATCTAACTCATGACAGCCAAGCCACTCATGTTACAGAGGCAAAGAACCATGTTTATTTTCATAAAACAATTTAACTTTGGGGAGAGTTTGGTTAGGTAGTCCCCTATGATAATAGCTAGCACTGAGAGTCGCTATAACACAGTCTGGAACTAGTGGCTATGGCTTCAGAGCACAGCAGAGGCAACAAGGAAAATGTTGAAGATTGTAAGAAAACGGGAGTAATGTAAAAGGTGGGAAATGCACCTCTACATTTGTGCAATGGAGAGCTAGCTGGTAAAAAGCATCCTCATGATAACAAAGAAGGCAGAAAAACATACCTCATAAACCTGTCATACCAGTTGAGGAGACTTGGAAAGCAGCTGCTAAAATATTGAGATGGCTTCTGCAAACTGAGTGTGATAAACTTCAATAAGATGGTATTGAACTTGGCAGAGTAAAATAAAATTAGGAGCTAGACATTTGAAAATTTTGAAGTTAAACTGATAGGTACTGCTATATTCATATATGGCTGTTTGTATTTAGCAAGGAGATAAGAATGAGTCTGTAGCATATGAGTAAGATATATCCATAGAATATGAAAAAATAGTCACATGTTGTTGTAGCATGGAAAAAAATCAGCACCTTATAAATCTTTCCAGCAGGAAAAATAAAGGTACCATCCACATCTGTTACACTTAGGGAACAAGTGATTGCAATTAAAATGGGAGACATCTCTCAGAATTTATTGCTATGACTCTTGGAATATGACCATGCTTAGACTTAAATACATAAAAATTATCCACCTTTTGAGAGTGGCAAAATGACACTTTTTGAAAGTGGTATGATGTAAAATTCTTTTGAGTTTGAAATAAAAAAGACTAAAAATGTTCAAGATGTAAAAAGACCTTTATTATTTTGTAACAAAAAGAAGGCTCAAAGTACTCCTCTGTTCTGGAAAACATGAAAGAATGTTATTCCATGTGCTTTTCAATAGTGAAAATTTTGGAATGACTAGATGAGAGAAGGACTGATGAGGAATAAAGGAACAGGGTACCGATTCTACTGAAGAAACATGGGGACTAACCAAGCAACACTGCCTCCTTCTAAGTTATCTTGGGTACATCTGTTCGTGGGGAATCCAAAATTTCTCTATACCATTGGCTGAGGTATGTATCACATTATTATTATTCTTTTTGAGTAGTAATGTTTATTTTTCCTCCATTTAAAGAAGTTTGGATTCTGATACACCACTGCTTTTGATTAGTTCATACATTGCTGGATCAGAAGAAAATGTATAGAAATATAAATTTGGTCCTCTGATCTTGGGCTTTGGTTTTATTACCATGGTTAGCTGAGACCTTGGAAGTCTCTGGATAAGAATGGTGCATTTTACATGTGTAATTACAACTAGAAAGTAAGCTGTTAAACCTCAAAATTAGCCTGAGCTCTTAACTATCCTGAAGTCACATTACACATTCACATTCCTGCTATGGTAAAAGTCCTGTATCACCTGTCCTTTCCTCGAGCTTGATCGCATAATGTGCTTTGATTAAAAAATGACAGGTCACCTATAAATATTGAAAATATTATTTTGATACTGCTGTTGAGTCTTATGTTTCTGTCTTTCACACATGAGGAATATGACTGATAGCCTTGGAGTCCAAGGAAAGTTAGAGCAGCATGGGTAGGGGTTGACCCCAGCATGCAACGAGGAGACAAGCCCCAACATGCACAGCTGAACACAACCGGTCGTCCTTAAGCCTCTGTTGTGAAAGTATGAAATCATTATTGTGCCAATTAACACGGTTTCGAATTTTATATTTTTTGTCAGTGTCTAATTTATTCTTCTTTTGAAAAGGACAGAGATTTTATCTTTAGTATGATGCTTTCAATTTCTAAAATTACCACACAAAGTATTGAGTTTTATCATGCCATTTCATTATGCCATTTTCATACACGTATGTTAATATGAATATGCTTTGTTGTCCTACCAGCTGCCCTTCCTTGCTCTCATTCTTCCTTCTCGCTGATCCCTTTTCTCCCCCAGACAGAACCTTCTGCTCTGTCACATGCATTATATTATTCTTTCTTTATGTCACATTGCCTTCTTCAAGATCTCTTCCTCCTCCACTTCCCAGGCTCTTTCTATTTTCATGACCGATACATGCCCATGTGCATATGTAAATACATATTTAAATTTAGACTCTGAAAAATGAGAGAAAATATTTCACTTAATATAATGATGTCCAATTCTGTCTGTTCTCCTACAAATGTAATAATTTCATTCCTCTTTCTAGTTGAATACAGTATTTTATTATGTGACCACTTTCCTTTTACCCATACAACTGTTGATGCAGTAGACATGGTCTATTTCACAACTATTGAGAATAGTGTAGTAGAAAATATGGCATGCTCATGGTATTTTGACTTAATCTGTGGAGGAATAACCCAAGAGTGTTTTTTTTTGTTTTGTTTTGTTGTTGTTGTTGTTTGTAGTTTCATTTTCAGCATTTTGAGGAACCTCCAAACTGACACACAGTGACCACAACAGTTTACATTCTCACAGCAGAGGATACCGATTTTCTTTTTATATCCATTCTCTGCATCATTTACTTTCTTTTCCTTGATAATAGATGTTTTGACTAGGGTGACATATAATTTAAAAGCAGTTTTAATTTTCTTTGCATCTGAGAAACATTCCATTACCAATTTGTCTGTTAATGGACATCTAGATTGATCCCATTCCCTAGCTCTTTCAAACAAAGCAGCCATGAATATGAATGTACAAGAATTTCTGTATTAAAATTTAAAGTCACTTGGGCACATGCCCTGGAATGGTATACCTGATCCATAAAGTAGATCTTTTTCTTTATTTATTTTTGGAGAAACCTCCAGGACGATTTCTGTAAGGACTATGCTAATTTATATTCTCACCAACACTATATAGGGTTTCCCTTTCTCTACATCCATACCTACATTTGTTATCAGAAACAGAAATAAAATTTCAAATAATGACATATGTTTAGTAACTAAAGTATGTTCCTTAGTAATCAAAACATAAATTAAAATAGAAATAAAATATTAATATCAAGACAAATGAAAATACAAAGACAACAGCAAATATTATTCAATGTAGCAAAATAGTTTGAAACACTTGTATCAAAAACATTCTAAAACAGTCTAATTTAAGACTGAAAAGAACTAGGAAAGCAGAAGACTAATTTCATAATAGAAAGAATAGGAGTAGCTAATAAACTAGATATAAATGAGACAGAAATGACAATGATAATAAAAATTTCAATGAAAGATTCACATATAGTCAACCAGAAAGGGAGGGAGAAACATTTTAACCAATGCCACAGAAATGGATTGGAAATAATTTCAGACCCACCAGTTAGATGATGCAAATGGAGATAGATTCATAGAAACAAATAATCTGCCAAGACTGAATGAAGAAGACATAGAAAACCTGGGTAGGTGTCTAAGGAAATTAAATCAATAATGACTTGCTAAGAAAACAGAGCCCAGCAACAGACAGATGTGGGGAAATTTAACCAAACATTTAAGGAAGAATGAATATTAAACTTTTTTCACTTCTGAAAAATAAAAGGAAGACTACATGATAACTATCAATGAAAAGAAAACAGTGTGAGAGCGAAACCAATACCTCAAGGAAAGGAACCACAGGCTGATATTCCTAAAGAGTGCAGGTGCAAATATTCCAAGAAAAACACAGTACAGCAAGAATCCTGTGCTGTGTTGACAGGGTTTCTCAATATGACCAAGAGAGATTAACTCTACTTCACAAGGGGCATACAACATACATATGTATAAATGTGGTAGACTATGGTATCAGAATAAAGTGTAAAAATCATGAAATTATCTCAGCAGAGGAAGGAAAATAGTTGACAGTTTCTCATGATAAAAACAATCCACAAATTATTCATAGAAGAAATCTGCTGGCTAGGCCCTCTGTGTATATAGCTTTGTCTTCTTGAGGGACTCTGATCAGTGGGAGCAGGGACTATTTCTGCCCAGTCTTAGGACATGGCAAGGAGCTTGGTCTTACCACAGCTTGATATGGCATGTTTTGTCAATATCCATGGGAAGCCTGCCCTTTTCTGAATAGAAACAGAGAAGAAGTGGGTTGAGGGGTGGGGGGTGGTGTCACAAGAGAGGAGGTGGTGAGGGAAAGTTAATGGGAGAAGTGGAGAGAGGGGAAACTGTGGCCAGGATGTAAGAATGTAAGATAAATAAATTTAAAAAATAGAAGAAATTCCTTGAATATGATAAAGAATATATATATATATATATGGCTAAATGCATCCCAGATGGTGAAAACTTGTGTTTCCTATAAAATCTGAAGGAATGCTGAAATATGCACATTTGGACATCATAGCAAGAGCAAGTAGACAAGAGAAAGAAGAAATGAAAGTCAACTAAATTTAAAAGGAAGAAGTAAAATTATCTATGCATATGACATGATCTTTCCATTTTGCATAACAAATCTAATTCTGTGATACAGTTCTCTCTCTTTTTCTTATTTTTTTATTATTTATTTATTTATTTATTTATTTATTTATTTATTTATTTTGGTTTTTCGAGACAGTGTTTCTCTGTGTAGCTTTGGAGCCTGTCCTGGAACTCACTCTGTAGCCCAGGGTGGCCTCTAACTCACAGAGATCAGCCTGCCTTTGCCTCCCGAGTTCTGGGATTAAAGTGTGCGCCACCACCTCCAGGCTTTTTTTTTTTTTTTTCCAGTTCTCTATTTTATAGTAAATCCTCTTCTCCCAAATGTTCAAATGCCAAAATTATAGGTACAAAACATAATTTCTGGGTTAATACTTCTTATCTCTAATTTATTTTTTTCCTTTTAATATTATGTTTATTGATTAGAGGATTAGAGGGCATTCATGGCACAGCACATGTGGAGGTTAGAAAAAAAAAAAAGGATGGGGAGTTAGTTTTCTCCCTGCACCCTGATTGTCCTGAAAATCCAACAAGGAGTGTCAGTCTTTGTGGCAACAATGCTAACCCATTGAACTGTATCTCTATCCCCCCCAACACACATACTTTTGATAAAGTTATAAGCAAGGATGACCTTGAACTTCTAATGGCCATGCCTTAGTCTTCCAGATTCTGAGAGCTCACTGTGATTTAATGTCTCTATGGACTATTTAGACAATAGTGGGGAAGTTCATAACAATTTTAAAAATTTAGAACTTTCACAGGATGCAGGAATTTTCAAAGGAACATCTTCAAGAGATATCTTACTCACTGTGTTCATTATGACATTAATCTTAACAGCCACGGTATAAAATAAAACCAACTGGTCTTCAGTTGATTAATAAACTTTTGGAATATGTTAAATGAAATGTACATATATATTAACACACACACACACACACACACACACACACACACACACACACACACACAGACACGAAATACTCTTCAACCTTAAAATAAGAAAGAAAACCCATCTTTTGTGGTAACATGGAAGAGCATAGAGCACATTGTGCACCATGAAATAAGCCTCTCATATAGAAATGCAAGTATTTACAATCTCATTTTTCTGTAGAATGGCATGAAGTCAAAGTCATTGAAAATGATAGTAGAGTAGAATCACGGTGTACAAAAGCTACAAGATGAAGGAGATGAGGAAATATTTATCAAATTAGTAGAAAGTTACCATTGACCAATCTATCAGCCACTTTTCTGTTGCTGTATATAAAATACCATGATCAAGGTAACTCATGGAATTAAGTGTTTATTTGGGGTTTATGACTCTACTGGGATAAAAATTCATCATCATCATAGCTAGAAACCACAGCAGCAAGCACCTGGACTGGCAGCAGGAACAAATGGGAGCTCAGATCTCAAACTAAAAAAGAGAAACCAAAAGAGAACAGGGAATGACTTGACTCTTTTGGAATGTCAAAGCCAGATCCACTGCCATACTTCTTCCAGCAAGACCACACTTCCAAAGCCTCACCAAACAGCTGCCAACTAAAGACAGAGTATCCAAATGCCTAAGGCTTATTAGAGGCTAATTCAAACCACCATAGCCAGGTTGGATAAGCTTTGGTAGTACATCATGTATCTGATATTTAGAGTTAATTAGAATGCATTGTTGTCTTCAAAATTAAGAGAATTAGTGTTAAATGTTGTCTCCTCTAAAGTTGACAAGTAAGTAATGGATAGGTTAATCAGCTTTATTTAATAGTTTTATAATGTGTGCCTATGTCAAAACATGAAATTGTATATTGTAAATATGTATAATTTTGTCAATTAAACATTACTAAACCTCAGATAACATTTTAATTAATAGCTAGATCCAAAAGAAAATGGGAAAATGCCTGAAAAATACCTTCACAATAATTCATAATTGTGATAACTAAGATGGATGGAGAGGAAATGACATTTAATTCACCTTTCCCCCAATTCAGTTTTTTTCTTAGGTAGCATTACTTCCAATAACAAACAGAATATCGTAGTTTGGGGTTTGTGTTCCAGAGCTAAACCACTTAAGATCAATTTGTGGCTTTAGCATTTACTAATTAATTATATGGTCTTGACAATTGTTTAATTTCCCAGATCTCAGAGTGAATATCCACAAATTATAATAAATAAGTATCATAATATAGGTATTATAGATTTGAAGTACATTACAAGTTCAAAACACAATAAAAAATTACCATGAAAATAAAACACATTAACTACCTCTGATATTATTTTACCTTTATCATAATTAACTCTACTTTAAAATTGTTATATGATATTTATATAGAGTAAAATATTCAAACCCAAGTGTACTATTTCTGATGAGTTTTATATATGCATATACTACTATTCAAATCAATATTTAGAATACTTTCCTCAGTGTAATAAAGTAGGGGTCCCTGCCTTTCTTAGGCAGGTAATATTTAGACATATTAGCAAGAATTCCTTTTGTCTATTCATGGATTTTCTGTAAGTAGTCTGAACATTTTTTTGGCTGAATGTATTTGAAAACCATCTACCACACTGTACCCATCTGTTGCAGCATTGGTTTCTTTGTAGTATCCATCATTTGTAGTATCCCATCATCTCCTCTAAATGAACATCTGTGTTGTTTTCGTTCTGAAATTTATGAAGAAAGATACTTAAGTATGTTCCACATGTCTTTAGATTTTCGAGAGACATATGCATGTTACTGTTTCTTCTTTCTTGGTTAGTAGTAAAGTGAAACTGCTGAATATTGAATAAATAGGTATGAGTTACAGAAGTGTTTATCATTCCACACTCTTACAAGCAGTGAGTGAGAATCCTAGTCCTTCCCTTACCAAACTTGGAACCATGAACTCTATTATTTTATGTTTTGATTTATCAGCTTGTTTGTTTCTAGAAATTTAACTATGTGGAATGTCATCTCCTCTGGTTTCACTGCCTACTGCTTGATTAACCAGGTTGAACATAATGCTATAACTTTTATAATAGATAGTAAAACAGTCACTTTTGTGATGTTTATGAAAATTGTTTGGATACTATATTGTTCTTTTGTCTGAATCATAAGCTGTTTTCACATTTTAGATATATGTTTACACTACTTTTAAGTCAACTTGATACAAGCTGTGTCAATTGGGAAGAGGAGAACTTGACTGAGAAAATGACACCAGTAGATTGGTCTTCAGACAAGACAGTAGGGAATTTTCTTGGTAGGTGGTTGATATAGTAGGGAACATCTCACTGTGAGATGTTCTAGTCATATCCTCATGGTCAAGGTTCTGTAAGAAAGCAGGCTGAGCAAACCACGAGAAGCAAGCCAGTAAGCAGTACAAGCAATACTCCTCCAGGGCTTCTGCATCAGCTCCTGCCTCCAAGGTGTTACTCTGAGTCCCTGCCATAAATTCCCTCAGAGATGGAATGCTGTGTGTAGCTACAAGCTGAAATAAACACTTGCCTCCCCAAGATGCTTTTGGTCATTGTATTTTATCACTGAAATAGAAATCCTAGCTAAAACAGAAACTGGTATCAGGTCATGGGGTATTGCTGAGACAGACGTGACTATGTGTTTTGTGGAGAACTGTGGAAGGACTTTGGAACTTCAGCCTAGAGAAGTAATCAAAGGCTTAAAGTGGGGTGGATGTCATGGGAACATGGAGGATAATGCTGAAAGAAGTGCAAGTGGATGAGGTCTGGACTCTAAAGTCTCACAGGGAAGTTTGAGAGTCCCTTGGAAATTGTATAGGGGCTGTTCATATGATACTGTTTTTTGTTTTATTTTTATATCTATCTATCTATCTATCTATCTATCTATCTATATATATATTTTACATCTGACCACAGTTTTTTATATGATACTTTTAATTGTGAATGTGATGTTTTTGTGTGTCAAGTTGATGATGGTTTGAATGTGCTGTATAGGTTTATATCAGTTTGACAAATGTCAGTGTCATTTAGGAAGAGGAAGCCACAATTAAGATAATTCTTTCACTCGATTGGACAGTAGACAAGTCTGCAGAGCATTTTCTTTGTTTTTTGTTTTGTTTGTTTTGATTGATAATGAATGTAGAATGGCATAGTGGATTCTGTGTGGTTCTGTCCCTGGGCTGGTAGTTCTGGGTAGTTTTGGGTGTTATCAGAAAGCACACTGAGCAGGCCACAAAAAGCAGGCAAGCAGGCAACACTCTCTATGTCTCCATGTCTGCATCAGCTTCTGCCTCCAGGGTCCTGCTCTGTTTGAGTTCCTGCCCTGACTTCTCTCTGTGATGGATTGTGATGTGGGACTATGAGCTGAAATATACACTTTCCTCCCCAAGGTATTTTTGGTCATGATGTTTTATCATCCAAATAGAAACCTTAACTAGCACAAAGTTAATGACAAATATTTCTTCCAATTCCAGAAAAAAAAATAGTTCTGTTATTAAAAATGGCTTCACTAATAAGATTTGTCTGGTAATCATTTAAATATCTTCTCTCACTCCTCTCATATAAGTAACAAGTGTAGAATTTCTGTTTTATTCAACAAATTCAATTTAACCTTCATAAAGTATTGCCATGCTCTTTTCAAGACTGATACTGGTATTTTACATTCCTATCAACAAGATATAAATATACTGGGTGTTCTGTATTCTTGTGACTTGGTATTTTCTAGTCTTTTTTAATTTAACCTTGGTAGTGTATATTGTTGTGTCTTAAAATTGCATTTGTAGAGTAACTATAGACTTGGACACCTTTTCATATGATTATAAATCACTTATATGTCTTCTTTAGAGAAAATTCTGTATACATTGTTCTTTGTAAATTGGAATTTTAACCCTCTTATTATTGAGTTGTAAATGTTTTGTCAGATAAAATTCTTTATTTTCTCAATTCTAAACATTCATTTATATTCTAGCTCTCTCTTAAAATCAAAAGCTTTTCATTTTGCTCATCAATTTATTTTTCTAATTCATTCTTTTTGTGTAGTATTTAGTAATTCATTGCCCTTTATTCCTGTTTTTTACAGGTCCTAAAATTACAAGTGCATAGGTCATAAACAGAATCTATCCATTTATTCTTAGAGTTTTTTTTGTGCTATTGTATATAGTTGACCTTTGGTAGGTCATTTATTAATATATGGAGCATCTACAGAAAATACAATTGACATGTTACACTAGTTTTGCATTTGCAACCTTGACACATTCAGTTAGGACTGGTAACATGTAAATATGGCCAAAGTTTAATGAATAAAATTACTAGTGACTGTGGAGTCAAATGAAATTGATTGGTTCTGGATCTTGTGTGTCATTAAAATTTTACTGTTATGAATATTATGTTTCTTGTTTGATAAATGTTTTCTTTTGCCATGAATGATGACTCAACACTATAACACCAGAATTTGAGAAACTGAGCCTAGAAGATTGTTGTATGTTTGAGGACAACCTGGGCCACATAGCAAGTTCTAGAGCTGGATGGGCTACAAAGTCCTAAACGTGTGCCTAAAATATGTTCAGCAAAAGAGCAGGATACAAAAATAACCAATTGTAACCCTACCTATATTCTAATAATAAATAATGCCAAAAGGAAATCAGGGCAATAAAGCCATTAATATAGCCTCAAAAATAATATTTGATTCAATCTAACCCAAAAGTGAAAGGTCTATAAAAGTTAAACCCCTAACACAATGAAGAAAGACAATAGAGAGGATGAAGCCCCCACCCCCATATATTATTATTATATTATACATTATATATTTTTATTATATTATATTAATCCCCCATAGATTAATATTGTGGAAATTCCCATCCTACCAAAAGCAATCTGTAGACTTTATGTAATCCTCCAGAATTACAACACAATTCTTCACAGATTGAAAACTCAATCTTAAAATTAATTTGGAAACAGAAACGACAAAGCATGGTGGAAAATCTTCAATAGTAATTTTTAAATACTTTTGGAAGTATTGCCCTTCCTGATTTAGTTTCACTACAAAAATCACGGCATTAAAAAAAGGGTAGTAGTGTAATAAAATCAATGGAACACAACTGAAGAGTTAGGTAGAAGTACACGCCCTTACAGCCACTTGAGTGTTGACAGAGGCCAAAATTCACATGGGAAAAGATAACACCTTCAATGAAAATTCCTAGACAATCTGGTTAGGTACATGTAGAAAGAATGAAACTACATACTTCTCTCTCACCCTACAAAATACTTAACTACAAATGGATCAAATGCCTTGAAATAAGAGCTGATATTCTGAACTTTTTAGAGGAGAAAGAAGGGACTGTGTTTTAAACTTAAAGGCACAGGTAAGAATTCTCTAAATAGGACTTAATAACAGAGGAATTAAAACCAACAATTGACAAATAAAACCTCATGAAACTAAAGAGCTTTTGTAAAGCAAGGTCTACAGCAATCAAGCAGAGAAGCATCCTAAAGAAGATAGAAACAAGTCTGCTCAACTATATATCTGACATGTTTGTGTCTAGAATATACAAAGATGCAAAACATTTGAACACTATCAATAAAAACAACCCAATTAAAAGATGGAGCACGGAACCGAAGAGACTTCTTAAATATAAATACAATGGTTAATTGTTTTTAGGGTTTTTTTTTGTTTGTTTGTTTGTTTGTTTGTTTGTTTTTAATGTTCAACATCCTTAGTCATCAAGGAACCATCTTACACCAGTCAAAATGGCTAAGAAGAAATAACAAATGATGACAAATACTGGTGTGAATGTGGAGAAATGGGAACACTTATTCACTGTTGGTGGAAATGCAAGCAGGTGCAGCTGATATGGAAATGAGTGTGAGGGTCCATCAGAAAGCTAGAAATAAATCTACCATATGATCCAGCTATACCACTCCTGGGCATATTGCCAAAGTATTCTATATTCCACTACTTGACATCCTTGCTCATCCATGTTCATTGCTGCTTTATTCACAATTGCCAGGAAATGAACACAGCCTACTTGTCCACCAACTGATGAATGTATAATGAAAATGTGGTGCATATGCACGATAGAATTTTATTCAGCTGTAATTAAAAATGAAATTTGAGAGTAACTGGATAGGTCTGGAAAAAAATTGCACTGAAAGAGGTAAAAGAAACCAAGACAGGAAAACACCACATGGTCTGTTTCATATTTGGGTGCTAGCTTTGAGTATATTTATGATTGGAGGGCCCAGAGAAGTCCAGAGACTAGTAAAGAGCCATAGAAGAAAAGACAACTTTCCTGGCAAAGCACTCTAGGGAATTACTTCATTTCAGGGCTTATCTTTTCATGCTTTTCTGACCTTTAGTGATGCCAATGAATGATCTGATGTACTCTGACTTCCTGCCTTGTATGTGAGCTGAGCTCACTCCTTACAACTTCTAATATTGTTTCTTTATTTGCACTGTTGACCTCTTGCCTATGATGTGTAGTGGAGAGATCCTTCACTGTTCATGTGTGATTGGGGTTCTATATGAATCTTGTGTTGGACATTGATTTATTTCTCTATGTTTGGGGAGTTTTCTGCCATCATTTCATGAAATAATCTGTATCTTCCTTTTAGTTTTATTTCAGCTCCTAAATGCAGCCCATGGATTTTTAGGTTTGGTATCTTGAATTTATCTGAGACTCTTGGCCTTGTTCTTTGTTTTTTAAATGTCTGAGTGTTTCCCTGAAATCGATTAATTTTCATAGACTTCTCTGCTGATGACACTTTCTGATACATCTTTATTTGATCAATTGTTTCATTTACAGAGTTCCTATTTGGTTCTTTTTATTATCTCTATTATTTGCTCAATTTATCCTCAGATTTTGAACTCTCTCCTCTCATTTACCATCTCTTTCATTTCGGAAACTTTCTTTGTCAAGGACTTTAGTACATTTTCTTTTTTTTTTCTTTTTTTCTTTTTTTAATCTTTAAGTCTTCTATGTTGTGATGGTTAGTTTTAATAGTCAACATGACACATTCTGGGATAACATTGGAAGAGAATCACAACAAAAGATCGTCTGGATCAGATTGCCCTCTTGGAATGCCTGTAGAGGATTGTATTGATTCACATCAATTCATTTGGGAAGACTAGTCCTCAACGTGATACCACATGTAGGAACATTGACTGGCTAGGTCTTGTGTGAGCAACCAAAGCAGTTGTGAGTTCATTAGGACAATGACCTTGTCATTTAAGTGTGTTACCACCATCCACTGTGTGGAGACATGACTGTGATATGGGAAGAGAATCATTCTTACCTGTGCCTAACAAAATAAATATTTAGAAGGCAGTTTGACATTATGTACCTTTGGCAAAGCAATAACAATAGGACATGTGACCTGCAGGCATGGGTTCTTGACTAGGTTTATGGCATCAGTTAAGATTCTTTTGTAAAGTAAGCTTTAAGTACATTTTGAAAGCTCTTGCTCACTCCCATGACATTCATGCTGCTATCATACTAATGGGCATATCATGCCAGGCTTGTCATTATGGGGATTTGCAGGGTTGGCAGCTGATAAGATTGTTGATGGATCCCTGATTTCCATAAAGCACCTCCCACATTAAGAATGCCAGTCAGCTTGAAGTATGCTTTCAAGTCAGTACTAGCTTTATTGTTTCATCTCCTGTGATCAAAGTACTTTGCATCTTCAGCAACAAGGACATACCATCAACTTCTTGTGGATAACAAAGAGAAGTGGCAATAGCCTGTATTCTTTCTGGGATTTCCAGGACCCCCTTGATCAAGGATTTGAAATGGATTATACCTCATTTTGCACTGAGCTTTTTGTTGGATAGCCTATGGCTTCTGAGAGGAGCATTATTCTTCCATTTGGTGTAACTTCAGTTAAACTCTTTCTAAATATAAATTGCCTACATATTTGCTTATAAAATTGTAGGCTTCCATATGATTTTTCCAAATAATTTTAGCGTAGTCTTCCCTCCTCCCTCTCTTCTGATCCTTTTAAAAGTAGGATGCTGAGGCTGATGGAGATAATTCTGTGGATAATGCACTTGTCACACAAATATGAAGACCTGAGTTGCAATCCTAAAGCCCACACAAAGGTGAGTGCAGTAGCACATGTCTGTCACCTGTAATCGCAGTTCTCTAGTGGTCATGTGAGAGAAGGTATCAGGAGAATCCCAGCTGGGAAGTTCATGGGGCAGTTATCTTAGCATCCATAAGAGTAAAAATCAACAATAACAATAAAAACAAACACAGAGACCCTTTCTCAAATAGGTTTGAGGTAGAGCACTTACATATCTAACCTCCACATGCATGCTGTGACATGCATAAGGCCATACACATTAAAGTGTACACACATATACACAAATTTCTGTACATCTCTCTTTCTCTTTTTCTGTCTCTCTCTCTGTCTCTCACTGTCTCATCCCTCTGTCTCTGTTTCTGCATCTGTCTCTCTGTCTGTTTGCCTGTCTGTCCCTCCCCCATCACATACACAGAGAGGCACACACACACACACAATGACAGAATTCTTTCTCAGATCTTCCAGCTATCTCAGCGGGTTTGGCTTCTATTACAGAAAAATTGAGAGTTGATAGATTGGAAGCACACTGTAGTCTGGAGCTGACTCATTCTTTGAGTTGCTTTGTTGACCCAAATGTATGAATCTTCTAGTTTTAACCCTTTCTTTCTTTTTCTTAACATTGTTTAGTTATTTGTTCTGTCTCATGTGAGTCCCCTTTGAATATGTTTTCTCTAGAAATACTGTTCCTTAGAGTTGTTCAACAGAGAACACAGAAGTGCCCCTCACTCCTTATTCAGTAGATCTGAAGTGAACTGCTTGCAGGAGTATTTTTGCATCATATTTGTATCTCTGTTAAAGTTCAGAGATTAAGAAACTAGATGTATTTTAATTTGGATATTTAAACTTGTTATTTCTTATAATTAATGGATATACTTTAATTCTATTTTGCCATATTATTTCTCTTCATCACCTTTCTCTTTTTTATCCTTTTTTTCCTCTTTACTGCACCCTTTTGGTCTCAGTGATTTTCCAGCATTCCATATTTCCACTATTGGTTTATTAGCTATACCACTTTGTTATTTTTTACAATGTGAAGTTCTCAATGTGCTCTGACAAAATATTATAGTGCCTGGAGGCACTTGTGTTCTCATCAGAGTTTAGAGCCTTAGCTGAGGTCAGGGGGCATAAAGCTGCAGAAAGTTACAGTTTTAAGAAAGACTGTATCTTGGTTCTCGCTAGTGTGGTAGCAGCTCCCCATGCTAAATTTGTCAAATGAAGGGACTGACTTCCAAATGAGATAAATGATAATGGATAAAAGTCAGTGGAATATAAAATAATAGAAAATAGAAAATATGAACCTTTGCAGGGTCCTGACTGGATTCATGTATTTTCCCTAAAAGTGTGTATTTAGAAATCTCATGAGGGAAATTATGTATGACAAGATTAGTCCTTGGAGACAATTATTGGTGTGCCTCTATCACTTTTCAACTTTTTCATTTAAATTGTCACCCATACCCACAGTAATTTTCTAAGGACCCATGGTACGCAAGTAATGGGCACAGAATCACTAGAATTTACCTGGAGGAAATAAAGAAGAGTGGGCAAGTAAAATTACCAGAAACTTAAAGCACAAATTGATTGTTTAGATGTCTAGTTCCCGAAAACCTTCAGATAGCCATTTTGAGAAATCACGTGTAAAATCCAGATGGGAACCACAATACTGGTAGCTGTGAAAATGACACAAAGCTTGTTTCCTTTCTAGAAATTTTTGTCCTTTTAATTTTCCCTAGCAAAAACTTGTTTTGATTGATTACTTTCTGCTCTTTATAAATGCATGTTGAAAAGATATGCCCTATAGAATATAGGTGTCTTTCCCCACTGGAAGATACAAATCATTTTAACTATGGTCCTTCAGATGTGAGCCTTTCTTCCTAAATTGAAAATCATATATTAAAAGGTAAATCTATTTCATGAAGTTCTCTACTGATTATACATTTTAAGTATCAACTAATAGGTTTTTTTAAAAAATAAATCTACCCTTTAGTATACAGCCCAGATTTATCACATTTTTTTGTACAACCTACATTCCACCCACATGCTGTCTTGATTAATTTCCCGGCAGGCAAAACAATGGACATATTCCCCTGCAATTCTTATTCTTTATTTCTGATCTGTTTTGGTGAAAAGAATCTTGAGAGTTTTCAAAATCCTTTTACTAGATAAAGGAGAAGACCCAAAGATTGCCTACACATATTCTTCTTACAGCCCCTTGAAAGTACTTCTGTTTCATTATGCCATTTCCAATTTGCTTCCACACAACTTCCTTGGGCTTAACTTAATGCCTAGGGATCTTTGTTAGTCAGAGTCTACCAAGAAGTAAATGCTAAGATGAGATAAAACAAAAGCTTGTCTCAAGAAACACCGAAAGAAAAATGTGAATGGAGACAAGAAGGTCAAGAGAGCCTTTAGACTGCTGATAAAGTATGGAGGCAGATGCAGGAGAGGAGACACTGATGCAGCTTCCCATCTTTATGACTATTTTGAATCTGCTTTAATGATGCCATCCTGGAGTCCTGTGGCAAAGACAGCCATTGGAGCAGAGCCATCTCCTGTCCCTCCACCATCTTACAGAACCAACCTTCTACCTAAATCATCTGGTTTTGGTCATAAGTAACAGTTGAATACAGTCCTGGATTTAGTTACAGATATAATTGAAATTAAATATTGTAATATCTTCAGAATAAAAATGAAAAGAAGCACAACATCCAAAAAACATGAAAATGCTCCTAAAATTCTTTCAACCCTAAAATAAACTATCAGAACACTTCTCCAATTAAATTCTGGCTTTTCCAAAGTATCCAGCATCAAGATAAATAGAGACAATTATTCATTTTTTCCAGTTTTGCTTAATTGCATGTCTTGTGGATTTGAACTCATTTTTCATTTTAAATGTGCAACGTTTCAAGCACGCCATGCTTAATATAGGTTTATATGAGTAACCTGGGATGCTAACCATCATTTATGACATTTGTAATGCTGCTTCTGTGGGAAAGGGCTTTGATGTTCCAGGTGATGAATTTCTAAGTGAGCTTTTGGGATACAGCTTGTTTGACAGTTAGAGATGTCATGCCATTCAACACCACGTAACACAGAATCTTTGTAAACTGTTATTGCCTCTGGATATTAAGCCACAGTTCTCCAAAAAGGGCAGAGGGAGTTCTTTCTTTTCTATCAACAAATAGGCATAATGTCATTTTTTCTTTCTTTTTCTTTCTCAGGTTCATACCTGGGTAGCCAGAAATGCTTCTTAAGCCTATGTTCCTCATTTGCCTGAAACTCCACCCTCTCACAGAAACTTCCACTTGTTCTGAAGTAAAAATAACTTCCCAAGACTTAATGTCACTGGAGATGCTGGTGGGGAAGAGTTGTGTTGAAGTTTCTTGGGCTGAATGGACCCTTTGTCTTTAAGTGCTGACCATGGCTTATAAATGTCATAAGTTGAGATCTCCATTTAAGTTTCATGCAGTTTATGCAACTATACTCCATTTATTGTTTTCACATGCCTACTTCTAAGCATAATTGAAGTTAGTTAAATTAGTTGAATTTAGACCCTACAAATTAGTTAAATGTAAGGAATCACTTCTCACAGTGAGTTAAGTTTATCCTAGCAATATGAAGTATCCCTTTTTTAATTGACTCTGTTATTAACTTAACCCCAAGCTGCTCATAGATGGAAACATTAAAAGCTTAAATTTTACATTCTGGTGATTGGATGAAGGATTAATCTAAATATGTTTATCTCTGTATGTTTTATATCCCTTGACTCCCTTTCTCAGAAATCTATAGTGAATAAAGTACATTCACATTGGTATTTATGAGATTTTTATCAAAAAATCTTTTCCATACAATGCATTTGGATCATAATTTCCTGTTTCCTCTCCACAGATTTCTTCCAGATCATTCCCACCTCTCCCCCCACCCAAAACATGCCTTTCTTTCTCATTTTAGAAAGCAAACAAATAACAGAATTTTTAAAAAGAGGAAACACACACACAAGCATGCACATGAACATGTGCACATAAAAGACCAATAAGACAAACAAAAACAAAGCAATGTCTAAAACACCTTTGAGTTTGTTTTGTGTCCATCTACTGCAGGACATGGTACCTTCAGCACTCACAGGACCTGCACAGGTTCAAGACAGATGGGAGAAGTGGACACATGCCCTCACTATGAACTATGATGTTATCTGCAATTGAAATTTTTTTTAAAGGAGAAATTTATTTTTTCCAAAGAAGTCTCATTGAGTGTATTAACCATTTGCATTATTTCTAAAGACAGAACTGGAATTCAAGAACCTGCTGCCATCAGATATTTCTAAATAAAAAATATACAGTGTAAGAAAGCTTATATTGCCTGAAATTGGAAGGTTTGGGTTAGAAGACAGTATCAATTTTGGAAGTAGTGATTAATTTCCAAAGATGAAGAAACCATTGACTCTTTCACCAACAGGCATATATAGCATGCTAGAGTATGGTTTTACATGTAATTATTTATAGTTAAAACAATATATTTTAAGGCCAATGAAGTACTTAATGCACAAGGAATTATAGAACTGTATTTTAAGTTTCCTATACTAATAAGACCCTACTAGATGCATGATATAAAAGTAACTACATGAAATTTCTGAAGTAAATTAAATGATCATCTTCATGCACTTTGATGATGCACAGAGATGCAGAGAGAGACAGACAGAGAAAGAACTTCATAAAAACAGTTAATAAATGACACACATACCAGAAAAGGTGGCTCTAGTAGTTTGGATTGAAAGTAAAGATTTTGACTTTTTTTTTAGGTTTTTTTTGAGACAAGGTTTCTCGGTGTTACCAGCCCTGGCTGTCCTAAAACTCACAGAGATCTGCCTGCCTCTGCCTCCCAAGTGTTGGGATTAAGGGTGTGTGACACCACGCTGGTAGCATTTTTTAAATATATTTTAATTGTTTTATTCATGTTACATACCAACCACAGATCTCCCTCTCATCCCTCCCCTTGCTCCCCAACTCCACCTCCCCCACTTGACCCAGCTCCCCATCCTCTTCTCCAAAAGGGTAAGACCTCCCATGGGGAGTAGGCAAAGCCTGGTACATTCAGTTGAAACAAGGCCAAATCCCTCCCACCTGCATCAAGGGTGATCAAGGCCTCCCACCATAGGTAATGGGTTCCAGAAAGCCATCTCATGCACCGGGGATTGAGCATCCCGTGTATATGCTCAAGAATATCTCATTGGGTCTTGAGGTAGATTGACTCCCAATTATATGAGAAGTCACCACAGTGACTTCCAAAGTCATTATACGAGTTTGCACTCCCACCAACAGTGGAGGAGTATTCCCCTTGCTCAATATCCTCTCCAACAATTGCTGTCATCAGTGTTTTTGATCTATCTTTAAATAATATCTGTACATCTTGTATTGGGGACTTCCTATGTCTTACTTCCCTGCATTATATTCTTACAAGACTTTATTTTTCAAAGTGTATATGCAGATCCTAAGTGAGGAAAAGAAATGTCTGATGTGTCGTTGGAAAACATTTACGTTGCCAGCTTGCAATATCTCAATGTTGGCTTTTATTCATCTTAATTTAGAATAAAGAGAATAAAATACATCCTAAAAGATCCAAAAAGTGAATCAAATGAGAATAAAGAAACACAAAAATCTTACTCAGAAGATTTGAGTTGAGCTAATGGTCCTCATATTGGGGATCAAGTGTACCAACTTTTATCCTAGGGGCTGTGGACAGAGGTGAGAACAGGAAAACTACACAGTCACCACCTACCTCCTTTCAGGTTTGTAACATTTTGTTTTCCTCTTTCATCTCCCTCTCCTTTCCTTAAAAGTTATAAAAATTGTATGTCCATCTTAATATCAAAACCGAAAACAAGATTTATAAAACAGAGATCTAGCTTATTCCTGTGTTTTTCCATTCGGATAAAGGACAAGTGGACAGAATAGACTTTATATTCAATGTGTCTTTATGAATAAAAATCCCAGCTGAATTTTTTTTTTACAAATTTTAAAATGAAATGGATGTCTTTATAAGCATATTTACTTTTATCAACAAGAAAACAAAATTTCATTTGGTTTACTCCAGAACTACAGGACAGGATATACCAAGTGCAAGAGAACTGGAAGTTAGTAGCAAAGCAAAACCTTAAATTAAATCCTTCCACGATCCTCCTAATGAGTGCAACTGTCTGCTCTTTAGTATTCAGCTCCACCAGGAAATCTCACAGTGGAATGCTCTTTGGGAAATAAAAAAGAGCTTACCCTTTTCTGATCTTTCATGAATATTTTTAAATATGTGCATACATTTACAAAGTTAAGACACCCTGGACAGAACAATAAATTCACCATAAGTACCATGGTTTTTTGGGGGGAAATACGTAAGCTACTACTACGTAAAAGGACAACAGTAACCATCTATAAAGGATGGCCACTTAAGAGTCTTTGCTTTTTATCTCTTTCCCCATATTCATTCTCCTTCTCTTCAAATATGAATGCTCATTTTTGTCTATATTAATGTGTTTATAAATAATGCCTGTGTTTCTATACATATACACAGCAGTATATCTTTGAGGTTATATTTTACTTTCTTTAGCTTTTATTCTAAATTCAGGTGAACAAAAACCTAGACTGAGATATTGCAAGCTCATAATGTAAACATTTTCTAATTATATATCATGTATTTGTGTTCCTTACTCAGGACTATATATAAGACCTAAGGTATATAAACCTTTTGAAAAGTGAACTCTGGTATGATTATAAAGCATAGGAAATGCACAATACAAAATAAACAGGTAGTATATCACACACACACACACACACACACACACACACACACACACTAGAAAGCATAAAGAGCCAAGACTGTCTTTGTGTTTGATGTACATCTATGAGCCAGCATGAATTGTTGGTAATAATAGGTATTCAAGAAAAATGTTTCACATTCTACATTCCATTCTCTCTTTTTTATTGTAAGACATCACCACAAAGTTCATCAAAACAACACAACCTTTTAATGTCAATTTCTGCTGCTCAGAAGTTCAGGGAACAATAGATTGTAAGGGGTTTCAGGGGCCAAACTTCTAATGTTCAGCACTGAATCTCCATACAAGCACCTTCAGTTTCTCTTCTACTAGGACAAGAGTCCTCATGCCCTTGGCCTTCTCTACTCGTTAGGGGTCGTTTAAGCTTCTTTGCTACCTGTCCATCCTCAGTCATGTCCCTTTTTGTCTACTCTCAGATGTCAGTCTGTACATTGAATCTTCATGCTTTAACTCTCTCTCATTCTTCTTTCAGTATTGTGTTCTCTTTGCCTCCCTACTCTGCCATGTCTCTCTGATCCACTCTGCTCCATTTCCATCCTGCCTTTAGGCCTGTAAGTTTGCACTGCACTTAGCAAGATAACTAAGAAGAAACTTATTTTAAAGTCAACTTATTAGTAACCTCACTTCTAGCTCCAAAACACATTAGTGTCTGAATCACCAGGAGATGGGAATGTGAGAGGCACAGCTTTAGATCCTGTCTGCTACCATCTCAGAAGACAAAAATGTGTAAAAGACACTTAACAGTACAGTAGAGAGAAGACACAACATAAACATCAGCTACAATCACTAAAATACAAAAGTTTTGTGCTGTGGTGGGTTGGAAAGTGATAATGTTCAGGGAGTTATTTCCATTACATTCTTTATCTAAACAGCACAAGATAAGTGACAAGTCACCTTGAGTATTTTGACTTAAGAGAAATGTTTCCACAACTGTTACCATATTTTACAGCAGGTACAACTATGAATTCAGATAAAACAGGAAAACATAAAGCAAAGCCAATTAACATGATAATTGTGTTCCCACTTTTCCATTCTTTTTATTTTTTTCCTCTGCCACTTTTTACTCATATTTTAAAATAAAACAAGGGAAGCTGAGTTTTGAAAGGAAGTTGCATTGTGGGGAAAGAATACAGGCAGAGCGATAAGAATGTGAGGAGGGAGAATGGAGGAGAAATGCCAAAGAGTGTTAAATATTTTAATAGGAGAACAAAGAGTAGAAAAATGGGTAATGAAGGACAAGAAGATAGACATAAAGTTATGAACAATACTGGAAAAGTTATAAAACTAAAATATTGAAGATTTTATAGATGGCTAAAATAATTTTTTCTATTTTACAGTTTGTTTTTTTAATTTATAAACAGAGTACAAATTATAAGCATACTTTCATGTTGATTAATATGATTTTTACATTCAGATTCATCCTCCATGCCCTGGGTTCTCAACCTTCCTAATGCTGCAACACTTTAAACAGTTCCTCATGCTGTGGTGAGCCCCAATTATAAAATTATTTCCATTGTTACTTCATAACTGTAATTTTGCTACTGTTATGATTCATATTGTAAATATCTGTTATGCAAATGGCCTTGGGCAACCCCTGTGAAAGGGCCATTTGGCTGCCTCAAGGGGTCACTATCCACAGATTGAGAACCACTGCTCTACAATTATCTCATCAGTAACAGAAAACATTAATGGAAGGTGCTTGAAATCTGAAGATACTTTGCAGACAACCATGACTGGCTCACACCTCTCATTCTCAGAGATAAGATGCTCAGTTTAGATACTCAGGAGAAAGAAGCTGCTCTACAAAGCCTGCCTCTTTGCACATAAAATAGATTACATGATCTTTTCATCCCAGGTCCACTACTGCATCATCTCCATCATTGGTTGACCTATAACAATTTCTGTCAATGGTTGCCTTTTAATTTCTCCTGGTGGCTCTTCAAATGCCCTATATATTGTTCCACATCTAAAGCAAATAACAAACATACACATACTTAGAACTTGAATTGCTACTGAAACTTTCTTTGAAGACTTTTTAATGAGTTTATTATGACTGCTTTCCCTACACAGTCTCCTGGTGGCCTCTTACTGATGACACTTTTAAATATAATACTTAAATAAATCTGTCTTTGAAAGTCTCTCCTATATGCCCCTTAACTATGGATTTTACCTAGCATTTCTCTTCTTTTTGATAAATGTGACCTATATTTCTGTCTTTTCCTCCCTTTTATGGAGCACAACAAGAATACTTGGAAGTACAGTGAGTAATGTTATCCTTTGAATCAGACATCATTGAGAAATTCAGTGTCTGTGTGGGTGAGGCAGAGAGGACTGATGGTAGTTTAAATATAATCATGCCCCTCATGACCATGCCAAACAGTTCCTGTTTACTTAACAGTCACCAGGGTAAAGGTTTAGCAACAGTGTCCTTCACTAGTAGATAAGAATAATCATAGGCTGGAGTGAGAAGCCTTTTCAGTGATCACATGCACAGATTTCCTTTTAAACAAGAAATTTGGTTTTTCAATAGAGATAAATATTCATATTTCTACACAACTCCTTCCCTATTTGAATGATTACAACAACTTGATTCATCTTTAAATAATAAGTGTAAAGACAGTTATGACAGATACAGATATGGCTAAATAGACTACAAAACCTCTCTCTCTTCATACCAAGTATTTTCTGTTGCTCTAATACAATAAATGTAAAAATGATTTTGGAAATTTTTCCTACTGTAATTGATTATAGTAATGTTTTATTCCTTGTTATTTGCAATTAAAGTATTTTCAGGTTAAAAATTATTCACTTCTTTTTCAGCAAGTATTTCACAGTAAGCTATCATGCTCTCTCAAAATGTGTACCCAGACTGCTTATCCAGGTTTGAGGTAATTTCCTCCCACTACTTTATGAGAGGGAGGCTTCATGGCTTACTTCCTGAAAGCCCATCACTCAATATCACTACATTTGGTTTTGGGTTACAAACTATGAATTTGATGGTAAATTCATACCACATCAACCACATAAAAATAAATATATGATAGACTAACTACTTAAAGATTACCTAAAAATGTAGTCCTCCTGGAAGAATGTACAGAAAAAATAACCTTGTTAAAATTTGTCTGAGCCAGGTGGTGGTGGCCCACACCTTTAATCCCAGCACTCAGGAGGCAGAGGCAAGCAGATCTCTGTGAGTTCAAGGCTAACCTGGTCTACAGAGTGAGATCCAGGACAGGCACCAAAACTACACAGAATAAACCTTGTCTCGAAAAACCAAAAAATAAAAATCTGATTGATCTATTTTAATATTACTCTAAAAGGAAAATAAACAAAAGCAAACACTGAAAATGGGATGCTATCTAATGTAAATAGTTTTATATAGCAAGATAAACAATTAGTGGGGTAAAGAGATAACTTACAGAATGGGGAATATGTTTGGAAATTATATACTTATAAGAGAATAACAATTCTATTCTATAAGAAAATCAATTAAATAACATGAGAACAAACAACTCAATTAGAAAAGAGGTCAAAGGACTTGAATAAAGATTTCTCAGAACAGGATAGGAAAATGTCCAAAAGGTATATGAAAAATGTTCAGCATCACTAGTTGCTGACCCACAGTTGGACATCACGTCCTACCTATTAAAATGGCTATTACCAAAAAGACAAGCAATAAGAAACATGTGAAGGTAAGGATGCGAAACTTTTGTGTATTGTTAGTGGGAATATAAACAGTTAGAAGCATTAGTAAGACTAGTATATGGGGTCTGCAAAAAGTTGAAAATAAGACTTATACAGTTTGTCAGTCCAACTTCTAGATATATTTCCAAAGAAAACTCAGCAAGTGAGTGAAACAAACAAAAATAACCCCATTCATTGTAGCATTATTCCCAATAGTCAAGATAGGAAACTAAATGGATATCTATTGACACAAGAACGCATGTGCTCTAATAATATATATATAAAACATACATGTGTGCATACATATACCCACACATATATACATACAAATGCATACCTACACATACACACAATTGAATCTCATTTATCTTTAAAATTAGAAGGAATTCTTGTTGTTTGCAGCATGGAGTTGGCTGGAGGACAATGCTCAATAAAATAAGACAGATGTAGACATATGAATATTATATGACCTTACTTATATACTGAGCCAAAAGAACATTTGGCATTAAAGAAACAGTGTATAGTGGGCATTTGTGGGATGAAAGTAGGGTAAAATGGAATGCAGCAGTCAAAAGTGAATATTTTAGTTGTAAAAGAATTTCTAGAGACTTGCTATCAACTGTAGTACCTATTGCTAACTGTATCATAGATTAAGAATTTTGCTAAGAGAACAGTTTTCTAAGTTTTTATGCAATACAATAAGAATGATTAAGATGGAAGGAAAGGAATTCACAGCAAATTGACACTGCATGTGTGATGGCCTTGATATCCCTCAACTTCACCCCATTTTACACATTAAATATGTATAATTTAATGTGCTTCAATCACACCTCAAAAGTTGTTTTAAAATTGATGCTATTCATTATATATATATATATTGCATTGTAAAGATTAAAAAAGAATGGGAATTTTAAGAATTATGCCACAAGTTTCCATAGTTTAGTGGTTATCAAGTTCGCCTCACACGTGAAAGGTCCCTGGTTCGAAACCGGGTGGAAACAAAAGGAGAACAGCTTCTTTAGCCAGGCGTTGGTGGTGCACACCTATAATCCCAGCACTCAGGAGGCAGAGGCAGGTGGATCTCGGTGAGTTTGAGGCCAACCTGGGCTACCAAGTAAGTTCCAGGAAAGGCACAAAGCTACACAAAGAAACCCTGTCTTGAAACACCCCCTCCCAAAAGAAATTATGCTATAGGCCATCTAGCATCCCCAGGTCTAAATACTATTCTTCCCTAAAGTATGGTGAATTGAAACTAAACCATTAATTCAATAAATCTTCTGATGATACTGTTTTTATTGGATTGTTTGATTTTTTTTTTAAAGTACCTGTTCGCATAATGTGTCATTTTGGGTGCTTCTCTACTTTGTAGAAGACATTGGGGTAATAATACTAAGCAAGCATGAGATGTACTTAGCCAGACAGAATTTCTTTAAAGAATAAAGGAGAAGGAGAAAAGTGTTAGGCTGAAAGAACTATGGATGAAAACAAGGGAAAGGAACAGAGGGGAAGAAAAGGTCCTTAGAGCACAATGCCAAGCTGACAGGAAATCCCCAAGCTAAAACACTTAGTAGAGGAATTCTACATCATTTGAGACTAACTCTGAACACCTTCTTCAGCCCTGAGATTTGTCATTGGCTAGGAGCATATCAGGGGAAGTATTCATGAGAGATCCCACAGGCTGTCAGTAAGCCTTGCAACCCACAGCAGGTTCACTTGATGGTCACAAGAACAAGATACATTTATAGTTACCATAATAACATCAAATAAATAGGACAAATGGTCATACCAGTATTTTTATGCAAAGAATACACAATTATAGATACATAAATAATATTATTGTTTAAACAAGAAATGTATAGTATGCACTTATGTGTTAAAGCCCCAGTCTTAGGTGTTGAAGTTATGTTGGACTCTCCTGAAACTTTAAGTAGGACCTACTTGGAAAAACTAGGTCACTGTGGTGGACTCTGAGAGGCATCTTATCCCTCCCTTCACTTTGTCTTCTCTCCATAACCCGCCTGCCATAAGGTGAGCAATGTCCTCTGCCACATATTCCCACTATGATGATGTTCTGCCTCGCCTTAGAACCAAAATCAATGGATCCAAGAAATATAAGCTGAAGTCTCAGAAACCAAGAACCACATCAGCCATCACTCTCTTGTGTTTTGTTGCAGTGATAAGGAGAGTAACTAATACACCATTTATCATCATTCTCCTCAAAGAACAATGGTTTCTTTAAAAAAGCAACCAAACAAAAACTAACAAACAAAGAAAAACCCACTGTTATCGCTACCCTATCTTTCTGCCAGGCTTGACTAGTAAGGAAATAACCCCAATGCTCTTGAGTGCGTTTGGAGTTTTTTCTTTCTTGTGTTCATCTGCAGCACTGCCCCAGTAATGGTCGTAATAAGATAAACAATACATTGAGTTTTATAAGCAGTATCAGTTTATCAGGAAAAGGTATGTGTAAATAAACGTCTTGAATTGCAACCCACTGTTAAATATCACTTGACTGAACAAACATTATATGTAACTAAAACCCTCCAAATTTGATTTTGTACCATTATAAAATAAATACTCTTCCATTTTACTATCTTCTGACAGAATTGCAAATTACTTGTATTCTACTTTCAATCTACCAATATACTTAATTCATCTTGAAAAAATGCTAATAGAATAACTTTGATGCACCAAGTACCTAGCTTATTAAATTAAAAAGATGATACAAATCAAACAAATAAAACAACAGGCCTTGAGAGCAAAGTTTTCACAGCTTATATCCCTTTAACCAACGTTAAATAGAATTTAGTCTTTTATAGCCATATATTCAGCTCTTAACCTTTGTACCTTTTCTTCCTCCTTTTACTAATGAAATGCTGCTCTTCCCCCAACCCACATATTATTAACACAAGAAAGATCAAAGCTAATACAATAGGTATTTGCCATGTTTTAACCTTGATCAGAATGCTTTATATAACATTAGTAAGTTTGGGGAACTCCTAAAAGTTCAGCTACCACCTTTCAAAGATAAGACCCATAAAAACTCATCTCACCAACCTCCATCATATAAAACATAAGCAAGCGGCCTGGTCCCCACCCAATATGCTAATCCCTCATGAAGACAAAAATGAGTGTCCAGGGGAAGGAGGCACTAGGGAGAGTGATATGGCTAGACAATACAGCTTAGAAGTCTGGGTGAGGATATGAAAAGGTTGGCAAAGACGAGGAGTCCTGTTTTTAAGAGCCTGATGAGGTAATGGACATAGCTTCATTATTTTTATACTAAGTCTATTCTTCAGTTAATTTGAAGGACTACTATAAGTCTTATCTGACATTTTCCCCTAGCTCCCCACAAGCCCTACTTTCTGCTTAATGTGGTTTGATTTTACTACTTTTGATTTGTTTTCTTTTCTTTTCTTGTTTTAGTGTGTGTGTGTGTGTGTGTGTGTGTGTGTGTGTGTGTGTGTGTAAAGCATGATCCTATTCTATAGCCCCCCAGCTGTCCTGGAACTTGCTATATAAAACAGGCTGGCCTGAAACTCATAGATATCTGCCTGTCTCTGCTTCTTGAGTGTTGAGATTAAAGGTTTATGTCACCATAATTCACAGTACCTTCAAAATTAAATTAGACATTATTGATTTATATTCATAGAAGGTAAAATTGACTAGAGGCTCAGATTCACGAAAAAAAGCACAAAGAAATGATAAAGAATGAATGGATTTTTAAAAAGTCACAATCCTGTTTGGAGATCCCAATGCTCCTCTCTCCAAAGTTATTAAAAATGAAAATAAAAATGTGGAAGTGTACAGAATTCCTGGACACATGAGACCGATGATGTCAAATGAACACACACTGTCAATAAAGAAGCACAGTAGGTCTACTTTTCAAAGGCTCATCTGAAATTCACCAGTATAGACCTCCTTTTAGCAATAAAAATTAGTCTCAATATATGTAAAACAGCTGAAATATTCTAAAATGCATTTTCTGAGCATAATGGAACTTTATGAGAAATTGTGATTAGGCTAAAACCAATAGATGGAGAGAAATCTGTAGCATGAGAGGCTTATCACTTAAAAAGAATAAATGTCTCCAATAAATAGTCTATGCCTCTGTTTAAATGCCTGAAAAAAAAAAAAACAGATGCAAAGTAAACATATGGACAGAAATGAAAACCACAAACTGACAAGAATTAAATACCAACCTCAGAACAACAAAACAGAAAATCTCTATGACAAAATCTGGTTATCCCAAAAGATCAATAAAATTAATATAATTATAGCTGCACAGATCAGACTAAATTCTTGAATGACTCACATTAGGACCAAACTGAATGAATGGGACATCATGTCAGAGATAGCAGTCACAAGGGGATAGTAAGGAAAACACTTTGAAGAAAAGCATGACAATAAAATAACATATCATCACCTAAGTCACAACACAAATGAACAAAGTCATTCAAGAAGAAATGGCCTAATAACCTGACAGTATTTAAGGTAATTGAAATTATAGTTCAAAACCTCACTACAATGCTAGATATGGATACTTCAGTGATAAAACCTTGAAAGCAGACATAATATTAACTCCATAGGCTAGAAAGGTGTATCAACAGTTAATTGTCCTTGCAGAGGACAAAAGTTTAGTTCCTAGCACCTACATCAGGGAGCTCAAATCACCTATCACTGAAGCTCCAGCGTATCTAACACTCTCTTCTGGCATTTCCAGGCATTGGCAGGGGCCTCAGCATGCTAACATGCAAACATACACATATACATACAAGTAAACGTAAGTGTACATCTTAAAAGTATTAACTCTATAACAATCTTTACAGGAAAATATTACTTTCTAACTTGTTAAAAAATTGTGCCATCCTGATATCAAAAAGCAATAGTTACAAAGCATGCTGCAGATAAAGGTTCTGTATGATCAAACACAGTTTCTCAACAAAGCTAGGAAATCAAACCAGGCATAGTAATGCACTCCTTTATTCACAGTTCTTGAAGGAGTGGGAAATGGTCTCTGTCTCTGAAACAAAAATAAGACAAAACAAAACAAAAAGCAAACAAATAAATAAACCCAAATCTACCAATTCATATTTAGAAATTAATGTAAATGATAACACATAGAAGTGGCTGTCCATACACAAAAGTTACCTTAACAGAAAAAGAATTCATTCTTCAGATTAAAGAATAAGAAAGAAAAATGCACACTATTTTTGGCACATGCACACATAATTGTAAAAACACTTTGGCATAGTAGAGATAGCACCATGCTAATATTAACACCAAGTACATACTCATAGCTAGTAAATTTTTAAAGCCTAAAAGAGAACATTTCCCTGTTCCATCAGTAATAATGAGATTCCTATTCAACATCAGATGGCTATATCCTAGTCAATGCAAACAAAAGAAAACAAATAGACACTGTAGAGATAAGAAAGAAAGAAGCACACTTATCGTGTGTGAGATAAACATACACAAGCCTTCCTAAGGACCTCTGAAAACCGTGGAAACTAAATGGATTTTTCAGATTTGCAGAGATGAATTCAAAATACTGAAGACACATTTCTGTATACTTAACCAAATTCAAAATTATTTAAGTATCATTCATAATATCATCAAAATATTTAGAGATAAGTTGAGCAAAACGAGTTCAATATATGTGTGCTTTGAACTTTAGAAATGCTAAAATCAATTTCAGAACCCATAAATAAATGGATTCAATAATAATCTCATTCCCACATATTTAACTGAAGACTCAAAACAATCTCAAATTAAGTTTATGTATGTCATTTGAAGAAACTTACCAGCTGATTTTAAATTTATGGAGAAGTGTGTAGGACCTAGAGTAGTCAAAACAACTTTGAAAAGAAACACAAAATTAGAAAACACATATGCCTGATTTCAACATTATTATAAAGCACAGAAATCAAGGTAGTGTTACGTTTTCATAAATACAGACAATACAGACTGGCAGGTGAACATAGAAGAAAAACACAGTTGAGAAGTGAATAAACACGTGCCTAACTAACTTATTTTTAATTAATGTTTCAAGCTACTGGGAAAAGATAGTATTTTCAACAAATAACACTGAAACAAATGAATGCTCTTGCAGAATAACTAACAACATACATTGTGGAGCTTATTTCATACTATTCCTAGGACATACTTTGACATCAATTAAAACCTAAAAATAAAAGATAAAATGATAGAGGAAAATGTCAGTTAATCTTTGTGACTTATAGTAGACCAAAAAATTCTAAGTTGAGCAAAAAAATAATGACAATGATTATTGTTGAAAAGATGCTTATGAAAATACAATGATAGCTAAGAAAATAAAATATTTTAAAACTTATCTCTTGCTGAAGACATAACCATAATCTATAAAATTTCCTACAGCTAAATAATAATATGAAAAATATCAAATAGAAATGGACAAACCTTTTGAGCAGAGAGATATTTTACAAAACAAAGATGATATACAGATAAATATATTAATTGTTTCATACTGAGAAAAGAACCACAGGTAGTATAGCATTCTCACTCTGAGATCTCACAATAACAATTCTAATTCCAGGGCTGAAAAGACATTGGACAACTTGTTCACTGCACATTGCTGTTCAAACATAAATGAATAAGTCTATCTGTGTTAGAAACCATTCACTAACTACATGTAAACACACTTTCTCATGGCCTGGTCAACCCAATTCAAGACATTGATCCAAAAGGATACAAAATGCCCATCTGAGTCAGAATTTATTCACAATTGTTCACAGGAGCTTCAGTCATTGTAGCCAAAGACTATAAAGAACACGAATCTTCGAGTGAAGTAATAAAAGCATTTTTCTATAGCCATGCTATATGGTACCACATGTGTGGCATTCTTATTAGGCAAAAAAGATTGACAGCAAACACTGTCAGGGAACATTTTTATTGTGATGTGGATGTCCTATTTTGTGATTGCAGTAGCATTTCCATGATTATACACTTTTGATAAACTCATGAAACTGTATGCTTCATGTACACTTTCATGTAAACTGTATCTCAATACAACAGCTTTGGAAAAATAAGGATATTATTATGTCTCCACACATGCTCTCTTTTACCTGCACCAATTAACACTACTAGGAAGGCCAGTACTGTTTATAAAGCAGATGCAGATCACTCACTCTTGCCTAGAAGGAAGTTTTAGTGTTGACCAGAGTCAGTTTTTCTTTTGTGGTACTTAACTAAATTCTAGCTTCCTTTTCAAAGAAAGATCAAGACAAAATAAAACCAGTTCTTAAGATTCTTCTGCAGGCTGCCTAGTGGCTGTTCCTTCTGCGGTCAATAAGCCTTGCCTTTGCAGATGTCCACTCACTCATTCTGTCTCTTTTCTGTATGCAAGGATACCTCTCTTGCTATTTATTTATTTTTTTCTATTTTTCTGTTTTAAAACAAAGCACCTCCATCTGGACGTTCATCAGAGACTCTTTGCTGCCTCTTGCTGATCCAACCCTCCAATTTACAATGACAAAAACTCTGCAGAGAACTCAGGGGGAACAAAGTTCTGGATGGGGAAAACTCTGAGTCATTCTTCAGGACTGCTGCTCTGCTTTCTCTCTTGCATTTCTCCATCAAATTACTGCATCCATTCAGTGCTTTCCAGACTGAGTCCTGTGTCAGCAACTTCCTGCAGCTGTGAGAGCAGCTGCATATCTACCTCCCTCTCACTGGTGCCTCTCACCATACCCAGCCCAAAAGAACAAACTTCTCTCCTGTCTGCCCTTGACTCAATGTGATGTCATTCTAGAGAGCCTAGAAATGACTTCAAAGGTCTTTAAGGAAGATTGCTCCACAGGGATATCTATCAATAGGGATTGTATAACCATCAGTGTTAGAAAAAAAAGGCTTTTATGTGGACTTATTTTAGTGTCAAGTATGAGAAAGGGCAGGAAACATCTTGGCCATTGTTTAGACAGGTAGAGAAACAAGTACATTAATAAAGTTAAGCAACATATAATCAACAGCTCTACAAGTACTTGGGTGCTGATCTGCCCTGCTCTTCCAAGCTCCTTTGCCTTTTCTATGGTTAATGTGACCCCGTCCCAGCTTAGAGGTGTGTTCAGAGCCTACCAGATACTATAATGCTCTTCTTCCCAAAACAGCTGACTCTACTTCAGTTTCTAAGTGGTAAAATTTATATAAGCTATTTTTTAAAGTAAATAGAAATCCATTAAACACTATGCAAAGTAAGAGGTATTATTAGTAATGAGAAAAAAAAACATGAAAAATCTACTCTTTATCAATTTATCTATATTCTTTCACAGACTCTCTATGCATAAGACAGGATAATATAAAATGGTGTGTTCATTATCTTAAATGTGCTCATTTACATCTTATTGATGGTTTCTCAAGCTATTCTCATTTTCACTCATTGTATCTACCCTTGTGCTAAGACCACTCTGCCTTTCTTGTCCCTTTGCTTTTATTGTGAAGCTGAATACTTTTCTTATCCCAGACTGTCTGTGCCTAAGTATCATTTTTATACTTCCTTTCCAATTTCTCCTTTTACCTGCCTACTTGACCCCTTCCGTGCCTCTAATTATAACCCCAATTTGCAATAGAGAAATGAAAGATTCAGCAATTTTTTCTGTGCATATGTTAAAGGCAAAGCAGGTCCACAATTCTCAGATTTCTTATGAACCAATTATATGTGAACAATAGGGCTAATTCTAATTCTAGTCTGCTTCAAGAGCTGGCAGGCAAGAAACATATCAAAATGATCCAAACATCTCTCCATGGGTAAATATCACAGAAAATCTTTAGGTGTATGCGTTTCATTCTTCATGATACCCTCCAAAACTATTTAGAATACTTTGCTTAATTCATTTATCCTTAATAAAATAAATAAGAGGTGAGAGACAAACCCCCAGCTCCTATCTGGACCAGAGGTGAGTGCCTGGGGTTATAATCAGAGAGGCAACTGCCTCTGGGTCCCACCCCTGGACACAGGCCATCCCAGGAGGACTTGCTCAACTTGGTCCCAGTTTCCGGCCAATCAGCTGGCCCTGCAGGAAGGCTCCCCTTTTCCAAGACTGCAGGCAGACCCTGTAGTCTCCACACCCTGCCTCCATACCTGTCTGCCAGAGACCCCTGCCACTTCCTGAGAATAAGAGATGAGCCCCCAGCTTCCATCCTGCCCTGGAACTACAAGCTGGACAAGAGACCAGAGGAAATCCCATCTGGACAAGAGGAGCTCAGATCTGGACAAAATAAGGAGACCCTCGGGACTTCCCAAGACTCAGAGTCTAGCCACCCAACTCCTATCCAGCCAGCACTCTCATCTGGACCAGTGCTCCCATCTGGCCCAGAGCTTCCATCTGGCCCAGAGAAAGGCTCCCTAAATCTGTCAGCTCTCTCTGGACCAAGTACACTGATAAGACCAAGAATGAACCCAAGAGGAGATGGGCAGACATCAAGGCAGAAGTACATACAACAAAATAAAGAGCAATACAGCATCACCAGAACCTAGCCCTTCTCCAACAGCTAAACCTGAACATCACGGAATGGAAGAAACACAAGAAAACAACCTTATAAGTAACATCCTGAAGAGGTTAGAGCCTTATATAGAAGAAATCTAAAATGAAGTAGAGGAACAGAAAAACAAAAAATGGGAAGAATGCTATACAAAACTAGAGGAAAGGACAATTAAAACAGAAGAAAACAATAAGTCCTTGAAAGAAAATCATGAAAAAGCAAGGGAGACAGTCCAAGACCTGAAGAGAGAAACAGAAAAAATGAAGAAGACAATAGAAGAAGGACTGTTGTAAATAGAAAATCTGAGTAAACAAACAGGAACTTCAGAGGCAAGTATAACCAACAGAATGCAAGAGATGGAAGAGAGGATCTCTGGTGTTGAAGATATGGTAGAAGAAATAGATTCATCAGTCAAAGAAAACACTAAAACCAACAAAGTCATGACCAAAAATGTCCAAGAAATTTGGGACACCATGAAAAGACCAAACCTATAAATAATAGGGATAGAGGAAGGAGAAGAATACCAACTCAAAGGCACTGAAAATATATTTAACAAGATCATAGAAGAAAACTTTCCAAACTTAAAGAAGGAAAGGCCTATGAAGATACAAGAAGCCTATAGAACACCAAACAGACTAGACCCCCCCAAAAAAGTCCCCTCGCCACATAATAATTAAACAACTAAATGTACAGAATAAAGAAAGAATATTAAGGGCAGCAAAGGAAAAAGGCCAAGTGACTTATAAAGACAAACCCATCAGAATAACACCCGATTTCTCAATGGAGACTTTGAAAGCCAGAAGGACCTGGACAGATATAATGCAGACACTAAGAGACCATGGATGCCAGCCTACACTAATATACCCAGCAATACTTTCAATCATCATAGATAGAATGAACAAGACCTTCCAAGACAAAACCAGATTTAAACAATACTTATCCACAAACCCAGCCCTACAGAAAGCACTAGAAGGAAAATTCCAACCTAAGGAAGGCAGATACACCCATGAAAACACAGGCAATAGATAACACCACAGCAGTAAACCCCAAAGAACAGAGGTACACACACACTACCACCAAAAAATAAAAATAACAACAGGAATGAACAATCACTGGTCGTTAATATCCCTTAATATCAATGGACTTAATTCACCTATAAAAAGACACAGACTAACAAAATGGATACGAAAACAGGACCCACCTTTCCACTGCATACAAGAAACACACCTCAAATTCAAAGACAGACACCTCCTAAGAATAAAAGGCTGGGAAAAGACTTTCCAATCAAATGGTCTTAGGAAGCAAGCTGGTGTAGCCATCCTAATATCCAGCAAAATAGACTTCAAACTAAAATCATCAAAAGAGATGATGAAGGACATTACATACTCATCGCAGGAAAGATCCACCAAGATGAAGTCTCAATTCTGAACATTTATGACCCAAACACAAGGACACCCACATATGTAAAAGAAACATTACTAAAGCTTAAATCACATATAAACCCCACACATTAATAGTGGGAATCTTCAACACCCCACTTTCACCTCTGGACAGATCGGCCAAATTGAAACTTAACAGAGACATAATGGTCTTAACTGATGTTATGGCTCAAATGGACTTAATCGATATCTACAGAACATTCCACCCAAACAAAAAACAATATACATTCTTCTCAGCACCCCATGGAACCTTCTCTAAAATCAACCATATACTTGGCCACAAAGTGAATCTCAACAGATACAAAACAATTTGAATAACCTCCTGTGTTCTGTCGGACCACCATGACTTAAAGTTAGATTTCAACAACAGAAAAAACTACAGAAATCCTACAATCTCAAGGAAACTGAATAATGCTCAACTGAATCACCAATGGGTTAAAGAAGAAATAAAGAAATTAAAGACTTCCTAGAGATCCACGAAAATGAATACACCACATACCCAAACATATGGCATACTATGAAAGCAGTGCTAAGAGGGAAATTCATAGCACTGAATGCACACATAAAGAAGCTGGAGAAATCTCATGCTAGTGACTTGACAGCACACCTGAAAGCCCTTGAACAGGAAGAAGCAAAGTCTCCCAGGAGGAACAGATGCCAGGAAATTTTCACATTGAGAGCTGAAATCAATAAAATAGAAATAAAGAGAACAATACAAAGGATTAATGAAACAAAGAGTTGGTTCTTTGAGAAGATCAACAAGATAGACAAGCCCTTATCCAAACTAACCAAAAGACAGAGAGAGAGCATCCAAATTAACAAAATCAGAAATGAAAAGGGGGACATAACAACAGACAATGAGGAAATCCAGAGAATCATCAGGTCATACTTCAAAAACCTCTACTCCACAAAACTGGAAAATCTAAAAGAAATGGATAATTTTCTGGATAGGTACCACATACCTAAGTTAAATCAAGACCAGATAAATCATTTAAATAGTCCAATAACCCCTAAGGAAATAGAATCAGTCATTAAAAGTCTCCCAACCAAAAAAAAAGCCCTGGAATGGATGGTTTCAATGCAGAATTCTACCAGATCTTCAAAGAAGACTTAATACCAATACTCTTTAAATTGTTCCACACAATAGAAGCAGAAGGTATATTACCAAACTCCTTCCATGAGGCTACAATTACCCTGATTCCTCAACCAAACAAAGATGCAACAAAGAAAAAGAACTACAGACCTATCTCCCTCATGAGCATTGATGCAAAAATACTCAATAAAATTCTGGCAAACAGACTCCAAGAACACAACAAAACAATTATCCACCATGATCAAGTAGGCTTCATCCCAGGGATGCAAGGGTGGTTCAACATACGAAAGTCCATCAATGTAATACGCCATATAAACAAACTGAAAGAAAAAAAAAAACTCATGATCATCTCACTAAATGCAGAAAAGGCAATTGACAAAATCCAACACCCCTTCATGATAAAGATCTTGGAGCGATCAGGAATAGAGGGAAAATACCTAAACATAATAAAGACAATCTACAGCAAGCCAACAGCTAACATCAAATTAAATGGAGAGACACTCAAAGCAATACCACTAAAATCAGGAACAAGGCAAGGCTGTCCCCTCTCCCCATACTTATTCAATATAGTATTTGAACTTCTAGCCAGACCTATAAGACAACATGAAGAGATTAAGGGGATACAAACTGGAAAAGAAGAAGTCAAGCTCTCCCTATTTGCAGATGACATGATAGTATCTATGAGTCACCCCAAAAATTCAACCAAGGAACTGATACAGCTAATAAAAACCTTCAGAAACATAGCAGGATACAAGATCAACTCAAACAAATCAGTAGCCCTCCTATATACAATAGACAAACAGGCTGAGAAGGAAATCAGAGATACATCACCCTTTACAATAGCCACAAATGATATAAAATACCTTGGGGTTACACTAACTAAGCATGTGAAGGACCTATATGACAAGAACTTTAAGTCCCTGAAAAAAGAAATTGAAGAAGATGTCAGAAAATGGAAAGCACTCCCATGCTCATGGATAGGCAGGATGAACATAGTAAAAATGGCAATCTTACCAAAAGCAATTTACATATTCAACACAATTCCCATCAAATTAACAACACAATTCTTCAAAGATCTGGAAAGAATAATACTCAACTTCATATGGAAAAACAAAAAACCCAGGATAGCCAAAAGATGCCTGTACAATAAAACAACCTCTGGAGGCATCACAATCCCCGACCTTAAGCATTACTATAGAGCTACCATAATAAAAACAGCTTGGTACTGTCATAAAAACCGACATGTGGACCAATGGAATTGAATTGAAGACCCTGACATTAACCCGCACACCTATGAACATATAGTTTTTGACAAAGGAGCCAAAAATGTACAATGTAAAAAAGAAAGCATCTTCAATAAAAAGTGCTGGCATAACTGGATGTCAATGTGTAGAAGGCTTCAAATAGATCCATATCTGTCACCATGCACAAAACTTAAGTCCAAGTGGATCAAAGACCTCAACATAAATCCAGTTACCCTGAACCTGATAGAAAAGAAAGTAGGAAATACTCTTGAACGCATTGGCACCAGAGATCACTTTCTAAATATAACACCAGTAGCACAGAGACTGAGAGAAACAATCAATCAATGGAACATGTTGAAACTGAGAAGCTTTTGTAGAGCAAAGGACACGGTCAACAAGACAAAGCAACAGCCTACAGAAAGGGAAAAGGTCTTCACCAACCCCACATCTGACCGATGGCTGATATCCAGAATATATAAAGAACTCAAGAAATTAGACATCAAAATGCCCAACAGTCCAATTAAGAAATGGGCTATAGAACTAAACAGAGAATTCTCAACAGAGGAAGTTCAAATGGCTGAAAGACATTTAAGGAATTGCTCAACATTCCTAATTATCCGGGAAATGCAAATCAAAACGACTCTGAGATACCAACTTACACCTGTCAGAATGACTAAGATCAAAAACACAGAAGACAGCTTATGCTGGAGAGGATGTGGAGCAAGGGGAACTCTCCTCCACTGCTCATGGGAATGCAAGCTTGTACAGCCACTTTGGAAATCAATATGGCCTTTCATTAGAAAATTGAGAATCCACCTCCCCCAAGACCCAGCTGTAGCACTCTTAGGCATATACCCAAGGAATGCCCAATCATACCACAAGGGCATTTGCTCAGCTATGTTCATATCAGCTTTGTTTGTAACAGCCAGAACCTGGAAACAACCTAGATGCCTTTCAACTGAAGAATGGATAAAGAAAATATGGTACTTATACACGATGGAGAACTACTCAGCAGAGAAAAACAATGACATCATGAGGTTTGCAGGCAAATGGATGGATCTAGGAAAAAAATCATCCTGAGTGAGGTAACCCAGACTCAGAAGGACAAACATGGTATGTACTCACTCATAGGAGAATACTAGATGTAAAACAAATATGACTAGACTGCTATACAACTCCAGGGAGGCTACCTAGAAAACGGGACCCTAGGAAAGACACAGGGATCATCCAATGATAGAGAAATGGATGAGATCTACATGAACAACCTGGATAACAGTGGGAGTAATGAAGGGCAAGGTTTGAGGGAAAGAAAGCTTAGGGGAGCAGGAGATCCCAGCTGGATCAAGAACAGAAAGAGAGAACGAGGAATAACAGACCATGATAAATGAAGACCACATGAGAACAGGAATAGGCAGAGTACCCGAGAAGTCCCCAAGATTCCACAATGATACATCCTCTGTATACTGCTGGCAATGGTAGAGAGAAAGCCTCATGTGACCTAGTCTGGTGATCAGATGACTAAACACCCTAACAGTTGTCTTGGAAGTCTCATCCAATAACTGATGGAAGTGGATGCAGAGATCCTTAGCCAGGCCCCAGGTGGAGCTCCAGGTGTCCAACTGTTGAGAAAGAGAAGAGACTGCAAGAGCGTGAATTGTTGAATCCAAGATTGCAAAAAGCACAGGGACAAATAGCCAATCAAATGGAAGCACATGAATTATGAACCAACGGCTGAGGAGCCCCCAGCTAGATCAGGCACTCTGGATAAGTGAGACAATTGAATAGCTTGATTTGTTTGGGAGGCACCCAATCTGTGGGACCAGAACCTGTCCTTAGATCATGAGCTGGCTGTTTGGAACCTTGGTTTTACATAGGGACACATGCTCAGTCTGGAAGTAGGTGACAGGACCTGCCTGTACTGAATCCACCAGGTTTAAATGAATCCCAGTGGTGTCTTTGTCCTGGAGGACATGGGAATGCAGGGGAGGGGCTGGGGGGAAGGTGGGGGTGGGGGCGGAAAGGGGGGAGGACAGGGGAACCCATGGCTGATGTATAAAATTTAAACACATAATAATAATAAAATAAAAAATTTAAAAAAAAATAAATAAAATAAATAAATAAATAAATAAATAAATAAAATAAATAAATAAATAAATTCAGTGTGTTCTTGCTGGCTGGGATAAAGCCGAGTGTTAAAAATTGTCTAATTGATGTTATATTCAACCCTAGACTTGTCAATGTTGTTCTCAACAAGTCCGTGGCTAGCTCTAACTTAGTAGATTGCAGGTTAATGTTCTTCTATACTTTTTCAGCATTACTGGTTATACATCACATGAGCAACTGCTAACATGCTCCTGTGGCTTGGAACAGACAGAATTCAAGCTCTAGTTGAGCAGTTCAGACCAATATTTTGTTGTTAGCTTTTACAGACAGGCACTTGGAGGTGAACATGAGGTGTTTTTTGACCACCTGTTATACAGTTCAAAGCACAGTGGGAAGAATGCACCTTCCATTCTACCTTCTTCATAAATAATTGATTATTTCAAATTTGTCCATGAAGTCTGTATTAAACTGATTCTGTCTGTAAAACACTAGGTTTTAAGGTAGAGAAATACGCAGTGTATAATTTATCTGCCCTATGTTGTCCTTATGCATAATGTCCTGATAACCTGCTACAATAGTCACATCAAGGTTGAGCTCAAGTATTTATGAAAAACTCCACTCAAAGGAGACTTCAATTCATTACTTATTCTTTATGCAATATAGCATAATATGTTGAGGTTTTTTTTATTTTGTTTTGTTTGTTTTTTATTTTTGTTTTTTGGGGGCTTTTATTGTTGTTGTTTTATGAGAAAGGGTTTTTCTGTGTAGCTTTGGAGCCTATTCTGGAACTAGCTCTGTAAACCAAACTGGCATCAAATTCATAGAAACCCACCTGCCTCTGCCTCCTGAGTGCTGGGATTAAAGGCATGCAGTTACTATTATAAAGAGTCGTGAATTACATAAAAAAATCCATATATCTGGACTCTGCACTGCATATAATATCCTTTGAGAAGAATCTAGCTTATTATTTGTATAGGAAAAGCATATTTAAAAGTTTGAATCAAAGCAAACCATAGTGGCACTTACATGGGAACTGGAGGCAAGAAGACCAGGAAATCAAGGATATCTTAAGCCACATAGCCAGTTTTAGGACAGCCTAATCTACATGAGACACTGCCTCCAAAAATGAATGAATGAAGAAAATTTTATAGTATAATTAGCAGATATGCACAGAAGATTTTAATAGTTCAATGAAAATTAAGTAAACAATGGTCTTTTACTTCATGCAAATGATACAGAGTCTGCCCCTCTTCCAGTGGTGTTTAATTTTCAAATATATTCTATCCTGATCACTATATCATTGGCAGGGATTTATGCATATGGTAACTCTAAGTCATATTCTTCATGATGATTTTCATATTCCAATGATTAATTAGTAGTACTATAGGGAAACTTCAATGTTTAATTAATAAGAGAAATTTAAAAGATCTTAACTGGACACAAGGAAAAACTTCCCTTCTAAATTTGTTATGTAGAATTCAAGGGTTTTAAAAAATGGTAATGCTATGTAGCACACATGGCTATCAAAAGCTACTTGATTTTCCTATTGGTTTAGGCTATAATATATAAGCCTACTATTACACATGGATGATGAATAGTGGAGTATCAGCATTTCATGGCATTTACATAAGTAAAATTCCTTCCTGGCCTTAAATAGGTCACTAAAATCAAAACCTCATTCATCTCCATCTTCTAAGACTAACTTGTTGAAAATAAACTACTGAATCATTTAATGTTATTCCCATCGTCACAGCAAGCCCCTCTCTTTAGAATCTTCTCATTTGGAAGGTTCTAGTGTGACTGTGAATATTTAGTATCACAGATGTGACCTTTCCACATAACTCAACAGTGAATCCTTCCAGTGAAAAACAAATTTCAAATATTTCAAGGCTAGTCACATCCCCTGAGCATCAGAAAGTAAAGGATACCAGCTTCTCCTCTGGAAGAGTAAACAAAGTCATTGGCCACTGTTTCTCCTACATGCGCACCAGATTATTTAGTGGAGTATAATCTGTATGTATCTCTATGTGTGCATTCCTTGATTAGGCTGTTTGAAGCTAAGGAAAGAGTGTTTGAAAGCAAAGACACATCAACTTTAGTATGAAGTATATTGAGCCTCTCCATGGCTGTCAATGATGTGATGCTTGGTTTTACACGTCAATATCTCTGTTTGGGAAAACATTATTCTGCACCTTACTTTACTATGATGATGGTTTTGGATGAGATTTGCATTCACATATGTGGACTTGGAAAAGTGGTTTGTCACCAAGCAGTGGTGGCATATGCCTTTAAACCCAGCACTCAGGAGGCAGAGGCAGAGGCAGACAAATCTCTGAATTCGAGGCCAGCCTGGTCTATGAAGCCAATTCCAGGACAACCAGAGCTGTTACAGAGAGAGAAAAAAAAAGAAAAGAAAAAAAAAAAGAAAGAAGGAAACAGATGTGTGTCCTTCCTAGTGATGGTGGGCCTCATCCAATCTATTGACTACCTGAATAGAACAAACAAACATAAGTGACTAGCAACATACTCCACTCCCATATAAGCAACAGCTACCTGAGTAGGAATTAACTTTTTTATGTACTAGCTCAAGACTTCAGCTGACATTTCCTTGCATCTTCACTCAATTGACTTTCCTAAGTCTCCATCCTCTTGACCAACTAGGAAGTTTTTCTCCATGAAGATTCTCCCTGACCGCCTTACCCACCCATTGCCATACATAAAGGTTCTAATTCTCTGATGAAACAAAAGTAATACAAAAGAAGACAGAATATGCTGAACTGATGTCCTTTAAGGCATACTCAGAGTACTTGATTCTGCTTAGGACCTTAGAATTTACTTAAAGGGTCCCCAACACCATTGTTGATTTAATACGAAATGTAATCATCTCTCTCAGGATAAGGACTTGCTGCCTCCTGGTGCTTCTTTATGTAAACCATGAGGACATACTAATAGCTGACCAAAGTCTGTTTTTTATGTTAGAAAATAATATTGAATGCAAACTAAAGTATTACTATCTGTAAGAGCAATTACACACTATGAATTGAGAGGTTACAGAGGATGAATATCTAGTATGGAATGCTCCAGTTAAGGCCAGAATTAGGAAAAGCAGTCCATTTAGAAAAAGGATGGCTCCAAAAAGAAACCACAAATAAAAAGAAGCCTTCTGAGACGCTTGCTCATCACACAGCTGCAGTCCTCCAACACATGAGCACATGTGTATGATAAATATATTGAATGGGTAGGCTGCACTTATATGATTTTAGAGTCATGGATTCAGAGAGACAGGATCTTACTATGTAACTCTGTTGGCCTCAAATGCTTAATCTTCTTGTTCTACAGTCCTTAATGCAGGTATTATAAGTATATGCCAACACACTTTGCTACAGAGTCCCTTTGGTTTGCTAATGCATTTTGTTCTACCAAATGGAGCACTTATTAAAGTCTATCTAGCTGCCTCAACATTGAAAATGGTGTTTTAGACTTTGCAGTTCATCCCTAGCTACATTTCCTTATATAATCAAAGCATCTGATCCGTGTTTGTTTTCTGTTGCCTGTATATTTTTTTCTAAATATCCAAATGTCAAATTTGAGATTTCCACTGTTGTAATGACTATATATTACATGAGCTGGACTAAATTGGAAGCATATTTTTCAGAATCCCCTTCCTTTTATTTACTGAGTTTGCGCTGAGTGTAAAAAAAAATCTCTGTGAGATTTGGCGGGTAGATGTGAGGGCAGCATTTTGTCACCACAGCACTGTGTTTACATTCGTTGCCAATATGCTAATCCTCTTGTGTGAAGAGAACAGCCAGACCTGAGCTGGATAATATACTTTTTTCTTGAGACTATCCAGGTGCTAGACCAGGTGCATGTATAATTCTTTGAAACAGACCCAGTAACCTATGAAGGTTTCCCACAATGTAGAGGTTAAGAGAGGTGGGATTTTCAGTTGGTCCATGTATAATTTAATCTATCCTCACAAATTCTGTCTAATGTGCCTTTATTCTCCAATTCATGCTCAGTGTTGTGTTGTGTTTTCAATTAATAGTTTTAGTTAATTCAGAGACAATAGACTTCTGAGCAAATATACAGGAAATAGCCTTCAATAAGCATTTTCAGTAGTGTCCACAATCATGTCTGCTCTCCACCCTTGGTTTGTGTCACTCATAGTACTGACATGCTTCTGTGACTGAACCTGCACTGATATAAGTATTTTCTTCCCACTCCATGTTGGGATCATTGATGTTTTATTCCCCTTTACACTTAGGAGCATCTCAAAAAATAATTAAATTCTATGTGTATCTATAGATCCAACTTTTAGAATGTGAATGTCAACAGAAATAAAACACAAACAACACTGCAGGGAATACAGTTATGCATTGCTTACCAATAGAGGTACATTCTGAGCAATGTGTCTGTATGTTATCTCATCATTATGCAAGCATCACAGGATGTGCCTGCACATACCTAGATGGAACAAGTCAATCACTCCACAGTCTTTTGAGGAAACCAAGAGCTGTAAGTAAATCTAAGAAGAGACTGCTGACAGCATAGTACAGAAACTGTGCTAGGTTGAACTTTTCACTTATAGTAGAAGGAGCACACTCTAAAATCATGGTTTTGAAGTAGAAGATTGCATGCTGTACATATTTGGTTGTGCTCTGCTTCACGTGACTGTCACCTTTTTGGGTGTTTGTTTCTTTGTTTTATATCAACATCACTGCAAACATCAAAAAGAACATTACAGGACAACTCAATGATGGCTGTAAAATCACTAGGAAAAAGGAGAGTTCTCACCCTGTTATAATCTCTTGCAACTCCCCATTACATATATACTCTGTTGTTTATTGAAACATTCTTCATACAACGATATATTCTAGGATCAATGAAAAGTCTGGTATTTTACTTCAAATATATCAGAATGATAAAACAACATGTATTTTTCATAGATAATGAAACTCTGGAGTAATTAGGGATCCTACACACCATTTAATCTTAACCTTTTTCATAATTGAAACAGAGATGAGATAGTTGCCCAAAATGGCAAACTGAAATAGCCCTAGAAGTAGGACTTAAGTACAACCCAGTCTAACTTCTTTTGGCTTCATACTCATTACTCTTGGCTTGTTATCAGTGCATGTGGAAAACCATGGAAGATTTCAAACTTACTAAAATTCAAAATAGTAATGATGCCTTCAAACTCACTGATGTACATTGCCCAGTATACTGGAGGTTAGTAATCCACTGTAGACTTTCGGGGTGAAACTATTTTTATCTTTGAGGGAGAGAAAGTGAGATAGAGGTAGAGAGACAGATTGTTCGGGAACATGCTGCAACAGTTTACAGGTGAGGGGTTCCACAGAGGTCAGCCTCAAATGTTAATCCTTTTCCAACTTGTTGCTCACTGCTAAGTATGGCAGGTAAGCCAGTCCCTCAGATTCTGGTGATTCACCTGTCTGTCACAAGTGTGATGAGGGGAGAACTTGGCTTTCTGCATCCACAGTGGGACACTGCTTCTGTCTTTTTGCAGATCAGAGCTCATATTCTTACAATTGCATAATACATATTTTACCAATTTAGCTACCTTCCTTCCTCTATTTTGTAGATTTTACTATCTAAGTTAGCTGATGTAAGTTGTAAAGAAGATGACCAGAGTTATATAGAAGTATTATACCATGGCATGTAATGAATAGGTGGCCAAAGTTATTTCTACAAAAATGGGTGAAATGGGCCAATAGAACTTTCACCAAAATTTTGAAGAGCTTCTACAGGGAAAAAGATCAAATTTATTCTCTCAACACTCTAGCCAGGGAAGCAGGCAGGCAACTAAAGGTCTTCATCTCTCCCACTTCTCCTCCAGATCGAACCGCCAGACTCATATCCAGCTCTGTAGCCAACCAACCTGTTGCAGCCTCATTTCCCTCCTTGCCCCTACTGCCAGTAGATCATGTTGTGGATGAATTTCTAAATGGTCTTATTAAATAAAAAACACCAAGCCAAATATAGGGGTGAAAGCCTTAGCGAGATCATGGAAATAGGGAAAGCCACCAGCCAACCTTACTTTACTAACTCTGCAGCTTCCAAATACAAGTTACTTCCTATCTACCCATGTCTATATGCTTTGCTGTTCTGCCATCTGATTTGTTCTCTGTCCAGCTACATCAATTCCTCTTCCTACACAGCTCTGTCACTTTGTCTGTCTGTACAGACCTCCAAACCTCCACAGTTAACTAGTGTTGGAATGAAGGTGTGTGCCACTATACCTCCTTCTGTTTCTAGTGTGGCCTTGAACACATAGAGATCCTGCCTGCTAAGTGATAGGATTCAGAGAGTGTGCTAAGGTTGCCTGACTTCTTTGTTTACATATAATGGCTGGCCTTTTTCCTTTGATCTCCAAGCAAGCTTTATTTATTAAAGCACAAATAAAATATCACCACATCATGCAGATCTTCTCCTCCAAACCCATTCATCCTGTTATTCCAGTCCTCAACTTCAACAGGCCATCACTGGGAACCTGCCAGCCAACTATGCCAGAGAAGCAAGTAAGCCAGTGAAGAGGGTAGGCTAACTGCGGGATCTTCACTCTTCTTCATCTCTTCCATATTCAATCCCCCAGCCTCATTCCCAGCTCTGTAGCAGACTGCCTGTTGTGGCCACTCTTTACTCTCAGTTCCCATTCCTAATGGACTAATCAGATTTTGGTGGAACACCCTGCTCCTCCCTCCTGAGGACTGCCTCAGCCTCCCCTCAGTCCATCCCCCTTCTTAAGTGTCTGCTCCCATTGCCTAGAAATTATTTCACCAGGAACCCCCAATGTCTATGCCTATCAGGATACCAGAAGAATTTCCCACCAGACAACACAGCTATTACACTTTCCTCAGAACCAGAGAGGACAGCAGAAACCAAAGAATAAAACATCCACCAAACAATGACAAGACCAGATATCAGTACCTAAAAGTACAATCTTCCCAAACCCAGATGCCTAAACACCAGCATAAAAACATCATGAATAACAGCCAGGACAATGTCTGTACTAAAGCCCAACAACTCTACACTGCAGACTTTGAGTATTACAGCATAGCTGAAGCAAAAGACAAAGGCTTTAAAATAGCTTTTATGAACACAATAGAGGTAGTTAAAGAAGAAACAAACACCTTAAAGAAATCTATGAAAACACAAAGAGTGGAAGGAAATGAAGAATATAGCTTACAATCTTAAAGTGGAGATAGAATCTATAAAGAAAACCCAAATTTAGGGAAACCTGGAAATGAAAAATATTAGGAACTCAAGCAGGAACCACAGAGGCAAGCCTCACCAACAGAATACAAGAGGTGAAAGAAAGAATGTGAAGGCATTGAAGACATGATAGAACAAATGGAGACCTCAGTAAAAGAAAATGTTAAATCTAAATTATTGCTGTCACAAAATGTACAGAAAATCTGGGATACTATAAAAAGAATAAACTTAAAATGTAATAGAAATACAAGAAGGAGAAGTGATGTAGGACAAAGGCACAGAAAATATTTTCAATAAAATCATAGAAGGAAATTTCCATAACCTAAACAAGGAGATGCCTATCAAAATATAAGAAGCAGACAGAACACCAAATAGACTGGGCCAGAAAAGGAAGACCCCTCAGCACATAATAATCAAAACACTAAGTGAGCAGAAGGAAGAAAGAATATTAAAAGCTTCAAGGGCCAAAGACTAAGTAACATATAAAGGCAGGCATATTAGAATAACACCTGAATTCTCAATGGAGTATCTAAAAACAAAAGGACTTGAACAATGTTTTATAGACTCTAAGAGACGATAGATGCCAGTCCAGACTACTATACCCAGCAAAACTTTCAATCACATTATCTACAAACCCAGCCCTAGAAGGAAAATTCCAACCTAAAGAGGTTAATCACACCCAGGAAAACAAAAGGAATAAATAATTCAAAACCAGCAAGTCAAAAGAGGGGAAACACATACATATGTACATACACACACACACACACACACACACACACACACACACACACACAACCAAATAAAAAAAAAGTACTGGTAGTGACCACTACCCTCACAACAACAACAAAATCAACACTGCTAATTGCTTTATCTCCAAATAAGTGGTTTAAATTCCCTATTAAAAAAGATGCAGACTAACAGAATGGATGTGAAAACATGATCCATCCTCCTCTTGCATCCAAGCAACACACCTTAATATCAAAGATAAACTCTACTACATGGGGAAAGAATGAAAAGGGGACCTAAGAAGCAAGCTGGTGGAACCATTTTGAGATATGCCAAAATAGACTTCAAATAGAAAATAATCAAAAGAGATAGACAAAGACACTACATACTCATCAAAGGAAAAATCTGCCAAAATAAGAATCATTGCAGGTCTTAACATCAGTGCCTTAAACACAAGTGCACTGAAATTTGTAAAAGAAACTACTAAAGCTTAAATCACATATTGACCCTTACACACTTATAAGTGGGAGACTTCAGTATCTCATTCTAGCAATATACAGGTTATCCAAACAAAAACTAAACAGAGAAATGTTGGAACTAATTGACATCATAAAACAAAAGGATCTAACATATTTACAGAACATTTCACCTAAACACAAAACACAAAACACAAGCACTTCTCACCATCTCCTGGAACTTTCTCCAAAATTGACCACATAATCAGATACAAAGTCAATCTCAACAGATAAAAGAAAATTGAAATAACTCCCTACATCCTATCAGATCAACATGGCTTAAAACTGGATATCAACAGCAATATAAACAACAGAAAACTTACAAATTCATAAAGATTAAACAACCCTTCACTGAATGAAAAAAAAAAAGATGGTCAAGACAGAAATTAATGACTCTCTAGATCTGAAAATAAGTACATAATACACACCAAGCTTATAAGACACAATGAAGGCAGTTCTAAGAAGCAAGTTCGTAGCACTAAATGCCTACATTAAAAAAATGAATAAATAAATGGAGTGATCTCATGTAACTTACAGCATGCCTGAAAGCTCTAGAACAAAAAGGAAAAAGAAAACACACACAAAAGGAAGAGATGGCAAGAAATAATGGAGCTCAGATCTGAAATAATATCAAAACAAACAAACAAACCAAAGAATCTATTAAACAAAGGGCTGGTTCTTTGAGAATATCAATGGTATTTCCAAACTCTTACTGAAATTAACTAAAGGACAAAGAAAGAACATTCAAATTAACAAAATTATAGATGAAAGGGGGACATAACAGACACCAAAGAAATCCATGGACTCATAAGGACATGCTTTAAAACCTGTACTCTACCAAATTGGAAAATCTAAAAGAAATAAATAATTTTCTTCTTCCCAAAGTTAAATCAAGATCAGATAAGAAATTTAAACAGTTTTATAAACCCAAGTAAGACACAACTACAGGTCTCCCAGACAAAATTCTCAGGGCTAGATGGTTTTAGTACAGAATTCTAGTAGACTTTCAAAGAAGAATTAATGCCAATAGTCCTCAAATTCACTCACAAAATAGAAACAGAAGGTACAATGCCCAACTTGTTTTATAAGGTCCCAGTTACCCTAATAGCCAAACCACTTAATTGACCCAACAAAGAAAGAGAATTCCAAAATTCCAGACCAATTTTCCTTATGTACATCTATGTAAATATTATCAATAAAATACTTGTAAACCAAATTAAAAAACACATCAAAGATATTGTCCACCATGATCAAGCAAGCTTCATCCAGGCAAACAGGGGTGGTTCAGTAAATATAAAATTAAATAAAAATAAATAAAGGTAATCCACAAATAAACAAATTAAAAACCACATAGAGATTGCATTAAATGTAGAAAAACCTTTGACAACACCCAATACCCCTTCATGATAAAAGTCCTGGAAATATTAGGAATATAAGGAGCATAATACCTCAACATAGTAAAAGATGTTCACAAGCCTACTGCCAACATCAACTTAAATAAAGAGACAGTCAAAGCAATTCAACTAAGGTTGTGAAGTAGGGAGGGAAGAGGAGGAGCAGGATAGACTACAGGAAGAGACAACTAAACTTAAGGGCCATTTGAGGGGTAATATGGAACCTTAAGACAGTAGTAGCACCTTAAAATGTCTATGTATATGTATGTGAAGACACTTTTATTTGGCCATCTCTTGTCACCAAATGAAGCTTCCAGTACCAGAATTTGGTTACATCTAACTGAGTTATTGGCCTTGTTGGTTCCCAAATAAACATAAATCAACCCAACCACAAACCCTTCAATCTACAATGGGGTCCTGCCTGCAAGATATGCTAGTGTAATGCTGGCACAGAGTTTGTGGAAGTCACCAACCACTATCTGATTTAACTTAAGGCCCATTCTGCAAGATGTAACACATACCTAACCCTTCTTGGATGACCCAGAATCTGAGATTAGATAGCATGTGGATCTAGGACAAAACCAAATACTACTATTTTAAAACAAATGAAAAAGATTGTAACAATAAAATGTCTCCTAATGACATTCTGCTGTACCCTAGATAAGTGCATTGCTTTGCCATCCCCAGAAAATCTTCCTTCTCAGCTGCTGGCAACACTGCAAAGATGCACAGCTAGACATTATGCAGAAAATGAGAACCCTTGGAACACACAGTGTGATGTTCACACCAAATTCCTCCATTTACAGCTGAAGGAACCCAGTAGAAGAGGAGGCAGAGAGAATGCAAAAGCCAGAGGTGATAGAGGACACCAAGAAAACAAGGCCTTCTAAGTCAACAAAATCTACATATGAACTCACACCTACTGTGGCAACATGCTCAGGACTTGCACAGTTATGCATTAAATGGGGTCCTAGAGCTGAAAGCAGAACTAAACACATGCCCTCACCTCTAACCCAGAACCTATACCTAACTGTTAGCCATTTGCAAATGAAAATTTAGTTTTTCCCAAAGGAATCTTACTGGAGAAACAAACTTCTCTTAAGTGTAGGTGGCATCCCCAGCAGTAGATAACTGACAAATCAGGAATTCAAGGACATCTTTGGAGATTCTCTGTCTCCTAGTTATGCATGAGATTTTCTTCCTTTTTATCAATTGTATTTTATTATTTTTTAATTTATGACAGGTATGTATGCATGTATGTATGTAATGTATAATTTCTTCTTCTGTCTTTTTAACCTACAGGTCCTTTGCATATATATTATGGCTTCTAGTTTAATGTTTCTATGGGATTTAGGTGTGTGAAGGACTGAGTTTTGGTTTCCTGTGTCTTCTCTTGGTTTCTTTTCCTTCCACTGGTTTGTTTTGTCCAATTTTGATGCGACAGTTTTTGGTTTATCTTATTATATATTGTTTTACTATATTTTATTATTATCCTTTGGAAGCCTGATTATTTTCTAATGAGAGAAAGAGAGTGGATCCAGATGGGGGTGAGGTGGGGGAGAAATGGAAAGAGTAGAGGAAGAGGAACCCATAACCAGATATATTTTGTGGGGGGGAAAGAATCTATTTTCAATAAAAGAAAAAATTTATTCTCTTGATATTTTTCAAAACATAAATAAATTGTTGAATTTATTTAGAGGTTGAAAAATATTTAGAAATCCCAGAAAACCTAGAGCATTTTAAAGTTGAATGAGTTTCCTCATTTGTGAGTTTACAGGGATGTCCTCTCAATAGAAAGCTGTAAGCAGATGCTGTGGTGACAAATCAGTTTTTGTCAGGAATTTCTGTGGATCGATGTTAGAATTCATGACCTCCACAGCTCGACTTCTCTGTAACTGGAAGCATATTGTCTGACTGACAATGTTGCGGTAATCAAAGTAGCAACCTCAAGCATTTGAGAGATATATTTTTCTTGGTACCCATATGGAAGCTGCATTTCGTCTTTAATGTTTAATCCTAAAATACCAACAATGTTCTTGAAAACTTCTTTTCCTAGAAGGAGCTAAATTTACTCCTGATGACTAGAGTGCTAGAATGAAATTCAAGCTGTCGGAATGAAGGTCAAAAGTAGAGAATTTAGCCCAAAAATGGCCAAAAAAAAAAAAAAAATCTCTGGTTGACTCTAGAATAAGAACACTGTGGAGTATGCTCTGAGACACCCTCCCACTGGGTGGATGCTGGCTATAGGCTACCAAGATTGCTCCCTAGAGAGTAGCACAGCCTTTACTCTAGCATTTCAATGGGATGCCACACTGAGGATGAAGGTCTTATCAAGGACATCCCAGCACCCTGGGATAGAGCATGAATTGTTTGTTTCAGAGAGGGATCCAATGTCAGTAGGAAAAGGGCAGGAAACATCTTTTTTTTTCTTTAATGCAGAAGTTAACATGGAGAATGAGGCTGAACTCAAATACCTTAAAGAAGGAGATGGAAAGAGAAAAAGCACTTCATGGGAATTGACACTGGTGCCTTTTAAGGAAGCAAAGGAAGTAATCCTGTTGGGCTTCTTTTTAATTAAAAGTTGTTCTCCTTGAGATGTACAGCAAAGCTGGCAGATTCACAGGGCAATGGAACAAAAGGGTTCCTTGGGTTTGGAGGAAGCTGCTCCTGGCTTTAGCCCAGGGCCTTCTCTGGGAGGAAAATACAAAGTAAGAGGAAAATACAAAGAGAAACGGCAGCGTTGGTTTGAAAAAGGAAAAAAGCTACAAACAGATTCTGTTAAACAATTATAAGACTTAATGTGAGGAGGGAATTTTGCTGCTGTTTAGAGAAGCTTCCCGAATGTGTCAGTAAAACTCAGTCCCTATGGACATCATTAAAAATAGAGTTGTCAAACTCTACCCCAGACTGGAGTGTCAGAATCTGCTGTGCAGACAAGTTTGGAAATCTCTGATCTACAGTGCCATTCACTATTCACCAGACTTCTCCCTGTGCCTGGCACTTCCATGTCTGACAGATTCGATCCTGGGATTTTCCTCAATAATAAAGTAAGACAGATAATAAAAATTGTTAATAGTCATAAAAAGCTACATCTTCCTATTTAATCATCAGAACAGCCCCGAATGGAAACAATGATTTTATTTTGCAAATCAGAAAACCAACAAAATCAGAAACTTTGCAGAAATCATAGTTGAAATGGTACCCTGAGAATTTGATCAGATATGCCTCACTACCTCATATTCATTCATTTTAGTGCATAATGAAAGGAAGGGTTGAAGAAACTTCATGAAATAGCAAGTATTCATTTTTTAACTTACGAAACTTATGATTTATGTCATTTAATTTAGGGAGTTCAGAGTCACAGAAGAAGACAAAGTACTGTTCAGGCATCACTGTGAAGAAATAAAGCTATATGAACATTGCATTTTATACATTAATCTTTTTCTTCCAGTGCACTGAGATTTGATAGTGCTAGAAATAAAATCCCATCTTATATATCCATGTGGTTTCCCTTCCTTCTTCAGGGAAGGGATAGTTCTGCTTGGGTTACTTCAGGATGCTTCTGAAGCCTAGCCTTAATGAGGACCAACATCATGCCAGGGAGTACTTAAGGAAATGCTCACATTGGGGAGCTGACCCTCTGTGACAAGAATAAACTCTACTTGCTGTTGTTCCCTGTTGTTGTGTTTGCTCAACCTATCCCTAAGTTCATTCTTAATCATTTTTATCTTTCCCTCCTTTTAATCTCTATTTTCTTAATTTTCTAGTCTAACTCTGCAAAGAGCTAATTATAATCATGAGAAATAAGTTTATTCTAGGCCATGAAACAACCAGCAAGAGGCTTGATGAGTATAAAGAGGAAGGTCTACTCCATTCAACATAAAACCTGCTGTAAAGTAATTGTAATGCAGACAGCATGATAAGAACAGAGGCACCAAAACATAGGTCAATGGAACAAAGACTGAACACAGGGGCAGACTCCTAGCAATACACTCAAATGATACTTTACAAATATGCAACAACAATTCATTGGCGTATATATCCTTTTCAACAAAAGGCAATGTAACATCACCAGTGAATAATGACCAACTTTATATACTTTATTCAAAATTTAATCCAAATTACTTGCCATTAAGCTTAAACACTGAAAACAAACAATACTAGAGAGAATATTAGAAAAATAATTGAAAGCTTATGCTATTCAGATATTGTTATACATGACACCAAAAACAAGATCCTAAAAGGCAAAGTTCACAAACTAAACCTCAGCAAACCTTTACGCTGAAAAGCCGTGGGAAAGGAGTCAAGCATTAAGCTATATACTAGGAAAAAGGCATTTGCAGACTTCAGAAGATTTGGCAGTCATCAAGACTATATAAATATATCAAAAGTCAACAGTAAAACACATAATCCATATAAAAAGAGAACAAAAGATCTACCAGTGAAGAGAGTATACATGAAGATGATATATGGTACACAAACATGTCAAAAAATGTCCAGTGTCACAGATATGGTCAGCCATCACAGAAACATGAATTAAACTATGCATAATTTCTATCAATGTTATTGAAATAGTATATAATGGCAACTTCCTGTGTTGATCAGTCTAAAGAAACAATCACTTATACATTGCTGGTGAGAATTTGAAATGGGATACTTACTTATTCTAGGAGAGAATTAGATAATTTCTTAGAAGCACATGAAATAGCCACCAGTTACATTCTTGGTCATTCTTCCTAGAGAAATGAAATAAAAATACTATTTTTATCAAACACAAACACACACACACACACACACACACACACACACACACACACACACACACTAGCTAAAGCCTGGAATCAGCCCAGATGTTGTTCCCCAAGAGGTAAATGTTTAAATAAAGTATAATGCTCACATTCCATGGAATACTAATTGCCAGTAAAATTAAAAAAAAAATTAAGTTAGATTGTTATCTAGGATTTATGTTAAATGATAAAGGCCAATGCTAAAAACTCCAAATTATATGATTCTACTGTATAACAACTTGGAAATGACAATATTTTAGAAATGAATGATATATTTTGTAATTGCCAAGAGTTATAGAACAGGAGATAGGCATTAGAAGTGTGGGATTATAAAGGACATATCAAGTCATTGTTTTTATAAAGTAATTCATTCCAAGGCTCTGAGAACACTGAGAAAGAAGACATGGAAAGAATCAGAGCTAGAAAATGGGAAGGAGGTTTGATCTTGAAATGACTTCTTAGTGGCTCAAGGTGATCATGAAACTCATAGTCACTCACAGCATACGTATTTCACTGCAGAATGTCTATACAAGACTGAATCACTAAGCATTCAGTCATAGATGGGGGAAGGCTTCACTGGCTCTCATCCTTCTTAGGTAACCAATGGCAGTCCAGGGGTGCTGTGGTAGAGGAAATCAATGTTCCATAATGTAGTCACTGGTGAGTCACTCATGCTCCAGTAGATAGCTTCACAGCCATGCCTATGCAGGTGGTCCTGGTTCAGTCAAGTGGAAAAGAAGAGAAGAGAAGATAGGAAGACAAGTGGGACCAGAATGTGGTAATGCTTTTATTAGATTATGAAAGAACTTAGGTTGCCTGTATAGGACCTGGGCAAGATCAATCCAGTCAACAATGCTGTATGGATTTGGAAGGGCTTCCAAAGCCCCTACCCATATCTAAGAAGCTACAAGCAGTTGATGGTTTCTAGGAGAAGGAGATTTAGTTTTATTTAAGGGTTTTTGTGTAGCAGGTCGTTCCAGGATCCAATAAGGTCCTACATGAATATATAAATAACACAAGTTTGACTTAATGGTTTATTGAGAGAGAGAAATTTGAGAGTGAGTGAGTCAATGGGGTAAGACAATATAAAATATTCTAACCATTTATGAAATTATCAAAGAATTAATAAAAACATTTAAAAATAAAAATAAATATTATAAAAGAAATGCAACATTTTGAACACATTCCTTTTCATAGCTATAGTCCCTCGTTTGTAGGAATTCATTCCCTTTTTTCATTTCTGTATATTTTTCCCTTTCTCCATTTCTATTTCTAAAAAAGAAAGAATGAAATGTATACAAAAGAGAAGTTGAGTTGGCTTTTTCTGTATTAATGTAAGTATTTTATGAGTAAGAAACAATATTGGGACATCTCTTGGTAGAAGAAATGATGTGTTCAGACCTGAATCAATTTAGAAAGTTGGGGGAAGACATTGGCTTCTCTTATGAACAGGAGCCTATAGTTTATTTAAAAAGTACTATTGTGAAAAATTTACATCTTTTCCATTTGTCTTTTATTGGTTTTAAATGATGTCTTCTTATATTGTTGCGCGTAGCTATAAGTAATATATGTTATCTGGTTTGTGGCCTGAGGTTTTTGTCACCACACAACCAAAGGTAATACATACCCAGTTACAGTCTTGGGGACAAAATAGAAAAGACATAACAGAACAAATCTCCATTGGTAATGCCTTGAGTTCCTCATGCTTTGACTTAGTAAATAGTCATAAGTAAGTACCCCTAGCTACTAAGCAATACTGTTGATTTTTGCCTCTCTTACCACTTAACCCCTAAAGTCTATTGCTGTTGCTACTACTAGTTGGCCCAGGGGCTTCATCTCAAGACTGCTGTAGTTTGGAGATAAGGTGTCCAGTCTCTGAATTCACTCTTATGACTGAATCATGCTACCCTGTTCATTGTTGTCACAACCTGTCATCTTTCTTCAGTTGTTTCCCAGGGTACAGTCATGTGATGCCTTTGTGAGTGCACTGAATTGAAAGCTGGAGGTACTAGACTTAAAGGAAATAGAAGATATGGTCCTGTCCTTAGAGAGTTTAGAATTCATGAAAAGGGCTTGGGAAAGCTTAGAAAGCAATTTGCAAATGGACACATTAATATAATGCAATGGAGTACTATATTAAGGCCTGTCAGAATCTAGAGCCAAGGAAGGATAATAAAAATAATAACTAGAATTATATCATATTTTCTAATTTACAAATACCTCCCTTGCTTTAGCTCATTTGTTACAACCCTGTCAAATAAACGGCTAACACTTTCTCAGCCCTGTGTTGCCAGTGTTTAAAACAGGAGGTAGAGTTTTTCACTATGGTGACAACTCAAGGGTCCTGATATTGGTGAAATTATTAAGGCCACTCCACGTAGTTAAAAGGGAGGTTTATTTTGTGGGGTAACTTACAAATGAAGGGGTAGGTCGCAGAGTCTGGCAAAGGTATAGGGTAGTCCGGCAGCGTTCTCTGGAGAACTCTGCTCGGTCCACCTCTAGCGTCCCGCGTCCCGGAACCAAGAGAGTGAGTTCTTCCCGATCCTTCGTCTTCCGCTTCCTCCTCCGCCCCGCCTTGTGGGCGTGACCATTACCAAAGCCTCAGTGGGGGTTGGAACTTCCAGGCCAATGCTGGGATGGCTACCCACTACATCCTAAGCTTCTCCTCTGTCTTCCATGATGTGATACCTTCAGGATCAGATCTATCTTGGACACAGTGAATTTGGAATAAGACTCTATGGGAAGTAAACTATATACAAGAGCAGATGCAAACAGGCAGGATATTCCAATTCACTGTTCATCTTTTTTTAATCTGTTCATCTATCTATCTATCTATCTATCTATCTATCTATCTATCTATTTTGCATCCTGGCCACAGTTTCCCCTCCCTCTTCTCCTTCCAGTCCCTCCCCCTGCACTCTCTGTTCCTACCCCAATCCACTCCTTCTACATTTCTTACTGTTAATCTTAAACCAACCAACCAAAACTGAATCCTTTCACAAAATCAAAAAACTATCTTTACTTATTCTGTTCTCAGAATTAATTTCAAATGATGAAATTCATTATTTGACAGGAGATTATTTCTGTGGACATTCCTTCTCCTTGGCTTTGACAACTTCCTATTTGACAAATATGTATCCTTCAACATATCATGTGGTCAGTCAGCTCTCCTTGCCCCCACACATAGGTGGAACACAATGGCAATGTGTTAATTTTGAGAAGTTCAATTGTTGTTAACACCAGTGTTGAGCACATCTCTTTGAAAAAAGTAGAAAATAGGTTCTAATTTTCAGGAGACTGAATTAAAGCATGTCCTTCTGAAGTAAAAAGTAATGTCTGAGTAAATTCATAATTGTTTCATCAACATAAAACCTATGACCACATTACTGACTCAATGAGCAACACCCACTACTTTAAGCTAGCATGATACCTTTATAGCACATCCTCCAAGCAACACAGGCCAAGCAGTGAGGCATGGCCCAAATGCTGAAGAAAAAGTGATATCCTTCCAGAACCAAAGAGCAGCTATGCATGCTGGGAAAGATCCCACGTGCCCTTAAACAGCAGCGGTAAAGGCCAAATCAATCTGTCTTTAAAAGACATGACAATATTTCCTCCCACAATTGGGACTTCATTTCCATCTTCTCTGAATAAAGTCTACAACCTAAAATGCCAAGCACATAGGAAGAGCAAGGAGAGATGTGATATTACCATATCATCTGCAACATCTATCCTATTTCATCAGGCTAGAAATTTACAAAATGTTCAAACTCTGTTGACAGGTTTACCAGAAGGACCTACTTCTCCATTTTATCTGCCTTGTTCTGCTCTATCCTGCCCCAGAGTACTAACTTTTTGTCAATGTGTGATGTGGGGTCATTAGCATCAGCTAGTTTGAAGCAGCAATTAAGTCCTTAGAAGGTCCCACCATGACAGAGGGGAGATGAATATGACATAGTTCCTGATCCTAAAGTGATGAATGCTTAAAATAGTCTGGGTCCAAGTATCATCATCTACCATATAGTGAAAGGTTGTACTATAATCACAAAAGGAATGTTGAAAGACAATGTATAAAATTAAAGAGAACTTCATACTGTAAATTGAAAAATCTTTGTTCTGTTCTTTATCACAGTATGTCTATAAACATTGCTTATTTGGACTTTAATGTCCTCATCCATAATGTATAAATAATAATGAAGAGTAGAAGCCTTTGTGAGGGGAAACTATCATCAGAAGTGACTAGTAAGGGACATATGGACACATTTTTTATTTTTTTGCTAAGGACCAAATTTGGAGGTAGAAACACTGAATGAGATAAGAAAGACTGTTCATAGAGGAAAGGATTGAGCCACAGAATGAAGCAGAGGTGTCAGAAACGAATCCAAATGAAGCCAACATGGGGAGAAGCAGAAAGACAGAACATGAGGGAAAGAGAGAAGACTAAAGCTGGAGAGGTGAGTAGGAGGCACATAACGTGGTACAACAGTCTGTCAGAATGCAAGCTTCTGAAGGGTAAAGACCATCTTTAATTCCACCTACAAAACTTAAAATAGTGTGCCATGCACTGCACCCATAGTACACATTCAATTCCTGTTTGCTGAAATAAGAAAACTTACCACATTAGGAGATCTTTCAGAGAGACACATTTCAATTTCTCACAAAATTACTCCCTCTTTCTTTTTCCTTCAGGCTCTATTCCCATAGAGTAAATTAAATTCAGTTTCTCTGAGAAGTGCAACAAGATATAAACATACATACTGCAAAGGTTAAAAAAAAAATAACATCAAAATAATAGGTACTAGACTTCACAAAGAGTTAAAATTAATTAGAAGTTCCAGTGTGCTGTGTATGCACACCTCCTCCAGAAGTTGACTGAATATAGACTAACAATTACATACAGCAAAGATATTCAGATACTCATTTGTGTGAACAAGTGCATATGCTTCTTTCGTAATTTGTGTTTCTGTTTCAAGGAGATGGCCAGATCCCCATGCCCTCCTAACTGGGAGATGGTAGTGATGCATGAGATTGGTAAAACCTGCCCAGCATTTAATTCTAAAGAATATGGGCGGCAGGTGGGGGGGAGGGGGGAATCTAACACCTTTGGAGAAAGACGAGTTCTCATAGAAGAAAATGAGAGACTAGAAGCTAGAAAGATTATCTGAATCCGGAAAAAAAAAAAAAGGATCCTTTATAAAATCTTAGGGTGCTTGCCTTGTCCCTTGGCAGAGTCTAAAATGTAGACCATCTTGGCACAAAATCAGTTCTACAATACAGGAGGACAGCTTCTATGTGTGAGAAATACTATTTTCCTGCCCAGTTGTAGCACAAAAGCAACAGAACATTATCTATGCTTGTCTGCTACTGACATAAACTGTCCTAAAATAGTAACTTTAAAAAGTTTCTTTAAGAAAAATCACATACATAGGAGATTAAGTAAATTAACTTTTATTTATCACAAAATAAATATAGTTCATGAGAAAATGGAACATTATACACTTAGTGAAGAAAATAAGTAAATATGTCAACCACAGCCAAGAAAAAGACTTTCACATATAAACTCCTGTTAAGGACATCATGACAAGCAGGCATGCATGAAAAGAAACTCTAAAACACATTTATCAGTTGAAATAAAGATAATAATACTTAATAGAATAGGAAATGTTAATTTTAAAACTGAATAAAATGTCCATAGCACCCCCCCCCCAAAAAAAAGAAGTTTCTTATTTTAACCTAAAAGTGTAATTCTATCTATCATGGTGGAGAAGTCATGATGACTGAAACCTAAGGCAGCTGCTCACATCACATCTGCAGGCAGAAATGTGAGAACAATGCTTTCTACGTTATATTTAGTCCAGAAATCCAGCCCAAGGAAGGTAGTAACCATGGTTAGTATGTGGGTATTTCCATCTCTACAAAACATAACTATGTAATCTCTCATAGGCATTCCCAGAGTCTCATCTCTTAAGAGAGCTTAGATATTAAGTTGACAATCCATATTAACCATCACAACTCCACCCCTTGTTAACTCAACACCTACACACATACAATTTAAGCTATAACCTTCTTTTCCTTGACCTCATAGTCTCATAACATGCCATAACACAAAACATATATGTAGAGTTCAATGTTAAAACAGTCTCCATGATCTTCCATAGTTCCAACTTTGTTTAGAAGTCTGAAAAGTCTCTTCTGATATTCAAGGAAATCTCCTAACTTTGAACTCTTATTAAAAAAAAATAAAATAAATAAAGTTGTGTAATTCCAACAAACAATGTGATAGAGTGAACATTTCCATTTCAAGATGATAAATTGGGCTTATCAAGTAAAGATTACACCAAAGCCAAAAACCAAAACATCTATAATGGAGTACAACAAATCTCTAACTCATGTCAGCATGTGGGGCTCATGGCAGAATCATCTGGACTAAAAATGGCTTAGATAGCCCCACACCATTTAATTCCTTCAGTGCATACAGCCTCTCTCTTGGGCCAGCTCACTCTATGCCCACTAATTTCTTCAGCAAATATACCATGATGCTGGCATCCCCAACCTCCTAGCTCTCCACTGCATCTAGGATTCATCTTCATAGCTTTATATAGTAGTTGTTCAGAGCCTATTTGCAAAGACTCTGATGAAGCCACATATTGTCTGTCCTCAACATGAGTAAGACTCTATTACCCCTTTGTCTTGTATCTTTAAAGCCTCAAAAACCAGTATCCTTTGGGAGATATTGACAAGATTTGCTTCCAGCTAAAGATATAGCCTGCCCCACCCCTGAACAACAACTGTAGTAGCCTCTGTATTCTTTGTTGGTGAGTCTGTAAAATTACTTCCCTAGGCTATTAGTTTGAGCAGAGAAGTCCTTCTTTAGCGTTCTTTGTTCTGGATTTCTCCTTTCAAATTAATTTGAGTTGTCACTTGCTGGAGTCCTTGATGATTAGAGTCTTGCCTTCAGGAAACTTTTCCTATTATCTCAATGAATGGAATGGGTTTACTCTTCTACTAATAGAGATGCTTGATCACCTGCCCTCTGGTTGTTCACAGTTTTAAAGCTGTTCACACAACTTTGCACATTTTTCACATCTTTCTGGTCCCCCTCACTGTAGTTTTGAGTAAGAGTAGTGAACAATAGCTACGTCACAGGCCAAATTCTATGCTGTCCTGAATATACTGGTCTGTAAAATATACTAGTCTATCACTTTTAAATTCAACCTCTCAAGAAGAGGGTAGAATATAGCCAGATTCTTTCCCAGAATATTACATAATGACACAGACACTCTATACCAGGTCATCATCTAAACTTTAGGTTTTTCTTCTAAGCTCCTACCAGATTGCCTCACTAAGTTCTGTTTAAAATATTCAAGGACATTTCTAGCATCAAGTTCCAAATACTCAGACATTATCCCAGAAAAGCAATTTCAACTGTCTAAGAACCACACGATCATGTTTAGCAGAACAAAAACCTCACTCCTCAATAACAGTTTTCTGTCTTGGTTTTATTTCTCTTCCTGCAACAAAATATCCTGACAAAAGCATCTTGGAAAGAGGGAGGGGAGGGCTTAGTTTGGCTTACACTTTAAGGGTGGGAAAATCGTAATGCTGTAGACATGGCTTAACTGGTCATACTGTACCTGTAGTTAAGAAGCAGAAAGTGGTGGTGGATATTAGTGATGTGGACAATTCCTCATTTTTTTCAGCCCAGGGCCACAGCCCATGGAATGGTGCTGACCACACACAATTCAGGTACATGTTTTCATCTCAGTTAACCCAGTCTGGTAATTGCTTATAGGACTGGCCTGTGGCTAACCTACTCAGCATGGGACAAAATAGTCTCCTAGGTGATTTTAGATCTTCTCAAGTTGACAATTAATATTAACTGTTAAAACCACCTCTCTTTAGGGACTATGAAGGGTTGGAAGATGAAAACATCACATGTATATCCTAATCCAAATAACTCTCCCCCAAAGTTCAACTTTTTATAAATGCCTGGGAATCCTTTCATACTTTTAATAGGAAGAATTTCAGTTAATGACAGAAAATAAATTTCTTGTTTGCTTTAGGAAATGGAGACATTTGATATATTTAATTAGATATTAGGAAAATATGTACTACTTACATGTGAACCTTTAATAACTTACTAACATTTAAGAACCATTGTTTGAAGCAGAATATTTTCATTATAAGACAGACTAGAAATACACATGAAAAATGGCCAGGCATTGTGGGACAATTTCCAGAGGGAAAAAAAAGAAAATACAAGGAATATTTTTGCCCATTACTGTCAAACCAGAAAGCCTTCAACAAATTTAACTTAAAGACCTAATTGACTTATGTGAGGTTCTAGCGATGGAAGGCCTTTCAGTCTCTAAAATAGAACAAGAGTTATGATGAGTTGGGCAGAATGGCTGGACTTCATGGACAGAAAATGGACTGAGTAAACTCAAAGAATAATTAGTCAATTCAATTAGTCATTTCAACGTTATTTTACTTATTGAGTGAAAGTTGAAAAATATACTCATCATGTCAGCTAAAATTGGCCTACTTGGAGATCTCTGCTTCTCTGTCTCTCTGCCTCCTCCCCCGCTTTCTCTCTTGTTTTCCCAGAATGTCAAATAAATGGCATAGCATCATGGAAATTTACCATGAGTGATATCATTTTGGTTTGGTCTGTTGATGCCAAATACAGGAGTTCATTCCAAATCAACAACTTTGTACCTTTCAACATTTCATCTTCTCTCTCTCTCTCTCTCTCTCTCTCTCTCTCTCTCTCTCTCTCTCTCTCTCACACACACACACACACACACACACACACACACAAGAAAACACACACACACAAGAAAACACACAAACTTATGTACTTATTATTTTATCATTTTGGCCAGAGATAAACCATTTGGTACTTGGCAAATGGTTGTATGCAACCCTTTAAAACTTTCATGAGAGTACAACATGCTCGTCATACTTTATGACTGCAGAGAGGGTAATAAGCAACATTCAGACTATGCTTCTGAGCCAAAGTCTCCAGGAGGCAAAACAATTAAAACTGCATAGATCAAAGATTAAGCCAGATGAACAGTCAACCCACTTAAACAAGTACTATGTTCTTGAGACTTATTTTTTTAATGAAACCACTATAACCTGATGGATTCATCTACATGCATTAGAAACTGTAAGCAACTGTACATAAAAACAAGAAGAGAATCAAGTCAGGATGTTACTATGTATATGAAATAGTCATGAACAAAGGAACATACTGATATATCAAAGAGCAGGAAGTAAGGTCAGAACTTCGAAACCTGATCTTTGTTCACTGCTTATAAGTAGGTGTGGGGGGGGGGGGGTGGAGGGGCTTTCCTGGTGGTCTGATGGCACTGAATTTCTAGGATTCTATTTGCATGCAGCTTCAAGGAGTGCCATGTGTATACTGACTCTTAAGAAAGGAGTAAGCGGAATTCTTGGGAATTCTGGTCATTATTGTTAACTATAGAAACTGAGTCTGACTATGACTTGAAAAGTACAACAGGGAATTTCTTTCCAAATAAAATCCCAATAGGCTCACACTGTCCTAAGGATCAGAGAGATGAATCTGCCACTTTCTGTTCATTCCTTCTTACTTATTAGGAAACCAAAAACCTTTGTGCTGGGAACAGAAAAGGTAAAAATGGAAACATGTCTTCCTATTAGAAACATCTACAAAATTTTACCAAATACATGACAGCTATTTTCAGACAATGTGCAATGTGCAAAGCTAGATATTAACCCTGACCAGAGAAACTGGATACAAGATGCCCTCCCATACCTAAGATTTCCCCCTAAATATACTTTTCAGAAAAGCACAGGAAGGGAATCTAAGAACACTGACTTTTTTTTTCTGTATTGTATTTCAGAGAATGGAGGTGAGGGAAAATGTAGCAACTGGGACTTTGCAAGAGTACTGAGGAGGAGAGGAGCATGCAATGAAGAACCTTCAGGAATCATACAAAAATGTTTTCAAGCTTTGGATAAACACAAGATAAGCCTTAAAAAAGTTCTTCATCATAAGGAAAGATCAGCTACTAGAGGCAGCTAAAATATGTCTTCTCAGAATTGTGACACATTTAAACTCCAACCAACCAAAAAGAAGAGTCTTCATTAAGGCATTTAGCAGAAACTCCAGCGTCTGCTTTGAGGTATAACTGGTCTTTTGCCTACGGTCCTTTGGTTCTACCCAGAGAGAAAGTGTGGGGTGACAAAAAGCTCTTCAAATGGTTTCTACAAATAATGCTTCCCTTAGTGCTGGGTAGCAATGAATGGCAAGAGCAGATAACACTGCCCAGTCTTCCAGTCCTCCTCTAGGCTGTGAGTACTATGACTCTGAGCCCTAGGTGTTACAGTTCTTGTGCAGGTCTGGGAAGTAAGAATTCCTAAGACAGTGGCTATTACTGGAGATGAAGTTTCCAAGTGGCTCACATACTTTACAGAAGCTCTTGTGCAGGCCTATGCCTTTCAGATTCTTTAACCCTTAATAATAGCACTATAGCCCTTGGTCCAGGGACTCAGACCCTTGGCAATAGATTTGACAGCTCTCTGGAATCTTGAACTCACTGGGTCTCTGCAATTTCTTTTTTTAACTTTATATCTTTTTATTTAAAAATGTTTTTATTCATTTTTACATATCAACAACAGATTTCCCCTCTCATCCCTCCTCTTGCTCCCCACCAGTCTCCCTAATCCCCACCCTATATCTCCTCCTCCAAAAGGGTAAGGCCTCCCATTGGGGAGTCAGTAAAGCTTGGTCCTGCCTCAACTGAGTGCAATTTCTCTTCTCTGGCATCTGTCTACATCCTTGATCCTTCTTTGGTCTCAGCTCTTCTCTGGGTCCTGCCATCTTCCCACTCTCCTGGCTTCTCTTCTTTACCTTCTTGCTGGTCCCACCTGCTGAGCTGCCACCTCTTCAGCTCCCAGGCAGTCAGTGCTTTTGCTTCTTTGGTAGCTCACCAGGCAAATTGCTCACCTGCTGTGGCTGCTGGCACTCCCTGTATTCTGTTGCTGCCTCTGCTCTGTCTGCTGCTTCATCCTCTGGGTTCCCAGCTCAGTTCACAGGACTGAATAGACAAGAAATACTAACTCAAAGGAGACCAACAGCCTTTTCTTGGCTCTAATGTTACAGTGCTGAGGGAGGGATCACAGTCACAATGTCTCACTAAGTGAGCTGGAAAACATCCTTGTATTGACACACATGTGTGGTCACACCTAAGCTCTGTTGTAGGAAGAGAGTTGCCTTTCTGCCAGAGATAACTACAAAACTTCATAGGTCTAAAACAACTATTTAAGGTTTTGTGTAATAGCTAATTATGGACACTCTCTCACCACTCTGCTCATTCAAGAAAATAAATACATAATGGATGAGCCAATCCCAGCCCTCCTTCTACCAGGGATATCAACATCTTCCTGATCACTCTTTACCAAAATCATAAACATGGGTATCTATGTACTCTTCAGTTTAATTCAATGCCAGGGTCATTTGGCCAAGGCATCTTCTAAAACATGGAAATGGTGTTAATGCCTAGAGGATAAGGCTAGTCAACAACACCCTTACTACAAAGGAGAGACTGGGCTTCAACTAACAAGCAAGGCCTAACCTAAAAAGCAAGCCTTAAAAGTACCATGCATACAAGTTTTCATGCCCAACAGAATAAAATACATTCTTTCAAAGAAAATAAATTCTCAACTCAACAATTTAGTCACTTTAATTAGTATACCCCTATTCCTTCCAACTCACCTTCTAGTCTCATATTTCTATTATTTGTTCATATTAGTTCAATTGTTCTAGATTCCACATATAATGAAAGCATGTGAAATTTAATTTTCTTCATCTGGATTATTTTACTTAGTCTAATGTTTTTCAACTTCATTCATGTTATTGCAAATTACAGATGGTTTACTATTTTTTCTTTGTTAAGAAATTTTTATTCATTTTACATACTAACCACAGATCCCCCTCTCATGCCTCCTTCTGCTGCACCCCCAGCCTCCTCCTCTACAACTCACCTCCCAACTCCTCCTCAGAAAAGGTAAGACATCCCATGGGGAGTCAAAAAAGCCTGGGGGTATATTCATTTGAGGCAGGTCCAAGACCCCATTCTATGCATCAAGGCTGTGCAAAGTGTTCAACTATAGGTAATGGGCTCTAAAAAGCCAGCTCATGCACCAGGAATAGATCCTGATCCAACTTCCAGGGAACCCTTAAACAGACCAAGCTACAAAACTGTCTAGCTTGTGCAAAGGGCCTAGTCCAGTCCCATGCAGGCTAAATAGCTGTTGGTCTAAAATTCATGAGTTCTCACTAGCTTGCTTTGGTTATCTCTGAATAGTTCCCCATCATGACCTTGATGCCCCTAGCTCACAGAATCCCTCTTCCTTCTTCTGCTTGGTGCTATTTACCAACCCCACATCTGACAGATGGCTGATCTCCAAAATATATAAAGAACTCAAGAAACTAGACATCAAAATATTAAACAATCCAATTTAAAAAATGGGCTACAGTAGTCCTATGGAGGCTTCACAGCTATTGCTCCTCAAGACAGTTGCTTAATTTGACCTGTTCAAGGGACCTCTGACAATGGGTTCAGGATCCATCCCTGGTGCAAGAGCAGGCTTTTTAGATCCCAGTAACTATGGTGGGGCATCTTACATAGCCTTGGTTCATGGGGAGGAGCTAGGACCTGCCTCAGCTGAATGTACCAAGTTCTGCTGACTCCCTGTGGGAATCCTTGCTTTGGAGGAGTTGGGAATGGGAGGCAGGTTTGAGTGGAAGGCTGCGAGGAGAGGGAGGACATGGGTATCTGTGGTTGGTATGCAAAATGAACAGAAAATTTCTTAATAATAAAAAGAAAAAATGGGCTACAGAGCTAGACAGAGAAATCTCAATAAAAGAATCTCAAATGGCCAAAAGACATTTAAGGCATTGCTCAACATCCTTAGTCATCACAGAAATTCAAAGGAAAATGACTCTGAGATACCCATCTTACACCTGTCAGAATGACTAAGATCAAAAACACTGGTAACAGCTTATGTTAGGATGTGGAGCAAGTAGAACACTCCTACACTTTTGGTGGGAGTATAAACAGGTACAACCAATTTGGAAATCCCTATGGCTGTTTCTCAAAAAGTTGGGAATCAATCTAACTCAAGCCCCAATGATACCACTCTTGGGCTTATACTCAAGAAATGTCAGTTATACCACAAGGACATATGCTCAACTGTGTTTATAGCAGCATTATTTGTAAAATCCAGAACCTGGAAACAACCTAGATGCCCATCAACCAAAAAATAGATAAAGAAAATGTGGTACATATACACAATGGAGTACTACTCAGCAGTAAAAATCAGTGACATCATGAAATCTGTTGGCAAATGAATGGAACTAGAAAATATTATCCTGAGTGAGGTAACCCAGACTCAGAATGACAAACACAGTATGTACTCACTCATAAGTGGATACTAGATGTAAAGCAAAGGATAACCAGACTACAACTCACAGTTCCAACAAAGCTACCTAACAAGGAGGACCCTAAAGTGAACACATGGGTCACATTGGGAAGGAGAAATAGATGAAATCTGCTGAGTAAACTGAGGGCTAGGTGTGGGGCAATAGAGGGTAGGGGTTGGGGCATGAGAACATAAGGGAACAAGATGGTCAAGTTGTACCAGGGAAAGAGTGGGAGAGCCATGAAAGAGATATCTTGATAGAAGAAGACATGATGAGGATAGAGAGAAACCTGATGCTAGGGAAGCTGCCAGGAATCCACAAGGATGACCCCAGCTTAGACAACTAGCAATAGTGGAGAGGGTGCCTGAGCTGGCCTACCCAGGTAATCAGATTGGTGAATATCCTAACTGTCATCATAGAGCAGTCATTGAGTAACTGATGGAAGCAGATACAGAGATCTACTGCTTTTGAAGGCTAAACAGGCCTCAGCATGTGCACACAGCTGTGTGTGTGTGTGTGTGTGTGTGTGTGTGTGTGTGTGTGTGTGTGTGCTACATTTCCTGATCTAGGTATCTATTCATGGTTAGTTTGGTTTATTCATTGTGAATAGTGAAGCAGCAAATATTTGAACACAGAAATCTTTTTCACATGCCAAGTTCATTACCCTTTGAGTAAATGCCTAGGATTAAGATTGGTAAATTATGTGATTATGCTATTTTAGTTTTTCAAGACATCTGTAAGTAGTTTTGATGAAAGCTACCATAATTTATATTTTTATGAATAAAGGGATTTGTTTTTCCTCCAAATCTTTAGTAACACTTGTTATTTTTTGTTTCTTTGGTTTCTTCATTTATATAGAGATACAGATATAGACATGGACATAGATATAGATATAAATACAGATACAGATATAGATATATAGATGAGATCGATCGATCGATTGATAGATAGACAGTAACAATTCTCACTAATATGAAGTCATCTCACTGGTGCATTTTTCTCGTCACTAGTGATGTTAAACTTTTTTCCCTGTGTTTTTTATTTGTTTGTTTGTTTTTGCCATTTGCATGTTTTATTCTGGGAAACAGATATACACAGATTGTTTACACATTTTAATTAAATTATTTAGTTTTACAATGATTTAATTCCCTTAGTTTGGAAGTGAACTCCTTGTCAAAAGTATGACATATTTTATTTCTGGTCCCAGAGTTATCTCTTCACTCTATTATTTAACTTGTTGTAAAATTCTTTGGGGACGTCTCTAGCACTTTGCTTCTTCCTGTTCTCATGTGGTCTTCATTTATCATGGTCTGTTATTCCTTGTTCTCCCTTTCTGTTCTTGATCCAGCTGAGATCTCCTGCCCCACTAAGCTTTCTTTCCCTAGAACCTTGCCCTTCATTACTCCCACTGTCGTCCAGGTTGTTCATGTAGATTTCATCCATTTCTCTGTCATTGGGTGATCCCTGTGTCTTTCCTAGGGTCCTGTTTTCTGGGTAGCCTCCCTGGAGTTGTGTAGCAGTCTATTCATCTTTGTTTTACATCTAGTATCCTACTATGAGTGAGTACATACCATGTTTGTCTTTCTGATCAGATGGCCAAACACCCTAATGGTCGTGTTGGAACTCTCATCCAATAACTGATGGAAGTGGATGCAGAGATCCTTAGCCAGGCCCCAGGTGGAGCTCCAGGAGTCCAATTGTTGAGAAAGAGGAGCGACTGTAAGAATGTGAATTGTTGAGACCAAGACTGGAAAAACACAGGGACAAATAGCCAAACTAATGGAAACACATGAATTACAAGCCAAAAGATGTGGAGCCCCCAACTGGATCAGGCCCTCTGGATAAGTGAGACAATTGAATAGCTTGAACTGTTTGGGAGGCACCCAGGCAGTAGGACCCAGACCTGTCCTTAGTGCATGAGCTGGATTTTGGAAACTGAAAGGAGGGGACTGGACCTGCCTGTACTGAATCCACCAGGTTTAAATGAATCCCCAGGGGAGTCTTGGCCCTGGAGGAGATGGGAATAGAGGGGAGGGGCTGTGGGGAAGGTGGGAGTGTGGGCGGGATGAGGGAGGACTGGGGAACCCATGGCTGATGTGTAAAATTAAAACACAAATATAATAAATTATAAAAGGAGAAAAAAAACCTCTTTGTGTCATTGGTGACTATTTTCCCTGTTTAATGCCTTTACTTTTAGAGCCAAATTTAAAAGAAACAAAAGCAAGTACTGATCAAATCAATGTCATGTGGCTGTTCCTGTTTTCTTCTAGTAGTTTTACAGTTCCAGGTCTTAAGTTTGTGTTATCAGTTTTTTTTTTTTCTGGTTTCTACATATTAGATGAGATAAGGCTCTAGTTTCTCCTTTTCACTGAGATACTCAGCTTTCCCAGATCCACTTATTATACAGGCATCATCATTATAATTTACCCTTGAGGAAAATCAGTTGATCATACACCTGTGAATTCATTTGGGAGCTGTCATTATAATGCCATCGCTCAATGTGTCTGATGGTATGCCAATACCATACTGTTTTAATCATTTATCCTTTAGAATATGTTCTAATTGGTCAATAAATCTGAAAAATTGAATTGATATGAACATTTTATATTAATTGTAGTGTTACAGTCAAAATCATAGTAAACTGTCATTAGTATATATCCAAACTAAAAATTAAGAAATGCATTTCTGAATAACCCTTGGGTCAAAGAGTTATGAAGAATGTATAGAATACTGTAAAGACTGTGAAAATAAAATTAATGGAATGCATAATATACATTATTCATGGGATGCAAGAAAAAGCCTTGCTTAGAGAGAAGCTATAACTTTAAACCCAGAAAAAGATAATGAAAGCAGAAATATTTAAACTGCAAACTGGAGAATGGACTATCCTTCTCCAGCTCAGGACTTGGATTTGTTTCAGCTTATCAATAACCCCAGAGACTTTTTTGTTGCATAATTTCTCAAGGCATCTAGAGTCTCTCAATGTCCAGACATTGCAGTGATTCCTGGCACAAAGCTACTGACTTCTTTCTTATTAAAGGAAGGTTTGAGAAAATATGCTGCAACTTCACAGGCATCAGGGGACTTAGCAGCAGATTGCTCAGCAGAAGGACTGTGGACAAGAAAAAAAAAGAAGAAGAAGAAGAAGTGCCAGAAACTTTGTAGTTGACAGGATTTATTTGTAAGTAAATATGAGAGAAAATACAACCAGGAATTTTCTCCCAGAAATGATGGAGGTATGGTGGAGTAAGATGTGGAGATAAACTTGCAGGGAATTAAAAGCCAGTGAAACATATTTGTTGTCAAATTCTCTATGAATGAGTAGATTATAGTTATATATACAAAAGTGGCCCCAATTGTGCAGTAAAGCCTACTAGATGGGGGAAGCAAATAAATGACTTTTAAAGTAAAAGAAAGTATATCAGTTACCTATGGCCATGTAATAAGTTACCTAGAAGATTAGTAGTATGAGACATTTATTGTCTCACAGATTATATAGGCCAAGAAACTATCTGAGCCAGATAAATTTGCTACAGAGCCTGTCATAGAATGTGCTTAGGCTACCAGATGGACTGTAATAGCTGCATACCATTTGGGGAGGGGATGCATACACTCCATGATTCTTCTCAGTATTACATTCATTGTGGGTGTTGAACTGAAAGCTTGGGTGCTGTGGGAGCTTTTGGATCACCTTTGTTCATTGCCAGCAATCCTCCCCAACACAGCATGTAGGAAAGTCAGATGAGAAAGGGAGTACATGGTGAAAGGTACAGTCTTGTTTATTGTTGACTAATTATAGAAGTGACATCCTGTCATATTAGTCATTGGAAACAAGCCAGCCCTACCCTACATTGAGCAGGTAGCTATGACATAAGGTTCTGTGTATCATTTGAAGCCAAAAAGTCTGCCTGCTACAGATTGGAAAATAAGTAAAATGGGGAAAATATCAATGCACACTGAGAATGCATTATGGTGTAAAGTAATGAACTAAATAAAATTAAATGCTCAGATACTCTTAGTGTTTATAAGAAGTCCCAAAAAAGACCACCATTCACATATGCAATCAGTAAGAGTATTTATTATCTCAAAAGTAGGAGTTCCAACATGCTGAGGCCACACATCTGACACAATAGCAAAATGGTAACCCAAGAGAAGCTCAAAAGCTCCTTTTATATATAACTAAAGGTATTCTAAGGCAGTTAGGTCATTCTATCTATGATTGGCTTAAGCAAGTGGCAACTATGATAGTACACTTCAAATTGGATAGGGCTAGCAGGGTCTGGCTAGGGCTACAGTTTTACCATCTTTAGGCAAGTTTGATCAAGTTCCAAGGTGGAATAGATTATTTTCCCTATTTGGTCATTGCCTTGAGATACTGTAGGGGATGGCCTAGGCTTTGTATATGATATATCCCTAGTCCCTGAAGTCAGAGGCACTGAAGACTGATTGTCCATTGTTTATGGTTCTTTCAGAAACTGCTTGCTCAGTCTCAGGAAACTGATTGGAGGCATGATCTCTGACAGAAGACTGAGCACCCTATTATGGCATCTGCTCAGATCTCTCATTACCTTAAGAACTTCTAGCTCAGACAATGGCTGCTCTCTGATGCCTGGAGTTATCAGTGACTTGAGGATCTAGACAAGCCCTAGGTGCAGCATTTTCTTTTCCTAAGATGAAGGAAATCACATAAAATAACAGCAGAAATCTTTCCAACAACATCTAGTCTTGAACTTGGAAGAATGTGAGAAGTAGCCAGTTCTGGGAAGACTGGTAAGTCTAAAGAAAGCTGTGATGGCTTTGAACATACTTCTTTACATTAGCAATTTCACGAACAACATTTCACGGAGTATTTTAATGTAAGATGTTTTGTGAGCATGTGGGTGGATTTCTCAAGTCTCTTAGCCATAGTAAGGTTTGAGAAGCCCAACCAATGTAAAATACTGTATTGTTTCCTATCTTTAGTCATTTAAATCTGTGCATGTATATGTGTGTGTGTGTGTTTATGTGTGTGACTTTTTCCAAAACTGTATCATTATTGATTCATTTGCAACAATTAATGCAGATATGTTTATGTATATCTATACATATCTATGAGTCTGAGCCAACTATGTCATCCACAACAGCTTCAAACTTGTAGCCTTCCTGTCTTGGGCTCCTGGGTCCTCTAATTATAGATGTACATTACCATATCCAGCTTTACTTCAGATATATTGCAGTGATATTTATCTTCATTGTTACAACAAGAAATCTATGATTCCTGGTCATGAGTAGTTTTCTTGTATGACTTAAAACTGATATAAACCTACTCAAGCTTGTTAGTGTTTATCTGTTTATCACCCATCAATGCATGGTAGCTGGTGATAAGCAGACAGAATTTATAAAATCATATCAGTGAAGCAGCATGTACTAGTGGCCGGGGTTTATTATTTATTAAAACACACATCATAATGAAGTACTTTGTTCCCTTGAATATTATATTTTCCTAGTAAATAAGATAATGGTGGTCACCTTGTGTACCTTTGTTACTTTTATTGAGCTGAGAGATATAAAATTAATCATATACATATGTGGCAGTGACTTATAACCATAAATAAAACAACATTGACAACAAATGTGCACTACACCATTGCTGTTTGCCAGGCATCTTGCCACTATTTTCAGTAAACATTGATGGGTTTGTTTTTCTTCAAAAGCTAAGTAATTCAACAGTTTAGTGGCCTTACTCATTATTGATGATCATCCTCAGCAACTCTCAAGTTTCCATGGGACTGAGAAAGACCTGAGAGAGAGAGAGAGAGAGAGAGAGAGAGAGAGAGAGAGAGAGAGAGAGAGAGGGAGAGAGCTGCAGGATTAGAATGCTCTCTACTGTCATTCCAGTGTCAATCCTGGAGGGTCACTATGGCTAAATGGGAAGAAGCCTGAGTTGTAGGTAGAAAATATGATGGCTAGCTAGTTGCTTCATAGCATGCATATAGCATAGCATAATAATTAAATTATGTCTGATTATTCTCATAGTTAGGATGCTGGTGTATGGAGCCCTTGAAGTTGACATGCCACATTTAAATGGAAAAAAATATACATATACATATACATACACACACACATATATGTTGTTTCCTGTGGTTTTCAGCAAGGAACAGAACATCTGTGAAGGTGTGCTTCAGGGGTAGTCATTCTCTTTACATTTACTTATCTATTGTGTGTTCATGCATACAAGTGATGACATTTATGGAGATGAGAGAGGAACTTCCAGGAATGGATTCCATTCTTCTATTGTGTAGGTTATTGTGGGCATTGAATGCAGGTCCTGGGGCTTGTCAGCAAGCATGTTTACCTGCAGCAATATCTAACCCACTTAGTAGTTCTATTTAGAAGCTAAAGACAATTAAATAAATAAGACAATGTATTTATGGGATTTAGATTATCCCAAATTGTATACATAGTTTAATATAATCCTTTCTTCCACCATGTTTCAATGACTCTATTCTCTATTATGTCTTTTTGTTTACTATTAGTTGATTTGTATTATATTAAACAGTCTGTAGCCCAGAAAGTTCTTAAACTTACTGTCTTCTTGTCTCTGACTCCATATGAGCTGGTATTATAAGTCTGTTCCTTATGCTTGCCTCAAGCAAACTTTCTAAAAGGCTTCATGGAGAATACCTTCCTGATGAACTGAGGTGTCAGTTTTGCATCAATACGTTACTAGGCTTTATTCTAGTCTAAGACCAGGAAGTCCCTTTTCTTTTTGGAAATCTCTGGTGAGGGCCATCCATCATTCTTGGGACACATAGGATCAATTTCTTACATGTAAGAGATGCAGAGAAAGACTTGGAAATCAGGGTACCATGAGCTTCTTCAAGAGCATGACATGCAACCCTAAAAACCTTGGCTACATCTTACCTTTCACAGATTGCACTACCCAGATGTACCACCTGTGGGATCAAGCCTTCAATACATGGTCTTTTGCATGACACCAGCCACTCAGAATCCTAGCTCTCACTTTCATTATAGAGTAACCGGCCCAACCATCAGGAACCCCACCCGGAAAATGCCCTTATACATTCAAACATGCATGAGCTGACTCTGTCAGCTGACATCCTGTGAGATTCTGCCAAAGCACTCAAATTATTCACACAAACTTCCAGCTTACCTTCCTCAATATCGTCTCAACCAGTTTCCAAGGGAAGAAAAGAACTGTGCACAGAGATTATATTGCCCAATATCCTATACAGAGTAAAAGCACTTATAGTCATTTTGAGTGTTAAGTAGTAATTTTCATCTCTTTATTATAATTTAATAATTGCTGATAGAAGCAGGAAGTACATAATTCTCCTTTCAGCCACATTTTATCAGTTTGTTCTGCCAAAGGAGAACTTAACCTACCCTCAAACACATTTTGTGATCGTCATGCATACATAGAAATAGAATTAACCATATTTTAAGGTAGTCAAACACCCTATCTTATTTTACAGTCAAGTAAACTAATGGCCAGAGCAGCACCTACATTGTAAGAGCTATTGAAAGAGAGGACAGAAAATGGCTTTCTGAATATCACAGCTCTCTACATTTTCAATGTGTCATTTAAGTATCTGCAGTGAATAGTACAGAAGTGACAACCTGAATGTACTCTGACACTAAAGATAGGTATATTCCACACTCAACAACTGTGTCCTAGAATTTTGGTTGATTATCAAGTTAATCAGCACCCTGAGGTTCCTTCCTTTCTACTGCAGTACCTCCTCTCAGCTATACTTATCACTAATTCATACTACCTGCCATTTCAACATACTGGAGGAACTAGAAATACAGAAATTTCCAGAACCTTGAGCTCTGTATGCTCATCTTTGCAGGATGGTGATCCTCTTCTCCGTCTCGGCAGCAACCTGTCACTAGAAAGCCAAACTTTCTGTTGAAAAGCCAGGAATATCAAACTTAACGATTGCAGCAAAATCCTCCTCTAAAAATATAGGAGGATTGAAGGGTGACCCCATATGTGCTTGGGTGGATGTGATAAAATGCAAATTTCCAGTTTCCAGTGGGAGAGAGAATGGTACAGTACTAGGTCAGAAGTGTGGACGGAATGAGGCATTTTAAATATTAATGTAACTGGGGGAGGATTGCTTCCAAATGGGAAGGGCAGCAGGTGGGGAGAAGTTTGTGGGGGCTGAGGGTGAAAACTGACAACATATGGAGCTTTTGGATGGGGTCAGGGAGGCAAAGTTGTGAATCCAGGACTCTCAGGGCAGAGAGTTGGATAATTATAAGCCAAGTGCACTGGGCTTGAATGGATCAAGAAGGGAAGTTTGGGAAATTCCCTAGCATACTGAGGAGATGTGAGGACTGGGAAGCCAAGTTTCCCCTAGGATAAGGAAAGAGCTATGTCAGGCTTCCCTAGAGTTAAAGTGAGAAAGAAAAGACTGGAAAGAGCAGTGTTGCATCTCTTTACAATGATCAGGAAGCCTTTTTGGAGAATTCTCATGTTTCCAGAAGACTCTAAATTGTGTGCAACTCAAAATATCCTGTGGGGATGACTCTGTAGTTAAAGCACTTGCTGAATAAGCCTGAGGGCTGGAGTTCAGATCCCCAAAACCCGTGTAAATGGGGAATGAGAGCCTATCTGGAATCCCAGGCTCAGGAGGTGGAGACAAGGCATCTCCAGAGCAGGCTGCCTAGGAAGATTAGTTATTCCCAGGAACTCCAAGCTTGATTGACATACTATGCCTCAGTGAAAAAGGTGGAAGAGTAGTCAAAAATAGTTCCTGACATCAACTGGAGCCCCCATGTGCATGAGTTCTCATACACACACACACACACACACACACACACACACACACACACACACACCACTTGCACAAACATACACACACCTGAAACTAGATAAAAGAAATACATTAAAATAAGGAAAACAGAAAATAGCAATGGCAACAATAGGCGGATCTACAAGAGGGATATAGTTTGACTCTCCTATGGTGTCCTTGGCTATTATTGTCATGGAAGACACAAGTGGACAAGGTATCACTCCCCAGTTTTCCTCAGCTTGGCTACCTTCACTCCACATATGTTTGGATTCTTCTTCTGGAGTCTCATTCAAATAGCAAGGAGTGATGAGGTAGGGGAGGTTGTTTGTTTGTTTGTTTGTTTGTTTGGTTGGTTGGTTGGTTTGGTTTGGTTTGGTTTGGTTTTTTTTCCGGTTAAGAAAAGCTGCTCCAGTGAATCCTACCTGTTCACTGCTTTTCCTCAGCCTACTTAATTGATATAATACTCTTAACTGCCCACTTCCTTCTAAGATTCCCACAACGCCCAAAGCTTAGCTTAGGTAGATAGTCTGATGCACAATAAACTTGAACGACAGTGCCAAGGATGTGGATTACAAATGATAATTTAATGTAGTTCAGTCAGCTTAGGAGCAATAAGTCATCACATTTACCAACTCTAAGCCACCTCACTTAAATAACGCTTCATTTCCCTGGATCCTGAACTTAACGCTGATCTGCAGCAATTCTCCAACTAAGCTATGCCAAGCCTTCACCCAATGGTTGTATAAGCTCTGATTCTTCTTTGCTAAGTCCTCTCCCATTCTTATTTGAGCCCCTGCTCTATTAAACCCATTGCCTCCTTCCTTTTGCATCTGTCAGCAACTTAGTACACAGCAGCAAATGTTGAATTCCATCCATTTCTTCATAAAACTATATTTTTCTTAACACATCACCTCCTCTCTGATGTCCAGTGTGTGTTTATACTCAAAAATATTATTGATAACAGAGATGATGATAGGTAGATAGAGAGATGGTAGAAGATAGATAGATAGATAGATAGATAGATAGATAGATAGATAGAAAATAAATATTTCCATCTATGATGATGTGACTATCTCTATAACTTTAACTAAATGATCACAAAAAAAAAAAAATAGTTTAGAATCAGGCTTCCTAACAATGTCATAAAACAACCTGCATTCACCAGTACAGCTTGCCAGTATGCAGTACAATGGGTAGGAACAACAGAAGTAGCAGGAAAGGCCACGGGTCTATCATGTCTTTATAGTAGGAACTGCAGATCCTTTTGCAGTTGTTATTCTTTGGAAGAACACAACTGGAAGCCTTCTGTTGGGGACTTCCCAGGGATCCCCATTTCAATACGCATGCCCGTGTATGGCCTCTGAATCAGAGCTGAGCAATTGCCTGCCACTGGCTCTCAACCACATCAGACTTTAACGTTTCTTTGATTGCAAACTTCTAGGTGACCAAAAGTCTCCAACAAAGCACAACTTCCACCTCAGAACCAATAGGTTTCATTACACGGCAGGGTGAACAAGCCCTTTCAGCCATCTCCTTGTTGTGTGGCTTAGATTTTAACCTTCTTTTCAGTCTTCTGTGTTTCTCTCAATCTAAAGTAGTAGAGAGTAGATGGAGAATACTTTAGGGCATTTGAAAGAGGATCTGCAGAGAGACCCTGGGGTGCTAGCCCTTGACAGCTTTATTTCAGAGGATCTTTGCAAAGGCAAGTAGGAAAGGATGCTATTGTTGCCATTTCAAAACAACATCTACTATCACCTTTTGCTTTGACCTCTTCACCCTTCCCTTTCAAGAAATTATCCTTTGATTTTCCAAGCTCCCTTGTCCTAGTCAGAGAACAAAGACTCTCCCCCTCCTAGATTTAGCATACAAATCGCTTTAGTCATTTTCTAGTTATGAAGTGTGGGGAAATTTTCATAAAGAGAAAATACTCAGGACTTTTATGGATAATTCAAATATCGTTGAACCTTAGAACTCTAAGATGAAGAATGGAATTGTTATGTATTCAGAAAAAAATAACATAACCTGAGCAATCAAACACCAGTCTTCATATATGCACAATAAAGTCAAGCTTTAAAGTGTGTAATCATACCTCCACATAACATGGCAGGATATTGTTGTTTGTTTCTTTATTGTGTTCTATTTTAACACATATACAGCTATGCAAATGGCATTAAGTACCTCAGTCAAGGCATAACTTTGCCTTTTAAAGGGAAAAATGTTGCTTTCTTAAATCTAAACACAAGGAAATCCAGTGAAATAGCATAAGGGAATATTAAAGTGTTGATTCAAACTCCTTTAAAAATAAAACAGTTAAAGTTTTCATTAATAAATAATTAATTACAATTAGATGTAGGTAATGATAGCAAAGACAGAAAGGGTGCCATCTATAATTTTTTTCCCAAAAAGTATGTCTTCATTGAATTCTCCATCATCTTGATGATGGCTAATCTCAACTATGGACCTGACTACATCTGAAATCAACTAAAAGCCAAGCAGCTGGTTATTGCCTGTGGAAGATTTTCTTGAGTGGATCATCTGAAGTAGGAAGACCCACTCTAACTCTGAGTCACACCTGCTTGTGGCAGCCCACCAAAAAAAGCCATGAAGGAAAGAAGTGTCTACTTTCTGCCCTCATCCTTCCTGGCAAATTGATTTACCCTGTTGTGAGGCATCCCTTCACTACCACACTATTTGAGATTAGAACCCACTTCTTTGGGATTTCAACATAAACATGGATTGAAGACCAGCAGCCCTCTTGGAGTCCTCCAGAACTCCATCATCAAACTGGACCTGCTGAGACAGGTTTCATACACTGAACAACTACCAGGTTCAGACCTTTCCTCCAGGACATTGTTGGACCACCAGAACCACAGTGTATAGGCTACTATAATAAATCCCTCTTTGTTTATATATATTCATTCTATCTGCTCTATTTCTTTAGAGAAGGAATACAATCTCTCTCCACTTCCTTCCCACTATCCCTTAGCTCTGGTACAAATATCATTCTTCCCCTGTGAAATGCCCTTTACCTCTCATGTCTGCACAGCTACCTCTTATTTATTCTTAAAAACCCTAGTCTATTTTCATCTTATCTGAAAAAACTCCCTTACTCTAACTTCTTAAGCATGCCTTTTATTTTTAAACATTTTCATCTGGAATTAATTTTTATATTACAATTTTTAATTGGATTAGAATTTCTTAAATTTAGTAATTTTAACTTACCCATTGTCTATGGTACTGTACTATGGTACAGTGCATGATGCATATAAGCTCTTTGATATATGTTTGTTTCATTGGATAAATTTGTTATTTTCTATTGATTATAGAATAGAATAGAATAGCTGTTTGTTAACCAGCTGAATATTTATATAAGCTAATAAAATGTCTAAAAAGAACACTCAGGAAAATTCACTTTTAAGACCTTTAAAATATGATAAGTCTTTTAGGGACTTCTCTTACACTGTCTTTTTAAGGTCTTTCAGTACACAGCTAGAATAATTCGGTTTGGAAACATGAAATCCTTGTTGTTTAGGAGTCATATGAATGTGCTTTGTGCATGCTTAAGTGTCACATGAATATAAAATACTGGTATTACTTGCTTTGTTATTGGTATCTCTGCTGTCCAACTTTTTATCAGGATAAAAGCAAAATTATAAGATTTGCCAATGACAGACATATGGGAGAAATAACTAGTAAGAAGGATAGAATAAAGTTCACAGAAATTCTGACAGATTGCAATAATGGGTAGGCTCCTAAAATGATGTATAATATGCACACATATAAAATAACACACTTCTGTTAAGAAATCATCTCAGGACAGACCTGTGGCATCAGTTCATATAAACCACAGGCAAGCCTGGAAGTAGAGAGTAATTCTAACTTTCACTAGCAGGGATAATGAGCTCAGAACAAAGGAAGTAATATGCCACATTTGTCAGACCACTACTGACATATTTAATATTTAGACATTGAAATATAAAGAATTGAAATCTGGGTTAGAAATCTGGAATATGGTGTGAAAAGAATATCCAAAGTTCTGAAAGGTTTAAAACAGTATCAAGCAGTTGACAGGTAAAGGATTGTTTTGCTGGTGAGAGGATATTTAAGAAATGCATTGAGGTGTCTACAAACAGTTCAAGGGCATTTGAATATCAAAAACATAAAAATGTCTAATCACAGAATAACTGAGGCTCTAAAAGAGGTACTACTTTGTTAAGCAACAATTGACCTAAGTCATTAATGTTCCCTCTAATGGCAAAAATATGTACCTTTAAAACTTTTAAAAAATGAGTTTCCTGTGATTAGGAATACTCAAAGAAAGTAAAATTTATTGTTAAAAGAATGTTTTTGGGATATGCCAGAAATTTTCATATTAGCAATGTCTTCTTTGGAAAGTGCATATCCATTGACCTGATTGTACACTTTCCTCCCTCCCATATCTAATATAATAGCTAGACATATACAAAAAGTGTCACATGTTCTAAATAGATGAAAAAGAGTAATACCATCACTTTTACAGTAGGAAATCTTTAGCTACAGAGAAATCATGTAAATCGAATATTCAGGAGTCCTGCTATGGTTGTGGCAGAGACAGAAGGATGATTTCAAACTTCATTGTGAATCAGAATCACTCAGAAGGACTGATTAAGTGTCCATCACTTCCACTCATTACTGGGATTTCAGAATGAGCAGATATGCAATCGAGGTCCCCAAAACTGTGAGTGTCACAACTTGTCAGGTGATAGTGATGAAGAGTCATTGCTGTCATTATAAATGTTTTACTTATAGTCATTACTAAAGAAACAACATGAAGTGGCCACAATGTTCAGTCAAGAAACCATCCTGCTACCCTTGGTTGAAAATATTGCTCCACATCCTCAGAAGCATTTCAACCTGTAATGTGCTTTGACAGAAAAGTCAAGGAAAATTAATTTCCATCACTCAAGAATCTGATCTAGTCCATGTATAAGTGAGAGGTAATTCCTATAAAGATTAGAAACTTCGAAGCAGCAAGTATAAAGAAAGGAATGAAAGGCAAGTAGATGGTCAACAGAAAAGGAGATGAAGTAGGAAAAAGCATGATGCATCTGACAGACTGAGGATCGTGCACTAGCTTAAAGATATTCCAAATTTGCTATGGCTAGAATTTGTGAGGCTGTCTTGAGCTGGTCCTCTCATCCAGTATGATGCTCCATTAAAATATTTCTATTATTATTATTATTATTATTATTATTATTAAGAGATTTTCTATTCATTTTACATACCAACTACAGATTCCCCTCACCTCCCTCCTCCCACCCACCCCCAGCCTTCCCCCCCAACCCCACCTATTCCCACCTCCTCCAAGGCAAGGTCTCCCATGATAAATGAAGACATTTATGGGAATGGGGAGAAACAGGGTACTATTGAAGTTCCTGGGAATCCACAAGGATGACCACACCTTAGACTACTGACAATAGCTGAGAGGATACCTGAGCTGGCCTACTCTGGTGATCAAACTGTTTCTTTTTCTTGTTTTTGTATTTGGTTTCCTGTGTTCTTTTTCATATAACACACTTACTGATCATTTGAGACTACAGAACTGAATGTCAAGGACTTGGATAGGTGAAGTGAGGTCATCTTTCAGCCTTAGGAGTGGCTGTTGAGAAGTTATTTCTCACCTACCTTTTACTTGAAACTCATTTTTTTCTTCCCTGGCTATCTTAAGTATTCCCATTTTAGTCCTACTATTCAATATTACATAATATGTCTGTCAGTTCTCAAAATTGACTGGGTACTCAATGGAATCTTCAATTTTGAAATAAAATTATCATTTTGTAGTAGAATCCAAAATGTAACAGTTTTGTTTTAAAAAGTTTCTTACATCAAACTCAGAAAATGAGCAAAATGTGTTACATTTCATTTACATTCCAAGCAGGTAGCAGAATTCACTATCAATCACATGGAGATAATTTTGTCAAACATGCAAAATGTAAGAATTATGGGGTCACATTGGCTCCTGCTAAATTTCCATACACAGAAGTCTGTGAGATCAGGCAGTGTACAATAATAAATTCCTTATAGGAAGGACCTAGGTAATTTACATGTGAGGCTTTGAGGATGGAACATAGATCACAAAGCAGATGTCAGGAAGAGGAAGAGGTCAGGAACATGTGATACCTGCCAGTGAAAGCTGGAAGAGCTAAGTGGAACCAATCCAAGAGAGGTAACATGTTCAATCAGTGGTGGAGTTATAGGTCAGGCCTGTCTGAACCTATTGAAGCTCAAATGACAATTACATGCTCCAGATGAAAAACATGGATTTACAGAGTTTAATGTGCACTGTGCTGGCATTTGATCTGCTGTTCAACCTATTAGTCCTTTCTATATCCTCATTAATTGCTTGTGTTCTAACATCTTTCATCTATGACAAACATATTCCTTTCCTTCTCATAGGTACCAGTTTGCCTTGATATGAGAAGTGACTGAGCTTTTGACCAGTATTAGAATCCTCAAGACCATAGAGACTCTTGAAGTCAAACTGGATGCATTCCATATTATGAGATGGCTATGAACCTAAGGAATCAATAGGCACAATGCTAAGGTTTAATTTCACATGTCCTCCGTGCTTTTATATATTTTAATATGTATTATGGGTTTCAATATCCTCCATTGCTAGTATGATTGCGTTCTAAAGCTGTGAAACTTTTTCGAAGACGAGTCTGGCTTAGAACACTGGAGCAGTGGAGGACAGACAGCTTCTGAGGACTGCAGCCTGCCCATGCTTCTACTCATGTTCCTTGCTTGATTCCTTCTGTGAATAAGCTGTTGCCTCACAGAACAGCCATTATAAGTAGAGCTGCTTTAGATCCAGTACTTTCTCTCATGGAGGCACTGAAAACTCTGAAACCATGAGGTTAAATAACCTTTCCTCCCTTAAATTGTTTCTGTCTCATGTTTTGTGACAATACAGAAAGTAACTAATAGAAAGGTCATGGTAAAATGGAGGAGCATTTACCTTATTGTGTCTTATCAATGTACCTACCTACTTCAGTACTTTCACTTGGGTTTTTTCCAACCTTCTGTCTTTCTTCTCTTCCTTCCTTCTTTCCTCCCTCCCTCCCTCCCTCCCTCCCTCCCTCCCTCCCTCCCTCCCTTCCTTCCTTCTTTCTCTCCCTCCTTCCTTCCTTCTCTTACTCACTTCCAAAAACCCTCTGCTCTTGGGCCATCAAGATCATTCAGTGGATAAAAGGTGCTTGACACCAAGCCTGGTGACCTGAGTTCAATCTCTGGAACCCACATGGTACAAAGAGAAAACTGACCCTACATGCTGTCTTCTGACCTCCCCGACATGAATACATGAATAGCATGTATGTGCATGGCACGCACACATACACACACACACACACACACACACACACACACACACACACTATTTATAACAAATACATTAAACCTCTTCTCTGTGACTTCAGTTTTTCTATTAACACACTGATTATATACATTGTGGAAATATATATATATATATATATATATATATATATATATATATATATATATATCCTCCTTTTCCTTCTTCTAGTTTCATTATTGGCAGAAGTCATGGTAGTAGCAGTCATTTCAGTAGTCTTAGACTTTTGCCCCTCAGCCAGGGTCTAGTGGCTTCTTAAACCACAAACACATTGTTGGCACCATTCTATTCCAGAACTTCTGTAAACTTTATAGAAGTTAGTTCATTTGATTACTTATTTTCAGTTTTAAATACCATGTGGTGTGGTTCACAGTTTCATGTATTGGGCCCCTGTTAATTGATTATATATAACTTGATTAGATGAGACTTGACAAAGAAAATTAAGAGTCAATTATATTCAGGAACAATGAATTCAGAGTTAGGGAAGATGACACTGAACTACAGACGGGGAATGAGGGTTTCTTCTTGTTGTTTAGCATATAGCTCTAAATTTAAATAAGTAATAGCCTAAATATTTTGGAATCTTAAATTTATTTTTTGCAGAAATAATCAAGGTAAAAGAATGCCATTGTTATTTAAATATATACAAGAAAATGTTTGCTTAGAGGCTTGCTGGCTATGCAGTTAAGAATAGGTTTTTAAATAAATATCTCTCCATAGGTTGTTTCTAATTACAATATATTTCAGGTGCAATGTATTGCATTCATTTTTGCATAGGCCTATTCTTTGAGAATTTTAGTGTTCATAATCAAATAGGGTGGGAAGCTGTAAATATGAAACAACACTAAGCGCATACATAGTTATCAATAGTTGCTTTGAGGAAAAACATGCTTGGAGAAAAGTTATGATGTGATTGAGGATGTTGTGACAGTGTAAGCAGGGAACTAATGAGGTCTGGGAACAAGCCAAGGAAGTATTTGGAGGAAGATCATTCCAAGCGAGAGAACAGGGAATTCAAATAGTCATCCAGAATGCTTTTAGCAATGGTAAGAAACTGTAAGAAGGACAATGTGAGTGTTGTTGCCTGGTATCATAGTTAGGGTTTTTATCACTATGAAGAGATGCCACATAAACTCTTGTAAGGAAAACATTTAATTTGGGGTGGATAGTTTACAATTTCAGAGGTTCAGTCCATTATTATCATGGCGGGCAGCATGGCTATGCAGAGCAAAGATGTTGCTTATTATTTTCTTTCTTTTTTAAAAAATAATTTTTTATTGAGATTTTTCTATTCATTTTACATAACAACCATAAATTTTCCTGTCCTCCCACCTCCCGCCCCCCAGCCTTCCAACCCCCGACTTCCCACCTCCTCCAAGGCAAGGTCTCCCATGGGGAGTCAGTAGAGCCTGGTACATTTAGTTGAGGCAGGTCCAAGCCACTTCTCCCTGCACCAAGGCTGTGCAAAGTGTCTCAAGATAGGTACTAGGTTCCAAAAAGCTGGCTCATACACTAGGTACAGGTCTCAATCCCATACAATTTAAGTTAAACAACTGTCTCGCTTATCCAGAGGGCCTAGTCCAGAACCATGGGGACTCCTTGGCTATTGGTACACAGTTCATGCATTTCCACTAGTTTGACTAGTTGTCTCTGTACTTATTACAGTCATGGTCTCAATATCGCTTGCTCAAAGAATCCCTCCTCTCACTCATCAATTGGACTCCTGGAGCTCCTGGAGCTGAAATTTTCCTGATCCTGCCTGGCCCACAGTCAAGACAAATCTCTCTCACTAGCATCCCCCAAGTAAACACATAGAGACTTATATTACTTATAAACTGTATGGCCATGGCAGGCTTCTTGCTACCTGTTCTTATATATCTTAAATAAACACATTTCTATTAATCTATACCTTGCCATGTGGCTCATGGCTTAGCGGTAGCTTACATCTTGCTGCTCATTGTGGTGGCTAGCTATGTCTCCCTTACTCTGCCTTCCTGTAACTCCAATTCTCCTCTCCGCTAGTCCTGCCTATACTTCCTGCCTAGCTACTGGCCAATCAGCATTTTATTTATCAATCATAGCAATACATTCACAGCATAGAGAACATCCCACAGCAAGCTCCACCTGGGACCCAGTCACAGATCTCTGCATCTGCTTCCATGAGTCACTGGATGAGGGTTCTATGATGACAGTTAGAGTATTCAGTCATCTGATCACCAGAGTATGCCAGCTCAGGAACCCTCTCTACTATTGCCAGTAGTCTATGGTGGAGTCATCCTTGTGGATTCCTGGGAACTTCCCTAGCACTCTGCTTCTCCCTATTCCCATGGTGTCTTCATTTATCATGGTATCTTTTCCTTGCTCTACTACTCTGTTCCCATTCCAGCTCAAACCTTCTGCTCCCCTAAGCTCTCATTCCCCATCCCTTGCCCTCCATTAATCCCCTCATCCTCAGTTTGTTCACATAAATCTCATCTGTTTCTTCATCACTGGGCAATCCATGCATCCTTCCTAGGATCCTCCTTATTTTTTTTTCAAAGAGACAAGAAGCTACTAAAATGTGATCTGTGGCACTTAAAGTGATTGGAAGGAATTTTGACTAATACTGGCTGCTTTGTAGAAAAATTTATGGTACATAAACAGATGAATTAGAGAGGTGAATTGAAGAGGTAAGAGACAGAGGATTTAACTGAAAAATTTGAGGTAGTACAAAAGGCTTTTTCCAGTCACCTACAGATAAAGCATGTGTAGAAAAATTGGAAGGAGAGATCTGCAGTTTTTATTTGAGTAAGGAGGTAGTAACAAGAAGTGCCATTTACTGATTTTTTTTTAAATCTGCATCAAAGTCATTTTGAAATAGGGAGAATGTTGACTTTATTCCCAATAATTTCAACTTTGATATTTACATGTTATATGTTTAATTTGAAATGTTTGATTGACAGAAATATGTGTATCCAGATTCTTTAATATATTGAGAAATCAGACTTTCTTTGGAAATAGTTGTATTTACCAAAACAGCACAAATATTATGATTATAATAATTTGTAGCAATTGGGAGATTGTTGTAAAGAGTTTTTCCTCTAACTTGAATTTGTATACATTTTAACCTAATCATACTAAGTATGATGATTATAAATTTAGAAGTGATAAATGAAAATAAAGAAAAACTTATGGTAATGCTCATATCCCAGGGATATGGCTGTTCATCTTTTTGTGGATTTGCTTCCATTGACTTAGTATAACTTGATGGAGCCTTATATAACTGATCAAATATTCACTAAAGCCATGTTTTATTGATGTACAATAAAAACTACAAAAATTCAATATCATGATATTGGTGCCACAATCAATAGCTAGTTCAATGAACTGAATGCAAGACTTTTAAATGAGTTATATTTTTGTTTAGAAATTTGACATATGACAAAGGAAGTTCAAATTTTATGAAGGAATTTATTCAGCAAATTATGGCTTAGCCTTTCTTCATATCATAATGCAAAATTAAGAGCTAAATTTGAAAACATAAATATTAAATTTTCTTGCAGTTTACCTGAACTTCCTATTTTTATGCCAGTTTGATACAAGATAGAGGCATTTAGGAAGATGTATGTAACCCTAATTGAAAAAAAAAATGCCTCCACCAGATTGGCCTGTGGGATATTTTCTTGATTGATGATTGATGTGAAAGGGCCCAGTCAGTTGTGGGTGGCACTACTCCTAGTCAGGTGATGGTGCTGGATGGGATAAGAAAGCAGTTTAAGCAAGCCACAAGAGAAGCAAAGCTTGACACAGCATTCCTCTATGCTCTTTGCATCAGTTCTTGCATCCAGGTTCCTGTCTTGAGTTCCTGTCCTGACTTCCCTGGATGATGGAGTGTAGGCTCTATGATGAAATAAACTCTTTGCCCTAAGTTATGTTTGGTCATGGTTTTTCATCACAGCAATAGAAACCCTCTAACTAAGACATTTCCTTTACCTCATTAAATTTTACTGGACAGGTATTTAATATTATTAAAATCTAAATCTTTTGGTGGCTTTCAATCTCATTCAGATTAAGGCCAGAATTTTCAAGTGTTACCTAAAATATTACATATTCTGAACTCTGAACTCAGCAATGTCTTCTCCTCTACTTTTCTTTTCCATTCTACTTTAAATACGCCCCAAACACCATCCCCCTGCCTCATCATCTTTATATTTGATGTTCACTATTGCGTTATTCACATAGTGTCCTTCATGTCTCTCCCCAATGGGAAAAGGCCTTCCCTTAAACCTACATTTAAAATAGTCAGTAGAGGAAGACCTAATACCTCCATGGTCTTAAACCAATTGCCTTCTACATTTAAATAAATGTAGATCTCACTCATCATCAAAGAAACTCCATTTCACAAAAATTGGAACCTCTACAGAAAGCCATACCTAGTCAAAATGCAGAGAACAACTTAATGCGGAGTGCCCAACTTCAGGAGAAACATCTACAACACAACACCCATACTCAAGGTTCAAGGAAGAGGAGACAGAAAGATTGTAGGAGTTAGAGGGCTGTAACATTGCACCTTCTAGGTATGACAGGGAGGCTACTCCTGAGACATCAACAACACAGTTACCTAAACAAGATCAGAACAATTCCAACAGCTGACATACCAATGTAGATGAGGAAAATCCTATAGAGCCCTACTTCAAGATGAAGAGCTATTGAAAAATTTAACAATTATTGAGAAAAGGAAAATTGATCTTCCTCAAGGATGAACCCTTTGATTGGTTATCCAGTACCTAATGTTCCCAGTCCTAGAAGCATATACAATACTAGAAGGATTCAGTAGGGTGTATGTATATGTAGATTTGTTTATATGTATATGTAACAACAATGAGTAAAGAAAAAGAGTTTCCCTATTTGGGAGTAAGGCTTAGCAAGAGAGGGGAAGGAGGGAAGAGAGAGAGGTGAGTAGTGATGTAACTATATTTTAATTAAAAATAAAATCACTAAAACCCCATGTCCTTTGCTGTGCCTTTCCAGAGTGTCTCTTTCCTTCTTAACCTTCTGTACTATTATACATCATTTTTTAATTATTAGGTCTACTATATATTTGTTTATTGATTTTCTTTCTTTATTAGAGTGTTAACTTTATAACAACAAGGATTTTATTTATTTATTTATTTATTTATTTATTTGTAATATTGATATACTAGCTGGTTTTATGTCAAGTTGTTGCAAGCTAGAGTCATCTGAGAAGAAAGAGTGGTTATTGAGAAAATGCCTCCATAAATCTGGGCTGTAGGCAAGCCTGGAAGGCATTTTCTTTTATTATTATTATTATTATTATTATTATTATTATTATATTTGTGTTTTAATTTTACACATCAGCCATGGGTTCCCCTGTCCTCCCCCCTCCCGCCCCCACCTCCACCTTCCTCCCATCCAAGTAGTGATTGATGGGGGAGGTTCCAGCCCATTATGGTCCCAAGTTGTACAAGCAAGCAGGCTGAACAAGCCATGGGGAGCAAGCCAACAAGTATTGGCCTTCCATGGCCTCTGCATCAGCTCCTGTCTCAGTGTTCCTGCCCTGCTTTAGATCCTGTGCACCCTGCTTTGATGATGAAGTATACATGGAAGTGTGAGTGAAATAAACCCTTTCTATCCCAAGTTGCTTTTGGTCATGGTGTTTCCTCACAACTCTAGTAACCCTAAGACAATTGATTTACTCATTGATCCTGGCACATACTAAGCACTGAATCATATTTTGGTGTATGAACATGATAATGGTGAATGCAATTCAGACAATGGAAGGCAATCATAAGTGATATTTTTCTGATTATATTTAGAAGTATTATCCTTTGCACAAGTGGCTCAGGCCTGGAGATACCTTTCTAGAATGTTTTCTTAACATAAAATGCATATATATAAAAAATGAAATAAGGTTTTCAAAAGGGAAAAAAAAAAAGCCTAAAGTGGTTTCAGAGGGAAATCAATGAGGCTTCTAAAGTAGAAGGCAGAGGAGGATAAGAGAAGGAGGAAGAGGAAGAAGGGGACAGTGAAGGAGAAGAAAGAAAAGCAGGGAATTACAAATGGGGGCAATTGTGGTTTGATTTCTCTGTTGCAGTTTGTTTTCGGGCCAGATTCATCTGCTGAATTCCCGAGGGAGTAAGTACGACATCCAGAGCCTCAAACAGCCCGAGAAGGTGAGTACTAAATGGATGGAAGGACAGTGAGAAGACTCCCGGAATAAAACAAATCAGGATCTGGGCCAGGGCTGACCACAGTAGACTCCTGGTTGCACACTGTAACGTGCTGTTGATGGCGAGGGGAAAGAAATGGTATTTTAAACCCGCTGTAATCCCCCTGTTCTCTGTTGCTCTGGGAAAGCAGTATTTACAACGGTTCTCTCTGTGCTTCCCACATGGGATTTAGCCACTGTTGTAACCTTGTGCTGTTCATTGTGAAGCTGGAAAGCACAACTGCCTGACATTTAAGCCGCTTTGAAAGGGGGAAATGCAACTGTCAGCTCAGGTAGCTTTAAGCTGTCAGAGCCCGGTGACTAAACCAAATCATCTCTCCTCCACATCCCCACATGAGGAGAGAAGCTGACATTTTGATCTTCCTGTAATAAACCCTTCCCATGCAATGCTGCAATCTTACCAAGGTGAGTGCTGGGGGCCTCTGTGGTACAGAAAGCGTGAGTGCCCTCTCCTTCCTTTCCATGAGAACTGAGTTATTGATGGAAAAACACTGCCTGCCCATTTGGATTTGTGAATGCTCGCAAGTAATCTGTTACAAAGCCAAAACTGAGAGGTGTCTCTCAAGGTTTTTCCTTTCTTTCATTCCCCACTCCTTATTTTGGTTTGACTACCAAGAACAATTTTTCTATTTCCTGTGACATCTAAGTCTTGATAGCAGTTATTGCTTCATTTAACATGAATTTTGCTACTCCACTATCATTTAGAAAATTCAAGAAAATAGTGTCTCCCAGTTGCAAAGGAAGACTTTCTTGCTTGTCTTAATCAGACCATTCTATTCTGCAATCCACAATCACTGTTCAGAAATGAACAAATGACATAAATAGTTCAGGCAACAGGGATCTCTGGACACTTCTTAGAAATCTAATGTGAGAACATTTTCTTTCCTGTTTAGGACATTGTGATGTACAGCTAAAGAGCTGGGAAGCATTAGAGTGTTTTCTCCATGAGAGAAGCAGGATCCTTCTCCATGACAGAAACTGCAGTATGAAACAGCAGTTAGTCACTTAAGGTCATTTCCCACTCACCTACTTCTAGGAGTCCAGGTAGATATTTGTGATGAGCTTTTAATTTAAGTCACTTTTGATAGGATGAAGATACAATTTCAAAATGTATTCCCATATGCCATTTTTTCCTCAATCTTTAAAGCTCAAGCAAGTTGTTAAAGGAAGATATCAGGAGCTTTATTAATATTTGCTTATGCCTAAATTTTACTAAATCATTCCTCATGATCAGCTTTCACAATGAGGGAGATCCTGCAGTTAAAAAGATATCCTTGTGAGAGCAATAGAAGGGATAGCATTTGGGACATGTATAGGCCTAATTGATGTGAAAAATGCCAAGAGTACTTGTTTTCTAGTGAATTGTTTTCTTAGTGGCCCCACAGCAGACAAGTTGCATATTTGCCAGTAAGTCAATAACTGTTGAGAGACTAATGATTCACAGGAATAGTGTATTAGGAATCCTGACATTGGTTTGTGGAATACAGAATAAGAAAATAATGGTATGTTTATTACTCTGATGCATTTGCTTTCTTATTTCTTCATCCTTAGCTAACAAATTATATATATACACATATATGTATGACAGAAGCTATATGGAAAAATTCTAAAATATGCTTTTTATCACAACAATAAATGATTCATTGGTGAAGTATGGTGATGCATTATGTGTCAAATAAAGCTTGCATGAGGAGCAGAGGGCAGAGCCAGCCACTAGATTAAACAGAGAGATCAGGCAATGGTAGCACACACCTTTAATCCCAGCACTCAGGAGGCAGGGATCCATCTGAATTTCTGTGAGTTCAAAGCCACCCTGGACTACATGAGATTGATTCATTCTAGGAGAGAAACAGAGCCAGACTGTAGTGACACACAGTACTTGTGAGTCACATGCCTTTAATTCAAGCACTTGAGATCTCATGCCTTTGCTATCAGTATGTGGGAAGCACACAGGCCATTAATCTCAGCACTAGGAAGGAAGTGAAATAGCTGGACAGAGAAAGGCATAAAAGGAGTGAAGAGACAGGAACTAAGCCTTTTTTTGGCAGAGGACTCAGAGGCTTTCAGTTAGAGGATTCGTGGAGATAGGATCTCACCTTTCATTCGGGCTGAGGAATCAGTACTGATGAGAATTTTCTCTAGTGGCTTGTTAATTTTTCTCCAACACCTGGCTGAATGTTTTTATAATAAGTCCATTTAGGAGTCATACAAGAGTGAAGTGACGTGTATGCTATTTAGCTTGATTTTTGGATCTATCTATAATACATACATAAATTATATTTGTTCAGGCCAAGAAAAATAAAGACAAGAAGTCAAATCAGTATCCTAACCTAATATTATTAGAATGGTGAATCCCACTCATCAAATTAAGTACTTCATGGTCTCCTTGATCTGTGAGCCTTCCTTAGTATATTCTTCCTTCGAGATTCAATGACCCAATGTTTCTGCTGACCTGTAACAGAAATCAAAACCAGGATTGGCACTGGACTCTTTCTCCATTTTTTTTCTTATTCTATTTTATATCTTTTGCTAATTTCAGAAGCCAGTGCTTCCCAAATGCCCGGTCATGATCCTAGAACCTCAGTATCTGGCAATAACTCACTGTCTAAGCCTCACTTCAAGCTGGCCTCAGCAGCCGAGAAGAAGTTACAACCCACATGTAAGAATTTGGAATTTCTGTGATCCCTTGAACAGATTTGACATAGAGACTATAGGCATGGCTGAATTCTGAAAATTCCAATTAAAAAGACATCCTTCCAATGTTTTCCTAGTTCCACGTGGAATGAAATCATTTGGATTTTATAGGCTGATTTCAGTCACATTGACAAAGAGGCAAAAGTCTGAGAGACATATTGAGTTTTCTTGTAGTCAGCCACCCATGAAGTTAGAATCCAGGGGAAATCAAATTTCTTTAGTTCAGTCATTTGCCTCCAGTAATGGCTTGCTTTTGCACCAGCCATAACATTTCTCTGCCATTATGAAGATTCAGAACATTTTTTGTGTATCAGATTATTTTCACTTCAACACAGTTTTCCCTGCTTCACTGCCAAACCATCCAATGCTCTGAGGTGCTGTCGGTTCACATGAAGGGACAATTTGCAGCCTTGACTGAGTAGGTGAAGTGTTCGTTCCATCAGGACTGGTTACACTCAAGTCACGAGTGTTTACCTTCAGTTCAGAGACCTGCTGCCTTTGCTGTTAAAGCAGCGCCTCTCATTCTAGAGAGCTCAGCTTTCTGGTGGTGGGTTGAGATGAGTTAAAGAAAGCAGAATGAAGTTTTTCAGCTGCTTTTTCATTCATGGGTAGTGCTGGGGTAAGAGTAAGATGTGTTTACTGCCCTCCATTGAAGTCATTTGACTTAGAGGGCTCTGGTGCCTTATGTGAGACCAATTCTGGAGCTTTGAAAATGAAATGGGCCTGCTTTAGGAAGGGACCCAAATCATCTCCCACCAGGTTTCCCAGGGACTTGAGCCTTTTGCTTTTTAAGCACTTTTATTATGAAATAGAATTTATGCCTATAGATGTGTGTACAATAGAGTTTCAGCCTGATAGAAAGCTATAAATAACACGGTAATACCTTCTAGTTCAAGCACAACATTGTTGACCACCATTTCAGAAGCCACTGGAATCCCTTGCTATCCCTTTCAGTAAACAATATCTTGACACTGGTAATCACTTCCTTTCATTTCCCTTGAATAATTATTCTAACTTATGCATCCCCAAGGAAAATATTTTAGTGATGACTGTGAACACTTTACAAGTAGTACTATATTCATGTATTATATAATGTGTTATTTTTCACTTAATATGAAAATTATAAATTGTAACAGGATTTCTGTCTATGGAACTATTTGGTAATTGTGTTTTGCTGTTATAGTATTCTATGGTTTCTTAATATCACAATTCATTTATCCATTATCTGTTAAAGTGTTTTTTATGAATTTTGGAAAAATTATGCTTTGAATATATTTTATTTGTATTTCATATTATGTGTGTCCAAATAAGTTTTCCTACTCTGTATTTGATCTTGTATCAACAACACGATGCATATTGATTAAAGGAGATTATCCATTTGCTATATTTCTCTTTTTAAGTCTTGGCGACTTTATCTTTTGTATGTTACTTATGAAATCATTTTCTACTTTAAGATCTAAAAATATTATCCTGTGCTTCTTCTTAAAAGCATTAGTTACTTCTAAATCATATCTATTGAAGATCAGCCTAACCATGTCTGATTCTTCCCTAATGTGGTACAAGTCATAAGTTTATTTAAAAATACTGTCAGTTATGCCAGAATGATTTATTGAGAAGTTTTGCTTCTACAGTTTTCTCTGTCACCATCCAAATGAAGCAGCTTCCAGCCATGATTGGTTTTGGTCACTTGTGTTCAATTATGTTAGACAACATCACACTAAGACAATGTAATAAATCACTATTAATGCAGGTCTTCAATATGTAGATACCAGAGCAAATTTACCACCTTAACCTTCCTTCTCTTGAATATTTTAGATTGACACAAAGAGACTATTACAGTTAATGTATGGGTTGTTTTAAAGGATCATTTCATCTCCTGAGTTTTGTTCAGCTTTTCACAATCAAGCTAATCTTGATTAAGTTATTTGTTATCTTAACATCCAAGAATCAGGATCACTGATATGATTATATAAATACTAACCTTAAAACTTTCATTGACTGTTTTGGTGGTATGTAAATTTACCATTATTTTAACATAGACATGTAGAAACTAAACTTCTTAGTATTTTGTCTTTGAATCTGAAGAGTTTATATGTACATTAATCTAAATAAATAATATTTTTACTTTTAAAATATGAGGATTTCTTTTCTTTTGTTTAAATTTCCCTACCATTATCTTTCTTTCCCTGTTGCTGTAGCTAAGACTCTGAAGAGAGCAGTGACAGAGGGAGATTTTTGTCTTACTAAAAATTAAATGAAAAGCTTTCAGCATTTGATTATTAAATAGCATTTTAGCTGAATGCTTTTTGTAGCTAATATTAATTACTGAAGTTCCCTTGTATTCTTAGATAGCTATTTTAAAAATCAAGTTTAGGTGTCAAATTTTGTCATATGCTTTCTCTGAATATATTATGAATAATTTTTCACTTAAATCTGTTGATGAATAAAAAATAATTATTTTTAGAGCAATAAAATTTTTATTTCAGTGATAAATGTCTTGTGGCTTTGCTGTAGTGTTGGTTGTTGTATAGTTCTATATGCTTAGAATTGTTTTTCTTTGCTAGTGATTTACTGACAACTTTATACCTTATTGTTTGTTTGTTTTTCAAGTGCTAACCTACTTTTGTTTTACCAGATTGATTAGCTTCAGTGACTTTTTAAGCAATAATTTATTGGACCATAATTTAAATTTCTAATCTAATTTTCAGCATTTAAAATGTACAGTATATAACATGCATACACAACGAAAGTATATATTACGGCATATACTATGTATCCCTGTATGCTGTATGCATGGCTACACTCCACACACATGTACTAGAGGATAATAAAAAGATGAAAGTATCCATCATCTCTTAAACTTTTTCCCTGTCCGTTTATCCTCTCCCTTTTCTTGACCTATCCTCAGACCCTTTCCCAAATCACTGGCAATCAATGAACTACCTTCAGTCACTGCAGATTAACTTGCATGCCTAGGATTTTATATCAATACAGGTGTATACTATGTACTATATTTGGATCCAGTTATTTTTCTTAAGATCTTATTATTTTGAGAGTTATCTCTGAAATTGATAGCTCATTAATTTTATTGTTTAGTATTATTTTCCTATATTAATAAAGCAATTTTTATTCTATTTAATGATTGATAGAGTTACATATTTTAAACACTACAAATACACACACAAAGCTACCCTAACCTTTTCTATCTATTTTATGAATATTTATTTTTTAATACAAGGCCATCAATGTGTTTTTTCTGCATTCTTTTAGAAAATCGATGGTACTACATTTTATAATTATATGTATTTTATTAATCAGTATTCTCTAGAGTAACTGACTTACAGAATGAATATATATATCTGGGATTTATTAGAATGACTTAACAGGCTGTGGTCCAGCTAATCAACAATGGCTACCTGTGAATGGAAGGTCCAAGTATCCAGTAGCTGCTTAGTCTGAAAGGTGGGATGTCTCAGTTAGTCTTCAGTATATGCTGGAATCCTCAAGAAGTAGGCTCTAACGCCAGTGAAGAAATGGGCTTGCTAGAAAGGTGAGAGCAAGCAGGCAAAGAGAAAAAGCTTCCTCCTCTCATGTCTTTATGCAGGCTCCCAGTAGGTATGGCCCAGGTTAGATATGGATTAAACGTGTGCCTTCCAACTTCCAGCCTCATGATAAAGATTAAAAATGTGTCTTCCTACCTCAAAGGTCTGCATTACAAGTTGTCTTCCAATTTCAAGTTAAGCAGAAATCCCTTACAGGTGTGTCATCCAATTTTAGGTTTTAGTTAATTACAAATGTAGTCAAGTTAATAACCAAGAATAGCATGAGGCTGGAGAGATTGCTCACTGGTTAGGAACACTGGCTGCTCTTCCAGAGGACATGGGTTCAATTTCCAGAACCCAGGTAGTAGTTCATAACTGTCTGTAACTCTAGTTCCACGGAATCTGACACCCTCACATCAATGCACATAAAATAAAATAAAATTAATTATTTTAAAAATAATAGTCATGACAGGTGGTGGTGGTGCATGCCTTTAATCCCAGCACTTTGGAGGCAGAGCCAGGTGGATCTCTGTGAGTTTGAGGGCAGCCTGATCTACAGGACTAGATCCAGGACAGGCACCAAAACTACACAGAGAAATCATGTTGTGAAACACGCCCCCCCCCCCCCAAAATGTAGCCACTATATATATTATCTACTTTTGAGTTATTTTACTACCATGTAAGAGGCATGAACTGGATGAATTGAGGGTAGATTGGAATTATATCAATCTCTTGCCAAGTCCACACTATTGATTACCAAAGCTTTCCATTAAACCTTACCAGATAGTATGAATCTTCTAACTGTATTCCTCTATTTTTATTCTATTGTTATTCTATCTTCCTTTCTTGCTATACTTCTTTCTTCCTCAATCAGTATTTTGAGATTATATATCACTAGCTGGCATAAAATGACCTTGAACTCATGTGATGCTGCCTAAGCTTCCCAAAGACTGGGGTTGCAAGAATGGGTCACTAATTCTGACATATCTCAGAGTCTTTATATTTTTATTGTCAATTCTAAAATCAAATTGTCAAAAATAATCAGCCTATATAAATACTCCTGTTGGGATTTGTCACTGATGTTTCTCTGAATCTGTTGATCAGTTCTGAGATAATTTAGATGTTAGTGTTGCCAAACAATCAGTGAACAAATAGTAACTCCATTGTTAAGACTTTAACTTCTCTCAAGCATTGTATACTCCCCAGTCTATATACTTTGTGCAATATCTGCCATATTTATCACTATTTGATTTTTACACTTTTATTATTGTGTATTTTGTATTTCAATGTATTACTACTGGTTGCTAGTACATAAAAAAAATCCAATTGATTTTGTATAGTGATCTCCTTAAATCTTGCTAACTCCTTTATTGGGTGTATGTATTGTGTTGACTTTTTAAATATAATGATGACTTATATTAATAAATTTTCAATAATTACAGTAATTTGCTTCTTCCTTTCTAATAATGTGATATTATTTAATTTTCTCTTTATCTTTTAAAATTGATTGAAAACCCTAGTGTTACATAAAATAGTGGTTATGAGAATAAATATCTGAAATTCATTATGTTAGAAGAAACCCTTAACTCTTTAACCAAAAAAATGCTGCAACCTGAAGTTTTCATAAATAACTATTAGATTGGGATTTGATCATCTATTCCTTGTTTATTCAGAATTACTGATGTGTATTGGATCTCTCAAGTGCCTTTTGTCAATCTATTGGGATGCCTGAATTGTTTTAGGGTAGTGTGGGTGCCTATCTTTAGTTGGATAGTAAGATGAATTTCACACATGAACATTCAAATACCCAGCACACTTTGCATTGTGGGAATTAGCTGAAATTAGTTGAAATATATATATTTCATATATACCATATATATATATATATATATATATATATATATATATATATATATGCCATATATACCATACTCATATGTGTGTGTGTGTCATACATATATATGTGATATATATCTTAAATTTTGTTTGAAAATATTTTCTTGTATATTTGGGAGGGATATAGGTATTTAGTTTTGTCTTCATGTAATAGCTTGGTATCTGAGTTTGCTGTCAGAATGATACAGTTATCATAGAATATTTTAAAAAGTGATCTAATTCAATTTTCTGGAAGAGCTTTCATTTTGACATATTTTACAACCTGTACTTGTTAAATATTTATAAATAATCTTGCATACTAGAAATTAATGTATATTCTATAGGAGATGAGTCAATTGTGGTAATTATGTTTCTCAAATATTTTATATCCTTCCTCTTTTTTGAATATTTAAATATCAATTTCTGAGAGAAGGGTGTTTTTTTCCTTCTAATTTTGGAGTTTTATCAATTTTTCTTTGTGTTTCTATCATTTTTCTTTGAATAATTTGAGCATTTCCTGAAATATGTATAGGTTTTTAAACTGAAACATCATTCTACTCATTCAATGTTTTGTTATTTTATTTTAAAGTGATTCCTTTTGTTTCTCTTTATGTTAGACTTAAAAATTAAGAAAATTCTAGCATCTTGATCATTTGTAGCATTAATATCACACATTTCAGGTTTTTTGCCTTTTAAAAGTACCTCTTTTGCTTTTATGTTTAGCTTAATAGGTATTTTATTCTCATTTTATAGACTTAGTATTCATTTATTTTTAATATATGTATACATAGTACAGGTTTACTGTATTATTAATTATGTAGATGTGTCTGTCTGTTTGGCGTGATGTGCGCACATAAAAGCAGGTCATAGTGGAGGCCAAAGCATCAGATACCCTTGGAGCTGGAGGTACAGATGTTTGTAAGCCACTCTACATGGGATCTAGGAACAAAAATTACAGCAGTGTGTGTGCTTAACCCATGAACTACCTCATCAGCCCTTTGGCATTTACATCTACCCATTTATTTACAACTTTCCTGGCTCCTCACATTTCAGGAATCATTCATTCAGAAATTATTTTATTAAGATCTAAAATTTATTCTTTAGATTTTTTTTGTAAATTATCCTGCTATTTATATTTTCTAATATTAGCTTTAGTAAAATATCATTTCACCATTTTAAATTAAATATTATTTTTTTTACCTTACAGAAGAATTTTAGCCTTACAGTTGTCTTAAAATTATTATTTTCTCACAATACAAAAATTTTGTGCCGGGCGGTGGTGGCGCATGTCTTTAATCCCAGCACTCAGGAGGCAGAGGCAGGAGGATCTCTGTGAGTTCGAGGCCAGCCTGGACTACAGAATGAGATCTAGGAAAGGTGCAAAACTACACAGAGAAACCCTGTCTTGAAAAACCAAAAATAAATAAATGAATGAATGAATTTTGTAACTGTGTTATATAAATACACATTTATATATTGATATCAATATTTGTGTAGATTTAACACACCAGAGATTCCTTACCATCCTCACAAGTTCCTCACACAAAACATGAAAATGTGTCAGTTAAATGCATTGCTGATAAACTGAGAGTCACCAATATGTGTTCATGTAGCATTAAGGGAAGAACTCAAAGCACTTCCTGTGAGCCCAAATTTGAACTATCTACTTTTTTTCCTGTGTCTCCAGATGATTTATGGACTCTTTGTAAACACTCTGTTGCATGAGTCTCAATCTGTACTTCTATTACATGGACCTGTCTCTTTTGTTTTTGTGTCTGTATGTCCCCAACAAGGGCTTTTGCTCTGTATTTGTTCAACATCACAGAAGGCATTACATTGGGAAGGAATAAGGGGTGCTTTACAAATCTCTAATAAAGTTTTAGAAGAAATTAAGTCATTGATTCCAATTGACCCCATCTGACCCAGATAAAAAATAAGTACTATCAACCAATATTAGTAAGTTTCTTTCAAAATATGACAGATAGTTATTTTATAAGGCTGCTTTCATCTTATTTGTTATTTCCAGAAGATTATTATTATCACATACAAATACACATACACACACACACACACACACTACTCTCTGAATCAGGAATGTGAAGAGTACATATCTTTTTTTTTATTATTAGGAGATTTTCTTTTTATTTTACATACCAATCACAGATTCCCCTCTCCTCACTCCTTCCACTCCCCAGCCTTTCCCCACAACCCACCCCCCATTTCCACCTCCTCCAAGACAAGGTCTCCCATGGGGAGTCAGAAGAACCTGGTACATTCCGTTGAGGCAGATCCAAGCCCCCTTTCCTTGCACCAAAGCTGCACAGTGTCCCACCATAGGCACTGGGCTCCAAAAGGCCTGCTCATGCACCAGGGTTAGGTCCCAGTCCCACTGCCTAAACAATTGTCTTGCCTATCCAGAAGGCCTAGTCCAGTACTATGGGGGCTTCTTAGGTATTGGTCTCATGCATTTCCACTGGTTTGGCTGGGTGTCTCTGTACATTTTCCCATCACGATCTCAATGTACCTTGCTCATAGAATCCCTCCTCTCTCTCATCAATTGGACTCCTGGAGCTCTGCCTAGCACCCAGCGTTGGATCTCTGCATCTGCTTCCATCAGTCACTGGAAGAGGGCTCTATGACAACATTTAGGGTATTCAACCATCTGATCATCAGAGTAGGCCAGTTTAGGCTCCCTCTCAACTATTACCAATCTTCTAAGGTGGGGTCATCCTTGTGGATTCCTGGGAACTTCCCCAGCACTCTGTTTCTCCCCCATTCTCATGATGTCTTCATTTATCATGAAATCTCTTTCCTTGCTCGCCCATTCTGTCCCTGTTCCAGCTCGAACCTCCTATTACCCTATGTTCTCATCCCCCATTCTTTGCCCTCCATTACCCTACCTCACCCCCAGTTTTTTTCATGTAGATCTCATCTATTTCTTCTTCGCTTGGTGAACCATGTGTCCTTCCTTGGGTCCTCCCTGCTTGCTAGCCTCCATGGAGCTATGGATAGCAGTCTAATTATCCTTTGCTTTACATCTAGTATCCACTTACAAGTGAGTAAATACCATGTTTGTCTTTCTGAGTCTGGGTTACCTCACTCAGGATGAAATTTCATGATGTCATTGTTTTTCTATGCTGAGTAGTAGTTTTCTCTCCACTGTGTGTACCACATTTTCTTATTCCATTCTTCAGTTGAGGGGCATCTAGGTTGTTTCCAGGTTCTGGCTATTATGAATAATGCTGCTATGAACATAGTTGAGCATGTGTTCTTGTGGTATGAGTGAGCATTCCTTGGGTATATGCCCAAGAGTGGTATACCTGGGTCTTGAAGAAGATTGATTCCCAATTTTATGAGAAACCACCATACTGATTTCCAAAGTAGCTGTACAAGTTTGCACTCCCATCAACCATAGAGGAGTCTTCCCCTTGCTCCACATCCTCTCCAACATAAGCTGTCTTCTGTGTTTTTGATCTTAGCCATTCTGACAGGTATAAGACCACAGCTATACATTAGTTTAGGTTGTAAAAACTGACTACAAGAGAAATCCAAGGGAAGTAAGTATGGTTGTTAACATTATTCTCTTCGAGGCAGGTTAAATAAATGGTCTGAACACACAGTAGAATAGGATAGCAGTCTTAAGTGACTTAAAAGTGTATTATGAACTTTGGCTGTGAGGTCTAGCAAAAGATCCAGTGTGTTAGGATGTAAGTGGATTTTCATAATAATGCATTGCCACATATATCCCCAACTGTGTTGTTGGAGCATAAGGTATAAATGATAGAGACTAGTGCTCATCATGTAATCTTTAAATCTAACAAATACTCAGAGTATGGAAGTAGACACAAATTTGCATGACAAGATAAGAAAATAAAAGTTATTTCTTGTAGGGATACAATTTCTGACCTTACGCATTTAGATTGTGGCTTTCCTATATATTCAACCAAATCACTATGCTGTTGCACTTCAACGGTGACACTCATATTAATGAAAAAATAATCTCCAATGCACCAACCAGTATATAGTCCCTGAATTCAAGGGACTATACAGGCAAAACTACTCATACTCATTTTTTTCTTTATTATTATGTGTTTTAAATTTTATATATCAGCCATGGGTTCCCCTGTACTCCCCTCACCTGCCCCCAACCCACTTTCCCCCCAGCCCCTGCCCTCTATTCCCATGTCCTCCAGGATCAAGGCACCCCTGGGGATTTATTTAAACCTGGTGGATTCAGTACAGGCAGGTCCTGTCACCTCCTTCCAGAATGAGCAAAGTGTTCCTGTGTAAGCCCAAGGTTTCAAACAGCCAGCTCATGCACTAAGGACCGATACTGGTCCCACAGACAGAGTGCCTCGCAAAAAGATCAAGCTATTCAATTGTCTCACTTATCCAGAGGGCCTGATCTAGCTGGGGGCTCCACAACCTTTTGTTCATAATTAATGTGCTTCCATTCATTTGGCTATTTGTCCCTGTGCTTTTTGCAATCTTGGATGCAACAATTCACACTCTTGCAGACCCTCCTCTTTCTCAACAGTTGGACACCTGGAGCTCCATCTGGGGCCTTGTTGAGGGTCTCTGCATCCACTTCCATCAGTTATTGGATGAGAGTTCCAAGACGACTGTTAGGGTGTTTAGTCATCTGATCACCAGACTAGATCAGATCAGGCTTTCTCTCAACCATTGCCAGCAGACTACAGAGGATATATCATTGTGGATTTCTGGGGACCTCTTGGGCACTCTGCCTATTCCTGTTCTCATATGGTCTTCATTTATCATGGTCTGTTATTCCTCATTCTCCCTTTCTGTTCTTGATCCAGCTGGGATCTCCTGCTCCCTTAAGCTTTCTTTCCCTCAAATCTTGCCCTTCATTACTCCCACTGTCATCCAGGTTGTTCATGTAGATCTCATCCATTTCTCTGTCATTGGGTGATCCTTGGGTCTTTCCCAGGGTCCCGTTTTCCAGGTAGCCTCCCTGGAGTTGTGTAACAGTCTAGTCATCTTTGTTTTACATCTAGTATCCTCCTATGAGTGAGAACATACCATGTTTGTCCTTCTGAGTCTGGGTTACCTCACTCAGGATGATTGTTTCTAGATCCACCAATTTGCCTGCAAACCTCATGATGTCATTGTTTTTCTCCGCTGAGTAGTACTCCATTGTGTATATGTACCATATTTTCTTTATCCATTCTTCAGTTGAAGGGCATCTAGGTAGTTTCCAGGTTCTGGCTATTACAATCAAAGCTGATACGAACATAGCTGAGCAAATGCCTTTGTGTTATGATTGAGCATTCCTTGGGTATATGCCCAAGAGTGCTACAGCTGGGTTTGGGGGAGATGGATTCCCAATTTTCTAAGGAAGCGCCATATTGATTACCAAAGTGGCTGTACAAGCTTGCATTCCCACCAGCAGTGGAGGAGAGTTCCCTTTGCTCCACATCCTCTCCAGCATAAGCTGTCTTCTGTGTTTTTGATCTTGGTCATTCTAACAGGTGTAAGGTGGTATCTAAGAGTCGTTTTGATTTGCAATTCCTGGATAATTAGGGATGTTGAGCAATTCCTTAAATGTCTTTCAGCCATTTGAACTTCCTCTGTGGAGAATTCTCTGTTTAGTTCTATAGCCCATTTCTTAATTGGACTGTTGGGCAATTTGATGTCTAATTTCTTGAGTTCTTTATATATTCTGGATATCAGTCCACTGTCAGATGTGGGGTTGGTGAAGACCTCTTCCCATTCTGTAGGCTGTCGCTTTGTCTTGTTGACTGTGTCCTTTGCTCTACAAAAGCTTCTCAGTTTCAACAATCCCACTGATTGATTGTTTCTCTCAGTGTCTGTGCTTCTGGTGTTATATTTAGAAAGTGATCTCCGGTGCCAATGTGTTCAAGAGTGCTTCCTACTTTCTCTTCTATCAGGTTCAGAGTAACTCGATTTATGTTGAGGTCTTTGATCCACATGGACTTAAGTTTTGTGCATGGTGACAGGTATGGATCTATTTGCAGCCTTCTACACATTGACATCCAGTTATGCCAGCATCATTTGTTGAAGATGCTTTCTTTTTTCCATTGTACATTTTTGGCTTCTTTGTCAAAAATTATATATTTATAGGTGTGTGGGTTAATGTCAGGGTCTTCAATTCGATTCCATTGGTCCACATGTTGGTTTTTATGCTAGTACCAAGCTGTTTTTTTTTTTTTTTTTTTTTTTTTTTTTTTAATGGTAGCTCTATAGTAGAGCTTGAGGTCTGGGATTGTGATGCCTCCAGAGGTTGTTTTATTGTACAGGATTCTTTTGGCTATCCTGGGCTTTTTGTTTTTCCATAGAAGTTGAGTATTATTCTTTCCAGATCTGTGAAGAGTTGTGTTGGTAATTTGATGGGGATTGTGTTGAATCTGTAGACAGCTTTTGGTAAGATTGCCATTTTTACTATGTTAATCCTGCCTATCCATGAGCATGGGAGCCTTTCCATTTTCTGACATCTTCTTCAATTTCTTTTTTCAGGGACTTAAAGTTCTTGTCATATAGGTCCTTCACATGCTTAGTTAGCATAACCCCAAGGTATTTTATATCATTTGTAGCTATTGTAAAGGATGATGTATCTCTTATTTCCTTCTCAGCCTGTTTGTCTATTGTATATGGGTGGGCTACTGATTTTTTTGAGTTGATCTTGTATCCTGCTTTGTTGCTGAAGTTTTTTATTATCTGTATCAGTTCCTTGGTTGAATTTTTGGGGTCACTCATGTATACTAACATGTCATCTGCAAATAGGGAGAGCTTGACTTCTTCCTTTCCAATTTGTATCCCCTTAATCTCTTTTTGTCATCTTATAGGTCTGGCTAGAACTTCAAGTACTATATTGAATAAGTATGGGGAGAGGGGACAGCCTTGCCTTGTTCCTGAGTTTAGTGGTATTGCTTTGAATTTCTCTCCATTTAATTTGATGTTGGTTGTTGGCTTGCTGTAGATTGCCTTTATTATGTTTAGTTATGTTGCCTATATTCCTGATTGTTCCAAGACCTTTATCATGAAGGGGTGTTGGATTTTGTCAAATGGCTTTTCTGCATCTAGTGAGAGGATCATGTGGTTTTTTTTTTCTTTGAGTTTGTTTATATGGTGTATTACATTGATGGACTTTCATATGTTGAACCACCCTTGCATCATTCACACTCTTACAGTTGCTCCTCTTTCTCAACAGTTGGACTTTCCTTCTTTTTCTGTTATGATTAGTTTTGGTTTGAAGTCTATGTTGTCAGATATTGGAATATCTATAACTGGTTGTCTCTTAGTTCTACTTGCTTTTACATACTTCTTTTCATTCTTTTCTCTTAAGGTGGTGACTATTGTTGATGGTGAGATGTGTTTCCTGTTTTGTGTGTATTGATAATTGAAATAATTGATATTAAGTGTTACTATTTGTGAATAATGATGTCTTTGAATTCATTTAGAAATTGTACTGATTTAATAAAGTGGTATTGTATTTTTTCCTCTAATGTCTATGCCCAGTCACTAGGTTTAATATATCATGCATGAAGTTTCTCCTATTGAGTAAGCCTTAATCACAAATGGATAGCTACTGGTACTCACTGAATATAAGTGCCACTCTAGACCCATTCAAAATATCTTGCTTCTTTGATCATTGTTATGATCCATTGGCATAATAGCTGGATAGGACTGTTGATTGCTTTTCTCCTTTGGCAGCTTGCATAGCTTATTGCAGTACTATGAACAATAGTATTAGAAAGGAGGTTGCCATGTCAAATTCTGTTTTATTTCTCCACGTTCTGTGTCCAAAGTGTGTGGCACTTATAACAGTGTCGCTTAATGCCTGCTGGGAAAGGAAGAATTAGTGTTCTATAGAGGTGATCCCTGATTAGTTATCCAAGCCTCAGTAGTCAGCCATGAAAACATATACATGATAGCAGCACTAAAAGAAATCAGACAAACTGTTGGTTATAGATAGATGTGCGATAATATATAATAATTATTATAATAACTATAATTAAAGAACAAGATGTCATGAATTTGGAGGAATTGAGGAGTATATAGAAAGAGTTGGACAGAGGAAGGGGATCGGGGAAAACAATGTAAATACAGCACTCATACACAAAACATTTTTTTTTCAAAAGTGAGAAACTTTAAAGCATTATTATCGAACTATTTGTATTAATTCTTGTTGTATTATAACAGACATGGGGAAATTCAGATGATCATAGGACCTACATTTTAAAAAAATCTATATTCTACAAAACTGCAAAATCTAACACAAATGTATGAATTTCTAGATATATACTGGCTACTACATCTAAATTAAGCAGTAAATTATCTTAATAAAGCCATAACATTCAATGAAACAGAAGATTTAATTAAAAATCTCCCAACTGAAGAAAACCATGTGCTAGATATACGCAGTACAGAATTCTATTAGATCTTCAAAGGAAAACAAACACCAATACTCCTCAAACTATTCAACAAAGCAGCAAAAGAAAGAACTGTTCCAAATTCTTTTTTTACAATGCAAATACTACCTTGATACTAAAACCAATTAAAGTCCCAACTCACAAAAAAATTATGAGCTCATATCTCTGATGAACTTGGATTAAAACATTATCAGTAAAATAAGTGTAAACCAAGTTTAATAAATGATCCAAAAGATTATCCAACATGATCAAATCAGCTTTATCATAGAGATATCTCTTGGCATGGTTATTCAGTCTATGAACCTATAGCTAGATAGGACAGAATGAAAAACCCACTACTGCTATTCTGGTAAAAAGACTTAGTATTAAACACAATGTTAATGACTTATAAATTAGTGCATCTCTCAAACCTCATCAGAGAAGATCCTTCTCAATAATAAGTTGTTATTAATACAGACCTATAACTAGTGATGGTGCAGACATTATGTGATTGAGAATGTCTCAGCCCTAACTGAGACATCTATATCACACCTTTATTCACAGGGATCAGAGACCATTGTGGAGGAGAAGGCAGAAAGATTGTATCATTGTGAGATGACTACAGGAAAACGTGTTTTGCAGATACGGCTGGGCAGTTGCACCTAGGATTTCACAGCTGTTGTAACAGCATACACAAGACCTGCATGAACCCATGCTAGTTAAAGCTCTGGCAGGTATGGGGAGGGTGCTCAAAACGTCTCACCCCTAGATGAGGACCTATTGGTAATTGATAGAGTCCAGGAATAGAAGGGATAATTTTCTGTACGTGTGTAGTCACTGATCAGTGGAACATGCTCCAGTGAATGGCACACACCCCAGATTCTAAAGCCAGCACTTGTTAGACTGAGAAGTGTTTAAAAATCAAGGACACAAAGTTGCACAGGTTGGAATGGGGAGTGGAAGGGTACAGGGATGTTAATGAATATAGTCAAAATACAATGCATAAAATTCTCCAAAGATGAATAAAAACTATGAATTAACAAATAAATAGTATTCCAATTTTTGGTGTCCAGCTTTCATATCAATATGAGAATAACATGAAATACAGAAACTTGCAAGCCTTTGCTCAGAGCTGCCAAAATAAAGACATCATCTGGTGTCAGACTGCAGTGATGTAGTTCCCGAAGAGCTAAGTCTCAGTGGTGGTAGATATAACATCTTCTGGATAGTAATAAGGTTTTACGTGGCAGAGGACTGATATGTGTTCACGAATGTTCTGAATCAACCTCATTAGATCAGGAGAAATAGGAAGAATCACAGAAGGCAGTATCTTTAAATCTAAAGTGGTTCTGACAGAGGCTCTATATACAGCAATGGGAAAACCCGTAGTGGAAGCCAAAGTCCTTCGTAAGCCTTGCTTCAATGATGTGGTTATTTTGAAAGGTAACATTTCTTTAGGGAAAGCTCTTGCTCACCCTCTGGAAATTCTTTTTCCTGGACAACATATCTGCGATCCAGACAAAAGAGTAGATGAGTGGGAACACAGCTAAGGTAACACAGCTCATCTTTATGTTAAAAGTTCAGATCTTCTAGTCAAAGTCAAGGGCATTCTTGCAACTGAGCTGGTTAACCATGAGTTTCTGGGAATTCAATCAATGTAGTGCTCCCTCTTTATAATGCAGGACAGGAAGCCAAACTCCCCTGTCAGAATCCATACCCTGGGGTCATGTGCAATAGTGCAGCACCTACTTAACCTTCTCTCTCCTAACCAGCAGCAACTGGATCTAGGCTTAGTTTAAATATTTTCAGGTAAGGAGTTTAGAGAAACTTTATTGAACAAAATTTTCCCTGAGTCAAGAATGGTTTCTTAAATTTTATGTCAAGACTCCAGGATAAAAAACAGTCAATATTCAGGTTTTCAGTGGGAGTTTTAATCACATTTTAAAAGTAACTATTTACTACTTTGTGTAAATATACATGTGAAGACTTAAATATGAATCCTAGATCTCTCATATATAGAGTGATGTGATTGATCTCTGGAAACTCACCCTTTATTGCTCCGGGTGTTTTGTGTTTGAGTGATTGTGACTCATCTCCTTTGTGTGATAAAGTAATTCAAATATGAATGTTTTCATCATGAAAATGAGAAACCATTCTAAACTCTCTTTATGAGGAACTCTATGCCTTGGACATGAGATGATCATATCTCTTGAGGAAACAGTAATAAGGAAAATAAAAAAAAAACTTGTTTTTAGCACAGAAACTGCAGCTTTGAATTTATTTAAATGTTTTCAGTTTTTTTTTAATTTCAATTCCCATGTCAAATGATAATGGAGGAAGAATTTGCAGCATCATGGATAATTTGAGAAAGAATGGGGCTAAGACAAAATGAATGAACAGTAATTCTACAAGACATGCTGTGCCCTCTTCAAGGTACTTTTAATTGGATGAAATGAAAAGATGGGTACTTGAACAAACAGGCTTTACAGAAAGCTCTATATTCTAATATACATTGCAGTGTATGGTCTAGTTTATCCTTGTATGAGGCATATGAAATGTAAACTGGGAATCCAGACAAGAGCTAAAGAGTAACAGAAGGCAGGATTTACTGTCTATTCCTGTGCCAACTAACATCAGGCTGGAATTGCTTGTTAAATCTCTCTCTCTCTCTCTCTCTCTCTCTCTCTCTCTCTCTCTCTCTCTCTCTCTCTCTCTCTCTCTCAACTATCTTGCCCCTTAAAAGCCTGCCAAAACAATTTCTTAAATTCTAGGAGTGCCAATAATCTTTGGAAAATGAATGGGCAAGAAGAGAAAATTTTTTAAGTGCTGATGTTCATGACAAACTTGTTGAACAATTATTTAAGTATTCTAATAATTTTCATTAGTCATTCTTTCAAATAGCAATAGGTATTTTCAAGGTAAAGTGATTGTGTGTGTGTGTGTGCACGCGCGTGCATGTGTATTTATGTATGTGTACGTGTATGTTGCACAAAAACAGTACTTAGTATAAAAGCCATGATTAGGTACATATAAAGTTATGATATATATGTTATATATGTACCTAATCATGGCTTTTTGCTAAGTACTGTTTTTGTGCAATACTGATTAGCTGTCAAAAATTAGAAATTCCTAATGAAAAATAATATTAATAACATTTTCAAAATGTTATAATCCATTGAAGGCAACACCTATTAGTATTCAGATGTTTGTACTTTGAAATTGTTTTCTCAAATGGATGTTGCTAACTTCACAATACATAATTTTCTGCATCAGATATTACTATATCAGTCTTTCAATGACTACAAAATAAGGTGTCATAATTAATAAATTTTCTAGTGGGCTTATAGGTTACCTTGAATTCTTTCTTCCTTTGCCTCTGTGCTTCATTATTTCTAAGACTAAAATCCAGGAAGAGCGTCTCTGGCCTAAAGGGAAGACATATGTTTAAGGCATTTGATGTTGTTGCCAAATTTCCTTTCAGGAAAGCTGTACCGATTGAGAGTCCCATTAGTGGTGCATCAGAATATCTGTTTCCTCCAACTCATGCTGTCATTCATGTTCATCAGTCATTTTAATATTTGTCAATATAATAGACAAAAAATTATGCCTCATTTTATTTGCATTTTTTGAAGTTAAATATGATTTCTTCTTTTCTGAACTGCCTATTGGAGCTTTGATTGTTTCTTTCTATTATGATGTTTAATATTATCTCACAATCTGAGACAGCTTTTTGCATAAGAATGGGAATACATATCAGTATGTTACTCTTGGTTTATACATTTATATTTGTTAGTTTTATTGTTCATCCCAACTATATTATCTGGATGTTTTTCTCAGTGGATAGGGAATTTTCACTTGCTTTTCAAATCAATTGAGAAACTAAATATATATAAAATAGAACTGTGATCAACCACCTACAATGTCATGTCTAGAACATCAATGCCCCTTATATAAAGTGAACACTGGGTTTCTGTGAGTGTAGAGAAGGCAATTGTTCTCTATAGGAACAACTTAAGCAGCAAAAAAAATAAGGTCCCTAACAATTGGCTCCAAGTGATTGGAATTTGAATTAAAACTAATAGGTTTCTTACTTTTGCACTTATTAGCAACTTAGAGGCAATTAGACAAAAATAAATAAATTTAGAAATAAATATAAAGAAAATAAACAAATAAATGCCTCATAGCATTTCCTGTTCTTTGTGGCAACATCTTCCAGTCAGAGGATATATCTCTTCCCCCTTTTTCTAGTGTAAATCATTTCTAGTCCTCTGCTTCCCTTGAGTCTGTCCTTGAACCCAAGTAATGACAGCTGATACCCATTTTCTAAGGAACTCAGATTAAGTCAGTTTTGCTTTTCCCACTTTTCTGGTCTTTGTTCTTCTCTACCACCCTCTGTGCCTTGGATGCTGAAGCCTTGGCCCAAACCCATTGGATCGATAACAACGTTGTGTCTCATTTCATGTAGGACAAGTGCAAGGGTCTTGGTATCCCCCCTGCACTGTTCCATCAGGGAGTTGATTTTCTGGATGAAATTGAATGATTTCAATATTAAGCTGGAGAGACTTAGTAGGTAAAATACTCACCTTTGTGTGAGGATTTGAGTTCAGATGCAAAAACACACATAAAAGCCTCGTAGAGCTGATGGCCACTTGTAATTACAGCATTTGGGAGGCTGAGAGGGGCAATCTCTAGGGTCATGTGAATAGTTAAACTTCCTGGAATTATTGGGGGACCCTGCATGTATAAACAAAATGTACAGCAACTTAAAAAAGACACTTGATGTCAACTTTGGGGTTCCATACACATACTAAAACACTCTATACTCGCCCAAGTACATATAGTGCCCAAATATATGTGAGTATGTGTACATCTACACACATAAACACATGCAAATAAACATCTTTTTTATTCTATCAACTTCTAGGAAAATAGCCATTTTAAAGATAATAACAATGAAATCAATTCCACACAGGCTTAGAGTGATTCTCAATTTTATTGTTGATTTTATCCCTAGGAACTAAGATACTAACTTCAAACTGTTGCAATTAGAAATTGAGATGATATAATAAGCTGGGAAATTTGAACAAGAATTAACATTTGTGGGAGGCTGGAGAGATGGTTTGGTGGCTAAGCACACTGGCTGCTCTTGCACAAAATCCAAGTATAGTTCCCAATATCCATATCGTGTGACACAATACCAGGAACTTCAGTACTAGGGTATCTGATGCCCTCCTCTGTCTTCAAAGATATTCATACACACACACAAGTGTCTGCCTGTGTGTGTGTGTGTGTGTGTGTGTGTGTGTGTGTGTGTGTAAATGAAGATATAAAATATCTGTGTGTGTGGCTATGTGGGTGTGTGTGCTTATGGGTATGTATGCATATAATTATGTAAATGTCTAGGTACAAACACAGCCTCTGTGTCAGTCCTCAGGCACCACCATACTTCGTGTTTTTGAGATAAAGTTTTTTACCAGCACCAGAGGCTCAAGAGTCCCTCCTCCTGCCCCCATCCTCTCCCCAGCCCACCCCCCATTCTCATCTCCTCCAGGGCAAGGACTCCCCTACGGATTCAGCTCAACCTGGTAGATTCGGTCTAGTCAGGTCCAGTCCATTTCTCCCAGGCTGAGCAAAATGTCCCTGCATAAGCCCCAGGTTCCAAACAGCCAGCTCAGGCACTAAGGACAAGTCCAGGTCCCACTTCCTGGGGGCCTCCCAAAATTTTAAACAAATGCTTCCAATAACTTGACTAATATTGACTCTGCCCCGGAAACCGCTGCTCTTGATGTACTAAAGTAAAAGTTATAATGAAAGCAAGGAAGAAGGAAGAAAAGAGGAAGAAATAACACCCCCGTTGCACCAAAGGAGGAGATAAAGAACAAGAAGCATCAGGCTGTCCTCCTGCTTCATCTTTTCAACGAGCTTTAGACAGAGACCAATCTTTTCTTTGAAACATATCATGCACACATTTGACTTGTGTGGTCTCTGGGTCTTATAGATCTGTTAACCAGCGCATTCTGTCACTGAGACAAGCTTGGAACACCCAAGCAAACACGGGTCACCTTGACCACTCTCTACCAATTACCAGGTCCTTTATTGTCAGTTAGAAACAGTGCTTTCAACCTCTCAGTGAGGGCTTTAGCACACCAGCTTTCCTGTCAGCTGTTTATGAAGGGAATCTTAAAGAGCAAAAAAAAAAAAAAAAAAAAGAAAGAAAGAAAGAAAAAAGAAAAGAAAGGAAATATTTAACTTCCTGATAGACACGTGAGACTTCCATTTTCCATTGTACTAGATGGACATGTTTTGTATTCTTAATTGCTTCATAAGCTCCTGTAATTTTTTTTTAAGTTAAATGGAAGAAACAGTAACACTTAATTCCTCCTAGTTGCGATATATATATATATATATATATTTAGGAAAATGGGCATAAAACATAAATTCCAGTTATCTTCTCTACCACACTCACTATGATTTGCCCACTGGTTACTTTTCATTGCTTGAATTCTACATTATAGGTTTTTTTTCTCTTTCTCATTAGTTCTGTTAACTGAAAGTGAACTCAACGTTTTTGTTTGTTTACTACATTCTCAGAGGGATTGTTGAGCCATTTCGTCTTAAAGGTATTCCCTTTGGCAGACCATCTCTTAATTTTCCAAGACTCAGTTTCCTAGTATGTAAAATCAGGGTAAAATTAGTCTTTAGTTTATAGGTCAACATATGCAATGGTAAGCAAATTTACATGTTTAATGCAATGACTGAGTGAATTAAAATATATAAAGCATTTATAATTATGCTCAGAATTTAAGTAAGCACAATTCAAATATTAACTCTTCCAATTGTGGTATTACAATGCCACAGTGAGACATCTCTGGAATTAAAAGAACTATTTTGCTCATTTAAAAGTTATATCAGCTATTGTTTGATTTAATATTCTCAGATTTTTTATAATTAATACAACAATTCTATGATGAATGTCTGGAATGTTATTTTATGTTCCCAAGTAATAATGTTAAAATATTATGTACAGGTTTTGGATGAAAAAAATGTATTCCTCTTTGGGAATGCTTTCCATGCTTGGGAGTTTTTCCTCACTTTTGCTTAATAAATCTACATTCTCTTTGCTAAACAAAATTCACAGTATTTTGTTCAAAGAAAATAATAGTAGCAAACATGTACTGTAAACATATAGATATGAACTAATGCATATATAAATAAAATTTATATATAATTTATGATACATAAAATTTATTCATTAAAATAATCACCTAGGGTCTGTGTTATCTCTATTAAATACCTTTCACTCTGACAGTTCACACATAATAGAGCCAAGAAGCACTTGCAGCTCTTTCTGGATTGATAATCATCTTCCTCTTTGAGGGAGGTCTTCTAAGCCCGACGCCAGGCTTTTTTCATGGGACTAAACAACTGCTACAGCCCCACCTACAACCTATGGACATGAAGGGAATGCATGTCATTGAACATCACTCTCCAGTTTGCCAAAAATGACAATACCTGCTCCAGTGCCTGATGAGATCAGAAGGAAAAGGAAGTTAGCTTTAACAAATACTTTTCTTTTCTGTTGGGTACCTCACACTTACAAATGTTACTTTTCATAATAGACATGATCAATTACAAACACCATTAGTATCAATTCATAGGCTAGAATTAAGCTATTAATGACACAACTAAAGAAGAAAACTTTCTTAAAATCTTTCTGCTTCGGTTTTGAGCATGGCAATTGTCAGCTAATTTTGAAATTAATAATATCCAAAAGACTTCCTACCCTCTAAAATTTAGAAAACCCAAAGAACAGCCATGCTGAACAAATTTGCTTCAAAATCATTTAGTCTCATTGTCTTATTTCATGAGTGAGTTATTAGTCTAAAACTCTTAATTAATTGCAACAAGAACATAAATATCCACTGTGAAGATTCTAATAGAAGTATTTTTTTTCATGTTTTTATATGAACGCAAAGGCCAAGTGTCCCATTGGGTTTTTCACTCCCTTCTTTCCTTCTGCACTGTTCTGAAATGTTTGTCCCCCACATTTAGACCAGTTTGTATTTCATGCAGATAACCTCTAAATATTTATAACATTTAAATAATGTCAGGAAATGTAGAGCACTTCAAAAATATTTTACACACTTTCTTAGCAAATTTCAGGTGAAAATACAAATGACGTCTTGATGTCGAGGGACAAGAGAGAGCATAGTAGTACCTCTGGTTTCACTGCTAAGGACTATATGATGATGAGTTGAGTCTGTCACATAGCCTGTAGTTTTCACACTGAGCAGTGACTAGCATGTAAATACACTGTGGTATTTCCTGAAGAACACAGCTTCTCTTCAACACTGCTTCAAACTTAGTAAATGTGGCCAAAGTTTGCTTCACTTCCAAATTCAAATACGCTTCATCTGTACACATATTTAAATTGCGAGTTGATTAATAAACCTTAAAACTAGATAAACTTTTGGAGAGATACTTTAGAAACACCAATACTAGATTATCTTGTATATTTTCCTAAATATTCCCTACCCATTTGTCCTCTGCTTCCTCTTTAAATAAATCATTCAATCACCTTTCCTCTAAAATTCATGAATCTATTTACTTTCTCACCTGATTTTGACTCCAAAGCACCCCTAGAAATCAACTTTAAAGCATTCTGCTTTAGCTTAAAGTAAAACTACTGGCTTTGCCCCTGACATGAAGCATGTTCCTCAGCTTCATTCTTCTTCTGTCAGTAGGTAGAATAAATAAATAGCTAGTGCAAAAATAAGAAAGAATAAAGAAACATGGCACACTTCTCCACAGATTGTGAAATCATCCAAGGGCAAAGAGTAAAATATTCTTCTTTAGGGGAAAATGATATGGGACTCTCCAATCTAAGAGTAGATTGGAAGGCAGTTCTGTTTTCATATGTAATTCCTTAGTAACAGCTAAGGGCATTATTTCTTTATACAAATTAAAAAAATATAATACTTCAATGTTAACTGCAATAAGAGTCAATAGTATCTTAAAATCTTTCAAGACATATAAACTACTAGAGTGAACTAATGGTGCTTACCTACATTCCCCTTTCCTTCTTTTGTGCTTTTATTCTCCTATTATGTCCATATGTTACTAACACAACTGTACAAGGTTATAATTGTCACTATGCACTTTGATGTATTTAAAGAAGGAAAGAGACAAGAAGCCAGCATATGCATATGTTTATTATGTTAAGCTTGCCATTGCTGGTTGTCTTCATTTGTTTCTATGGATTCTAGTACCCATCTGCTATCCCATATTCATTTCATACAGTTTTGCTCATGCCCACAACCTTTGTTCTGTTATTACCAAATATAAATTATTCTATATGCTATGGGCCCAAAACTCATATGCGATTTCTCCTCAGTATCGAGGAGTTGTATTCATAAATCCTCAAAAAAAGGTGAATTCCTTACGTCTATATAGCTCTATAGAAAATGGCGTGGTTTTTACATATAATTTATGCTCATCCTACTGTGTACTTTATTTAATTCTTTAAGTGACTAATAATGTACACATTGTGAAAATGGTTGTTACATGACACAGTTGGGAGAATAATTAAAAGAACACTATGTATCTATCCAGCGCATATGCTATGAGAACCTGTTTTTCCAGGTCTGTAGAGAAGACTAGCAGTTAAAAGCTCATACTGCTCTTGCAGGGGACCCTAGTTTGCTTCCCATTACCCTCATCAGGATTTTACAGTTGACTGCACCTCCATGTTCCTGGGATCTAATGTGTCCTCTGACCTCCATGTGCACCTGCACCCACATATACCTACCCACATCCACACAACATGCATTATACACATAATTAAAAATGAAGATAAAGTCTTAAAAAAAACATTTTTAACCTGTTATTGATTGGATCCATGGATGTGGAAAGCAGTTACAAAGAATAAAGCCAACTGTGTATTTGCAATTATAGTTATCAAATTGCTTTTTTAATGATTCAAGAAATGGATAAAATATGCAATTATGCATTTATAATTATATAATTGCTATTATTGATAGACATGACATTTTTGCATAGATTCAAATACCATCTGGTGTCACTGTCTTTGGCTAGAACTTCCTACACTGTTTATCACTTGAATCTGCTACAAACTCTTCATAGTTTTCCCTTACCTGGGGTAACGTGAAAGTGAGATCATCGGATACAAGAGTGTTGGACAAGAAAAATTCCACAGGATATTTTGTTGTGGACATTTTTTTTTCTTTTTCAACTTTTAGTATGTTGTGTATGCCAGCCACTCATTATCCTTTGCTTTAGATAGCTGAGAAACCTGTTACCTTTATCATACTTTCTTTGGACATGACAAATTTTCTGTCATTGCCTCCAGGTTTTTTTTTTTTCCTTTGTCTTTCAATACTTTTACTAAACTGTCTACATGTGGATCTTTCATTTGATTTTGCTTATTTCCCTATTTGAGTAACTTTTGGGTTGTATAAAAGTGTGTTGTCAAACTTAGAGAATCTGTAGATATTAATTCTTACTTTTCTATTCTTTGGCTCATGTTTCAATTCATGTCATTTGCTACTTTGTTTTTGACCTGTGGTGATGCAAAGATCATTGTGAATAAACACAGTAGTGCAAAGTTGCTACCCAGTGATTTCTAGCCAACAAATAAAGGAAGGAGATGTGGTATCTGTATCCTCTTTGAGAGCAGCCCCTAAATGATCAAGTCTCTACTTTTCTGTGGTTGAAATAATGTGCACTCCAATAAAATTGTGTGGGGGTCAGAGAACAGAATATCTACAATATTAAACATACAGGTTAGGCAGTGGTAGCACATGCCTTTAATCCTAGCATGCCAGAGGCAGAGATCCATCCAGATATCTGTGAGTTCAAAGCCACACTGCAAACAGCCAGGCATGGTGACACATGCCTTTAATCTAAAGAAGTGATGGCAGGAAGCACAAAGTTATGTAAGGAATGGTGTAGCAGGAATCTTAACAGGTCTTATTAATAATAACAAACCTGAGACCAGTTATTGGGGTAAATGCTGGAAGATCATAGAAGCAGAACACGGAACAGCTACCTCACCTGGTCTTGTTTCCTCAGACTGGATGCCTCTGTGTCGTCATCCAGAATGGATCTCAGCTGAACTGCTGCTCCAAAGCCTAAAAGCTTAACCAGCCAAATGCTTAACCAGCCAAATGCTGCTAGTTTCTGGTCTTCATACCTTATATATCTTTCTACTTTCTACCATCACTCCCTGAGATTAAAGGCTGAATTTCTGGGATTAAAGGCATGTGTCACCATGCCTGGCTGTTTCTAATGTGGCCTTGAACTCAGAGATCCATAGGTATTTCTGTCTTTGAAATGCTAGGATTAAAGGCGTGTGCTACCACTGCCTATCCTCATGTTTAATATTGTGGCATCCTGTTCTCTGACACCAGATAAGTTTATTTGGGGGAACACACAATATTTCAGGGAACACATTACCAACACAGCATGGGGACCAGGAATTAGCCTTGTTAAGCTTTTAGACTTTTAGCAACAGTTTATCTGAGATCCATTTGGATGAGGACACAGAGGCTTCCAGTTTAAGGAAACAAGATCAGCTGAGGAATTGGCAAGGTGAGGTCAGCTGTGGCTTGTTCTGCTTCTCTGATCTTTCAGCGTTCATCCCAATACTTGGTTCTGGGTTTGTTTTATTAATCACATTTCCTCACTCAGGTACTAACCAGGCTGGACCTTGATTAACTTGTGAGATCAGATGAGATCAGATACATTCGGGGCATTATGGCCAGAGACCATACAGCTTTTTCAAACAACCTTAATATCAGTTATACCTTAGCTCACCACCTCATCTGTTCTACCTTACCATTCCTCTCCTAACGTAAGTGTAATGACTTGCCTGTGTCACATCCACACTGTCGACTTCTGCAGTGCGAAGAAGGCAGTATCACTTTTCAAAGGGGCGATCCTCAGATATATCTGCAGTCAACCTGGGGTGACAGCGCTTTAGCCAGTACTCTCTTTGTCTCTATCATTGATGTCTTCATTAAGCTGTCCGCCTCTGCTGTCTACGCCCAGCTGTTAGTCACTGCTACTCTCTAGCTGATTGCTCTATTGTTTTTAACACTGTCCTGGGGCATACAATGTTCCACTGTCTGATTCTATTAAATCTGGGCCCTTTCAAAAAGAACACTTTGATGCAGTCAGTGTTTGGGCTTTGTTCCGACTCTGGCAGGGATACTCTTCACTATGTCTCTCTTTGATTCTTATAGTAAACTAACTGCCCTACAGTTTAATTGTGACTCTCTTAGAGTGACCAGCCTCCTCAAAATTGATTAGCATGAAAATTGCATAGTTTTTACAAACATCTTAAACATCACTGAAGTTTGTTTCAACGTGATAATATTTCTTCAGCAGGGAAACTTCAAGGTTGTGTGCTCTATGACAATTCTCTCTTCCCGGACCAAATTCTGAGATACTTTAACAGTGTTGGAGTGATCTGTTGGCACACTTCTTCCAGAGTGGTAATTTTTGTTTTATAAACAGAGCACTACAAGAGAGTGATGCCCTCTGGTCTTCTTGGCTTATGTGTGCTTTGTGAAACCTCTACCTTAGATGTCTAGGGAAACTGCTTTGGGGATTCTAGGCTTATTTTGCTCCCGTGTCTGGAATAAAATGTGTGCCTGGTAACTAGGGACCATGTGAAAGGAGCCTGGGGCATTTCTTCTCAGCTGTTTCATCTATAATTTATTCTCTGCAGCATATATGAGGAGTGCTAGTGACCTGCTCCTTTTAGGGAAGCATGTGGCCCTTGACTGGACCTGGGAGCAAAGAGAACTCAGACTTCATTTCCAAGCCTGCCAAGAGTGCACCCTACTTCACAGCTAGAAGGTGGAGGGAAGCATTTTGTAGCTTGAATGCCATAGTACCTCCCTGAGCTTATTGGAATTTGGTATAGTTCCCAGAACAGGTGTCAATTCTGTACCTGACTTCCTACCCCAAAGATAATTCACAGAGACTCCACATGTTCAAAAGGAAACATTTTTTTCCTACTTATAGCTTCAAATGTCCTGGAAGGGCTGGACCCCTTTCTATTACATTTCTAAGACCTCTTGTATTTATCTCTCTAGTCATCATTTCTATGATGCGTAGTAACTCTGTTCACTATTTAAAATGCAGGCATAGTGTCTCAAAAATCCAAAATTTCCAAATGACCACAATTGTTTCAGCAAATTCATTAAGAGTAAAGTTGGTACATTAAGCAGTGTACATATCTAAAGTGTACAAAAATAAATTTGAATATATCATTATCCAAAATATTCTATCTTTTTAACATTAATCCTCTTGCCTCCATTTACTCACTTCTCATCTTACCTAATATTGTTTTACTGTCAATATAGATGTATTTGAATTTTCTAGAAATTTATATTAATACTACTGCACAGTTTATAATGTTTGGGCTACTCTTTTCATTTAATGTATTCATATTGGATTCATCCATTCCATTCTGTAGCATGTATCAATAATTCTTTTTTATTGGTGAATACTATTATCTCTATTCATCTGTTGATGAGCACTTTCTCTACTCCTGTTTTAGCTTATTAAAAATGAAATCATTATGAATATTCATGTACTAGACTATGTGTGGACATATGGTTTGATTTCCCTTGAATAAATACCATGGCATGAAATAGCTAGATCATACAATAGGCATACATTTAACTTGTCAAAAAAAATAGCCTGACAACCTGTTCTCCAAAGAGGTTGTGTTCTTTTACATTTTGAAATGTAATGAATGAGAATTCCCTATTCTCTAGTCATTGGAACATGTCTAGGATGGCCAAACTTTCATGGCTAAAAATTTTAATGAATGTGAAGTGGTGAAATATTGTTCTTTTTTTATCCAATTGTGAAACATCTCTCCAGTTTGCTTTTTTACTTTCTAGTTTCACTCACATTATAGAGTTCATTAAGCATCCCATGCATAAATGTTTTGAGATACATAGACAGAAAGAAAGAGAGAGAGATGCAAATATTATCTCCTTGTCACTGAATTGAATGTTCATTATTTTAATGTTGCTATAAGAATATATGGGTTCCCATTTTTTATGACATTCCATTGATTATTTAGTTTTGTGGATTTTGATTTTGTTGTCATATGTAAAACATTTAACACTAACTTATATCACAAGTTTTTCTCCTTATGACTTTTTCAAAATTGTAAACACACACAGTGTGTGTGTGTGTGTGTGTGTGTGTGTGTGTGTGTGTGTGTGTGTGTGTGTGTAGGTATAGACATATTTTAATAAAATTATGCACCTTGGAGTGATGACGCTCTCCTCAAGGACCATGGACTATCTAACAAAAGACTAATTCCCATATGTGGAAAACCTTCTCTTGAGTTATTGTGCAGAAAAGTTTTAGAGACTCCCAAAACAATACATGCTTTTACCATTTTTACCATTGCTCTTGGTTTTTTTCCCCAGGACTGAAAGTAAGACTTTACTGCTGAAGATACCACACACTTTGGACATAAGAGGTGGAAAAATTGAGCTGAAACTGGTCTGGAAGCCTTCTCCCTGAGGATCAGCTCTCATAGTACCAAAAGGTGCTACTCTAGCTGCCAAGGGAGAAAAACAATCAATAGTCCAGCCCAGATATAAAGCCTATAAATCATAACAATGACCAACATGACAAGATGTCCCCAAGAGTCCAATAGTGTCACTTAAATCCTGGGGTTAACTAACAGCCATTTAATTGGAATTCAGGTTAGCTCAATAGGAATTCATGACTGGTACTATGAGCCTAGCCAATTACCCATAGCTGGTGAGGCCATGGCTCCTTGCAAAACACCTACAGCTGCTTCCCTAAAGCAGTGTAATTTTAATGCATTATAAAGATTTAACCTTAAACCCACAGATAAGTGCAGCTCTCATGCCTCATTCAAGAAGCTTCTTTTGACTGTAGATGAAGATCTTTAGAAATATTAACAATTGGTCAAAACTCATAGAACAACTGAGGTGAGGTGTCCAACTTCAATTGTTACATCTGTAACACAACTCCTACTTCTAAGGGGCACTAAATACCATGGAAGAGAGAGAAGAAATAAAGTGAGAGCCAGAGAACAAGGATATCTACAGCAACACAGTGTTTTCTATATAGGACAGTGAAGTAGCACCCATGAAATCTCAACAATATGGCTGCCTAAACAAAACCTAAACAATGACATCAGTTGACATGCCATCATGGATAGAAAAATTCATGCAAGGCTTCTTCCACAGGGGAAGAGCTATCAGCAATTAATGGCTGCTGAGAGACTGAGAATTAGTTTTCTTCAGGGATAAACCTACTGATATACTGTTTAGTCTTATTTAGTGCTAGGAAGTTTGGCTCTAAACACATATGAGCTGAATGAACTCATCAGGTTAAAGATATAAAGTTATGCATGTTTATGTAACAATAATACTTGAGGAATAAGCATTCATGAATTTGAGAAGGAGTCTGGGGTGGAGGACACAGGAGAACTTAGGAAGGGAGAATAACCTAAATACACCATACATGAAATTCTCAAAAAAATGAATAAATAATGTAAGAAGAAACAATAACCAAAAGAAACTATGGGGCAACCAGAAAAATTATCCTGAGTGAGAGAGGTAACACAGACCCAGAAAGGCAAACATGGTATGCACTCTCTTTTAAGTGGACATTAGCTGTTAAGTAAAGGATAATCATTCTACAGTGACCCTCAGGGGGATGTATAGATATCTTCCTTCCTAGGAAGGGAAAAATAGAAATTTTGTGGATGGACTGGAGGCAGGTGAAAAAGGAACAAGAGGGATTGGATGGGGTTGGGAGGTACAGAAGGAGAGAATACTAGGAGAGATTACTGGAATTGGGGGAGCACTAGGGGATGATGTGGAAACCTAGTGCAATGGAAACTTCCTGAAATCTAGGAGAGGAACCCCAGTCTCCTAGTAATGGGGGATATGGAGCCAGAAATGGCCATCTTCTATAACCAGGCGAGGCTCCTAGCATGGGACTGGGGCATCAACCCAGCCAGAAAAATTCAACCTGCACTCTGTCTTGCTTGCAAGATGTGCTGTGGGTAATGGTGGCACAGAACTTGTGGGAGTGGACAATCAATGGTTGGTCCAACTTGAGGCTCATACCACGAGAGGGAGTCCACTTCTGACACTTCCTGAAGGATCAGTAACCAGAGGCTGAATAGCCCAGGGACCTAGGATAGAACAAAACCTACAAAAAAGAAAAACAGGCAATGAAATGATTCCTAATGACATTCTGCTATGCAATTGTCATCAGAGGGGTGTCATCCAGCAACTGATGGGAGCAGATGCAAAGACTCACAGCCAAACACTAGATGAAGCCAGGGGAACCCTGCAGAAGACAGGGAGGAAGGACTATAGGAGCCAGAGTGTTGGAGGATACCATGAGAACACAGAATCAACTAATCAGAGCTCATAGGGGTTCACAGAGACTGAAGCAACAAACATGGACCCTGTATGGGTCTTAAGTTAGTCCTCTGCATATACCTTACAACTCTGTACCTTGGTGTTCTTGTGGGACTCCTAACACTGTGAGTTTGGGAAGGGGTTGTCTCTGGCTCTTTTGCCTGTGCTTGGGACCCCTTTCCTCCTACTGGGTTACCTTTTTCAGCCTTGGCATGAGTGTTTGTTCCTAGTCACATTGTAACTTGATAGATCATCTTTGATGGGTATCCCTGGGAGTCCTGCTCCTTTGGTTTTGTTGCTTTGGTTTTTTGAAGGGAAATGGAGGTGGAGTGGATCTAGGGGAGAGAGAAGTGGGGGGAGGTACTGGGAGGAGTAGAAGGAGGAGAAACTGCAGTCAGGATGTAATGCATGAGAGAAAACAATTTCCGAAAGGAAAGAAGTATAGGGAAGCTTTCCTAATTTACATAGATGCAAAATTTTCTCAAGAAAATACTTACAATACTGAATTCCAGAGCATACTATGAAGATCATATACCTTCACCAGCCTGTTATTGCAATAAAACACTCCAGTCAAAAGCAGCTTAAGGAAGAAAACATTTATTTGGCTCATACATTCCAGATCATAGACTGTCACTGAAAGACGTCAGAGCAGGAAATCACTCACAGGCAAGGATGCACAGCAGAAACCATTATTAGCATGCTGCTTAGCGGCTTGCTCTCTGGCCCTCTCATTGGCTCGCCCTGAGCTAGCTTTCTTCTCTTAGCCCAGACTCACTACCTGCCCTCTCAAACACCAATCAAGACAATCTTTCATAGGCATGATCCCATACCAAGCTCATCTGGGAAATTCCTCAAATGAGATTGTTTCTTCACAGGGGACTCTAAATTGTATCAACTGATAATAAAAACCAACCAGCAAGCCAGGCAGTGGTGGTATACACCTTTAATACCAGAACTTGGGAGGCAGAGGCAGATATTTCTGTGAGTTTAGGACCAGCCTGCTCTACAGAGCAAGTTCTAGGGTAGCCAGTGCTACACAGAGAAACCCTGTCTCAGAAACAAAAACAAAACTCACCAGCACAGTGACAGAGTTGGCTTCATCACAGAGGTGCAAAGTCAGTTCAACATATGCAAATTGATAAATGTAGTACATTTTACAATATATTTAAGGACAGAAGTTGTATGATTATCTTCCTAGATGCAGAAAAGGCATTTGACAAAGTTTATTGTGCCTTCAGGTAAAAGTCCAGAAGACATTAAGAATAAATGAATCATATCTCAAAATAATGAAGGCTATATACAACAAACCTATAGATAACAGCCTATTAAATGGGGAGGGGAAGAAGAGGGAGGTGAAACAAAAATACACACTCTTACCTCTATGGCTAAATATGGTGCTTGAAGTCTTAGAGCAATAACACATAAGAAAGAAATGAAAGGAATAAAAATAGGAAAGGGAAAAATCAAACTAGCTCTATTTTCAATATTTTGAAGACCCTATATAATCTCCCAGAAAATGCATAGCTTTAAAAAATAGTTTCAGGATATATATATTTTGCAGACAAAGAAATAAGGAAAACATCTTATTTGAAATCTTTCCAAAAACGTAACTAGGAGGAGGGAAAAGCAGAAAGTGAAAAAACTCTATTTTGAAAAATTTATGACACTGAAGAAAAATCAGTGAAGATTGTAGATGATGGGAAGATTTCCCATGCTCCTAGACTAGCAGCATTAATATAATGAAAACAGCCACACTATTAAAAGTAATATACAGATTTAATTTATTTGCTCCAAAATTTTGTTGTCATTTTTAATGATCTAGAAGAAAATTACAAAAATTAATATGGAACCAATAAAGACTATTGATATAAAATTATCAAAGAATAAATAAATATCATCTTTAAAGGTATTTTTGCGCATATCATTCTTGTGAATTTCTATGTTATCACCATACTAGCTAATTTTATGTCAACCTGATATAAGCTAAGCAAGTCATCAGTGAGGAGGGTGCCTCAATTGAGAAAATGCCTCCATAAGATCAGGTTGTTGACAAACCTAAATGGCATTTTCTTAATTAGTAATTGATGTGGGAGGGCCCAGCTCATTGTGGATGGTGCCATCCATGAGCTGGTGGTCCTGGGTTCTATGAGAAAATCCTGGGTAACCAGCCAGTAAACAGTACCCTTCCATGGCCTCTGCATCAGCTCCTGCCTCTGGGTTCCTGTGCCGCTTGAGTTCCTGTCTTGAGCTCCTTTGATGAATAAGTATGATGTGGAAGCACAAGTCGACTTTCCTCCTCAAGTTTCACTGATTATAGCATTTTAGCACAGCAACAGTAACCCTAACTAAGACAACCATATCACATGTAACTCAATAAATCAACTAAGACTTTGTTTTCAAAAACAACTGACAACAAATGCTAGCAAGGATGTGTGGGAAAATGGACTTTATTCACCGTTGGTTTGAGTGCAAAACAGTAGAGTCATTATAGAAGTCCACATGGTGATTTCTATAAAATTGAAAATAGACCTACCATATGGCCCAGAAATACCATATCTGGGCATGTATCCAAAGGACTCTGTATCCTACTGCAGAGATATCACATAGCAATGAAATGGAATAAACATAAGTGTTCATCAATTTATGACAGGAGAATAAAGTATGGTATATATAAAATGAAATTCTATTCAGTTGTAAGTAAAAATGAAAATTTCAGAAATGTAGATAGATCTCAAAAACAATAATCAAGGTGACCCACACTCCCACACCCAGGAAGACAAATTAAAAGAAAAAAGAATAAAAAACAAAACCTTATTTGTTCTTGCATATGTGGCTCTAGGCTGAAATTTGTGTGTCTGTGTATGTGTTTGTGTACAAGCATGCACGTGTTCTGTGTGTGACAGGCTGGAGTTGGAGACATAAGAAATGAAGAATCACTAGAACATACATTCTTGGAAAAAAAAATCTAGAATGATATCTAATCCCTTGTATGATAATTTTAAAAAGGAAAAGAACTTCGAATGATAATGAATCTTCCACTTAAAAAAATGTCAGAAAAAAGTCAACCCAAAGTGAGCAGAAGGGGAGAAAACAATAGTGGGGAGGAATCAAGGGAATCACAAGATGGTAACATTAATTTTGATCAGTGAAATTTAAATTTGGTGATTCACAAATGGACAGAGAGATAGAGAAGGAGGGAGGGAGGAAGAGAAGAAGAGAAAAGAGATCACTCAAAGCAAGAACAAGAGATCACTATCAACCCAGCAAAATGAAAAATGATTTATATGTATCCCTTCTACAAATATATCTATATACTATATAGCTTAGAAGAGGGAAGAATATCAAAAGTTGTTTCACAAAGCCGACTTGAGGAAAAAAATTGAAATCCACACCCCTAAATTAACTAAGGAAATTACTGATTTTTTAATAATTTGAAAACTTCACACAAAAGAAAACCAAAGACCACGTGGAAAATTAGCTGAAAATATATTATTGATTCAAAGGTAAAAAGCAAAAGTATAAAATTCTGAGAAACCAGGAGTCATGATACAAACCTGAACTCCAAACACTTGTAATGCTGAGATGGGAGGAGAACAAAAGCAGAAAATAAATGTGTATGAAACAGACAAAAAATGAAACCTGAGAGTAAAGTGTAGGAAATACACTTGGCATCTTGAACTGTGCAGCCTCTCAGTGTGCTTAAAATTTGTCACCACATGAAAAGCAAAACTCCAACAGAAGGGAAGCCACTATTGGACAAACATGCATCTTATAAAATATTGTATCCAAAAAGTATGAAGAAATCATACAATTAATAAACAAAAGATAAGCTATTCACCACCATAATAGACAAACATTTAAAATTTCTTAAAGGAAATGTACAATGCCCAATAACCATGTAAAATTCAGTTACTATCTCTAGTCACTAAGAAAATATGAATCAAAACCATGATGAGATACCTACATACCTAGTAGGATAAATGATAATAAAATCATATAATAATTAGTATTGGTGATGATGTAGATAAATTGGAATCATTATCTATTGTTGGAGAAAATTTAAAAAAATTATAAACTATCTTCGGAAAATTCACAGCTAGGTGTATTATGACAAATACACCAGTGATACTTCCAGATATATATCCAAGACAAATGAAAGCATACTTCCATACCAAAACTTTCACATGAATGCCCATAATGGCATTATCCATATTAGCCCAAAAGTGGAAAGGCATTTGACTAGCCAATGAATTACTAAAATGTGGCATATCCACATAATAGACCATCACTAGGCAAGAGGAAGATTGAAGTCCTACCATGTTCTACAATGTGAAATATACTTGAGGAGACTCCTCTATGCTAGTAAGAAGGATAACAGATATGTGACTCCTCTACAGAATTCTTGGGCAGTATTGTAGAGATGGAGGCCATATTTATGGTTATGTAGAGCTGAGGATTGCAGGGATGGTAAGTGAATACTAATGTGGATGTTTATTTCTGCAGTGATGAAAATATTCAGAATCTGGTGGCAGGTGCACCATTCTGTGAACATATTACAAACCTTTTAAGTACACACTTTAAGTGGGTGACTTTTATGGTAGAAGAAATAATTCAAAAATATTAAAACCTACTGGATTTTAATAATGACTCCCATGAATGTGTGCCATTTTGGAAGATGTATATGATGAGTATTCTCTGAAAAATATTGAGTCTCTCAGCCAATAAACAATGCACTATCTCTATTTATTGTCTTTTTATCTCAGAAACATGGCTTTAAATGTAGTTTGTAAGATTCATTCTTAGGTATTTCATATCTTGTAGCCAGCACATTGGTTTTTTTTTTTTTTAATCTTCATTGTTCCCTGATAGCATACAGAAGTACATTGATTTTGTAAAAGTCACCTATAATTGCTGTATCTCTTCCTGAATAGATTACTTTGTATTTTGTGCACAAATGAACATGCCACCTGCAAATAACTTTGTGATTTTCCTTTCAATATGGACTCTCTCCATATTGTGTCTCTTTCTTATCTTACTATCCTGACTAAACATTTTCTTACAGTGTTGGGTAGAAAAGAGCAAAACAGTTACTTTTTTATTTCCACTTTAGGGGAAAAACATTTAGTCTTTTCACATCAAAGATATTCATAAATATTATGAGAAGGGAGTTGTAGATTCTATTTACTCAGTGTCTAGTTTGATATGAGGCTATGTACATGAAGAGCATTGGTCTATAGTTTTATTTCCCTGTATCAGTATTGGCTATTTAGATGTAGCTGGAATGTTGTCCTTGTAAAGTAAATGTATTTTCCCATATTTTGTTTTCCTGGAAGAATATTTTAAATTTTTGAGTTTCGTTGTTGTTGTCATAGTGTTTTAATTGTTTTCTACATGTTCTGCATCTTAATCTTACATTATTTTCAAATTTATTTTGGTTTTGGAGGTATCTTTTATGGCAGTTTGGATAAAAATGGTCTCCCTAGGCTCATTAGGAGGTATGGCCTTCGTGAAGTAAGGGAGGTCTTGTTGGATGAAACATGTCACTGTAGATGGACTTTGAGATCTTCAATGTTCAAGCTATGCCCAGTGTCTCTTTCTTCCTGCTGCCTGCCAATCAGGGTGTAGAATTCTCAGCTACCTCATTGGCACCATGTCTGTCTGCGTACCCATCATTCTTCCCTCCATGATGATAATGGACTAAACTTCTAAACCCAATTACATGTCTTCCTTTATATGAGTTGTCACAGCCACTGGGTGGTAGTGGTACAAGCATTTAATCACTGCACTCAGGAGGCAGAGGCAGGCAGATCTTTGTGAGTTCAAGGCCAAACAGCCTGGTCTACAGAGCAAGATCTAGGAAAGGCACAAAGCTACACAGAGAAAACCTGTCTCGAAAAACAAACAAACAAACAAAAGAGTTGTCATGGCCATGGTATTTCATCCCAGCAATAAAACCCTAACTAAGATACCATTTTATCCTGTGGCTATTATATTTTAATACAAAACTTTTTATTTCACAAAGTGGCAGTTGCTCACTTTTATTACCTATAAATTCCTGCTAAACCCACCTTAATGAAGTTTCTACCTGTTCTCTTTGAAGAATTTTATATTTTAAGTCTTATTAGGCCTCAGATCCATTTGAAGTCAAATGTTTATGTGTTTAAGTGAGGGTTTTAACTCTTCCTTATACATGGACATCTAGTTTTCTAAGAACTATTTGTTGAAGATATGATCATTTTCCTATTGAGTGGTGCTGGCACCAATTGAGTACATATTCTAGAAGATAGTCATGGGCTTCTATTCCATCATCTAATTACACACTGACTACATTTTCTAGTATTATGTGAAACAGAAGTGGTGAATGTAGCCGTCTTTGCTTTCTTTCTGTTTCTAGAATATAGTTTTTTAGTGATTCACCATTGAGTATGATATTTTCTGTGGGTATTTCATAATTATTTCCTATTATGTTGAAGTTGCTTTCTTGCAGTACTTTTTTGGATTTTCTTTTTTATCATGAAAAGTTATTGCACTATTTTAAATGCTTTTTCCCTAAAAAGTTGAGAGAAAGGAAAAAGTGTTTTCCCCACTCTGTACTATAAATGTAGTATAGTAAATTGATTTATTTTTTCGATGTTGGAATAAGTCTCATTTAGCCATGAAATTCTCTTTAAAATTATGCTGCCAAGTTCAGTTTACTACAGATTCATTGAAGATTTTGTATGAATTTAATCAGGGACCTTGGAATCTAACTTTGTATATGTATTTGTTTGCTTAGCAGTATTTTTATCTGACTTTAGTATCAAAATACTGTTAGCTTTATAGAATAAATAGAAAGTTTTTTTTGTTGTTGTTTTGTCTTTTAACTTCAAACATTTGGGGGAAAATTGAGAAAATCACAGACTTGTGGCACAGAGTTGTAATATCAGCTCCACTGGAGGCTGAGACAAGAGGTCAGTATGTTCAAGGCCTGCATGAGCTACAGAGCAAGTTCAAGCCCAAGCTTGACAATTTAGTGAGACAATATTACAAATGAAAAAGTAACAGTTAAAGATACAGGAAGCTGGTATACAGTCTGTGACAGAACACTTGCTTAGCAAGTGTGAAGCCCTATGTTCAATCTTTTGTGCTCCAAAGCAAAACAAAACATGTTGTTTTACTTACTTTTCTATTGCTATGAAGAGACACCAAGACTGAAGGAACTCATAAAAGGAAATGTTCTTTGGGGCTTACAGTTTCAGAGGGGTGTCCATGACCATCATGTGTAGCTGAAGTTTTCTTGGTCCTGCCTGGTTCCTGTGGCCCTGTGGCCACTTAGACCCAAGTAAACACACAGAGGCTTATATTAAATTAAAACTGTTTGGCCATTAGCTGAGGCTAACTATTGACTAGCTTTTACACTTAAATTAACCCATAATTCTTATTTATGTTTAGCCAAGTAGCTTGGTACCTTTTCTCAGTTCTGCCTTCACATCTTGCTTCATCTGTGTATGGCTGGTGACTCCTGACTCAGCCTTCCTGTTCCCAGAATTCTCCTCCCTATCCTGCCTATACTATACTTTCTGCCTGGCTACTGGCCAATCCGAGTTTTATTTATCAACCAGATCAGAGCAACACACATTCACAGTATACAGAATGGCATTTCCATCAATCATGATGAGGTGCATGGTTCCCGGCAGGTAGGCACAGTGCTGGACCAGTAGCTGAGCATTTGTATCCTTATCTCCAAGTAGGATGGGGGGGGGCAGAGGGAAGAGAGAGGGGGAGGATATAAAATAGAAAAAGAGAAAGAGAAATAGAATAAGAGATTAAGAATGACATGGCTATGTGTCTGTGGCTTGGGCTTCTGAAACCCAAAACCCAAAATCCCTCCCCCAGGGCCACATTTCCTCCAACAAGACTTAATCTTGACCTCCTTATCCTTACAGTTCTACCAACTTGGTACCACATGTTTAATAGATGAGCCTTTGGAGGCAGTTCTCAATCAAGCCATCAAACAAGCTAAGAAATTAACTTTTAGAAAAAGTTTGAGAGACCTTTGCGTTCTTGAATAGTCACTGTTTAAATCATCAGGAACAGTACATATCTAGGGATTTTTAATTACTGACTCAATTTTCTTATCTTTTATAAGCTGTTGTTCCTTGTTAAATAAGAAGAAAATAGTATGTTGCACAGCATGGGAATTATGCTTTTTAGTTATAAGTATTATAAAAGCTTCTGCTTCTTCCTGAATTGGCTTCAACAGATTATTGTCTGGAAAAAATTTCCATTTATATAGATCATCTAATCTGTTTGACATTCAGTTGTTCATAGTTTTCTTGGCAAATATTCAGACAAAACTAATACCTGTAAAAGTGTACAACAAACAACAGGGAAATGTGTATATTTTCCAGATAGACATGATAAATTTATCATATTCTAGATCATGACACAAGTATGTATGTATTAAAATGAACCAATATCATAAAGAGTATATCCTATTTTCAAAACGGAATTATATTTTAAATTAAGAACAACATGTCTAGGAAAGTTGAGTGAGTTATACCTAAATAACATATAAGTAAACTGATGAATATTATTAATCTTTCATGACTATATATGATCATAGGTTAGAAAAATGAAAGATAAAAAGAAGCAAAATGATTTAAAAACAAAAAACAAAAATAAACAGAAAATACCTCAAAATTCTGTCCTTTGCCTCCAGCTTCATTGTGCCTCAGCTTCCTATGCCTTCTCACATGTTCTCCCTTTGGCTACCTGGTATTTTAATCCTGTAGGTACATTTAATGAGTCAGGCAAGAATTTTAAGACTGTGTATATAAAGGAGATACTCCTACAATCCCATAATCACTGGTCTCATCTCAATTTCTATGCATATTAGCATCCCAAAACTTCAGTTCCCCACATCAACAGGATTTATGATTTCTGTTGAACTTTATAAGTCATCACATTTTTATATTTTTGAGTTGTGATCCTAACCTTTAATGGCTGAGCCATCTCTTCAGCACAAGCCATCACATTTGAAAAGAAATTATTTCCTTTATCTATTTTTCCCTGACTAAAGAATTTTTATTTAAAAGAATTAATAAAAATTTTATGCAATATTATTTGACCATATTTTCTCTCTTTTAACTTTATGTTCTATTTATATCTATCTAAAAGAAAATAAAAAAGGAAAAAGAACAGCAAAACCCAGTAACACACACAAAAAACAAAAACAGGGGAAAAAAACACAATAAGACATGTAGTTCGTTTTGTCTTGACTAAGTACACCTGTGCATGGGGACTCCCTGGGGTGTATTTAATATGCCCAGTGATCCTTCACTGTTAAAAACTGATTTATCCCTTTCCAACAGGGATCAATTGCAAATAACTTCTTAGTTAGGGATGTGTTTTTATGTCCACACACCCTTTTCAGTATTTTGGTAATGTCTTACTTAAACCAGGTGTTGTGTGTGCTGCCAGATCCCCAATGAGTTCACATGTATATCAATCCTGTTGCATCTGGAAACAGTCAAGATATCCATCAACTAATAAATGTGTCATAAGATGTGGTACATTTACATGATAGAATTCTATTCAACTGCTAAGAAGAATTAAGTTATGAATTTGCAGGTAAATAGGTGAAGATAGAAATAATCATACTGGGTGAGTAACCCATACACAAATGGACAAATATTGCAGGTTTTCTCTTATATGTAAATATTAGCCTTCAAGTTTAGATATGTGTGTTTCAGTCTCAATAACCAAAAAAGTTAAGTTGCTAGTAAGAGACCAGAGGGCTCAAAGGAATCTCCCAAGAAAAAGGAAACAGAATATGATGTTACAGAGAGATAAAGAAACTAGAGTAGGAGAAATAATTGGAAATAATGATGGGAGAGCAGGGTAAAGGAGGGAATATGAAGAGGGCCAACTAACAATAAAATATTTTTGAAAAACCATATGGAAACCTACTACTGGAGAAGCGTCCTAAATTGTATACATGTCTGAAAGTAATTTAAATTTAATTACCATATAATAGGAGAGACATATAATGTCCCAACTAGATGTTTTACACCATCAACTAATCCAGTGCTAAGAATGGATTACATCTTTTTGATTCATTGTTCAAATGGGATCCCATTAGACTCACATTATAACCAAAACATTATAGGGTATTGCCAAGGCTATTGGTTGCTCTCAACACCATGATGGTAAGGCCTGTTACTGAATACAGCACTCACTTATATTATTGAACACAAAGAAGTCAAGATGGTGCCTAACTAGATGCTACAGTGATCTGCCTATAAAATATTTTATTTGATTTATTTATATGGATTTTTAGAGATTATAATTTAATTAAGACTTTTTTTTATCCATTTGCTCCCTCCAAAACCTTCCATATACGCCTTCTGACTCTTCTTCAAATTCATGGCCTCTGTTTCCACTAATTGTTATTGCATATGTATATATTCCTAAATATAACCTGCTCAATCTGTGTCTCAGTTAGGGTTTCTACTGCTGTGAAGAGAAACCATGCCAACAGCAACTCATATAAAAGGAAAACATTTCAATGGGATTGGCTTACATTATCAAAGGTTTAGTCCATTATCTTCATAGTGGAACATGGTGACTGAAGCCACACATGGTGCTGGAGAAGGAGCAGAGAATTGTACATTTTGATCTGAATGGCAGCAGAAGCCACTGTGTCACATTGAATGTAGCTTGAGCATAGGCGACCTCAAAACCCATCCCCAGCAGTGACACATTTCCTTCAACAAGGCCACACTTACTTCAACAAGACCACACCTCCTAATAGTTCCAATCCCTATGGCGCTCATCTTCTTTCAAACCACCACAGTCTGCATCATGTCACTTGTATGTATGTTTTCAGTTGGGGAAGATCACCTCTTCTACTTCTAGCTTTCCTCAGTTGCCTATATTCTTTCGTATAGCTGCCTATAGTGTTGAGGCTTTTCGGGCTTTTTTCTGTCCAGTGCAGTATGTTAATTAGTGTCATCCATGTTCAGCTCATGTTTGGGTAGTCATGTTGGTGATATTTTATAGTTTGTAGTTTCTGAAATTACTACGAAGCACAACTCAGAAAAATCACTGATTGTTTATTTTTATTTTTTTATGGTTATAATTACATCATTCCCCTTCTATTTCTGACTTCCAAACCCTCCATATACCAATCTTTGCTCTTTCTCAAATGCAAGGACTCTTTATTTATTAATTGTTGTCGTGTGTGTGTGTGTGTGTGTGTGTGTGTGTGTGTGTGTGTGTTAATTCCTAAATACAAGCTACTCAGTCTGTATGTTATTGCATGTATGTGCTCAGGGCTGACTGTCTGGTTCTGGATAACCAGTTAGTGTGTCCTTCCCTGGGAAAATCTTTCTCCCACTCTCCTCATTCCTCCACTGTCTGTAGTTCTCTTTAGCATTAAGGTTTCATGAGCTTTCCCCTATCCATGCTAGCCTATCTATTTTTTGTTGTATTTTTGGTTTCATATTTAAGCAGTCGTGTTTGGCAGACTTTGCATGTGTAGTCTAGTCCTAGGAGACACAATCACACAGGAAACTCCCTGTTCCTCTGGCTCACACAGTCTTTCTACTCAAACTTCCTGTGCAATGAACCCTGTGCTTTAGGTGTAGAGATTGTGTGTTGTAGGTGCCATGAAAGCTTCCAAGGGAGAGGAGCAACCCAAAGTCCTACCCAGCTGCAATGCCTATAAACAGCAACAACAAATAGCATGCCATGATAATCCTAAGGGTATAGTAGTCTCTTTCATATGTGGGTGATAACCAACAGCTCCCTTAATTCAACTTAAGTTCCTCTCAAAGAGAAGGAAATCATGCCTGCTACTGGGAACCTGACTACACAGGACTAGTTAAGTCATGGATCTTAGAGGAGAACCTAAAACTGCTACTTTACTAAGGCTGCATAGCCCCTAACTGCATTCTAAACATTTGTCCTTGGCCACAGGTAAGTGTGGTCCTCACTTGCCATTCAGGAAACTTCTCTTTGCAGCAGATGGAAACCATTACAGAAAACCACAGGTGATCAAAATGCATAACTGTAAAGAATAGTCCCAACTGATATGCCTATAGCCATTACAGTTTGTTACCTGAATCTTATCCTCAAGCAAAAGTGTTCAAAGGTAAGATCTTTCTCTGAGTTGTCTCTTTACTCAATGTCTAATTGCTCGCGACCTCCTTCTACCTCACTGCTTTTCAGTATCTTAGAACATCTTTCTAAACTTTGTTACTGATTTCATAAGAAGAGTTATTGCATTCAGTCTTCCTGCCATTTCAAACAAAATTCTAGGGTTTGGGAAAACCAAAAATTTAAGTGATTCTCAGCCCTAGTGAAACAACTGGAAATTATACTAAATTCAGTAAATTTGAGGGGGAGCCCAAGGTTCTGCTTTTATACTGAGTCCCTTGGTGGTATAGGTATGCCTGTGTACACCATACACCGAGTAGTGAGACTCCAAATGACAAACAGAACAAGAGAGTGGTAGTTAATTTGGTGTTACTGAACACAGCTTCAGAATGCAACACTTGGATTATCCAACTACTGTTAAAAAAAGTAGTGCTAGAAGTGATTATAGGAGAGCAAGTATCAGTATTGATAAAACCTGCTTCTACCTTAAACACTGCTGTGAGCATGGTTATCTCATAGCCAATTAAGATAAGCTTGGAACTTGTCTTTATAACATATTTATTGAGATTGGAAACATTGATGAATTCTATGATAAATACTGGCCTATGATAAATCAAGTATATTGTTCACTCTGGGAAAATCCTAAAATAACTACCAAAAACATATTTTTGCAAAGGACTATTACTGACCTTTCACTCATAAAAGAGGTACCTGTGTTAATGAGTTATGGCCATGCAGTTTCATCTAAGAAGATGAAAGGAAGTTATCTCCTCCACCATTATCAGTCAGTACCAAGACATGTCTGTACCAAGGCAAGCCATTAAACATTGCAGATTTTATCCTTTAAATAATATTCTACTCCAATTCAACCACTCTTTCTCCACTATCATTGTTTTAACTTACATATTGGAGACATTTCCTGACTCCAATATCTTTCATCTTCAGTTCTGCATCAAACATTGTTACCTCCGGTGTCCATTTAGTCTCTGCCTTAAAATCTCTACAATATGTATGAACTTCTTCTACGCAGTATGAGAGAAGAGGACATGAACACTTCACAGATGGGACAACTGACCAGTTTGCCCACTCCCCACACCCCAATCCGGTACTGCTTTATTAATCCCTAGAGTAGGACCCCTTTCTTAGGACCCACTCTTGCTGTAAAGTCCCTCTATTTTCTTCTAGTTCCTTAAGCATTCCCCTGGTGACCTATAATAACCCCCTTTCTACAGCTTCCCTTCCCATTTTGTGAGAAACATTCTTTGTGTTCTGGAGACAAAGGATGCAGAAGCCACTGACCTGGTGTGACTTTGGTGGTCATTGATTGTCCAAGACCCTAACTCCCCTGAATTATTTCTAATGTGAGGTAAGAAAGGTACCATCACCTTTAAGGACACCCTACATGTCCCCAGCATCACTACTAACACCGTTCCTCTTTTCTCCAAACTTGGTAAGTAGACCATCAGAGAAAAAGTCAATAAATTGGAATAAGACATTAAAAAAATACATATCAAACCTAACATTTTAAGGTATTATTTTTTTCATTGTGTATATGATGTAAGCTCATTTTGAAATATTTGCTTGTTTGGGTTTTTTGTTGTTTGGTTTTTCAAGATAGACTTCCTTTGTGTAGCCCTGCCTGTCCTGGAATTCACTGTATTCCAGGCTGGCCTTGACTCAGAGATCTGCATGCCTCTAGTTAAGGATGTGTATTCCCATGCCCAGCTTTCATTTTCAAATTCTTAGTGTCTCAACTTTTCCCCACTGTCATCATTAGCAAAAATATCTTCAAAAAATTCAAATGCGCTTGTGTCAGCTTCAGACACTGAAATCACAATGTTCATCACATCACACTTTCCCCAGGGAAGAACACTTCCATGTGTTACAGAGATGGACAAGGGTGTTCACATAAGAAAGCTGACACAACCAGGTAAGATACTCAAGGGAAAACATGCTCTCTAAGAGGTCACATGCTTTTTAGGTTCCTACATTTAATGAGTCTTTATTATTAAATTCCCCAGCTGTCCTCCCCATGATTAACCAATGGTTATTTTGCATTTCTGCTAATGTCAGAATTGTGGAAAAGATGTGGATATGTTGCCCTAAAATTTTCAGTGTACTAAAGAATAACAAACTACTGGTACCACCATTGGACACAAAGCCATTTGCTCCTCTCTCAGGCTAGGTAAGGCATTTTTGAACAGGAGTCACACTCAGGTGTCCTTGATAAATAGGCACTACCAGACAGAGCTTCCCCGAGAACATTGTCCATTTTCACTTTGTGTTTGTGTTTACTGGAGACCTAACACAAGCTGGACTATTTTCCTAATGGATGGCCTCAATCTTACTGCCCAGCAAACAGGTAATTAGGGACTGGGAATGAGCAGTGCCACCTGCACTGCAAATGAGACGTGTTTCTGCACTGCAAATGGTTCTTAGAGGATTTTATTTTTCTCAGAGAAACATTCTTTATAGAAAGCTTAGTTCAGTCATCATAGTTCAGATGAATAAAATGTTAAAGTCGATTCATGGTGCTGGTAATTTGACTAAGGATTCCTATCATATGAAGAAGAGACAGTGCAAGAAAATGGCTTGCAATGCACTCTAAATTTTTTAATAAATAATTTTTTCTTTACTATTATGTGTTTTAATTATACATCAGCCATGAGTTCCCCTGTCCTCCCCCCTCCTGCCCCCAACCCTGCCTTCCCCCCAGCCCCTCCCCTCCATTCCCATGTCCTCCAGGATCAAGGCACCCCTGGGGATTCATTTAATCCTGGTGAATTCAGTACAGGCAGGTCCTGTCACCTCCTCCCAGACTGAGCAAAGTGTCCATGTGTAAGCCTAAGCTTTCAAAAAGCCAGCTCATGCACTAAGGACAGATCCTGGTCCCACAGACTGGATGCCTCCCAAACAGATCAAGCTATTCAATTGTCTCACTTATCCAGAGGGCCTGATCCAGCTGGGGGCTCAACAGCCTTTGGTTCATAATTTATGTGCTTCCATTCATTTGGCTATTTGTCCCTGTGCTTTTTGCAATCTTGGAAATCAATATGGCACTTCCTTAGAAAATTGGGAATCCATCTTGGGCATATACCCAAGGAATGCTCAATCATACCACAAGGGCATTTGCTCAGCTATGTTCATATCAGCTTTGTTTGTAATAGCCAGAACCTGGAAACAACCTAGATGCCCTTCAACTGAAGAATGGATAAAGAAAATATGGTACGTATACACAGTGGAGTACTACTCAGCAGAGAAAAACAATGACATCATGGGGTTTGCAGGCAAGTGGATGGAGCTAGAAAAAATCATCCTGAGTGAGGTAACCCAGACTCAGAAGGACAAACATGGTATGTACTCACTCATAGGAGGATACTAGATGTAAAATAAAGATGACTAGACTGCTACACAACTCCAGGGAGGCTACCTAGAAAACAGGACCCTAGGAAAGACCCAGGGATCACCCAATGACAGAAAAATGGATGAGATCTACATGAACAACCTGGACGACAGTGGGAGTAATGAAGGGCAAGGTTTGCACTCTAAATTTTTATTTCTTTCCTTTTATTGAAAACAACTTTATTTTCTTACATGATATATCCTGATTATAATTTTCCTTCCCTCTACACCTCCAAGTTCCTCCTAACTTCCCCTTCTATGTAGATCCCCCTACTTCTCTCTCTCTTTCTCTCTCTCTCTCTCTCTCTCTCTCTCTCTCTCTCTCTCTCTCTCTCAGTAAAAAGACAGAATTCTAATACACATACATATAATAAGATAGAACAAAAACTAACACATCAGAATTGAACAAAACAAACAGTAGGAAGAAAAGGCCCAACTCTTCATACACTAATTCATGAAAAAGCCACTTACCTGTGGCTTTACAGCCACCAGCTCAGGCTGGAGTTACATGAGTCTCCACCCTGCCTGGGCTGGAGTCCCTACCCTGCTGGGTAAGTTTCTGTTGCAGCCTATCTGCAGCAAATTCCATAGTCTTTTGGGCTCCAAAAGCCAGGAGTTAGCCACTTTCCCAAGTTCCCCTGTGCAGACAGCTGACTTTTTTGCTTCTTCCCTCTGCATATGGGTCACAGCTTTCCCTGGGCCCCCTCCTTGGGCTGCTGCCACACTGATATCTGAATCATCATTGTCAGCAGATTTGGTGAGTCAATTGGGATTTCTTAAAGGAGGGAATTAGTTTAAAAAATGTCAGAGAGGAAGTTTTTTTCCGCATTAAAGAATGGGAAACATTTTTTACAATGGAAGGAGTTTGGTTTCTGTTTGATAATACACTAGATGGTTTGAAAATGGAACAATTGAATGAGAAGGTAGGAAACTTAGTTGAGATTGACATAATTGAGATTGTCAATTATAAACATTATCAGTTTGATCATTGTTTTATTCTGAAAAGAGTCGTTTTATATAAGTGCCAAGTTGGTTGATATGAATGCCAAGATACAAGTCTTAGAAAAACTTACTAAAACAAATCATAAAGATATTCAGACTCAGACAGAGGAATTTAAAGGCGAACCAATTTCAGCATTGCATTATAAGGTTACAGAGAAATAGCCTAAGGCTTTCAAACAGCCAACCTTAATTTATCCAGTAACCTTATAGGAACTGCCAAATGATAGATATCCCCAAGACAGTGTAACAGCTAAATGGATTCCTGTACAAGTGTTAGATATAAGAAAATTCAAAGAAGCATTAGTCTCATATAGCATGTACTCACCTTTTGTGAAGCAGGTGTTATAATCACGGTCAGCTTGTAATAGAATTATCCCTCAAGACTAGAGAGATTTGGTTACAGCCATCTTGGAGGCTAGTCCCCAGTTACAATGGAGAACCTGTTGGAAGGATGAGGCTAAGACCATTGAACAAGGAAGTAGGGCTAGAGGTATTGAAATTTGCCAAGATCAACTTCTTGGAGAGGGCAATTATGTTGATATACAAAGACAATCTTTATATGATGACCACACCTTAATTGTATGCAGAACAGCAGTCTTGAATGCTAGTGACAGAATTGAAACAGTAAGAAAGAAAACTGAGTCATTTACTGAAGTTATACAGGGCCCAAAAAAAACCTTCACTGATTTCTTACAAAGACTGACTTCAGCAATAAGTAGAATGATACCCAATTCAGAAGCTAGACAGATAATAACTGAAATTCTGGCATTTGAAAATGCTAATGCACAATGCAAAAGGGCAATTAGGTCACTCAAGACAAGATCACCACCCTTGGAGGAATGGATCTGAGATGTAATCAATATTGAATCTCATAACCATGATGATGCTTGTATAGGAGAGGTGATTTTTGGAGATCTAAAGAAAATTTGAAATGTCAAATATTTCAGTTGTAGTAAACAAGGTCACCTAAGAAGGGACAGTAAACAGGACATTCCTAGAAATAATGTTTTTCAAGGAAAAATTCCAAGAAAATGCCCCTTCCTTCTTGATTTGGATTATGCAGAAGGTGAGGCAAAGGCAGACATTGGGCTAATGAGTGTAAATTAACAAGGGTCAGGCAAAGTAATTCCTTTGCTATCAGGAAATGTCCTGAGGAACCTCTCAAAAGCTCCCATGTCCAATTTCGTTCAGTCCTTTCCTGTCATCATGGACGAAACTACTTCCTAGAGCAATTAAAGAACATAATGCCTGTTGTAAAAAACCATACTGCTCTGATGATAGAACAAAAAACAAACAAAAAAATCAGAAGAAACCATACATCAAAATTAATAAGATTAGATTTGGAAACTCCCCAAAATTAGGGTTGGGAAGGGTTTTGGTTTTGTCTTTTCAGGAAAATAAAAACAACCATCTTGAATAATTTAAGTACCTTTGGACAAATAAACACGCAAAGAAGGAAGAATTACCCAGAAAAAAATTACCAGGAAAAGGAATAATATGGCCTAATGTGATCTTTAAATTCTTCAAAAAGATGATGGGATCCCACAAGATGATTCTACATGGACTATGATAATGCCACTAAGCTGAAAAACACCATCCCCAAAGATTGGCTTTGGATTACAAACTGCTCAGGACAATTATGAGATGGCTAGCTGAGAAGACCCACCCTCACAGCTACTCTAGCCAGGACTTGAGACAAGCCCTGCACTTTCCTATTATGGAGAGACTGGATAATAAATGATACAGCTACTCTCTCAGGACCTGACAATTAACCCAAGTTTTTTTTTTTTTTCTTTTCAGAATCCTCTAAAGATGCCTTTGCCCCTAGACAGCAGGAAGTAAATTTAAGAACCATATTCCCAAGAGGTAGAGTGGGTGGTTTTTTGGTCATTCAATGAGATATGGATAATTGTCCTTGTTTAGGATGGTTGATTACAAGTTGTCATTGTTAGTGATCAGGAAAAAGACTAAACAAAGAAGATTAGATTCAGGGTTCTTGTTTTGAAAAAAAAAAAAGAGGGATACAGATATGATAGAACAAAAAGTAGATTATTGAATCTACTCTGAAAAAAGGAGAATATGAATATGATAAGATAAAATGATAGATTATTGAATCTACTTTTAAAAAGAAACTACTATTTTTAAATATTTTATACTGGATTGGATTTTTATATATTGTATACAAATTGTGCATATTGATACAAATTTGAGATTAATTTTGTTAGAATATATTGTGTATATATTTCTACTCTTGTTCAAGGTATTGTACTGATACAGCTCATTTAACAATGTAATGCAAATTTATGGTCCTTAAAAAATTATTATTACCAACTAATCAGGATATAAAAAAATGCAAGTTAGAAGTTGGGCATATACCCAAGGAATGCTCAATCATACCACAAGAGCATTCTCTCAGCTATGTTCATATCAGCATTGTTTGTAATAGCCAGAACCTGGAAACAACCTAGATGCCCTTCAACTGAAGAATGGATAAAGAAAATATGGTACATATACACAATGGAGTACTACTCAGCAGAGAAAAATAATGACATCATGAGGTTTGCAGGCAAGTGGAAGGATCTAGAAAAAATCATCCTGAGTGAGGTAACCCAGACTCAGAAGGACAAACATGGTATGTACTCACTCATAGGAGGATACTAGATGTAAAATAAAGATGACTAGACTGCTACACAACTCCAGGGAGGCTACCTAGAAAACAGGACAATAGGAAAGACACAGGGATCACCCAATGACAGAGAAATGGATGAGATCTACATGAACAACCTGGATAACAGTGGGAGTAATGAAGGGCAAGGTTCTAGGGAAAGAAAGCTTAGGGGAGCAGGAGATCCCAGCTGGATCAAGAACAGAAAGGGAGAACGAGGAATAACAGACCATGATAAATGAAGACCATATGAGAACAGGAATAGGCAGAGTGTTGGAGAGGTCCCCAGAAATTCACAATGATATATCCTCTGTAGACTGCTGGCAATGGTCGAGAGAAAGCCTGATCTGACCTAGTCTGGTGATCAGATGACTAAACACCCTAACAGTCGTCTTGGAACTCTCATCCAATAACTGATGGAAGTAGATGCAGAGATCCTCAGCCAGGCCCCAGGTGGAGCTCCAGGTGTCCAACTGTCCAGAAAGAGGAGGGACTGTAAGAGCGTGAATTGTTGAATCCAAGATTGCAAAAAGCACAAGGACAAATAGCGAATCGAATGGAAGCACATGAATTATGAACCAACGGCTGTTGAGCTCCCAGCTAGATCAGGCCCTCTGGATAAGTGAGACAATTGAATAGCTTGATCTGTTTGGGAGGCACACAGGCTGTGGGACCAGGACCTGTCCTTAGTGTGTGAGCTGGCTGTTTGGAACCTTGGGCTTACACAGGGACACATGCTCAGCCTGGAAGGAGGGGACAGGACCTGCCTGTACTGAATCCACTATGTTTAAATGAATCCCCAGGGGTATCTTGGTCCTGGAGGATATGGGAATGGAGGGGAGGGGCTGGGGGGAAAATGGGTGTGGGGGCAGGAGTGGGGAGGACAGGGGAACCAATGGCTGATGTATAAAATTAAAACACATAATAATAATAATAATAATAATAATAATAATAATAATAACAACAACAACAATAATGTAAAAAAAATAAAAAGTTGGTCACTAATCAAACTTGTAGTCATATTAGGTATGTTTTCAAGGTCAAACAGACATATTTTAGAAAGACAGGTAATCTTCAAACACTTCAGAGGTCTGCAGAATATGGCATTTAAGATGTTTTAATAACATATTTTTTATATATATACCATGAGACATGTCTGCTTCTGGAAGCACCAACCTACTTTGGAGAAGATAATGGAATTGAAGAAACTCCTTATGGAGTTTACTTTCTTTGTGGCAAAAGTGAGCTACTGGGCAAGAAAGTGCCCTTGCCTCATCTACTGACAGTATTTTGTCTAAATGGACAAACAGAATACACAAAAAAAGACTGATGAGCCTTGCCAAGACAAGGTAGGACAGCCCTTCAGAATACCCTGCTTCACAAAAAAGTCTGCCTAGTCCTGTAAGCCACAGATGAATGCCCCAACACTGCAGAGGAATCTTGGGTGACTCTCCAGGTAGCCAGATGTTTCTGTCATTTCTTACATTTTTTTAATTCTAGCATGAGTAAAGTTGAGACAAGAAGTGATATGGTTGAGCAGAGAAAGGAATATGAGATGGAAGGAGACAGGAGCTCTATCTTTCAGGCTCTCTTTTCAGGCTGAGGAGTTGGTGAGGTAAATGGATGGGGGCGGGCGGGGGCTGTGGCTTACTCTGTTTCTTTGATCTTTCATCTTTCATCCTGAAATCTGGCTCTGGGTTTTTATTAAGACCATTTAGGATTCGAGCAACAGCACAAGAAACAGAGACCCACTCATTCAAACACTTGAGAATCCCATAAAAACATTAAATTAGAAGCCATAATATATACATAAAGAACCTGGTACAGACACATGCAAGCCCAATGCATGCTTCCTCAGTCTCTGTAAGTTCATATGAGCTTTGATCACATTGATTTAGGAGACCTTGTTTTCTTTCACTCTTTCTTCCTCCTGTTCCTTGGGTTTCCTGAGACCTAAGAGGAGGGATTTGATGGAGATATTATGTTTCCAGCTGAGTGTTTCAAGGTCTCTCACTCTACATAATGCCTAGTTGTGGATCTCTGCATTTGTTCCCATCTGCTGCAGGAGGAAGCTTCTCTGATGATGACTGAGCAAGGCACTTATCTAGAGTATAGCAGAATATCAATGAGACATTTTATTGCTGCATTTTTTCAGAACAGTAGTTTTGGTTTTACCTTAGGTCCCTGGGCTATCAAGTATCAGGTTCTTAGTAATCCAAGCTTCCTCATATATGCTTCATATAAAGGAAAATAGCACCAGGTACCTAAAACACAATTTAGATAATTTAAAAAGAGACTAGGTGACCATAGGCCAATAGAAAGATGCCTTTTAATTAATATCAACCAACTATTTTTTCAGCTATTTCTCACCAACCATAGATGAGAATGCTGTCATTCTTATTTTTTTTAAATTATATCATGGAGCCAAGCATTCAATAAGGTAAAAGAAATAGCTCAATTTCCCATCATAAAATTCAAAGTGAAAGCATTGCCTGCTAGGGTAAGATCCATAGACTCAGGACTGGGGAAATGGCTTGGAATTAAGATTGAATGTGGCTCTTCCAGAGGACTTGGATTCAGTATCCAGTGAATACATTTGGTGGGGCACAACTTCCTGAAACTTTAGGTCTAGGGAAACTCCATCTTCAGGGTATCTGAAGTTTCTGACTTTTAAAAGTACACAAAGACATATCCTCTGGCACATAAATAAAGGATACAATGAGTTCAAATAATAATAATAATAATAATAAAAGGATCCAAGGACTTATGTAACCTACTCTTAGAAATGAGGTCATCTGTTCAGCTAAGGGATTCAGAGTTCACTGATGGACCTATTCTGAGCACCTAGCTCTCTTGTCATCTTGTTTTTATTTCATTCTGCTTGAAGTGGCTTATCTGAAAAGACATTAGACTTGAATGTGCAGTAACTAAGAGAGGACAAAGCAATGAGGAAAGGCTCAGGGTCCCCACTGTAGCTAGATAAGAGTAGATCTTCCTGACTCAGAAAAAAATAATAAAATGAAAGAACACATGCACATCTGTAGAGATCTTTGTGAAAATGAAGGTTACCTCTCTAGAGGTAACCTAGAAGATTAGCTCCATGAAAGAAAACAGGTAAAAGAGTTTCTTGTTTTGTTCTCCTTGCAACACTAATCTTTCTTCTGTGATGAGATGCGTACACAGACTTCTGTGTGTATCAACAAAAAGAAATTTTTGAATGAAAGCTTTAGAAAGACCGCAATTTGTTGAAAATTCCTGAACCTATCATCTACAATGATGAGTCTCTTCTGCAAATGATACCTGGGAATTTTTGTGCTTCTGATAGGTCTTTCAACTTGGATTTAATAAGATGAATTATTCTCTAACAATATGGCTGAGGGAACTGAGGTTCAGTGGGACTGTCCCATAGAACTGCAGTCTAAAAAATATGCATGTATAACTGTGAGCCCCAGTAGTCACTCACTTCTTAATCTCTCACAACATAGACAATGATTGTTAAATATCATTGTTAAATTGCTTGGTTTTTCTCCATCCCAATATGTTCTGCAAAAGATATGTTGTGAGACACACTGATTGATCCTGTGGGTATGGGAAATTTGAGAGTATTTTTTTTTTATTTTCATAATGGACACTTTTTGAGATCTTGTCCCATTTTGCAGAAAAAGTTACTAATACCTAAAGTTTGGAGTTGACAACAAAGTTCTAATTAACTAAAAACAGAATCCAAACTACATAGCCAGCAAAATTCATTTGCCACCCTTCTGATAGCAGCAGTTCAAAGAGGAGTCTAGAACAATTTATCAGAGACAAGAAAAATAAATTATGCTACAATAAGAAGGACGATATAGTCTATCAAGTATTAGTGGAAGCAAACATATGTCAAATGTTCAAAGATCATCAGAATGTGTTCTGGATGTAAAGGGAAGAGATAAGAAATCTTGGAACACTTTGCTTCTTGCCAAAAATGTTAAATTTAATCCTTAGGAAGAAACTACATTATACCACACTTCATGTAACATTTGAGAGAAAAGCACAGACATTATGAACAAATGGTGTAAATTTTTATACAGATTATAGGAATTGCATATTTGTTATGGTGGTAATTGGTGGTACCTACTTTGTTGCAACAAATATTAATCTGTTTTGGTGACTGTGTCTTTGTTTGATTAATTTTCCATAAACACATCTCCTTTCATTTTGTAGGACTAACTGTGTCTTCATTTGATGAACCATCTTCCTTAATCCTCTTGAGCTACAAACTTCAAGTGAGAACTATTTTACTCTTTGGTCTATGATACTCCAGACTTGCACACTAGGTATGGCATGCCCTGGCCACATGTGTCATCAAACTGTTACTCTCAGTATCAGGAGAGGAGTAACCATTCCTTAAGGGTCATGTCCAACAGGAGCCTCTGAGTGGCAGGTTGAACATTCTATGGCATGAACCTGCTGAGCAAATGTGGTGAGTGAGAACAGAGTTGATTCTAAAAACACCATTTGACCTGGAGCCAGGTGTACTACTGTGTTTTTCAATAGTAAATTAATTCCCATTTACTTTGCTATTAATTCAAACAGACTGAGTTGAGTTTTTGCAGTTTGAATCTACAAGAGTCATGGTTACACATGGTATGAGGCATACATAGTTTAACAGTATCGTAGTGAGATAAATAATGCACTCAAAAGTATTTTATGGAGCAGGAGAGGTGGATCAGCAGTTAAGAGTGCATGCTGCTCCTTCGAAGGACCAAAACTTATTTCCCAGAACCTGTGTCAGGTGGCTCACAACCACCTGTACTCCAGCTCCAGGGTTTCTGACAACCTCCTCTGGCTTTCACAGACACTCACACACATGCACACACATGTATACACATAACATATACATATCCACTTAAATAAAAATAAATATTTTGAAAATGTATTTTGCTTAAGGAAAACTGTAATTAAGCACAAATAGATTGTGTATTAAAACAAAATGATCACATAATCACATCTACTATGGAAAACAAGATTCAATATAATATGTGAGACATATAAAGGTACAAAGTATCGACAAAATAATTAAAGACTTTAATAAATGATACATATTCTATCTTCTTGGATTATAATTCTAAATGTTATTCAAATGTCAGCTCCTTCCCCCTGCTGGGTAGATTTAGTACAATATCAATGAAATTCTAAGCTTTCCTTTTAAACAAAATTTAAAATAATATTGAAATACCGGGAGCTACAATGGCTGTATTAATTATTTAAAAGATGAAAGAATTTATTAAATCTGTTTTTAAGACTTTCTAAAGCTATAATAATTAAGAAAGATTGGGAATGGCACAAAGGTAGACATGTCACTCAACAGAAGAGAAGAAAGTCAAGATATAGGCCCTCTTATAACTGATCAATTGGCTTCAGATAAAGATACAGTGGCAATTTGATGATTAAAGTTTAATGTTGCCAACAATGTATTGAAAGAAAATAAGCCAATATGTTTACCTCACACTATACCAAAAGGTAATTGTAGTAGAATATGGTCAAAATCTATAAGCTAAAAATAGCTCACTCTAAAATATTTTGATTCTGCGAGGCATGGTATCACATGCCTTTAGCATTTAGGAGGAAAACCTGACATCTCTACAAGTTCAAGGTCAGCCTGATCTGAAGAAAAAAGGTTTTGATAATGATTGAATATTATTACATGTATTGTATTATTGAGATAACATGAACTCCATTAAAGAAACAACACAAACTGATTTAGGCTAGTCAGATCTATATTTATGTGAATTATCTTTGTATTGCTCTCAAGTGCTTTTTTTCTATAGTCAACATCAAAGTTTCAGATGCACCATTTCAATAAAATTATAAAACTACAAAACTTACAGAAAAACAATGAGAACAAGGGAGTAAAGTGTCAAACAATAAGAACAAGACAGTATAGAGTCTTTTACACCTCAAGAGTGGGATAATTTCCTATATATGAAATAAATCAGAAATCATAGAAGGAAAAATAATAAAAAATTGAATTGGCCAAATGTAAAATATCTGCTTCTGAAGGATACCACTAACTAATGAAAAGACAAAATGCTTTCTGAGAGAAAAACAAAGGTTCAGTTATCATTACCCAGTACACGTTGAAAATCCTTCCCATGCAGTTCTGAAAGTAGGAACTTCACTTTCCAGAGGAGTCAATTCTTATTACCCCAAATTGTAGCAATAATTTGCAGTATTACAAATATTTTGCATAACAAACCTACATTTTCCTCACCAGTAAGATTGATCTTTCCCTATGCTTTCTTATATGTTTAGTAATAATGTTCAACTTGAAGAACTTACATTAGCATTTCTGAATAGACAGACATATGTAGTGATAACAGTGGTCTCAGTTTGTGCTAAGATAAGTAGTAGTTATTATTATTATTTTATTATTATTATTATTATCATCATCATTATTTACTATTTATTGACTATTAATTATTATCTATTTACTATTGCTACTCCTATATTTTTAAGTGAACTTTGCAGGATATAATATTCTCCCTGCAAAATTTAGATTTTTGTTGTTGGTTGTGGTAGTGTTTTGATGTTTTTTGGGGGATGGTTATTGTTTTTGTTTTTACTTTTCTTTCAGCACTTTGAGTATATTATCTTATTCTCTCTGGCTTGCAAAATTATTTGTGAGAATTCACTCATAGTCTTATGCTGTGGGATAATGCTTTTGTACACTGTAAAAATTTGTCACTGGTATTGGTTTAATAAAACACTGATTGGCCAGTAGCTAGGCAGAAGTATAGGTGGGGTGACCAGACTAGGAGAATTCTGGAAAGAGGAAGGGCAGAGTCAGGAGTCACAGCCAAATGCAGAGGAAGCAAGATGAGAATGCCACACTGAGAAAAGGTACCAAGCCATGTGGCTAGAATAGATAAGACTTATGGGTTAATTTAAGTGTAAGAGCTTAAGAGCTACTTGTAATAAGCCTAGGTTACCAGCCAAGCATTTATAAATAATATTAAGCCTCAAAGTCAATTATTTAAGAAGTGGCCACTGGAGTATTTAGGAACAGGCAGGCAGAAGAGAAACTTCTGCCTACAGTTTTAGAACTCTTCTCTTGTGTATATGATGCTATTATATTGCTTTTTGCTCCTACTGCTGTGATAATTTTAATATATCTCCATGTAGATCTCTTTATACTCAATCCTAAGGGCTTCTTTTGGGCATTATAACTCTCCAGATGTGTTTATTTACATATATTTTTAAAGTAAGTTTCTCTTGTTGGACTATGACTTTCTTTTTTCCTCTTTTATAATTCTATGACAGCAAATGAGCTCATTGGATCACATCTCTGAAGTACCAGGACTTCATTCCATTTTTTAAAAATACTTTTGATTTTGTTGTTGTCCTCTGTCTATGCAATGATGTGTGTTCAAGTTCCTAGCCTTGAGGTTGCTATTGATGCCCTTTGTTACTTTAATTACAGTTTCTTTTTGTTGGGTTCTAGTAGACTGTATCTCCTTGTTTAATTTAAAGGGCTGCTGATGAATTATATTTGTCACTTTGTATTTACTTGTGCTTTGCTGAGATACTCTAATATCAGCTTGAATTCTGTATCTGGGATTGCCTGGATCTGTGAAACTAGTTGCTGAAGCTCCCCCTTCCTTCAGCAGTGTCATGTTTCCATAATTATCCATATTACATTGACTGTCATTTGTCCATTCTTTGGGGTACTGTGTGCAAATTAAGCTGTGCCTCTTCCCCTTTTCTTTTCTTTTCTTTTTTTTTTTTTTTTTTACTTTTCTTATTATTGTTTAAAGATTTCATGAACACATATGTATTTTATTTATTGGAATTCCAAACCTTTTATATATATGGCTTGTGGAACTTGGCAGAAGTCTTTTTTATCCAGGCATGGCCTTTAAGTGTATCTGAAGTAGGACTGAGTGAGGTATGGAATCTTCAATTCTGCTGTATTTCTGAATTCACTACCGATATCTTTTTAGTATTCAATTTAATGTTCTATTTTTTTTCTCAAATATGATCCTCTCAGTGGGCTAGAGTGATGGTACACTCACTAAAGGGCTTATTATGCAAGCATGGGGACCTGAGTTTGAGCCCCAGAACCAAAATTAAAAAGCCAATTGAGATGTATTTGTGATCCTATGGGTGGGGAGGTGGAGAAGAGCAGATCTCTGAAACCCACAGGCCAGCCAGCCTGACATACTTGAGGAACCCCAGTCCACATAGATAGCATATAGAGAGCACCTGAGAAGGAACAACATCTAAGGTTCCTCTAGCTTCCACGTGTGTGTGTGTGTGTGTGTGTGTGTGTGTGTGTGTGTGTGTGCATATGGGTGTGTATGTATGTCATTTCACATATACAAACATGCACACACAAAAAAATTAAGAACTTTAATCTTATCCCAAATTAACTCTGTAGTTGCATTTGCAACACCTACCACCTATTCATTTCACACATTTGTCATGATACCTCATCCACTCTCCACTTTTCAACAACACAGTGACTTGACACTTCTTTCTACCTTAGGGATATGTGGGTTCCTATGAGTTCCATGTCATCAGCTTCATTTTTTTCCTTGATCTTGTTGGTTTAATTCCCAGTTATCTAGACTTCAGCTTACTGCCATGTCCTTAGAGAACTTTGAGTTGTGCAGTGTTGTACATTGTGATACATGAACATATACATGAGATAAAATTTGGCCTAGACTGTTCCATTGATATTACAGGTTCCAGTTACATGCTTTCCTCATATACCATTTTGCTTTTCTTCTCTTTTATTATCTTAATGATAATTAATCAATTGCAACATTGGCTATTCCATACCTATATTTCCCACTACATAAAAATTATCACAAGAATAAAGAATGTTAGTATTATCCACAGTGTTATCACTATTTTGTGTAAAATATTTTTTCAATAAAAATGTGGAAACATAGGACCAAGATATAGCTTCCACAATAAAGGCTTTATCTTATAGTTACCACAATTTAGATAAACAAAACAAAAATGTTCAAACATCCAGGTATTTTCTGAAAGTATTACTTTACCAATAGTAGAACATCAAATGTATTTTAACTTATTTAAATTGATTCTCTGAAAATGTAAAAATTAGAGCATGGAGGATGTTTGTTTGAACTTAGTTGAAGCACAGAATGTTTGTTAGTAAGCTAGAAGCAGAACACATCATAAATAATAGTGTCCATATCAGGATGAAATCCTTCTCTTGCCCTAACATGTTGTACATTCACCATATAATAGGATGTGTTAAATGAGGACTTTTCTTTTTACTGAAGCCTCCTAAGTGAGAATAATAAGCAATACCTTAGGTGCTAGACCTATTTACAGGATTTGGGATGAGCTTGCAAAATAATTTTGGTGACCCTCCTCTCTTAAACTCTAGCCCCTATATAAGAAAATGCCAAACATTGACAGGAGAGATTTCCAATTCAGCCTGTTTCTTAAAGTGGGATTTTTCCTATTTATTTCTTTTTGCAAGCCAAATGCAATATCAGAAACATTAATAAAGTGAAAATGTTGGCCTGAAGGAAACCTAACATATGACCTTCTTTGTGAAATCCATTAAACTGATGAAACTTGTAAACTTTTCTCGTGTGGCAAATTTCGCTTATATAAAAAGGAATGTTTTTCCTTGGAAAACTGACAAGAATGGAGGAAAATGCAATGATTATTTAGAAACCTGTCCTTAATTTAAGGGGAAATAATGGGAGGTATATCATTTACATGCATGTGCACATATGTGTAATAAAGGAGAAACATTTTCAAGATGATTTGGGTGGCTGATAAAACAGATTAATAATAACTACATAGTAAACTGCACTAGTACATTTACATTAGCCTCAGAAGAGACCTATGGACACTTGGTCACAATGAGAGATCAAATTGATTAGAAAAATAAATAAATGTTTTTCCTCAAAAAAAACAAAAAACAAAAAACATAAAATACAATCAAATAAAAACCACAGTACCAAGAATGGGTTACCACTTTTTTGAGTTATTGCCCAATTCAGTCCTGTAGACTCAAAATATTACAGGCTATTGCTGTAGCTCTTGCTTATACCCCAGAACTTAACAGCTATACCCTATTACTGAAGATTCCACATATTTGAGTCAAAGAACATGATGAATTCAAGCTGGTATTTACCTGGAATCCTCGCCCCTAGTAGTGTCCTGAAAGACACTGTGCATACTATTAAGGAAAAGAGTAACCACTATTCTTACATACTTGTAAACCCTGTGAGCTACAATAATGACTTCCCTAGTAAGATATTCCTAATAGCACAGATGTGACACCATTTGCTGATAGGATTTAAGGGCTAGTTCATGAGACAGAATGCATACTTGGTAACATTATCAGGGCCAAGAACCTGTGGATAAATATGTCATAAGCCCTAAGGGAAAGCCTACTAGCAAACTATTTTGCTAAAACAACATAATTTTAAGCCTACTCCTGAAGTTACTATTGAATGCATGAGTTAGGGCATCTCTCAACTTTCATCTGAGAAGCTTCTTCTTGCAGTAGATGGTAATTAGCACAGAGATGTAGTAGGAATCTTAAAGAGTCTTATTAATAAAATCATACCTGAGGCCAGTTTATTGGGGTGAATGCTGGATGATCAGAGAAGCAGAACAAGCCAGAGCTAACCTCACCTGGCCAACTTCTGAGCTGATCTTGTTTTCTCAGACTGGAAGCCTCTTTGTCGTCATCCGAATGGGTCTCATCTGAACTGTTGCTCAAAAGCCTGAATGCTTAACCAGCCAAATGCTTCTAGTTTCTGATCTTCATGCCTTATGTACCCTTCTACTTTCTACCGTCACTCTCTGGGTTAAAGGCTTGCTTTCTGGGATTAAAGGTGTGAGTCACCATGCTTGGCTATATCCTTGAACAGATGGATTTCTGCCCCTGGAATGCTAGGATTAAAGGTGTGTGTTACCACTGCCTATCCTCTATGTTTAATATTGTGGCTGTTCTGTCTCTGACCCAAGATAAATTTATTAGGGTGCACAATATTTTGGGGAACACAATACCACCACAGAGATGCACAACTTGTCAATGCACAGAATGTAAGAAACATTAGAATGCTCAGCCCTAAATGGGATATTTTTATTATACTCTTCATTCAAGGCTCAGAGACCTTTTAAGAGTCAGAATTGGTAGATGACTACAAAAAAAAAAAAAAAAAAAAAAAAAAAAAAAAACTTGTTTTCTGGACATAACAAGGTGGTTGCACATTTGAACTTATGGCAGTTGTGACTGCATGCACAAGACCTATGCAAGCTCAATGGTTGCACACATGAACTCAGTGCAGTTGTGATGGCATTTGCAAGACCTATGCAAGCTCAAGACAGACTAAATCCTATTTTCTGAATATATTTTGGGACTAAGTATCTCTGAGATGCATAGACTATGCAGCATCTTGTTCTGCTGCACAACTCTTCCAAGTCACTAGAATTACAGGTGTGAGCCACCATGGCAGATGAATTGCAAGGATTTTAAAATACATATGGAGAGAAAGTGTATATGGTGGAAAGAATGGAAGAAGGACCAAAATAAAGAAGGGAGAAAAAAAACCTGACATCAAGAGAAACTAAGAGCTTTGTGCCAAAATAAGGAGTCGAAGCAACCCATGGTGTTAACAAAACCATATGTTTGTCTGCAAGGTCTAATTTCTTAACAGCCGCTGGGAGAAGCCGAATGTGGTAGACACGTATATTGGAATGGGATCTCAGTCAGTTTCATAGATTCTGAGTCACAAAGTCCTGGGTGAAAAACATTTGTGTTCTGAGTGGTTGTGCTTACTTCCCTACTACCATGAGTATAGATGACAGATACTTCCAAATTAATTCTGTGAGTCAGTCACAGCTAAAGAACCCTGAACTTATAGAAACTCCAATTTCATAAGCAGACACTAGCAAACTTTCATAGACTTCATCTTGAAAGAAGACATCTTCCCTACACACTAAAGATACTACACTGTCTTCTTCTCAGGAAAGACATACTTTTTTCTATCTTTCAGAGGTATTTATTATAAAAAAAAAAAAAAGCAAAACAATCAAGAACAGATAATTGGATACAATGCCAGGAATGTTTCTCTGCAGAAGATGAATAGAAATGCAAGGACTTTCTCCCATCACTATCTAGGAGCTATCTAGGAATGAATCTATCTCCCCTGCTTGAGACAGGTCCTCCTGACAAACTCTCTCACTGTGAAGTAAACATCAATAAAGGAAATAATCAATAACAAAACCATACCCACTAGCCCAGGGATGCAGCGTAGAACAGATTTGTCCAATTTGACTGACAGATGAAGAAAAAGAGGTACCATCATTAAGTTCAGCCCTAATTAGATGGTGTATAGACAAAGACAGACTGGAAGAATCTGTAAAAGCTGGGATGCAAATTACAGCAAAATAACTGATACTAGCAGTGAAAATGGAACCAGAAGGTCAGGAAAAATATAAATTTCTAATATCAATATGAAGATATTTCAATATCAATGGAGATAATTTTCACAATTGCCCCAGCAGTTTGCACTCCAAATAGCCATGAATAGTTGTTCCCGTTTTCCTATATCCACACCAGCATTTGTTTAAATTTGGGTTCTATTACTGTTGTTGTTTGATTTCTGCCTTAGTCACATGGACTAGAGTAATATGAAATCTCAAAGTAGTTTTAATTTGCATTTCCCTAATAGCCAAAGATACTGAACATTTAAAAAAATATTTCTCAGCTATTTTTATTTCATCTTTTGAGAACTATGTATTTAATTCCATATAACTTGAGTATTTTGTATATTATTACATGTGCATTCTAATTCTCTTAACTTTTATTAAATTGCTTTTTATTTCATGTACATGAAATAAAACTATTTTATACACTTACTATACAAACACACATATACTGTATTTAAATCATCTCATTTATCTTTACCTTTCTAACCTGCAGCACCTCTCATGCCAACCCTATTCCCCTCAAATTAATGGCTTATTTTTCTTTAATGGTGTGTGTGTGTTTGTGTAAATATATAAATACAACCTCTTAAATACTTTTAGTGTTGCCCATATGCACTAGATAATCAATTAGGCTCATCTTTGGGAAGACTAGTTCTTACCCCATACCAGCCATTAAATGCCTAGGGTTGGGGCTGTATTAGATTTCTTGTCTCTATGTCAACTGGTAGCCACTGATACAGTGTAGTGAATTTTGCAAATGTTAAATAAAGAAAATACAGCTAATAGAAAAGAAGCAATACAGAGAACAATTAAGGCAGCAACCTTCATAATAAAAAAATCAAACAAAAGCCTTCAGCTTGATAACTTTATAATGAACCTATGGAATGCTGTTAATATTAAAAAGAAACTGAAAGAACTTGAGGCCCAGGGTGTATGAGGTTCACACAGTACAGATATAGCAACAATAGTTATGCCAGCACCCAGGCTGGATCATCACATTGTATATATTTAAAAAACTTTCAAAGAAAACAGATGGTATCTATTTGTCAAATATCATTATTGCAAAAAGCACAGGGACAAATAGCCAAACAAATGGAAGCACATAAATTATGAACCAAAGGCTGTTGAGCCCCCAGCTGGATCAGGCCCTCTGGATAAGTGAGACAATTGAATAGCTTGAACTGTTTGGGAGGCACCCAGTCTGTGGGACCGGGACCTGTCCTTGGTGCATGAGCTGGCTGTTTGAAACCTTGGGCTTACACAGGGACACTTTGTTCAGTCTGGAAGGAGGTGACAGGACCTGCCTGTACTGAATCCACCAGGTTTAAATGAATCCCCAGGGGTGCCTTGATCCTGGAGGACATGGGAATGGAGGGGAGGGGCTGGGAGGAAGGTGGAGCTGGGGGGGGGGGGGAGGACAGGGGAACCCATGGCTGATGTATAAAATTTAAAACACATAATAAAAAAAAAAGAGTTGGCTTTAACAAAAGGAAAATTGAAACCTGAATAAATAGCAATAATATGAGAAAAATGATAAGGAACAAATTGAGCCAATAAGTTGGCATGGTATAGCTAAGTAAGTATTGGCCATAATAAAGAAAACAAAGCTAATTCTCCTGGATTTCAAAAGAAATTGAAGTAACTTATTCAGCAAAATATGGGTCATGCAGTGATTTGAATAGGTAAGGCTCTCACAGACTCATGTGTTTGATTGCTTGGCCAAAGGGCATGACACTATTAGAAGATGTGGCCTTGTTGGAGTAAATGTGCCACTGTGGAGGTGGTTTTTGAAGTCTCATATTTGCTCAAGCCATGCCTAGTGAGGCAGACTCCTATGGTCTGCAGATCAAGATATAGAACTCTCAGCCCCTTCTCCAGGACCATGTGTGCCTGCATGTCACAAGCCCTGCTATGGTGATAATGGACTAAACCTCAATTAAATGTTTTCCTTTATAAGAATTGCCATGTTCATGGTTTCTCTTGACAGCATAAGAAACCCTAACTAATACAGGTAACATAGCTATGGCTTACAAGTTGCATTTGTGGTATCCTTTTACTTGATAGGATGGAGTATAGAAATATTGATGATTTATCAATCTAGTATATAAGCATAAAACACAAACTGGTTTTTTTTTTTGTTTTTTTTTGTTTTGTTTTTTTACTCCATAGGAATTACAGCACTAACGAGAATATCTGCTGTGTGCTTTTTTAACCCTTGAGGTTTTCTGGATAAATTTGCAAATTTTTACACCAATTTGACTTGTAAGACTTTGATAAGGACAGGATGAAGTCATCCCACATAGCATCATACTTAATGTGTATTATCAACCTTTGACCTAAGAGGACGAAAGTGCCAATGACTAATCAATTACTAATTTTTTTCTTTTTTTTGTTTTATTTTGTGTTTACTGTTTCTTAAGGTCCATCATTTAATAAGATTTCTTCAGATTGCCCTTAATTTTTTTCATGGAGGATTCACTCATCAAGCCACCCCTGGCTACCTAGTCATCTCTTGGCTCTGAAAATGACTCACACTCTATGTCTCTGATGACTTCCTCAGTTTTGAGTAGTGGAAAGATACTTCATAGAATATCTCTGAAGCAGTCATTCCCTCTTATAACAGGACTGGCCATAACAGGATAGTTGTTTCTTGTTTGTTTGTTTGTTGTTTTCCATGGGCAAGATTGCTAAGAAGACCTCTGCCCCATATTACCTCTCCATCTTAGGTTGACTCATATCTGGCTTCAATCAGACCCTCAGGAAGTATGTATAGTCTGGTAGCCAATCAGGGTCCTACCTCAACATTGTTCTTGCTATTTTCAGTCAAACAGACCCTCAACACAGCAAACAGGCCTCTGACACTGCAACCACAGTTGTCGACTAGATGTCATGAGCCAATCATAAAGCGATTCCTATACCAGTAAGGGTCAATAGCTAATCACTTCAAAGAATACTTAACCACAGCTATAATTCCCATATCTGTGCTTAAAGGGAGCCTGAGAGCTTTTCTTGAGGTTGCCATCTTGTCATATGGCTGACCTCTGCATGCTGGAATGTTTACTCTCAAGAAATAAATGCTCTTGCTTATTGCATACATGAATGGTGGTCTTTTGTGGGCCAGCTCATAGACCCTTAAGGATCTCTTTGAGTAAATTTGTCTCATATTTTCCTTCTGGAAAGATGAGGGTGCTACATCTTGCTGAGGCACAATTTCCATTGGAATCACAAGAAGGATATGTGACACAAGTATGACTCATCACTGTTGAGGTAAACCTTGATCATCACATTTATGGGAGTGTTTGTCGGGCATTTTCACAGTAAGCCAGTATTCCTGTGCTTTCATAATATACTCTTCTTCAAAGAAAGTCATTCTGTGAAGCTCTCACTTAAGGGAGGGTGTTTTCTTCAACTCTGATTTATTATTATGAAACCCTCATTTGTCAGTTTTTGAATACATGAAAATGTAAGACAGTAAAACTATTATATAACTTTTTAAAAAGATAACAATGTATAATAAATCAATCTTGAAGTCAACAGGAAGCTCTTCCCCTGCTAGTTTTCATAGAGTAGGCTACTAGGAGAGTAAAAGCATCAGTGATTTTTCCAAAAGCTAGACCTTGCTTACCTTACTATCAACCTGCCAGGCAAGATGTACCTGCTGGTGCAATGGTAATAGGACTGTATTTATGAGGGTAATAAAATGCTCTCCTGATTGGATTTGAGGCCTACTCCATAAAAAGGAATTAATATCTGGTACTAAAAACATGGCCAAAACTTAAGCCTGTGGAAGTCATTGGCCCAATAGGAAAACCTATAGGTACTGTTTTGCTAAATGGCATGTTGTCAAACTGCCTTCTAAAGAGTTATGTTTATATCGATAGATTTGTTCTGCTCCCTACATGGTTTGAAAAAGCTTTCTTTTGCAGTGGGTAATAATTAATGCAGAGACTCAAATTCATTTAAAGTGTGGAGAATAAGCAGCCATGAGTGTTTATTAACAGATGGAACATCTGTATCGACACTCCCTTCCAAGGATTAGGGAATAGTGTAGAACAGAGGAGCAGAAAAATGTGAGAGCCGGAGGATGAGAAGCAGTGCTATCAAATGCTGCCCTGAGCATGGCATGGCTGTTGTACAGATGAACTCATAGCAGCTGTGGTTACCGACATGCAACAAAGCCAGCTAAAAATTCTATAATGCCAGGCAGAGAGGTTCCTATCCACCTATAACTACGCTGCAATTGGCAGATGATGGATGTTGGGGAGGAAGAGTCACTTTTCTTTGGAGTGGCTACTGCTAAGCAGGCCATGCTCCAGCAGATGATTCCACAACCATGTCCATTTGCATATAGAAGGATTAACTGGATTCAGTGGGATATTTTAAAACAGAAATAGAAGTAGGAAGGGAAATGCGTTCAGGCACTGGGGGTGAGGGGTGGGGGTTGGAGAGAGACAGTGAAAGTAGATGTGATTAAGATACATCGGATATGGGTATGGAAAGAAAAGAGAATTACATACATTTTTTAATTCAAACACACCATGTGTACACATACAACTGTACATGTATTACATTTCTCTACATTAACAGTTAAAACCTTTTATTTATCCTTTTCAGAAGAAAATTCCTTCCTTCCTTCTTTTCTTCCTTCTTTTCTTCCTTCTTTCCTTCCTCCCTCCTTCCCTCCGTCCCTCCCTCCCTCCCTCCCTCCCTTCCTTCCTTCCTCCCTTCCTTCCTCCTTCCTTTCTTCTCTCATCCTTACTTTCTTTCTTCCATCCTTCCCCCTTTCTTCTTCATGACTCTCTTCTCCCTTTCTCTTTACATCTCTCCACCCCTTTCTAGGGGTTCATTTTCCTATAAAATCCCTTTATCTATCTAGCACAACCCCCTCATCTGTCCTTAAAACCAATATGTGGAATATATTTTAATCCTTTTAGTAACTGCTCTATACTTACACATTAATGTAAGATTTTAGCCCAAAGAAAAATATATCATATACCTCTTTTAATCTAGCATAAGGAGGAAGTTGATACTATACTTAAAAAAAAACTGTATCAACTGTGAAAGTAGACTAATCTCTCCTAGATCAAGAAGTTATGACTTGTAATATTTTAGAATGAGATAATAGAGAACCTTATTGGTAAGAGGAGAGGCCAGAGGAGTTAATAAAAACAATGTGTAGATGATAGCAATAAGTGTAGTTCTAGGTGGTGACTGATAATAGCAAATAACAGGCCTTTTTTCCTAGGCTAGAGAGAAGGTTTGGCGGTTAAGAGCACTGGCTGCTTTTGCAGAGGACCTGTGTTTGGTTCTCACCACCCAATTGGTGTCTCATAACAACTTACAGCTCAAGTTCTAGACAACCTAATGCCCTTTCCCAATCTCTGCAGGCACAAGGCATGAAATCACTGCAGAGAAATAATTCTTAAAAACCTTTAAACACTCAAAGTCAATGGACATAGATGTAGTTGTGTTAGAACGACAAACTTTATTTAGTTCTTTCCCTCTCAATGTACTTTTGCTTTCTTTAATTATTGTCATTAAAACATGGCAAAAGTAAACATATATATATATATATATATATATATATATATATATATATATATATAAATAATCCCATTGTTCTGGGCCCTCTACACATGAAATTGATTCACCAGAGGAATACTACTTGTATGCATATTATACATCTTTTTGTTTATTTTGACAACATTCTAAAATTATTATAAATAATATATGAGAAGCAACAGTGCCATCTTATCCTTTTTTAATTCTTTGTATGAGCTGGATGAATGGAAAGTTATGACACAATGTGACTTCAATTTGTATCAACTTCCCATTACAGAGATTGGATTTGTTTTAAATTTTAATTTTTGTATTTATTTGATTTTAATAAGTGGTTTGCCAGCATGTTTCTCAGTGCATTTTGGCCTGCTTTGTGCCTGTGAAGGCCAGAGGAAGGCACTGGACACCCAGGAACTGGAGTTAAAATTCCCATTTACAACAATATGAACTACCATATTGGTGTTGGGAATTGAACTTGGATCATCTGGAAGAGCAGTTAGTGCTCTTAACCTTTCAGCTATCTCCCCCAAAGCTATTTTGACATATGTTTGTGGCTACTTGAGTTTTCTGCTTTATAGATTACTTGTTTATGTATTTTTCTCATTTTTTCCCAATGAAGATGCTGCCCATTTGTAAGAGTTCTTTACAGGATGCACTTTATATACCAAGTGGATAGTAAGCATATTTCAGAATATTTATCTTTTTAATTAATTTACTCTTATTTAAGATAACTTTATTAGATAATTTAAAATTACATGATGGCATAAATTTTGTCTTATTTCAAAGTTTCTGAATTTTCTATTTTCATTGCTTTCACATTCATGAATTACTTGGAACACATTTCTTAATTTCACAGTAGGTAAGTTTTTGCCATCTTTCTATTATTCTATAGTATTTATTTTTAAATAGAGGCTTTAATCCCCCAAATTCATTTTGCAGTCACCAAGGCAGTAGTAGCTCTTAAATAGTAGAGTTCATTAAATAACCTGGAAGACTTCCTAAAACACAGATTTCTGGTTTTCATCCCAAAAATTCTGGAGGTAACTCTGGTCACAAACTATTACAATTCCTAACTAGTTTTGAGTTGTTGTTAACCCTACTGTCCATGACTCACACTTAGACAACCATGAAAATAAAGATTCTAAACACAGAGTTCTAAATATATTGATGAACAAAGTTTTGGTCAAAAGGGCAGCTGTAATGATCCAATTCATACTGATATTTCTACTATATGTCTGAAACAGCATATAATCCATGTCTCTACTGACTCTCTACAAAGGAATATAATGACATATAATATATGTCTACTGACTCTCTACAAAGGAATCACTGGAGCCCTTTACACTGTCACACCTAGTTCTATAGAAGAGTGACCATCCCAGCAGTTAGATCTGCCCAGAATGAAATAGATTATGAAGCCCATGTTCATAAAGAGACAATTTTATAGGCTGGGGTGCAACTGACGAGAACTACTTCTGAGATCTGAACCCTTACAGATTTAGGTATGAAAAGGAGATAAAATTAATGAAGATGGTCTATGAAAATGAAAAGCTTATGATGGACTTTAACTCTGGGAGGAGAGTTTGCTAAGAGGGCTGGCTTTGGAGTTGCTACAGTAGAAAAAAATCGTGACAAATGGATCAAAAGAAAAAGTGCCTCTAAATCAAGGAAGAAAGATGGAGGGTAAAATGACATTGAAAGACTGTAAAGTCAATCACTCAATGAGTAAGTGTAAAACCTAGAAATATGACTAATAAAAAGACACAGTGACCCACAAAGCTAGCACAATGCAAAAATCCTGTACTGATGATTAAAATCAGAACCAAAAGTTGAAGTATTTGATGAGTCTAATAATCAGAGATGGGAAGCCTGGAGTTCATTGCACTCCTTGCCATGGTCAGTATAGCTAGTGACCAGTGTGGCTGGGACTGAGCTTTGCATGAACTCAAAGTTCTGCCTGCCTCTGCCTCCTGTACGCTGGGGTTGAAGGTGTGCACCAGCACATCTGGCTGTACTGCACTATCTTAACAAAGTGTTTGGTCTCTATCTGGAGTTACCATATATATTTTCATGTAAAACTATATTTTGTAAATGAAATATGCTATTTTTAATTTTAGGCAAATATAATGGTAAGTTTAGCCTTGCATCTTGCATCTGCAAGAGACAGTCCAGAGTATGAATCAGATGGTGATGGAAACAAAGCCACATACCTGCCAATCACTCTAATTTGAGGCCTACTAAATGCACTTGGCATTACAACAGCCTTATTTTTAATTTTCATATTCATAAATATTTCTCCTGGAGGATAGTGAAAATTGCAATATCCTTTTTTTTTTCTGTTTTTACATGTGTGAAACGTGACTTCCTTGTCTCAAATCTTGTCATTTGTCATTGCTGAACTGAAAACATTCTCCTTCACTGCCTGCCAGCTAAACTGTCCTTCAATGTCTAAAGTTTCTACTTCCTATTTCTTTATGAAACACTCTGAATGGTAGAATTAAAGTGGGTGCTGCTCTGCTGTATGTTGTCCAACATTTTGCTTTGTGCCCGAGAGAGCTATTTATTTTAGTAGGCACAGAATCTTCTAGAATCAGTAGCTCCCAATGAGGGTCAGTAGGCAGCATGAAGAACAGATGACAGCCTGCAATACCTCCTTCGCATTTCTGTAAAGAGATTTGACATTTACAAAGTACTGCATGTTGCCTTTCCCCACAAATCTCTGAAGGCTTCATAAAAATAAAAGGCTTAATTATTATCGCTTCACATTTGATATGCTTTTAAAAGTGTAAAATAAGCATTCTTGATTAAGCTGAAAGAGACCTCAGCAGTTCAGCTACGGTGGAACCATCTGTAAGTATGTCAGCGCAGAAATAATATGTGTCAGAGAATCCTTCCGTAGAAACTGTCCTGCCAATAATGGAGCCTGGAATAGCTACTCAGGGAAGATCTTTGTGTTCTGAAAAATCAATATACATCTTCCTAAAGTACTCTTAAGCCTAGCTCTAGTGGAATTTGGTAGCACTGAACCTACCTACATTTATTATCCTTTCATATTTTCAGATTTGAAAGCAAATGGAAGCCCATCCTTAGATAAGCAAGAGAAACTTCGTTTAATAATAAAGAGCACCTTAAAGATTCAAGCAAATCCCCAAAGTTAATCTACCGTCAGATCTTTTAAATTGCATATAAACCTGCATGCATTAATAAGAAATGACTTAGCTTTATTAATGCTGCTTTATTTTTAATTTTCCAGTCTAAATAAAGATTACCAAAAGGGAAAAAAAATCTGTAATAGTTCCTTCATGCAGAATTCAGCGTAGTGCTCAGATTAACTAATCTTTTCTACAGTAAATAATTTAAATGGGGAGAAAGTTAATCAATAAAAAATAGATGGAGTTTTAGTGGCATTTTAAAGTGAAACCCAAGGACATTGCGATGCGAATCAAGTTGCATATCTCAATCAGGGTCACATACAGAGCCAGCAAAAGCTGCTAAATAAATCAGTGTTGGACTTTGTGGGCCAGAGAAGAAATGAGTTGTAAGTACATGGGTGAAGAAGAGAGCCATTTAAAAGGGATATTTATCTACAGAGGATATTGCCACAGAGTTTATGGGAAACAAAGGTGACTTCTTGCCCCTACATCTATTCTTCTACCATTGCCCTCATCAACTTTGCATCTAGATAGCTTTCACTGCAACAAGCTTCCAGAAGAAAGGAGGAAAGTCAGTTAAAAACAATCGTTCCCAATGTTCAAGCCTCAAATCAGAACTTCCATGTATTATATTCCTCCATTCTTCAGAATACTGAGAATTTCCTAAACACTAAGATATTGTAAGTATATACCCCATACAATCAGTACATTAGGCAGAAATAACTTAAAATAACAGTGGGGGGCACTTGATATGCCTCAACTACATTGTTGCACAGACAGTCTGAATATTGGGCATGTGGTCTATGTGCCTGGCCCACTGCCTATACATGACACCAGCTTTTCTAGGTGTGTAATGTATGATGTATCACAAAGGTTTTTATACAGCTGGATAATTCTGCACACAGTTTCAGACATTCTCATGCATTCATGATTTATCCATGTTGGGTCTTGAATTTTTAATTTATCTTTATTTCTGAATGTTGTATTGTTCGATCCTTTAGCACAGTTTATTTACCTGATTGAGTCTTAGCAAATATTTGGGATTTTTCTGGTGTACAAAGCTTTACTTTTAGTTGGTAAACTATGCCAATGAGTCTAATAGATTGAATGAATTGCACAGTGTCCTTTACCTAAAACAGCTATATGTTTTCAACATTTCTCCAATACTTTCATTGGCTTTGTCTATTCATATTAAAAGTTAAAGAATAATGAAAAAAATCTATGCCTGGAGATAAATTTACACCTCTAGATTACAAGAATGACAAAAATCTTCATATACTTTTAGCATCCTTTAATCTAGAACAATCCCCATCACTTTGGAAACTACCTTACAATTCTGATTTGGATAATGGCTTCCTTGGGATTATCAATTTAAAATTCACACAGCTAGTGTATCACATGAATAGACACCAGATATCAAGCTGTTTTGTTTCCTGTACCTAACGTTACATTTGACTGTTTGCTGAAAATCACCACCAGGTTTCTATAAGAACACCTGCACACCTAACAATTAATAGCAATCTAAAGCAAATAGAAACTATAAACATCTTATTCATTGGTGATATTTTATCTAATGGTTGCTGTGGATATCGTTCTGTGTAAATAAAGTTCTGATTGGCCAGTGGCCAGGCAGGAAGTATAGGCGGGACAAGAGAGAAGAGAATTCTGGGAAGTAGAAGGTTGGAGGGAGACACCGCCAGCCGCCGCCATGAAAAGCAACATGTAAAGACACTGGTAAGCCACAAGCCATGTGGCAAAGTATAGACTAACAGAAATGGGTTAATTTAAGATAAAAGAAACAGATAGCAAGAAGCCTGCCACGGCCATACAGTTTCTAAACTATGTAAGTTTCTGTGTGCTTTCTTGGTTGGGTCTGAGAGACTGTGGGACTGGTGGGTGAGAGAGATTTGTCCTGACTGGGCCAGGCAGGAAGCTCTAACTACAAATGGTTGTATAACCCATTGATGTTTCCTGCTTTTTCAATATTATTGTGCTTGTATAATGGTGAATTTCCTATCTTTATGCATTTAGTAATCTGGAGAGGCAGAGACAGAGAGAGACACAAAGAAATATTGGTTATGTACAAGTACCTACTTCTTCTGATTCCTTCATAGTAGGGTCCTGCTCAGGTCACTCAAGCAAATGTCACAAGATTTTTATTGGACCAAAGTTGATAGAGTAAAATACCTGACTGAAAGCCAAATGCTGTGCTAATGGAATTTTAAAGGGCTTTAACTCCACCACCACCACCACACACACACCCCAAAAAAAACAGTTCACAAAGGGCTTAAAAGGTCTCAGTGATACAGCTGCTCCGGTGGACAAGATTAAGCTTATCCTAAGAGGGAGTAGTTATCCCACAAGATTTGCTAAGTACATTTGTCCTCTGCAAGTGGGTGTCCTGAGGGTGGAATTTATTCACCAGCCTTGAACCCTTTCAAAACTTGCATGTGTCCTGGGAAGAGATAGCAATCAGCTGCAGTGGAGCCTTTTAAATGTAGAAAACTAATGCCAGCAGCAACTAAAAGCATGTTCTGACTTCTTCTTGGCCCTGGGCAAAGCTGAGAAGCGCAAGCTTACCCACTGAGGCCCAGGGTATCCATAGTGGAGCCACAGCAGTGTCTCAGGATGAAGAGGCAGGAAGATTAATGGAAAATGATGGGGTACTAGAGAACTATATGGGGTAGTATACCCCATGTATTTTCTGTGCTCAATATTGAGATTCTGATGAAACAGCTGATGCATGTGATGGAATCTTTCCAAGGTGTACTGGGCCTCATTTGTAACTGGTTGGAATAGGTACAATGTGCCTTCAGAAATCTTGACCACCCTCAGTTAAAAGACTTCATTATCTGTATAGTATCATCTTAACTTTTTAATATCTTATACATTTGGAAAACCATATGCAAGAATATAAAGCTACCATATAGAAGATATAAAAGAACATATCCTGCATCAGTAGAAAATGGTACTCTAGGAATCAGAACATTGTTGATTAGCTATTCAAGTGTGTTATCCCTGTGAGTTACTGGCCAGGATATCCCTCAGGTCCTACAAAATATTCAGGTTGTTTCTGCTGCTATTGTAGCATGCCAGAACTAGATCCAACATCTATTGCTGAAGGTACCACATGTCTAGATGCAGGGAGTAGACAAAATCAGGCTGTAAATAAATTGAATGTTCACTCCCTCTGGCTGACATTTATAGTGCCAAAAGGCACTATGTAAGCTACTAGAGAGAACTATTGTTGACACTCCTGTTTAATTATAGACTCTTCACTACCAATATGCACAAAAGACATACCTACTATTTCAATAGTGACATGACTGTTATAGGTATAGGTAATTACTTTCTGATTGGAGTTAAGGCCCACTCCTTAGTTAGGAACTCATGCTTGATACTACATGTAGGAAAATGTCTTTTGACTAGGCAGGTCATAAGCTTCAGTGGTAAATAGACTCCTGCTGTCTTGCTAAAATAATGTAATGTCCCTGGCAAATCGCCTTTCATACTTTTGTGTTTGTATTCAACATATAGTCTTATTAATAGGGAAAAATTTCTTTTATTTCAGGACTTAGCAGTTACTACAGAAATTCTGAGTCAAGCTACTGACAATAAGTGACTAGTGCTGTGGCCCAGCACAATTGCCCATTCTTCAGACATAAGTGTAGGAACATAATTAGATATGGGATCACTTCTACAAGACTCAGGTAACATTGCCACAGAAGGGATATTGAACAGTTCAGAACCCACAAGAAGTATTAGAGTTTTGTATCTACTTCCTCTGAATTGAAATGTTCTTTCCTAGACACAAGAGAGATATTCATAACTAATGAGACTTCAAAGATTTAGGAAGCTCAGACAGTGACAAGATTCATTAATCCTCTCCTGACATTGTGTTGGAAGTAAGCAATTGCTAGGGAAGAGGAAACTATTCGATGGAGCTGTCTGCACGTTGAACAGGAGCCACCAAGGATGCAACTTTCTTTCATCATCATCCATGCTGTATCAGGAAATGTTATTGTTTCCATTTGAGTCACAAAACTCCTGTAAGTAACAAGAATAGACTTACTGGATAACCAAGTAAATAGTAGAACTATTTCATCTACTACCATTGCCATATATGGGCTGAACAAATAGTTATTAATGTATCCCCAGAAAGTCATACAGCATTGGCTTTTTCCTTTTCCTCCGCTGCCCTTTAAATGTCTTTAGTATTATAATATATATATTATAATGAAAAAACAGCTGAACTATTAAAATACTCTACAAAGTAGGCTTTAGGTTAGTCTTAGATAAAAATCTGTATTTCTTTGGTTTAGAGAAGACTCAATGAAAATATTTAAATGTATTAATTGTATATTACCTAATAATACAAATCCAGCATATAAAATACAAAACTTTAAAAACTGAAGAGAGAGATCAATCTATAATGACTTGTATACCTGACAGAAGAAATAGTTGAAATAACAGAGATGAAGAAAGCCTGATTACAGATTGAGTATTTGTTTAGCATAAATGATTAAATCTCTTTTGAACTATTATACAAATCAACTATAGAATTATTTTGAAGTGTACATGAAAATGTTGTTTAAATTTCACAGATATTTGGCCATAACTGAGTAAGTCTAAAAATAAAATAAATATCAAAACAGTAACATGAGGAAGTTCTTGTTAGTATGATCACACTGGAATGAATACATATAGAAATGATACAAGCATGGAGTTCTTCAACATGCCAAGTCTATAAAAATCTTATGAATAGTCAATTAGTACTAGTAGTACTAATATAGCACTATATGTGGTACTATTAGACAGCATAAATTGGACTGGATGGGGAAAAAGGTATGGGGGGGTCTCAAGAAGTTGGTTAGAAGGGAGAGCATAGAGAGTGGGAGGAGGTGGGGGGTAAACGGAGAGTAAATGTGATCAAAATGCATTGTATTCATGAATGAAACTCTCAAAGAATAAAGCTAGTGTTTTATTTTTTTAAATAAAATATTTGACAAGGGCTATAAAAAACTAAGTAGCAAAGCATTATAAAGACAATGTCAAGTGTCTACCACTTAAATGGATTATTTCACTACCCTAACAACACAAAAAGATTTAGAAATGGCTAAAGTGAGGAATGAAAAAGTCACCATACGTGCATGCTCCAGATGAAGAATAACAAAATTAAATTATGAATAGCTGCATCAAATGTTACATGAAATACACAAAATCTTTACAAATAGAATTATTAAACTTATATTTAAAAATCCCAATATATACATAGAAAAATAAGTATGACATTATATAGTGTTGCATCTGTTATTATAGCCTAAAGGCTAGTCCTAAGTTTTCCCACCAGTGAATTCTTTCCAATATGTAGAAGGTTATAACAACAGGCTTAAACATTTTTAAAAATAGAAGGAGAAAAAAAAGGAAAATTTTCCAACTCAGTTTTTTATTGTATTTTAGTGATGTGTGTGTGTTTTGTGTGTGTGTGTGTGTGTGTGTGTGTGTGTGTGTGTGTGTGTGTGTTGCATACATGCCATGGTGTATTCATATAGAGGTCAGAAAACAACTTAGAGGGTCAGTTACTGCCTTCTACTGAGCAGGTCCTGGAGACTGAACTCATTCACTGAGCAATCTTTTAGGCCCCTGAGTCAGGTTTTGGGTTTTGCTTTGTTTTGTTTTTTTGTTAGGATGACAGAGCAAGACAGTGTAGAGATTCCTCCATTTTGTATTTCTGCTGAGACCATTTTAGGTTTAACTAAAATGTGATCTCCTTCTGTGAAGCCTCATAAAAATTTACCCAACTCTGTTCTAGGAACCCAAGGTCAAGATGTCCCAGTTAATATATCTTAGCTTCCGTTAAACTGCTTGCTTGTACAAAATCTACCCCTGCAGCCACAGTGCAAGAAGGATACCAGGTTGTGGTGTTCTTCGTCTTTAAAAACTCCTTACCTTAAATGTTTGACCCTATGTGTCCTTTGAGTAGTCCCAGCTGGCTGTAATAAAGACTTCCAACTGGTTGTACAGTGTATCAGAGTGATCATCTCTGGTGGGTTCCTTATAACATCAATGTATTTAAGAGTCAATTTCCCTAAAAACCTTGCCTGCTGAACACGTGTTTGAGGGGTGTTTCCTCAAGAAAATGAAATTAAAACCCAGATTTGGGAAAGGCTGCCAGACTGTAACTATCTCTACTTACCTAGAGAACTTGAACGATGGACTGGCTTTAGGTCTATAAGTTCTCAGAGGACAGTTTGCAATTTTTAGAGATGGTTTTGTTTGTTTACTCTGGGGATGCCTAGTGTTGTCTAGAAAAGCATCCAGGGAAGCTGATAAGGACTCCAGAATTCATGAACAGTTCATCTCAAGAAAGAATTACCCAGATGAAGATATCAACAGTGCTGGCCTGGAAGAACCTGGATGGAGGCTTTCCTGGAAATTCTTATGGGTTTGGACATTTTACAGTTTCCTTTCTATGTGCTGCTTTAGTGCTAGCCTTTTTGAAGATAGTATTCAGTCCAAGTCATTCTCCCCTAATAGCCCTATGCTTCAGGTCAAATCCCACTAGAGAGTAAACCTGAAGAATTAGTTCAAAGTTTCCTGATATTACCTCTGTGAGCTGCAGAAGCCCCTTGAACTCTGGGCTTCAATGTGTCCCATTCATAAAATGAGATGTTATTTGGTCTTTGATGGGTTCTTCCAGTTCTAATCTTAAGTGTGAATGTGTTTGTGAATGTATGTGTGAATGTGTGTGAATATGCATGTGAATGTGTGTATGTGTGTATAAATGTGTGTGTGTATGTGAATGTGTGTGTGAATGTGTGAGTTGAGTGTATGAATGTGTGTGTATGTGAATGTGTATGTGACTGTGTGTAAACATGTATGTGAATGTATGTGTGAATATGTGTGTATGAATGTGTGTGAGAGTGAGTGTGTGTGTGTGTGTGTGTGTGTGTGAGAGAGAGAGAGAGAGAGAGAGAGAGAGAGAGAGAGAGAGAGAGAGAGTTTGGAGGACTGAAACAAACATTTAAAAATCAGAATCAGTTATTTACATCTTTTCCTGGGTTTGTTCATCATCAGCTTCATTTGCAGGCAACAGCTGCATAGGAGAGCAACAAATACTGGGCCCATGCTGGGCACATAACTCATAACCCAGATAAGCTGCTTGTCAACCAGACAGGAAAATTGTGGAGGGAGGGGAAAACAATGAACATGAAGGCAAGAAGTCAAACCACAGTTAATCTAGGGCTTGATCTGGCAGCCACTAAAACACCACAACAAACATTTGCACAGGGCCTTCTGAGCATGAGAGACTGCCACCTCAGGAAATGGGAAAGCTCTATTCATTTCTCCCCTCCTTACAGACAGAGATAATAGAGCTCACAAAGACAAGTGGACACAGAACTTCCTGAAATGACACCGGTGAAGGCTTGTGGTCAGATGCTAAATTCTTCAAATTATCAGCATTCAACTGGACTGAGGTCTGGTGACTCTGGTTTACATGTCATTCTGGCATTTTCCTGCTATGTGAAAGTTTTCTTTCTCCAAACCAAAATTATTGATTCCAGTGCTGGGGGAGGTTTTTCCATCCTCTCTGCATTCATTAATTACATCCCTCTGAGCTTGAAAGGGGTGATTCACATTTAGCATTTCTAAAAAAATAAATAAATAAATAAAGTCTTGCCAAAATACAAACATTAGTTCTGCCCTGTTATTCTTCGGGTCCATAGGCCATGTCTCAAAGCCTAAGGGAACAGTGCTCATAAATTAACTCTGGCTGTGAAAGGTTTGGAAAGAATTATGTTCTCATAAAAGCCTTAGAAAGCATGGGTTTTGTGTCAGTATATGTGTGTGACCCTCACTGTGTGCTAATTATGGGTTATTTTTAAAGTTGCTTTATACTGAATTTCACTGCACAGAAGCTTGAAGAAAGATTCTTGGAAAATATCCTGGTCTTCTTTCTATGGAGCCTGTTAATTTATCATACATTTGGTGATGTTATAAATATTGTGGTTTTAAAGTCATCCATATCAATGGAGACATTTGGAAGCATAAGAGTTCTGGGGGTCAAAATTTTATCTTGGTTCATTGGAAATATTACATGTAATAATCCAGTATGGGATCTGTAGAGTCAAACAAATCTTAAGTCTGATAGTTCTCATGCCTCACTTCATATCCCTGTGACCTCACCATTGCTCTAACCACAACTGCAACAAACTTTTTCAAGTGGTCTTGACTTACATTGCACTTAGCATGTCCATTGAGAAATTCTCCATGTCTTTGCATGCCTGATAAATTCTTCAATTTCAATTTCTGGTCACATAGTAGGGACTCTGATGTCAAACATCATGTATAGCTACACATTGTAGAAAGGCTATCTCTAGGATTATTTTGCTCAGTACATCTTGGGTAGTAGATAACACATAAGAACTCTTTCCTGTCCACTCTTAGAAATGTGTCATTCCTTAACACTATCTTGGGAGGGCTGATTGTAGTTTTCCATGATAGGACCCAACTTAATAATCCCCTTTCCACTGCCTGTTTGCCCTTCCCTTTCAAACTCTACCTAGTTACAACTTGAGATTATTTTCAAACTGCAGTACCCACTCACACTCATGAATGATTGTTTAAGGCTTTGCTCTTTTTCTTTTGAGGGTGGGAACAATTAAGTGATGTACAGAGACCAAGTGAATTCTGCTGACACTAGAAATCATGAACATAAAGCCTGCGGAATGTTACTCTGGACCTGAATCAATTACCAACAGCTGGTGGAATATGGGACAGCAATAATACTGGACAGTCTCTAACACCTCCTTGAACTCTATCACCTTTGAAGGATTAGAATGATATATAGGCAGAAGGTGAGCCTGGGGTAAAGAGACTGCTCAGTCTGAGTAGATGGCAGTGGTAATCATAAGGCAGACCTCTATTAGGTGCATTAGACTCATGGAAAAAGAAAACAGTATACTATAGCAAGACAAGTATTAACTCAGAGTCAGCTGTGACAGCCATAAATACCTCCATAGAAGGCATTAAAGAAACTGCTTCTCCTCCAGCCCCAGGAGCCTATGCTGAAGATTAGATTCAAGGTTTTTTTTTTTTTTTTTTTGGTCATTTTGAAGTGACAGAACTCCAAATGGGACAAATGTCATGACACAGTATGGGAAGTAAAGGAAGTCCCGAGTGAACATACAAGGATTTGGTGAATTCCTGACAAGGGCCAGTGTCTCAGACTCATGAGAATTGGCAGAGCCTTTCTCTCAGAGTCACAGAGGCATGGCAAAGCCTTTCTGTGGTCTAAGAATGAGTGTTTATAACAACTGACTAGTGAGTGCAAGCTAGCAATTGCAGCTTTCTCCTCCAGGATAACAGCAACCTGAGACTGCTACTCTACATAGACCTCCTACTGAGACTAGCTGACCCTTCCTTGTGCTTTACATAACAAACATACTAAATTTTAGGATTGTTGCATAATTGATGCTGCTCCATCAGAGTGCTGTTTACCCACCCTATCCCAGGTTTTCTGTATGTCTTCCAGTCCTTTCTTCTTTCTCTCTTTGCACCAGTCCAGGTCCAAGTCATGCAGGACAAGATGACTCAGCATGAGTATCCTAAAGTAATTCTGAGAGAAGAGAAGAAATACAACAAGTGTCATGGTTATGTTGGGTTAGACAAACATAAAAAGGCTGAATTCCCATTGTTGTTCATCCTCTAGGCCTATGAAAGCAGACTTCATTCCTGTTAGACAGGACCAAGTCCCACCTTGCCTAAAGACCAACCATTCAAAAAGGGAAGGGGAATGAGTCAAATACCTTTCAAGCTTATGTCTGCCTAATTCAAAAGATAGTGCATAGCAACTCCTTCCCTCATATCCGTCACTAAAATATTTCAATGAAGTAAGCAGCCATCACTAAATGTCTCAATAAAGTAAGACAACACAGTGCCTATTGCACAAGGTAATGGCTTATTTATTAAAATGAAGGTAGATGTGGCTAAAATTTGAAATAAATCATAAAGATTCATGGACTTAATTTTTCTAGGCTGATTACCTAGATGCAATTTGAAAATACTATGAGCTATTAGATAGTTTCTTCCAACTTTGGTATTTCAGTGGTTCATGGTAATGGGAATAAGATATGTGTGATTTTAAAGGCTTGCGTTGACTTGTTGAGATACATTTTGCTTATAGTACAACTTACTTTACATGCACAGTTGCATGCTTGGATAATTTTAGGCACTCATATATACCATAGTAAAAATAGAAACTACTTATTTTTCCACAAAATGTTCCCACACACTCTGCAATAAATTGTCACCAACCTTCACAGACAACTGTTGATCTTATATTTATGTCTCTATGTTTTCCATGCTTGTAGAATACCAGTATGATTTGAAATGATATATTAAATCAGTTTCAATCTCACAGTAAAAAGATATAGGAAGGAAATGTGTTAACTTTTTTTTGAGACAGGGTCTCTTCCTATGTGGCACTAACTGCGCTGGAATTCTCTATGTAAACCAAGCAGGCTCACAAAGATCCACATGCCTATGCTATCCTAATGCAGATTTATTAAAGGCATCAGCCCCCAAGCCTGGCTGGGTTAATATTGTAAGCACAGTCTACAAATGAACAAAAGGATTCATTATTTGAGCCCTGGGTTCTGCACTGTTCATATGATCATTCTCTTCCTTAATGCCTGAATCTTCTTAATGATTGTATGGATATAAGTGCCAACATTGAAGTTAGAACCAGAGAGTCTATAAAGATGAGAAATTTTGGTCATCAAGTCATGATTTAGCTATCAAAAACATGCAGGGCAAAGTGTAGCTGGCCATAGCATAAAGCTACCAATTAGCCTGCTACTCAACTGTGGATTTTACCAATAAGCTTCCAGCTTATATACTATCTCTGATGACTATTTCTTATCAGTTTGGTCTTCACATTAATTTTTAATTTTCTCTGTGGTATATTGACTATTCTCAAACAAACAACATGTTCATATTTATCTCTACAAATATAGCTCAGTCTTTAGCAAAGAACTCATCAACTTTTTAATCCAAACTACAGCTCAGCCCTTGGGAAAATTAGACTGCCAACAAAAATCCTCTGAAATATAAGTCATATATAAAAAATATTTTTTTCTAGAAGCATACATGTTCAGTTATTTGGAAAACTGCATGTTAGAGAAAGGTGATATATACTAAACAGTTTGAAGACCATTGAAAGTAGTCTGTTAATAAAAGAGGACTCCATTAGCAAGGAGTTAAGGGTATTAATAGTTAATGAGGTCTGAGAACAGTTATCTACTCATCTTACCTTTAAAATATATCACCAGAGGGAGTTAAATTAATAGAATATGAATAGAACCAATGGCACCATCTCATATGGGGAATAATATCTTCTAGGAAACAGTATCTAAACTAAACTAATAAACATTGTATGGTGGTTAAGATCTCCACAAAAATGGTAATCAAATCTGAAATGTACAGGTAAATATTAGCTATCATCATCAGTTCTAATGATCTCCATGAGGAATTTACATTCCTCACACCTGAAACACTAAGATCTGGCACACTAAAGAACATGACTACAAGAATGGAAATAAAGTCACCACAGAATACAGTGAGTATTCCATTGAATTAATATTTCAAGTGTCATCTGATATCAGAGACCAGAGACAAGAAGACAGTTACTATTGTTAAGAGGTTGGCCTTGGCCAGGTGGTGGTGGTGAACGCCTTCAATCCTACCACTTGGAAGGCAGAGGCAGAAAGATCTCTGAGGTCAGTCAGCCTGGTCTACAAAGTGATTTCTAGAACAGCTAAGGCTACACAGGAAAGCTTGACTCGAAAAACAAAAACAAAAACAACAAAAGAGGAAGTTGGCCTTGGTTTTCATGATGAATAATAACTAGAACTGAAGCTAACTGGCTTGGAAATGTCTTGCTACTTCTAGGAAAGTTACTGAACAGATACATCCCACTTACTTCAGGAAGGCTCAGCCTTCTGAGAGATGAAGATCAAATTACATCACTAGGCAAGAAGCCTAGAGCAACTGGAGCATGAGCTGGAGGAAGAAAATCTATAAAAGAGATGGGAGAAGAAAAGACAAATAACAACTAAGGCCCAAATGTAGAAATATTTTGTAAAGTACACATATTTACTATCGTGAAGAACTGATGGTGCAAGTTTTCATTTCAAGCATGTTAAAATGTTCAACAGTTTTGGGGGGGAGATGGGACAGGACATGCACTTGGTTTAATTCTAACCCAGGTGGTGACTGTGTCTCTTTCCCATTGGCTGATGTCTCACCTCACAGTCTTCTCTGATTGGCTAAACAAAATAATTGTTACACAGAAAATGAAGGAGGAAGGGAACTGAATCCTGCTACAAAGGGGAATAAAGTCACCGTTCTAGGTCACGAAAGTCCTGAAATACAGTAGTGGATCTTTGTGTAAACAATGTTTTTACTGGACAAGGGAAGAGGTGATTAAAACATTTGTTTAAATGTTTTACAAGGTGAGAGAGATAAAAACATCTGAATTCCTTGTGTTAAAAGTTTTATAATATTTGATAGAAAAAATAACATTTAATATTTTGTATAAATCCTTTATCTTATTTTTAAACATTCTTTTCTTAAACCCATTAAGATATTGAATTTCTTTTTCCATCCTATCTTGGAGTAAGAAATTGCAATAGGGAAGAAGTACCTGTTTAGTAATATTTGACTCAATAAGCCTGAGCTAGCCCCTTTGTACAAGTACTCAATTATTCTATCCATTATATTAGCATGGTTTAAGGGGGAGATTAATTTTTATTATTTTTTAAGACATGATCTCACTGTGTAGCCTTGGTAGAGTCTGCAACTAGCTACCAGGTTGGGCTCAAACTTACAGCGATACATCTGCCTCTCCTGATTGCTGTCATAAAAGGTACATATTACCATACTTAGAAATTTATTTTTTAATTAATTTTAAAAATTGTATGTGTATATATATTGTGTGTGTATGTGTGTGTGTGTGTGTGTGTGTGTGTGTGTGTGTGCGCGCACGCATGTGCGCGCACCTATGAATTCCAAAAGAATGTCAAAGTTCCTGTGACTGAAGTTATAGATGGCTGTTAGTCAATCCTGACTAGGCTTGTTGAGAATTCAACTTGGGTCCTCCACAAGAGCAGTATATGCTCTTAACCTTGGAGCCATTGGGAATTGTACTAAATCTATCTCATGCCCAGTCTTACATCCTCTTAGCCTCACCTTAGATTCTTAAATCTAGTGTTACTTGATTTGAAAAGAATTATGTGGGTTTTGAGTTTCCTCTGAACATTTTTATCTTTGAGAATTTTCAATACTAAAACATACAGATCTAGTTGTAACTTACAAACATGGTGTGTGTGTGTGTGTGTGTGTGTGTGTGTGTGTGTGTGTGTGTGTGTATAGTCAGGAATTAATGTTTCCTAAGGTAATACTCAAATCAAGAGATATAGGAACCAATGGGCAGATAACCACTTCTATTAACTTTATCATGGACAATCTTGAGAATAGTTTCATCTATCTTTTTATAAGGGCATGATGTGATTGAGCCCTACTAAAGCAATGATCATCTTTTCTCTTCATTTATTTAGGGGATTATATACAACAGAGATTTATTTCTCACACTCTGGACACTGGAAAAGTCAGGATTCAGTTTCTCATAGTTCTGGGCCACTTCCTGATTCACAGATGGCTGTCTTTTCCCCATAGTATACAGTATATGGGCCAGGGAGTCCTCTGCTACCCTACCTTAGAACACCATTCAAACATTTTTGAATCATTCTTTTCAGGTTAGCATAGAAAATAGTGGACTTGACCATGACATCTTCATACATATGCACCATTATACTTTGCTCTCTTTCCTTCTCATTGCATTCTTCCCTGCCTCCAGATGGTTCCTTTTCTTGATAACAGGTTCTTAAATTAATTTTTTTATCCTTTCTCAGTCTCTCATTCTTGAACCCAGCAATTATCACCCTGAAATCTGCTTTACCTGGAACAGTAGACTAGACTAAGACAAATCCCATCTGTGTAATCATCATTCTGTGATGCTAAGAAAATTAGCCCATTTCTCCTTGTCCCACTTGTCTTGCCCACATAATTGTAATATTGATGGAACACGAGACTTATGAAAATTAAGACAAAGTATAGTGATTGGCACATACCATAAAATAAGTATTGACTATTGCTACTATTATTTGTACTACTACTAAACATTTAGGTTCAAAATGTCAGGGCCTTATTTAGGGAAAATTCTGTATTGCCAAAATAAGAGCAATTTGGTTTGAAAATAAAATCAAGACATCTCCACTTTTTTGTTTTCCCCCTTTAGGACACACATCCTTAAGGAAGTCTGGGGTCCCTATTAGAATCTTTTGCTACATGTAGTTTAATTTGACAGATCTACATAAAGTTAAACTTCCCAAGAGCTTTAACTCCTAAAAGCACATATAATGAGTAACATAAACCTTATTTTTTATTCTCTACTTATTTTGCTCAAAATTGAAATCATTCTAGAATCAAATGCATTCTACCTATAAATATGTATGTGTATGACATATGTAAATGTACATGAGTGATATGCATGTGCGCATCTCTACTCTTAGCTTAAATTTGGAGACTTTAATATGTACTATAGTATTAGGAAAATATTTAATGTCACTTCAAAGCATAAGAATTATTTTAAAGATCCAAGATTTGAATCTCTGGTGTGCCACTTTCTGTAAAATATTGGATTACTTAAACTCCCTGAATTGCATATCATTCATTTATTTTAGAGTGTGTAGAGTGATAAAACTCCTTCTACAGATTCATCATTAGGATTAAAAGAATGTACATGAAAGCATTTTAATTAAAAGTATTTTACTAATATAAAACATTAAATAATGTTGCTTGCACAATCCATTGAATTATCTTCTCTATTTGCATTTAAATACCAATCAACTGAATTTAAAAATAGAAATCTCTCCTTTTAACTCTCTTTTCAAGTCTTCCTGTGACCTGTGATGCTAATGAATGAAGCCACAGCTACCTTGACTGTGAAAAAAGGCCAGTCTGCCTCTCATTCAGCCATGGAAAAGACTGTGGAATTTGAAAACCTACTTTGCTGATCATCTAGTGTGGTATTTCTCAACCTGTGGGGCATGGAATGACCCTTTCACAAGGGTCATTTAAGACCATTGGAAAATACAAGTATTTACGTTAAGATTCATAACTGTAGCTAAATTAAAGTATGAAGTAGCAATGAAAATAATCTTATGATTGGTGGTCACCAAAACATGAGGAACTGTGCTAAAGGTTTGCAGCATCAGGAGGGTTGAGAACCACTGATCTAATGCATTTCATTGTCCTCAACCCATATATTCCTATATATCTATAAGTGGCATCTGGTCCTTGGAACACGGTTGTGAGGTGCTCTTCCTACCACTCAGGTACCTCCTCTGTGGACATGAGGTTTTGCAGAGTAAATACTTATTCCCTGTAAATAAGCACTCACATACCATGAAATTCCAGGAGAAAGCTAGGGGTTGATATCAGAGGTAGGGTCAAGGAAAGGGCAGCAATTAAACTGAGCTGAGTAGATGTTAAGAAAACTAAACTGGGAAGAAAGCATTTTGGACAGTGAAAGGAGTAAGATTAAAGACACAGAACGCAAGGAATAATGTTCAAGAAGACAGACAGGGGAGTGCTTGCTTCTTTAGTTTGAGCATTCCTCTGGCTGCCTGAAACTCATGTGCTAGACCCTTAACTGCCAATGCATTAATGTTAGGGCTGGAGTGCTCAGGTCATGGAGCCTCCATGTTCATGAATGGATTTGTACTCTTCTCATGGGGGAAATTAGCAGTCATGAGATTGGCTTCTTAAAAATAAAAGTGGAACTTCCTTAGTTCCACCTGCCTCCTTTCTGCCATCTATGAGCTAGCACAACAGTTGATAATGCCATGTCCAAGGGTTCTCAGACTACAGAACAGTGGTTAAATAAACTTCTTGTTGTTTTTATGTTACCCCTTTGTGCTATTCTGTTGTAGCAACAAAAAATAGTTTAAGATAGGTACACTATTGCTTGGCTCCAGGAAAGAAATAGGAACAACTAAAAGTACATAGACATAATAAAACACTGAATATCAAAAAGATACTAAATAGCCAATTTGCCAGGTGGTGGTGGTGGTGCATGCCTTTAATCCTAGCACTCGGGCGGCAGAGGCAGGCGAATCTCCGTGAATTTGAGGGCAGGCTGGTCTACAAAGCAAGTTCCAGGAAAGGCACAAAGCTACACAGAGAAACCCTGTCCCATAAATAAATAATAGCCAATTTAATACTAAGGAAGAAGAACAAAGCAACTAGACTCATACTTTCTCATTTGAAAGCATACTACAAAGTTTTAATAATCAAAATGATGCAGTGGTGGATTGAAGACAGACATGTAAATATATGTGGAACTGAATAACAAGCCAAGAAATAACCCTTCCCATATGTTGAATGATCTCCAGCAAGGTTTGTGTGAGACTGGAAAATGGAGGAAACATAGTATCTACAAAGAATAGTGTTTGGGAATAAGCACAGGAAACTGAAAGAAGTTGGATCCAATATTACAACATATGCAAAAACTAATTCAACCTGGGTTAAAGAGTAAAAGGTATGGCCTGACAGTGTAGAAATCCTCCTGAAAAACACAAGGAAATCACCATAACATTGACCATAGTCATTTTCTGGATCTGACACCAAAAGTATAGGCATCAATAGCCACAGTAGTCAACTGGGGATTATGTCATATGCAAACAACAAAACAAAACAAAACAAAACACAGCACAGCAAACTAAGCAAGCAAACAGCAGCTGAAAAAATAAAAATAGAAGTATTCCAAACCCTATAATCCTATATCTGATTAGGCCTTGACACCTAAATTTTAGAAGGAATTCATAACTCAACAGCCATCAAGTACCTGACACAAATGAATTGAATGTATCTTTCTCCAAAGAACTCACATAAATGGCCAAGGCATTGATGATTCAAAATATCATTATTTATGAGGGAAATACAAATTAAACTTATAATGATATACTGTATCATCATGATAGGATGGCATCTAAAAACATGGAAAATTGTGTGTCAGTGAGGATGCAAAGATACTGGATATCTGTTTGCGGGAATCAAAACTGAAATAAATGAACATGTCCCATAAACCATACCCCCAAATATATACTCAAAATAATCAAAAGTAAAAGAGGTACTTATAAACCTTTTATTTTCTTTCTTTCTTTTTTCTTTCTTTTTTGTAGCAGCATTGATAAGAGTCAGAAGTGAAGGCAATCTATACTTGACAGAATGGAGACAGGGAATGTGGTACATACATATAAAGGTCTTCAACCTTAAATTTCAAAGGCTTTATGATAGATATGAACCAGTCAGATAAGAATAAATGTTGCATTATTCTACTTATAGGAGGCACCTAAAATAGCCTAATTCATAGAAATCAACATTAGACATAGAAATGACAATCACAGAGTCTGGTGCAGGGAAAGACGTAAGGGAGCTGCTGCTCAGTGAGGCAGTTTCACTTGGGCAGGATGGGAGCATTTTGGGGAATCTGTTAAAGAACGCTGTGCATGTGGTGAATAACACAGTACTTACAAGCTGTCAGAAGGATGAATTTTAAGATTATGATTTTTTTTAAATAAAAGAAGTATGCTGAAATCCTGTAATAAAGGTCAACCATAATGATAATTTTCTGTGAGATACAGAGCTACTTGAAGACTAAATTGGGTTGAAATGACATAATTAGAACTGAATTCAAGGGCAGAGAGATACACTCATTGAGATGGGCAAGAAGGGAGCCATTTTAAAAAATGTAGAGGGAAAACTGGATTCAGAAAATTTTTTTTGAAGATTAGTACTAGAAGTTGAAATTTTAAATTATTGAGGAATTAAGCTTTAGTAAATAGAGAGAGGCAGTCTACTATGAAATATAAGACGAGCAAAAGACTGAGATATAGAAAAGTAGAAATCTAAATGCTGGGCTGCATTAGTTAACTAATTTATCATTAATTATGAAGTATATCATGTATGTAGTTAAACACATGTAGTACATCTGTTAAGTGTATTTTCACATCTGTGTTCATGCGTGGTGTATGAAGGTTACTCTAGAATATTACCAGCATGACACAAGCTTTTGCCTGATGAGTTCTAAATTAGTCTCATTTTATAACTTTCATAATACAAATATTCAGTAAACAAAACATAGTGCCAAAAATGGTGGATGGGCACAAAGTAAGAAATAGTTTCCTTCTTGACCCCAAGTAGCTTCTTTGTTCAGGATCTAAAACAACGATTGTGACAGTTTTTATTGTTCTATAATGAAGCTTCTCTAGACTCCTCCCTCCAAATCTTAATTCCATACTGTTTAGAGAAGAGCCTAGGAATATGATCCTAACTATCATTTCAGTTTATTTTGAAGCAGGTAGTCTCTGGACTGCATTTGGAAGGGAAATCCTATTGAGTGAAAAGTAAAGGCCTGTACTCTATGCTAGGGACATACAACACAATCCGATTGATTCAAGGAACCACTAGAGAGTGAACAAATGGATGATGAAATTGTGATATATGTGTTTATTGATAGATCTGGTGGAAGGGTGGAATGAGTATAGAATACAGAGATAAATACTAATAAGGAGGCCATTTTTGAGAAGACTATTACAAAGATATGAGGCAACAAAGTCTATGGAGAAGACAGATTCAAGAAACAGTTAAGAGGACACACTTCAGTGGTTCTTGAGATCTGTGTGGGGGTAGATGAGCATGGAGGAAAGAATAGCAAACAAGTTACCTTCAATTATATAAATAAACTGTTTAACTAGATCTTGAAATTATGCCAAACTTAGGAGCACCACTCCACAGTGTAACACAGAAGCTATAAATCCATTTGTATCTATTCTGTGCTAACCATTGGCTGGTGTTTATAGTACTGCACAGGGAAATGTCAAAAACAATTAAGCTTCCATTAAAAGGGGCTATGTTAGACTCTGAATACCTAGTCCCAAGTGGCAAGGAGCTCAGTCCCTAGAACACCCTCCTGCTGGGGAAATAATTGGTGTTTTCTCAACTAAGTGCAACATACCTCATGTTGGAGTAAACAAAACAAAACAAATAAACCCTTGTGCTTGAGATTGGGCACCAAGCCTGGGAGGGGAGTAGGATAAAGACTATTCCTTTGCCAAGGATTCTTTCCAGCTTGTTTTGTCACAAAGTGTTCAGCACTCTCGAAACTGAGGGGTGACACAGATAGAATGTGACAGCAGAGGCTGTGTCTTAGTCCCTGATGTGTAGCCCATCAACTTCTTAGGACAGCTATCTAGAGGAGGAGCCAAACCAGAGATAGCAATTCCATGCCTCTTCAAACCCATCCTCAACGCTAGATTCCTAAAGATGCCACCAAGAGTTCAGTGTTAACAGGAGAGTTTGTGATATGTTTCCAAGAGTTTACTTACAAGCTACCTAATCTGGGTCTTAATACAGTTCTAGAAGTGGAAAAGTGAATGTGTTTGTTTTCTTTTCATAGACAAGGACAGTGAGACGTGTGGTGTTTTAATATACCTACCCGTTAAGGTCACTAACACTTTTGCTGATGGAGCTGTAGCCATAGTACTAATAAAGAAAAAAAAAAAAAAAGACCATAGTTATTTTCAGGAAACCGAGGGATTTCCCAGGGACCAAGGGCAATCTGCTTGAGAGTGATCCACTGTTCACCTCTCTCAGAATAGCAGCATCTCTCCAGTGTGTGCACAATGTTACAGGGAGACTTGACCTGAGGACGTATGAGAGTGGGGTACAACAGAATCCACCAGTGTGCACTCTGGTCCTCTGCCCTGCCCTGTGGACCAGCTGCACACCTTTTCAACATGCCCTGGACAGAATATGGAAATTAAATGGCAAATGGCACTCTCCTTTTGTGTGACCTCACTGACAACTGAGTCAAAACAAAGCAAAACAGTTCCAGGAGGGGCAAGGTGAGGAACAGGTACTTTTTGCGTTGGAAATCCTTAAAATCTGACTCAAAATTTGAATTTAGCACTCAAATTGGGAAAAAGCAATGCCTATAGCACTGCTTGAAAAAAAATATTTCCTGTTTCAAATATATAGCTGCCATAGCTGTCAGCATTTGGCTTTGCCATCTGTCGCTTGTCACCGAAACTCAAAGCTCTTCTATGTAAACTTTGGAATTCACTTAAAATAATTCTAAATATGAGAATTATTTAATTTAGCAGCAAATTCAGACCATGGGCCAGGAAAATGCAAAATAAAAAAAAAGTTGGGGAACTGATATTATGCCTGGCATCTTTTTGTTGCTTAGTTTTCTTACTATGGGTTTGGGTAAACTCCAGAAATGAGCAAATGTTTAAGAAGGATGAAATTGTCACTGAAACAGCACACAAATATTCTAACATCTTAAAATTACAGCACCAGGTATAGCTGGTTTCATCTCAGAGGGCACCCATCATGGCCCTGAACCTGGTGAGGGATTAGCATGCTGGTGTGTTCCCTGTGTTAGGGCCATTGCTGAGACACACAATGGCAGGCTTTGAGGGCTCATCTTGTCTTTGTTTCTGAAGGGTGGTGATGGACCTTGAGGATACCCAAGAAGGCAGAGAGTGTTGATGAGAGGGTGCATAATTTTGGGAGTGAAACAGTGATGCTTTCTTAAGCAACATTAAATGGAGCCTCCAGGTGACAGAACAGTGACAGCCAGGCACTTCAGCAAGGGCCACACTATCCAAACAGAGGAAGAACTTTCTCCCAAATTTGTTTTCTCTCCTTTCTTTTTGTTGTAGTTTCTTTGAATATTTAAAATAATTTTCATTCCTTCCACACACACCCCAGCCTTCCCCAACAACCCACCTCACATTATTGCCATCCTACCTTGCCTTTTGGGTAAGAGCTTCTCTAAAATGGTGAATGAGGGGAGGTTGCTTAGAAATGGGACAGCTTGGGCTGTATGCAATGCAAACCAGCTCCCTAAAGAATAGGAGAGTGAGCTGATGCTTGACCATTGCAGTGCAATGCTGACTGCAATGGATCAGATGGGGACCCATGCCTCAGAAGCATGGGTGTGTGTCTCCAACTCCCCACTCTGATTCTCTATCCAGAAACAACAGAAGAGCATCATTAGAGGGGAGATCTCAAATTTGGAATTAGACATTCAAACACAATTTCCCCTTCTCCCAGTCCCTCTCCCCTTAAAGACAAATAAATAAATAAATGCTTCATCATCTCTCCCTTCCAGAACCACCAATGGGGCTGTTTTCAGCTAGAAGCATGGTAAGTGATTGTTTCTGATTCCTTTTTATTAGCTTCACATCATAACACGGGGAGCACCTTGGCATCCAAGACTGCTGTATCTGGTGCTGCAAGGTCATTTTCTGTTGATAACTCTAACACAGTTTGTCTTTCTTTCAAATTTGTTTAGTTAGGAAAATGCTGGTGCAATCCAAACTATATTAGAGCTAGACAAAGTTATCCCATTACATGTCACTGATGCCAGCCACTATTAAACTGACTGTCCATTTTCTATTGTCTTTGTACTTTGGCTAGGCTCTTTAAGAGTGTATTTTATTTGGTTTATCTTCATCTCTCTAAAGCATCAATAGGATTACTTTCATATTTTGTTATATTCTCCAACAATTTATTTCCCTTTTTATCCACAAATATAAAAGCATAAATAACATTTATCCAGGATATATTAATTATATGTTATAAAATATAGAAAATATTATAATATGATTAATCCATCATATACATAGATAGAAGTTGGAAACAAATATTTCTGACACAACAGAGGCCTTGATTATGTATCTGAAAGATTAAATTTTATAAATTAAGAATAATTTTTAAAGACTTATTTAATTATGTACATGTGTGTGCCTATGGGAGTATGTGCACATTAGTCCAGTGCCCACAGAGGCCAGGAGAAGGCATGTAATTCCTTGGAATGGGAGTTACTGGCCATTGTGAGCTGTCTTTATTGAGTGGTAGGAATTGAACTTGGGTCTTCCTTAAGAGCAATGTATGCTCTTAATCACTGAGCCATCTCTCTAGCCCTTGAATTGATTTAAACATGCTGGAATATTTCTTCTTCCTAAGATATTTCAACAATCAACTATGCTGTGGATATCTCTCTGTGTAAATAAAGTTCTGATTGGCCAGTGGCCAGGCAGGAAGTAGAGGCGGGACAAGAGAGAAGAGGATTCTGGGAAGTAGAAGGCTGGAGAGAGACAATGCCAGCCAGCCGCCATGAGAAGCAACATGTAAAGACACTGGTGAGCCACAAGCCATGTGGCAAGGTATAGACTAACAGAAATGGGTTAATTTAAGATAGGAGAAGTAGATAACAAGTAGCCTGCCATGGCCATACAGTTTGTAAGCAATATAAGTTTCTGTGTGCTTTCTTGGTTGGGTCTGAGCTACTGTGGTACTGGCGGGTAAGAGAGATTTGTCCTGACTATGGGCCAGGCAGGAAAACTCAAACTACAAATGGCGTCCAACGTGTTAGCAAGAATTTCCACCTAAAACCTAAGAAAAAAGATTCTAAAATGGAGCTAAAAACAGCTTCCTAGTTGTCTCTCTCAAGTTAGCTGCAGCCTGCCAGTTTGAGCTACTATGGCAGGTTCCTGGCGTGTGTGTCTGACCTGCAGTGCGGCGGGAATGAGGAGTCTACAAGCAACACTTTACTCTACTGCATGCTGGATTTAGCCTTTGCTAGTTTAAAAAAAAAAAAAAAAAAAAGGTTTCTGGGCTATGCGCTGCTTTAATAGAACTGCTTCTGATAGTTGATGGTACACATGGCTCCGGATCCAGAGCTGGTGGTAAACTGTACTACCGCCATGTTGGGAAGCTGAGGTGGGCGGAGCCAGCAGCCACAGTGGCGTTTCAGTCTTACAAAGATGGATATTACACAGAGAATCTGGTTTATGTTGTCTTAGGGATTTTTAACTGCAGAAAAAGATTTGATCGTAAAAGCTGTTGAGTTAAACAAATATGTAAATTTTAAAGGTACCTTGACTTCAAAATTTGGAAATAAGGATATGTTGCTTTGGAAAAGAGTCTCTGCTTTTGTTTCCACAGAAAGCCAGAGGCTGTGGATTTCTTCCAGATTAAGATACATCAGGCTTCATCAGCCAAGACCACCTGAAAGGTCTCCGATGACACCACGGCCCAGATGATCCAATATCCAGAATGGTTTCAAGGCAACTGGCTCAGAGGTTCACCCTAATGGACTACTCCATAATCCTAAAATTTTCTTTGTGTCCCCATAAGATGCAGCGCCCCCCTCCAGCAGGAAGTAGTAAGAGAAACTATGCCCACATTCCCAAAATTATCAAGCTGGCTTTGGAGATGGAATTGGCTCACTCCTCTAAACCCAGACATATTGCTAAAAGAAAAGGTTAAGAGATTCTTGTAACCCAAATCAGAAGAGCCCTCTGGTGTGGGACAGAGAAAAACCAACATTTTTATTTAAAACTGGTTAATTATTTATGCAATCTCTTTCTAAAGATAAAAAGGGGATATGATATAGATATGATAGGATGAAGGGTAGATTAAGGAACTTCTAAAGAACAATAACTTGTTTAAAATGTTTTACATTGGTATAGTTTTTAGTCTATTGATACAAACTTAAAGTTAGTTTTGTTATATTGTGTATATATTTCTACTCATGTTTAATGTATTATGTTTATATAGCTCATTTTAAATTGTAATGGATAATTAAAAATAGATTAATAATTAGTCATCTATGATAATCATACTCGTAGCCATGTTAGTTAAGTCTTCTAGGTATACATAGACATATTTCAGATAGATAGGTAATCTTCAAATACTTCAAAGACCTTCAGAATATAGCATTTAAAATATTTTTAAAATTTAGACTTTCTGGACAGTGAGACATGTCTGCTCCTGGCAACACCGATTTACTTCAGAGACAACGATGGGCATTGAAGACACTTCATATCTTATCTTCACCTTGGCAAAAATAGCCATTTGGGCAAGAAACTGTTCTTGCCTGGACTGCTTGATCGACTGGACATGCAGGACCCATAGAAAGGTGACCAGTAAACTTTGCTTGACAAAATGGTCCTTCAGGTTCCTGCTTCACAGAGGAAACTGCCAGACATTCTACAGGACACTGAGAGAAGTGACCAAGAGACTCTAGCCCTGTGGGCTGAAGACAAATGCCCCAACATTACAAAGGAACATTAGGTGACTGTCCAGGCTGTCAGCTGTCAATGTCTACTCTTGCAAGACTCCTGAAAAATGCTTACATCCTTCTCCTGGTTTTCAGGTAATATTATATCCTTCTGAGGTCTTTGATGTGGTTGAAGTCTAGATAGTTATAATTTCCTCAATTATGATAAAAGATAAGTTAGATATAAAACCTTAGACTCACAAATATAAGATAGATAGGATATCTTCTTTAATATTGTAACTATAATTCTTGCTTGATAATTGTTTTGTTATATGTAATTGTACTATGTAAAGGTTAAAACCTTCCTTAAAAAAAAAAAAAGAAAAGGGGAAGTGCTGTGGATATCGCTCTGTGTAAATAAAGTTCTGATTGGCCAGTGGCCAGGCAGGAAGTAGAGGCGGGACAAGAGAGAAGAGGATTCTGGGAAGTAGAAGGCTGGAGAGAGACAATGCCAGCCAGCCGCCATGAGAAGCAACATGTAAAGACACTGGTGAGCCACAAGCCATGTGGCAAGGTATAGACTAACAGAAATGGGTTAATTTAAGATAGGAGAAGTAGATAACAAGTAGCCTGCCATGGCCATACATTTTGTAAGCAATATAAGTTTCTGTGTGCTTTCTTGGTTGGGTCTGAGCTACTGTGGTACTGGCGGGTAAGAGAGATTTGTCCTGACTGGGCCAGGCAGGAAAACTCTAACTACACAACTACTAATCTAAGCTAATTCTTCCTTGTCCTTTTCTCTCCTAATCTAAACATTTAGTCCTATATTTGTGGCTAAATGTTCAAATAAACAGTGAGATTGAATCTCAAGAGTTCTCCAAATATGCTTCTCCCAATTCAAACTATCCAGAGCCAAGATCAGCCCAGGCCTTAGCAACCAGAGCTCTGTTCCCCCAATCAACTGTTATCATTCTGCAAATATCTTACGGGTTTTTTTCCAGCCTTCTTAACAGTCATTGTATTCTTCTCCCAAATACTCCTTCCAGTGTGAGACAACTCACTCACATACGCATTCAATCTGCCTTTGCACACTCACACACCACTTTGCACTCCCTCCCTGTTTCTGACGCCCTCCTCCCTATCTAATTTTCTCTTCATCTCTTTCCAACATGGCATTACCTACCCTGTTTGGAAGCAGGGCTCTGGCAATTACAGGAGGTATGTTATTAACTCTGCCAGCTGCTCCATCACCTGCACTCACTGTAAGCCAATTTAAAAAAATCTTTGTTCTTGGATACTCTGCTTATTCTAATTAGAGAGCTTATCATAGGGCTGCAGCAAAACCCAGCTTTGACAATGATCTTGCCTCCTTCCTTCTGTAATATAAAGTAAGGAACAAAATGTATTTAAGACACCAACCTCATGCCTCACACTATTATTTTTACTTAGCTACCTAAGACCTTTCTTCAGGACCTTCATAAATGTATGCATGAGCCTGTTTGAGAGCTCTGGACATTAAAGAAAGTGGGATGGCAAGAACTCTGGGCCTTCTTGAAAGAGAAAGTCAGATACAGAAGTTTGCTTTTTACTTTTTATTTTGTCCTCTGTTTTATTTGGGAAGCCTCATTTTCTATCATACCTTGCCAACCCACCTGCCACTGAACAGGAAAGTGAAGGAGGAAACCATAGCAGATGATGTCAGGAAGAGTTCATTTACAAAGGTGCAGAAGGTCTCCAAGCAGAGGGCTTGGGTAGCAACTTACACCATCTCTTCCAGACTTTGCGGAACCCAGGAGGTTGTTGAGTTTGGAGTTTCTTCTGGAGTGAGAAAACATGTCCAGAGCTGGGGGAAGATGGCTCAGTGTGCAAAGTGCTTACTGTGTAAATGTGAGGCCCTGAGTACAGATTCCTAGTACTCATGTCAAAATTGGGTACACCAATTCACAACTGTAAGCCCAGTACTTTGGGAAGTTGAGAGGGGGCATATACAGTCAGAACCCTGGAGCTCATTGGACAACAAGCCCTGGCCAAATCAATAAGCTTCAGGTTCAGTTAAAGACCTTGTCTCAAATTATAAGGCAGACAACAATCAAGAAAGACATCCAATATTGACTTCTGGCCTCCACACTCAAGTGCATTCATATGCATGTGCATCCATGTGTAACACACACACACACACACACACACACACACACACACACACACACACATTTCTCGATCTCCATTCATATTACGTCTCATAATTAGCATTCTAACCTAACACACTGCTCCTTTCTATTAGTTAACTTCTGTATCCTTTCATCTGCTTGTTGAGTCATTCTTTTATCTACTTGTTTAACAAATACTGATTGAGGGCCCAATGAGAAAAGCAGTGTTCCACACATGAGAAAAAGAGAAGAGCATCAACATTCCCTTAAGTCTGTAGAGGAGAAGACCATTGGAGACATAAACTATACAATGAGCACAGAAGCACTCCATGTATAACTTGAAGTAGCTGTTTTTTAAAAACATTTCAATTTGCATAACTGTAAAAAACATGTTACAATTTATTTGTGTGTGTTTTACTAGAGATACTACAGTAACAGCGACTTAATTTAAAAGCCTGTGTTTCACATTTTATATGATGTAAAAAATTGAGTTTTTTAAAGGTGCAAACAATCCCTGGAAATATTGTCACATGAATTGAGTGCTGAGAATTCACGTTGGGCAGAGTTCCTAAATAGTCATTGTCAAATAATCATTGAAATTACCTTCCCACAGCCAGGTGTATTTATAATATTCAAAGGAAAATCAAGTTGGTCTAAGAAGGTTGTGAAACTGAAAGAAATCATGGGAAATCATCCCATTTAATTGAGCATTGACATAAGACAAAGGAAATGGAATGAATTAGCAATTTAGTCACAAAGGGAAGTGGAGGTGTCTTTGTCTTGTTTTGGTCTTGGTTTGTTTGAGGTTTTGTTTTCGACAGTGGAAGATTGTGAATTTAGGAACAAATAAGGAAACTGATGATTCTGAAGGAGAAAAGATCAAATCTGGAGAAATTATTTCAGGCCTTTCCTGAGACTAGGAAGAAGTTCTCTGTTTGAGGGAACGATTGCCTATTTGGTGAAGCAGAACAAAGCCCTGAAGAAGCTGTGGTGTCGATAATTCTTAATTAACTTAGACAGCAAGAAAAGGGTGCGGTAAGGGCTGGAAATGGAGGCATCTTGTTCTTAGGCCAGGGATAAGCTAAGCTGCTAGGACTCTTCAATGCCAGAGACCATGGTGTAAAGACAACTGGGAGTATTATGTGAATAAGCAAGGGTCTAAACTTAAGAAATACAGAATTGTTAACATAAACTATTTTACAGGCTTATCTATGTTTCAGGTAACCTTAACCAACATTGAACATTGATATAAATAGATTTACAAATAACTACATGGAGACCATCAGCTTTTGAGTCAAGTAAAGACCCTTTTACTCCTAGATTTCAGCTGTCAGCTTGCCTTGTGACCTCAGTTCTCTGGTGGGGGCAAGAAGACTCATTGATTTCATGTTTGTCCGGCTTTTCCTCTTGCTGTGAGGCAGGGGTGAAGACCTCCAAGCTCTTATCATGTGAAACCAGAAACCTGCAGTTGTTAGTTTCAAATGGGAAGCTGGCACAATTTGATTTACCTTGGAAAAAGATGACTCTGGTTTACAGACCAGATCGGAGTCCAGAGACCATGAAAACAATGAGATGGTATGAAAGGCTACTATATTCAAAGTGAAACAATATACACCTAGGGCAGCTAATGACACTGTATTGTGATGTTGCTAAAAGGAACTAGGTTCGGTGGCATACACTTTCAATCTGAGCACTTGGTAGGTGGAGGCAGGAAGATCAGGAGTTCAAGGGTCAGTTTCAGTTATATAGAGTTTGAGGATAGCTTAGGCTGTATAAGCTCCCATCTCCAACAAAACAAAAAACGTTGTAAGAACAAGATAAGATATGAAGAGATGAAGACTGAGGCCTCGCAATGCTTGTATACTCTACCACAGTTCTTAACTTCTTCATTGTGAGAATGGGGCTTCTTGTGAAGAGAAACAAGTGAGAGAGAAATAGATATAGTAGGATGGAGGTGAGCTGTTAGATGAAGAAAGAAGCAGCAGAGCACAAAGTACTCATAAGTGTGTTCAAACACTGGTTACCTGAAGAGAGACAGCCTTCTATTCCATGTATTTACCCATAACTATAAAATGAAGAAAAACATGCAATCTCCACTTGATGTCAAAAGGAAAAATGTGGCATCTGCAAGGGAGTCCTAGTTTCAGTTATGACTTTGGATGCAGGGACAATATGCCAAAATTAAGATCAGAGCTTGATTATTTAGCAGGATATTAGTAGTTGGTTCTGCCCTAAGGCCTATGAGTTGTCTAGATACAGATTACTGGTCACAGCAATTTTACCTCTTTTGATATTGTGAAAACCTTGTGTAGGTAACCACAGATATGGTGATTTCATGTTTCTAATAACCATTTCCTGTCCAGAAGCCTCTTCATCCTCTGAATCTTGTATTCTTTCTGCCCTTCTTTGGTATTCCATGAACCTAGGGTAGAGGGACAGCTCTTAGAGTTTGTATGTCCCATGACCTCACTAACTTTCACTGAGAGTTAGGAGATGCTAGATATGCTTCACAGAGTCACAGAGTATGTGCCAAGCATGGCAAGACATGTTTTTACTATAGTGGAGAGGTAAAGGACTAGACACATACCTAGAGGCCCCTCAGGAAGGTGCCAAGAGAGGTGGTAGGATCCTCCCCTGACTACACTTCCTAAAGGGCAACTCAGAGCCTGTCAAGTTGTACAACCTCTCCAATCAATAATTGTTTTTTGTTTGTTTGTTTGTTTTGTTTTTGTTTTACTCTTTTGGGGCTCACTACATAGCTCCCAAATAAATACATGGAGACTTATTCTTAATTGTAAATGCCTGGCCTTAGCTTGACTTGTTTCTAGTAAGCTTTTCTAACTTAAATTATCCCATTTATCTTCTTCTGTGTTTTGCCCCTGAGTTTTTTTTAACCTTTCTTAATTCTACATGTCTTTCCTCCCTTCTTACTCTGTGTCTGCTTATGTGGCTGGGTGGCTAGTCCTGGCATCCTCTTCTCCTTTTCTTACTCCTCCCTCTTCTTTTTCTCTTTCTTCTCCTGTTTATTCTCTCTGGCATCCTTGCCTATCCCTCTCCTGCATAGCTGTTGACCATTCAGCTCTTTATTAGATCAATCAGGTGATTTAGGAAGGTACACAGTTAAACAAATGCAACATAAAAAGAATGCAGCACATCTTTGCATCATTAAACAAATATTCCTCAGCATAAATGAATGTAACACATCTTAAACTAATATTCCACAATAAATAAGAGTCTTCTGTCTGAGAGGAATCTGAGTTAATCTCATTCAAAATGAGTGAGGGCATGGCTTGTGACTCCCTTCATAGATAGAGAACACTAATTTAACTTCAGTTTTATGTATATTTATTATGGAGCAGGTAGTAAGGTTTCCTGAGTTCCTCTTGGAAGGCTGACACCAAAAATAAGCCTATTAATCTAGTAAAACCCAGAAACACTGAGCAGATAGGAGCATGCAGTCTGCTTTTCGTCTGCTTCTTGGCTTTTCACATCCTGCCCAGGTCCTAAAACATGCATGGTTCCTTTGCCTTCTGTTCTCACTTAGACTGGTCCTGCCCACCTGAGTGTATATGCCTCCACCATTGTTTCTCATTTCTCCTGGGAGTGAGAATAGTCTCTCTCTTTGAATAAAATAAATGCAGTGTTTCCAAAGTCAGAATTTTAGGTTCTATTAGTGAGAAAGATTTTTGCCTTATTTTAACTTTATTTGCTCAGTTAGGAATGCTGTGTTATCTCCCAAGAGAAGTGTCTGATAGCATTGCACTAATTATAACCCAATACTTTACGGAGTTGGAAAGGAGACTTTCTTAGGAAAAGGTACTTGTTCTTTGAAATTATTTTTTCTAGTTTTGTGTTCTAGGAGGGTTGGTGCTATCATTCAAGAGAGAGATCGTGGGTAGATGACACCTCAATCAACATGTAGTAGAGAAGCCACACTGGTAAACCTCTCTCCTGACAGTGTATGGAAGTTCTGATCCTCTTTATTTACTATTACAAAAGATAAGTTGCAGACACTTTCACTAGTTAAGCACTGTGTAAGAGACGAATGTGCTTATTCCATAGGAATATTCCTATGGGTCCTGGGAAAGACTGGGCTATAAACAAAAGGTCTTATAAAAATGTCCTTTTCTGGGACCTGTCTGAGGGACAGTGAAATGATACCTGGAAAAAATGAAAGCAAGCATTCTTTGAAGCATATAATTGAGAATCCAAGAGTTTATTGTTCCCATACATTTATTTTTAAGCTGAATTATGTCACTACTGCTAGATGTTCCAGTTCAACAGTGAGATCCACCAAAAATAATTTTACTCAAAACATATTATCAGTACACAAGTCTGTCAGCAACCTCAAAGGGATCTCACAGTACAGTAGAGTGTGCATTACTGCACACAGTAATTTACATTTGTTTACTTAAGTATGTGTAAGCCGGCATATAGGACTGTGCACCATAATGTACATGTGGAGGTCAGAGCACAATTTGTAAAGTTGAAGTTGATTCTATCCTTCTATGAAAGAAACCCTAGGGTTACCCTTAGGTAATCAGGCTAGGTAACAAATACCGTCACTTGCTTTGCTGGGCCCAATATTTACTTTTTTTTTTTTTTTTGTCTTGTTTTGTTTTGGTTTTTGGTTTTATTTTGAGACAGAGATGGTCTGTGTAGCCCTAGATGGCTATAATGGAACCTACTCTGTAGACCAGGCTGACCTAGAACTCAGAGATTCACCTGCCTCTGATTCCCTGTTGCTGGGCTTTTAGCATGTGAGACTAGGCCTGATATAGTACTTGCTTTTTAATGCATCTATTATTCTACATAGGAAAACTTTCAAAACTGGGTTTCAAAAATTAATAATGACCTTGCCTGAAAGTCCAAAATAGAAGGTCCAATTGGTCATTATGAAAATATACATTCCAGGCTTTGGAATTCATTTTCTATTACCACTCTAACAAACCATCACAAACATGGAAGCTTAAAGCAACACAAGTTTATCACTTCATGGTTTTGTAGGTCAGAAGTCTGGGTTGTCTCAGTTACATCCTTTTAGTTTTAGGACATCTAAATCATACCGTTGACTCACCAGTTCCTTGTCATGATCCTTTGGGAAGAATTACAGTTTCCTGCAGCTGAAGAACTTGGGTCTCTCTGGGCTTGTTGGCTGTCAGCTAGCCCTTCTTGGGAGTTTCTTCAGTACTTCACATAGGTCCTTATTACTCAAAGCTAGCATCAGCATGTTAAATACTTCTTATGACTATACTATTACTACCTCTTTCTTTAGCAAATCACTCCTTTGTTCCAGGCCAGAGAGAGAAGAGGTGTATCAAACTTTCAGGGTTCATGTGCTTATATTGTACCTACTAGGATAATTGAAAAATAATAGGTCTTAAGTCCTGTACTGTTAATTATATTTGCACTATTTTAAAAGATGTTATTTTTAATGTGTGCATGTCTGTATATGAGTGTACTGAATGTATGCGGGTTCTGGCAGAGGCCAAAAAAGGTACTCAGATCTACATATGGTTGTGAGCCACCCAACATGGGTTCTGTGAACCAAATTCGGGTCTTCAAGAACAACACACTGTCTTACCCACTGAGCCACACATTTGAATTTCAGCCATTCTTATTAATTCTTTGAGAATTCCATACATTGTATTCTGATTATATTCACTCTCCCTTGCCCACCAATTCTTCCTGGATTCATGCCTATTTTGTCCCCTCCACCCAACTTTTTGTCTCATTTTCTTTCAGACAATACTGTTTAAATACAGCTGCCCTGAGTGTGTGTCCATCAGCTGGATATGGTCAATCTGCCAGGGGATACACTCCTAAGGAGATCTAATTCTCCTTTTCCCAGCACCTATTAGTTACTAACAGCTACCCAGCTATGGATGGGACTTCATGACCACCTCCCTGCCTCCACAGTAGGATCTTGTCTGTCTAAGCTTGCACAGGTTTTGTGCATGCTTTAACAGCAACTGTGAGTTTCTATGTACAATCACCTGCTATGTCTAGAAGAGAGTTTCCATGTAGCCATCCACCATCTCTCCTCTTCCTCCCTTTCTGCCACGTCCTCTTCCATAGAGCTCACTGAGCCCTAGGAGGAGGGAAAGTGATATAAATGACCCATTTAGGGTTGAACAATCCATACAAGTAGTCTCTCCTTCTCTGAACCTTCAACAGTTGTGGATCTCTGTGCTACTTGCTGTCTATTCAGAAAAAACAAGCATCCCTGATGAGGTTTGAAAAAGGTATAACCATAAGTCTATGGTTGTAACCATAAGTCATTAACTAGGACTCAATATAATACTACATACCTTTAGAGAGTAAAACTAGAAAGTTCTCCACCTTGAACTATTTATTCAGGCAATAGTGGTACAAATGTCTAGGGAGTAACCAAACATACCTGGGACCATGACTAGGACCAAGAACCTATGATGGCACAGGAAATGTGTAATGTTTCATGTAAGATGTTTATATGTTCTTGGGACTAAAGTGTACATAGCTTTGTGAGATTCTTATTTGGCTTGCTATGACCACTTAAAATAAAGAATAAAAGCAAAACCACAGAATAAAAAGCATTTGAAAGTGGTTCGACACATAGTATATTGTTTAAAAAGTATGTGTGTGCATGTGTGTGCGTGCATGTGTGTGTGTGTGTGTGTGTGTGTATGTGTGTGTGTGTGTGTGTGTGTGTGTTTATTAGAGAATAATAAACCTGGTATTTATCAATTTCACAATATTATAAAGCTATAAAGAATACTAGATTTGATGTGTATTTGGTTATGTTATAGACATATACATTATGATCTAAACAAAGTAAAGCAAAATTCCCACAGTAGGCATACTTTATAAGTCATATGTTACATGTATGTATAGATATACATACTCAAATAGATATGTGTAAGCACATATATACAAGTATTTAACCTGTGTGTATGTTTATATGTATGTATACACACACACATAAAAATCAACAAGAAAAATAACCAGAGTATTAGCATTGAGATCTCTGTGTAATGATATATTTATTCCTTATATTTTCTGTGAATATCACATTTTCTGAACCATAACCAGACAATAAAGTGTCACTTTTAAAACACCGAAGAAGAATGTCATGTGCAGTCCTTCATCCAAAATGCAGACATTTAGCAAGAGAATCCAAATCTAAAGTTTGATGCTTTGTACAGGACCTGGTTAATTATGAAATAAATACAAAAGCAGCTCTGGAAAAAGCACAGAGGACAATGCACACTTCATTGACAGGCATCAATCACAGAGAGTAATTGAGGTTACACAGAAACTTCGCTACTTGGTTGGGTCTATTTCTTTGCATTCCATTTAGAGTCTTTCTTTATCTAACCTGTGGTAGAAAAAAGGTCATCTGGCATTTACTCCATTCTTCAATTTGAAATGCTTGTAAAGGAGGAATTCCAAGACATCGTGCATATCTTAGTCTCCAGTGTTGCCTCAAGTTCCCACCATATTCTCTGAAACCTCTGGATCTCCTGTAGTAACTTCATTCCCCCGTTTGCTTTGATGAAGAACAAAATCAAATAGAGGAAGCACCGTAGACACGAGTGGTTCTACACTCTGGACTAGAGGAAAGAGTGAGAGCCCTTTAACGATGAAAAGAACAAAAACACCTGTCCTCTTCATACATCGCCAATGTCAAAAGCACTTCAAAGGGAACACTGCTATCACTGTTTTTCTTATAGCAGGAAATCACTGCCAAAGTGGCTGAGCTCAATTCAAAGCCTCATTCCATGCCTCCATGTTTTGTTAATATCACCGAGTCTGCTTTAAGTAGGAAACACTGACATGTATCATTATACAGGGCTATTACTGTCATCTCTCCATTTTTCTGAATTTCACAAAGAAGGAAGTCACACCCTTTTGGTCTGAACAGTGCTCCTTTTCAAAGAAGACAAAAGCTAGCTAGCATTCCCACAAGCCTGTCATTGGAGATAAGACTTCTAAGAGGGAAATACATTTAGGTATGATAGACAGGACACTTGTCACTGCCTTAAGAATAGAAGATATCCAGCATCAAATGACTGGAAATAAAACCTCACAAATTGTAAGGAAATAACTGACATTTCATGTTAATTTATTTATTGGATGATCCACTTACCAATGTATTTGTGCATATACGTGTGGGGGTATTTTTACATGTGTATTCACTTTTTTTGGGGGGAGGGTGTGCATATGCATGCAAATTTATGTGGTGGGCCAAAGTGGATGTCAGATGTCTGCTCCACTTAATCCCCACTTTATTTATCAAGGCAAGCTTGAGATGAACTGCCTAGTCTAGCTAGCCAGCTTGCCATGACAATCTCCTGCCTCTGCCTCTTGAGTGGTAGAGTTACAGATGGCTGCACACCTACCAGGCATTTGTGTGGGTGCTGGGGATCTGAATTCCAGTCTTCATGCTTACAGGATAAGTGTTGGATCCACTAAGCCATCTCCAGAGATTTCTGGAGATTCACTGTTTTTTTCCTCATTATGATTTATATCTTTTGTTTAAAATTATATTTGTGTTTTAATTTTACACATCAGCCATGGGTTCCCCTGTCCTCCCCCCTCTCGCCCCCACCTTCCCCCAACCCCTCCCTCCATTCCCATCTCCTCCAGGTCCAAGACTCCCCAGGGGATTCAGCTCAACCTGGTAGATTCAGTACAGGCAGGTCCAGTTTTTTGAGATATAAACTTCACACAAAATTCTGCTCCCGCCTTCAGAGACACGGCCACAAATTGGAGATGGGTTTTCTAACCACATACTTCAAGGCGGAGACTTGAGTTTGTTGCATACTTTATAGTATCCTCATAGACAGGAACAGAGATACACGTGGCATTACGGTTAAGAGCAGCAAGCAAAACAAAAAATGATGCTGGCATACATACAAAACAGGTAATCCAAAACTGAAGATAAGACACAAATATTCATTCACCTTTCACCACTGCCTTCTTAGACTCCTATTCTTGTTGTTAACTGTATCCAGAAGGATTTTCCTATTGGATCCGGGCATTAGAGCTGACATTGGGGACCAAGAAAATGCATTGCTGTAGAGGTAAGATTGCTTGTATAATTTCAAAATTTCTCCATATTATACCTACCTCTGGTTATGCCTTGATTGTTCTGAAAGAAGTACTGGATAAGGAATATTTACATATCACTTTTTTTAGACCGATGATTCACATATTTGAATAAAATAGGAATTCCTTGAGAAAATTATGTAAAATGGTTGTTTCCAGAGTTACTCCTTGGGTATTCTGAGTTACAAGCCTGCAATGTTCCCACAAAGATGTGAGCCAATTAAATATCTATCTATTACATAAATAGTATTAGAGGCATAAAAAAAAGACAGAATAAAATGGTAAGAATTGACTCCGTCTTTCCCCTCACTTGCAGATTAATGTTTTTAACACTTCACCTGTCTTCAGTGACATAACCCTGCCACCAAGAAAAATCAGCAAAACTGAGAAATTTGTTTATATATTTACCATAAAAAATCCTTTGTACATATGTATATTCATTGTTTCAAAGAAATCTCTTTTATTTCTTCTTTAGAACTCCACCCGAGTTATTGTGAAAGAACCAGGAACAGAAAGCTTTTTGAAATCTAATATATGTTCTATTTGAAAGAACTGCTTTCAGTGTCTGTGGATAATTAACAACACACCTTAATTTATGAACATCTGTGCTCACAGGTCCTCATCTGTCAGAGGGGTAGTGAGGGAAAGAAAGACTGGGAGAGTAATAGAAAACTTCCATGTCTTTGTGCTGGGCTCTGGTGTAGCATTGCAGAGTGGTAGAGAAGATCCCGGTGAAGCACTGTGGAGCTCTGCTTTCCTCACATGCATTATAAGTTGGTAACCTCCATATTTTAAGTCCTAGACAACCCTCTCTCCCCTCCAGTGAGTATGATTTAAGCATAACAATGTGACATGAACACAGAGATGAGAGGATAAGTGAATAAAGAACCAGGACTGCAGTGAATAATTAAAAGGAGGGGGAGGAGGAGGATAGAGAGACACTGACTCATAGGGGAGCAGATGTATTTGTCTTTTCTTTGTCTTCGCCGTACACTGCACCCCTCAACCAGGAAAGCAGTTGTCTTGAGTCTCAAAAGAAATAAAGGTGGCAATTAAATGCCGACAAGAAAAATAATGAAAATAAGAAAGAAAGAATAGAACTAGGGAAGGGAAGACCGTCTCCATTCTCAACTCTAGGCAGCCATCCTGACAATCTCCATATCTGTCAATATGATAAAGGTCAGAGAAGTCTTTCTTAAAAACCTGGCCAGAGAGGAGTGTTGAATCATCCAAAAAGTGGGTCTTTTTTTTTTTTCCTCTCAGGGTACTTTCACATATTGTAGCTTCCCCTGTCCACCCATCCCTATGAGTAAGCTGTCTCTTTTCAGTGAATTTGTATGTCCCACTATCACAGTGCCATAGGCTATGCCTGCACACCAGGTTAGCCCCAGGCCAATGGCCATGGCCCCTTTCTCCACTGCCACCTGTCTCCACTGAGTATCAGTGAACTAAAACTATCTTTGGATACAGTGCTGCCCAGTCCTCTATTAATTCCCAGTACTCCAGGTCTCCAGACTTTCTCAGTTCTTTAGTACTATGTTAGCCACCAAAGAATGACCTAGCTTTGAAGGACATTCTCTTGCCTCATTTGAATGGCCATCACCTAATAAGATTTTACTTCCAAGGTTCCTACAACTATTATTTAAGTAACTTTTCCCACATCTTCCTCTCAGACCAAAATCCCTTCATGCTTTCTACCATGAAGGATGATATCAATTTCTTCCTTCTACATACATAAGAAAATTAAGATCATGCCATAGATTTTTCCAAATTTCTCCTCATTTTCCTTCTGTCTAGTTTTATACTCTTTATGCTCCAGAGCAAGAAATCCTTCATCTTCCTCTCTAAGCTGACAGGAGATATATCTGCCCCTCTCACTCCTTTATCTCCTGTTGGAGTTCCCCATAACATTATTCTGTCTTCTTTCCCTCAGGCTCTTGCCAGGAAACCTCTGATAAATGGTGATTCCTCTTCTTCCTAACATGAGGATGCCACTGTGCAGCACAAAAGCCCCCGTCTCTAACTTCATCCTTCTCTAAGAGCAGGCTTCCCCCTATTCTTATTGGGGTACTTGCTGAATTTACCAACGAACCCTATTAGCTACTTGTAAAATGACAACAGAAGCTAGATATTGATGAATAATTGATTTCTGATAGCTTTCAATACACTGTCTTCTTTGTGTCAACCCATTTTCTTCCTAAGCTGTCTTCATACAAAGAGGAGTTTTGTCTCAGGTAAATTAAGCCTTGGATTCAATCACAGTTTTTCTAAAATGGCCTATGACCATACTAAGACATTCACTTCCCTGATCTTCAAAACTTGCCCTTGTATAAAGAACCACATCACAGCCAAATGGTAAGCTCCTTGTTCTTCTCTCACTCTCCAGAACCTCGCAGAGAACTGAGCACATGTTTCCCAGAGCCTGGGGTAAGGTATAGTAGTGTATGAGTCATTAATGAAAAGTGATGTCTACAATAAACTCAAATCAGCTCAAATGGAGGAAGGAGAACTAGCAGAGAGGTGGAAGTGACACTTTATGAGGGTGTTTTAAATAATAAAGACTTTGAAGAGTGGAAGGCTCTCCAGTCCTGGAGTAACAAAGAATTGAGTTGAAATAGTGGATGATGAATGGAGCAAAGATTTCTGTTTGGAAGAAATTCAGATGGAGGCTGGGAAGACTTACTGCTGCCTATTGTCTGACTTTCAATTGTATTCTTGTCTTTTAACAGAGGAGCGTTTTTCTCCATCTGTCTCTGTCTGTCTCTAGTTTCCAATGAAGAAAGGACAATGCAGCCGCCTAGGGGATGCCACCACTCTGATTTCTGTTTCCTACAGTGTCTAAGCCTATAATTCTGTCCTTGATTACTGCATAATTACCTTCATTATATTAGATCCTCATATTATCCTCATTTCATAAATGAGGAAACTGAGGTTCAGAAAGATTAAGTGACTCACCTTCTTAAGAGGTCCTCTTAAGCTATTAATGTGATTAAATCCCCATTCCTACAATAGGCCACTCTAAAAAGCTCTTGGATCAGATTATTCTGGCAGGTATGCAAGGGGAAAAAAGCATTGTACAAAAAAAGTAACTCTGTAGGACAATCCCAGATGTTGTCTATGTCCCCAGAAACAAAGTTCTCTCTCTTGGAGTAGTTGAAATGAGTGAAGTCACAATCCCTATTTGGGTGATTTCTTCTACACTCTCTCTTCTCCTTTCACCTAAAATAATTAGCTTTCTGCCTTAGTTATAATGAATTGATATATTCTGAATTTGAGGTCAACAGGAAGAATGGCTACTGAGAGAGTAGAGAAACCAGAGCTGAGGCACAGAAGTTTTCAAAGTTGGCCATAAACCAATGAATGATGTACCCAGTGCTCTGATTTCTAGTTTGTCTCCTACTGAAGAACAATAGATTCTGAACTGTGTGGCAAGACATGTAATGAGCTAATAATTAGTACATGGGGGAATAGTTGGCATCAAAGGTATAGGTGTAAATAAAACCAAACATCAGATATGTTTAGTCACTAAAACACAGGATCACAGAAGAAAAATGAAAGTCTTGGTATTGAAAAGCAGGGCTGGGATTTGAAGTCATCCAGACCCATGCATATGAGTATCAATAATTATAGCAAAATAGACAAAAATTAAAGGTAATTGCAAGGTGATTTAAGAAACCAAGATACAGCTGGGTGGCAGTGGTGCACACCTTTAATCCCAGAACTCAGGAGGCACTGCCAGGTGGATCTCTGTGAGTTTGAGGCCAGTCTTGTCTACAGAGCAAGATCCAGGACAGGCCCCCAAACTTCACCAAAAAACCCTGTCTCGAAAAACAAAAACAACAACAAAAAAGAGAAAGAAAAAAGGAAAAGAAATCAAGACACACTTACTAATATAATTGAATTATTTCATTATCAACCAAAGGCAGCATTATAATGCCCAAATATGAGAACCAAGTAGGATGAGGCTTGGAGAGAATGTAAATTTTAGTAAAATGGACATTTAAAAAAATCACCCACACAGATTGTCCTCAGAAGGAGTGCATGTGTCAGTATAGTCAAGAGCTTCACGGAATATCTGGTGCACAGTCAGCCCCAAATGAATATTCACTCCTAGGTGCTCCTAAGAAAATGGGATATACGATGCTGAAGACACTTGTTCAATGTTGTGCAAACATTCATCAATTTTAACCCGTTTCTGACTCTAGATACTGATCTCTTAATCAATGGGCTATAGAGTCACAGCCAATCTTACCCATGTGGTACACAGGGACAGAGTTGTCATGGGACTGAGGTGGTGATAAGCAATAGTTTTAACTTGAGTACATGAATCCTTGAATATTACCCAGAAACAGCAAATTTAGCTTTGAGCATCAAGATACCCAGACTCTTACTATGTTTTAGGATGAAGTTCCTAACATCGGTATGTATATAGTGAACCAAGACTCTGGGCCTGATATGGCTGACCTACTAAGGGAAATCTGGTAATATTTAGAGCTAAAGATAAACAAACCATTTACAACAACATATAGAGAACAGAATTTAGGATTTGGATCTCAGTAGACCATGGGATGACAGACTTTGAAAAGATCATGATATAATTGTATGTGTTTAAATAAAAAGTTTGAATCAGTTGTAGGGACATAAACCTTTAATCTCAGCACTTGGGAGGCTGAGGCAGAACATACAAAGACTCCATGAAAATGATTTCTTTTTAAAATCAAATTATTCAAACCAGTCTTCATTCTCACACTGATAGGTCCACCCAGTAGTCCCTATTAAGTGAACAATTTCTGATTTTCCATGATCCCATTTGTCTGGATGTGTTGTTCCTAACTCCCCAATTTTGCAAACATGAGCATGCCCTTTGACCTCTGTTAATAGGTATCTTTATCAGAATGTCTTGCTGGACCTGCCAGAAACTTCCTGTTGTTGGTTGTAAGAGCCAAGCATTTATGTAGAGAGAGGCAGTCCCTCCACTTTATCTGGAAGGGGGGTCAGAGATATGAATATGGGCAAAGAAGCTACTACTTCAAATCAGTCATTTAAACACCCCCCACCCAAAAAATGTGGGAAAAGTTTGATCTTCACATGGTGCCCACCAGCTTTGTCAACAACACAACAAAGACAACAGACAGGGGCAAGACTAGCCTGTGACTACTCTAGTATTTGCATCTCTCCCTCGACTGCCAGTGATGTTGGGCAAAATCTAAGATGGAAGCAAAAGTAACAACATCATTAAAACAAAGCATAACTTCCGTCTCCTTACTTGGAACTTAGACTCAAAAATCACTTAGATAAATATTAAAGCATTCAATATTATATTCTTATATCAAGTTAGATCAAAGTTAATTGCACCATACAAAGACGCTTTCTTAAACAAAAAAAAGAAAAAGAAAAAGAAAAAGAAAACTTGACAGAACATCATGATATCAGGTGAGCATGTTGTGAGAAATTATGTTTAAAATTAAGGAAGCTTTTCCATTCCCTTGATGCCAATTTGAACATTTCACAATGGGTCTTTTTGGCAGTCTAGTTATTATTCTGATTCCCTTAATGCTTTTTGTATAGCATTATCTTCTAATGATTTCTAAAATTTTTCATTTGCAATTGTATCACTTCATTAATCTTGATTACTTATAATCAAAAAAAAGTCTTCTCCTTACATATAGTTCTCAGAAATGTTTTCTTTATATATCATGTGAATTTTTAACTAAACCTGTGATGGCTTTTATTATTTATGTGTTTATATATTTGTTTCAGAAGATTTGGAAACATAATAACTTCCTCATCCAAAAAAAATGGTATAGCCTACCAAATAAAATTTTGAACTCTAAAGTCAGATGATTCAATTTCAAGCCTTAATCTTACCCATTCTACCTGGATGTGAAAGGACATGTTATGTAAAATTTGGGACCCTCAGAATAATGCATAACTTAGAGTATTTAAAAGGATTTAATCAACTCATATGTATAAAATAGAAGCAAACAGAAAGTAAATATTCAATTAGGTTTAATTTTTGAATTAGAAAAAATATAGTGATTCATTGTGTACCTTTGGAATTATCAATTTAGAGTTTTAATTTTTGTTCAATGTGGCATAAAGCATGTTATTTGACACTCTTGGTTTCACTTAGAGATGTAGATATTAACTCTGCCTCTCAAGTTTACTGAGATTAGTCCAAAATATGATTAATACAGTCATCAGTTGTGATACACTGGCTATGATTCATTGAAGTAAAAGCATTTTTAATACATCATAAAAGCTAAGCATTACAGAAAATGCTGAGTGGAAATTATTTACATGATAGTTTTAGCTATTTTTTTGATGCCGTTGAGAAAAAGTTCTATGACATATCTAGGGTCAAGACATTCATTCATTCATTCATTCATTCAAAAAATACTAGATGATTAGTGCACACCAGCACTGTGCTAATGGAGATAACATATCAACAGTAGAAACCTCACTTTCCGGAAACTTCTAAGCAGGAATATTAAGGGGCACTGACAATGTGCTGACAAGCACTGCTGGGGAATTTCAGGAAGGTGATGGACAGACAGAAGGGCACAAATAAGCTTCTACTGTATGTGGAATCTAAGTTGACTCTAAGCTATACTACAATCAGAGGGAGAATATTCCAGGCAGGGAACACTTGGAAAAAGAACTTGGGAATTCCTTTTGAAGTGTCTGCAGGCACAGATCAAGAAGCACGTGGTTCTAATAAGGAAAAATCAGGAAGGAGTCCTCAGAGGGCACACAGGAAGTGGACAGGAGTTCATCCAGGGGCCTTATAGAAGTTGACCAGATTTTAGGAGGGAGAACATGGAGACAGAAAAGCTACTTCAAGGTTGTTGTAGACACCAAAGTAACAAATGATTGTGTTCAAATCAAGAATGCTTCTTTAAATTTGTTTTTCTATTAAAGCACTCTGACTTAACTGGGGATACTTTTATATGGCATCCAAGCTTGCTTTCATGTGGTTAAATGTTCTTCCATTGCATTGTTTGTGCGATCAGAATCTAGTTGTGTTAGCTTGGAGGCAGGCACCCTTGCAGGTATGGACAGAATGCTCACTTGGACAGAAACCCTAATGATCCCTGATACCAAGACTTCTATCAGTTAGAGGAAAACTGTTGCTTTATATTTCATCATTTGCAGTGCTCTGGGTTAGTAGAGAAATCACAGAGACCTGAGGCCACGGAGGTCTCTATATAGAAGTAATACTGTAAACAACTGAAGACTGAGTAGGGTCTAGTCTGAGGGGGTGAGGCAAGCTGTTACGAGCAATCACATATGGGAAGGACACAAGGGCAGAGAAGGTATGTCCTTCTATAAGGATGGAGAAAGGGCACTGTTGTATCTGAACCACAGTGCTGGGAGAAATAAACAGTCAAGGTGTGAGAGGTATGGAGGAGGCACAGCAAGAGCTATCCATGATGCTAAGCAGTTGTGTGTGACATGAACAGATTTTGAATGTTAGTAATATCAGCTGGATTGCCATGTAAAGATGTGGAATGTTGAATAAAAAAATCTGTGCATAAGGCAGGTATGTAAGCAGACTTGTCAATCACTATCAAATATAATCCCTGAGTTGCATGTTATGTGTCTATCTTTTACAACCACCAGCACAGTCATTACTGTAATAATATTAGGTACTAGATTCATTTCAGGAAATGAAATGTCCAGTGGGGAGTTTATTCACCGTAATTTAATTTTCCATTTCATGATTGTTCTTTCCATTTTAAATTGTGTTCATATGAGCATTTTTGATTTATACCTTCAATATGTTAATCTACTTACAACAGGAACTTTTAAAAGGGATTGCTATTTACCAGTACAGATATCTGAATGTTTCTAGTGTACTGCACTGATCAAAAGATTATCCCATTGTGCTCTAACCATCAAATACCTGGGAGTACCTGTTTCCTGACATCCTTGGCACAATTAGACTCTCTACACATTTTATAATTACTGCATGAATAATTAATTTGTAATTATTGTACAGAATACCTAGGGAGGGTGGAGCTTGTATATCCTCTGAGTCTCCTGGTAACAAACTGAAATCATGTCCTCTGCCCAAAGCAAACTGATTTATCATTTGTCTTGTTACTCCAAATTTAGAATGAAAATATTTAGACTGTCACTTTGACTTTGAAACAAATTTGGGTAAATTTTGTGAATTAACTGATATTCTCATTGTTATTTGTTCTAAAATGAATGGTAGGTCTATACTTGTGGTTAGAGTAAAGGTAGTGGTTTTTTTTTTTTTTTTGTTTTGTTTTGTTTTGTTTTTTCCTCCCTGGGCAATGTAACATTGCTGAACTAACAGTATAGTTAATTTGTAAGAGAATAACATCAATATGTTCCATTTGTTTCAAATTTTTGTCTGTTCAAAATTTGCATTTTGTCTATTTTGCTTAGAAACTTTTGACCTCTGTTTATATTTTCACTTTGAAATTTACTCCTCATTTCTATAATTTCTGGTCTTTCTGTCTTCATGAGGCTGACGTATTATATACGTTTAGATTTGATCTTGCAATAGCCCAGTGCCAACTGATGGTAAGTAGCTTCTAAATTCTGCCACACCTCTGTTTTATTATATGAAAAAATGATGGTAGTGACAGTATCAGCTTCAGAAGAGTTCCAAATGTTTGAAGATCTGCTTTGTCATGACATGGGTCCCCATGCTTGAAACATGTGACAAAGGAGCCAGGCTAGATCCTGTCTTCAGGTAGCTTTAGCTCCAGAGGAAACTTGGCAATAAGAAAGTAAACAAACAGATGAATTGTCAGTGTCAGGGAGTGCATCAATACTAGGGAGAAAGATAGATCATAATGAGAAAAATAGGGTCCCTGGGACTACTATTTAAAATAAGTTATTACAGGGTACAACATAATGTATCTAAGGCACTGGCAATGGCCTGGTACATAATCCATACTTAATGAATGTAACTATTTATCACAGTTTAACTGTCCTCTTAGCTCTTGGATTACTTAGATTTCTCTATTTTAATGCCAAATGAACAATAAGATTATATTCACAATGATTTTTGAATGCTTTTTTTCTTCTTTTAAACAGAAAATACAGACAATAAACACTCTCATATGAACATTTTGAATGTTTGTATGGCCTAATGCAAATATTGATTAAATAGAATAGAATTTATAGAGTTCACATTTCCAAATGATTATCTAATAATCTATCTAAGTATTAATCAATTATCTGTTAAATTGATAATTTTGCAGGTAAACTATGTTAATTATACTATTTTCATCTTCATCCTTTGTTTTTTATTTGCCTTTAAGGACTTTACAGCTCTGTTTTCTCAGTTTCTTTACTCACCCACTAGTTTTTGATTTATACATTTTGGTGTAACAATATTTGAGACATAAATCATCTCGTCCATATCTTTATTGTGAATCATTCCATTTATCAGAATAAAATGACACTTGGTGCACCTTATGCTCTTCTGTTGGGACTTCATAAGCAGTCGAGCTGTATGTGAGAATCTGAGCGGTGGAACATGTCCTTTGCTGCCAGTGAAGACTGAACATTTTCCTTTGTTTAAATCTCAAGATCTTCTCTTGGTTTTCAAGTTTACCTGATGTGAATTCCTACTTTACCTTTTCACTGTCATTGTTTGTTTGTCTGTTTGCTTGTTTGTTTTTCAGTGAGTCTCTTTTTAAGCTGTAATTTGATTCTTTTCCATAATAGCTAGGCTTCCAGAAGGATCCTTTGTTCTATATTCATTGTATGTTGTTATCCTTATTTTTTTTTCCTTTCTTTGTGAGTTGGGATGCATTTGACTTGGCTTTAAATATGATTGATATATATGTGTAGATGTATGTGTATGTACATAGGGCTTTTGCCTTTGGTCAGCTCTCAGAAGTTCCAGGTAAACACTTATTGCTGGAGATACTACACACTTAGCACAAAGGACTGGGATTATTCAAGCTGAATCTAACCTAAAAATTTCCTTCCTGCATTCTAGATTCTATAACATCAGAAAGTACTATGAAGCTGACAATGGAGGGAAGTAATGGATAGCCCTTCCTAGCTGTAACACCTGTGAATCACAACAGTGACCAGAATGGAGAGATATTTTAACAATGTATACTAGTAGCATGCACATGTAAGTAGTAACTAGTAGCTGGCAAATTGGATTTAAGGCCAACAGGAGGGAAACCCTGTTTGGGATTAGAAACCTACCCCTCCTCCCAGGGCTAGTGAGTACATGGATAATAGAAGTGAATTTATTGCTGACGCTTTGCTAGACCAGCTTAATTCCTAACTACATTCTGAATCTTATCCTTACACCCACAGAGAAGTGTACCTACCATCCCTCATGAAAGAAATATCTCCTTATAGCAAATGGAGATCATCACTGAAAACCACAACTGGACACAAAGTAGAGACCAACAGATGGTGGGGAGCCCAGCCTCAAGGGATACATGTACATACAATGACCATTTCTACGTGAATAGCTTGCTTCCACACCCCCAATGTATGTTAATACTAGAAAGTTTATTATATGGTTAAAACACAGCGGCTTGGTATATGCAACCAGTAACAGTAATTATTAAGGCACACACCCCAAATGACTGTGAATGCAAGCAAAGATATAGGTGTTATTTATTGTGTAAAAATGTAAACACAGAGTGACAGCTGGAGTTATTTTTTGCTGCCTATGGTGTTGTATCCCAGCATCTCACTGCACTCTGTCATTCATCACCACATACTGGTATGCTCAACTCAAAAGGTAAATTTTACAAAATCACTAATGTTGATAGACCGCTACACATTCACAACCACTCTCTTCAAATATTAAATTTCTATCTAGCTATCTAGAGCAGCTTCTTACCAACTCATACATGATACAAGGATAATAATTTGAGTCATCTATACACAGAGGTCTCCTTTCTTTACATACCATTCTGAGGACCCTATAGTTAATTTACAGGTATATATGGTTTGGATCCAAGCCAATAAGAAAACTGACTAAGACTAGTAAAACATTCATCTGAGTCACAGTGTATGTAACAGGAACTTATCCGACTTTGGCAATAACCTCTGAGGTACCATATTTCACATATTATTGTTGTTCCCTGATTTTGAATTTAGATAACTGTGGTTATAGGGGATTATGAACTGCGAGGAGCCAAAAATATACATGCTTTATGATTATTCTGCTGGTTTTATCAAACTCATTATGAGGATGGTCAATTTTACTTTATTCAGTGTGATAGTCAAAAAGGGTACCCTTTATTGACACTCTGTGGCTGTGGTGTAGCTGCTTCCTTCAAGCCTCCTGACATGACCATTGACCATGATGAAGCAACTGTAATGACATACAGAATTAATTTCCTAGCCTCTGTAGCCATGGCGATGAGATAAGCACCATACATTAATAACTAGCTCTATAGAAAGGTAATGAGGCTGTGAAATTTCCATCCTACATAGGAATATGGCTATCATCAGACCCTCACTTGAGGCTCAGCTACCAGCCATGATCCTGCCCATCAAGTACATATAATCTTGATGGAACACTAGTGTATAGAGTGGGACAGGGACCCTCTACAACAACACAGCTTTTAGGAATCATCACTATGCTTATGTGGGACATTTTGGCAATGCTGCTGCTTTTGAGTCATCCATGCTCTTAGAAATAATATATCTCCTGTGTTTCTGTAAGAAGTTCCTTGCCAATGTTCTTATAAGTAACTTCTTATCTATGCTCCTCAAAGTAGCCCATTACTCCTATAAGTGACCCTATAAGCAACTCCTCTCTGTGATCCCATATATAACCCTTATCCATGCTTTTGTTGTGGTTTTGTTTTGTTTTTCAAGACAGGGTTTCTCTGTGTGATATCCCTGGATATTCTGGAGCTGACCCTGTAGATCAGCCTGGCCTGGAACTCAGAGATAAGCCTGTCTCTGCCTCTTGAGTGCTGGAATTAAAGACATGTACCATCACACTGGACATATCTATGCTTTTATATGTGACCACTTCCTGTAAGAAGTCCTCATTAACATTCTGGAGAGTAACCCCAGAAAACCCATTAGTCCATCATTATGGATGTGGATGGGTTTGTTTCTTTGGTCTGTTGTTTCCCTATCTGGATGAATAGATATTTATTTGCATCTCCCCATAAAACAAGTTAAGCAACAGTGGCATTTCTAATATTTTCTTAGAATGAGTAAAAATAGGTGTGCATTTGCCTAAGAGTCTGACTAGGGACAAGAGCTTTCTAATGAAGAGGGCGTTCCCTCTGCTTTTCACTGATGGAAGAAACTTCATTGAGAAATAGAATGGAGTGAAGGAATCTGATTCTAGTTTAGCGCTCATGCCAAATGTGTCAAGAAAGGGTGATTTTACATAACTCAATGTAATACCATCAAGGAGTCAGGTCAAAGAAACCTATTCCAATATGTTCTGCAGAAAGTGGTAAAGGTGTGCAAGTGTAAGCATAATATTTTTAAAAGCATAATTCTGGAAAGATTGTACAGAATGGGGAATATTAGCTCCCCAACCCTCTCTCTGGGAGCCTAAGTTGGACCACAGCAGTGTCATTATTGGGCAGTCCTTCCAGTTCAGTAAAACAGAGCATGTTAATGGAGAAAGAATCAAAGGCTTCCGGAGACCTTCAGTGCTTACAAAGAATCAGTAAGCGTCCTGGGACATAGAGTTCTCAGATACAATGCAGGACACTGGGTTAAATTTGAATTTTAGATAATAGCAAATAGTCATCAGTATAATTATATTCTATTCAATTCCTTCTTCATCTGAAATTCAAATTTAACTGGGCATCCTGTGTGTGTGTGTGTGTGTGTGTGTGTGTGTGTGTGTGTGTGTGTGTTTTGTTTTTTTGTTTTCTAAATCTGGAAAGACTATTCAGGAAGCTTAGACAGGGAGGCCTCAAGTAGCTTAGAGTTCTCAATAGTCTTCCAAATAAAACATATTTTTATTGCTGTACATATATATCCCAAACCCTTTCACCTTGCTCTTTCTCCCCCTGCCCCCTTTATGGTACCAGGGATTAAACTCAGAGCCTTATACACTTATACAGTCAGCCGAGCATTCTACCACTAAGCTAAATTCCTCACCTCCAACCTCATTGCTTAGCTATCACCTTACAGTTTGATTTGCCAAGGAAAACAAAGTTTTATCCAGACCATACCCACACACCCACACACTATGTATGTGTGTGTGTATATATTTAATAATTTAATGCCATTAAATTATTTAGAACTACCTTTTCTTTTGCTGGATTGTTGCTGAATTTCTTGATGTAATAATATAATAATCCATGGTCAAACTTAAAGTCATTACATTACAATGTGAGCTTTTTTGAAAAACAGTTGATGTACTGAGAAAGAAAACCCTAGATAGTAAATGATCAAATATGTGTGGGAAGACAGGAAGGAGGAGAAAGCCTGGTAATTAAAAGAAGAAAGAAACAATGAGTGTCTGGATCTGACCATTATGGTGTTTAGCTTCTCTTGTAAGTAAATTAAAATTGAGTCAACTCTCTGCATTTGCATATTTAGCTCAATCTAAGGATTTCCACCGCTGCTCTCTAATTCTCACAGACACTCATTCCCTTGTGTATTTCCCAAGCTTTAAGATGAATGTACCCGTTTATCTTGTCACTTCAACAATTTCAATTGAAAGGCTTTTTAACTCATGTCAGTAAGAAAACCACTGCTATTTGTAAAGGGAGTTTGAGTGAGGCAGTTCAGAAGCTAAAGATATGTGTCTCTTGCCCATTCTCCCCGCACGCAAAAGGGAAATAGTAACCTCCATTTTGTGAAAAGGAAATGTAAAATATGCTCAGAGAATAACACAAATGAATGGTGGGTCCTAGTGTGTGTGTGTGTGTGTGTGTGTGTGTGTGTGTGTGTGTGTGTGTGTGTGTGTGTCTGTGTGTCTGTGTCTGTGTTTGTACACACACACACACACACACACACACACACACACACGCACGAACGCATGCATGCACACATGCACATGCATGCATGCACTTCACTTCTTAGGTTGGAATGTAGGTCATCCCTCATCACACTAGATCTTTGATGTATTCCAAAGTATAGACATTAGTAAACATTCCTAAGGCAAAGTTCCTTTGCCAGATAGATAACTTCCTAAGCCCTTGTTCTCCAAATGCCCCTGTGGCTATTGTGCTCTTGGTGATGGTAGGCCAGTGATGGTAGGCCAGATGTGGATTCACAGAGCCTCTCCTAAGAGCTGTGTGCCAGATACTGCTATTATTTGGAAGTGGAGGCAGACACCTCAGCTATCATACACTCCTACCACCTCCAGTTATTAGCAGGTGCAGATGAGGATACAGAATGCTAAACTGTCCTCTTGGCCCACCTATCTACACTATCCATTTCCAGACTTAGGATTTTAAAGGAAAGCGTGAGTAGTGTCAATATAATTGGATGCCAAGTAACTCCAGCCTATGAAATTAGCAGTGCCTGACAAGCTTACATGGGCAGGAACATTCTTGGAATCCAGGGCTTTTGAACCACAGCATGGTTATGCTGCTGATCCTTTTCACAGGATCTCTGCTCTGATCACAGATAACATCACAGAGCTGAAGGGTTGAGACCAGTACCTGTCTGACCTTGAGCACCTCACTTTTCTCCTTGGAAGTAACTGTCATTGGGCTCATGGAAAAACAGGGAGGGCAGGGTTGACTGTGTTACCCCTAAGAACCCTTACCCCTCCTATAATAAGGGACTCCATTTGACATCTCTAGCATATATGCAGTCATACTGGCTGACCTATGTGCAGGTAGTTCTTTATTTTTTTCAAGTAAATAGAGTCACTGGAGTCAGTGGAGGCTTGCAAAGAGGCTCCCCAATGCCAGCAGAGAGCAATGTGCCTATATTTCTGCCTAGCAAATGGCTTCTGTTTTCATGCTATTTACTTGTGATGTCAAGGTAACTGTTCTGTCTCCAGCAATTGAGTCTAAGAAGGAAGAAGATCAAAAGAATGATTCATGGGATGTTCCTTTGTCAAAGCTTACCTCGACCTCCAATTCTGTTTCAAACTGAATCAGCCACATCTGTGATACTAAGCTATTCGCAGCTATCAGAGGTTGAAAAATATACATGTGAAACCAGGCATAGTGGTGCATACCTTTAATCCCAGCATTCATTTAAGAGACAGAAGTAGAGGCAGGTAGATTTCTTTGAATTCAAGCCTAGCCTGGTCTACATGATGAGTTTCAGGTTCACCAGAGCTACATAGTGAGACTTAGTCTCAGAAAAAAAGTGAAACTGGAAACATTGCCATCCATGTGAACATCTATTGGTGGAAGTATAAAGGCAACTCCACATAGTTAAAAGGGAGGTTTATTTTGTGGGTTAACTTACAAGTAAAGGGACAGGTTACAGGGTCCAGGAAAGGTGTAGTGCAGTCCAGCAGTGTTCTGAAGAACTCTGCTCAGTCTACCTCCAGTGTCCGGGATCCAGGAACCAAGATAGCCAGCACATTCAGATCTCAGGTCTTAAGGGCTCCTCTTTCAGCCCTGCCTCAGAGGTGTGACAGTTACCGAAGCCTCATTGGGGGTAGTACTTCCAGGTCAAAGCTGGAACAGCTACCCACTACAATTGTAGCTTTCTCTTAGTGCATAAAGAAAGGAGAATTAACATTGGATATTTCATTGTAGTTCTCCAAGATTTTAGATTTTTTGGTCAGGCTAGATGGTTCATAAGTAAAGCTGGCAAAGCTGGCAATCTGAGTTTGTTCCTCTGGGAACCACATGGTGGAAGAAGAGAAACAAAATAAAAGAAGACCCCATAAGTGGTTCTGTGACCTCCAGATGTGTGCCATCATCTGATCTCCACACAGGCATCATAGCATGTATGTCCCACCACTAAGATTATATTTGTTGCCATTTTACTCCCTTTATGTAACACATATTTCAAATCATAGAAGACAGACAAAATTTCATTTTGAAAGAATTATGAAAAAATTCTTGCAACTAGGAGACAAGTCAGCCTGAGTTAGGAAGAATGATTCTGGATGGTTAATCCCAGTGCTGCCATGATGCCTGTTCCTGATACACTTGGCCTAGTAGTAGACCAAAGTTGTCTTATATTTCTTCTTTTCTACCTATGTTCATACATTTCATCCTCATTCATCTCTTGCTTATCTCTTCCAAGACAATTTATTCCGACATGATGAACCTTTTGGGTATTGTTAAAATAACTTGTGAAAGTTGGAGATGATTTTAATAACTTGCTAGTAATAATATTCAAATCATCTAAATGGCTGTCTTTGTTCAAGACATGCTCTCTTGAATCTGCATTCATTTTCCCAAGGCTGAACTATGCGAATTCCTAATATCTATAATTTCATTGCTCAATAATGGATCTTTCTCATCTTCCACCATTTCCAGGAGAGTTTCTTCCTATGTTCTTCACACTTTATGAAGCTTAAGTCATTTCACAAAAAATTCACACCTTTTATTATTAGCGTCACTTGTACAGGTCTTCCACAATATGACTTCATGGAAGCCCCTCCACAGGAGACAGAGTTGATTTTCCGACCTCAGAGAGATCAGCCTAGACAAATATTTAGCTTTTAACAGTAGAATGTAGGTAAGAATGAAGGAGCTTCAGCTCTAAAATGGGCTGCAGAATGCCCACCTTCATTTGAACGCTTATACTCCAGTCATTTGCTAGGGCAATAATCCTAGATGGTCACTCACCCAAAGCAACAAATAGAGCTGTCCCAAGATTCTGAAACTTAATCTGTCTCCCCACTGAGAAGAGATACTTCAGCTACTCCTAAGAATTTAAATAAATTGCAAGTAGCTTGTTTGTTTATTTTTAATCAACTTTAGTTATTTTGGAGTGGGTTATTATATTCAATATTTAGTGCTAAGATTTTAGGTATTCATGACTGGGATCAGTCTTCCTAAAAGCTGGCGAATGGCTATATGATTAAATGGTCTTTCAAATATGGCAACTCCAAAGGATATCTCAAGTTCTTTTTATTTTAATCTTGGATGTATTCTAGAAGCAACCACAATAAGACAAGGGAGAAGAGGGGATGGAGTCTTCAGCACCCAAGCCAGTTACAGGAAAGGGACCACTGGCTAGATTTTGTGTATTCTGCTTGTTTGACTGATATAACTTCCTGGATTCTTGCATCTATTTTCCTATTAAATGAGACTCCTGTGTCCTACATAGCCTACAAAATTTAAGTATACAGTGTAGTAATATTTTTCAGAAATTGTGAAAGCCCTTAACAGAAAGTCATTGTGGAGATTTGAGGCATTATAATAATGAATAATTCACCACACCACTTTGCTTCCAGAAAAGGGCAGTTGAGGACATGGGAGGAAATTGGAATTGCTCTCTTCTCTATAATTGACGAGTGCACCCAGGAATAAACATAAGCACCTTCTCGATTAGCCAGGTCATGAATATACTTCCGGACACACAGCAAATATGTGACTTCAGCCTTAGTTCCCTGTCACTTGAGCATTTGTGAGTCAGGAGATGCCTGGTGAACATAATTATTTTCCTTTCCAGTGTGGACCAGCAGCAAACAAACAGTAGGTTACTATTAGGAGCCTGGGAAGAGCAAGAAGTATTTCCCTAGCAAGCCCTTGGCTGCCTGTGTAGGAGGCATGGATGAGTCCTAAGAGACCACTTCAATCCTTGTCAGTACAATTTCTCTACCCAAAGAAAAATAAACTAGACAGTGACTGCATCTGGTCACCCTCCAAGGGACATGGACAGCAGCTGGTTTCTCCCCCACAGGACTTTGCAGTTACACGGTGCCCACTCTGGCACCTAGACAGCTGGCAGCCTCTGCAGAGAACTTCTTAGAGTTCTATTTTTCTGTGTTCTGAAAAACTTGATACTGTTTATAATTATCCAATGACCAGTGGAAGCTATTGCCAAGAGCTGTATGTGGTTCAATAAGCCCTCTGCAAGTATGAACTCCCCTCCAATGAGAGGTGGCTTGCCCTGTAACATGGTGACCTGCAGTGGAGTTAAGGTTGCTAGAGAGTCTCTTGAGAAATTGCTTCATACTCTGCTTTTTTTTTTTTTTTTTTTTTTTTTTTTTTTTTTTTTTTTTTTTTTTTAACCATGATATTGGGAAAAAGAAAAGAAAGAGATCTTTCCTTTTTCCTCTACTGGAAGCCAAACTTCTTTCGCTACTAAGGATTATTCTTATCCATTGGGAGTAGCAAAGCAGTAATCAGGCTTGTGATTCTTTAGAAAACAGGTTTCTTAGAAAATCCATTCCAAATCATTCAACTTGTCAACAGCTGCCTGAATATTGATGGTTAAGTGACTAGTCACAAGCTCAAAGCCATCCAGGGAAGGGGCACAACATAGAAATGATCAGTACTGACCTGGAAAGATGAAATCTGGCTGACCTCTGGATTGCTGAGAGGCAGGAAAAAGTCATATTCCAGACAAGCTATAGAGTTCATGCCCTGCCTAAAGGGGATAGGTGCCACATGGCTTTTGCTATTTGGGACAGAAACCACTTTTCTGGAACAAAGAGCCATAGCAGAAAACACCTCTTCACACAATGGAGGGCAGAGAGTTCATTCTCTCCCCTTCAGGAACCCAAGCAACATTCTGAGATGACTCTCCAGAAGCAGCATGTGGGAAATCCTGGCACAATCATTCATGTTGGATGGTCCAAAAAGTCTGGGTCATTAGAGGACTGGCTGCACCAGATGCTGATGATTGCACACAGTGACTCATAATGTCTTGCACCCTTATTTGTAAACTTTCAACAGTGAAAATTGTTGTTGTAGAAAATGTACATAGTGTGAGTATGCACTTGGTTCTGTCAGAGGGCCTTACAGAGAGAGGAAAAGAGAAACAGTTATGAATGAGAGGGGTGAAATGGACAGCAGTAAAGAGAAGTTTGTGATGATTTTCTAAAAGAAATAAAGTGATAGAAGGGAACAAAAATCTTCAAGTTAGAGCTGTGCCTTGGATGTATGTGAAGAGTGTGGAACTGAAAGAGTTGCAACAAGTGTGGGTAGACTCTTGGTAAGAAGAGTAAGTAGTTAGCAGCTTAGGGTTGTACTGATGGAATATGGATGAATTAAACTCATTGGGAACATGAACCAGAAATATATAAAGCAAGCAAAGGGTCCCAAATAAAAATTAAGGGTACATTAGCATCATTCATAATTTAAAATTTTAAAGTCCTAAATTTAGCTTTCATTTAGAGAACTACCATATTGACGTTTTTCTTTTTTAAAGTAGCAGCTGTGGGAAACCACAGAAACCCAACTATACTGGTTTTATTGGAAGCTAATTGATTTCAGGTATGCCACAGAGCCAAGGTTAAGAAAGGAGAGGGGAATAAGGGAAATAAGTATAGGCAAGCCCCTACCATAACCACACCATGAGTCCACTATAAGAGAATATTCAGTGTTGTAGTGTGGGCTCGTGATTCCATAGAATCCTGCAAATAAACTCTGAATATTTTCTAATCTTTATTTCACTCCCTCAAGATTCAAAGTGTTTGGAGACAGACAGGCATGTTCCAAGATAGCTACCAATGTAGTACAACACATTCACAGACGACATATCTCCATGCCAAGAGTTTGGACTCCTCTGGACTAAATGGTATCCTCCCAAATTCACTGTTAAAGCTATAATGCACAATGTGATAGTATCTGTAGATGGAGAGTTTAGGAGGCAATTAAGCAGTGGGTGAAAGTCCTTATGAAAAGATTACTACCCTAACAAAATAAGGCATAAGATACCTCTACTATCTCAATTATGTGAAGATGTAACATGAGGTGGATATTTATAAAATGGAGGAGTATCCTCATTATGACTAATCACTTCTAACCCAGATTATGAGACCAGCACCCCAATCTTTCTCTGTTTGTGTGTGCGTGTGCGTGTGCATGTGCATGTGCATGTGCATGTGCACATGTACACACATTGTGGCATGAATTTAGAAGTCACAGGATAACCTCAGGGGATCAGCTCTTTTCTTGTATCTTAACTGAGATAGAGTATACTTTTCTCTGTGGAATAATTCAGGGTAATTATTTAGTGAAATTGTGAGACTACTGTCTTAACCTCTCATCTTGACATAAAAGTGCTGAGATTACAGATGTGGGCTACCATATCCAGCTTCACATCAATGCTGGGATCTGAACCTGGGTCTTCACACTTTCATGAGAAGTGCTTTACCTACAGAATTATCTTCTCAACCTGAGAAGTGAAAGTTCCATTGTTTGTGTCACCTAGTCCTGGTCTTGTGCTATGGCACTCTGAACATATTGATAGGGGCATGCTGTCATAAGTGCATGATGACAATTGACACTTTGAAAGATTAGAAATGAAAAGGCTGACCTTTACTATGATTTGCTCATTTGAGATGGGTTCTCCCTATGTTGCTCAGACTGACTTTTAATTTGTGACTTTCTTGCCTCAATATACCAAGTAGCTATAGGTCTATGTGAATACCATTATATCAGACTATAGCACAATGGTTTCAATCTGGCTTGTTACCAGCAAAATTCATGTTGTGTCTTAGACCAAATTGAGTGATCATGGGAACTTTTAAAAGTCTTTGGGTGATGAGGGAGCTGCTACTTATAAATATGTGAATGTTATCTTACTGGAATGAGATCTCACCCTAGACAGCTTGAGTTAGCTGCTACAAGAATGAATTGTGTTAAGAGAAGACCACACTTGGGCTTTGCCTCTTCTGAGTACACTTATTTTCTCTTCTGTTTTTCTGCCATCTTTGAGGCAGCATGAGTTAGGTCATCACTAAAACCCAAGCAGATGCTGGTGTCATACTCTCATATTTTTCAGCCCATACAACATAAATATTATTAAAAATCACCCAGTCTTTGGTATTTGTAATAACAGGATCTGATTACAAGAAACAGAATTCAACATCATAGTCATATTCTCATATATTTGGGGTAATATATAACATATAAATCTTATTTCAGATGGTGGTCAAACATTTTATAGTCAAAGATGATCCAATAAACTATCCATCACACAGCATCTATAACAATGCAGATCTTAGTTGCAGCAAATCATAAGGCATAATTTCCTCATATTGAAAGAATAGCACAAATCTATTATGTTGGAAGTCTAACCGAATACTTACAGAACAAATAGAAATTCCCACACCAGATGAAAGGTCATCATTTTGAGTGTAATTGTACATATTCAACAACTTGGAGAGCAGGGAATATAACACACTCAAGGAGAAGAGTCTGAGAAAAATGGTGTGTGCCTGAAAAATATCAATCAAATGGAGATAAGAGAAAAAGAAATGGAACAACATGTGAAAATGTAGATATGTTGCAGCCCAAAGTTACTTATGATCAGAAGAAATTACTCAAGAAGATACTCTAAAATAAAAGAGGCAAGGATCTCGGGAACATTATGACCTGGACTGTTTTTAAGGATGACTCAGAAGAAGAAAGGAAAGCTTAACAACTTTGAAAACAGAGTTCATTAAAATGGGTTGTCCAAGCTGGGTGGTGGTGGCACACGTCTTTGATCCCAGCACTCTGGAAGCAGAGGCAGGCGGATCTCTGAGTTTGAGGCCAACCTGGGCTACAGATAGAGTTCTAGAGCAGCCAGATATGTATGGTGAGACCCTGTCTCAAAAAAAAAAAAATACGGCTTGAGTGTCTCTTTCTGAGTTGGACAAGTTTCTCAGTTCTAAATGAATAACGATATATATATAATAAGATTGTGAATTATCTGCAGTTGAGTTTTAGGTTTTATGAATCGATTGATGTGCATGAAAGGCATAAGGATATAAAACTGGCAAATATTAAGATTAATTTCGAGGTAAATACAATAACATGAAAGATAAAACAAATTAATTACAGATAGAGAATAATGATAGAAAGAACGACAATTGTTCAAATTCTCTTGTGTTTAAGACAGAAAATAAATAGAAACTGTCAAAAGTCAATAAATCAAGAAACAAAATTAAAGTCACAAAGATAAAAGCAATTATGTAAATTAAAAGTAATTCCATGATCAAAACATATAGAGAGAACATAAATATTTTAGCAGTTGTTCTTGTCATAGCCCATTGAAGGGGGAAAGGGGCTGTGTTGGTGAGTCTAGATTTGCTTTCTGAAGAAATACATCATGAATTAATTATATCATTGGCCTTAATGAAAGTGCTCCCAGTGTCTATGCCTCATTCCCAGTAGATGAACAATCTCTATCCCTTGGACTCTGAAGTTTAGACATATGTGTGTGTATGTGTGTGTGTGTGTGTGTGTGTGTGTGTGTGTGTGTTTGTGCTTTGCTACTGTTTTTGATTGTTTGTTTGTTATTTGTCTCTTTTTTAAGAAAAGCAGACTTGAAGCAGAAGAGACTTGAAAATACGTTTTAGAAACCCCTTCCTCTTTATTCATTTAGTTGTCATGCGAACATGCCCTAGCTTGCCTGATTCTGCTAAATAAAATATCTACCACAAGGTCGAATCTAATATCACCCCCTACAAAGGATCCTTTTTTGTCTTCTCTTTTTCCATCTTGTTAAACCCTTCTTCTCCCACATGGAGTGTTAATCCACTTGTCTGTAGTGCATCTCCAGTAAGTGTTGAAAACAATCACAGTCCTAGGCCAGGTCGCATCCACACTTACTACTTCCTCAGAGCCACACAGTTGTTCCCTCGCCTCTAACTTCTTAGGTATGCCTGACCGCATCCTCTGAAGCCTCCACACTCCTCCTGCCTTCTTCCTACCTTCTGATACCCTTACCACCGAGGGAAGAGAAAGCCCAGAATAAGGAAAGAAAGGGAAAGTTTAATAATCCTTCATAAAAAGAATTTATTTTGTAAAATTATAACTCAGAAAAGATGTTCATTTTATTTCTCACTTATTACAGCTAACAAGAGGGAGGAAAAATATCCTAATCTTATAATAAATCTCCACTTTGAATGTCTCCATTGTTGGTGATATAGTCTTCCTGGCAGCATGAAACCTGAATTTGGGTACTAATGTAATTCTGTTTGCCTGCAGTCTACCATATTTTGGGGATATGAGAAGTTTTTAAGTCAAAAAAATACCACCAGGAAGCCATTAAATAGGTTTAAAACTTTAAAATTGAAAAAAAAAAAAAAAACAAACTTTAAAATCTTGACAGTATCAAGCATCAGGAAGGCGATAAAGAAGTACCAGGAAATAAACTGGTACATTTTGCAGAGTGTGTTGAAAAGATTTACTCTAGTATATTATTTTTCATATGTCCTAGTTAGAGCTAATATTGCTGTGATGAAACACCATGGCCAAAAACAAATTAAGGAGGAATGGGTTTATTTGGCTTATGCTTCCATAGCACTGTCCATCTCTGGAAGAAATCAGGACAGGAACTCGAACAGGGCAGGAACACAGAGACAGGAGCTGATGCAGAGGCCATGGAGGAGTGCTGCGTACTGGCTTGCTCACATGGCTTGCTCACCCTGCCCTCTTCTAGAACCCCTTTCACATCAGTCATTATTAAAGAAAATGCTCTCCAGGCCTGCCTACAGTCCAATTGTAGGGAGGCATTTTTCTTCGTTGAGGTCCCCCACTCTCAGATGACTCTAACTTGTGTCAAGTTGACAGAAAACTCTCTAGCACACCTTGAGATTATAGTTTAAATGTGTTTTCTAGAGGAAATTTGCAAAAGCCCATAGGAGACATGTAAAACAAGCTCATTAGAAATGGCAAGTATATTGGAGAGCATGGGTAAGATCACAATAAACAAATTCTTTGTTTACAAATCTCAGAATATACATTGGTTAAAATAAACCATAACAGTTAAAACCAATATAGCCAAACATTACAAACCAAATATTATGGTAAAATATAGAAAACTTCAATATTATAATATAATATAAATTAAATATAATCACTCTTAATGTTCTTCAATAATATGTCAAATATTACTACATATTGTTTAGTATGTACACAGGTATAACCATATAAAATATGCATAGTGATAACAGATGTTACAGATGTACACATCTGTATTATACAAAAACATGTAAATTGATAATAAATTCTATAGATGTGTACACCTATGTAGCAAGACAAGAATGTGCACATGGATGTTAATGCTACATTCAATACAATGACTATCTCAGAGTACAGAGAAGCCTTCAACTATATCTGAATTATTTTAGAGTTAAAATGTGACATAAACAGTTGAAATTGATGGTTAAATGATAAGTATAGAGGGATTCATTACATTTTCCTCTCAAACTTTCTATGTAATCCTACACATAGCTGCCTACCTCAAGGATGTTCAAAGTTGCTGGCATGGTAAAAGGTCTAATGGAAGGCTGTTCCATAAAGGATGAGAATCTACAGCCTATCCTGGGTTGTGTAATGAAGATACAGCCTCCACATAGTTATTTAATTGTATATTGGGCCGCTATTACACAAATAAGCATAAATAAATACATAATGAGACCCGAGATAAATGGTGTGAAAGATGGTTAACATTGCTAAAAATAGGTTTAGAGGATGGTGCAGTCAGGTTTACCATTTCTGAAAATAAAAATTTTAAGGGGAAATTAAGAAGTAAGTAGAGGAGAGATTCTTCTAAGAACAGGGAGTCTCATGCAACAACAACAACAAAAAAATGCACGATGCTGAGTATAGACCATCAGTTTTAAGAATCTGGAGGGGTATGTGCTGCTTAGCTGATTGGTTGAAAATGTGGATATTCTCAGGCACAGGGAAGAACCTGGCTCATGGTGGGGACATTCAAGCCATGGCTTGGAGACTGGATTTTATTATAGGAGCAATGTACAAACTGTGGGAGCAGTAAGATAGGAATGTTTCCAATCTGATTTATCTGTTTAGATGACTACTTAGACCACTAAATTATGAGCTGACCTGGCAAGGATAAGACTTCTATACATTTGTTTCAGAGCATCAAACTCATCCAAATACTCACATAATTGCTTTCAGGTGATCTGACCTAGTGACTGGTCTCTGGAGGCTCAGAACACTGATAAGAGTACAGACTTCTAAAATAAAAACAAGCAAACAAAAAATAAAAACCACTGAATTCAAACTTCAGCCCCATCGTATAGGACTTTCTGTAATTCTGAGTAATGATAGCAGACAATATTTACTGAGTTCTTATTCCACATCATAAATCATGTTAAAAACCTTTTATCAATTATCTCCTGGAATCCTCAGGACCACTCTATGGAGGGCGACATTAATATGCTATCTTCATAACATATGAGAAAACTGATACTCACAAGGTTTATTAACTTACATAAATAAGCAGCAAAGTCAGAAATGGACTCGGGCAATCTCAAAATGCCCTCATCTACTTTGCTACCTTATTTAATCTGTAAACTAAAAATAAAAGAGGCAATTAATGAAATTGAGAGATTGAATAAAACAGTGTAAAAGATGCTACAACTCCAATATTAGCACAAAGTTCCTCCACTGTTGTATGTATTTTAGAAGAATAATATAACCATGCTTTATTAAAGCAATGTTTTAAAATTTTCAAAGTGCTTTAGGTGCCTATGAATTACATAGTCCAGTAAGTTAAGAGCAATCGAGAAAATTAATGTCATGCACCAATGCATCATTTCCACTTGGCTAAAGCCGTAACTTTTGGTGACAGCACTGTCCAGGAATCAATCAACAACTAGACCTGGAAAACACAAAGCAGAAGTGGAAACTGGTGATCATTTGGAAAATCTCTAGCCAGAGAGTTGGCATAGAGAAACTGGGGCAGGAGATGGGGTGGGCCAGTGGTACAGCCAACAAAGTGGAGGTCCAGGAAGATAAACAGCAAGTGTAGAAATAGATATTTTCTTAGCCAGTGTTGTAACTTTTTACAGCAAAGTCACAGATATCACAAACAGAACATCTTATGACAAAAAGGTAACCTTTTACAGTCAAATTGTTGAAGAAAAAATCATGGTAAATGTTACCAACATCACTCTCTTGGATGACCTCTTCTGAAGTCATATTATCTTCTCTCATGTTCACATCATATTTTATGAAAATTTAATACAAATTCAACACAGTGAAATTAAAAGCACCATTATCATTATTTCAAGAGGACAAAAAATCACCATCATTTTTGGTGTGTTATATTTTTTTCCTTTTTCTATTTTGATTTGTTTTGAGACAGTATCCCACTAGGTGACTAAAGCAGGCCTTTGCCAGTCTTTTTGCCTCAAGCTGATAGTGCTGGGATTATTTAATAGTGATAATTTTTCTATAATAATTCAACATAATACTGATTAGAGTTGCAACATTTTCTTTTTTAAAACAGTGGTTCTCAACCTATGGGCCATGACCCCTTTGGGGGTTACCTATCAAATATCCTGCATATCAGATATTTATATTATGATTCATAACAGCAGCAAAATTACAGTTATGAAGTAGTAATGAAAATAATTTTATGGCTGAGGATCACCACAACTTGAGGAACTGTTTTCAAGAGTCGCAGCCTTAGAAAGGTTGAGAACCGCTGTCCTAGACCATTAACCACCTATGAATCCCAGGACCCCAAGACAGAAAATTTAGAAAAAATTGACCCTAGTTGGTAAAAATATTGCAACTATAAAAGAAAGCAATGCAGGTAAAGCTCTCAGCTTCCGTGGGAAAGGCAATGCCCAAACTCTACCTTGGCCTTTTGCTGAGTCAGAATGATGGGACAATATTGAGACAGAGACACAAGTGCTTGCTTCCCGCCTCAATTCGACATTACTGTGATGTATAAAAAGAAAAGTGAAGGTGAAGGTGAAAGGTCAAAAGAAATTATGTGCTGTAGATGAAAAATACAAAATAGGCATCGAGAAACAGCGAACCAAAGAAAGCCGATCCACAACAATGCAAAAGGTTTGGGCTCTGATGCATTTGTGCTGCATTTCTTTTGTGTTGCATTTCCTTTGTGTTGCATTTCTTCCTATCTAATGCCCTTAGTCGGGCCACTGAATGCCTTCAGACTGGATTATAGCATTTGAAAGATTCAATTCAACATTTGAAAAATGCAATTTATGAGGTAGTCTTGAGGATCCAATGATTAATAAACATGAAAGACCTGCAATGGTAATTGTAATATCACGGATTATTAATAAATTGTAGTTGTTATAATGATGTTACAGTAACTATTATTAATACACATTGCTAAGGTCTCTAAAGCCACATGTTATACTTTACCTCTTAATTATCATAAACGCAGTTTGTGGAATATAATACAATGCTAGGTGAATTGTTGGAAGATTCAATTTGTTTCCAGTGGCTTCTATGTCTGGCATCCATTAAGAAAGGCATAGTGTTTTTGTCTCCATACAGTTATACAAAAAAAAAAAAAAAAAAGAAAGAAAAGAAAAGAAAAAGTGCTCCTTCTCTAAACTCCTAAGGGAAAAGCATCCTTGCTAAGAAAAGTTTGATATCTATGATACAAAAATTCAGGAGAGATTTTATACTCCTGGACCCCAGAGTAGATAGAACATGGGATTTTTCCTTTTTTCCTTTTTTGATATATGTTTTTTCTGTATTTCTCTATGATATTCAGTACACTGATGTCACTCACTCCATCCACATTCATGCTTCCTTAGTCACTGTTCTGTTGCTTTGAAGAAACACCATGACCTAGGCAGCTCCTTTAAAAGAAATCATTTAATTGCATTTAATTGGAGAGCATTTAAGTCAGATGTGCCATACTAAGAAGAAGCAACCAAGCCACAAGGCAGATGGAAGACTAAAAAAATAAGTCATAAGAGCTAATTGTGAAAAAAGCCTACTAAGGCCAAGCTTTCATAATTAATACGTCTCTGGGTCATTATTTGTGAGCTGGCAGTTTAGGGGGGTTGGTTACAAGTTGTTGTTGCTCATAGTCAGGGAAAAAGCTGAGCTAAGGAGATTAGATTCAGGACCTTGTTCTGAAAACAAAAAAGGGGATAAAGAAATTATAGGATGAAAGGGTAGATTATTGAATCTACTTTTAAACTAAAAAAGCAGTTGCTAGTGGCCAAGTATCCATGTGGACAAGAAACTGTCCTGGACTGATGGCAGTATGCTGTACAAATTTGACAAGCAGGACACAAAAAAGGTGACTGCTGAACTTTGGCAAAACAAGGTAGGGAGTCCTTCAAAATCTGTGCTTCACAAAAAAGTCCATCAGATATTCTAGACCTGTAGGCTGAAGATGGATGCCCCAATACTGCAGAGGAAACTTGGGTGACTGTCCAGGCAACCAAATGTCTCTGTCATTTCTGTAGTTTTGGAAGTTGTTTACTCTGCACTTCCTGTTTACTCAGGTAATATTATATCCTTCTTGGGTCTTTTATGGGGTTGAAGACTAGATAGTTATACTTACAGTTGTCCTTGTTACCAATTTCAAAATAGAAACTTACATAAGATATGTAAAGTTTATAAGGTTTATAAACAAAAGAATAAGTTGTTTATGTAAGAAAATGTTTTCAAGGTCTAAAAAGATACTTTTTGGATGGTAATACAATTTATGATAGAAAATGAATTAGGTATAAAACATTAGACTCAGTAAGGTAGGATAGATAATACAATATTTTCTCTGAATTTTCCACATGCAAATGGCCCAGACGTTGTGAATGCAATTCTTACCTGAAAATTGTTCTGATTGTTCTTATTGCAGAGTTGGAGCAAGTCATATGTGCCATACTAAGAAGAGGTAATAGAGTCATGTGGCAAAACATAGATTAAAAAATATGGGTTAATTATGTTATATGAGCTAGTTGTGAAAAAGTCTAAGCTAAGGCCAAGCTTATATAATTAACAATAAGTCTCTGGGTCATTATTTCTGGGCTGGCTGTCGAAAGATAGCCCGACAAGAAAGCTTGCTACATCAGACAGTCACAGTTCTGGGCATATCCCTCTGAGAAGGAGCACTTAAAATATGCCACAGGTCATCCTAAGTGCTTCCAAAGAACTCTCATTAACCTTTTCCGCATTTCTTTTAATTTTGAGATTATGATTAAATGTTATCATTTCTTCCTTCCCTTTTCTCCCTCCAAACCTTCCCATGTGTACCTCCTTGCTGTCTGTAAAATTCATTAGCCGTTTATAAAAATTAATTTTCATTATATTTGTACATATATAAAGTTTATTACACGACTCTGAGGCAAAGACTATCATAATCACCATTCTATGGTTGAAAACAGTAAGGCTTTGATGATTAAAGTAACAAGTAATACAACAGCTTTCTAGCCCAGACCAGACTCTGTGATTTCAGTGCACAGTGAGATACGAATTTTCAGAAAATTTCATGTTAATTCTGATGATTTGGCAATCATCAATTTAAAGCTCAAACATAAGCATAAGAGTAGAATTCTTTTGCCTGATCATATATTCTTCTAGATTTCAATACCTAAGCTATAGTTCAGAATATTTATTTATACATTTATTTATTCATTTGTTTTTCTTTTTATTTCCATTATAACATAATTATGTAATTTTTGCACTCCCTTTAATTGCTCCAAACTCTCCCATATCCCACTCCTTGATTTTCAAATCCATGCCCTCATTTTTATTAGTTGTTAACACACACACACACACACACACACACACACACACACACACACTCCTAAATACATAAATATCACCTCCTCTGGGGATGAATTCATATTTTTTAAAGTTCCTCCTGTATTTCAATACATAATAAAAGCATTGAAGTTCACTTCCGAAACAAAGTGTGGATCATTAACTAAATATTGACCCTGGATGATTTAAAAAAAAAAATGTAGCCTGCACGGCCAAGCATGGTCCATTTCTTTAATTCCAGTATTCATGGAGAGAGATAGATGAATCATTGTGAGTTGGTGGCCAGCCTGGTTTATATAGTGATTTCCAGGCCAGTCAGCACTGCAAAAGGAGACCATCTCTAAAAGAAGTGGGAGGAGAAAAAAGAGGAGGAAAAGGAGGGAGAGGATGTAGGGGAGCTGGGAAAAGCAGAGAGGAGGTGGAAGTTTATAGACCAGCAACTTAGATATTGTCTAGGATTTATAAAAAGCTGCACTTTTGGCTTAGAATCTACATTTTATTATGATCCTTAGCACACTAGAATTTAAGAAAAACTAGAGGCTACCAAAGGCACAAAATCCATTAGTAAAGACTGAAAAGATTCCCAAAGTCATTAGTGGGTGTCAATTAAAACATCTGTTCCTTGTAGTTTTGATGAGTCTGACTTCACATTTCCCTCATAGTTATTGAAGGGTCTTTGGATCAAGCATATGTACATGCACAGGGACATGTGTCTAGTGGGTATGCATGCGTAAGCATGTAGTAACAGTTTAGTGGGAAAATCATCCTTTGACAGATGAAGTCCAGGACACCCATATCTCATGTCCTGCCCTTGTCCTACTGTCTACATTTCTGCTGTGGATTGTCTACCACTTTATTTATTTTTTATTTTTTGCCATTCACTGAAATTCTTCATCTTTCATAATAATAGAACATCTTTGCTCCCTCTGATATCTCACGAAGTTCTGAGATTTCCACAATTTCATAGGACCAGCATCCCTGGAAACTGAATGATGTAGTAGGTAGATACACCCATAGGAGAGGCAGAACAGGATGGGCATTCCTTACTAATTCTACTAATGACTAAAATGCAAGGATCAGCAGTCATTTTATGCTTTCAGAACAGATGGAGAAAAAAATTAAACGGCCTGTCATAAGTCAGAAATCCAAGTTCTATTCTGGTTTCTGTAACTTCGGAAGGCTTGTTTATCTCAGCTCCAACTACTGATGTTGTGGAATAACTTTGCCTTTAAAAAGGGGGAGAGGGAGAGAGAGAGAGAGAGAGAGAGAGAGAGAGAGAGAGAGAGAGAGAGAGAGAGAAGTCATAGAAAGGAGCAACACTAGCAGCTGAGCTCACATCTCTCCTGCTACTCTAGGGAATAAAAGTGCCTTAGTTGGCATCACGCTTGAGCTTTGGAGCAAAGGATTGGATGGAATATAGAAATTCTAAGCATAGACCTTTAGAGGAAAAAATACAATGTGGAAGAAGAGAGAACAAACTGTGTAGCATCAAAAGTTCTGTGATGTCACTGAAAAAAACCAAGAGATGAAGAAAATAATTAGGAGTTAACAGGAAAATCACCCTTGAATAGCTAAATTCCAATAATGGAACTATGGCTGTAGTAACTAATATTTGTCTAGTGTTTTTGCTTATTGTTTCATTTGTTGAACACTGTTTTATGAAGGACCTATTAGTACATGATTATTTCCAAGTTATAGGCAAAAGAACTTCAGTTCTTAAATGGGTTCTTATTTCATATCTTTATCTGTGATTTAAAAAATAAACAGACAGCTGGGTGGTGGTGGCATATACCTTTAATCCCAGCACTTGGGATGCAGAGGCAGGTGGATCTCTGTGAGTTCAAGGCCAGCTTGGTCTCCAAAGCAAGTTCCAGGAAAGACGCAAAGCTACACAGAGAAACCCTGCCTTGAAATAAATAAATAAATAAGTAAATAAATAAATAAATAAATAAACAAACAAATAAATAACACACAAACAAAACATTGGCTAAAAGCAATGTAGAATGAGGAAAAGATTTATGTCAGCCTATGGGCTACAATGCACCAATGGAAGAAGTCTAGGAAGGAACTTGAGGAACACTGCTTGCTGGTTTTATCACTCCCACATGGTTAGCTAGTTTTCTTATGTAGCCCAGGACCACCTGCTCTGGAAATGGTTTTGCCAATAGTGGGCTGGTTTTTCTACATCAATCAACACTCAAAAAAAAAAAAATCTCTGGCACACATGCACACAGGCCAATCTAATCTAATCCCTCAGTTGTGACCTCTTTCTCAAATGACTCCAGGCTGGGTCAAGTTAACACATAAAGTAGCTAGGACAAAAATGTTGCTATCTTAAAGATAATCACACAAATCATTCCTGTCAGACTCAAAATGTAACTGTACTTTATGACTTTAAATTCTGCAGCTTTTCTTATAAGTATCCTTATATGCTTAAAGGATGTAAATGTTTCCCACTGTGAAAAGACCTTTGAGGCTATCTACTTATAATGTGCTGTCTCTTTGGTGGTTGATGATCTTCCCTAACTTAGGAGAAATGCTGTAGGACCCTCCGACAGGAAGTGACTGATGAAGGAGGCAGCTCAGGTAACCAGGTGATCTTCCAACTCAGTGCTTTTCAAACATTATTTAAAAATAAAAATTATCTGTGTGGCCACTCAGACATTTCTGGACACTCTGACTTAAAGTATTTTTGGGGGCCTAGGAACTTGCGTAGTTAAATTTTGTTTTGGTTGGTTTAGATTGCTATAGCAAGTAACTGTCTTAGTTAGTGTTTGTGTTACTGTAGAAAGATACCATGGTGATGGCAGCTCTTACAAAGGAAAACGTTGAGTTGTGTTGCCTTGCTTACAATTCAGAGGTTCAGTCCATTATCATCATGATGGGGAACATCATGGCATGCAGGCAGACATGGTGCTGGAGAAGCAGCTGAGAGTCCAATATCCTGAAGGCAACACGAGGTCAACTGAGACACTGCGTGGTATCCTGCACATAGGAAACCTCAAAGCTTGCCCCCACAGGGACACACCTCCTCCAACAATGTTGTACCCACTTCAATAAAACCACACCCATTAATAGTGTTACTCCATATGAGAGTATAGAGGCCAATTACATTAAAACTACCACAGTAACATATACTTAGTGGTATAAAAAAATGATTTATTCTGTGCAGTTTGGGGGGCTAGAAAATTCAAGGTCTAGGAGCTAGCAGATCCAATGCCAGATAGTACTCTGCTTGCTGGTTTGCAGAGAGCCATCTTCTTGTGTGTGTTCTCGCCTGGTGGAGAACAAATTGAGAAAAGAAATAAGCTTTCTCATGTTCCTTTAAAAATAAAATAAAATAAAATGACCCAACCTGGTGATTTAATTCTTATGACCTATTTGTTGGATTAAAGCTCTACCCCTAATGGTATCCCTTTGGGGACTTGGGTTTCAACATATGAACTTGAAATTACATATCATGCAATCCATAACAAGCATGAGTTAAGACATGTTTTCCTTTTCATTAGTGAATACTGGTAAGAATTGACTATGTGGTGCTAACTCATCATTGTACAATAGTATGATTAGAACAGTAAGTGAGTGGGAACATATCTAATAGTTTCTAATATTTAGCTCTTTAATTCAAACATGCTCTATTGTGGTCTATGTTAATGATGATTTGTTATTCTTGTTTTTAATAAAATGCTCTGCTAATGAAAGAGATGTTTTCCTACAATGTGCTATATGGGTAAAGATCCTTGCACACTGTATGTCAGAAAACATACCACCTGAGTAAGATATATGGGCCTAGAGCACTGATGCTATAGTTGAAGTCATCTGGGAATCCTCCTCTGTATTTAACAATCTTTACTTTTAGGAAAATAATTTCAAAAGTCTTTAATATAGCCATTTGATTCCTTTTGAGATTATTGTTAGTTTTCTGTTGCTGATGTTTATGCCTCAAATCTTTTTTTTTTTTTTTTAAAATAGATGGAAGTAGAAATTTCAGTAGACAAATAACTGAAAATCTCAGCTGGAAAGCTGTCTAGAAAGCCAGATGGGCCAGATATAGGAATCTCTGCTGTTGATCACTGTGTTCGCTGATGAGGATTGATGGAGTGTAGATGGAATAGATTCAATGTATAGGCAGCAAGTGAGAACATATGTGAGTTAAATTACAGCATATGTGGATTACAGAAGTTGTCAGAGAAGGAAGTGGTGATAACATAACAATTTAGAATAATATAAAGGAGCCAGGGGACAAATAAATCATAGTAATATAATTTAGTTAGGTTAGCTTTACTAACATGAGGTAACAAGAATGAAGCACACGACAGTGATGACAGCAGATACTAATAGCTGACTTTCTTCAGTATTTACCATGTATTACAGACTATTCCAATGGTTCACATGAAAAATGCCTCAGCTAATCTGGGAACAATCACCTTATAAATCCCTAATTTATAAGTAAGAAACTGGGACCACAAAAAGAGTTGAAATGTTTAAGGAAGATCAAACAGCTTATAGGTAGCTGAGGAAATTGGGTTCATAGGAAAGTTACATGAGGCAAAACAATCTATCTTAAGTTTGTCCAACTATCCTTGGAACTTTGTACCTTGTCTCAAGCCCTCTTACCTTGGCCTTGATCAGTGGTACAGTCTCTTTTTATTAAATTTTAGGCTCCATATGACTCTCAAAGTCTGGCTCTCCTAAGGCCACTCTTCTGAAGTCCAAGGACAAATACAATTTACTAAAAAGCAGGCAAGGATGCTGAAAAACATGAGTTCCAGAAGCACACCCAAAAGGAGGTAGGCAAATTTCCATCAGATTCCTAAAACACAGACAACCAGTCTTTGCAAATTCAGAACCAAGCAGCTCCATGTCTTCCATAAATTATAGTGATTAAATTTAATCGAGGGTAATTACTACATAATCCCAGACATGGTCCTTTTTTTTTTTTTTTGGAATGTTTAGAGTCTTATTAAGGAATGTATTTGAACCCCATAGGGATTGCTACCCATGCCCTGGATGCTGCTCAAAAATTAAAATAGGTCTGTTCAGGGTTACTACATCCAAGGTCAGAATGCAAATCTTGTCTCACACAGGTAGTAAGCATTGGGAATTTGCAGAGCCATTTTGCTGTTTTTACCTCACCAACCTTGTTTAAGAAGCAGTCTAAATATCCTGTGTAAATAAGGTACTGTCTTTACTTCTAAACAGAGATCCCTCTTCAAACAAACAGAAATCCCCCCCCTCAATGGAAATAGTTGTAATGATATGTGAGAAGATAAGCTATGCACATCTATATGGAGGAGTAAAGATTGATTGACTCTCACTGTAGAGAGAGAACAAGGTTATTTATCGATTAGATGTTTTATAGCATCTTTCCTCTGAAAGGTTCAACTTACACACAGTCGGGGATAAGTTTGTCCAAGGGATGTAATTTATGGGAGGTGAGGGAAGCAGGTGAGAGAAACAGTAAAAGGAAAAAATCATTATAAAATATACAACTCCCTGAAAGACCAAGTGTAGGAAATTTCCCACATTGGAGAATATACTATGGATGAATTTGGATAAAAACAAGAGGGGCCAATAAAGGTCAAGATTCACACACACACACACACACACACACACACACACACACACACACACACACAGAGAGAGAGAGAGAGAGAGAGAGAGAGAGAGAGAGAGAGAGAGAGAGAGAGAGATCAGCAGGGCTCTGACTAGTATGCCCTTTGAGCATCCACCTCTATGAAGATTTGTTCATTCTGAGTCTTCAGCATTTGGAAACAAAAACTATTGTTATGTCCACTCTACAGCTACATCACACTTTGTTTCTGCAGTGTAACTCCCCTGAGGAAATGGGAAGAACATTGTTCATGAGTTTAAATGGAAATGAGGGGAAACGGAAAGGCTGGGGAAGTGATAGGGAAAAAAAAACTAGCAGCTCAAAATAGTATTCATCAATTTATGGGAACCACCATAACATGAAGGGCAATGAAAGAGGAAACTACTGGAATGACATAACAAGCAAAAGCAAATGGTTGAGGAAGGAAACACAGGGCTTTAATTGAGAGATTTGCACTGGAAGACAAATATCTTCAAATAGACAAAAACTGTCAAGGGTGTATTAATCTTCCTATGCAAAGTGAATAAATCGTCAGTGGCAACCATGTCACTCAGTGCCTGGTAATATATTGAAGGTATCGCAATGTTGTTCCTCAATTACAATGGCTTGACTGCTACAATGCAAAATGATTCATCATTTTTGTACTCACTTTTGCTAGAGAGAATATAGTCTTCATGCTGTCCTTTGGTAATTATAACCTACATCTAACACCATATATAAATAAACAAACTGAAACCCAGTAATCAGGTTGTCAATAGGTTCAAATAGAAAAGGATACAGGAATTTACTTTGTGAACCATAAGCCACTATAAAGTTATTAGTTATAATTATATATTCCTTTGCGGCATTTCCTTAGTGTATAACTATTACACACCAGCTAGTGTTTTGCCTCATCAAATGCCCCTGTGGATTTTATTTCTGTCTTGTTCTTCTATCACCAGATGAGTCTTTTCCCCTTGATTCAAGCATGTCACTACCATCACATCCCTTTGCCCACATGACAGCTCCATCCCTCTGCTCTTGATCGGCTGCTGTTACAGGTGATGGAGGCTGATGCAGATGGACTCCAGTGGTTCTCATGAGTATTTTATGTGCAGGTGCTGATTTACAGCCAGTTCAGCATTCCTTTAAATGGTCATAAATTGGATTGATGTCATAAATCATATCTAAAGAAAGTGCCTGAGTCCCAGCTCAGGCAGCTATGCTAATGCCTGTGAAAATAACAAAGAAACATCCTTATTCAAGCCCAACTCTCCAGCACTAAAAGGCCAAATTGTAAGGAGCTGTCAGTTACGGAGAGGGGAAAAAGGTAAAGGGGGAGAAAGGTCTTTGTAAAGATTATTAATAACATAGCCAGGGAGAAAGTATAGATGTGTGCCAGTGAGAATGAACAGCAGGGAGATGAAGGGGCTACCAAAAGACTGACAAAGAGTGCTGGATATGGAAAAGATAAATGCAAATGAAATAGACTGTGTGGCGATGGATTATATCAGTGGTTGATATATGGGATTGAGTGTTACATTGTTGAGCTTTGCAGCCATTAATGTGATCTAGTGGCTGTGATATGCCAGTAGACAGCCATCCTGGTACAGGGAAAATAAAGAACACGTTACAGTCCTTCAAAACAAAGGTTCAAAGAAAAGACAGGAAATTACAGCACTACAACAAGTGTCTAAAACCCAAACTGTAAGAGATGATTATGGATTCTGATAACTTCATTACTCTTTATCAGGGCTCCAATCTCAGAAGGAAGGAAGGCACTCCTAGCAGGAGCTACCTACCCTACTCTATACATGGGTTAGCATAGGGGACTTTCTAGGCCATCACGGTTAGCACAAGTGACCAGAGTGGACGCACTTCCCCTGGACATTTTAATAAGGAAGTTTGGCATTCCAAGGCTTCCTCAGCTGAGGTCTGTAGCCAGCATTCCTCTTCAGGATTCCTAGAAATTAAAGTGACCCTGGCTCACTAACTAATTCACCATTCCTTTGTTGAAAACTTCTTTGAATTAGTGATTAACTTGTTGGGCCATTTTAATTAGATGTTTTACCCACTGGAAGGTTGTCAAGAGTCTAAAGAGTCATAGTGTACTAAGCTTACTCAGCTGCTTCTCTGTGCCCTTAGGTGGGGTTCCAAGTCCCTTGACAAGTTTGTTAACTGTGTCCCGTCACCTGTTTGTATTCTGTCATGTAGCATATGCTGTTGCTATTGAGATTTTGCCAATTGATTCTTCTCTTTTGACTCAATGGACCTTAAGTTTGTACTCAGATTTTGACCTTATCTATGGTGGCTGAGGGCAAGTATGGAAGACATCCTCCTCCTAAAAACACTCTCATAACCCTTGGCCCATCGCCACCATCCAACGCTACCATCCTTCCTGATATCCAACCCTCCAACCAGCCAAAACTGAATATTCTGACATGTATTTGATATTTTTCTTTTTTGTCTGAACGTCCCATGACCTGCAGTCCCCCACTTCATTAGGTATTCTTGCCTCATCCCTAGGCTCTCCTTCTTACTCTCTGTACTTCCCTTGCTCAATCTCATCTACTTCTCCAGGGATGCAGTTGCTCTTCTAACGGCAAATCTTCCTGAATCCTCCACCTCTCCTTCTCCTCACAGAAATCCAGTTCTGATTGTCAAGTGAACGGAACTACAGAATGAACAGGGCAATTTCACTTTAGTCTAAGGAGGAGAAACCCACTCTTGTGAATTTATCTCCGATTTCTGTTTAGACTATCAACAGATATTTGTCATCTTTAATTTTTTCCCTCTAGACATACTATCTCCATGGCTATGTAGGAACATGCTTCCAGCCCTAATTACTGACTTTGAAGTCTGATTTTTATTCCTCAGCCTGACATTCTAGTCCTTCTTTCCATAACACTTGTTATACTATGGATCTGAGATGTTCCTTAAAGGCCCTTGAACATAGTGTGACATGATGAAGCCTATATGGTTTTAGGTAATTGGAAGTATTTATTTCCTCCCTTTCCCCTCTGTCTCTGTCTGTCTTTCTTTTCTTCCTAGTGGTCACAAGATAGCTTGTTTGGACACCATTATGATGTGATGCCCTGAAACAGGTCCCAGAGCAACAGGACCAATAGGTCATAGAGTCTATATAAAACTATGAGTTTTAATAAACCTTGGCTTATAAATTGTTACAGTTACAGAAAGATGATTGACATGGTACACATCTCCCTATTTCTAAGCCTCCAGTTTCAATTCATCCATTGTGGTTGCTGCTAATTGGATACCACTCTAAAGTATGTATCTTATGATGCCACCCTCTGCTTAAGCATCTCCTCCTTTATTAAAGTCAGGACAAATTTTAACAAATGTACATGCAAGTGTTTACTTATTTGGAAGTGAAAGATCATACCACATAGTAGGCATTTTAAATGGCATCAACATACTTGCTAGCATAACCTAAAAGCACATGCTCTCAACATAACCTATTTGGCTCTAAGCAGCCGGGGATCTTGTCAGTTCTTGAGCACACTTACAGCATCAACCAGATCAATCAAGGTAGCTTACAAAAGATGCAGACTGCCCATAGTAATTCCATAACAAACCTATTCTCTATCACATCTACATCACCCATGAACTCTGCCAGACACTGAGTTTGGCTATGTCTTTTCAGAAAGAGACACATTCATATGATGATCCTTTGTCCTACCCTGGCATGCTGGCAACCTCAAAGTCATCCGTAGAGACACCCTCTACCTCATTTTAGACACTGGGTTGTGAAGTTTCACATGTTAGTAGTTCTCCCAACACAAATTGGCATGAGGACCACTGAAGAACTTCCTTAAGTAATGGTTCTCAACCTTCCTAATGCTATGACACTTTAATACAGGTTCTCTTGTTGTGTTGACCCCCAACATTAAATTATTTGGGTTGCTACTTCATAATTGTAATTTTGCTGCTGTTATGAATAGTAATGTAAATATCTGTGTCTTCCAATGGTTGTAGGCAAACCTTATGAAAAGGTCATTTCACCCCCAAAGGATCAAGACCCTAATGTTGAAAATGGCTGTCCTAAAGGATAGTTTCCCTATCCACACTCTGAGAAAACAATCTGAAAATTTCATAAGGGAATCAAGTAACTGTACTGGAAATAAGTTCTCTCAAATAATCGGGAGCCTTGACCAAGTATGGAAATCAACACTTTGTATTAACTGGACACTCTTAATCAACAGCCTCTCTCCTTGGAGCATAGAAGTTCTGAACAATAACACAAAGGCAGCTGGGGTGGGAGTGGGGTCATGAAGGATGAACCATACAAGCGAAGCTACCACCGCCTTCTCAGATTCCACAGAAAACAATGTTTGTTTTTGAGGCTGATAAATAAAAGATAGCCTTTCCCTTCTGGCTTCCTGATACGGAAACATTGTTAATGAGACATTTGTAAACGTGCCACACAGTCATGATCCTTCAATTCTAAAGCCTAAGCTCCCGGCTTCTGTGCATTCTGTCTAACGCAGACGCCAGAGTCGCTAATGTGGGCACTTGACATTTCCAGAGGATCATATTTACATTTCTCACAAATTAGGCTAATGCCATTTAAAACCAGTGCAAATCTCACAATATATTTCTCAGGTTTCCTGCTTTCAAAGGCTGCCAGTTCTACGCATTTATATAACCTCGCTGTTTATTCTAAATGTTAATTCTAATGGCTAGCCTGGCAGCAGAGATGGCCATCAAAGTAGTTGTTAATGGGAAGCGTAATGTGCCCAGGCTGTCACTACGAGTTGGTAGAAAACCTTGCCTAGGTTGCCTCCAATGGCCCTGGATATAATCATTAGCTTTGGTATGTACTCTACCTCAAGTGGTGTGACTTTGGGTGACACTGAGAGCTCCCGTGCTACAGTGACTTTTCTGCATGTAAGTTGACTTTTCTGTAAGTGACTTGAGTTTTAGTGATTTACTAATGGCCAGCTTTCCTCCTTGAGATCTTTCTGGACCTGAAGTTGGTCTCTCATTAAAATAAGAATAAGTCGTCTACTTCTGTCTGTTGATAATGATGGTCCCAGGTCCTGTATAGCTGGGAGAGAGTGAGGCAGACAGGGGAAATTGAAGGGATGCTGCCAGGAACTAGCTGGTGCAGCAGAGTGGGAGACAGACAGCTGTAAAGGTAAGCAAGGAATGCAGGGCAGCCAGAGAGGACCAAAGCAGCCAGGGAAGCCTCTGTGAAGGAGACAGCCACCTACTGTGCCCAGCTGGGACTGACAGACAGGGTCTTGACAGGAAGAGGAGGAAGCTATCCTTTGTAAGATCCGGTACAGCAGCTCACTTAAGGAGAGAAAGCAGAAAAGAACACAAAGACTCTGAGGACCATCAGCCCAGCCTCGCAGAAACTGGCAAAGGGACAAAGCCCACAACAATGAGAAAGTAAGTGAAAAGAAAAAAAATGGCTGAGCACACGTAGGCAGAACTTTTTATTCTTCTCAATTCAGAACCACAACCTTGTCAGTAAGTGGAAACTGAACAAGAGAATAAAGAAAAAAGGCTGAAGACTAACAGTAAAGAATAAGGAAACGTCAGAAAAGTAAAGCGGGAAAGGAAAGTTCAGGCTCTGACCATGTTTTCCTTCATTTTCCTTGTGAGCCGTTCTGACCGCAAGAAGCACAAATGGCAGGAGCTGGGTTCTGCTTCTGGGTACTGGCTTGTCACTCATGACAACAGAAGGCTATCAGCTGAGAAAAGCCTTGTCCCAGAAATCTCAAGAGGAAGAACGTCTTCAAGTAAAGACACAGCCCTGCCCCCGTGGAATTTTCTTACCTGTTATGTCTGCATGACATCCATACAGTATACTTTATAATTTCCAGTAATCCTGAAGGAGGCAATAGCTTCAAAGTACTCCAGGAGTGTGTGCTCACTGCATGGGAATGAGAATGTCTGTGTGTGTATCAATATGGGGCTATCTTTTCCTCTGTCTTTTTTTTTTTCTGTCTCCCTCTGACTCCAGTGCTCTTGTTCTCTCTCTCTCTCTCTCTCTCTCTCTCTCTCTCTCTCTCTCTCTCTCTCTCTCTCTGACAATATGTGGGCTTTTGATATACACACCCTACTGTACAGATTCATGTCTTATCTTTGCAATGATTTTAAATACACTCTCTATTTTCAAAGGATTAGCAATGTTGACAATAAATTATATACTCACCCTAAATTGAGGATAATAAACCATTGCAATTAAACAAGGCATATTAACAAAGAACCTTATTAACATCGCTTGCTAGAGTATAATTCAAGCCTCTTCCTTGAAATACCTACCATTCTTTACTCTTAGCCTCTTTTCTAGTTTCATTCTATTGCTATGGTAAAACATAAATCAACTTAGGGGAAGAAAAGGTTTATTTGGCTTACTTCACAGTCCATTGTTGAGGCAAGCTAGGGCAGGAACTTATGGCAGGAGCCAAGGAGAAATGGTACTTGCTGGCTCATTCTCTGGGTGGCTCATAGGTTCATGCTCATCTCATTTTCTGATACAGTCCAGGACCACTTCTGCACATTGTGGGCTGGGGTCCCCAGCACCAATTAATCAATAAAGAATTAAGACACTCTGCCACAACCATGTTTAGAGGCCAATCTGATCTAGGCAAACTCTCAATCTAGGCTTTTCGCTGGAGGTCACCATAGATGTGGCAAGTTGACAGAGTTAACAAGGACAGCTACTATTCATTTATTTAACAAATAATACTGAACACTTACAATACACTTAGAGGTTGTTTTTTGTTTTGTTTTATTTGTTTTGTTTTTGATACTGAATATACAGTAGTCAAATAATTATTCAAGGGAACTATTCCCATGAAGTAAGTATTCTAAGGAATCAAACGAACACACAGAGAGACAAATATTTTAAAGACAGAAATTTGGGGTCTGGAGAGATGACACATCAGTTAAGATTCTGTATTGCTCTTCTAGAGGACCAGAATTCAATTCTGAGTACCTACATCATACATCACATAGCTTACAATTACCTGTAGGTCCAACTTCTGGAGGACCTGCAGATACCTGCACTGATAAACACATACTCATGCCTCAACACAGGCACATGTAACTAAAAAGTAGTGTTTGTTGAAAACAAAATATGCTCATGATTTTTATTTCTCTTTAAAATCCTGTTTTTCTTTTATAATTTTGTTTGGACTTACATAGTGTTTCACTATGCAGTCCTGGCTTCTCAGAAACTTGCAAGAGTCCCCTGTCTAGAATCATTTTAAAGACCCTGTTCCTCACATCCTGGTGTCCACACTCCTCATCCTGACCTGCAGTCTCACCACCCACCACCCAGCCCAGGCAGTCCTTTTTCTTGCCTTTGTGTCTTTATGGAACTGACATCTCACCACCACCAATGCTCTCTCCTCCATATGCTGTCACACCACAGTCACTTCACTTGGTTCTTCCCTGCTCCTTTTTTTTTTTTTTTTTTTTTTTTTTTGTCTTTTGGAAACCTCTGCTTATCTATCAAGTTTCCACTCAATGTCGTTTAATTTCAGTGGCTTTCCCTCAGCCTTGAAGGTAGAATTAATCACCCTCTTATCTGGGTTCCCAAAGTGGTTTATAGAACATTTGTCTTAGCATGTATCAGACCTTGGTTGAGGTCCAGTGTGTATGCTCTTCCTCTCCTAGACTGCAGGTCCCTCAAAGCAGGGAACATTTCTGATTTTTCTTATTTATCCCTATATTACCTGTGTCAAGACTATCCAAGTTGTGTGACACATATTTGTTGAATTTGTTTAGAAATTTGACAAGAGCCATATATTTTAAACACATGCATTTTCTAAGAGTCTTTGAAAAGTATCTGTTATGAATGTGAATGTGACTTTAGAGTTGGAGTAGGTTTTACAGAGGGCCAGAATCTCAAATGTTGTGAATGCAAATTATAGATATTACCAAAGGAAAAAAGGTGGAAAATACTTATTATATTGGTGGTAAATCTAAATACTTAAGTTATGAGAGAAACAAATGCCATTTTGCTCCTTTACATATCCCTGGTGGTAGAGAGCTGTGCAATGTCTGAAATATGCTGGGTCTTAAATACAAACAAAAATCTGTAACGCCCTTGAAGAAAACTAAGGTACCAAGATTAGAAATGCAAGGTTATTCATGGAGTTTCCCAACAAGTAAAAGTGGGCAATGTGTAAGACAGCATGGGTTTGTTACTTTCTAGTCAACACTCCCCAAGCTAGCCAGATGAGAGACACAGTCATTATCTTGGCTCTAATTTTACAGAAATCCCCCCCTTTCCTAGAAAAGTCACAAGAAAAGCAAAGATTACAATAAACCAAAAAATAATGTAGGAAAGAGGAATGGGTATAATTGTTGGATTTGAAAGTCCAGCATTTGAAGATACAGTATGATTTTAATTTCCATGTTAGAGAAAATAGACACAGGAGAGAATCATTGCCAAAGGAGACAATATTTTTCCCAGACTCTGAGGATCTCCATGACTGGCTGTGGCATTAGACTGCCTGCCCTAGATAAAATAAAATAAAATCTGTCTATTTTATGATGGAAGTAGCAGGTAGAATCTAACAAAAGATACAAAGCTAAGACCAAAGTGGTCGCCTCCTATCTACTTATATAAGTCACAGACAGACTTCTGGAGACCTGTGAGGGAAGTAAATAAATAGTATCATTCTGTATGTCCTTTAATTTTTCCCAAGTGAATTCACACTACAACCATCTGGGATTTATTTATCCCAGTTCTCTATTTTGTTCCATATGCTCATTTTGATGCAACATTTTTCAGACCAACTATCTCACTAGATCACAAACCTTGGTTCAATTTTTGTGACCTGGGATATACATAAAAATTTATAGCAGTGCTGAATGCATACTTAATCATCAGTAAAGATTACTTTCTATTAATTTCTGCCATCGTTATCATTCAATTAAATGAATATGCAATTTATGTATCATCTTGCCTTTGATTAACTGTTAAATAGTGTCCAATATTTTATTTGCAAAATTTTTCTAATAATGCAAGTACTTTGACTTTCGCCTCCGAAGAATGCCTTATCATTATGTTAATCAGAGTATGATTTTTGTATATATGCATGAGAATACCTTTGCCTGGAAGTGAATTACTGGATTGATAAATGAAGTAATGACCCTTGATCAGTCATTTCTGTTTCTCTGCGAGCTCCCATGGTGGTTTGACCAATAGGATGTTGTTGCTGAAGGATTCTCCCTTGGTCTTTCATATTTCTGCACATCTTACAAACAAGGCACTAGTTGGGGTTACTTTTCTAACCTATCTTTTTTTTTACATTGCAAGAGGACTTAGCAGCCAAAGATAATGACTATCTGTTGCTTAACATCCTGTTTTATAGAGATAAGGCATTCTTCAGAGGCAAAAGTCAAAAGTACTTGCAGCATTTGGGAGACCAGTGTGGTTATTCACACCTGTGATTGCAACATCTAGGATGCTGAATCATGGAGATTGTCACAAATTACAGGCAACACTGACTAAACAGAAAAAAAAAACATAGAAAAAAAAAAAGAAACCATGAGAAAATGATTCATGTTCTATGAACTCAGTGTTGGTCAACTGTCATTTAAGGCCCTGAAGTAAGGCCTATGAAGGAGGAAAGCATTTGCCTACTGATTAATTTATATGAACAATGTAATTCTTCCACTCTAAACTATATTTTTATTTTTATGTATCATTGTGAGAGTGGGGTCTGCCATAGTATATTAATCAGAGCATGAACTATTGTCATGTTCTTTTCTCCTTCATAAGAAACGTTCCAGTGTTTTGTTTTGCACCTGCTTCTGTAGGTTGTGATGGAGACAAGACACCTTACAAAGGTGCAGAAGTTGCTCTAAAAGCTATGCTATGAATGGCTGTCACGATGTTGAATGCTTTTCCCTGAATCTGTTGAAGAAATAACATCATGGTGCTAATTTGCATAGTCCTAAATGACTCATTAGGCTAAGCCTCCTTGTGCTTTGCTTTTCTATCCCAGGCATTTCTTCTGGAAGTGTGAACTGGATGCTTCGCCCATTTTGGTTTTGTCTTAATTCAGTTAGGGGTATCCTTAAGAAACTGAGCTTCCATGTCTGAGAAGCACTTCATTACCATTCAGCTTTGCTTCTTCCCCAACGTAAACAGAAAAGCATATCCTTTAACTGATTTTTGAATAATATTTTAGTAATTCTTTAGGCACTTTATACATTTTGCATTTTGGTCATATTCACCCTCTGCACCCTTGCCTCTCTACCCACCCAGCTTGAAGTTCCCTCCTCCTACTTCTCCTCTTCCTCCAACTTTGTTAAACTAGTCAAGTCCAGTTTATGTTGCCCAACTACTCCTGGGAGTGGGGCCTCTTCTGGAATATGGTTAAAATCCCAGACATCATGCCACTCAAGAATGCTGACTTTGCCTCTAATAGCAGCTATAAATTCCAACTTAAATTTTATGTGTAAAAAGGAAATACAGTCATGATTTCACTGAAAGCTTGTTAAATACTCGGTTATGTTTGGGGCAAGGTTGTTAATTTGCTTTCTTAAACATAATAATTTGATTAGCTCTTTGATAAGTTTTTATAATGCATTTGATTACATTCACCCTACACTCCCCCTCCTAACTCCAAAATGATCCAGCCCCGACTTCTCTATTTTCTCTGAACTTCCACTCATTTTTTAGAGATAATCTAGGTGTTCATATGGTCATATTCATGTGTGCAGTCATCTACACAAAGGTCAACCTCCTGGAGACCATACTTTTAAAGAATAATGACTTTCTCTCCTAAGAAACAATCAACCATCAATAGCTCCTCAGGGATGAGAACTCATGAGTCCCTTTTCAATCCATGTTAGAATGTTGACTGTTCTTGTGCAGATCAATACCAAGATGCTATAATCTCATAGGACAATGGTCCTGTCATGTCTAAAAGATGCAGTTTCCAGCTGGTTCTACATGACAATCTTTTGGCCACTTCTCTGTGATGGCCACTGAACCTCCATGGATGTGATGTAGATGTGGTTGAGCACTCCACCAGTACTCATTATCTGTACTTTGAACATTTGTGAGTTTCTGTGATAAACACTTTTCATTGCACAAAAAAACAAGCAAAAATATCTCAGATGAGGTGTGAGAGTTTCACTGAATATGAATTTAGAGAGCAGTTTGATGCTATGTCCATTTAGTAAAATAATAGTAGGAGATTCATTCCTGGAGCCAGTAAACTTGCCTGCCAGGAGTTCTTTACTAGATTTACAGAACCAGACATGAATTCCCTCCTATGTAGCAGACCTCAAATCCAATTAAAAAACAGTTGGTTCCAGACAAGGCTGGTACTCATGGTAATCCTCTGCTTTAGACTCAGGAGTGTTAACATTCCATCTGCCATCTGCTCATTTGTGTTGTTTGTTTGTTTAGAATAGGGACTTTCATGTTTCTGCTTGTACATCCCAAGCCTTGAGATCAGAGGCGAACATCAGCCATACCTTCTCCTTAGTAATAAGTTCAAGTGCATGTATTTTGTCAGCTTGAAGATACCCCTGGGCTCCATGGTTATGATGAACTTTTTAGTACAATGAACAAAGAAACCTGAGTAAGCGTTTGTGTCTCACAATTTCATCAAGGTCCTGGGAGCAGGTGATTGAGGTAACTGGTGACATTCATCAACATCAACAGTCAGAAAGCAGAAAATAACTGCAGCCCAGCATACCATTCCCATTTTTGTGTAGCCCAGGACCCAAGCTTAGGGAGTGGTACTGCCCACTTTTTATTTATTTATTTATTCATTTATTTGTGGTTTTTGGGGACAGGGTCTTTCCATGTAGCTTTGCGCCTTTCCTGGAACTCACTTTGGGGAACATGCTGGCTTTGAACTCACAGAAATCCTCCTGCCTCTACATCCTGAGTGCTTGGATTAAAGGCATGAGCCACCAACACCTGGTGAATTTAATCTCATGTGTTCAATATGTATATTTTGGACACAGAAATTTATCAGGTGATTATTTGATTTATTCGATTTCTTATGTTCAATATGTATATTTTGAAAATTGTACTTTTACCTAATGAGATTTTTTGTTTTATTTAATTTCTGGTGTTCAATAAGTATATTTTTAATATTTGCCATTTATGACATTGAATTTTGGGGTTTATTATTATTATTATTATTATTATTATTTTATTATTATAAGTTTTAATTTTACATATCAGCCATGGGTTCCCCTGTCCTCCCCTCTCCTGCCCCCACACCCACCTTCCCCCCAGCCCCTCCCCTCCATTCCCATGTCCTCCAGGACCAAGACACCCCTGGGGATTCATTTAAACCTGGTGGATTCAGTACAGGCAGGTCCTGTCCCCTCCTTCCAGGCTGAGCATGTGTCCCTGTATAAGCCCAAGGTTCCAAACAGCCAGCTCATGCACTAAGGACTGATCCTGGTCCCACAGCCTGGGCGCCTCCCAAGCAGATCAAGCTATTCAATTGTCTCACTTATCCAGAGGGCCTGATCCAGCTGGGGGCTCCACAGTCATTGGTTCATAATTAATGTGCTTTCTTTCGATTGGCTATTTGTCCCTGTGCTTTTTGCAATCTTGGATTCAACAATTCACACTCTTGCAGTCCCTCCTCTTTCTCGACAGTTGGACATCTGGAGCTCCACCTGGGGCCTGGCTGAGGATCTCTGCATCCACTTCCATCAGGTACTGCCCACTTTTAAAGTAAATCTTCCCACTTCAGATATGAGGAATGCATGACCTCATAATTTATTGACTACATCTGCTAGATTTCTGTTAAGAATATTTTTATTGCAGTCCTAAGTGAAATTATTATTTAGTTTATCTTGCTAAAAGCACAGGTACATATTGCTAGTAATAGTTATTACCCTTTTTAGTCCTTTCTCATATATTACATCCCAACCACAGCTTCTCTTCCCTCATTTCTCCATAGTCTCTCCCTCTCCCTCTTTCCTCTTCCTCAGTGATTCACTCCCACTCTGCCTCCCCTCAGTAAAGAGCAGGTCCCCCAGAGACATCAACCAAACACAGCATGACAAGCTACAATAAGACCAGGCGAATACCATCACATCATGGCTGGATGGAGCAACCCAGTAGGAAAAAAAAGGGTCACACAAGTAGGCAAAAGAGACAGAGGCAACCCTGTACTCCCACTGTTAGGAATTCCACAAGAACACCAAGTTGCTCAGCCAGGACACATATGCAGAGAACCTAGGTCAGACCCCTATGGGCTCCCTGATCTCTGGAAGTCCTCATGAGCTGATTCTGTGCGCTATGCTCTCCTAGTGTCCATGATCCCTCTGGTTCCTCCAATCCTCAAATGTCTGTAGGGTTTGTATTTATCTCACTTTGAATATTTATATGTCATTTTTCACCTCTACTTTTGCCTGCTCAGTCTAGCCAAGGTGGAAACTAGTTAACACATCTACAAATACATTGGAATGTAAACATAGCTATCCTCAAATTCATGTGGCACATTAAGCTTACAGTATACACCCCTGTAAACAAACTACTATCAATTTAATTGATAACTAACAAGAACTCCCTTTGGGTAGCCTTAATTTTATTATTTTGTGTGGCATTTCATTGATTATGCTCTCTTTTGACTGTGTTTTCAGTCTGCATGTTCAAATACATGTTGAATGCGTTTTCCTAAGAAGCATATATCCTTAGGTACTGATCTACTGACAACATAGGATGTGATTCAACTTCATCTCACAATTATCCTGGGAATGGGCTTTCATTCTCCTCATGCCCTATCTCTTTGGGATCATTGAAATGTGCTGATTGGCCTGTACACACTGGAGTGGAGTGCCTTTGTAATAACTTTCTGTTATTAAGTCTCACTTATTTTGTTGTGGCCTAAGAAGATGATTTGTGTCTTCTGAAATCTCTCAGAGTTGTTGGGCTCTATAAGAGTGTTTCTGTCTTCCTAATGTTCCATGTGCTCTTCAAAGGAATGGTATTGGCTCTTGATTGATATATTGTAAGGAAATAACTTAAATCAATATAACTAATGGATGGTTCTTGTGTTTCATAATTTCACTGGTTTCCTTTATTTTGTTTAGAAGAGGTACTCCAATGTTCCTGCTTGTGCACCCCAAGCCTTGGGATCAGAGGCGAACATCAGCCATACCTGCTCCTTAGTAGTAAGTTCAAGTACATGTATTTTGTCAGCTTGAAGATACCCCTGGGCTCCATGGTTATGATGAACTTTTTAGTATACTGAACAAAGGTCTTTTATCTTTTCAATACATAATTTATTCTTTAAAAATTCCATACATGTATATACAATGTATCTTGATCATATCTAACTCTTACTCCCTCTTCTCCAAGTTCCCTAGAACCTCCCATCACCACTCAAACTTCCATATTTACCTTATTTATTTATTGAGTTATTTACTCATGGAGGCTAATTAGTGCTGCCTTTATGTGCATGAATGTGAGGTCATCCACTGAGGCACAAGGACCTTCCAGTAGTCACATTCCCACAGAAAGTAAGCCTCCCTCAGAAGCCGTGAAGTCTAGTAGATTGTCCATCCCCCAGTATTATGAGTACTTGGAGGACTGCTGAAATTTCTAACTATAGTTTTTAATTCTTTAGCTGTCTTCTACCAGCCAGTTTCTGTTTCGTGTAACTTATGTTTCAGTCAATAGTGGCACAGAAGTTTCAGGTACATGTATTTTTGTTGGGTGTACCACTTATCCCTTTGCAATGGTTCCAGTCATTACCCCTGGGAACATGATCTACTCTGAAGTCTGTTTTGTTTCATGTTAATAAAAACACTCTAGTTTCCATTTGACATTGGTAGTGTGTTATATCTCCATCCATCTCCATTTAAATAAGTGTGGTGGCTAGATTTAGAAAGCAGTCTTTTGTGAATTACAAGGAGATAGGTTTTGCTTCAAAATGCCTGATGTGAAAGACTGGTTCAGGTGGGTCTGTGTTATGCATCCTCCAGCTATGGTGCTCTCTGTCTCTCTCTCTCTCTCTCTCTCTCTCTCTCTCTCTCTCTCTCCTCATTTATTAGCCCTCCTTTGACTGTTGTTGATGGTTCAGTTTCATGATCATCTTGAACATATGGCATTTATTTTTAATCAGGATTTAATGTTTTTATATGCTAGCTCTTCTGCTTTTTGGTGGTTACATTACCATTTAATTTATAATGATCTAGCTTCATGTGACATTTTACTGCTTTATTTGCAATATAATTTTAAAAACTCATTTTACCTTCTGAATTTTCTATTGCTAGTTTTCTTTTATATACATTTAAATCCTACAGTATATTTTAAAGTTTTGTTTCAAAGGTCATTGTAAATGAATATGTAAGTAAGGAAAGCTATTAACATATTCACCACTTAATATGTTTCCATTCTTTTCTGTTGGACACATTTGTACCTAGAATTATTTATCTTCTCACCAAAAATAAGAAAGAGAGAGAGAGAGAGAGAGAGAGAGAGAGAGAAGACAAATTTTTTTAAAAAGTGTCTCATAGCTATGATGGTGAAAAAAGACAGTGAATGATGAATGACTGTCCATTCTCACACTTCAAATCCTTAAGTGGTTTCACATTGGTTTGTTACAGATAATTTTACTGAATAGATAATTCTAGTTTGATAGATTTTCTGTATGTTGAAGATATTACTCCACAATTATTTCCATATTTTTCTGCGAAGTTTACTGACCTCATTCATTCTTTGTATTTGGTAGTGTTTTCTTGCACATCTGTCTACTTTGAATTTTTCTCTAACTCTAGACTAGCATCACTTGATGTGGCTTGGTGTAGATTGATTTGTATTTCATTTTGATTGCACTTCATTTGGCTTAATGGAACTAGAGATCCTGAATTGTATCAAATGTAGAACATGTTGTCTATTATGATCACATACCTTCATCTTTTCTGCTTTTGTTATTTCAGGGGCCCCAGTGGCATATGTATTCATGTGCTTAATGATTTCCCACAGCCCTCTTCCACATTATTTCTGTGTGCCATGCTTTGGGAATCGCTAATTTTTCCTTCCCTCATGTCTGATCTGCCATTATACCCATTGAGTGCTTCGTCTCAGTTCCTGCAATCCAGCTTTTATTCTCACCTTTATTTACTCAGCATTTCTGTCCTCTTAACTTTGAACACCTCACATTTCCTTGTGTGTGTGTGTGTGTGTGTGTGTGTGTGTGTGTGTGTGGATGTAGTGGGTAGCCATCCCAGCATTGGCCTGGAAGTTCCAACCCCCACTGAGGCTTTGGTAATGGTCACGCCCACAAGGCGGGGCAGAGGAGGAAGCGGAAGACGAAGGATCAGGAAGTACTCACTCTCTTGGTTCCCGGACTCTGGACGCTGGAGGTAGACCGAGCAGAGTTCTCCAGAGAACAACGCCGGATTGTGCTATACCCTTGCCAGACCCTGTAACCTACCCCCTCATTTGTAAGTACCCCACAAAATAAACCTCCCTTTTAACTACGTGGAGTGGCCTTAATAATTTCACCAATATGTGTGTTTCCAGACAAGGTTTCTCTGTGTAGCTTTGATGCCTGTCCTGGATCTTGCTCTCTAGTCCAGGCTGGCCTCGAACTTACAGAGATCCACCTGGCTCTGCCTCCCAAATGGGGGGATCAAAGATGTATGCTACCACCACCACCCCCTTCACATTTACTTTTTAAAACTGTATTTTTATTGGCTTTTGGAGCATTTCATAGGATATACTTTGGTCATATTTCCCCCTTCCCCAATTCTTCTTAGATCCCCTCTTCACTTTCCTACCCACTCAGTGTTGTGTTCTTTTTATTTTAAACGTACAAGACCAATTTGTGTTGCCTACATATTTTTGCGTGTGTGGTCGGTCAACATTGGAGGTTGGTCAACTTACCAGGGGATACATTGTTAGAGAAAACTGTCTATTCCTATCTCAGTAGGTAATAGTTGCCAATATCTCTGCAGCTGGTGGTACGATGCCATACCTGTTTCCCATCTCTGTGCTTGGATTTGGTCAGACTTGGGCTTATACAGGTCCTGTGCATGGTGTTGTAGCTCCTATAAGTTTTTATGTGCAACTGCCTTGCTGTGTCCAGAGTACACTATTTCCTAATAGACATCGACTGCCTCTGGCCCTTCCACTCTCTCTGTCTTCTCTTCTGCCATGATCTGTGAGCCTTGTGAGGAGGGGATGTGGCATATATGTTGCATTTGCTTCTTAATTTGTATTTCACTTCTTGCATGCCAATCCCCCTGTGTTTGTTATCTCTAGCTTTGTTTCTATTGATAAATTTTGCTTCTCCTAATGCCTTATATTTTTCCTCTTCTTTCATGCTAGTACACTTCTTAATCTGAGGCCAGATTTTGAAAATTTTACAATCTGGTACTCTTTTTGTTTTCTCCCAATCAAAATTCTCTTGGCTAATTTAAGTTACTTGGAATCAGTTTGATTCCTTCAAGTTCTGTTATGAGGAATTGTTAGCTGAGTTCCAACAGCATTATACTAGGTTCTGACAGTAGGAAGTCTTACTAGCGGTTGTGAACTATTTTGACCTCAGAAGAAGATTGTTTAACATGCTCCTTTCTTCCTGATCTTTGCCTGCCCCATTAGTGTCCTCGCCTGCATGCACCAATTATTGTTCAAAGTTTGGGTGACGAATCCTGTGAGATCTCTGGAGTCGGCTCTTGCTCTGCCTGTTTTCTTGTCTTTACTGTGCTTGTCTATGTATTTTGAACACATTGTATTTGGAACATTCTGTCTGACATACATTGAGGTCATTCATTCCCCTCTCCCTAAGTTCTTTGTCTCTCTCTCCCTCCCCCGTCCCCATCTCTATACGTGTGAATCTGTCTGTCTCTCCATCTATACCTCTTTCTCTCCTCCTTCCTCCTATTTTCTCATTTATCACTGTCATATGTTTCCTACAACTGAAACTTAGTATTTCATTTATTGGTTCAGCTTTATAATTGTTAAAAGAGGTGAAATCCAGCTTCCATCTTATATCTTAAACCACAAATAAAAAGCAGGTTATTCTTTTCATAATTATTTTCTAACACTTGGATGTGAGGCTATGTAGATCCTCTAAATAGAAGCCTCATCCTACAAGCATGTTATTCATTGGTAAATATTCTGAGATGGTTTTTATTATGATTTCTATTTGATTAATAAATTATTTAAGTCATGCTATTAAATGTCAACCTTACAGTATTTTATTGACTGGATGCTAATTCTAATTATTATGCTTTCCTGCATGGGTGTCTTTCAGGCATGTGTGTATACCATGTGTGTGTGTGCAGTACCATGGAGGCCAGAAGAAGGATGGGGCTATAGGGAGTTGTGAGCCACTGAAAAGTGCTCTTAACTATTCAGCCATCACTCTGTCTCATACAGTGCATTTAAAAAAAACAATGTGTGCATTTTGTACTCATTGTTCCCATTCTCAATTAGTATGTGATTAATTTTATGTTTTAAAATAATACTTTCTAGTATTTATCATATGAATTTATAAATTATTCAATTATATAAAACATATTATTTTTCTACCTTCTCATGTCCATACTAATTTTCTCTTTTCATGGCTGGTCAAGTTCTGATGAAAGTATATTAAATGTTTGTCGAATAATAAGGAATTTCTCAATCTGTCCTAGAAATTCTTTGCTACTTTTTTACTGTGAAGTCAGTGTTGTAGAGATTTGAAAATCATGGGTATTATCTACTCTAACAAATTATACTGTTTATTATCAATCATAAATATTTACATACATATATGACTTCCTAACATTTCTGCATCTGTATATCTCTTTAAATGCAGTATTTATAAATTAGTGTTTAAACATGAAAAGAAAGCAATCATATCTTATTTCCAGTTAGCTTTATTGTGAATGTAGGGAAAGAAAGTAAAGATTGGTTAATAAGATTACAGTACAATAGATATGAGAATGAAATTAAATTATAAATACTAAAGTGCTTTATAAGGACAAAAATAACATACAGGAATAGATAGCCACTGTACTGAATGCTATAGCTTTCAAAACACAAAATCGCCCCTTGTTGGTAATTATGAAAAAATGAGAGCAAATGGAACAATTTTCCTCTCAAAATAATTTTAAATATTCATTTCAAAATTTAAAAGTTTCAATGTAGAACAATAACAGAAATTCGTAGATTAAGCTATTATAAGATAATTAACAAAAGGCAAGTAAACCACAGAGTTCTATTTCCTTTTTTTTTTTTTTTTTTGGTTTTTCAAGACAGGATTTCTCTGTGTAGTTTTGTGTTTTTCCTGGAACTCACTCTGTAGCCCAGCCTGGCCTTGAATTCACAGAGATCCACCTGCCTCTGCCTCCCAAGTGCTGGGATTAAAGGCATGTGCCACCACCACCTGGCTGCCTCATTTTCTTTATTGTTATTGTTGCATATTTATTGTTATTGTTGCATATATGTCTTTCTCTATATATATATATATATATTTCTCTCTCCATGCATATTGCCTGTTGAGTCTGTACAGTGAGGGGCATGTGTGTGTGTATGTGTGTGTGTTTAGAGGGCTGACCACTTGAAATTAGATAACTAACTATAGAGCTCATTCCTTGGAGGATTATTATTCATGCTATTAGAAATCCTTGGTTGCCTATAGTTAGTTCTTTGTCTAGGGGTAGAGCCCATCAAATTGCCTCCCATCACAATAACTAGTAGTCTATTGATGTTGTCATTTTTCAGGGCCTATGCAGGCAGTCATATCATGAGTTATCATGAGTATAACTTCCCTGTTATTTCTAGGAGACATAGTATCCCAGACAGGTTTCCTGGTCCTCAGACTCTTAAAATCTTCCCTCCCCATTTTCTCCAGTGTTTCCCAAGCCCTATGTGCAGGAGTTGTTTTATAAATGCATCCAATGGGCCTGGACATCCAGCAATCATTCTGTTTTTATTTCGACCAGTTGTGGTTTCTATCATGGTCTCTGTCTGCTTCAAAAAAGTTCTTTATTTGGTGAAGACTGGGAGCTACATTTACCTTTTTAAATTTCTTACAAGATCTACTTATTCTCTTTCTCTATGTACCTTCACACACACACACACACACACACACACACACACACACACGTACACACACGTACACACACACACACACATACGCATGCACACACAAGCGGGCACAAACATACATACACACACTGACATACACACATGTGCACTCACATGCACACTTACTATATTGTACATTGATATGTTTTCTATAGTGTATTTTGTTTGCAAATAATTCTTTAATCACAATGAAAGCATAATAAACAACATGCAATTCTATGAATATAACTCAATAAATATTCATATCCATGAAGTCAGCACCAGATGACAATGGAAAATATCCTAGTCAAGTGTCTTGGTTTCATAAGTTGTTATATTCCCATAAACACACAAATACTCTAATTTGCAAAAATTTGCAAATTTTCCTGTTTGAAATCAATGCATGACTCCACATACACTTGTTTCCCCTTATGCATTATATTTTTGTTGTTTTACCTTTTTATCACTAAGTGCCATGTATATGAGCTTCATGTTCATGTATTTATTAGTGTTTAGATTTTATTGATAACTACAATTATTTACTACATGACTGCATCTTACTTTAATAGCTCCTCTCCTTTTATGACTGTGTAGGCTGTTTTTAGTTTGTGTTTGTTGCTGCTATGAATACTTTTGTATGTCTCTTTATGGCATATAAATTACTGTTTAGCACATATCTGAAAATTAATCACTAAACCATATGGTACATGTATGGTCACTTATACTACATACTGTCAAATCCCTGTGAACGTCTTAATGCTCATGAGCAGTTTACATACACCGAGTACTCAGTATTCTTCCTTTGCTTGCTTTCTTTGATGGATAAAAAACATTTTAGTCAGTCAGGCAGCTATAAAAAAGGAGAATCTGGGGATCAAATAACCAGATTCATTATCTGCATTATGAAATTATGAAAAAATAAACAAATAAGTAAAAAAGCAATGTGTTTGGGTATTTTTCCATGTATAACTTGCTACTTACATATCCTCTTTTGAGAAATACCCACTTTAAATGTTTGCCAATTTTTCAAGTGATTTTATACTTTTTCTTAGTCCATTTTGGTATTTCCATGTTTCTGAATATGAATTATTTATTCTGATATTTGTCATAAATGCCTTCCATCTGTGGCTTGGTTTATAATCCCTCTAAAGGTGTTTTCAATGAGCTGATGAACAGAACATCTTAATATTCATAGTCTTAATTTATTACATTGTTTTATGATTAGTGCCATATGCCTTCCACAAAGGCTTAAAGATATTCTCCCCCTTTTTTTTCTGAGCACTTTCATTTTTAGTACTTATTTGCAACAATTTCTTATTCAATCATCAACTGTATGACCCAATTTTGGATGTCAAAATTCATTTTCAAACAGAATTAATGTGATAAGTACAGCAGCCTTTTTTAAAAAACAATATACTTTAACAAACAATTCTATTTCAGATGCCTTAACCATACACATATGCTTTGGTTGATTTCTGAACTTCTCTTTCTTTTTTTTTTTTTACCATTGTCATTTAATATTACTATTTTTCCTTTTATTAAAAATAGATTTTTTTCTTATATAATGTATTCTGATTACAGTTTGCCTTCCCTCTATGACTCCCAGGTCTTTCCCACTTCCCCTGAGGCCCACCAGGATCTACTCTCTTTCTATGTCTCATTAGAAAACAAACTGGTCTCTAAGGGATAATAATATTATAATAATAATATTATAACTATGAAACAAAACCTAGCACATCAGAGTTGGAGAAGACAAATCAATACAATGAACAGAACCCAAGTCAAGGTTGAAGAACCGGAGATCCACCCATTTACACAACTCAGAAATCCCACCAAAACACTAAACCAGAAGCCCTAAGAATACACAGGACAGATCTCATGCACATCGTGCAGGCCCTGTGTGTGCTACATCAGTCTCTGTGAGTTCATATGAGCTATGGTCATGTTGATTTAGAGGGCCTTGTTCTCCTGGTGCCCTCCATCCCCTCTGGTTCTTATACTCTTTCTGCCTCTTCCCCCAGGGTCCCCTGATCTCTGAGGGGATTTAATAGAGACATCCCATTTAGGGCTGAGTGGCTGAACTCTTTGAATCACCTTCCTCCTCTTTTTATACCAGAAGAGCAGTCATTTATTTACCATAGTTTTCAAACAGGCCTTTATATTTGCTGCATTCATTCTTCAGTTTGCTTATTGTGTCTCATGTCTATCTTAAAGCACTATTGCCCCTTTTCATTGTATCTGATAAAACTGCAATGTGCTATTAGATCCCTTTTCAGTGGAAGATCTCTGAGGACATCTCAATGTTCTCTCCCTTTTGAGGACTTCCCTGGCTGAAGGCAAACATCTCACCTAGGACCACAAATAATGACTTACAAGTATGAGGGTGTGGATGTCTGACTCTTATACTCAAACTCAAGACAAGCTGCAAAAGGGTCCTCTCAGTCTCAGGGACCTCTGTCAGTGAGTTCTGCTAAGCTTCTCTTTGTCTAAATGTGAATCAAGCCTTTACAGTACTCCCCAAAGTCACTCTAGAGAGCCATTGCCTGCTGAACGGCATCTCAGAATGTGCTTTCTAGGACATCATCCTGTGGTAATGGTGCCAGAAGTGTCTACTTAAGAGACTCTGTGATGGACTTTTGGAGTGTCTGGATCATTCCATTGCTGATATTGGGAAACCTCTGACTGTCTAGATGGATTGCTAAGAGTCTCACTACAAAAAAAGCAGAGCAAGTGTGCAGATCTCGACCTGAATGCCTGAGATGGTATACTGGAAAAGTGAATGAGCAGGTGGTTTAGCATATCATGTAGATGAAGTATCTTGAGATGTGTAGTCACAAATGTGATGGGTAAGACTGTCACTTTGCACATGGGAAGACAAGGAAAGACTGACAGTCGGTGATCATAACTAACTACTGCATGAGAAAGTAAAAGCTTACATGCTTTATAACATGGGAGAATGAAAGAATAGGGTAGGGGTCCTGAACTTAATATCAAAAGTAGCAAAGCCCTAGCAGTTGGATTCTGAACCTGGGCAGCTGCTCTGTATTAAAATTGGTACTTGGGATTAATATGATTAGGACCTTGATAAGTGGGATGGGGACAACAGGTTTGTTATGTATAAAAATCTTGGTTGTGTTTCCCGTGAACCATATAGACGGTTTCACTCAGAAAGACTTGTAAGCTTCTCCTTAATTAAAATGCTGCAAAGGCCTTTCCTCAGAGTTATGTGTAGCACCCAAGATCACTCTCCTCATCTAGTAACTGTGCTTAAACTTATCAACATTTGAATGGAAGAAAGGATCAATGTAGAAAACAATCTTCCTCAGGAATCATCACATATTGACAAAAGCTGGGAGAGGATTCAGAGATAGATCATAAAGTTAGGTAATAAACAAGGCCGATGATTTTGAGAACACTAAAAGTATGCCAGAGTATAGAGTACTCTGGCAAAGATCCCAGACGATGGGGAACACAGAGAACACAGTGCTAGGACAACTGCTGAAAGCTTGGGGGAAATGACAGCCAACACAAAATGAGGTAGCAATGCAAAACCTGGCAGAGACTAGAAGAAATTAAGGCTAAAAACACTACAATATGAAGTAAATATACTGTTTAAAGCAAGGAAACTCTTTAAATGTCTATGCATTACAACATTGTCCACAAACTTCTTCTTGAAGATAAAGGAACCCAGCATCACTACTGTGCTCAGTGTGTGTGGTCCCTCTATTAGAACATGACTAATAGCTGGAGTTGTTATTACAGACTTTTTAGCAGAATAAATGTTTCCTAAGACAAAAATAAACTTGCAAGCAACAATACACACTACTGCATTAGACCTTGGGTCAATCTCAAGCCCCCCCACACACACACACATACATACAAACACACACACACACACACACACACACACACACACACACACTCACTCACTCACACACACACAAAGTGAGTGCTATCACTTAAATGATGGTTATTGATTACTTAACCAGTTTTAGGTGTTAGCCAGTTCTCTAATCAGCAATACAATAATTGGAAGGGAAGTCAGTTGCCAAAGAGAAATATCATGTGGTACCACTCCTTCAACATAACACAGATAATTATTTCTCCAATCATTCCTCAAAGGGACTTATGAGTAAGTAGTATCCCAAATTTTTTTAACAATGGCAATCATTATTTACATTTATGGCCAGTATAAATGAATGATATTCCTTTTACACTTGTCAATATGACTTCTAAATAAACCTAGTCTAGACTGTTTACAGAAGATCATACTGAATTACTATTCATTCAGCTACATAACTTCATCTGTTGCTGATCTGTACATTGTACTATCATTGCTATATATGAATAGCAGTGCTGTAGATGAATGACCCAGAATGTAGTATAAAATATGCAGCCATTGATGTAGTATCTTATGTCTATACTTACAAAGAGGATCTGAAACAGCTTCAATGCACTTTGAATAGATAAAAATATGCATGCTATATTTTAGTCTAAAGAAATCCGGATTGGCTAGAAATCATGTAGAACTTGATACTGGTCCATAAAATGATGGCGTCATCCTAATCAGCAGGAAAACTGAGAAATTTCTCGTGCCTTGTGAGAGTTGATAAAATCTAGAGGATAAAAAAATGATAATATTCATGAATTCTACCAAGAATCCTCAACCTATCATTTCAAAGTTTTCAGCATTTGTTTGTATAAGGCACATTGGGCCATTCTCTTCAAGGTAATCAACAAATGATCACACCATACATTTCTACCATAAAGAAAGGAGCAGAAGCCCTTAGGTCTCTGTATTGTTGAGGCAGCATACTCTACACCTTAAAAGACTGCACCAATATGTTATGCAGGGTGATATTGAAGGTTGTTAGCTTTAATAAGGTCTGTAGCAAAAAAATTTTCTATAGTGATTACAGGAAATAGTATGAGGAAAATGTGATTTCTGAACCATAAGAACCAGTAGATTAGAAATAGTGACTTGGTCTCTGATTAACACAGACCTCAGTGTAAAGGACTGACTTCTGACCTGATATCCAATAGACCTGAAAGAACACTGAGCTCTAAACAAGTCTCAGCCATAATCCATAACCTGATTTTTGTCTCATGAAACTTGAATTACAGAACTGAGAAAGAAGACAAAACTTTTGATCTATAAGGACTATGGGATGATGAAATTGTGGTGTTTAGCACTTAGCTCCGAAGTTTGTAGTAATTTAATTTCTCACTGTAGTATAGAAAATGAATACAACTATGAGTCAACATTGAAGCTATATTGGAATACTTAGTGGGTAAAGAAGCCTCATGGAGTTTGTTATAACTTCAACAGGAGGATCACAGTATAGATGCCTACTGCTCTATACATTGTGACAGAGCAATAGAAACATTTGGAAAGTTAAGTCATGGTGTGTCACCTAGTTATGGTTGTGTTGAACACATAATTTCATAGCAACAGATTTGCTTAACATAAAGGAGCACCTGCCATACTTCATGAAGTCCAAAGTTGAATAGGTTGAGCAGTAACACACAGTAAAACAGAAGGAGATGTCTATGACTCAGAATATGTAGCATGGGAAGACTTAAGCAAGCTATGTGGGCATATTGCTTAGTTTTCCAGGATATCTCCACTACCTTTTATTCAGCCTATATCTATATCATAATGATAAAAGATATGAATAAGAGCAAAACTTACTAATAGACAGATATTTAAGTAGTGCACCTAGTAATCCACTTTATATTATAAAAAAATGTATATTGAGTTGTGATCATTGGTGTTTAGGTACATGAAAATGAACCTAACTTGTAATGCATGCATATATATATATATATATATGTATATAAATATGTGTGTGTGTGTTTGTATGAGTTGTGTATATTGTCTGAGTTTGCTTCCTGTTACTGTGATAAACACCATACACAAAAGCATCTTGGGAAGCAAGGGGCTTATTTAGCTTGCAGGTTGCAGTCCATCATGGAAGCTAAGACAGAAGCTCAAAGCAGGAACTTAGAGGCAACTGAAACAGAAACTAAATCAGGAATACTGCTTACTTGATGCTCCAGGTCCATTGTCTTAGGAATGATGCCATCACAGTGTGTTGTCATAGTTCAAATTTGGAAGATGGCAAAATTGACATGTGGAAATGATAGCCAGGTGAATTACTTGCAGTGTTATAAATGGGACAGATTAAATGACTCTTGTCATTCTCAAAAGTGAGCTAGCTACTACCATGGCTCAGTGTTCAGCAACTGGCCTATGTTGGATCATGAATATGACCTTTCCTCATAGAGAAAACAACCAGCTCCTCAACAGCAAACTAACTTCACAGACTCTCTTCAGTCTTACAAGGTGAAATGTCTTAGATGATTTAACGTTTCTGTAACAAAGTTTGTAAACTGTGTGCTTAATAAAGACTCTCATTTGGCTCATGAGTCTAATGGCTGGAGAGAGCAAACCACAGGACACTACTATCCTTAGTGAGGGTCCCCTGGCTGTATAACATTATGGAGGAATAAGAAAGAAACTTCTCTGTGCAGAAGTACCAAGCCTGTAAGGAAACACATTTTATGACAATACAGTCTTATAAGAACAGACTCATGCTGCAAGACTACTATTAATCCCTTGTAATCTCTTCACAGGAATCTATGTGCTTACTGAGTTTTCATTTCTTCTACCAATTATTGAAATGGTTGTTGTAAACTCCTCTGTAGATCTGCCTATTTCTGGTCTTTACTATCATTATTGTTAGTGTGTTCTGAGGCTCTGTGATTAATATGTGCAATTTAGAATGCACATTTCTTTTCTTATTTTAAAGTAGTTTCCTACCACTAGTACTAGTGTGTCCTTGTTTCGTATTAACATAACTACACTTTCCTGCTTTCATTTGCTATTTTGTATTGAATAGATCCTCACTTTGAATCTCAGTCACTTTCTCTTAGTAACAGAATAGAGAGAGTGGTCTTAAAATCATCATCCACCTGCCTTCATCTCCCAAGTATTGGGATTACATTCTTTTAGCACATGACTTTTTTTCCATTCTATGGTATAATACTTTCATGTTTATACATATGATTGAGTTACTTAGCCAAAGGTTTTTAATTATCTACATGTACTTTGTTTTATGATTGAGCATTTAATTCATGTGTACTTCATACAATGACAGATATGTTTATGTTGACATTTACCATTTGTTTTCTATTGTACTTTTGTTCCTTTATTCAAATAGTCCCTTCTTTTGCATTTGTATGAGTAGCATTTTGACTATAACTTGCATTTAAATTTCAATTGTGCATTTGAACCATCCCTTTAGTTCTTACTGAAAAGTAGTGCTATTCATTTAAAATAGAAAGGAAGACAGCAAAATATTAAATTCTGCATGATCCATATTAAAAAAGAAAAAGAAATAAATGACAAGAATTTTAAGGAAACATTTTATTTAGTCTGTTAATTGTGAAGTACTATCATATCAGTATGCAATCATTTTGAAATCATTAATAAGATTTGTATTTTCTTCAGCCTATCTTATTTTGATCTAGTCATAGCTCAAATACTCACAAGTTTGGCAAAACTGGGAGCTACTATATTGAACAGCTTAACATATGCAAAATGTACACTTGTTTTATCACACCTTTTTACATGGCATTGGAGGGCTCTACTGCTTAAGACTGTAATTCACCATGTCCAGACAGCTCTCTGAGCTTGGCATATTATGGAGGACTCCCTGTACAGAAGGACTCTGTCACTACCTTGTTTGGATAGTGTCTCTAGGCTGACATTATTTGGAAACTATCAGTGTTCATGAGGGAGATCGGTCTGTAGTTCTCTTTCTTTGTTGCATCTTTGTTTGGTTTAGGAATCAGGGTAATTGTAGCCTCATAGCAGGAGTTTGGTAATATACCTTCTGCTTCTATTGTGTGGAACAATTTAAAGAGTATTGGTAATAAGTCTTCTTTGAAGATCTGGTAGAATTCTGCATTGAAACCATCAGTTCCAGGGCTTTTTTTGGTTGGGAGACTTTTAATGACTGATTCTATTTCCTTAGGGGTTATTGGACTATTTAAATGGTTTATCTGGTCTTGATTTAACTTAGGTATGTGGTACCTATCCAGAAAATTATCCATTTCTTTTAGATTTTCCAGTTTTGTGGAGTAGAGGTTTTTGAAGTATGACCTGATGATTCTCTGGATTTCCTCATTGTCTGTTGTTATGTCCACTTTTCATTTCTGATTTTGTTAATTTGGATGCTCTCTCTCTGTCTTTTGGTTAGTTTGGATAAGGGCTTGTCTATCTTGTTGATCTTCCCAAAGAACCAATTATTTGTTTCATTAATCCTTTGTATTGTTCTCTTTACTTCTATTTTATTGATTTCAGCTCTCAATTTTATAATTTCCTGGCATCTGTTCCTCCTGGGAGACTTTGCTTCTTCCTGTTCAAGGGCTTTCAGGTGTGCTGTCAAGTCACTAGTGTGAGATTTCTCCAGCTTCTTTATGTGTGCATTCAGTGCTATGAATTTCCCTCTTAGCACTGCTTTCATAGTATCCCATAAGTTTGGGTATGTGGTGTATTCATTTTCATGGATCTCTAGGAAGTCTTTAATTTCTTTCTTTATTTCTTCCTTAACCCATTGATGATTCAGTTGAGCATTATTCAGTTTCCATGAGATTGTAGGATTTCTGTAGTTTTTTCTGTTGTTGAAATCTAACTTTAAACCATGGTGGTCTGATAGAACACAGGAGGTTATTCCAATTGTTTTGTATCTGTTGAGATTTGCTCTGTGGCCAAGTATGTGGTCGATTTTAGAGAAGGTTCCATGGGGTGCTGAGAAGAAGGTATATTCTTTTTTGTTTAGGTGGAATATTCTGTAGATATCAAATGGATTAAGTCCATTTGAGCTATAACATCAGTTAAGTCCATTATGTCTCTGTTAAGTTTCAATTTGGCCGATCTGTCCAGAGGTGAAATTGGGGTGTTAAATTCTCCCACTATTAATGTGTGGGGTTTTATATGTGATTTAAGCTTTAGTAATGTTTCTTTTACATATGTGGGTGCCCTTGTGTTTAGGGCATAAATGTTCAGAATTGAGACTTCATCTTGGTGGATCTTTCCTGCGATGAGTATGTAATGTCCTTCATCATCTCTTTTGATTGATTTTAGTTTGAAGTCTATTTTGCTGGATATTATGATGGCTACACCAGCTTGCTTCTTAAGACCATTTGATTGGAAAGTCTTTTCCCAGCCTTTTATTCTTAGGAGGTGTCTGTCTTTGAATTTGAGGTGTGTTTCTTATATGCAGCAGAAAGGTTGGTCCTGTTTTCGTATCCATTCTGTTAGTCTGTGTCTTTTTATAGGTGAATTAAGTCCATTGATATTAAGGGATATTAATGACCAGTGATTGTTCATTCCTGTTGTTATTTTTATTTTTTGGTGGTAGTGTGTGTGTACTTCTCTTCTTTGGGGTTTACTGCTGTGGTGTTATCTATTGCCTGTGTTTTCATGGGTGTATCTGCCTTCCTTAGGTTGGAATTTTCCTTCTAGTGCTTTCTGTAGGGCTGGGTTTGTGGATAAGTATTATTTAAATCTGGTTTTGTCTTGGAAGGTCTTGTTCATTCTATCTATGATGATTGAAAGTATTGCTGGGTATATTAGTCTAGGCTGGCATCCATAGTGTCTTAGTGTCTGCATTATATCTGTCCAGGTCCTTCTGGCTTTCAAAGTCTCCATTGAGAAATCAGGTGTTATTCTGATGGGTTTGTCTTTATAAGGCTGTTTTCCTTTGCTGCCCTTAATATTCTTTCTTTATTCTGTACATTTAGTTGTTTAATTATTATTTTTTGAGGGGACTTTTTTTCTGGGGGGGTCTAGTCTGTTTGGTGTTCTATGGGCTTCTTGTATCTTCATAGGCATTTCCTTCTTTAAGTTGGGAAAGTTTTCTTCTATGGTCTTGTTAAATATATTTTCTGTGCCTTTGAGTTGGTATTCTTCTCCTTCCTCTTTCCCTATTATTTGTAGGTTTGGTCTTTTCATGGTGTCCCAAATTTCTTGGACATTTTGGGCCATGACTTTGTTGGTTTTAGTGTTTACTTTGACTGATGAATCTATTTCTTCTACCATATCTTCAACACCAGAGATCCTCTCTTCCATCTCTTGCATTCTGTTGGTTATACTTGCCTCTGAAGTTCCTGTTTGTTTACTCAGATTTTCTATTTCCAGCATTCCTTCTGATAGTGTCTTCTTCATTTTTTCTATTTCCCTCTTCAGGTCTTGGACTGTCTCCCTTGCTTTGTCATGATTTTGTTTCAAGGACTTATTGTTTTCCTCTGCTTTAATTGTCCTTACCTCTAGTTTTCTTATAGCGTTCTTCCCATTTTTTTGTTTGTCTGTTCCTCTACTTCATTTTTGATTTCTTCTATATAAGGCTCTAGCCTCTTCATGATGTTACTTATAAGGTTGTTTTCTTCTTCTTCTTCCATTCCGTGATGTTCAGGTTTAGCTGTTGGAGAAGGGCTAGGTTCTGGTGATGCTGTATTGCTCTTTATTTTGTTGTATGTACTTCTGCCTTGATGTCTGCCCATCTCCTCTTGGGTTCATTCTTGGTCTTATCAGTGTACTTGGTCCAGAGAGAGCTGACAGATTTAGGGAGCCTCTCTCTGGTCCAGATGGAAGCTCTGGGCCAGATGGGAGTGCTGGTCCAGATGAGAGTGCTGGCTGGATAGGAGGTAGGTGGCTGGACTCTGAGTCTCGGAAAGTCCCTGGGGTCTCCTTATTTTGTCCAGATGGAAGCTCCTCTTGTCCAGATGGGAGTTCCTCTGGTCTCTGGTCCAGATGGGAGTTCCAGGGCAGGATGGAAGCTGGGGGCTGGTCTCTGATTCTCAGGAAGTGGCTGGGGTCTCTGGCAGATGGGTGTGGGGGCAGGGTGTGGAGACTGCAGGGTCTGCCTACAGTCTTGGAAAAGGGGAGCCTTCCCTCAGGGCCAGAGGATTGGCCAGAAACTATCCTTTAGCCTGGATACCTGACTTAACTTAAGTGTGACCTTTGACATAATCCTCTGCAAATGCCCCCCCATGCCAAGCTATCTGTATAATAATTAGATATTGTGCTCCAGCTGTATTGAAGGACCAGTGCTGCTGAATGCAAATTAGGTGATGTCCCAGCTGCTGTCCCCATCTGAAATACAGTTGAGTGTAACACTGAAGCAGACACCAGGTTGTTATTTCCATCATACTCAAGGCCATACTCATGCTTCTGCTCCCTTTGTTCTCATAGCCCGGTGGCCAACAGACCGTGAGGAAAAGGGAACTCCCACAACATGGTACATATCAAGTTTCTAAAACAAAGTGGAAATAGATGAACAAATTTGGTAGTCTCATACTTCCTGATTTTGAACTTTCTGTAAAATAATAGTAATCACTAAGTCATAGCACTGAAGTCTGGAAAGATTTCTCTGTGGTTAGCACTGACTACTTTTCCAAAGGACCACTGTTTGATGCCCAGAATCCATACAGTGGCTTATAAATATCTGTAATTCCAGTTCCTGATGATCCCACACCATCTTCTGGCCTCAGAGGGCACCAGGCACACATCTGGTGCACAGACATATGTGCAGGAAAAACAGTCATACACACTTCACTTAATTAAATTAAAATCTAGAGGTCCACAGCTTTAAAAACCTGACATGCTTTTGGTATTTGGTGCTGTCCCCATACCAGGTTGTAGCTAAATATCCAATTTTATTTACTTGTTTTTAATATTCTGTATTAAATTCTCATTATTATAGATATCTGTGTTTCAAATTGAATGTATCTCACTTATGCACATTCTTTTCATAATACTCTATTCCTCCATGTCCAATAGTTTAAAAAAAAGACAAATATAATAGATAACATTTTTATATCCATACACATAACAATTTTACCTTCTTTGTATGCTAACCCAAAGAATCTGTAGCCATCTTTGCCTATTTACCTGAGATTTTCATTTCTCTGTGTCAAACCACCAAAGAAGAAAGATTTGTATAGAAACGCAAACTCTGTGTTCTTTTGCTTCTGAGAAAATAGCAATTATTCAGCTCTCCTAATAATTCAGTTGTAGATAAATTCTCATTCCATTCTCTATTATTTGGAAAGTTCTCTAAAATACATAAATACTGATTCCCAGATAGTAACCATTAATTTTATTTATTTTTCATATTTTCCTCAGCATTTTATTTTTTAACTCTAAGTCTAACTTTTATCATCTATTTTCTTGGATTAAATAATCATATTTATTTTTAAATTTGTACCTGAAAATTTCAGTATCTAGCACACCTACAAATATCTTAATATTATCATTTTTCTCCTTACCTTGTTTCTCCATTCCTATAGTCTTTATTGATTTCTAGACATCTTATATGAAGAGTCTTAGCAACCTTTAATTCCCTTCTCTTTAATATTTCATATTTTCAAGCTTGAATTATCTTCTTTTTAATTTTTTTAAAATTTTTTATTTTTATTATTTTTTATTATATTTGTGTTTTGCTTTTATATATCAGCCATGGGTTCCCCTGTACTCCCCCCTCCCACCCCCAACCTCACCTTTCCTCAGCCCCTCCCCTCCATTCCCATCTCCTCCCGGGCCAAGACTCCCCTGGGGATTCAGCTCAACCTGGTAGATTCAGTTCAGGCAGGTCCAGTCCCCTCCTCCCAGGCTGAGCAGTGTCCCTGTGTAAATCCAAGGTTCCAAACAGCCAGCTCCTGCACTAAGGACAGGTCCGAGTCCCACTGCCTGGGTGCCTTCCAAACAGTTCAAGCTATTCAATTGTCTCACTTATCCAGAGGGCCTGATCCAGTTGGGGGCTCCACAGCTTTTGTTTCACAATTCATGTCAGAAATTCACAATGACACATCCACTGGAGACTACTGGCAAAGGTCAAGAGAAAGCCTAAACTGACCTAGTCTGGTGATCAGATGGCTAAACACCCTAACTGTTGTGCTGGAACTCTCATCCAATAACTGGTGGAAGTGGATGCAGAGATCCTCAGCCAGGCCCCAGGTGGAGCTCCAGGAGTCCAATTGTTGATAAAGAGGAGGGACTGTAAGAGTGTGAATTGTTGAATCCAAGATTGCAAAAAGCACAGGGACAAATAGCCAAACTAATGGAATTATCTTCTAAATGGAGCTTTTCAATGATTTGATAGAAGTGTTTTCTATTTCTTTTAACTCTTATTAACAAGGACATAAACTACTTCAAATGAATAGTAAATATATTGGTAGGTAAAAGTAGGTTTTTAACTATGTAGTTTGAATTTCATCAAGGAGCTGTCTCACCATTTGGTCATTCTCACTAAATAGAGTTTAGTGCATATTTAAATATCACTAGTAAAATAAAAGTTTAATTAGTGAAACCTTCTAATATTAATAAATGAGAAAACACTTCTTTCTTCCTCCCAAATCTTTTTTATTTTGTATAATCTGTGATTTAGAACACTGTTATTTAATACTTTGATTTAAAAAATTCCTTAAATCATTATTTTTGCATTTACATGCTGTTTTTAACTAGCCCTAGTAACCATAATTCATTTCATTTTCAATTAATAACTGCATTCATGAGGCCTAATCCCACAAAATGAAATCAGTAGATTGACAACACAGATGTGCTTCTGATCACTAGATAAACCCTTCTACAATCACATACAGCTCTCAAATCATAGGAACACAGAAAAGAAAGATACAAAGGCAAGTAAATCTGAAATATAAATATATTTTGGGAAGTCAAAATCTAAACAGAGAACCAATAACTGTCATGCTGTTGCCTAATTGCTTAAAATAAAAGATAATTGTAATATCTCACTGAGGTGGTTTGAATATGAATAGCCACCATCAGCTCATAGATCTAAATGCTTGGTCACCAGGAAGTGCCACCATTAGTAAGTACAGCCTTGATGGTGTATGTGTGGCCTTGTTGAAATAAGTGTGTCTCTGGAGGTGGACTTTGAGATTTCAGAAGTTCAAGGGAGGCTCAGTGGTCCTCTCTCTTCCTGTTGCCTGTGAATCCAGATGTAGAACTCTCAAGCTACTTCTCCAGCACCATGTCTCCTTGCATGACACTATGCTTACCATCATGACAAAAATGGACCAAACCTCTGAAATACTAAGTTAGCCCCAGTTAAGGGCTTTCTTTTATGAGGTGCCATAGTCACAGTGTCTCTTCACAGCAACACAACACAGGCTAAAACACTCACCTTATTAGAACAGTAGAATATCTAAACTCTCAATGTCAACATGTACTGTGCAATATGGGGTATAAGATGGGCTGTTTAATCTTAATGTCTTTATACATAGCTGTTAGAGTGGTGAACCTCTGTCCTACATCTGCACATAGGTATGTCTACAATTACAGTGACACATTATAGTAAAGATACAGGGGCTAAGAATAAAGAATACCTTTGGAAATTGAAAGATCAAAATGATGAGCCAAAGGGTAAGCAGTATTCTAAATACCAGAGATAAACAGAAAAAAATATTCACAAGAGTTTAAGGAAACTCAATTCAATGTATAATAATTCACTTAAATAATAGTTTTGAAAATGTGTATTTTAAATGTATATTGCTAGAAATAATTTATATTTATGACCTTCCTGTGAGGACAAACTTATTTCAATTCAGATATTCAAGAAACCATAGGTGGGTTTCAGTGCAAGCATGAGGACCTGAGTTCAGGTCCCCAGAACACAAGTAAAGCAGGTCATGTTAGTCTTTATCTACATTCCCAGTGTTACAACAGTGAGCTGGGATGGGGATAGAAGAGACTCTCCAGTGGTCCATGGGCAGCTACACAGGTCTATGCTTTGGGAAACAAGATCCTATCTCACACAAGGTCAAAAGTGAGGACCAACACCCAAGGCAGTTCTCTGATGTCTGTAGGCCAGTTGTGATACACGTATGACCTAACTCATATGCAAAAACACGAGTACTAGCACACAAACACATGTAGAGAGATTTTCAGAAAACATTGCATGAAATTCTCAAAGACATAATTTTATAAAAGAGCCAGGGGCTGGAGAGATGGCTCAGTGGTTAAGACTACTGGCTGCTCTTCCAGAGGACTTGGGTTCAATTCCCAGTACCCACATGGCAGCTCACAATTGTCTGTAACTCCAGTTCTAGGGGATCAGACACCTTCACACACAGACATACATACATACATGCAGGCAAAACACTGGTGCACATAAAATAAATAACAAATCTCAAAAAAAAAAGGAACCAAAATATTGGGAACATCACCAACACAAAGATAAAGATAAATGCATCATGTTTTAAATATTTTCCCTGTAATAGAAAGCATATGTGAAATACCAACATCTACATCATCTCTTTCCTGCACAGTATTTTAAACTATTACTTCCACCTTCAAGTCAGATTCATCAAATTTAAAATAGATGTCAATTTTATTCATGACCTTATAGCTCCAAAATTTGAATTTGTTTATTTAAAGTATATATCTCTTTACACTTAAAAATATCCAAAAATACAACTGTCAACTACTTGAGAAATTCCTAGATGGTTTATTTATTGCAACAAGGGAACAGGGATCTGAAGATAAAAAAATCTCAAGATTAAATTTAAGGTATGATAAAAAGCCAGCACAAATTCTATGATGGTATAGAAAGACTTTGAGGACTAGAATAAAAACAGTGATATTAATAAGCAAAAGGGCTGGGTATATTACCCAATATGTATGAGTATTTGGAAAAATTGTCATAAGTCTTCTTAGGCCTAAGTGTAAGGCATCTCTGTAAAAAGGATAAGAAGTCAAATAATACTGTTATTTGGGGAAATAACATTTGAGTGATAATGGAAGAATAGTCTTGAGTCATTAACTGGTTCAACAAATAATTATACATGCATAAGCAGTGTGATGTGAAATTTTTATTGAACCAAAGAATAGATATTTTTTTAACCTAAAAGGGGGTTTCAAGGATCTTAGAAAGACAAGAGAAAAGGCAAATGACTTCTCAGCTCTAAGAAAAGAAAGTCAATAAATAACCTTTTAATTTAGTCATTTGATAAATAAGATAATAAACACAAGAGATGAATTTAGCTTTTTGAGGGTTGGAGACATGGTGCCTTTATTGGCTCAGTTTGGGAGAGGGCCCATAGTTGACAGTGGTTGACAGCATCAGGAATATTAGAGCTATCAGTTATTAGGAACTGGGTGGTTAAGGGAAACTGAGGCATCACAATCCTTCTGCGGCTGAACAAACTATATTGAAGGCATGCCAACAGGCTGACTTTGTTTGTTGGGTTCTCTGTTGCTGTATGTGTTGCACTTTGGCCTGAATGTCACTACTGTGTTTTAAGTCCTTGGCATTCATGAATATGTTTTACTCTTATCTAGATATTCCTCTCCAGTCATTAACTTTTTTTTTCTTCTTGAGTGGTGGTTTTTGTTTTAATGTTTCCAGGGTGCTGTCTGATATAGGCTTAGCAAATCTTGAGCTTTCCACAGCTTGCCTCTGCTTCACACTATTTAAGTTACAACAGTTGGCCATTAAAATCTTCTCAGCATTTGTCAGCTGCTGGTTTCCTTCTAACTAAACCAATATCTGCAGAAAACATTGTTTTTTTCTTTTTCTGCTCCACAAAGACTTTCTTCTGTTACTCAGTTATTGGGAATCAGAATTTCATTATAATGGAAAGGGAAGTCAGTTACTGGAAGCTTCTGTAGGTACAGTGAACTCAGAATCCAGGATGTTTCCTGGAAATTTCTTATAAGGCTTCTGGAAATGTCAGGAGATGAGGTCTTTCCTGTATCATCATCATCTCTGGGGACTAAAGGGAGGTTCTTTGCAAATGACAGTGTAGTTCTCATGGTTGGACTTGAAGTCTGGGAAAGGAATCATGTTCTCTTTAGTAATCTTCCTGTCTCTTCCTCTTCCTGTAATTTCTTACTGTGTTTGTGTGTTTAGAGATTGTCAGGATTCCTGAAGTTTGATGGACTGCCAGTAAAGTAAAATCAGTGAGCTCCAAATTTAGTGACAGATTTAGTCATTTCAATGGTGACCCCCATGATAACAGATACAAGAGCAAGTGGTCCTACATGAATGGCCAGAATGTCTATGTTTAGAACCCTCTAGGGAGACCCTCTTTCTGTTTCCTTTTCCATAAGGTTCTCTAACCTCTGAGGGCAGGGATTAGACTGAGACATCCCTTTAGGTCTGAGTGCTCCAAGTTCTGTCGCTCTCTGCAAGTTTGTGGTCACCCAAGCAGTGTTGGGCATGGGTTTCATCTCATGAAGTGGGTCTTACATCAAATAAGAAATTTTATTGGTTGGTTATTCCCCACAAGATTTGTACCTCCATTGCACTAGCACATCTTGCAGGTAGTTTACCATTGTAGATCAAAGGGGTTGAAATGGGTTGATGTTTACATTTCTCCTTTAGTAGCATGCAGAGTACCTTCCTATACCAAAGACATTCTCACATAGGAATGAAAACTCTATGTTGGTACCAGCTCAACTTCTTCATGTTTGATGGGTTGTGTGAGCCATGAATTCTTTCTATCAGTTTGTGGAGTGCAACCTAAAGTCCTGTCAACACCCTGGGTTTTTTGGAGAAGTGGGACCCCTTTGTCAACAATTCAATTAGATGTAGCCCAATCCTGGTACTGGAAGCTTCATTAGGTGATAATATATGTCCAGCTGTGGCTCTTTCTTCCCCTTCTGATATGTATATAATTAGGAAGCTTCTAGTGTCTTAGGTTTCCATACTACCTCTCAAAAGGCCTTTAATTTTAGCTATCTCTCCCCCTCTCTCCTCTCTTATCCCTTTCTCTACTTCTTCCTCCCATTCCAGACCCACCCATCCATCTGTAGCAATATATTCTATTTTCCTTCCCTGGAGAGATGTCTCTAACTAATCTCTGTGATTGTACAAATTCCAACTTAGTTATCATTGATTTAACAGCTAATATCCACATAGAAGCAAATGCATACCATATTTCTCTTGCTAGGTCTGTTTTACCTCATCAGGATGATTTTTCTCTACTTCCATCCATTTACCTATGAATTTCATGAATTCATTTTTTAACAACTAAGTAATATTCTATTGAGCAAATGTATCAAATTTTCATTATCCAGTCATCCATTGATGGGCATCTAGTTTGCTTCTGATTTCTGGCTATTATAAAAAGAGGAACGGTGAACATGGTGGAGCAAGCATAGTGGTAGGATGAAGTATCCTATGGAATATGCCCAAGAAATGGTATACCTTGGGGTAGATGGATTCTTGTCTTCCCAAGGAACCACCACACTGAATTCTTTAGTGGCTGTATGAATAGTGTGCACTCTCATTGCAATGTATGAATGTTCCTCTTACTCCATATTCTCATCAATATGAGCTGTTGCTTGTTTTATTGCTCTTGGGCATTCTGATAGGTGTGAGATAAAATCTCAGAGTAGCTATAATTTGCATTTCCCTGATGACTTTGAACATTTTTAAAGGGTCTGTCAGGGATTTGAGTTTTCTCTATTGAGGGTTCTGTTTAGATCTGTACCCAATTTTTAAATCATATTATTTGTTTTCTTGATATCTAGTTTGTCTGTATGTTCTTTATATATTTTGAGTATTAGCCTTTCATTGTATGTATAGTTGATAAAAATCTTATCCCATTCTATAGGCTGACACTTTGTCTGAATGATGATGCCCTTTGTCTTGTAGACACTTCTCAGTTACATAGGTCCCATTTATTAATTATGGTCTTAGTTCGGATGCTGAATGTGATCTATCAGCAAGTCTTTTCCTGTGCCAGTGAGTTCAAGGCTGTTCACCACTTTTTCTTCTATCAGGTTCCATGTATCTGGTTTAATATTGTGGTCTTTGATCCATTTGGACTTGAGTTTTGTGTGGGCAATAAGCATAGATCTATTTAGATACTTGTACATGAAATTTAAAAAAGAATCATTTTATGAGGATGTTCTTTTTTCCTGTGTGTATTTCTGGCTTCTTTATAAAAATCAATTGTCCATAGGTATGTGGAATTTCAATTCCATTGATCAACATGTCTGTTATTGTGCCAATACTATGCTGATTTTATTACTAAATATCTGAAGTACAGCTTGAAATTAGGAATAGTGATTCCTTCCACAGATCTTTTATTAAAAAGAATTAATTTAGGTATTGTCTCTCTCTCTCTCTCTCTCTCTCTCTCTCTCTCTCTCTCTCTCTCTGTGTGTGTGTGTGTGTGTGTGTGTGTGTGTGTGTGTGTTTGTGTGAGTGTGTGTGTGTGTTTCATAGGAAGTTGAAAATTCTCTTTTCAAGATCAGTGAAGAATTGTGTTGGAATCTTGATGGGAATTCATTTAATCTGTAGATAGCTTTTGGTAGGATGGCTATTCTTACTATATGTATTCTATTGATCCATGAGGACAAGAAATCTTTTCATCTTCTGATATCTCCTTCAATTTCTTAAAGTTCTTAATCATACAAGTCTTTCACTTGCAGGTTAGAGTTACCCCAAGATACTTTATATTATTTGAGGCTATTTTTAAAGGTGTCCTTTCCTTGATTTCTTCTCAGTCCATTTGTTATTTATGTAGACATCTTAATGTCTGACAAAATAAACTTCAAACTAAAACTATTCATAAGAGAGAGGAAAAGACACTACAAACTCATCAAAGGAAAAATCCACCAAGATAACTTTTCTTTGCAATTCCTAACAGCTATTCACCAAACACAGGGGATCTTAACTCAAAAAAAAAAAAATTATTACAGCTCAAATCACATACTGACCCTCACACACTGATAGTGGGAGACTTCAGTATCCCATTCTCACCAATAGAGAGGTCATTGAGACAAAAACTAAACAGAGTAATGCTGGAGGTAACTGACATTATAAACTAGATGGACCTAACAGCTATTTACAGAACATTTTACCCCAACAACAAAAGAACATACATTTTTTTTTTTTAGCACCTCATGGAACTTTTCCCAAAACTGACCACATACTCAGACACAAAGCAAGTCTCAACAGGTACAAGAAAATTGAAATAGCAACCTGCATGTTATCTGACCCTCATGAATATCAATAATAATAGAAATAACAGAAAGATTACAAACTTATTGAAACAAAAAAACTCACTATTGAATTAAAATTGGTCAAGACAGGAATTAAAATAGAAAATAAAGACTTTTTACAACATTCTAGAACTAAATTAAAAGTAATATACAACATGATGGGACACAATGAAGGCAACTCTAATTGGCAAGTTCATAGCACTAAGTGTCTTCATAAAAGAAATGTTTAGAGGATGGGGGGGGGGCTGCAAGCATCACCAGTGGGTAGCAAAACAATCTGCAAAGAGGCAGAAAGGAAGAATCAGTTCAACCTGACTTAGCCAGCCAGGCTCTAGTAGACTTCTGGAGTCTGACTCCAGGCTATTTGTTGCAAACACATATATGTAAACACAGTATAATTTGGGAGGGAAAAAATTTCACAGTGTAATAAAATTCCTGGTGCACAAGGAGGCATAATTACCTCAAAACTCAACTCAAAGTACATACCATTTCTTCCAAGATCTGTTCTAGAGATAAGATGTACTTATTAGCTTAAGGGCCTAGGGAAAGATCTGGTGTTCTCAGTCATATAGATAATATAGAGGTCATTTGGGCTATTAGCTACCACTGGTCCTTGTTAGGGGAGCTTGGGGGAACCCTATACTATACAGATAATATAAGGGTCAATGAAACTATTAAATATCTCTGGTAATAGCTGTGGGAGATATATATGACCTGGCCCTGCAGATAACACAGGCTATTAATCACGTCCAATTCCAAGCCTTCTGTGTGGAAAAACAGGTTATACATATTTTTCTTTGAAAGAAGATTCTACCTGATTAACACTCCCTAGTTTCTGTGGTGACATGTTGTATGCCCTAATAAATTTGCCTGATGATCAGAGAACAGAACAAGCCACTAGATTAAACATAGAAGCCAGGCAGTGGTGACACACACCTTTAATCCCAATACTTGGGAGGAGTTACATTCCTTTAATCCCAGCACTAGAAAGTTGAGACAGGAAATGATATGAGTGGGTGGAGAAAGATACATAAGGCATGAGGAGACAGGAACTAAAGTCTTTCAGCTGACGAAAGCTTTCCAGGCTGAGGAGTCCTAGAAGTAAGAGGTGGCATGTTCCTTTGTTTCTCTGATCTTTCAGTATTTACCCCAACTACTGATTTATTATTTTTTTATTTTTTTTAACTAAAAGAACATTTAACATTTGAGCAACAGGTTTCTCTGGTGAACTGTGGCCACAAGGAACTTTATGCTACCAACCAAAACAACAACAATAAGAAATTAACAGTATGCTTGAAAGCCCTGGAAGAAACAAAAGTAATCACCCCCTAAAGAAGTAGATAAGGAGAAGTAATTAAATGAAAAACTGAAATCAATAAAATATAAACAACAAAACAATACAAAGAATCAATGAAACAAAGAGTTGGTGCTTTGAAAAAATCGATAAGATTAACAAACCCTTATCCAAATTAACTAAAATGACAGACAAAAAGTATCCAAAATAACAAAATTACAGTTGGAAATGGGAGATATAACAACAAATGCCAATGAAATCCAAAGAATTAAAAGGATATATTTTAAAAACTTGTACTCCACCAAATTAGAAAATCTAAAATAATGGATTCCTGATATATCCCACTTGCCAAAATTAAAAAACAATCAGGTAAGTAATTAAACATATATATAACTTCTAGTGAAATAGAAGTAGTCATTAAAACTCCCAGCCAATAAAAAAGCCCAGGCCCAGATGGTTTCATTGCAAAATTCTACCAGACCTCCAAAGAAGAGCTAATCTCAATACTCCTCAAATTATTACATAAAATAGAAGAAGAAGGAACACTTCTGAGTTTCTTTTATAAGGCCATAGTTATAACAACACGCATACCAAATAGTGACCAAGCAAAGAAAGAAAGAGAACTACAGACCAATTTCTTTTATGGACATTTATGCAAAAATTCTCAGTAAATTGGATTATTTGGTATTTTGAGGTCTAGTTTCAAGAGTTCTTTATATATTTTAGAGATCAGATCTCCATCAGATGTGGGATTGATAAAAATCTTTTTCAATTCTGTAGGCTGTCATTTTGTCTTATTGACATGTCATTTGCCTTACAGAAGCTTCTCGGATTCAAGAGGTCTCATTTATTAGTTGTTGCTCTCAGTGTCTCTGCTACTGGTGCTGAAGTTAGGAAGTGGTCTCCCATGCCAATGCATTCAAGGCTACTTCCCACTTTCTCTTCCCTCAGTTCAGCATAACTGGATTTATAGACCTATGTTGAGTTCTTTAATCCATTTGGACTTCAGTTTTGTAATGGGATATGGATCCAAACAAAGAATTCTCAACAACAGAAGAATCCCAAATGGCCAAAAGACTTTTAAGGAACTGCTAAACATCCTCAGCCATCAGGGAAATGCAAATCAAGACAGCACGGAGATACTAGAATGGCTAAGATCAAAAACACTAATGACAGCTTATTTGCAGAGGATATGGAATTAGGGGAACACTGCTCCACCACTGTTGAGAGTGCAAACTTGTATAGCCACTCTGGAAATCAGTATGGTGGTGTATCAGAAAATTGTGAATCAACCTAACTTAAGACCCAGCAATACTACTCTTGGGCAAATTCTCCAAAGATACTCACTAAGACCATAAGGAAACTTGCTCAATTATGTTCATAGCATAATTATTCATAACAGCCAGTACCGGGAAACAACCTAGATGTTCCTCAATAGAAGAATGGATAAAGAAAATGTGGTACATTTACACAATGGAGTATTACTCAGCTGTAAAAAACAATAACATTATGAAAGTTGAAGGCAAATGGATGGAACAAGAAAATATCATCCTGAGTGAGGTAACCCAGACCCAGAAAGACAAACACAATATGCATTCACTTATAAGTGGAAATTAGATGCAAAGCACAGGATAACCAGGATACAGTCCACAATCCTAGAGAAGCTAGGTAAAAAGGAGGACACTAAGAGGGACATGAATGGAGGGCACCAGGAAGGAGAAATAGTTAAGATCTCCAGGGTAAACTGGGAGGGGGAATAGAAGGGAGGGAATAGGAGAAGGGAGCATGAGGGTTCAAGATGGCTGAGTTGGTGGAGGGATAGAGAGGGAAAGCAATAAAATAGATGTCTTGATAGAAGGAGACATTATGGGGTTAGGCAGAAACCTGGTGCTAGGAAAATTCCCAGGAATCCACAAGGATGACCTCAGCTAAGATTCCTAGCAACAGTTGTAAGGGTGCCTAAACTAGCCTTCCTCTGTAATCAGATTAGTGACTACCCTAATTGTCATCATAGAACCTACATCCAATAACTGATGGAAGCAGATGCAGTGATCCACAGCCAAGGATGGGGCTGAGCTCCTGGAGATCAGGTGAAGAGAGAGAAGAGGGATCACATGAGCAAGAGGGGTCAAGATCATGATGGAGAAAACCATACAGACAACTGACCCAAGCCAGTGGGAGCTTATTGACTCTGGACTTACAGCTAAGGAACCTTCATGGGACCAGACTAGGCCCTCTGAATGTGGGTGACAATTGTTTGGCTTGTGTTTGTGGGGTCCCTGGCAGTGGTATCAGGACTTATCCCATGTGCATGAACTGGCTTTTTGTAGACCATTCCATATGGTGGGATGCCTTGCTCAGCCTTGATATAGGGGGAAGGGGCTAGGCCCTGCCTCAATTTGGTATGCCAGACTTTATTGACTACTCAAGGGAGGCCTTTCCTTCTCTGAGGAGTGGATGAGGGCGTGGGATGAGGAAAGAGGGGTTGAAAGAGGGAGGGAGGAGAAACTGGCATTGGTATATAAAATGAAAAAAAAATTTAAATAAAAAATTCTCAGTAAAATCTTTGCAAACCAAATCCAAGAACACATCAGTAAGATCATCTACCAAAATCAAGTATGCTTCATCGCAGAGATGCAGGGATGTTTCAACATATATAACTAGATACATACATGTAATCTACCATATAAACAAACTGAAAGAAGAAAACCACAAAATCATCTCATTACATGCAGAAAATCCCTTTGACAAAATCAAACACCCCTTCCAAAATAAAAGTCCTGGAGAGATTTGAGTTAAAAAGATACATCTCAACTTTATAAAGGCAATTTTCAAAGCTCACACCAACTTCAGCTTAAATAGAGAAAAACTCAAAGCAATTCCAGAAACAATACAAAATTGTCCACTCTCTCCATATCTATTCAATACAGTACTTGAAGTCTTAGCTAGAGCAATAAGGCAACTGAAGGAGATCAAGGGGAGACAAACTGGAAAGGAAGAAGTCAACATATCTTTATTTGCAGATGATTTGATACTATACATAAGTAACCCTAAAAATTTCACCAGGGAATTCCTATTGCTGATACACACTTTCAGCTAAGTAGCTGGGTAAAAATTAACTCACAAAAATCAATAGCCCTCCTGTATACAAATGACAAATGAACTGGAATGAAATCATTAACTTTTCATAGTATACAATTGCTGGGGGGCAGAGGGAATCAAAATAAGGATTTGCACATAACTATTGCTTTCTCTTATTTTCCAAGTTTGGTGTTTCCCTGCCTGGGGGACCAGGCTCCAGCAGAGCAAGGCTCAAAGGGAATTCATGAAGTCAGCTGTGTACTAAGACCTTTTTTAATCTGAGGATTTTAAGGGAAAAGGCACTCACACACTCTCTTGATGCTTTCCTTCAGACCTTTTCTTTATTCTTCTTTTGCATTCTGTATTCCTTATTTTTCTAGTGATTTCCTTCTCTCATTCTTGATGTTTTCCTTCTAACTCATTTTAACTCTATCTTTATTCTTTCCCTTACAGCTTATATACCCCAGCAAACCCTTTCAGGCAATATAAAAATTGCAATGTGGTTACACTCTGTTTTTCAAGTGAATGATTACAATGAATACAAGTAAAAAACAGCATGTTTTCCATATCCCTTACATGATTAAGCGGTTTATGTATTACAGGTGAAAAACAAATTATCCCAAGAACCCACATACCTTCATACCCAAGCAACTTGTTATAGATTAACAGTGTGTAAGCAAGCAAGATTTTCTTTTACTAGCAAGCTGCATTTTGCAGTTACAAAGAAGGCATCAATCACTTTACTATTTATTTTAGAAGGTAATCTTATAAGAAATTTTAAAAGAATCACAAACCTAAACTTTTATACATTAAAAACAGTCAGCTCTATTTTAAATCTTTAGGGTGCATACCCACTCATCAGAAGTTTCTTATATCAAGAGATTGAGGGCAAAAATGAGTACAAGGAATAATCACCTTTGTTCACCAACCAACCCTAGCAAGGAAAGTAATTCAGCTTGTGACAGTTGGGCTGCTTTGTATTTGTTCCCCAACCTTAAGGAGTTCCTCATTCAACTATGTGCCTTTCTCAAACTTTAGATTGTCTTCTTGGGTTTTTCATCTCAAAGCTATTTGACAAAAACATCTTAGTCTAATTTAAGTTATACTAAAAGCTTTGTTTCACCTATGATGCACTCTGAAACTTGTGAACAGATCTCCCAACATTAAGGTTAAAAGAACATAAGCTGTTTGGGCTACTGGGACTCAACTGTTTTTCTTAATCATTAATGCGAGCCACAGTCTATATATCTCCTCAGTAGAAACCATGTGCTCTAGCTGTGTGACACTTCTTTGTTTTATATTTTTATCATCAAAATTCTATTTAAAGTAACATTATTATCAGTTAGACAGTATAGCTTAGGAAGAAATCATCTTCATAGTAACCCACAGGTAAAAATGTCTAGTAGAATGGGATATTTCCATGAGATAAACACACTACATTACAGGCAGTGAGGATCTCCCCACACCTGTTCACACCATGCCAGACACCAGAGAAAGATGGCAGTGACAAACATATAAAGGCACAGCAGAAGCAAAAGACATTCTGGAATCTGCGATTACAGGGTCATGTCTATCCAAGATTCACTCATCAATGATTTACCTCCTAGTGGGCTGATACTTGAATTTCAATTGCCATCTGCTGCTACTCTGACATGACCACAGGCAGAGCTGTACTTCTTCAGTATTCTAATTTCTCATACCAATCACAAGGTGATATAGCTAACAGGAGAAATGAACATATGTGGGTTTGCCAGCATCCAGCTCTAAATTTGAGAGACACTAAGTTTGGGAAATTGGTTATAGATCTATAGTGTTGACTTTTTATTAACTAAAATTTCAAGGTAGTTAAGGAAGAAATGGGCTTCCTGAGGGCTGAGACTCACTTTGTTATGATCTCTTCCCTTGCTTTTCCACTTACTACTGGCTAACTTACATTTTATTGTCTTTTTTTTCCTCCTACAACTTATCTTCTCAGGATGCAAAATGTGCACAAAAAACCTGATTTCATCACTATGGTAAGAGGTGAATGTGCTGGTTAAAGAAATCCATAATGGCTCTTTCTATAATAAGAACAATACTTTTGAGAGAAAATAAGTACTTCCTAATTTATCTTTTTGTTGGAATTATAAAAGCAGATTTAATTAAATACAGACAGATATAAACCCACAAAATTATGTACATAGATATTGGTCATAATTTGAGACATCAATGAGTACAAGTATAATATTTGATAAAAATCAGTGAACTATAGTCATTTTTAAAAGTAGAAAGGAATTACCCTAGAAATGACAGTTCTAAAAGCTTAATTTTAGTATCAGGAAAATGCTAACATAATGCACTAAAAATCTTATTAATTCCCAACACTGGGGACCAGAGAAGGGGAAAAACAGAATTGCAATTAACTTGCTTGAGATTATCTAAGGGTTTTTATTAAAGTAACAGCATTTGGCTATCTGGGGACCAGCGATGCTTTTGCTCTAATAAATAAGCCAATATTGGATTAATAAGGGTTTCTATTCATACAAAAGTGAAGTTGTAAACTCATGGAGGAACATGGCATTTTGAGTAAGAGCTTGAGACAAAGTCAAACTAGTGTACAGTTCTACACATCACAAAAGAAATAAAGGTTTAAAAGGCAAATGATTTTATTATTTAGAAAATAATCTTTACTATCAAAGACTTTTCTAGCAAAAATCAGTTATCTCTATTACCTGGAAATTTGAGTCTCAGTGGAATGAGGAAGTTAAGCACAGAAAATAAACTATGGTGCTCATTACTTAAACACATGAGTCCTTGAGTCAGAACTGAAATAGTGCACACAGTGAGAACAAAAGAAACAGGAATGCATTTAAAATGGGATCATCTTCATGGGTTAATGTTTCATATCATATTCTATATCATTCACATAAATTCTTCATTCTCATCTAAATTCCTCATGATGATACAATAAGCAGTTGCTGAGTTAATTGTGCTATTTTATGAAGGGATATAGTAAATAAAGGGAAAATAATTTAAAAGGTAAAAACAAAAATCAAGCCTTAAAGAATGCATTTGACATGACTGAAAACACAGATACAACATATTATAATCATGAGTCTTGATTAAGTTAGTAATGTAGACAGATACTCGTTTAAGTAGAAAAGAAAATGAAAATGTTGATCTGTTTTGACATAAAATGTTGTAAAAATGTCATCACAGTGAATGATAAAATGAACTATCTGAATTTTCACCCACCAAAATGCCTTAGATGCTTAAAAATAACAAATTGTGATCTATATGTCTGCCTACCAGGAAAACACACAGACACATACACAAGATTATATCTATCATCTATCTATGTATGAATCTGTTTATATACATAATATATATATATATACATATATAAATATGTGCATACATACTATATAATGTCATAAAAGACAGATTGCATCATAGTAGTAACATTTTTTTTTAAATTATGTAGGAAATCAGGGCATCTAAGTATAGTATGAGACTAACAAAAACATCTGTATTACACTTGTATAGAAAAGTCTCTACTATTAGACTGGGAAAGTTATACAAATAAGCATTTTACTTGTGTCTTTTACCTTTCTAATTACATGTTTTTCATTAAATTTACATTAGCAGAAAGTTCAAATGATTTAGAGGAGGAAGCTGGAATGGACTCCGTAGCAACTCAGAGTCAACACTACAGGGGAGTACTATGAAATGAGTGCAAGTAGACACACTCATGGTTGTGAACATACAAATGTTTTAGTATAGTTACAAATACCCCAGAAAGCCTAGAAACCATGACAATACACAAATTACAGTTCTAGATCTTGGCTTCTAACACCATTCTCCAATGAAGGAGATTATTTGATCTGACAGCTTCCAAATACCATGGGCCTCTCAACACAGTGGTGAGAAGTACAATAGTCACCAACAGAAAAACTCACCTGAACCTCACTAAGTCTTTAGTTCTAACAACTATTGTACTAGAAATTTGGTGGCAGAATATGTTACATTATCTATTATGATACCCTATTGTTTTTTATTTATATTTCCATAATGATGAGTGGTATTGAGTATTTGCATACTTGTATACTTTTTCTGATTAATATTTATGTATATAGCTTATTAGGAAAACATAAAGTAAACCTTAGTAAAGATGCAGATAAAACTGAATCTTTATATGCTGTTGGTAGCCATGCAAATTAGTACTACCATTACAGAGAACAGTATGGAGAGAAGGGAAAAAAACCTGAAAATTGGGCTAGGAAGTAGTTAATAGGATGCATACTTGACTGTGACCATGAGGCACTGGGTTTGACTCCAGGACAGAAGAATTACCCTGTATAACAATCAATACCAAAAAAATTTAAATCAGCTTGTTAGAGAGATACTTGTACTCTTTGAGCAGCACTAGCCAAACAGCTGTTATGAAATAAAATAAGATATCCACCAGCAGGTATGTGGGATAAGAATAAAAGTTTAAAAAAGAAAGCTCTGTGGGTATGCATCAGATTCACCTGGTCTAATGTGACTTTGAATTCTATTGTTTCAACATTCCCATTTGCAGCGTTAATAAAGCTAGAAAACATTTTGATAAGTCAGACAAATCAGAAGTAAGACAAATATTCATGATCTCACTTTCATGTGGAGTCTAAAAAGGTCAAATCTGTAGAAACAGAGAGTAGAATTATGGCTTCCAAGGGCTAGAAGATGGGGAAAATGGATGGAACATGGGTAAGGAATACAATATTTCAGTTGTAAGTTGAGTATATGAATGTGATTAAGGATCTAAGCATGGTGGATACAGGTAAAACCACTTGTATTATGTAATTTACATATGCTAAGATAGCAATTATTAAGTCCTTGAAGAACACAAAAAAGTAGAATGCATATGTGAGATGATTTATTAGCATGATCATGTCAATCAGTTCCTAATAAATACATATATCAAATGATTACTCGGTGTATCTTAAATGTATATGATTTTTATATGTCAAGGATAAAATTGTTAAGTATAAAATGTTCTACCCTATGCATAAAAACAAAAGAAATGACACATCAATTCAATCATATGTAAAATTTGACCTTGTTTTAATACTAATTTTTAATTCATACAAACCAATTATACCAGCACTTTGAACATGATTTAGGAAAGATCAACATAATTACTAGATAATATTAAGTAAGCTGTTAAAATGGTGGTGAGTATAATATTGATATAACTGTTTATTTTTAAAGTTCATATCTCTCAGAAACATATCCTGAAATATTGATGTTAACTATTATGTTACTTGTGGCATGCTTGATTAATGAAAAGAAAACTTAAATGGAATATATATGATATGCTCCATTAAGTTTTCTTACATACATATTTTACATGCATATCTATCATCTATATATCATCCGCTTATGTTATCTACTTATCACATATATTATATATAAAATCTATTGTATATATTATATATCATATACATGTGATAAACAGATAATATAAGCAGATGATAGATAGAAGACAAAGTATATAGTTTAATATCATAAAATCCTATTTTATAAAAACATGAAGAAAGTCAATCAACACAAGAAGGATTGGAGAGATGGTCCAGGGATCAATAGCAATTATGGCTTTTCCAGAGGACCCCACCTGGCTTTCCAGCATCCAATGAGGTACAGCTTACTATCTTCTATAAGTCCAGTTTCAGGGGATCTGACATCCTTTTCTGGCCTCTGTGGCCCCTGTATACATGTGGACATGATGTGCTTACACACAGACACTCATAAAAATAAAAAATAAAAATATATCTTTGAAAAAAGAACTATAAAAAGTTAATAATCACTAAAGTCATATAGTATAAACTATATTTTGAACTCTTATGTACATCAGTAAATACCCCTTTCAAAGTGTGTTTTAAGGTTAGGTTTCTTAAATAGTATAAGAAATAAGAAAGGAAAAACACTAAATAAAATCACTTACAAAATAGAATTTTAAGATTGTCCCAATATGTTGTTGAATCAAAGGGGGAAATGAACTCACAGTCTAACTTATGAATAGTGGGAATAAAGGAGGGAGTAGTTGTCAAAATATGCAGTGAAGAAGATGGTTCCCAATGCCAAGTCTCTTTCTTCCTGTTGACTAGAACAGCTATAGCTAGAATGCACATTTTCCTACCTCCTTCCTACCTGTTTTTGGCCACTGTAGTCATGGTTTCAATGTTGGGAAATGATTCATGCAACATTGTCATCATTTTTAGACTAGTTAGCTTACACTGGAATATTCCTGTTTTCATTCCATGAACCATGTCTGACATTGTATTATCTTGACTCTGACTATGCAATATAGCCATTGTTGCTAGGATATCAGAACAAGAAACAGGAAATTCAACCCTGTTCAAAATTACTGACACTTAGTTGCTTATAACTCTAGTTCTAAAGGACCCAACAGTCTCTTCTAGAGTCCATGGGCAGTTACAGGCACACATGTACTTATCCACATATACATAATTTAAAAATATTTCCAAAAGATCTCACAGATTCAGTAAGATTAAAAATTAAACAACTCAAATGTATGTTCTCCAAAATGTTGTGCCTTCCTCTTGAAGTCCCACAAACTACAAGTTCAGCACACTTGCTCAAGATGCTCACATCTGTCACAGTCAGGAAAGGCCATGTTATAGCATCATTATAAAGGAACACTGAATCTCAGGCAAGCATGGGAGGGTATGAAATTGACATACACACTAACCCACAGCAATGTGTCTTAGTACCTTGCCTTGCATGGCCATGTAAGAAGACCAGCCTCAGAAAAGTGACTCTTGACACCCCAACCATGCTTTGTCCTACATTTCCACTAAAGGACACTCCATTGACATCATTCATGCTGGGATAGATATGTAAAAGAGTGGTAAGAAGAAAGACAACAGAATATAATGAATATTCAATGCACAAACTTGGAAAAATTAATTTAAAAGAAAAGCTCTTCAATATTCAGCACCACTAAATACATAGATTAAATAGTAAACAAACAACCAGATAGATAAATAATGAATAAATAAATTCTCTGCTCTTTCTAGTCCTCCTCTGGCCTAGAAGAGAATGGTTATTACTCAGCAGAAACAGCCTTATGTTACAAGTTTAACTACAGAGCTCCAGTGAGTTAGAAACCAAATGCCTATGAATTCAGATGCCTCCCTAAATATCTTCCATTATTGAAAATTATCAGAAAATTTTGATATTAAAAACATATTCCCAGTAACCCTCTGAATTTGAATATGTTAAATGAAATCTTATGTTGGCTACAAGAAGCTCACAATAAGAATGTCAACCACTAGGTGATGAAGCTGAAAGCTGGTATCCACATTTTATGGGGTGATAAGATTAATCTTCTGTGAAGAAATGACAAGATAGATAAATGGAAGAGAGACAACAGACCCCTGCTTGACTTTAACAAAGCTGTACATTCTTTCCTTCATTACTGCAATATCAATTCAATGAGAAAATTATGGACTAGGCTGCCTAATTGCTAGTTGGAGGGTCATTCAGAATAAATTTCCTTTATAAGAGTAATGTCACCCAGTGGAGAAATAGCAAGCAGTGCAGTGCCAGGGTGAATGTTGGCCAATTTTTTTCTTAAGTTCATCAGTGTCCTCAGTAATTGTATAAAAAATGAGACAAGCCAGTTAGCAATATTCAAGTTAAGATGAAAATCCAAAGTGATACTGGCCATGAACACTATGTGAAATAAGGCTGGTCTTTCTAAAGGGGCAATCTCATCACCTTCAAATAGGGTATCAGTGTGTTGTAATGGCAGCAGAAAATATCCCCCAATCATAGTAGAGGGAAAATTAACAAGCTGTGCAGAGGGGAGATTCAGCACAGTGCCCACAAACCAGGCAATGGGCTATGCATGCAAGGAGAATATAGGAGACCCAAATGTGTCCTTAAAATATATGGCAAACTTGAAACATGGAGGTGACCATAAAAATAAAATAGTCCTTGAGGAGGTTTCTGTATGAGAAGACATAATTCACATGCATACCGAATAGTCCTCTGTATATGATTCAGGGTCTTGTAGCACTCAGAGGCCCTCAGGTTAGCCTACAGCCATATCAAGCTGTATCACATGACACTAGCTGTGCTATTGCGTCTGACAGAAATGATCAGATAAGCATCATCCATCTTCCCACCAGTTCAGGTTGGGGATCTTTCTGTATGGACATAACACAATAGATGCATTTCATGCTGAGATGACCTTTGTAACATCCTATAGAACACAAACAATTAAAAATACAATGGAATCTAGCAGATCAATTTGGGTTGGTAATATTCAAACGTTCCCTCTTCCAAAGATATTTTTGAGAGGGGAAATAGTCAACAAAACACCATCTTATGTCTTTATCCCTATGCTGTACCAAGTTCTTTTGACAATTTGAAAATATTCATTTCAGGCTGTGTAAATAACATCCCATTATTATTTTCATTCAGTCAACATGGAGTTATAAGCTTTATAACGCAAGGTTCACTCCTGTATATGTAGGAACATGAAGTCGTTAGTGATAAAATTAAAACTGCTTATGCTAAAGGAAGTATAGTGCAGAGACATGAACACACACAAAGTTGGCAATACTTTGTGGATGGTGAGATACAAATAAGTACTTTTCAAAATTATAATTAGAGGCATGGTGTCTACAGACTGGAAACATAGAGCAGTTTCTTCTCAAATGAAGGTATATAACTGAAAATCAGGTATTTTAGAGTCACCATATTTTTGTTATTTACTTAATTCAATCTTTTGGAGAATGTAGATAACACAAATTTACTTTTCGCTTGCTTGATTATTAAATGATTACTAAATACAGGTAATGAGTGCATGCCACTCATCCCATATTTGCTGATAATGACATGCAAACTCACTCATGTATTAATAAGCCATTTTTTTGGTCTGTTGAGAATACCTCTGGTCCATGAAAGACAGACATCATTTTCTGAGTTTAGAGCTTTATTTTATTGTTTTTTTTATTTTTTAATCATTAAATATGTTTTAAGTGGTTGTCTTGCTTCTTTTTCCTATTAATATGAGAAATACCTTGGCAAAAGCAAATTAAAGAACCAAGGACTTATTTTGACTCATACTTTAAGGGGACAGTCAAGATGGCAGGAGCTTAAAGCACCTGATCATATCACGGCCACAGTCAAGAAGCAAAGAACATGACTAGCAGTGTTCTCTCACTGTCTCAATAGCATACAGTCTAGGATGCCACTCAGGTAACGGTCCATGGGTTTTTTCCAACCAACAATCTGAATCTACATAATCATTCACAGACATGCTCAGAAACTAGATAATAACTCACAGGTATGCCTGAGGCCCATTGCCTAGATTGTTCCAGAATCTGTAAAGCTGACAACCAGTATTATGAGACTGGTACTTAAGTCACAATATTGGTACATATTATCAGGGTAATGTTGTGAGATATATAGATATAGATATAGATATATAGATATATAGATATAGATATAAATATTAGAAATATTGATATTCTCAAAAATGTATCATTCTTGAGGAAAATTTCAACATCCTTTCCTGAAGCTTTTATTTTATTTGTTATTATGTAGAGTGTTTGTGAGATGTGTACATGAGACTAAGTGTGTTTGTAGAAATCAGAGGATACCTTTCAGGAATTAGTTCTATCCTTCCACCATGGATTTCTGGAATCAAACTCAGATTGTCAGGCTTATGTGACAAGCACTTATACGCACTGAGCCATTAGATAGGCAACCTCACAACTTTTTGAGATATTTTGTGAGTATCTTTATATCTATCATCATCCTATTGTTGTAACAGAACACCAGAACTTTTTCCTCCCATTTCACTGTGACTTAGTCCTGTTTCTAATATCATTGTGTTTATTATCTCAAAAATAATAAGTTCAATAAAGAAAACATAGGTTGAAATTCTCTAATGGTTTTGTATGTGCTCTCATGCACATTAACGGTTATAATTCTAGTGATAGTAAAAGTAAGAAATTATATCCTAGATCAGTAGTTCTCAACCTTCTTAATGCTGCCACCCTTTAATACAGTTCTTCATGTTGTGATGACCCCAACCACACAATTATTTGCATTTCTACTTCATACCTGTAATTTTGCTACTTTTCTGAATCACAATGTAAATTTCTGATATGCAAGATATCTGATACATGATATGATTCCTATGGAAGTGTCGTTCAACTCTCTAAAGGGCCGTGTCTCACAGGCTGTTAAACGCTGTCCTAGGATGAACCTGGGGCTTTGTCTGACCTTAGCACTGAGATAGCATTTAGTTGTTTTTGTTTTGTTTTGTTTTGTTTTGTTTTGTTTTGTTTTGTTTTATAAAATCAAGTTTAGAGACACATACATTTGATTCTATTTTCATTTTCCTCAATAACAAAGTAAGGTCCATAACTTGAGATGATTCTACATGTTTTGAGAAATGCCCAATGAGAAGTGACTTGGAAGTTTAGAAAGAGTTTAACTGTAAGTTCCACAGTCAAAGCACTTTGGGGTGCCACTTCAAAGAAGAGTAGTTTCTGGTTCACCTGTAACCTCCTACCAGCAATAGCCCATTCATAAAGACAAAACTTCTCAGCCACTCCCTGCCTGAAATCTACTAGCGAACTCCTGGAGCTACCACCAGTAGGATGACTTGCAGGGATGCCTCCTCCCCAACCACTGACAATGAATTGTAGAATTACAATTGCTCTGCACTTTTTTCATTTTGTCCCTCTTATATTCCTTCTTGGAGTTGCCCTTTTCCCTACTTACCTATTCCTCTTCTCAGGAAAAGAAGAAGCAGAACAGAGCAGAGCAAGCGGAGGAAGGACAAATGATTGGAAGCACAAAAGAAGAACTATGTCCATGTCATTCGACGCAAAACTCTTTAGGGTAAAGAATTTCATGTTTTGATACCCACTGCCCACTTCTTACTGGATACCATGAGTTTAGCATCACATCAGAGCTATTCTACACTGGTACTGATGAGTCATAATCATGTTTTACATAAAAATTTTGAATGTCTACCCTATCTTCAGCAATTAAAAAATAGTGTTAGTAAATGTAATCTCTTTAGTTAAATATTTTCCTCATCCTTAATTGAATACTGTCTACACAAAGCAATGAAAACTCCAAATGTCTTAGTGATATTGCAAAAAATTATTCTAATCTATGAATGCCCACCTATAATCAGATGCTATATCATGGTAACTATTTTTTTCATTATTTTAAAATATAATAAAATGTTAATTGTAAGATGGTTATATAACAGCACTGTTTGGCTGCTCATCATTTTACTTCTACAACCCTCCTAAAAGAAAATCACTCTTAATAGTTAACTTTCTGGAATTTTTTCCTATTAGATTAGTTTCAATGTATTAACAAGTGCACCCATTTACATATACAAAGTCATAGTTTACTGAAAGCATTCTATTTTAGATATATTTCTGTGACTTTTTCATATAACCATATATTATGTTGATATCTCCAATACAGCATATATGAATACATTTATCACCTCCTTTGTAACAGCTACGGATATTAATGTAGCCTACATGTACTATAAATTATTTAACCCTTCCCTTATTAATGAACATTTAGCACACATCCATTTTTTCATTCTAACAACAATGACAAAATGAATAAACTTGAGTATGATTTTCTGCCCGTGTGTGCATATTTCTTTAGCATAGTATAAATGTGAAATTGTTCAGCCAGTATTATGTGTGGTTTATATTCAGACAGAGATTAGAACTCTGTATTTCAAAAACCTGTGTCAATTTAAATTTCTTTAATACTGGAAGATAATACCTGGTTTTTCACAAGCACATGAAAAAATAAATTTTTTAGCATTTTTAAATAATATTTTCATTTAATACAGAAAATGCTATTTTATTTTCTTTAAATTTTATCTCTATAATTTTGATTAGAGCTTCACATTTTCACATTGCTCACATGTAGTTTGCTGCCTATTTCATTTGTTCATTTAGTCAATGTCTGGGTTTGCTTAATATCAATTTTACTAAATGGTTCCTGTGTGTTCTGAATGGGTGATGCTATATCGGTTGCACGTATATTGAAAAGTCTTCAAAATTCAAAAATAATACAAAATGTGTAATTTTTAAGTTTATAAGACAAATTTATGAAGACCAGCTATTCTAAAGTACCTGACCAACCAGGAGTCTGCGGTTTGATGCCACATTTCAATTCTTCCAAGGTCTTGGATGTAGTTTATCACATGGTGATACCCCTCAAATACCATAGGAAATATTCTAGAATCTTTGGTTATCTACAGCTTATGGAAACATGATTCAGGAGTCATCTGTATGGACAGTCAAAGCAGATATTGGAGTGGGAGAATATAAGAGAAACTTAGTGCTGTACTTAGAAACCCTTCATTTCTGAAGACAAGTATATATCCTGAGACAAAATTTCTTGCCTACCCAGCTACATCATTGTCTAGAATCCTTCTTGCAGGTGATAATGAGAACTTTCATGTGAAATTATTTGCAAACAGGATAAGAAGAAAACAAGCCAACAGCCAAATATGTTTCATCAAAGCTCATGTCAATATAGTTTCTGTAATCATGGGAATTTGTCACATTTTAATGTTTATCTATGTATCTGTTGATGACTTCTTGGGTTGTTTCCAGTTTTCAGTTATTACAGATAAAGCTTACCATAAGCATGCATGCACATTCTTCTGTAGACATCTGCTAGAATTTCTCTTGAGAACATACGTAAGTATAGAATAGGGAGAACACATAGTTGATACATGTGTGCCTTATTAAAGAATTCACCAAGCTGCATTATACAGTTATTTAACAATTTACATTCTGACCAATAAAGTATATAAGATGTAAAATACTGGTGCACTAATTTTCTTACTTTTCTGTTATAATCTATGATTTAAGTATTTAAAGACACTACACAGAGATGCTTTAATTCTTGATATTAACATGGGTCTTTTCATAAAAATCTGGCTAATTTGATTAGTTGTATTGATAAGAAGAAAAGCAATAAAATCGAAGGAAGATGTACAATAGAAAAGTACAGTACTAAGTAAGTAAGGGAATATTATTTGAAAGATCAATATGTTAGTAAAAATTTAAGATAGAAAGATCTTTAAACAATTATGAATGTAGACAATTAACTATGGACCATATACACAGCAAAATAATGAAAAAAAAAAGTTCCACTGGAGATGAGAAGATGTATCTACAAGTAAAGGTACCTGTTGCCAAGCCTCATGACCCAAGTTCCATCCATGGGACACACATAACAGAACACAAAACCAGCTCTCTGAAGCTGTCCTCTGATCTCATGTCATAGCATGTATACACACACAAACACATAATAAATAAATAATAAATACATTATTCATAAATAAGAAATTCCTCTATCCAGAATGGAGACTCAGGGACTACTGGTCCTTTATATAAGGCAAAATTATGAATTTATATTTTATGAGACATTACATTGTAAATCTATATAAATAGTATATATATTTTTTCAATTTTCTTCCAAATATTTAACCAAAAAAAGTCCTTTCAAACACCTGTACATAAATAGAAATAATAGCTTTATGTATGAGAGAACACTGAGGCCAAAATGAAGAGAAGTGAGCTTTAACATGACTCATTCTCTGCTATGCGATGTTCTATATGCTGCGAATATGTGTTGCTCTGATTGGTTGATAAATAAAATGCTGGCTGGCCAGTAGCCAGATAGGAAGTAGGCAAGATAAGCAGACAAGCAGAATCCTGAGAAGAGGAAGGCTGAGTCAGGAGACACCAGCTCTCCATCCAGGGGACAGCATGTAATGGCACACAGGTAAAGTCATGGAAAATGTGGCAACATATAGATGAGCAGAAATGGACTGCGTTTGAGTGTAGGAGCTGAGCTAAAGGCTGAGCAGTTTTCATTAATATAAGCCTCTGTGTGTTTATTTGGGTCTGAGTGGCTGCAGACCAGGCAGGACTATTGGTGACATTATTAAGGCCACTCCATGTAGTTAAAAGTGAGGTTTACTTTGTGGGGTAGCTTACAAATGAAGGGATAGGTTGCAGGGTCTGGGAAAGGGATTCCACAGCCTGGTGGTATTCTCTGGAGAACTCTGCCAGTCTACCTCCAGCGTCTAGGGTCCTGGAACCAAGAGCAGCCTCTCCTCTCAAACCTGGGTCTTCTGCTTCCTCCCTCAGGCCCCCTTTGTAGGCATAACCATTACCAAAGCATCAATGGGGGTTGGAACTTCCAGGCCAAGACTGGAATGGCTACCCACTACACAGGACACAGGAAAACTTCAGCTATAGTTCTCACTGATTTCTGTTCCTTTCCAGGCCATAGAAAAGGAAGAAAATCTGCTGGAGCTTCATGGAGCTAGAAATTCAGGAGACAGACTTGAAAGAGCAAAACCAGGGAAGCAGCAATTTCAGGACCAAGTAGCAAAGAAAAAGAAGCAGACATGGAAAAAATGAAAAGGACAAAGAGCAGACACCTTGACTATCCACCAATGGGACTAAGTAAGGGCAGAAAGTGAACAGAGAGACAATGATCACGGCAGAGAAAAGTCAATGTTGTCAAGATGCCATTATTCCCCAGTTTCTCCCATAGATTCAACACAATAGCATTGACAATCACAGAAGACGATTTCCATAGGAATTTACAACTGACTCTGAAAATCTATATGAAATTAGAAGGGACTTAGAATATACAGAACAACTTTGAAAAAGTAAAACAAAGTTAGGGACTAAATGTTTTGATTTCCAGCTGGGTGTGGTGGGTATGGCTGTAATACCTGCATGTGGGAGACAGAAGAGGAGAATCACTGAGTTTCAGGCCATATAGTGAGTTCCCTGGCTATCTGGAGCTACATGGTGGGAGCCTGGCTCAAAAATAGAAACAGCACACACACACACATACACACACACACACACACACACACACACACACACACACACTGGATTTCAAGATAAAAATAGAAAAATAAATCAATGAAACGATTCATATGCAAAAATATAGACCCACACAGAAATGAGTAGTTTACTTTCAATAACTACTATGAAAATATACTAGTGTTTCAGAAAGCAATCTTTTCAGAAAGTTGCACTGTAAAATACCATACTGTATAAAAATTAATTCAAAATGGATTGAAGAAAGACAACAATATTAAACCTAAACTAGAAAAAAAATTATAGGAGAAATTTTGTAAGAAAATCTTGGGATTTAAGATTATGTGGGCTCAGCACCAAAAACTCCATCCAAGAGGAACATGTTAATAAGTTAAATTTTCATCTTTATTAAAGCTTCTCTCCTCTGTAAGACATAATGAAACAGAAACTGCAAATCACCAAATGGGAGACAGGATTTGCAATCACTTATGTAACAAAGTGCTTATATACAGAATATATAAAGAACCCTCAAAGTCCAACAATAAAGAAACAATTAGCACACAGTTTTAAATGGACAGGAAATTAAAATAAATATTTACATAATAAATATAGACCAATTAAGATGTCTAACATTATTATTCATTAGAGAAATGCAAATTAAGCACAGCAGGACCCATTTTCATGCTTCTTAAGAATAGGTAAATCTAAAAATATTGACTTCCAAGTACTGGTAAAATAAGTGATGAAAATGAAATGTTCACGGGTTTATTGCAGAATTTTTAAAAAAGGAATATTTCTTTGGAAAAAATTGAACAGTTTCTGAGCTGATTTAGCATATCATTAAAAACTACAGGTATGTTGTGTTTTTATTTAAAATTTCTAAAATGTTTTTTTTTTAAGATTTATTTTTTTATTATTTATACAGAAGTGTGCACCAGATCTCATTAGAGAGGGTTGTAAGCCACCATGTGTGTTCTGGGAATTGAACTCAGGACCTCTGGAAGAGCAGTCGGTGCTCTTAACCTCTGAGCCATCTCTCCAGCCCCTATTTAAACTTTCTACTCCCAGATACTTAAACAAGAGAACTAAAAACATATGACCACATAAACAGTGCATGTGCTTTATCTATAGAGTCAAAAACTAGAAATAATTTGAGTGTCCCTTAATATCTGAGTGAATAAACAAGTGTGGCATATCAATTCAGTGGAATGCTACTTCTAGAATAAAAAATATGAAGTAGATCTCAGAATCTACGGTTAGATTAGTGCAGCTTTCAGACCTCATCAATTTCTTTGCATATTGGATGATGCTTTACTGAGAAACTCACAACTAGTCAAAGTGTAGAGAGTATTACTGGGATGCTCAACCACAAATGATCATCTGTAATATCACTCCCTCCCAAGGCTCACACACCATCACAGAAAAGGGAACCAGAAGATTATAGTATTCAGAGTTTCAGGAGGTCCAGAGCTAAAGAGTTTCTTCTGGACATAATAGGACTGCTGTACTCATGGGCTCACAGCAGCTGTGGTTGCCTATACAGGAACTGAAGGAGGTCAAGTCATTCAGTACTCTAGTATGTAGTAGGTTGATGAGCTAATTGCAGTTGGTGGCTTCTGGGAGAGGGAGAGTCAGTTTTGATTAAGAATGTAGCCCTTTGGCAGGTCAATCATTCACCAGTGAGTGACCCTACACTCAAGAATATATAGGAAGCACAAATTGAACTTGATAAATTATTTTTACAAAAGAGAAAGGGAGGATTGAGACCTCATAGGCCTTCCTCAGTCTACCATTGTCCTCATTTATCTCATGTTTAGGAAGTCATGTTGATGAGACTCTAAAGCTAAAGCCTCTGAAATTGTGAGAAGACACAATCTCACAACAAACTTCCTGTTCTTCTCACTTCTTCCACAATGATTCCTGAGCTTTAGATTCAATAATTACATTGTAGATGAATCCTTTGGGACAGTGTTCATAACTCTGTATTTTTATTGGTTGTGGTTTCCTGTAATAATCTGCATCTATTGAAAAGAGAAGTTTCCTTTAGGAAGTGTAAGGATTATACTTAACAGCAGCTATATGTTCAAATTATTTATAAAGTAGTTAGGAATCATAGTGGTTTGGTAAAGTAGCAATTGTAGGTTCTTCTCCAAGATCCATGGCTTCACTATCCCTGGAGATTTGTCTAGGTTTTTGGAACCAGGCATGATAGTTCCCTTTTGATGAATAGGTCTAAGAACCACCAATGTATGCATGCTATTTCTGAATTATTATTGTATTTTGTGATTATCGGTGTGGTTCATAGGTATCATAGTTATGTAGGAATTCTGGTTTCCTTCCTGACTCAGAAGCTTGCATTAGTGACTTCTGGACCTCAAAACATAGTCCAAAATGTTCCCTGAGACAGAGCCTGCCAACACCCGACTGGACTAAGAGGTGAGTCTTTATCCTCATAACCAAACACCCCAGCCCCTAGGCTTTGGGCCTGGGGGCACAACCCTGAGCCCCTAAACCCCCATGCATTGCAGTTCCAATTTCAGGCCAGTTTGCAGGCAGACCTCCTGCACACAGGTCAGACTAGGACCATCTACCACACACTAAGACTGCAGCTACTTCCCGAGACAGAACCCACTAGTGCCAGGTAGGCTAAGAACTGCACCCTAAGACAAAAAGTCCATCAACATGGATCCCACTGGATCAAGAGTATCAATCAGACCAGAGAGGCTTCCTCAGACACAGACACCACTTGCACCAAGTGGAGAAAGAGATGGGTAGACACCAGTGCAAAAATACAGTCAACAGCATAAAAACCAATATGGCTCCATCAGAACCTACATCAGCAAGGTCTGAACATCCCAACACAGAAAAAAAAACCAAAAGATATCTACCATAAAAAATGATTTAAGAAGATCTTAGATATCTTAAAAGAGGAAATAAAAAATTCCCTTAAAGAAATTGAGGAAAAGTCCAACAAAAAATGGCAAGAAATCAGTAAATCCCTTGAAAGCCAAGAGAAAGCAATTAAACAAGTGAGGGAAACACAAGATTTCAAATCTGAAATAGAGTCAGTAAAGAAGACACAAACTGAGGTAATGCTGGAAGTGGAAAATCTGAGTAAATGAACAGGAACTACAGATGCAAGTATAACCAACAAAATTCAAGAGATGAAAGAGCAGATCTCTGGCATTGAAGATATGGCAGAAGAAATAGATGCATCAGTTAAAGAAAACACTAAAGTTAACAAAGTCATGACCAAAAATGTCCAGGAAATTTGGGACACCATGAAAAGACCAAACCTAATAATAATAGGGGTAGAAGGAAAAGAATACCAATTCAAAGGCACAGAAAATATATTCAACAAAATCATAGAAAAAAACTTTCCCAGCCTAAAGAAGGAAATGCCTATAAAAATACCTGAAGGTTACAGAACATCAAATAGACTGGATCCAAAAATAAAGGCCCCTTGCCACATAATAATCAAACCACTAAACTGAGAGAATAAAGAAAAAAATATTAAGAGCTGCAAAGGAAAAAGACCAAGTAATATATAAAGGCAGACCCCTAAGAATAACACCTGACTTCTCAATGGAGACTCTAAAAGCCAGAAGGTTCTGGACAGAAGTTATGCCGATACTAAGAGACCAAGGATGCCAACCCAGACTATTATACCCAGCAAAACTCTCAATCAACATAGCCAGAATAAACAAAATATTCCATGATATAAGCAGATTTAAACAATATCTCTCCACAAATCCAGCCCTACAGAAAGTACTTGAAGAAAAAATGCAACCTACTGAAGTTAGATATATCCATGAAAACACAGGCAATAGATAGTCCCATACCAACAAATACCAAAAAAGGGAAACATACAATGCTACCACCAAAAAATAACAGGAATTAACAGTAACTGGTCATTAATATCCATCAATATCAATGGTCTCAATTCACCTATAAAAAAGACACAGACTAACATAATGGATACAAAAACAAGATCCATCCATTTGCTGCATACAAGAAACACACCTCAACTTCAAAGACAGCCAACACCTCAGAATAAAAGCCTGGGAAAAGAAATTCCAATCAAATGGATTTAAGAAGGAAGATGTTGTAGCTATTCTAATATTTAATAAAATAGACTTCAAACTAAAATCAACTGAAAGAGATTGGGAAGGACACTACATATTGATCACAGGGAAAACCCAGCAAGATTAAGTCTCAATTCTGAATATTTATGCCTCAAATACAAGGGCACCAACATTCATAAATAAACATTACTAAAGCATAAATCGCATATCAAACCCCATACACTAGTAGTGGGAGACTTCAACACCCCACTCTCACCAACAGACAGGTCTGCCAGACAGAAACTTAACAGAGAAATAAAGGAACTAACAGACATTATGATTCAAATAGACTGAATAGATATTTACAGAATATTCCACCCTAACACTAAAGAATATACCTTCTTTTCAGCATCCCATGGAACCTTCTCCAAAATCAAGCACATGCTTGGTCACAAAGAAAATATCAACAGATACAAAAAAAACTGAAATAAACTCCTGTGTCTTATTAGACCATCATGGCTTAAAGTTAGATTTCAACAACAAAAATTACAGAAAGCCTACAATCTCATGGAAACTGAATAATGCCCAATTGAATCACCAATAGGTCAAGGAAGAAATAAAGAAAGAAATTAAATATTTTCTAGAATTCAATGAAAAGGAATGTACAACATACCCAAACTTATGGGACACCATGAAAGCAGGGCTAAGAGGAAAATCCACAGCTCTGAATGCCACATAAAGAAGTTGGAGGAATCTCACACTAGTGACTTAACAGCACAACTGAAAGCTCTAGAACAAGAAGAAGCAAATTCACCCAGGAGGAACAGATGCCAGGAAATAATCAAATTGAGGGCTGAAATCAATAAAATAGAAACAAAGAGAACAATACAGGGAATCAATGAAACAAAGAGTTGGTTCTTTGAGAAAATCCACAAGATAGATAATCCCTCATCCAAATTAACCAAAAATCAGAGAGAGAGAGAGAGAGAGAGAGAGAGAGAGAGAATCCAAATTAACAAAATCAGAAATGAAAAGGGGGACATAACAACAGAAAATGAGGAAATCCAGAGAATCATCAGGTCATACTTCAAAAACCTGTACTCCACAAAATTGGAAAATCTGAAATAAATGGACAAATTTCTGGATAGGTACCCATACCAAAGTTAAATCAAGACCAGATAAACTATTTAAATAGACCAAACACCCCTAAGGAAATAGAAACAGTCATTAAAAGCCCCCTAACCAAAAAAAAATCCCAGAACCAGATGGTTTCAGCACAGAATTCTACCATATTTTCAAAGAAAAGCTAATACCAGTACTCTTCAAATTGTTCCACACCATAGAAGCAGAAGGAACATGACCAAATTCTTTTTATGAGGCTACAGTTACCCTGACTCCCAAACCACACAAAGATGCAACAAAGAAAGAGAATTATAGACCAATCTCCCTCATGAACATTGACGCAAAAATACTCATTAAAATACTGGCTAACTAAATCCAGGAACACATCAAAAAATTATCCACCATGACCAAGTAGGCTTTATCCTAGGGATGCAAGGATGGTTCAACATACAAAAATCTATCAATGTAATACACCATATTGCTGTGAGTATGAGGAGACTACAAGCAGCACTTTACTCTGCTGCATGGTGGATTTAGCCTTTGCTAGTTAAAAAAAAAAAAAAAGTTTCTGGGCTAGGCGCTGCTTTGGTAGAACTGCTTCTGATAGTTGATGGTACACATGGCTCCAGACCCAAAGCTGGTGGTAAACTGTACCACCACCATGTTGGGAAGCTGATGGAGGCAGAGCCAGCAGCCACATCATGGTTTCAGTCTTAGAAATGCTGCACTTTAATGCAATTGATTCACAATAAAACAAATTTAGATGGAACAAGACTTTAAATGCTTTACAATGTGTACAAAAATGTATGTAGGCTTGAAAGAGAGGGAAAAAAAGGAATATATGCAGTTATATAAACAAATAGCTAGTTTTTAAAAATGAAGTCTTTATTCTTTGTTCTCCCTTTCTGTTCTTGATCCAGCTGGGATCTCCTGCTCTCCTAAGCTTTCTTTCCCTCGAACCTTGTCCTTCATTACTCCCACTGTTGTCTAGGTTGTTCATGTAGATCTCATCCATTTCTCTGTCATTGGGAGAGCCCTGTGTCTTTCCTAGGGTCCCGTTTTCTAGGTAGCCTCCCTGGAGTTGTGTAGCAGTCTAGTCATCTTTGTTTTACATTTAGTATCCTACTATGAGTGAGTACATACCATGTTCATCCTTCTGAGTCTGGGTTACCTCACTCAGGATGATTTTTTCTAGATCCATCCATTTGCCTGCAAACCTCATGATGTCATTGTTTTTTTCTCTGCTGAGTAGTACAACATTGTGTATATGTACCATATTTTCTTTATCCATTCTTCAGTTGAAGGGCATCTAGGTTGTTTCCAGGTTCTAGCTATTACAAACAATGCTGATATGAATAGACCATGATAAATGATGACCACATGAGAACAGGAAGAGGCAGTGTGCTCGAGAGGTCCCCAGAAATCCACAATGATACATCCTCTGTAGACTGCTGGCAATGGTCGAGAGAAAGCCTGATCTGACCTAGTCTGGTAATTAGATGGCCAAACACCCTAACGGTCATGCTGGAACTCTCATCCAGTAACTGATGGAAGTGGATGCAGAGATCCTTGACCAGGCCCCAGGTGGAGCTCCAGGAGTTCAATTGTTGAGAAAGAGGAGGGACTGTAAGAGTGTGAATTATTGAGACCAAGATTGGAAAAGCACAGGGACAAATAGCCAAATAAATGGAAGCACATGAGTTATGAACCAAAGGCTGTGGAGCCCCCAGCTGGAGCAGGCCCTCTGGATAAGTGAGACAATTGAATAGCTTGATCTGTTTGGGAGGCACACAGGCTATGGGACCAGGACCTATCCTTAGTGCAGGAGCTGGCTGTTTGGAACCTTGGACTTACACAGGGACATTTTGCTCAGCCTGGAAGGAGGGGACTAGACCTGCCTGTACTGAATCCACCAGGTTTAAATGACTCCCCAGGGGAGTCTTGGCCCTGGAGGAGATGGGAATGGAGGGGAGGGGCTGGGGGGGAAGGTGGAGGCAGGGATGGAAGGGGGGAGGACTGGGGAACCCATGGGTGATGTGTAAAATTAAAACACAAATATAATAAATAACAAAAAATAAAGTCTTTAAAGAGACAGTAAAGGTAATATAAAAAAATAAGCCACGTAAAGATGAATATTACACAGAGAATCTGGATTGTGTTGTCTTAGGGATTTTTAACTAAAGAGAGATATTTGATTGTAAAGGCAGCATAGTTAAGCCAATCTTTATATTTTAAATGTACCTTGACTTCAAAATCAGGATGTAAGGATATGTTGCTTTGGAAAAGAGTCTCTGCTTTTGTTTCCACAGAAAGCCAGAGGCTATGGACTTGTTCCAGATAAAGATACATCAGGTTTGATCAACCAAGACCTCCTGAAAGGTCTCCGATGATACCATGGCCCAGATGATCCACCATCCAGAATGGTTTCAAGGAAACTGGCTCAGTCGATACACACTCAGGGACTATTCCATAATCCTAAAATTTTCTTTATGTCCCCATAAGATACAGAGCCCCCCTCCAGCAGGAAGTAGTAAGAGAAAATACGCCCAAATTCCCAAATATATCAAGCTGGCTTTGGAGATGGAATTGGCTCACTCCTTTTCTAAACCCAGGTATATTGCTAAAAAAAATTTAAAAAAAAAAAAAAGGTTAAGAGATTCTTGTGTCCCAAATCAGAACAGCCCTGTGGTGTGGGAAAGAGAAAAACCAATATTTTTATTTAAATCAGGTTGATTATAAATGTGATCTCTTTCTAAAGAAGAAAAGGGGACATGATATAGATATAATAGGATGAAAGTGTAGATTAATGAACTTACTTTTTTAAAGAGCAACAACTTGTTTAAAATGTTTTACATTGGTATATATTTTAGTCTATTGATACAAACTTAAAGTTAATTTTGTTATACTGTATGTATATTTCTACTCTCGTTTGAGGTATTATGTTTATGCAACTCATTTCGATTATAATGGATAATTAAGAAATGCAGATCAATTAGTCTTCTATGATAGTCAAACTTATAGTCATGTTAAGTTTTCTAGGTGTACATAAATGTATTCCAGATAGACAGGTAATCTTCAAACACTTCAAAGGTCTACAGAATATGACATTTAAAATATTCTTAAAATTTAGACTTTCTGGACAGTGAGACATGTCTGCTCCTGGCAGCAACAATTAACTTCATAGAGGAGGATGGACATTAAAGACACTTCATATGGAGTTTATCTTCACCTTGGCAAAAATAGCCATTTGGGCAAGAAACTGTTCTTGCCTGGACTGCTTGATCAACTGGACATAAGGGACCCATAGAAAGGTGACCACTGAACTTCGCTTGACAAAATGGTCCTTCAGGTTCCTGCTTTGCAGAGGAAACTGCCAGACATTCTACAGAACACTGAAAAAAGTGACCAGAAGACTAGCCTTGTGGGCTGAAGACAAATGCCCCAACTTTACAAAGGAACATTAGGTGACTGTCCAGGCTGCCAGCTGTCTCTGTCTACCCTGCAAGACTCCCGAAAGTTGTTTGCATCCTTTTCCTGGTTCTCAGGTAATATTATACCCTTCTGATGTCTTTGATGTGGTTGAAGCCTAGATAGTTATAATTTCCTCAGTTATGATAAAAGATGAGTTAGATATAAAACCTTAGACTCACAAATATAAGATAGATAGGATATCTTCTTTAATATTGTAACTGTAATTCTTGCTTGATAATTGTTTTGTTATCTGATATTTTACTATATAAAAGTTAAAACCTTGCTTTTTGAAAAAAAAGAAAAGGGGAAGTGCTGTGGGATGTTCTGTATGTCAAATGTGTTTCTCTGATTGGTTAAAATAAATAAAGTGCTGATTGGCCAGTAGCCAGGCAGGAAGGATAGGGTAGGCAGGACGAGGAGGAGGAGGAGAATGGTGGGAAGTGGAAGGCTGGGAGGAGACACTGCCAGCTGCTGCCATGACAAGGAAGAGGTAAGGTACTGGTAAGCCACAAGCCATGTGGCAAAGTATAGATTCATAGAAATGGGCTAAATATAAGAGTAAGAGCTAGACAATGGTAGGCCTGAGCTAATGGCCAAGCAGTTTAAATAATATAAATGTATGTGTGTTTTTTTACAAATGGGTTGTTAGACTAACAGGGCTTGGTTGCACCTGGAGAGAAGCTCTCCAACTACACCATATAAACAAACTGAAAAAAAAAAAAATCCACAGGATCATCTCATTGGATGCTGAAAAAGCCTTTGACAAAATCCAACACCCATTCATGATAAAGGTTCTAGAGAGATCAGGAATACAAGGAACATACCTAAACATAAAGGCAACTTAGAGCAAGCCAACAACCAACATCAAATTAAATGGAGAGAAACTCAAAACAATCTCACTAAAATCAGGGATAAGATAAGGCTGTCTACTCTCCCCATATTTATTCAATATAGTACTTGAAGTTCCAGCTAGAGCAATAAGACAACAAAAGGAGATTAAGGGGATACAAATTGGAAAGGAAGAAGTCAAACATGCATTATTTGCAGATGATATGATAGTATACATAAGTGACCCCAAAAATTCTACCAGGGAACTCCTACAGCTGATAAACTCCTTCAGTAAGATGGTAGGATACAAGATTAACTAAAAAAAAAACAATAGAAGCCCTCCTATATACAAATGAAAATGGGGCTGAGAAAGAAATCAGAGAAACATCACCCTTTACAATAACCACAAATAATATAAAATACCTTAGGGTAACTCTAAATAAGCAAGTGAAGGACCTGTATGATACTTTAAGTCTCTGAAGAAAGAAATTGAAGAAGATATCAGAAAATGGAAAGATCTCCCATGTTCATGGATAGGTAGAATCGACTTGGTAAAAATGGCCCCTCAATTGAAGAATAGATAAAGAAAATATGACACGTACACAATGGAGTACTACTCAGCAGTAAACAACACTGATATCCTGAAATTTGCAGGCAAATGGATGGAACTAGAAAATATCATCTTGAGTGAGGTAACCTAGGCTCAGAAGGACAAACATAGTATGTACTCACTCAACAGAGATACTAAATGTGAGGGAAAGGCTGGCCAGACTACAACCCACAACTCCACAGAAGCTAGCTAATAGGGAAAGACCCTAGGAGGGACACACGGATGACCCTGTGAAGGAGAAGTGGATGAGATCTACATGAGTGGACTGGGTTTGGGGGCGGGGGTGGCAGAGGGTGAGGAGTGGGGGATGAGAACTTAGGGAAATGGGAGGGCCAAGCTGGAACAGGTACAGAGTGGGAGGGCAGGGAAGAAGATACCATGATAGATGAGGACATCATGGGAATAGGAAGAGGCAGGGTGCTGGGGAGGCTTTCAGGAATCCACAAGGCTGACCCCACCTTGATCTGCTGGCAGTAGTCCAGAGGGTGCCTAAAGTGGTCTACTCTGGTGGCCATCCTAGCAAATAACCTAGCTGTCATCATAGAGCCTTTGCCCAGTGATTGATGGAGGCAGATGCAGAGATCCATGGCCAGGCACAAGGCTGAGCTCCAGGAATCCAATTGATGAGAGAGAGGAGAGATTCTGTAGGTGAGGGATATTGAGATCATGATAAGAGGACATGCAGAGATGACCGGCCTCACTAGTGGAAGCCCACGAACTGTGGACTGGTGGCTGTGGAACTCCCATGGGACTGGTCTAGGCCCTCTGGATATTGCCTTCTGTTTGGCTCAAATTGTCTGGGGGGACACCCAGGCAGGGGGATCTGGATCTGTCCCTGGTGTATGGGAAGGCTTCTGAAATCAGGTGTCTGTGGTGTGACACCTTGCACAGCCTTGGTACAGTGGGAAGGGGCTTGGACCTGCCTAGGCTCAGTGCGCTGGGCTCTGCTGACTCCCCATGGGAGACCTCAATTTGGGGGATGTGTGGATGCGGGGATGACTTGGGAAAGAGGGCTGGGGGTGGGAGAAGGGAGAAGGGGGATCTGTGGATAGTATTTGGGGTGAGTAGAAAGTTTTTACTAAAGAAAAATGAAAAAAAAAAAAAAAGCCCTCAGGGAGGAGACTTTCAGCCCTATATAAAGAACTACACGAAACAAAGAAATTCTGAGGGCAGGAGAAATAGTTTTCCCCCAGGAAGAGCAGAGTAGTTGCCAATCCAATACCAAATGGTCATCCCTGAAAACATATATAAAATAACATTATAGAGACTAAACAAATAAATGTATACATATGATATATATGGTATGGGGGTATGAGTGTGGTATCTATGTATGTAGATGTAACAGCAATAAATAAAAAATAGAGACCATGGGTTTGAAAGAAAGCAAGGAAGGATTATATGAGAGGATTTGGAAAGGGGAATGATGTCACTATATTTTAACGTTTTAACTTCAAAAATACATATTATACAAGTGATTTTAACAAATGAATCTTCGGGACATGCATATAAATTATAAGTAAATGCTGTTAATGGTGATAAAATTAATCAGTGAGAAAAAAGATTATTAAACTAAATATATAGTCAAAATATATATAAATATTTTTAGATCCATATGAAGAAATGAACCATAGAAACAATTCATGTTTGTTAAATATTTGTTAAAATTTTGATCCCACTAATATACATATATTTTATGATATATAAAATCTTTTAATTATTTAGAAAAAGAGGACACAAAGTTTAGTAGATATAGAGAGGTGTAACCTACAGATATGGAGGGGTGAATATGATCAAACTACATTGTACAAGATCCTTAGAGAAGTATCTGGACAGTGTAGATTGGAGTTGATCTGTTGAATTTTTAAAAGAACACATTGTAAAAATATCAAGAATAAGAGGAACTATTTTATATGCAGTGTGTAAAAAGTCAAATGAAGCCAAGTAATGCCAAATGATTCAAGACCCATCTAGGATTGAAAAATAATATGCATCATCAGAAAGGGAAGTAGTCAACAATTTCTATTGTTTCCATCAATGTGTCAATTATATACAAAATAACAGATAATAAAATAAAGAATAATTATTTAAAAGGTAGTGCATTTTCCCTAGATTGCTCATTTCAAGAACAGAAGTATCTGTGAATATTTAAAATTCATGCATGCAACAGAACACAAGAACAAGGCAAAGGGAAAGGCACATGGCTACATTTGTAGATTCTGAAAAAATACAGTTAAATTTTAAACCCCACTGTTCTTTAAATTAAACCATACATAACCCTTCAAACTGTGGAATAGGATGGTATTTCAGTTGTATGAAAAAATGTGTCAGCAAATATCCTCCATTTAGTATGTGAGCTTTTCCTTTGAAACTGAAATAAGGTTGCTCACCACTATCCTTTCTATTAAATATTGCACTAGAAGATTACTCAGTTCAGTGGAACAAGATAAAAAAATACATTATAAAGAGTGGAAAGAAGAGAAATGTTCTTAATCTCAGATGCTAGGTGAGTCATATTTCTGTATTAAAAAATCAAAAGTAATCATGCCAATTATAATCATAAATTAATTGAATTAGCAAAGTGATGGATGTCTATGGAGTATTCTGTTCTTATATATCATGAATAAAGAGTTAGAAAATGAGGCCTAGAACACTCTTCCCCTCTATATTATCAATAATATATGGAATAATTCTGGGTGTGGTGGTACAAATGTGTAATCCCAACAACATGATATGCTGAGAGGGCAATTCCCTTCAGTCTACAAGTTTGAGACTAGCCTGGGAAAAAGGCCGGCTCTTCCAAAATATATATATTTAATATTTGCAATAGATTGTAAACATATAACATTACATTATATACATATCAAAACAGTACAATGTGATTGTAGTTAAGGAAGAGCTACATGTTTTACTATGTTCAGATACTGTGTTCAAATATTTAAAAACCTAAGTTTTAAAGAGAGAAATTTAGGTGGTTTATGTGAAGTATAAGCTGTTTCTTTTAGCAATAAAGGAACATGTTAGTCTTCATAACTTACTAGAAAGAAGGAGCAATTAAGTCAGCATTGTTGTCTTTATCATTCAGTAGTTAAGCTAATATAAATTGCTTCATTTTATTTGGGGCTTTTCCTTCAAATTTCCAAATGAGATTTTCCAACTCATACAAAATATACACTGCAACTGGGGAAGAAATTTCCTTGAACACTTAAATTATTGAAATTGATTATTTTTCCCCCTATGGGAAAGATGTTTTGTTTTTTGTGTTGTGATTAAATAAGGTTTTGTCATTTCTTTGTAAAGGTTATGCACTGTTTTTATTGCTGTATTTGCAAACTTTCCATTTTTTTCATTAAAATGAAAACTGGGCTGTGTTAATACATCAGATAAGTTCACCCCAGAAAAAGGACCTTACACACAATAGATAGCACACTAGCTGCACCTTTCCATCCAAGGATGGCTTTGATACAGGACACTGTGTGCTTATACAATTATAGAATGACCTAGGGGTCAAACTCTAGGCTGAGATTCCAGGAATTACATCCACAGCAACATCTGAGAACTGACCTGCCAAGAAAATTAATACCTCAGCCAGAAACAGAATGATAGTGAAGTAAACAGCCAGAAAGTTCTGCTTCTGAGAGTTCACTATGACTACACCTAGACACCAGCAAGCCTGTCTACAACAGTGACACTCTGCAGGGGAATTCTGAACAGTGACAAGCTCTGAAGAGCCTGCTTTCTGGGAATACTGTGGTTGGCACCACAGAATTCCAAATGCTTTGCCAGCTCTCAAGGATGACAGCCACAGAAGCCTGTCTTTGCCCCAGTTTCAATTCTAAGCCTCTTCTGTAATGACTTGACGAAGCAAGACCACATGTGTAACATGAGCAGAAAGGGGATCATTATTGCCAGTGTCTAGCAACCAACACGTTCTGTTAGAATGTTCAGAAACAGTAAGACAAATGAAATATGAAAGTGGCAAGGGAGAATAGGAGTGAAAGTACGTAAGTAGTAATGGTGTGGACATGTGTGGGAAGACACAAGAGGACAAAGGTTAACCAAAGCAACAATTGTGAAAGGGCTTATGGGAATTACTTTGCAAGATACACATTGAAGGATTTGAAAGGAGGTACCCTGAATGGATAGAGAATGCCACTCCCAGAAGCCATGGGTTATTAAATGAAAATCTCAGTGGGAATATTTTCCTATGGCTTGTTGGTCAGGGAGGTGCCAGAGCTACCCCCACCCAAATATAGGCTATCATCAATTCCTTCCTTGCTCATCAGAACTAGGTCATCAGACCCTATTACTGAAGACACCATACAGTTTTGTTAAAAATCAAAGAGGAATCAAAATGGAACTAAACCAGGAGCTTCTTCCCTGTTGGCTAGATTTTATGACACTAAGAAGTTCCATACACAGGCCACTGGAGAAGAAAGGTCATCAGTGGTCTTACCCAGCAATGAATTCTGCATGCTAAAATATTAAGCTGCTAGGCAAGATGTGCCCACTTGTGCTGTAGGGGCATGAATGTTATGTGTTAACTAATCACTTTTTTCTTGAATCTGAGGCCCATGCCACAGGAGGGGATTCATGCCTGGTACTACAGTCCTATTCAAAGGTCCATGGCTTCGAGGTCATAGACCTTACAGATTAGTCTATTGCTATTGTTTTCCTAATTAGATATGTAGTCAAACCACCTTCTAAATATTTTTGTTGATGCCCATAGGTTAGCACTGCTTCCAACCTTAGTCACAGAATTTTCTTTGTGTAACAGGCATAATTACTGCAGCGATTCATAGCTGGGCAAAGTGATGAGAATTAGTGACCGTTGAGGACTCTGCACTAAATGTGACATCTATGACAGCTTCCTCCCCACACCTTCAGAGAAAGGTGCAGAAAGAAATTAGGAACTTGAGGATGAAGAGGAATGCAGTGGGATGATATGTTCTGGATAGAACAGAGCAGCTATACTCATGGAATCACAGAATCTACACCGACTGCACAAAAACTGTGCAATAGTGAAGCAGTCAACATTTCACCGTGTGTTGGGTAAGAGTTAATGAGGTCACATGCCTAGGTGAGAAGCTATTAGCAGTTAATGGATATGTGAACAGAAGAAGTCATTCTTCAGGAGGGGCATGGCCACTGATAAGATGGCCATGAGTGAGGAAATAACATCACACCCATATATTTATTAAGTAAGCAAACCTAATTAAACCCAGTGAAATATGAAAAAAAAACATGAAATTGGAAGGGCACCCATTAAGAATAGTTCCAGAAAAAAAAATTGGTGGAATAAGGGGAAAATAGGGTCTGAATATGATCAAAATCCATTCTATGTATGTTCATATAAAGTTGTCAAATCATAAATAAAAAGTATTTTTTAAGTTTAAAATATATTCTAGACTGGGAAATGGTGGCACATGCCTCTAATCCCAACACTTGGAAGGCAGAGGCAGGCAGATGTCTTTGAGTTCAAGGCCAGCCTGGTCTACGAAGCAAGTTCTAGGACAGCCAGAGCTGTTATATAGAGAGACCCTGTCTCAAAAATAAGTAGACAGATAGATAGATAGATAGATAGATAGATAGATAGATAGATGTAAAAAAAAACAAAACAAAACACAAGATATAGCACAGCTGTTAAGGGAGTTGCTTCTCTTACTGACACCCAAGGTGTGTCCATCACCAATACTGGATATCTCATAATCCGCTGTAACTCAAGTTCCAAGGGATCAGACTACTCGTGCAGACACTGTACTCTCTCACACTAACTCAACCTAAACATACATGTAGACATAATTTTAAAAATAATAATAAAATACTTTTTAAGATTAAAATCAAGGTTAAGAAGCCAAAATTTGCCACTCTTTATACATTGGTTAATTCTCTTTTTAATATTATTCTCAACTTGTCCACATGATGAGACTTCTATGAATTCTGATTATAATGAAAACAGCTTTCATGCAATTTTTAATATTTTTAATTAAAATAGAATGACATCACTTCCACCTTTACTCTCTTCCCTCCAGCCTCTCATTGCTACCCTCCCTTGAAGTACCCCCATGCCTCACCCACTCTCAAGATGATAGACTCTTTTTTTTTACTACTATCATATTTGCTGCATGATTGTATGTGTTTGTGTGTGTGTGTGTGTGTGTGTGTGTATGTGTGTGTCCATGCATGGACACACACACACACACATCTATCTGTAGACTTTTGGTAAATACTCCTTTTCAAGTTATTCTATTTCACATTTACTGGGACAGATTTTGCTTTATTTGCCATAAAAAAGAATGTCAATTTAGTTTTACCAACTAAATTTCTAATGTAGTCAAGGTGATTACATTTTTATTCTTCATCCCTAATGTGATAAATTTCACTGGCCATTTTCTCATAGTGAGCAATGTTTACCTTCCTTTCTGTTTATTTTGATCATGTTCTGTCACCACCCCATGCCCTGTATTAGGCCTTATTCTCATTATTTTTACCTAACCCACTGCATGAGCCACTTAATTAGTTTCTTGTCATAAATAGTTGGCTTCTACAATACATTTCTACATTCTTCACATATAAAGCAGACATATCATCCTCTTTGGATAGCCCCACTCTGGTTTCAATGCCTTTCTGTGACTCTGTGAGGAAGATTAGCGTGAAGCATTTAATTATCCTCCAAACTGTAATTGCATCAACAACCCTCTCGTTATTATGACCACCAAAATTTATTGCACTTTTATGTCATAACAAGCTACTGGAGAGTCCTCAAAACTTCTCAAATTCATTTATGTCTCAGGGATTTTCTTCTATATCAGTATTTCCCAAAGTATGTTCTCGTGATCATGGATCCTAAGAGATACTTTGGGAAATAATGACTTCAGCATCAAAACATAAAATCCTGCTTGCTCTGTGATGATCATAAAGTTCTTATTAGATTAGGAGTTAAACATACATGAGAAATCATCTAATAAATACACTCTTTTAAGCGTTAGAGAGATGGCTTAGTGGTTAAGAGAACTTGTTGCTCTCTCGGAGAATAGGAGTTTGGTCCCTACCACCCATATGGTGGTTCACAACTGTTCATAACTCTGGCTGCAGGGAATTTTATGCCATCTTCTGATTTTGGTAGACACCAGGCCTGTATGTGCTACACAGACATGCATGCAGCAAAATGGTCATACTCATAAAATAATAAACCTTTAAAAGCCACTCTGGCTAGTAAGATGCCCTGTCTCAAAAACAACACAAAACAAACAAACAAAATGGTACAGGTTTAATCTGACTGGGGATTTGGGATGGAATTCACAGGGCCTGACAGAAGAGTAAGTGGTTGCCAAAAGATGCTCAGCTTTGTAAACTCTGGTAATACATACAGACCTGGTCCTAAAAGACGCCAGAACTATTCAAGAGTACAGAGGAGTTTGTCTTATTTCCTGACTAAGCTTTAGCATATGAAAGAAAGCATATTTACTTCCCTTAGATTTTCTGAGGTAGGAACTAGAATCCCAGGGGAGCAGAGATTTAATAGACGAAGATTTTGCAGACCTTGAAAATCTTTCTTTGTTTTTTTTAGTACATAAAAAAATGAAGACATATCAGGGAATATAGAGATAAATGCAATGGTAGCTTTTAGCATCTCATGTATTCCTGAAAGTAATTTTGTTAATTTAAAAGCATAAAAATGCATTAGGTCTAATTGGTTTGTTCATAAAATGTTCATGTATTATATATTAAATTTTAAAATATAGTTTATTCAGACAATTACAAATTTACCAGGAAAAATTTCCTTAAAGTGTGGTAAATTAAACTGCAAGATGCTAACTGCAAGAATTATATTCTGATTCACATGCGTTTATAAGAAACAGGAAATTCATGAAAACAGAAGAAATCATCAATATTAAATTTTGACAAAGAAGTTATTTTTTTTTGGATCAGTGTCTTCCAGGATAATGTCAAATATATACAAAAAATATTCATTTCCGGTAGAAGAGCAAAGAAAAAAAGAGAGAAAAAATTTCACTGTCTTTGCTGTGTCAGAATATGGTTATTATCCACCTCTGAGGCATCACACTTGACAGTCTTTGTTTCATCTGGTGCTTTATTTTTAAAACTGAAGAAAATCTTATCGCAGGAAAGTCATTCGAGAGGCAGATATCTGAGTTGTGGGAACACAGTGCATGCCACAGAACCTTTCAACCAGATCTCTGAGGTACTCTTTAATATAATGAGATAAGCCAGCACCACCATGAAGAAGTTCACACACACACACACACACACACACACAGAGAGAGAGAGAGAGAGAGAGAGAGAGAGAGAGAGAGAGAGAGAGAGAGAGCGCTAGAGGGAAGAAATTCCTTGATAAGATAAATCACAGAGAAGATGCCTTCCAGGAAAATGGAATACTGAGGACAAACCCATTAGGAGAAGAAGACAATACTAGAGATGGCAACAAAGTCTCCCCTGCTCAGGAATTCTGTATGTTTTCTGCTCACTACAATCAGTGAAGCACTGGACACTGCAGCAAGTATCCTTAAAATATGAATTTGAGTATTAGAATCATGTGATGCTAGGGCAAAAGCGCCCAAATGAACAGACTCCCCCTTTCAATCAAGAAGTGTTCATTTACATATGTATCTCTAAATCAGCATAGTTTAAAAATATTAATATTGATAGCATTCTTCCAAGTATATGAGTTAAATGTAGCCCTACCTTTGTGAAATGCAAGCTATTTCCAAAAGCTAACATAAATCAGATAACCCAGACAATCACAAGAGTCTTGGCTTGTCTTTCTGCTACTGTGTACCATTTTAATAAATTTCTCACTTACTTTCCCTTTCCTCCTTTCAAACTGTCCCATATACTCCTCCCAACTGTCCTTCAAACTCATGGCTTCTATTTTCATCCATTGCTCATATAGATAGGTAGATAGATAGATAGATAGATAGATAGATAGATAGATAGATAGATAGGTAGGTAGGTAGGTAGGTAGATAGATAGATAGATAGATAGATAGATAGATAGATAGATAGATAGATAGATGGGGGGAGATAGAGAGAGAGATATGCTATATTTCTGAACATAGATAAATAGATATATTTCATAACATAACCTGTTGAGTCCACATGATGTTACTTGAATGTATGTTTTCAGAGATGACCATCCAGCATGGACAACCAATTGGTATGCTACTCCCTGGAGAGGACCACCTCTCCTGCTGTAGTTGTCTGTAGTTTTTTTGTTTGTTTGTTTGTTTGTTTTTGTTTTTTGTTTTGTTTTTGTTTTTTTCGAGACAGAGTTTCTCTGTGTAGCTTTGCGCCTTTCCTGGAACTCGCTTTGGAGACCAGGCTGGCCTCGAACTCACAGAGATCCTCCTGGCTCTGCCTCCCGAGTACTGGGATTAAAGGCATGCACCACCACCACCCAGCTAGTTCTTTTTCATAAGGTTGAACCCTCATGGGCTTTTTCCTGAGTACACGCCGTTTTGCCTTCCATGTTATATTTATCTAATGAGTGCATCTCTACTGAAGGAGCAATACCATTTACTGGCTACAGAAAGAATGAGAATCTGAGAATAGAAACAAATGATCTCACCTCACCCTTGCAACAATACATAGAGAGGACCTCTGGTGGCTTGCCAGATTGCTCAGTGCAGAAAGATACTTGATAAAAAAAAGCTCTATGATGAAGTTCTATACCTAGAAACACATGGTGGAAGGAGAGGACAAACTCCCACAGGTCACCTCCGTCCTCCACACATGTTTGTGCGTGGGCATGTGCAAGCATACTTGATGACACACAATAAATTTATAAAAACAAATGTATTGAGAAGGAAGAAATAAAGAGGAAAAGACCCCTGTGTGTAAAGGAATGAACCTTATTCAAACTGGTCTGCTTCTGTATTTTTCTCAGGTAAGAAGTCAGCATACTCATACAAGGGTCCCTATTGATCTGGGGACCTTAGGTAAGGATAGATAATCTTAGATGTGACTTGGGATACATTATACCAAAACTCTAATCACCAAGTGTGGGAGCCTTACAATCCAGAGACATCAGTCATTTGATTGAGTCAATCATTTCATCACATTTAAACAAGAAATTTGAAATAATTCTATCTTTGGACATTAAGGTTTGATGAATGTCCCAACTGGTGGTTCCTTGTACTTAATTGAAACACACTGATGAAAGACAGCGATGAAGCCTTGTTCTATTGGGATGTTGGGAACTCCATACTTGGCTTTTATTTTGGACTCTACTCTTTCTGTTTTTCCTGTTGACTAGAGTTTTTAATTAATTAAATTGATACATTTACTTTACATCCCAATCATAGTTTCCCCTCTTCTTCTTCTCTCCACCTACCTCCACTGTAGCCACCCTCACTCCTGGATCCACTCCTCCATTTCTGTTCAGAAAGGGTCAGGCCTCCCATGGGTGTCAACAAAGTATGGCAGAGCAAGTTGAGGTAGGACTAAGCTCCTCCTCTATTAGCTAAATTTGACCTACATCAGCCCTAAGTGGGATTTACAATCATTTAAGCTTTCACTGAATTTTCTGAGTCCTTTTAAGAAATGATCAAACTTGAGGGTAGTTCAAAATCCTCAGACTCGGTAGCTATTATCAGAAGGGTGGTCATATTTAGACTGTCCCTTCTAGAAATCCCTCTTATACTTCCATGGCACAGTTCACGCTTTTATTTCAGTTTCTTCCTCTAGTAAAGCTTTATAATTGCAATTGCATGGAGTATAAAGTTTATAAATATAAACATGACTCATGTTTGTAGTCTTGAAACAATAATGAATTTGAACATCATTTCATGCCTGCCTTTACTGGCTAATGATCTACCTTTTGGAAGAAATACCTATAAATTCTTTGCTCACATTTTAATGAGCCTTAAATATTTGTCATTCTTAAATCTGAAAACATAAATTTGATATATTAATTGTATCCAACATGATTTGATGTGTGTACATTTAATAAAACAAGTCTATGTAATTAACATATCTAACATGGCACATATTTATTATTTTGTTTTGATGAGAACATTGAAAATCTACCACTATAGCAATGTTAAAGTGTGTATTATTAATAATATTATCTATCATAACATATGATAGATATCACCAGTCTATTATTCCTGCCTATCTGAAAATTATATCTTTGATATCATTTCTGTGTTCTCCTCCTACTCATCATTCCCAAGCACTCAATCAATGTATGGTCAGTATTATTCTATGGTCTGCTTCCATAGGCTTAACTTCTTAGACCTTATATGCAACTGAAACAATTCATCATCTGCTTTTTTGTGTCAGGCTTATTTCACTTAGCATCATGTCCTCCAGATTCATACACATCATTGACAACAGAAATGCCATTTTTTTAAACTGGATAGTATTCCACTGAGCAATTATATCATTACTTTATTCATCACTAGGTCCAAACTGACATTGACTTTATATAATGATTTCCTTGGCTGCTGTGGATAATGCCAGAGTGAACATGGAGACACAGACATCTTTCAATGTATTGATTGTACTGCCTTTGGATATGAAACTAAAGGGGGCATTATTCATAAGTCTATATCCATCATTATGATGAACTTATGTACTGTTTTCCGCATGATAGTAACAATTTACATTCAGAGCAGAGTAAAAGGGTTCCCTTTTACCCACAGCAACTTCTGCTACCCTTGGCCTTTCTGATAACTGTCATGCTAAGAAGTGTGGGACTTTACCAAGCATTTGATTAGCATGTCCTTGATTATTACTACTATTGTGCCAGTTTTCAGACATGCTGGTACTTTGGATGTCTTCTTTTGAGAAACTCTACTCCGTGCCTCATGATGAGCAGGCTCTTGCTTTTATTCCCTTACCTTGATCTTCTCATTGTTCAGTAGTTTTCGTTATAGATTGTTTGAGACACTCATGTCCTTTGGATGCTAACCCATTGTCAGATGCATAGCTCATGAACATTTTTCTCTTACACTATAAGTTTCCTTCTCAAGCATTAACTGTTTCCTCTGATATGAAAAAAAATGCCTTTAAGTTTGATAACAATTTAATTTGCCTGTTTTTTGTTGCCTTTGTATGGGGGCCATCCCATATTTTCTCATGGTGGTTTCACACCCCCAAGGCTTATATTTATGTTTCCAGCGCCTTTTGTTTGGAGTGTGCATGTGGAAGAAGAAATCATCCAAATTTGTTGCGTCATTCTGCATGTTAATATCCATTTTTCTCCGCAACATTCAGTAAAAAGAACAGCTCCATTTTGTGTTCTTGTCAAATATGAGTGGACCATAAATGTCTATTAGACTGCTTTTCTTACTACATATTTATAATTTGTATATATACCTATGTTTACACGCATACATACATATGTACTGAATATCTAAATGAACAATTCTGGACATGATGGGTTATAAAGACCTAATACAATAATGGTGGACGACTTCAACACATCGCTCTTGCCAACAGTTCTTCCAGGAATACCCACTCCCCCAAAGAAAGAAAGAAAGAAAGAAAGAAAGAAAGAAAGAAAGAAAGAAAGAAAGAAAGAAAGAAAGAAAGAAAGAAAGAAATATTAGAATTAAACCACTCTCCAGGTCAAATGGATTTAACAGACACCTACAGAATATTTCAGACAGTTGCAGAATATACATTCTTCTAGCAGCCCACGAAATTTTCTCCAAAATAGACTCCCCAATTTGACTTCAAAGCTCCAGGAGCCTTAGAGTAGAAATCTGCCTCCTTTAGTAGGCAAACAAGTAGCCAAGAGGCACAACGTCATCTGAAAACAAACACAGTTCAAACGAGGCTGCACATTTTTCTCTGTAGGAAAAGTAATATTCAAGGAGATACACTCTAGACTGTAATTCTCTAGGTGTGAGAGTTTGGTGCAGGAGAGTGGGGGAGAGATAGACACTGCCCTAGCAGTTAGATCCTCACTAGTTTCCAGAACAATGCAAGATCAGACCTTCCATTATCACTGCTACTCCTGAGAGCTTCTACACCAGGGCCTCTGCTTATCAGACTGGCAAGACAGGCTTTGTTCACTTAGTGGTTAAGTAAAGAGACAATAAATAAAAGAACTTTGACATCTGCTCTTTTGTGGATTTGAGAAAGCTGTTCATTTTTTTTTCTTATTCATTTCCTTTTTTTTTTTTTTGACAAAGCTCATAAAGACATTTTCCCCCAAGCAAAAGATGTATTTTCCCTGCATCTTCTTACTCTCCCTAGTTTCCGTAGATAGTTTCACTTATACACTCATGTATATAGATAAGCACATGATCTTATATGTCTATGTAAAATCTGAGATCCACAGTATATGAAACACGCAACGTCTGTCTTTTTGAGACTGATTCAATTCAGCTACCATGACTGTCTCCAGATTACCCTCCATTTTTTCTCAGATGGCAAAATTTCATTCTTCTATATGACTGAAAAGAACTCCACTGGTGTGTGTGTGTGTGTGTGTGTGTGTGTGTGTGTGTGTGTGTGTGTACACAATTTTCATCTCTAATACTCTGGTTTTAGACACATAACTATTTTGAAGAACTGTCATAAAACATGGCATGTAAGTGTACCTCTGCTTTGTTAACTTGGATTCCTTCAGTTATACATCAGGAATGACATAGATGGGGCATATAACATCTACTTTTTTATTCTTTTGGTTTCTCCAAGTAATCCTTGATGTTCTCACATTGTGAGCCAGAGCTCTAGACACAGTTCAACTTAGATCAACTCCTATTATTTCAGATCCCCATTCTTCCTTTCATGTGCATCATTCTATTAACCACTATTAATTCTTTTTTTTTTTACAAATGTGTGTGAATATTGCTGTGTATCACTTCTGCAAATCTGGACAGACTTTCTTCTTTGAATATATTTATTTTCCTAAAAGGCAAATGAATACATATATTTCTAAATTCCATCTTACTGAAATTAAAATAAGCTTACATTTACATTTCATGTTCCTTCTTTTCTTTTCTTTTTTTTTTTATACAGTTGAGTCATTTCCCCTCATCACAAATACAGCTAAGATATATTTCCCACACAGAATGACCCAAGTCTTCTATGAGTCCTATTTCAGCTAAGACCACATCGGAAGGTTTAAAGAAAGTATTTCTAGGATGCAGTTTTCTCCCACTTCTAACTCTGATTCCTAGAGCAAGTCTGTCAATAATTCAATGATATTATAAGTCTGCTGCCCTCCCCAAAAAAACTAATAGAAAAATTTATGATGAAATTATAAACAGCAAAGAACTTTGATTTTTAAGCTTTCATTTGCTGATAATAATGCAAAAATAAGTAATTAAGGCAGACACTGTGGATTCTAATACTCAGTTTTCTTTCCATCCTTCTTCTAGAATATCTAAGTATTATATAGAGGTTTCACACATATGGTTGCAGCTGCAATTGTCAATATAAACTAGGTTCTATCAATAAAATGAAACATTTCAAGATTTGAAGACAAGAGAGAGGTACACACCTTTTTATTATTTCTTTAAGACTCCAGTAGTAATGGACCACCAATAAGTCCAAATACAAAAAATTGAATAGCTTCAGCTATGGCAGTTTCCAGGTCCCAACATTGCTATCTCAAAATAATAATAATAATAATAATAATAATAATAATAATAATAATAATAAAACTCCTATGGCTATTAAGATATGTTGTACTAGAAACCATTTCTCAAACTGTTCATTCTGGGTCTTGTTGTGGTTTACTTAACCTTTATATATACTTAGCTCCCATGAGACACCCTGAGGAGTATTTTACCTATACTGAACATTTTTATAATTGCATCAACATGTCGTGATATTCAGATACATTTTAGGCATGTGAATACCACCAAGATTGCTGGAGTACTTATGTCTGGATCTTTATTTATTTATTTTACTTTCATATGTGTGGGAGTTTTACCTGATTGTGTCTGTACCCTTTGTTGGATGGCTTGTGTCCACAAAGGCCAGAAGAGTGTGTCTGACTCCCTGGAATTGAGTGACATGCTGTAGTCACCACCTGCATGCTGGGAATGAACACAGATTCTCTGGAAGAGCAGCCAATGCTCGAACTAAGGCCAATGCAGAGCCATCATCTCAGCCCAGCTGCTCTTAATGCTGTAGAACACAGTGAGCTGATAATCAAATAGCTGATACTATTTTCATTATAAAGATGGCCACAGCTATTTTGTTCTGTTTTTTGTTAAAGCCAAATTTGGTAAATACATATATACATATGCCTTATCATTAAAATACTGCTTGTGAAATTTGAGAATTTTAAATGACTACAGGACCCATCTTACATACACAAATACAAGAATAGATTTGGTCACCCTAGTACCATTTGGAGATGCATATTTCATTTGACAACATTTGAAAAATCTTTTTATCACCTCAAAATAACTCATAGAAGATTCCCAAGTGTTAAAATTTGGTCAAACAAATTTTTGTATGTAAAAGGGCATTTTGACTTATAAGAAAGAAAAAGTCATAAGCTGTATTAATTTAAGAGCTCATTCTCTAGACTTAATTATGAAAAAATTTTGCAGCTTCTACAAAGCTAGAAGTTATGATGGAATGAAAGTTACTAGGAAACAATAAATTCACTTACATATGAATGCTAGTGATCATTGTGCTAAAAGTGCCACAGTACAATATCAGTGTGGTTATTTCTTTCTTCACTTTGCCTGAATAACAACTTAATTGCATAGGCAGGTAAATGTAGTTTAGTTAATAATCCTGAGGAGTAATAAATGTTTGCACTTGAGTCATTTTGCTTTTTTAATCTATTTTCTCTAATCTCAGGACCTCACAAACACATTTCCATATGTACTAATGAGAAAACAATGAATGTATAATTAATTGAAGTCAGCAAACACCCATCCTTCAGATCCTTCAAAAATCTCCCCTACATCCCACTAAATCCAATCAGCTTCTTAAATAAAGCAACTTCTCTTTTCTGATGCTAGCCTGTGACATTTGCTCTTATTTGCTTCTCCATATCACGTGAGAAGACAGACAAGTAAACTTGAATATCACTACTAGAATAAATTACTACCACTATGAGTAGCCTACCTTTTCCCAGTCCATTTAGCATAACCAAGGGGCAGATATTAGTCACTCTACTAATAGAAGGTATTAAGTGTAAACACACAAAGAAAAAAATATTTCCTGATCTTGTAAAAATGAAGGCTTATCAACCACCAGCTCTCCATAGCAACAGAAATTCCTTTCAGTCCTGATTTATACAATGTTAAGCTCAGTACATAAAAAGTCGAACCTTTTTATAATTATACTCTACTTTAATTATAACACTAGAAAAATTAAAATAGACATTATTCAAATCTAGATTTGTTTTCAACACAAAACAAATATGTATTCTATAAATATGAATTGATGAGAGCCAAGAAAGTGAAATATACAGCACCTGGTGTATGTGTAAGATAAAACAACATACAGGTAGTCTTGAACAATAAACAACTAAAAATAAAATGAAAATGAAAGCATGTCACCAGTGTTAGGGAACACATTAGACAGTATTTTAAAAACTAGGTGTCAAAATATAGCCTAAATATGTACTCTAGGCTATTGATTCTGCAGTTCTGTAGAAATTAGTAACATTTCTCGTTTTATGCCATCCCTATGTCAGTCTCTGGAATCCGTTTGTCTCACTCTTCAAAACATGAGAACAAAGAATCTGGAACCCTTCTTTCCAACACCAGCAGTAAAACCTTACTTTCTAGTCACATGATACATGTGTCACTATTAATTGAGACCTTGGCCACAGCAGCGTAAAAACAGACAAAGAGCAGAACTCACAACAGCGATGCAGAGTTCCCTTAGGATGATGACATCATAGAGAATTCTGACAATATGTCCTTTCATAGTCTAGACCCCGGGGATGACACGGAAGCCACTGATGGTGAAATCACAAAGTGGAAAAAGATGGGTGGTGAAAATGGAGAATACGCTAGTGCAAGGTTGTCACACTGCATGGGAAACCTGTAAAATTCACCTCCAGATTTTTAAATAAGAGGTCACTGAATAAAATTAAAAAAATGAGAAAAAAATTAAAAAGAAAGAGAAACAAAACCAGAAAAAAATATGGAGAGTATATTATTAAATGTTAATCTGATCATTAAAACAACACAAATATGGATGATTTAAACAAGGAATCACTAAATTCTTTCTATAGTCATATAATAGCCATTTTAAACATTGTTGTCCCTACTACTTTTATGAAAGTTACAGACACCTACCTTTATAATACCAACTGTGCATAATCAACAACCATGCCTGTATTCCAAGAAAACTTTGTTTATGAGAATGACTTAGTATATATGAGAAACTTAATTTCAAAGCACATACTTCAATAGGTTAAACAATAAAAGAAAAAGTACAGTTTTATATATTTTTAGTCATATATAAATACCAGATAAGGCAGTCCATTATGGTTTGTATATGGAGTGATTTCCAAAGGCTACTCTGTTGAAAACTTGAATCCTAGGTGGTGATGTTTTTGAAAGATGACAGGATAATGGCGTTGCTAACTTGATTAAAGCGTCAATTCACTGATGGATTTATAATCTGATGGCACTATTAGAAGGTGTTAGAAACTAGGATGTAGTGATGACTTGGAAGAATTAGGTCTTAAGGGGAATGCACAACATGATAGGTCTTTTCCTCAGTCCCTGCTCCCTCTCTGTCACCATGAGATGAGCCACTTTACTCAACAAAATGTCATGGGCACACAAGCATCAGAGTCAAGGTACAAGCTGAAAGCACAATATGAACCAAAAATAGATTCTATCTTCCTTGAGTTGGTTTTCCTTGGGGATTTGGTCACAACGATAGAAAAGCAAACCAAGATATGGATGTGATTTGTTTGTTTGAAACAGCATCTAGCCATGTTGCCCAGGCTGATCTCAAACATATGAGCTCAATTTATGCTTCTCTTACCTCAAGTTCTTGCCTACTCAAGACTGTAGACACTTGTCAAGATGCCTGACTAAAAGGGACTGAAGGGATATTCTCAGCACCTTAAAAACATTACACTTTGATAAAGATATAAATTCTCCAAGAAACTATGCATGATCCTCACAACATAGTTTTAAATACCTTTGACACAAGTGATAGATATGGGAAAAGAATACACAGGGTCTAAACCAATAAATCTTGCACTATTTCTTAAAGCATTTGAAAATTCCTGAGTACTTTTTGGAAAAATGCAAAGAAAACCTTAGTAAGATTATGTAAGCCATCTCATATAAACAGGTTGTCTAAAATTTATATACCAAAACTATCTGGAAAAATATGTTTTATCAAGTGCAAATAGGCCATTAACAAATGTAAATGTTATTTGAGGATATAAAATAAATTTTAACAATCTTAGAAGAGTAGGAATTATAGATCCTATGGTTGTGGAATGAAATGAAATTATATAAGAAGCCAATTTTATCTGGAATATAACCAATTTTCTTTACTTAAACAGCATACTTCAAAATAAAAAGAAGTGGAGAGCAACAAATATTTACAATAAAAAATGAGAATTTAAATCACAGCCAATAATCATATCAGTCATCTTAAGAAAAGAACTGTCAAAGTTCTAGAAAACACCCATGGGAGAAAATCTGCACAATTTAAAAGTGGAACAAGAATTTTTTAAGCAAAGCCACAAAAGTAAAATATATTTCATAAAAATTAAAGTTGTCAAAAAATGAAAAGACAAGCATGACTATACTTAACACAAAATATTTTGTAACTGTATATATCTTTTAAAAAGAACAAACAAGCAGTCTGGCATGGTGGCACATGCCTTTAATCCCAGCACTCAGGAAGCAGAAGCAGGTGGATCTACGTGAGTTCAAGGCCAACCTGATCTATGGAGAGGAACAGCCTGTGATCAAAAAACAAGCAAACAAACAAGCAAAAACTTGTAATTACTCTGTGTAAAGAGATTTCAAAATACAGACATCTATAAAAGATTTCAACCGAAAAACACAGAGGGAACAGGGGAGAGTGAATTACATATGTACCTGAAACCCCTTAATATGGTCAGGAATTGTGTCAACAGAAACCTTGCAAGCTATGAGGAAATACAATAATAGGTGTAAAATCCTGAACAAAAGTTACCACCACCCCATAATAATACATCTAACTATTCTGGCTTTCAGAAATAAGTGATGATAACCAAAACTTCATAGAAACAAAATCTGGGTTTTGTCATCACAAGATATGCCTTACATAAAATGCTAACAGGAGTTGTTTAACTAAGGAAATAGGAAAATAACAGGCAACACAAAATCATGTAAAACTCAATAGTAAAACCAAGTTTAGTAAGAGTTCCGAAATACTCTACTACTGAAATGGTAGCGGGTAAATTAAATATTTTCCAATATAAACATTAACATTGAAAACTGTTAAAGGCAACTAAATCTACAACAAATTGGTACTGGATTTGAATTTTTAAGCATTCAAATTATGGAAACAACCACAAAAACATAGGAAGTAAAAGTGCAGAGATTTTGTTGTAGGTAATGTTTATGGCAGAGACTCCTATGTAGTCAAAGAGCCAACTGGAAAGAACTATGAGTGCTCAGCTGTGAATGAATCATCCATAACAACTTCCCCCAGTACAACGAACATCACAGAAGAGTGGGCTGAAATAATGTACGAGCTGATAGAGGAAATAGAGACATCTGTGCATGTCATGGCTACTACGTGCCTCAATTCACAACAGCTGTGTATGCCTGCACACAACTGTATGAGACCAAGGGAGTCAAAATGATGCTATGAATGGGGAAGGGGCCCCCAAATCTCTACCCTCGACAGAAGAAATACAGTATTTGATGACTGAAGAAAGAAGAAGAGTCACTTTCCTTTGAGGACATGACTTCTGGTACATTGTCCATGGCCCAGGGGGTGGTCCCAAACCCATGCACATATGGGAAGTACTTAATTGACTCAACAGTTTATTAATAACAAAAAGAGGACAATAAATAATAAAATCCATGTGTCAAGCCCACAACCAGCATCACACTGAGTATTAAAATGGTGAATTTGCTATTTCAAATAAATAAGACAAATATATCCTTTCTGTTCAACATAGTGCTAGCCTAGTCATAGCTAGCACAATTAAGCAAGGCATAAAAGATATTCAAGTGGAAAAACAAGTTTAATTGTTGAATAACATAAGCATTTGTATTAAAAACGAACCCTAGAAATCTAAAACAAAAACTAAACATAAAAAATAAATTTGGTAAGCTGCAAGTTACAAATCAAGTTACAAAATCAATAAGATTTATTTACACTATCAGCATATTTGAAAGAGAAACATATGTAGTAGACTTTACTATGCAATCAAAAATATAATCTAATATTTAGTGATATTTTTAGCAAGTATACTAAACTATAAAATATTTTGGAGAAGTTAAAGAACATACAAATAAATGGGAAACTGCCCAATGTTCACAGATTGAATGAATTAATGTTGATGAAATATCATACTATCTGGAGTGATTTATAGATATAATGCTACCCTAATCAGCATTTCAATGTTATTCCTCACAGAAATAATTTTTAAATAGCTCTGACATGCCCGATACTGAAAATCTAGCCAACTACCCAGGGCAAATAGTCATGGATCCACAAAGAGAAACTAAACCCCTAACTTACTAAACCAGAATAATCCTTGTCTACATGCTAATATTTGTCCTTATGCCCACAGATAAGTGTAGTCTTCACCCCTCATCAAGGAAACTTCTCTTTGAAACAGACAAAGACCATTACAGAAAACCACAACCAACCAAACTGCAGAGTTGTGGAGCCCGGTTCCAACTGATACATCTACAAAACACTCCCACACCTAATTCTGAGGGAACATTGCAGAAAAGGAGATGGAAAGACTGTGAGAACCAGAGGAGCAGGGAGTTTGCTGTGAGACTCTGTTGGCTAGTAAAGTCAGAAGTTACATCTATAAATTCTCACCACATGATGGCCTAACCATAAACTGAATAAGGACAATGATAGACATGCCAATGTAGACAGGAGAAAGACCACAAGGTCTCAATCCTACACAAAGCAGGCAATGAAGGAATGTTGAGAGTGAGCAACAGTTCTCCCCAGGGAAGAGCACACCAATTAGCTATTCAATACCAAATGTCAGCCCAGAAAACATATATACAAGTAACATTATACAGATTGAGCAGGATGTATTTAGAAATATATATATATATACATATGTATATATGCATGTGGCAGTTTAAATGTAATCCCCCCATAAGTTCAGAGGATATGGCACTATTAGGAGTTTTGTTGGAGTAAGTAATAAGTATGATCTTATTGGAGGAAGGATGGCATTGTGGGATGAACCTTGAGGTCTTGTATATGCTCAAGCCATTCCCAGTGTCTCAGTTTGTTTCCTGTTGCCTGTGGATCAAAGATGTAGAATTTTCAGCTCCTTCTCCACCACCATGTCTACATGAACACTGCCATGTCCCTCCATGATGATAAGGGAATGAACCTCTGAACTGTAAGTCACCCAATTAAATGTTTTTCTTTACACAAGTTGCCGTGGCCACAATGTCCTTTTCTTCATAGCAATAGAAACCCCAACTAATATAGCATATAACAACAATTAGTGAAAAAAGAGGCCATGTATTTGAAAGGGAGCAAGAAAAATATATGGAAGAGATTGGAGGGGGAAAAGAGAAGGGAGAAATGATGTAAAAATATTATATTCTCAAAAATGAAAGAAAAAGAAAAATTTGGATACTATAAAAATAAATAGGAATTTTAGAAAAATAAAAGTATATAGAACCACAAGAGCCTAATTAACCCTAAGCAGAAAGAACATTAATGGAACATTATACTACTAGATTTAAAAATTCTTTACAACACAATGATCAATCAGCATGACACTGGCTTTAAGGCCAACACATTTACTACTACAATAGAACAAAAACTTTCAGAATTAACTCGCATTTTTATAGTTTGGTGATTATCAGCAAAATGTCAAGAATACACTATGGGAAAATGAATACCTCTGATACATGGTGAGGAGAAAACTAGATAATCCCACACAGCAGAATACAGTTAAACTCTTGTCTCACCCTTTATATAGCAATCAACTCAACATGGACTAAGCACGGAACATGAAATTTTAAAAGAAGTAGAAGTAAGCCTTGAGGGAAACTTGCATTGGGGTGGACAGAGGTTGCTTGTATAAGACATGAAAGGCAAAGTCACTTGCAGCAGAAATAAACAATCTGGACAAGATAAAATGGAAAAGCCTGTGCTTAGCAAAAGAAAGATTAGAAGAATAGACCAATATATGAATGAGGAACGCACATAAAACACTGTTTATAATCTCTAACTATTAGGAAGTACAAACAAATAGTTTGACATTAGCTCACACTTACTTGAGTAGATATCATAAAACAACAGAAATGTTGATAATCTTGGACAAAGAAAACACTTTTTCATGATATTGCAAATTAGCAAATAAATTTTGGAGTAAAAGTATAGCCATTATATAAAAACACTAAAAATAGAATTATAATATAAGCGAGTAATGGCATTTCTGTATGTATATTCAAGGATCTGAGATGAGTGTGTCAGAGAGAAGCCCAACAGCCATATACATGGGGACAAAACTCACAATCATCAAGAGACAGAAACCACTGATACTTCCATCATAGTTGAATGGATTTTTAAAATGTGATGTATATGTAAAATGTGTATGATTTTACACTAGTTAGCTTTTCAAAAGTAGGAAATTCTGTCATTTAGACCAACATGAGTGGGCTTAGGAAATATAAGTAAAACCATCCAAAGACAAAGAAATGCCCTACAGAATGGTTTAGAAGTGAAATACAATAAGCTTCCCTCACATTAATGAAGAGCAGAGTGGTGATTTTCAGGAAGGTCATAGGTGTGGATGACAAAAGACATTGATACTGGTCAAGGGACACAAAATTAGAATTGGTCCTGATCATTCATTACACTATTTAGAGTGTGATTAAAAAGTGAAATAAATATCCATGAGTTTATATTTCATAAATAAATGATATATTTAAAAGTAAATTAAAGGGACAGTAAGACGAGTGATAGACATGTGAACTCACAGAGACTGTGACAGCACACAAGACCTGCATGGCTTCAAACTAGACAAAACATGAGCACTGAGAGAGATTGTGAACATAAAGTCACACCCTTATCCAAGACGCTATTTGCAATTGATACCTGCTGGTTTTCTCCAAAGGAGAGTCAGTCATACTCTAGGGCAAGCCTCATGCCCAGGAGTATTTAGCTGACACAAAACAAACTTTATGGGTATTTTTGTATGTTTTATTTAATTTTGATTACTTTTTGCTTTATTTAATTTGAATTTATTTTACTTTATTTTTATTTTTTGTTTTTAAGAGAGAGAAAGAACATGAAGTTGAGCAGGTAAAGAAGTGAGGAGGATCTGGGAAGAGTTGGAGGAAGAGAAAGAACATAATTAAAATACATAAAAGTTTTAAAATAAAATGAAGTTTAAAAAGTAGTGAAGAAATACATAGAATGTACAATGATGAAATCAAAACGATGGAAAATGGAATTTATGTAACAATTTGTAACTTAAAAATTAAGTAATTTTAAAATATAAAGTAGACATTATAAACAGATGATCTGTTATTTGTACTTTTTAAGGAAAATAGTAGGCTTAAGGAAAATAGAGTGAGAGAGAACAGGAGTTCTGTATATCATTGGTTGGTTGACTTAAATATTTCAAATAATTAAAAATTGTGTGAATTAGGATAATATATTAAGGAGAAGAAACTACTATGAGTAATATCTAAAGTCCTAAAACCTATCTTTCAGAATTTAATATCAAATAGGCTAATTTAAATTATTGACCATATAATTAGTGTATTTTATGTATCTTAAAACCGTCTACCACTTAAATGTGTGAAGAATGTTTTTTTTTTTTTATGAAATTGTCTGTGAGGTGTCACCACTGGGAACATCCCCATGCTCTTAGAGGACAAAGCTAGAACCTCCTTTTCAATGTCATCCTACCATCTAGAGGCATCATAAGATGGATGGGAGGATGCAGTCCTGATGGCCAGGCAGGAGTAGCATAAGGATATGACCTCTCAGCTTTATTTCCCAAACAAACAAAAGAAAAGCATATTGCAGGAGGATATTTAAAGTAAAAGGGAAATTCACAACAATGACACCGAGAAATGTAGATATCAATAGACATCAAAGGAGAAACATGGCACCTAGGAAGTGTCAAGATCCTCTATCTATGGCTTCAGTAAGCCATGACATTAGAGCTCCAAACCAAGCTATTCAGCTGCAATATTCTCATACTGTCTCATCCAAACATTCACATAGTTATTACCCAAGTCCTTCTTGTACAGTCCCTGCAACCAAGCACCTAAGTTTGCACCTACATCTCCCATTTACGTTCTTTAACTATGTGCTCATTCTCCCTGGAAGGTTCTGTGCTCATCAGTGGACTACCTGTTCTGCATGCACCAAGTCTCACTGTCTCTCTGATCTCTGTATAGTTTACTCTAAAATAATTACAACTCTTCATACCTTGAATTCTCTAGTAAGTTTTTTTTTTTCTATATCTTTCACACTAACATTTTTTCTTTATGTGTGTGGGGTGGTGGTATATATATATATATATGCATATGTGTAGGGTGTGCATATTCAGCTATGCTGTGTGCATAGAGAGGGCCCAAAGTTTATTTAGGTTTCTTCCTCAGTCACTCTCCACATTATTTATGGAAGTGAGGTCTCTAAACCCAGAGCTTGTGGATTACAGCTCATCTAACTACCCAGCTTGCCCCAGGAATCCTGTCTTTACTGCCTAAATGCTGGGATATAGGTAGTCGCCATCCCTGACAGCATTTACCTGGGTTTGAGAGATCCAATACTCTCTTTGTCATGCTTGCATTCAAGCAGTCTATCCACTGAGTCATCTCCTTGGTCCTTCAGGTTATCACTTCTATTCTTGCTACTTGTATCTGCTTTATCTTTATCCCTATTTCTTATGCAATAAGCTCTTTGGGGATAAAAAGTTCTCTAACCTATTCATCTTTGCTCCCATGTGAGTCACTATCAATTTTATTACATAAGGTGTCCCTTCTATAGATTTGTAGAATCATTTCAAGAAATATCTAGGATATACTTAAGCTTGCATAAATTAAGAGTACATTCCATCACGTCGAAATAGTACTCAATGTTCTTCGTCAGGAAGTTGGGCACATGAACATCCTGTTATCACTGAAACAACCACATTTCTGTCCCCAGCAATTCTGCTGAAAGTCTTTAAATGAGTTGCTAGGGAATTGCTGACAAATTTTGAACAGAAGGGCCCAGTGGGGAAACTTTGCTGACTTAACTATGGCAGAAGCTATTTTCTTGTTTCCTGGACCCTTGGGAAGAGAAGACATGTGGAGCGAAGAAGTTGCCTTAATGCGGGATCCTAGGCAAAGAGGATTTGCCTTTTCCTCTACCCAAGGAGGTGCTGCATACACTTCGGAGCAAAAGAGAGCCTGGAAACTTCAGAGAAAAATCACGCTCTCATTGAGCGCTGTCATGAGAGAGTAGCAGGAGAGAGAGGAGAGCTCACTGGAGCCTTCCCTCACAGAAGCAGTGGATATTGGCGGTAGGACAGTGATGTCTGCCAAAGACCAAAGATGCTACCTCTTGAAAGCAAAACGGTTCCCAGAAAGCCTGCTGCCTGCTCTGCGAGATCCACTCTTCTTTCTTCCTACTCTGAGACTCCAGCTGCCTCCCCTCACTGCATATTACGTTGCTCTTTCGATTCTGCTCCTTGACATTTTGGTGTGTCGAGTCAGATATTCTAGAGAACAGGTTTCACTGCACCTGACAAAGATTGAAGGTAGACTGGCATTCCAGTGACTGAGGAGGATCAGTCAGCGAAGGACTTCAAGGAAGACAACACCTGGATGTGGCCAAGAGGCCACAGTGATGCTCTCTCATCAATAGGAAAAGCTAGGATACATTTTCTTGGTGATGTGGTACAGCAAAGGCATGGGGAGAGGGCTTGAAAGCAACCAAAATGGCAGGGCTCAGCACACACTTCGGCAAGCTGGAGAGCCAGAAGGAGCCCCAAGCAAACAGGAGCAGAGGGCAGGGCAGAGAGTCACACAGAGAAAGTCTTCTGCAGACTGTTCTATTGCCTCTGTTCTTGTTAATAGTCACAAGGGACCCTTCATTATCTAAAGCAGTGTAAATGTACACAGTTAATAAACTATAGGGAAAAAATACTAAATGCTTGCCCAAGTTAAACAGCTGAGTGTTGGACTGCAAGATGGCTCAGTGAGTCAAGTGCTCTCACCACCCAGCCCAGCCTGAAGAGCTGAGCTTGATCTCTGAAATTTGCACAGTGACAGGAGAGAACTGACTCTTGCAAGATTCCTCTACTGCCCATATGTGCTGTAACATAGGCTTTCATGTGTATTCTCTCTCTCTCTCTCTCTCTCTCTCTCTCTCTCTCTCTCTCTCTCTCACACACACACACACACACACACACACACACACACACACACACACAGAGAGAGAGAGAGAGAGAGAAACACATAAAATAAAATGTAAGAAAAGAACCAGGGGAGTCCTTGCCCTGGAGGAGATGAAAATGGGGCCGGGGGAGGGGGGAGGAACAACAGGGGAATCAATGGCTGATATGTAAAATTAAATTAAATTTAAAAAAAAAAAAAGAAAGAAAAAAGAACCAAAAAGCTAAATGTTCTCAGTATTCTGAAACCTTCTGCACACTGGTTCTTAAGCAAAACTTCTTCCCACCACTTGGGGTTATTAGTAAAGCATTGAATTTGTGCAGAGTATTGGCTTTTCTCTTTTATTGTAGACTTTTAAAATATTCTTTAATTTTGTTCCTTGTTTTAAACTTTACATAAATAGAATAATAAAATATCATCTTATGTAAGTAGAATAATAAAATATCACATTATGTCAGTTTTCATTAATTCAGAAATGGATTCTGATTTCTGTGAGTGTGTGTGTATGTGTGTGTGTGTGTGTGTGTGTGTGTGTGTGTGTGTGTGAGTGAGAGAGAGAGAGAGAGAGAGAGAGAAGCTCATCCCGTTTGTTACCATCAATATTCCATTGAATATTTACATTTATAATTCATTCATTCATCATGGTATATACAGGTATATGCAGATATGTGGGCGTATAGCAGTGCAGATGAACATGTGTTTGGAAGAATGTGGAGGCCAGATGTTAATCTAGGCTGCCACGCATCAAAAGCTTCCCTGATATTCAACAGGGAGGAGAGATCTGGACATCCCAGTGTAGGTAGCCTGGCTGAGCAGTGGAGGCTTCATGGGCCTGTTTGTCTCTTGATCTATGGACCTCGGACTGCAAGTGTTAATTGCAAGTGTACCACCCCTGGCTTCTTTTACAGATGCTGAGATCAAACTCAGGTCCTCAGGCTCTCACACTAAGCACTTTATGGACTAGGCTAGCTCCTCAGCCCTAATCAATCCAGGCTTAACAGATATTCTAACATTCTTTTGGTTACTTTTGTAAAAGGAAGATACAGCTTGCAAATTCATTTCTAACTATCCATGAGCCCTGTTATATATTTCAAAATCCAGATTTTTACAGTTAGCAGAACCTTTCTCCCTCTCTCTCTCTCTCTCTCTCTCTCTCTCTCTCTCTCTCTCTCTCTCTCTCTCTTTTCCAGGTGGTGTGTATATGATTATGTTTGTGAATGTATGTGTATACTAACTTTAAAGGTTTGTTGTACTATGTATATAAGATTGTATATTACTTATTAGGCAGAGTAAATACTCTGAGGAGCCCTGTCAGGTTATACCTTAAGACATTGCATTTTTAAAACAGGTGCTGTCAGCCTTCATGCATAACAAGTAATACACAGGTTACACCTGCTGTTTTAAATACCAAAACACCAGCAAGGTATGGGTTATACTTCAGAATCATTGCTAAATTTTAACACATTTTCTATTAAGTGTTATTATTATTTTAAGCTTCACTTCTGTTTCTCAAATCTGTTTTAGAGCACTTTCTCTCTAGTGAATTACCTTTTAATAAAAATTTGGGTATGACAGTAGCTAATAACAGCAAGGCAGATGCATGCAGGCTTTCTGGAGACTTCGATATAATCTCGCCTCTAAGTGGGTATTAATGAAACATATTAAGCACTCACTGAGAAGCAATGCAAAAGATGGAGAACTTAGCTTGAGAACTCTGACACCCTAGAGATGAGTGTGGTCAGTAGAATCAAAGGAAAAGAATTAGCTTATCAATTTGCCCCTCCACTGAGACCTGAGAGAGTCAACCATCAGTGACTTCTCTAATGCAGACTGTTCTGAAAACAGGCATTTGGGCCCATTTGTTAGTCAGAAGCCACTTGGCTGTGAGTGAGAAGCTTTAATACAAAACGTATGAGTGCAACAATATATAGATTAGGCATAGGTATAGATTAGATAGGTGGTATAGATAATATAGCTATAAATATAGATTAGATGTAGATATAGATGATATAGATACAGATAGGTATAGATGTAGATGTAGATAGAAATAGAGATAATAAGATGTATCCAAATAGCCTCACATTGACTTCAAGTTTCAGTGAGGTTTGGACTGCCCATCAGCTTCATCTCTCTTCTTTCTTTATGCTTCCTGCTGCCCAGAGATTTTTCTCCCTGTGACAGAAAGGTAACTGAAAACATCCAACAGTAAAAACCCACGAAGACCTCTGCCTGATCCTACTTTGGAGACATGTTTCTCATTTCAGCAAGTAGAGGAACACACACTGATGGTCAGCTCCTCTTCACAGCAGATTCAAAGAAGAAGTAATGCAATAGGCAGAGAAGACTTAAACATTGGAGATGAAAGAATAATCATGTGATTTAGGGATGTGGTCTAAGTCACACGAGAACTCTGATGTGGAATGGGTGCTTTGGGTCGCATAGCTTGACCAGCTAGGAGGCTAGAAGCAGGTCAACCAGTGGGATAGCCAGCTATGAGAAACTTATGAGAAAGATGCCAGTAAAGACAGTGGACAGCCAGGCGCAGCGGAGCTCTCCTCTGGGAACACTCTTTGCTTACCACCCCGTCCTGATGCCTATGAAGCAACTATCCTGATTACAAAGGAAGAGACACAAGCTAGATACTTTCCCTGGACTCTGTCTCATAACATCTTTTCATTTTAATCTGAATCATTTCCCTCAACCTATCTTTAACTATATATATAGTAGCTGCCAATAGACAACAGCTTTCTAAGAAATTACAGGTGGAGTGAAACTTGGGGTCATCCTCCAACTTTCAACTGACAACAGAAGAGAAGATATTAAAGGGAACTATGCTGCCTCAAATTCCATAGAAGGCAAAACTGTACAAAAATATGCGAGCTACCAAACACTGTATCAAGCATGCAGACATAAAACTAACAAAGTTTATAACCTCCTCTCCATTAATGCTTGTCCTCAGAAATGCTATTAGTTCAGAGTACTAGCAAAGAGCTGCATGTGCTCACATTGACTAAACAGATTTTAAAAATGAAAAAAAAAGAATGCTCGCAGAACGTTTAAGCAAAGAAATATTTAAAATTCGTAACAACTTCCTACCATAAACTATTCACAATTGCCTGCATTATCTGTGTGGTGAGATGTTATGTAGTTCTCATTTCATGGAATATTCCTCCATAAAAACATAAGTAACACAATTTTCTCAGTATTGATATAGATATACATTGTATTTATTCAGCTCTAAGATGTATAATAGTAAGCTTCTTTATCATTTTAAAAGCATTAATTTTTCTGAAAAGCTATTATCAACTCAGTGGTTTCCATTATATTCAACAGCATCTTATAAGAAAATATTTATAGGGAATTAATGTAGCCCCATAAATTGTTATGGATAAGAATCAGGAATCTTGTTAGCAGACCCTGTATTCATGTGTATCTAAATACAGTTGAAAAAATGCTATACTAAAAACATATTAACATTTGAGTATTATTTCATGGAGAACATGATTAAAATGAACAATATTGCCTAAAATCTTGTATGCTAGTATCAGAATGCCAAATTTCAGTATTTCCAACCTGGATTTCCCACTGTTTATTAACCTTTGTGGTATCACTGATTCCTTGTGATTCATCTCTTACTTGGTGGGAATGATTGGAAATAAAAGGAGCACCTAAGCCATGTATGTATGTGATTCTTCAAGTTAAAGCACAAAGAAATTTTTTAGAATTTGCTTTGTTTTGCAGGTATATCAAACAACACAGCCAGAACTAATGAAAAAATACTTAATTTTTAAAAGAAAATAGTCTTTTTTTTATTCTCTACTTAATATCACAAGATTGAAGATTAGATAAGGTAGCTATCACCAATCTTCACAAACCTAAAACAATTGACTAAGGACTTCTAAATCTTGTAATGACACCTCATATCCTGATCTCTTCTATTTCATCACCCTCTTTGGTTGACAGCCTTGCTATCTTTCTTATGGGCAGTGAAAGTTTCTCACTAATTACCAAGATCAAAAGTTTATTTAAGCCAAATTTATTTCAAAATCTACATGTCTTTGCCTCAAAAAGTAGTACCAGCATTAACCTGTATACCAGTGAGGACCACCAATACATTAGTTTATTAAACATACCTAAGTGTACTCACAGTGCATTGATATTATTCTCAATTTCCATATGGGAAAGTAAAGATCATCTTATTTTTATTACTTTTGAGTGAAAAACTCCAAGATCAGAAAACAAAACTCTTCTTTTAATTTCAAACTAGGGACTAGTTTCTGATGCTGCACAGTTCCTTTGCCATGTCATTGCCAAACAGATTGGGGAGTGGGGTGGGAGATGAGTAAATCAGAATAGGAAGGAATAGACATTTCCTGTAGTAGCAGAGAAACGACTTTGAAAGGGGGTAATTTGAGAAATGGTGCATGTACACTTAACACAATTACCTAGGAGCATAATTTAGTGAGTCACACAGAATAGGTGGCAGGAAGTACACACTGGTGGCAAATTTCATTGCACTAGCCACATCATAGGAAATTGCCGACCATTGAGATTGATGGGGGACGGGAGCAGCAGTGGGCACATCTAACTCTACTAATAGGATGCTCTTTAAGTCAGGTTCTGAAAGAGTTGGGAATGCCTTTAATATATAAAGGAGAAGGAAACTATGCTTGAGGATCATTTAAATGTTAAATGTATGATAGGCTGTTTCTCCATTTCAGAGAAAGCCAGCAGGTAGCCTGTCAGGGCGCTTTAAGAGTGTGACAGCTGGGAGTTGGACATAAAACTGGCAGGCAGAAGTGTGGTCTGAAAGAATATAGCTCTCAGATAAGAGCAGCCTTTTCAGAGATTAAAAGAATTGTATAATATTGAAGGCAAGTAAAGCAATCTACCAGATAGAGCCTGAGAAGCATAAAATTTTTGACATTATTTCTGACAGATGTGTCAGAGAATTGGACATAGCAAATAAAAATAAACAGGTAAATATATGATTTAATCGTAAAGTTCTGTTTTTTTTTTTCCTTTTTACCTAAGGTGCATTGCTGGATTATTTATGTCAGTTGCTAATCATTGTCTAAACATTAATAAACAAAATGATTAGAAATAAATGCTAGTCCTGATCTTCAATGCGACAACATTGCAGACAGATAAGAGAACTGAAGGAATACGGATGTCAGCACAGCCCTCACCTGCAGCCAGGGCCCTAACATTGGAACCAACTCATCAGAAGGAAATTAAAAGTGTTACCAGGTGTTGATCTCAACACCCTTTGATTCTTACAGATCATTTCTCCATAACTTATTATTATCATCTATAAAAAGAAAACTAAAAAAATAAGTGTCAGATAATTCCACTTATCTTTAATATTAGGTTTATAAATCCATTACATTGTTTTCATTCTACTAGTTTTTACTTGTAATTAATTTTTAGCCCCTATTACTTAGAAAATAGTAAAGATAAAGGTGGAAAAAAAGCCATACTTATCTGTGTTTGCACTTCTATGACTTATCAGTGCTCCACCAATTGTGTTCTGTGGAAAACACACTCATTTTCATGTTTTAATATCCTCAAGTTCTCATCACTGAGGCTGAGACACTGTAATTTCCTTATTAGTGATGACTTTGTCCCTTGGATTAGTCACAGGCCCATTGTGGACCAGGTAGCAGGCAGCAGGAACCAGCAGCCCTCCCTTTGCAGGTGTGGGCAGACACTCTGTCTCCAAAGAAGCACTGGCCTCACATCACTCTCTGGTTTTCCCCATCTTATTGACCAAAAGGTCACAGAGGCCAGGCATTTTCATGGACTGGTGCTGTTTTGTTTTGTTTTCAATTAAAATATAGTTACGTTCTCCCCTTCCTGTCCCTCCTTCCAAGCCTTCCCCTTTGTAGACATCCCTTGCTCTCTCTAAAATCAGTGGCTTCCTTTCCTTTGCTTTTGTTTGTATTTTCTTTAAGTCTCTAAATTTGAGTGTATCATTAATAGTAATAATGCTATTTGAGAACATTTATTAAACATAATAGTCTCTTTGTTGAATTTTTACATAAATTACACTTTTAGCCTGTTCAAAAATTCTAAACATGTTCTAGCTCATTTCTACAACAGGAAGATGAAGAATTCAAGAGACTGAAGCCCAGAGAAACTTAACTTCTAAACTGAATACATTAGTCACTGTGAACCCTAATGCAATTTATGTAGCTAGTCCTGGGTGACACAGAAAAACGGAGAGCTCTGGTAACAAGCAATGTCACCTTGAATGTATTGTAGGTTAGTCAGAGTTCCCAATGTTCTAACTCTGCAAAAAGATAGGGAGAACTCATGGGCACAATGACGGTTCTATAAGAAATTACTCTGTAGGGTATAAATGGGGGAATGAGACTATGTCTCACTTTAGTTAAGTATTAATTCCCTGTGGTACTTGTTCATCTTCAACCTTTAATAACTGTGCCCTAGATAAAAGCAGAAAGATCCATCAGTGAAACTTAAGTAGGAAGTAGAATGGCAGCTCAGGATTTCAGATTAAGGACCACTGATATGAGAATGCATCAGAGAACTGTTGTTAGGTAGATATATTGAAGTCTTCCTCTTATTTGTTGTAACTTATGAATATCCACTACAGCTTGCATTTATTTACTTAGGTGAAGGCAGGATTTTTATCACAATCTGATGCATACAGAAAATAAAGCTTCAGTACACATACCCAAGAAAAGCTCACACAATAGTGAAACAGAGACTCAGGTCCACAAAATTTTAAATTTTAATTTAAATAAATCATAAAACAGTTAAACGCAAAGTGTGTGCTCTAATAGACATGCTTGAAACATAGAAAGGAAACAAAGCAACTTGAGTTGGTGGTGTTGGGGGATAATTTGGATTATCATTATTTAAATTTATTTGTTAGGCACTTCTGATAGGTTAGTCTCCATTTATGCAGAATGGTACCACCACAAAGATTATTTCAAATGGGGACTAAAAATATTTAACAAGACGTTCTCTACTGAGCAGAAGGCATTGCATGTGGATTTAGATACGTTTTCAATAGCATCCTACTAGGCTTGCCTGATAATTTTAATGTAACAAATTGTAATTAACAAATCTTAAGAAGACAAATACAATGCCATTAAATAAGGACTACATTTACCTCAGAAGTTCTCAATAGTATGGGTTGCAATAAAGCAAGGTTTAGGATAATAACTTCACTACCCACGTGTCGTCAGTGCTGACCAGCAGCTAAAGCAATTTATTTTAGGCTAAGATTTTCAATAAAATTATAAAACTAATCTTCCATGTAAATGAATCAATTTACCACATTATAAGGTGATCTGTCCTCATTTAATAGCAATTGGACCAAGTGGGACATGGAGAGCCACTACAAGGACCCAGCATGAAACGACAATGGAGCTTTTATTTTGAGCCACCTTGAGTTGTATGTTGCTTCCTTGTGTTTTCAAGACCATGCATGTGTAAATTCTTCCAAGAAAAAAAACATCAGTATGGAAATCTTGCCAACTATATTTACAATAGTTTATAAAATTAATACTTCTGAACAATCCCAGGATGTTCCTTGACCTTCTATAAAATTAAGATATAAATTTTCTATTTAAAGTTTCTTAATCCCTTAAACTTTGGCAAAACAACAGACATTAACTGGAAGCAGAGCAGCTTCATTTTTAAAGGCCTCAATCAAAGATGGTCAAAGATAAAACAACAGTGTGGCTCTCAGGCCCACTCTTACTAAATTTTTACCATGTGAAAGCATGCCCTTCAGTCTTTCTATATGCTCTGTGTAATCAAACAGAAACCAACAAGGGAGTCGACATTTCACCAGGTGAAGAATGTACTACCATCACACACTGAAATGTAAAGAACATACTTTGAGAACACACCAGCAGACCTGTGTTGAAGGCAGTTTACAAGTGAAATGTTAGAAATTATATGACCAGGCACACAGCTTACAAAATGGAAGAGCTGCTATTTTCCCAGTAATTTATCACGCCAACAGAGTATGGTCAAAACGGAAAGTTTCTATGCAAACATTCACTCTGCCTCTCATTTATTACTTTCTCTATGCCAATCATGATTTCAAATGTTTTTTTACAGGTTTGAGCACTCTGTCCTATGAATAATACAAATTTCAGAGAACAAATCTTTGGTAATGATGGAAGAGACATTATTAATAACTTTGTCCCCAAGAGGATGGAAATATTCTGAGAACTTCGAGTAACTCTAGAATAATATACTGTGCTCCAGATATGGTTGAATGGTGGAGTAGCTGCAAGCCTGGGAAATACATTCACATAGAAAATTTAAAAAGTTATGACATTGTCAATAACCATAAGAAATCCAAATGGGAGTTGCTTTTACAGAATAGCATTCATCATTCTACTGGACAACCAGAAGCCATTGTGTCACAAGTTTGTGGGTCACACAAATTAACACTGAGACAAAAGAGAGCAGCCTGAGTCACAGAATTCTGAAAAGTTAAATGATTATTGATATATTTTTTTATATTTTGAAAACAGTGATATAAAGCTTATATAGTTCCATAGTTTCTCAACTCTCCAATACTCTGTTTTTATCAGTTTATTTGATCATTTTGTGTGTACTTCGCATATATGTAAGTGCACCATGTGCATGCAGTCACCTTAGAGATCAGAAGAGGGCATCAGATTCTCTGAAAATGAAGTTACAGTGGTTGTGGCTATGAATTTCCCTGTGGATACTGGGAATCTGGCCCAGGTCTTCTGCAAGAGCAAGTTCTCTTAACTGCTGAGCTATTTGTTCATGGTTGGCTACAGATTCTGTCCTTGAAGTTAGATGAAATATAATGTAGGTGAGTCTGCTCGGTTTTATACATGTGCTTTATCAAAGGCAATGCTAGCACAAGCATTTATTGTGCTACTTTCACACAACCAAAGACGAGAAAAGTTTCAGATTTTCACAAGCAGTTCTCTCATTTTTTATTTTGTTTTGCTTTGCTTTAGTAACAAGCTCATTTGTTAATTCAAAACAAAGCAAAATGAAGAGTCGGCTGTTCGTTTTGATAGCCCAGGTTAGGAAAGGTAATTCTATGAGCCTGATTTCATATTTGCCACCCAGTAATGTCCCTTCTATACCATTACATCTAAAACCTTAGAACCCCATCACGTGGAACTAGAAAGTCAAGAGTTTAAGGACATCCTCAGCTCACAGAGAGCTCTAGATCAACCTCTTTTTATCTCAGATTCTGCATATGTGAGTGTGTGTGTGTGTGTGTGTGTGTGTGTGTGTGTGCCTATGTGTCTCTGTGTGTAAGTGTGTCTGTGTGTGTATCTGCATGCATGTGCATGTGTGAATGTGTCTGTGTGCAATATAGAAACACACACGCTCAAATGATATCTTGCCTAGTCTGAATCTTTCCTTCACTTCAGCAGAGACTTAGGAGACTACTTCATTTCCAACATGCTGTGCTGCCTCATTGATTTTAGTTTCCTTATCATACTCAACTGAATAAATTACAATTAATCTCTACAACACTCCCCCACTGATAGACACTTAAATTATCCCCATTCAGTGCATCATACAGGAGGTGATAATTTTAAAAGACATGCAATACATGCCTTTCTATGAATGTCACTCAGGACACACATCAGCATGTTTTGTGGAATAAATTCCTACAAACAGTATTTTTAAATGAAGGAATATTCACATTTTTGCTTTTGATAAATATTTGTCAAATTGGCCCCTTAGACAAGGAATCAATTTATATTCATTCAAAAGAATATGGAAGTAACTATATTTCTGTATTATGAATATACAAACATATATAAACATGAACATACTGTTCATGCAAAAAATAATAAATCAGAAGGGAACACACTATGAATTTAAGTTTCTTTTCTTCTTTTTTTCCTTTCTTTCTTCCTTTTTCTTATTTTTTAAGGAATACCTATGTGTCTTTTTACATGTTGAAGAACCATGATCATAGTTTCCTGTGAACCATTTGTTCATGTTCTTTAATTATCATGCCTCTGGGCTGTCATTTGGGCCAGTTATGTGGGAGAGAATGCGCCTCTGCTATCCCATCCTTGCGAGTTGTTCTCTATGATCTGATGGTATTATAATATTATGAAATTTTGCGTTCTACATATGATGTTTGTGAGACTTATCTTAGGTAATCAGCTGTCTTTTTATCCTTTAACATCTTACTATTGATCTTTGCTGAAATTCTGTCTGAGACAGTCTATGCTCCTGTACTTTTGGTGGTTCAAATTTTTTTCTTAGTTACAAAAGCCTCCTCCATTTCAATCATAAACATTTCATTCCCTTATGCTTTCTTCTGTAGCTTTCATGACTTATACTTTAGTAGCTGGTCTGACTAAAATTTCTTTGGTTTGAGATACGAGGAAAACTTTTTTTGTCTGCAAGGTTACTGGGTTATTGTTTATTAAATAAAATGTTTTATCTACTGTTGAACAGATTTCCTCTCTAATGCAGACAAATTTTTTTATAAGATTTGGATCCTGAAATGGATAAATGACTCAGCCATTAAAGTCTAGGCTCACAACCGAAATGGAAGATATTTCTGAAATTTCATTCCTCTTCCACTGATGTGTCGCTTCATACAATAGCAGCATACTGTCATAGTCACAGTAACTTCAGACTGGCTCTCATGTGAATCCAGGCTCTTCTTTAACATACTTACTTCTTAATTTCTTTTGACATAAAATTTTCACAGTCATCTTGCTTAGGCTTTAAGATAAGACTCATTGATATTTGCAGACAGCAGTGTTTTACTTACATCTTAATTAAGGAGATCAATTTCATCTTTATGAGAATGGACATTACTATTCCAAAAGAAGATTAAACTTCCCAAGTTTGAAATGATCCTTGAAACAGTAGGTGATAGTTATATTTTTCTTAAAAAGCATATCTTGTTAAATTCACTCCTGGGATTTCATTGACTTTTGTTGTTGCAGTTATAAATGGGATCTTTTAACTGAGATTATTTTTCCAACTGATTTTGTTTTCTCTTGGAGCATAGCTGACTTTAGGACATGAATTTTATATTCTAACACCTTGTTAAATTATTTTTATTGCCATTTGTTTCATTATCTTGGATTTTCCCATAGATAAACTCTAACACCTACAGATAATTGATTTTTTTCTCTTATCAAAAATAGATTTGTTTTCTCACATATAGATATGCTGATTATAGTTTCCCCTCCCTCTATTCCTCCTGGTTCCTCTCCACTTCCTTTCCCATCATGATCCACCTCCTTTCAGTCTCTCATTAGGAAACAAATAGTCAAGCTCAGTGGTGGTGGCACAAGCCTTTAATCCCAGCACTTGGGAGGGACAGGCAAGAAGATCTCTGTGAGTTCGAGACCAGCCTGGTCTACAGAGAGAATTCCAAGACAACCAGGGATGTAACACAGAGAAACTCTGTCAAAAAAAAAAAAGAAAAGGAAAAGAAAGAAAGAAAACAAATAGGCTTCTAAGGGATAAAAATTTAAAAAATGAAGTATAATAAGATAAAACAAAAGCTAACACATCAGAATAGGACAAAAATATAAAGCTAACAGTCCAAGGAAAAGGCACAAGAAAGATGTAGATATAGACTCACTCATTATTACACTCAGGACTCCCATAAAGATATGAAACTGAAAGCCATAACACATATGCAAAATCTATATGGTAAAAAAGTAAAGAAAAATTATATATATATATGTGTGTGTGTGTGTGTGTGTGTGTGTGTGTGTGTGTGTGTGCATATAGTATATATATAAAAAATTTTTAAAGAAAAAGCCCTGGCATGAAATTATGAGGCAAGGAACCTCTAATGACACCATTGAGTTCATTTTCTGTTGGCCATCTACTGCTGGACATGAGGCCTACGCTTAAGGGTATTTTGGTCCCCCAGTGAGAGACTCTCCTGAAGAAAACTAAATTTTCATTGACAAGTGGTTATCAATTGGAGGTAGGTTCTGGGTTAGGGATAGGAATAGGAACATGTATCCACTTATCCTTGTAGCCCTAGGACCCCATCTAGTACAGAGTCATACAGACTCAAGCAGGCCCAGTGCATGTTGCTTCATATTCTGTGAGTTGATATGTGTGTGGATCTGTTGACTTAGAGTGACTTGTTTCCTTGATGTCCTCCGTTGCCTCAGATCTGACATTCTTTCTGCCTCTCTTCCACAGAGCTCCCTGAGCCCTAGGGGATTTGGTGGAAAAGTCTTCTTTAGGACCTGAGTGCTCCAAAGTCTCTCACTCTCCATACAATGTCTGGCTGTGGGTCTCTGTATTTGTTCTTACCTGCTGCAGGAGGAAGCTTCTCTGATGATGGCTGAGAAAGGCACTAATCTATGAATATAACCAAATGCCACTGGGAGTCATTTATTGCAACATTTTAAAATAGAAATGTTAGCTCTGCATACTCTGCCCACTTCTGTATTTGCGTGTCTTAGTGCCTGAGGGAGATGTAAACTGCCATCATTGCCTTGTTCCTACTGTTACTAGAACTTTTCAAATATTTTTCTGAAAATCATGATGCTGGATTTCATTTCTAACTTCAAAGTTATCTTCTGTCAAAACTGATTATTGACGTGAATGTCATGGCGCAATGCCTATAATCCTGGAGTGTTTGAAGACAGGCTCCAGTACCCAATGAGACATATCTCAAACACCAACACAAGCATGCATGCATGCACACACCTCAAAAGCAAAAAAATATAATCAAGCACAAACCCACAAAAATAGTCATTGTCTTTCCCTCACCTGAGATGACATGAGTGTTCTTTATAAAGTCTAAAGTGGGGCTGGTGCCATAGAGTTAAAATAGGTTTGTAGACTCAGTTCAATGGTAGAGCACTGGCTAGTACATGAAAAGCACTAAATTCAACCCTTAGAACTATAAACTAACAAAGCAAGAATAAAATGTATTAGCATGGAGACTAATAAACAGATTTCCAAATACTGACCTCTGAAAATATGTCTGGGATACATCCGATTTGGTCAAGGAGAATTGTTTTAACACACAGCTGAAATTTTCTTCACTAATCTTACAACTGAAGAACAGCTTCACAGATAGCATTTGGTAGTAAAATGCCACTTGGCTTATGATTTCTCAAGTGTGCCTCTGTGTGTGTGTGTGTGTGTGTGTGTGTGTGTGTGTGTGTGTGTGTGTGTCTGTCGTCTATTTGTCTGTCTGTGTGTCTGCCTGTCTGTCTGAGTGTCTGTGTGTGTGTAAAATATTGCACTGGTATATATCAGAATACCATTTTATAAAAAAATGATTTCTCACTTCAAAACTCAATCCATTATTTCTAACAAAAATGATCTGCAACTAATCGTGAAGTTATATTCCACACAAAATTGGTACAAAATACCAAATGTCAACAAAAGAATCTGCATGATAACAAAATGATAAGAAACGTGCCTTTTAAAATGTTATCAGTCTTTTATTGTGCCCTTTCCTATTTTCTGTTCTTTTTTTTCTTCTTCTTCTTCTATTGCATTCTTGAGCAGTCCTCTCCAAAGGGATTAGATGGACCCCAGGCAGAGGCTTCGATGTGCTGAATAGAATGTAGATGAAAGGACCTACAGGTAGCTCAGCACAGAGAATAGAGCCCATGGTGGATAAGTTTTAAAATATGTAAATTGGCATGACTGATTCCAGTGCTCATGGTCTAAAAAGAACGTTACAAATATTGAAAGGGAAAAATGGAAAATGAGTATTGTGTCTTGGATTAGAATTGGCAGTACCAATGCAAGCTGGCAAGTTTCAGTGCATGTAAATAAATATAAAAATAATCATGTGTATAGAATGCATCTGTACGGGACTAGAGAGGTGGATCCATGGTTAAGTACACTTACTGCTCTCACAGAAAATGTGGGTCCCTTTCTCAGCATCCACATGGCTACTCACAGCTGTCTGCAACTCCAGCTCCAAGAAATCTGATGAGATCTCTGGGCTCCTTGAGCACCAGACATACATACATGCGTGAAAACAATCATATACATAAAATAAAAATAAATATAATATTTTTAAAAATTCATTGTCAGTCAAGAGAAAGAGAGCATGAAGCTCAGTGGGTATGGAGGTGGAGGTCAGAGACGACTTGAGGAATAGCAAAGGATATGATCAAAACTATTATATAAAATTTTTGATAAAAAGTAATTAAAAAGTAAAAAAAGAAAGAATATGAATATGTTTTATCTAAGCTATCTAAATCTGATGATTGAAATAACCTCAGGTCTTGGGTTCTAATTATCATTTTTACCAAAAAACAAGGCAAAACAAACAACAACAAAACCAAGCATCTTTGTGAAAATTGCTGATTCCAGGACCAGGGAAAAGATGTCAATGAAGACAGCTGTGTCTGGTACCAAAGAGTATGGCAAACATCTCAATTGTGATGACAGCCCAGCACATTGAGAATACAGAGCTCTTACTAGTTGAAAGGTAAATAATTGGACACACTTTGACCAACTAAATAAATAATCATTTTTATCAATTACAGTCATTATAAAACAATAATCCATGAAGCTATATTGACATAAACAATATGTTGAAAGTATGGTGATGATAAGAACATATATATATATATTTATATATATATATTATATATATATATATAATTTTAAAGTACAGCCCACACCCAAATATTAATTAATGTTTATAATTTATAGGGAGAAAATCTTTCCATATACTAATTTTATCAGACAATCAAAGATAAAATTATAAATCAGGAACAGCCTAAAAATGTGTGAGAACAATAAAGTGTCATCCTTCATTTTCCTTACACCAAATGCACAGCTGTATTCAGTTGTGAGTTAGCATTTGATGAACACATATTAAAAATCATACCACAAAATAAAAGGTGTTTAGTCTTCAAAATAACAGCTAAGGAAAGACTGGAAGGCTTTCAATATTGAATTATTATGAAGAAACATAACACCTAAATAAAATATTTGGCTTTTTTATTCAGAAACTTTTTATAGAATAAGTCATAAAATTTAGTGGAATCTGATAATCAATTGTATCTGTCTTTAATTATGAGAAATAAACATTAAAGTATTGTGGACAATAACAAATATCTGCTAATACTTCAGTTTAAAAGGAGAAAATTTACTGTATTTGAACTCCTCTCTAATACTGAAAATGTTTCAAATTCAAAACTAACATAAAATGTGGAGTTTAGAAGACCTAACTGTCTGACCTCTATAGAAATTGAGTAGACATATTTTTTCTTATTCTTCTTCGAAGTACAATGATAAACTCTGGCCATTATATAAAGCAAAGTAAGATTCTTGAAAATGAAGGAAAGAGATGAATAGCCCAGCAATGTAGGACCTGATTAAGGTCATGATGAGGGGTGACCTGAGTTTTCTTTTGAATCTGTGTGTCCTAGACTTGAGTGGAGAAAGACAACAAAGAAATACAAGAGCACAGGAATAACATTTTTTCAATTTCCACCAAAAGCCTGGTCTAGCCACATGAGACACCTAGGAAATACAAATATACTAGACAAGAACCCTTTCGTTTCTCCCCACATTGCAAAGACGTAGTGGTGACTTTGACTTCTGCTAACCACCACCAACCCACCCATGGCCACATAGCAAGCCAGACTTCTTCCATACCCTAACCAGAAATAATGAAGAACAGCCTTAGGTATAATAGGGGAACTACTGCAGGGACAAAAGGCCATCTACACCACCACACCAGTGGCCGTCATGTGAAAAATCAGGACAACCCAGCAACTACTGGGAGTTCAGTTCTAGACTATCAGTGGAACCTAATTGGTAGACCTGGACTTCTATCAACACTTGGTAATAATAAGGCAGCTTTCCCCCACTCCCTCGGGTATTTGTCACTTATTATAAAGTGGCTACCATGTGAGAATCATTATAGAAATTCACATTATAACATAAATTTCCTCGGCTTCAGAAACAATACCAGTCATAATATTAGTAACTACTAATTACAAAAAAATCTCAAATATTGAGTTACAATGATAATTGATTAATGCTAAAATGGGCATGACAACAAGGTTGAAATTGTTTGGCTAAGATTTTAAAACAAACCATGATAAAAATTGTATCAGCAACAACTGTGAGTGTGCAACAGGAAATTAGAAAACACAGGTGAGACTTCTGGAAGTCTCCACAAGCAAACTAAAGATATACACAAGAATCAAGAACCAGTGAGTAATCTTGATATGAAAATTCTAATAATTAAAATAATCTTTCAGTGGATGGGCTCAACAGTAGAATGGGATCTCAGAAGGAGGAGAGAGGAAAGGGAGTAATTTAGAAGACAGAAAAATAGAAATTGCCTGGGTTAAACAACAGATAGAAAATAAATGAGCAACAAAACAATAAACAAATTAGTTAGGGCTGGGTGGCAGAGATAAGGCAGAGAGGAGGACATGGAGACATGGAGAGAAGACAGGGAGAGAGAGAGAGAGAGAGAGAGAGAGAGAGAGAGAGAGAGAGAGAGAGAGAGAGAGAACACCTGACATTTGAGTCTTTGATCCCCAAAAGGAGAGGATAAAGAAGACAGATCTAATAAAGAAATGGAGTAAAAAATCTCAAATTTGATAAGACACAAGACACAAAAACTTATCGATCCAAGATGTCAAATAAACCACAAACAGGATAAACTCAGAGAATTTGATGCCATAGTTAACTTCTGAAAACTCGCGACAGAAAAATAAATCTTGAAAATAGCTGAGAAAACCTTGCCTCATCTTCAGAATGAAAACAGAGTGAGAGTGAGTCCTTATCTGAAAACATGGAGGCCAGAAGCAAGAGCTCCAGGGTTTATTAAGCACCAACAGGAAAGAACTGTAATGTGTTAACCCCTGCTAATTGAAGATATCTCTCAGGAGTACAGAGGAAATCTATTCTCAGATGAAAGAAAGACAAGAGAATTTGACTTAGCAAGAGTAAATAAAACAATCCTAGGCTAAAGAAATTTCTCTAAACAAAGAAGGAACATCACCATGTCACCAAGGAAGAAGTAAGAGATACAAAAAATATGGGTAGCTTCCTTCTAAGTTTTCAATCTAAGTTTGTTAAAACAAAAGTCATAGAAATACACATAAAACAAGTATTTCAGAAACTTATACAAAGATGAAGAGGAGAGTAGTACAGTAAGATTAAATAGAGAGCAAGGATGGATGGATAAGGAAGGTGATATGGGAGGGACTACTAACACCAAAGGCCTTTTGAAAAGCCATACGGAAATCTAGTAAAATAGATGAAAATATATGAAAGGAATTCAAATGGAGTCACCATGAAATAAAATGGGGGGGGGAGAATATGATCAATATATAACATGAAAAAATAAATACAAATTTAAAAAATAAAATAAAACAATTAATTAAAAAATTAGGATCTATATATAAAAGTAAATAGACAATGTTTCTTTAAGACTTGATTACCTCAATTAACACAACACTTTCTAGTTCCCTCTATTTTCCTGAATACTCTTCTTTTCTTACAATGGTTGTTTTCTCCTCACCCTCAAATCTCCTGTTCCAGAGAGCAGATGCCTGCCCTAGGTGAAGCTTTTAACCTTTCTTTGAAAATTATGAAATAAGGAAAAATAAACACTTCCTTCCTGAGGTTTATGAAATTTTTAACCTTAGCTTCAACACCTGATGAAGCCAGTACAGAAGTTTAAAGGTCTTAATACAACTCACAAAATCACGTGCAAATATTCTTTAAATATTGTCAAATAATACTTAATTATATATATTCAATTGATTCAATATTTTTAAAAATATTAGTCAACATCTTATATGATATGAATTAACGAGTAAGAATCACATAATCATGTCATTTGATGTAGTAAAGACATATTTAATAGATTTTTAACATCCATTCAGTCTTTAAAACTAAGAAAAACAGGAGTATTAAGGGCTTTCATCAACTCAGTATATTAAGTACAAAACAATCAATAGTTATGATTAGGTTTGAATGCTGAAAACTGGTTGGGAACCAAAAGGGTATCCAATCAAGGTTCTTATTCAGCATAATGATCAAAACGCTGCCACAACTGTAAGTGAAAACTAAAATTAAAAAAAAAAAGACATAGAAAAAATAATTCGTGGAGACCAGAAAAGAAGAATCAAAACAGTTCATTTTTGAAAGTAGTAAAATTACCTACACCAGCCTAATCAGAGTTCTATCCACCAAACCTACATAATAGAAGGAGAGAGCCGAAGCCTGCAAGTTACCCACTCAGGTCACACATGTTGTAGCATGAGAATGCACACACACCCAGAGATAATTAAGTATAAATCATGTCACGTGTTTTTTCAGGAAATTGCCTATTGTAAGTGTACCATACTCACAAATAGGTCCAACAGGAAGACAGGATAGAAAAAAATAGTACAAAAATAGTTTGTGACTCTATATTAACAATGAATTCTCACAATAAAATTAAAAATACAGTAACATTTACAATAAAAAATCCAATTACTTTAAAAACAGCAGAACATACATAAAAGTTTTATTTAAAAAAAAAAATCTATAAGACAGTGAGGGTGGAGTCGGAATGATGACTCAAAGGCTAAAAGCACTTGTTCTTGCAGAGGATCTGGGTTCAGTTCCTCCACAGACATAATGGCTCACAACTATCTATAATTCCAGTTCCAGGCATGCAGCATCCTCTTCTGACTTCCCAGAGCACCAGGCACATGCATGGTGTGCAAACATAATTTGACTAAAACCTTCATCACATGAATAAAAAAAAAACTGAAAACAAAGAGAGAAAAAATTAATGAAAAAACATATCAAAATTATAATTCTGCTCTAAGAGCCATAATAAAAAATAAACATATACAGCATTGAAGACCATACTTTTAGATGCCATGATTTATAACCGACTAGAACAAACAGCTAACACTTAAAATTCAGGAAGGTCTTGAGAGATGCTGCAGCAGTTAACAATACAAATGACTTCCAAAAGACCTTCAATCTCTAGTACCTGTGTTGGGTAGCTCACAACTGCCTGTAGCTCTATTGCCAGAAGAGCCAATGCTCACTTCAGGCCTCCATGGTTATACACAGACACACACAAATAAAACAGATCTTAAACTCAATAGTCAAAGAGTAAACAATCTGATGAGAAGATGGACAAAGGACATGAAAATGTGTTTCACTGAAGAAGATACAAAGGTGAAAATTGTGCCCACCAAAACACAGAAAGTGTGATTATCCACCAGAGAAATCCAATCAAACCTCAATAAAAACCTTGTTACACAAAGCAGATTGAGATACTCAATAACTTCTGTAGTACCTAGACATTAAAATATTTTTGGTTATTCATGTTTTTCAAATTGTGTATGGATCTATCCCTTTGGTTTTATTTCCATGGTCAGCAAATACATATGAGAACATTCGATTTCCTAGTCTCCTTCCCAAGGTAGACATTTTTCTTGTTCCTCATGACCTATTTCATCTTTCAGCTTACTAATCCTTTCTATCTCTTGTCTTGTTTTCAGTGGAGTCTACTTACTTTCAACATGACTTTCAGTTTTATGAATAATTTACTTTTTTCTTCAATATTTTTCATGTACTCTCCACCCAGGCTTGATGTGCTATATTTTCCTATATCTTTCAAATACTCATTTTTTTCAACTTTAAATCTTTGATTGCTTCATTAAGTTTTCCTTTTTCATTCACACTGGTCTTTTAACAAAATATTCTCATTTTATGCCATTATATTTTATGTTTAGTATTCTTTTACACTATTTATTATTCCTAATTCCTATTTTATTATTCATATCTATCATTCCTAGTTTTATGCTCTCTTTTCTCAGAATATTTCTAATATACTTTAGACTGAGAACATCTTATATTATTAATCATGTCAGAATTAGTTAAGATCATTTTGATGAAATATTTACACAGAAGTTCATATGGTTATGGATCGGGCAAGACTACAGGAATTCCCATGTCATACCATTGTATGTGTAAATCATTTGGCTTTGATTTACCTCTGCCTTTATATATACCCAGAGGAAGTTCCAAATTTAGAATCTCACTTCACTGTCCAATTCAGTCAAATCCAGTCCCCTGTGAATATGCTATGCCTCTATATTTTATTAGTCACCTCCATTTTTTGATGATGTCAAATAAGGATCATAAATGGTCTATTTCATAGTCATGAGCAAATTTCCAATATGTCAAACCATTTTCTTATTGATTTAGCACAAAGTACAGACCTTGCTTTGGGAAAATGGATCTCTTGGCTGTGAGTGGTATAGGACTGATGCAGCATCGGTTGATTTATTGTATGTCCAAAGTCTTTCGTTATAATATATATATATATTATAATATATGCATATTAAGGAGTATAGCAACACTCCAAGGAAAAGATATAGCCATAATTATGTCTGAAGTGTCTCTAAGATGCCAACATACAAACAGAAACTGAAAAGAAAGTATGGTAGCTACAATACTCATGTCCATTTCTGAGGGAGAAAAGGGAGGATACAACATGAAGAAGCCTCATCTGCATACAGACATCCAGCTCATTATGAGAAGAACAGCAGAAATGGAGGAATTTCTAGGTGAGTGCAAGAACACCTCCATAGGGCTTTTGTTTGTTTGTTTTTCATATGATATATTTTGATTAGCATGTTGATTTGAATAAGAACAGCCCCCATAGGTTCATATATTTGACTGCTTTGTCACCAGGAAGTAGAAATATTTGAAATGATTAGAAAGATTAGACAATGTGGCCTTGTTGGAGGAAGTATGCCACTGGGGGTTACCTATCTATCTGTCTATCTATCTATCTATCTATCTATCTATCTATCTATCTATCTATCTTCCTACCTACCTTCCTATCCATCCTTCCATCCATCCATCCATCCATCCATCCATCCATCTATCTATCTATCTATCTATCTATCTATCTATCTATCTATCTATCTATCTCTTTCTCTGGCTATGGATCAGATTATATCTCTCAACTACTACATCAGAGCCTGCCTGCATGCCACCATGCTCCCACCATGATTGTAAGGAACTTACGTTCTGAAACGGTAAACAATCCCTCAGGAAAATGCTTTCTCTTATAAGAGTTTCCTTAATCAAGGTGTCTTCTCACAGCAATAGAACCCTGACAAAGACAATTGTATCTTCCCTTCCTCCTAAATTCTCCCTGCATCCCTATCCACCCAGCTTCACTGTTTCTCGTTTCTCTCTGTATCTCTCTCTCTCTCTCTCTCTCTCTCTCTCTCTCTCCTTGAGAAAATGAAAATAAAAACAAACAAAAGCAATATGCCAAAAATACCAAAACAAAACAAGAAGCATACACACAAAAATCATGGAGTCTTTTGGTATTGGCCAGTTATTCCTGGACATGTAACCTTCCCCGTAGTGTGGTTGATATATACACTGTCACTCCAATGGGCAAAGCTTGATTGTTCCTTTTCCTGAAGGTTATCAGTTGCAAATAGCTTATTGGTTAGGATGGGACTTTGTGTCCACTGCCCCTTTTCAGTGCTGGGACTTTGCCTAGTTTGAACTTCCCAGGTCTTATTTATGTTACCACAGCCTCTGTGAGATCATATGTGTATCAGTCCTGCTATGTCTGGAAGACACTATTTCCTTTGAGTCATCTACCACCTCTGGCACTTACAATCTCTCAGCTCCCCTACTGCATAGATTCCCTGAACCTAGAGGAGAGAGATTAATAAAGATATTCCATTTAGGACTGACTATTCCAAACTCTCTCACCCTCTGCACATTGCCAAGCTGTGAATCACTGGGTTAATTGTCATCTTCTACAAAAAGCAGCTTCTCTGATGAGAGTAACCAGTGCACTAATATGTGGGTTAGCAATATGTATGTCATTAGGAGTCACTTGACCTTATGTTCCTTTAGTGGAATGACAATAATGTTTTCCCTTAGGCCCAACCTATCAGGTCTCTGTTATGGGTCTCTTCTCAATAACTTTCTTCAGTGTGAGGCTTTTAAAAATGATTTGTAATCTCTGCTCTGTGAAGGCAGAAATAGACAGATCCCCAGAGCACATGGGTCATTCAATCTAGTCACCTTGGCAAGTTCCAGGCCAGTGAGAGATCCTGTCAAAAGAAATGAAGGACGACCCCCAAGAAACAACACTCTATCCTCTATCCTTTGCATACATGAACATTCACATATACAAAATCGCCCCAACACACATGAACATAGACCCAGAGACAGCATGCATGAGCTTATTCATGAATTGAGATACTCCAAACCTATATACTAGGCTGACAATTCAGAAAATCCCAAATCTGAGCCATATTTTAGTAAATATACTAGAAAGGGTGTTAGAAAGTTTGGTATGTGGGACTCCTGAAGACATACAATACAGATTTTCAGACAATTTTGACAGTCAGGTTCTACAACAATAGATAACATAATGATATATTTAAAACACTTAAAGAAAGCAAGCATGCAGTAAGAGTTTAGATAGCATTTTAAATTAGTGGCATGGGGCAGGCAAACCTCTGGGAAGGTAAAGGATAGTGATGGCTATAAAATTCTTATTTAGTTGCAGAATTAAGGTGACATGATGCTTGCAAGCTAATCAGCATACAACGATGCTTGGCTCTGATAATGTAGATGAATTTAACAATCAAAAAAGAAAAGATAAAAGGGGGATATATGAAAGTGGAATAGCTTTATTGATCACCTTGTAGCTTTTATCTAGGATGAAAGAATATTACTTCAGATCCAATGTTGGAAGAAAACCAATGGAAAGATGTGGTCAGTAGTTCACTCCAATATTTCTAATAGGTAGAAACCAAGAGCAGGATAACTAAGTGGGGATAAAGGAACTTCGATGCTCTGAAAAATGTTTTAGTATAAAGTAAATATTAGTATCCAATATAACCTTCAGGAACACACAAAATAATACTCATAAAGGAAAATAACAGAATAACAGAATCACAAAACCCTCTCCTGCAGGACAGAGATACAGAAGCAGCAGTTGAGGGGAAGCAAGAAGAGAAAGCCGTCTTCTTTGAAAATGATCTTCAAAGGTCTGAGTTTGGAACTATTAATACTACCTTCAAACAACATTAACAATATTAAAGTTATCAATTGGTCAATAAAAAGTGAATGGAATTAAGGAACCTGAATATAAATTCAGTTGGAAAATGATTTCATGGAACAGTAAGGCAAAATAGTTCACATACAGCTCACAAATTAAAAAAAAACAAAGAACTATCAGAATTGAAAAATATTTCCACCAGTTACAATTCATGATAGTGTTGAAACTTAGACCCTGCAACTGCATGTTAGGGGATGAAGCAAAGGAGTGATTATGGGATGTTCCATCATTTCCAACATAATGAAAACTGAAATTCCTAGTGTGGGATACAAACAGAAGATACAAAGTAAGTAAATACAAAAGCTGAAGAGATGGCTCCGCTGGTAGAGTGCTTGCCACATAAGCATGAGGACCTGAGTTTAATCCCCACCACCCATATAAAAAGGAAAGTTAGGAGTACACACCTGTAACTCCAGCACAGGAGAAACAAAAGCAAGAGGAACCCCAGGACTCACTAGTCAGCTCAATAAGCTCCTAATGAGCTAGACATCCTGTCTCAGAAATTAAGGATTTTTATCAGAAACAATACACAAGACTAACCTCTGACCCCCATGTACACACACACACACACACACACACACACACACAAGAAAGCAAGTGATGGTTCAAGCTTTCTTCCTTTGAAACTAATGTGAAATACCTTAATAAGTTTATGATTAATGTATCATTTAAATAGAGCCTGAGTCTCTTCCCTGAGTCTTAGAAAGCATGCCCAGATTGCTACCCAAAGCATCGTGTTGGGCAGATTGTAGACACTGAGAAGAATGGCTGGTTCAGCTCTATGTGCACCTACAACATTTGAGTGTACCAAAGAAAAGCATCAAATTTAAATTTATTCAGTGGAAATCAGAGCAACATTGAAGCCAGTTTGGCATTTTCCACTATCAAAAATGGGGCAATTTAGCATAAATTACCCCCCCAAAATACCAAGGCTTAAAATGTGTCGAATATATTTTAAGCATTAACTCAAGCAAACAAACAAACAAATGAAAAAAAAAAAAAAAACCACCCAATTGATTATTATGGTTATCATTCCTGAATTTGAAATAATGGGAAAGAATTGAGAAAAATCAAAGAATCAAGCAATTACACATATCTTGCTCATTCACTTAACCTGTATAATAGCCAAATCAAGACAAAGGGGATGTTTCTTCATATGGAAACACTCTAGCTAATAGATGAACAAGGAATGGCAGAAAGTGCAAACTATCTAACTAGACCAAGAATTGATCCTGACAGTAGTATCAATGACAGCTAACAACCAGGCATCGTGAGCCTTCTAAAGAAGACAGCAACTCCACTTGTGAAATACTCATGCTGGGAACATTGATTCTCAATGTGAAGATGCCCTTAGGTCAAACTGACAATTTACAGAAAGAAAGAACCTTTGCCTGTCTCCAGAAGAAACAATCATCAAATCTCAGAGTATGAGTAGCTAAGTTGCAAAATAAATCATATTCAAATAAATAATTTTCTTTTATAGGTGGGAAGGAGGGGAGAAAATTATGAAACGTTGGGTCATATGGGAAGAAGCCTAGAGATTAAAAAAAAAACTTGAAGTCATCACTTAGATGCAAAATTTCAATTGTATTTATATCAGAAAATAGAATGTGGTATTAAGGACTAGAGAGATGGCTCAGAGGTTAAGAGCACATGCTGCTACTATTCCAGAGGACTTGAGTTCAGCTGTTCCAGAGGACCTGAGTTCATTCCCAGCAACCTCATGGCTGCTCATACCAGTCCCAATGGATCCAATACCCTCTTCTGCCCCCATAGGCACCAGCCATCCATGTGATATGCTGATATAAGTGCAAATAAAATACCCATACATATAAAATGAATAATTTTTAAAATTATGTTATTAAACAAATTAGAACATTTTAAGAGAATTAATTTTTATCATTATATGGTATTTGATGATAATGAAAAATATTGGAAATATTTTTGATAGTATAATTTAAGTTAATAAGCATATACTATTGTAGAGACATACTAATGCATTTACAAATCAGGGTGTTAGTATTAGGATGTCTGAGATTAGTTCCAAACTAATATTCTAGAGTATGTGGGTGAGAATGAGGCTAGATTGGTTTTCATTGATAACTTCTCAATTTAGTGATGGCTCATGGAATTCACCAAATGATTCTATGTATTTTGTATAAGTTTGAAATGTTCTACAGTAAAAGTCTTCTGAAAAATTGTGAGAAAGCAAAGGAAGAATGATAAAATGCTTCTTGACCATCATTTTTAAGTATGTTTGTTTAAATTAAAGCAAAACATACTTGAAAGAATACTGTCATCAAATAAAGTGATCTATCTTCTGTCCCTCTCTATCCAGAACAAATTACTTCAGGTAGACTATCCCAAAAGAGATTATCGCAGACCTCAGGCTACAGTAATTAATTCAGGAGAACAAGACGCAAAGAGAAACAACCAGAGTGAGTGCTGGCAGCTTCTACGTGCTGTTCATGAACTACACACAGTTTGCACATATATCTTCTGTAGCATTGTTGGATAAATCATGAGGAAATGTGGGCTGGAACATGGTACAGTTATGGAGAGTTGCAAATGCATGCAAAATAACTCACAGAATGTAGCTAAATCATAGTGGCAGACCTGAGAAAGGAATGTGTTTTCCCCCTATTGTGCTCTCTCCCAATCAGCACTTTATCACAATTGGATCAAAGTATACATGCCATGCTTGTTAATTTTTATATGAACAAACCTGAGAGTCATTGACAAATTACATAACCTTAAATGAAGATCTAGAGACATAATATGTTGAAAAATGAGCTGCTATTGATGAGATTTTATATGTATAAATGAATAGCTGAAGGTGGTAAACAGGACATAAGCTATGAAGACTGCTAGTTACTGCTGGACAGAAAAAAATGCCATTGTGTCTCCAGCTATGGACTGGCCCCAGCACCTGGGCCCAGAACTAGCAGCACACTAGAAACCAGGCCTGCACAGATGCCAGCCAAATGCCAGGCCGTGTCTGTAAGCATCACTGTTGTCCTGAGTTCTGCCAAGAAGGCTGGGGAGGTGTAGGTAGACCTCAAATTGAAAGCTTAAACATTCTACCTTTTGATATAGAGTGTGAAAACCCAGAAAAGCCTGCAACTGTGCATCTTCTTGGGGCTAGGATCAAGAGCTTGATGAAGATATCAACCATGCAACTAAGCAGAAAGTCATCATGCCAATGAAGTCAATCAGTGAGGTCATACTTGGAGTAGCAGTCAGTTACAAATGAGACACTGTGAACTCTGTTTTTCAACCAAAGAGAAAACTGGAGTCTGGACCTAGGATATAATATCTGGTGTTTATCACTTTTAGATCAGTCATCTCCAGGGACTTCAAAGTGGAAAGGAAAATCTGTAGCCAAGAACAAAGCAACCCACAATGTACCAGAGGAGAATCCCTCAAAAAGATCTCACTGAAACATCCAAGAAATTAAACAAACAAGAGAATATTAGTCAGGGAAGGAGGAACACTGCCTCTTGCCTGTGGAGAGGCAGAAGGATCACTTTCCCTAGCCTTGAGGGAATTTCCTTAAAGAATATCAAAGCGTTCCTTGAGGGTCTTTACACTGTATTCTTTTTCTGTATTGATGGCCAACCTATATCTCTCTATATGACTCTTATGGTTAAAATTTGTTGTTTTTTTTAAATCAACATCAAATTAAACATTTTTGTCCTAAAGTTATTTCATGTTGTGACTTTTAATATGTTTCAGCCCTAAGTCTGTTTTGATATGTTATAATTTGTTCTATAAGGAACAATATTTTAGGTGCTTTTCATAATGTTTAAAACTGAAAATTTTGAAAAAAATATAACTAAAAGAGTCAATTCCATAGACACAGAAAAATAGTGTAGCAGCAGATCATATGAGCTCTAGGATCTTGGGAATTCAATTTGATGCAGGTTTAACAGCTGACTATCAACAAAGGAATATATCACAAGAACAGTTCTTAGAAGAGCAATCTTCACATAACTAAGTTAACAGTTCAGCTGTTATATCGGTCACGGTTCTCTAGAGTAACTGAATTATAGACTATATATGTATATGTATATATGCATACATACATGTGTGTCTATGTATATAGGGGATTAATTAGCATGACTTACAGGCTATGTGGTCCAGCTAACCCAACAATGACTGATTATGAACAGGAAGTCTAAGAATCCAGTAGCTACCTACAGTCCATGAGGCTAGATGTCTCAGCTGGTCTTCAGTACACACTGGAATTCCAAAGAATTAGGCTCTAAAGCTATTGAAGGAATGGCCTTGCTAAAGAGCAAATGGGAAAAGTGGGAAAGAATGAAAGCTCCCCCCTTCCAAATCCTTACATAGGCTTCCAGCAGGAGATGTGGTCCAGATTAGAGGTGTGTCTTCCCAGCTCAAATTATCTGATTTAATGGTGTGTCTTCCTACCTCAAAGATCCAGATTATAAATGGATCTTCTTACCCAAAATTAAGCGAAAGTCTTGCACAAGTGTGCCCTCCATTTGGGGGTTTTAGTTAATTCCAGATCTAGTCAACCTGACAGCCAAGAATAACCATCACAGTTGTGTTTTGGTCTTTCCAAATAAAATACAGACCAGACCTGTGTCTAGTTCTTATAAATACATTTGAGGAAGATTTTACAGCAGAGAATGTTACATAAGGAGAGAGACAGTTATTGAGAGAGCAGACGAGACTACTGACCCCAGACATTTCATCTGAGTCCATGCCAACTTCCTGTTTATTGCAAGAAGTGAAGTCATAATGGAGAAAAATCACACACACACACACACACACACACACACACACTGTGTGTGCTGTGGATGTTCTGTATGTTAAATGTGTTGCTCTGATTGGTTAATAAGTAAAACACCAATTGGATAGTCGCCAGGCAGGAAGTATAGGCAGGAAAAGCAGAGAGGAGAATGCTGGGAAGTGGAAGGCTGAGGCAGAGAGACACTGCCAGGCACCACCATGAGTACCAATATGTAAGATACTGGTAAGCCACAAGCCATGAGGCAAGGTATAGATTTATAGAAATGGGTTAATTTAAGATATAAGAACTAGATAACAAGAAGCCTGCTGCGGCCATACAGTTTGTAAGCAATATAAGTCTCTGTGTGTTTACTTGGTTGGGTCTGAGCAGCTGTGGGACTGGTGGGTGAGAAGGATTTTTCCTGACTGTGGGCCAGGCAGGACCAGAAAAACTCTAGCTACATTGTATGTGTAGGTTGAAACTGTGACTGGGAATGGCAACTGCAGAAGTAGAGATTTAGATTTAGAAAGAGGAATGGATTTTTAAAGATCAGAGTTGCCTGAGCCAATTCCTTTAAGAAACAATAAACTTTCCAAACTCTGAAATAGCCATCATATTTCTGATTTAGACTTTGAGGAAACCACTCCTTCAGGAAAGGCAGAACACTGAACCAAATGACCTTCACTGGCCTTTCATAATTTAATGTTGTATCATTAATTATACTAACATGTACAAGATTTATGAGACTTTTATCAGTTTTTCTATAGAACACATACCTATTTTCTGTTATCTATTTATGAAAAATAATTGAAAGGCAAGAAAAACTCTCATCTTCTTATATTTCTTTTCCTGCCTGACAAAGTACTCTTCATCTTCTGATTTTTCAGTCTACCTCAGTCAGCTAATCCACCCAGCCAGCATGCCATTGTCACACACTTGGTAACATCTCAAGTCCTGGCCAAATTTTCCATTAAACTCTTCCAGTGTGTGACTCAGCAACTTTCTAATTGATTCAAGTCCCTGCCTCCTTTCTTGCCAAGCAAAACTTCATAACAAATATGTGAATCTGTTCCGCCGAGCATCAGTTGAAGACAAGCTCCTTTCTCATAGGAAAAAGAGACTTGAGCTGACCCAGAGTTGGGACATCTTATCTCTTGGAAACTTAAATGTGTGGCTTACTGCCTATAATGGAATCAGAAACGTAACTTTTCCTCAGTGCAGCACAGTATATTTTGCCAAACTTAAGTTTTTAAGATGTACCCTTCATAGGCCTGGTTTCCCTCACTCTAAGGTATGATTATCAATCTACTTTTCATCATTGCTGTATTGAGTGGCTACTTGTCACATGCTGTGAATAAAAAATAAGGCAATCATCATTTTGATCCTCATGAAGTCTACGGTCTACTTGATGACACAGACATCAGGGCAGTATTTATAATATACCATAACCCATGAATTTTGAACTGTGATAACCACTACAAAGGGATACTGTATCACACTGTGAGTGCATATCTATGATGGAGCTTGACCTTGTGAAGGTCAGAGACTGCTCCCCCAGTGAAGTGACCCTGAAGCCTCTCAGTAATAAAAAGTCATCCTCATGGCTAAAAGGACAAGAAAAAGAATGATAGGGATGCAAAATTGCAAAAGTTTTCTAGTGAGACTAAATTTTGTGATAGACTAGAACTGATCTTTGTAGCTGGAACTCACAGGGGCAAAATAATAAAGAACTTTCCACAAGGTAGCCTTTAAAATAATCATTAAAAGTAGGTCCTTATCCATATTCTTCACTGGGAGAGTGATGACTATAACTCTTGTGGGAATGTCATATGACATTGTCATGTTCATCTGACAAGAGAAAACATGTGTTGATGGAGAGGAAGCCACTAGAATTGCTGAGGTACAATTCACTTGGCCCATTTCATTGATTTTGCTATGGACATAATACAATTCATTGTCCATAACAGAGATAGAACTGGAATAGATTGAAATATTTCTGCTATCTGTGTATTTAAATACATTGGTGTTTGGTTTTTTTTGTTTTGGTTTTGGTTTGGTTTGGTTTGGTTTTTTGAGACAGGGTTTCTCTGTGTAGCTTTGTGCCTTTCCTGGATTTCACTCTGTAGACCAGGCTGGCCTTGAAGCCACAAAGATCCACCTGGCTCTGCCTCCCGAGTGCTGGGATTAAAGGCATGTGCCACCACTGCCCAGCGGTGTTTCTATTTTATTTTTTTAAAGTATTTTCTGATTTTAAATCTGTGTTAGAATTCTCCAGAGAAACAAATAAGAAATAACCCAACACAAGACAGAAATCTTAAAAAAAAAAAAAAAAAAAAAGACCTTTATTTTAATGGCTTGGACTATGCAGTGGTAGGGGATCAAAACTTGAGAGTAGGCCAGAAGGGTAAGAATTCTGGCAAGGTCTCTATGCAAGTTCTGAAGCAGAATTACTTAATCTACATAAGATATTTTGGCTCCTAGGGCCTTACCTGAAGAGATGAGGCCCACTCATGTTATTAATGCCAGGGTATTGTACCTTAAAGTCAACCGATTATATGTTAATACCATCTAGAGAATATCTTCACCATGACAACTGGACTCAACCGAGAGCAGCTGGTTCCTATAGCTAACCCTAGTACACAAGGAAAATTAAGGACCACATGGGCCAGATATGAATCCATCTTTTCCTACTTCAGGGGATCCCACTAAATTTGGCATTTTGGGAGCTATGAGCAAATTCATATGAATCTTTTTATAAATCATTTGCCTTAATAAATTAACTTTACTAAATATCAGCTTAGTTTAGTCCTCATACTTCCCCTAGGTGTGTATGTGTATAATTGTGTGTATACATATATTGATACAAAAAATATAGTGCCATATCTTTCCTTGCTCTAGGCCCTCTACTGTGTTTGATGCTCTCTTCCAGGAACTGCAAGATTCTTGGATTTATTGAGATAATACACAAAGTAAGAACAAGGAACTCTGAATTATGTTAATTTTAATTCTCACCTTGGTCTGAAATTAGTTTAGCAAGATCAGAGTTTTCACTACATGACATTAGTCTGGCCAACTCGAAACACAGTTGCTCAAAAGTTTAGTGTCAGATGATCCCTAATGAAGGAGAAGGAGTGTTACTTCTATGCATAGCTTTCCTTAAGCTTAATTTTGTCAAACACCTAGAGACATGGTTTTGTATTCTTATATTTTAGTTTAACCTATTCATTTCTTATCCTCTGTGAATTGGCTAGGAATAAGTAGGATCTCCATCAAAAACCTATGAGTGTGTGAGTGTATATATATGTGTATGTGAGTGAGAGGGACAGAGAGAGGGAGAGAGAACAAGGTACAGCTGATATGTCTGGCAAAAATCAAAATAAGACACATTTCTTATGTTTTCTACTTTGAAAGTTTATTTAAACATTGTATCCCCCAAATCCCCACACATACTCATGTAAGCACAGTATGAGGTCAGTACATGATGGTGGATATTTCCATGGTATATAGAGAATGTGCATTTGTAGGGTGAATGTACTATATCTTCCTAGGATGCCAAATCCACTATAACATTTGGAGGAAAAAAATGTCAACTGGAAAATAATTAAATCTAATTTTCATCTCTTTTGAATATTTTTCTTACCGTCATTTATGAATTCTTTTTGACTCTTTTTATTTGAAAACTGCCGGAATGAAGCCTAATTATTTGTATGCTAATAAAAATAAACTTGTAAAAATGAAAATGCCAGCTATAAAAATGGATAAAGTAGAACTGGGATAAGGTGTCTTCTCTAGCCTGGGGTTGTGCAGGGAAGCAGGAGAGTAGTAAATGCCTAGGAGCAGCCATCAGCTCTTCAGTGGGCTACCTGCTTATCCCCACCACAGACCTTCCTATTGCTTGATACAGTCATCCAAACTCAGCTGTCCTTTGCTATACAGACATGATCATCAGGAATCCCTGCTCAACTCAAGTTGAAAAAGAAGCAAGATTACAATGTTAACAGACCCCACTCTTCTTATGCTAGGTCTCACTGACCTGGACTCAAGGCTGCTGAACTCACCCATTTTTTGACTTTATATGGGATTGATTTTAGGACTATGTCACACTGCAATTTTTGCTCAGCAACCAGAATCCAAAACACAAACACACTAGGCATAAATCTGCAACCTAATCTCTTAAAACAAATACTATTATGGAATAGGCTTTCAGGGTCACCAGAACTAGCAGGTAAAACATAAATATAAATCTATTGTTGCAGCAGACTTCAGAGAGTGCCCCACAACTCCCAGGTGCACCTGCTCAACATACTCTGCATCTCTAAATCTTCTTTGGGAAAGCCTCAACAAGATGAGCTCAGTGATCAGCAGAATGAAGGTCTTTTGTCACAAATTCCACCAGCCTAACCCACAAACAATGAAGCTCGCTGGTCTGTAACTCCTGGGTTCCCAAGGGGCTCTTCTCACTCATTGTTGGGAGCTGCTTTGACAATATCACAGCAGAGTGGCTTGTTTATGTCAACTTGTGTATTTATGCCAGTGACTTCACAATTTCACTCCTGAGTTCCTTTAAATGTCTCTCAATAAGTCATTAACAGAACTGAGCCTAAGGGACCTGAGAAATGCTGAGAACACAGGATAAGGAAGGACTGAGAAAAGGAGGAAAGGGAGAAAAAAGGAGGAGACAGAGGGGAGTAGGAAGAGAAGTCAAAAGAGGAAGAAGATGAAAAGGAAGTGATGGTAGGCACAGAAGAAACAGAATCTTCGACAATTACTAGCATCTGGAGAAACAGTGCCATTAGCCGGGCATTCAATAGGTCTCAAGTGCATAGAGCCATACAGAAGAGAGGAAAAGAGATTGTCAAGTTCAAAAGGCCAATGACAGTGTGCATGGGCAGCTAGGATTTTGGAAGGTAGGGAAGAAAGATGCACACCTGGTGAAGCAGAGCCCTGGCTACGTTGCAGAAGCAGTTGGGCAGTGAGTTCATAGTCTTCTCACATATGTCTCACTTGGTTTCTACTGAACCTGACCAGTAGGAGCTACACACAGCAAACAGATGTCATTCTAGGCAGCAAATTTAAGGACAGGTGGAACAAAGGCATTTCCCATGAAATCAAAATGCAGGATAGATGGTAGCAAGCCAAGTTATTTATCTTCATCTGGTTTTTCAATTACATGGAGAACACCCGTAGCATTTTCAGGAATGTGATCTAGCACATCTGATCTGTCTTTGTTAAAAGATAATTTGAGATTGGTGATTCCGTTAAAGTCTTCCTCAGAAAACTGCCAAGCAATGAGTTTATTTATTCTCACTGGTCCCTTCCATTCTCCAGCACGCCTTCACACCACAGCTGCCAAGTATGTTCTCGTCTGGTTTTGTGCCTTGGATGTTGTCACAGTAATTGTCCCCAGCACTAGAGTCTCCTATAGATTTTTTTATGAATCATATTTTGCCTTGTCTTTTTTTCCCATCCTCTGACATCTACAATGCTGGACTACCCTTCTCCAATGTCTTCACCCTTCTCCTTTCTATAGACAGTTTAGGTTTCCTGGCTTCTATCAATTAGTTGCTTCACTTTTTTTACTTTTAAAGTGTCCCAAATGTCTTCTTTTATTGGTTTTTTAAATCTCCAAATTCCAAATTTATGATAAATATTGGTTTATCTTATTTTTTATTAGCCATATTATAGGGGGTTGAGTTTTGGGATCTCTGTGGATGAAAAAGGCACAGGCTTTTTTTTCCTTATAAGTAATCAAACCAATACAGATAGTTTCTTTGTGAACTGAAAGTTAGCCCATTCTAGCAAATAGATATGGACCATCTAGAGGTCTTGTTTTAACTTAGTATTCTTACCCTGGATTGGCTGCTTAGGGTGGACACTCATAATCTCTCCATACTGTTCCTCCATCTCATTAGTTTCCAAGTCACAACTACACTGCAGATACTGTGCATTGATTTTACATTTTTGCAACTTTGTTGGTCAAGACTTACCTATCACATGGCCTCATCCTTCATCCTATTAATCACTCTACATGCTCATATATTTTTATCCTGGAAGCCACACATTCATCCAACAATTAACTAAGAAGCCCTTACATGTCAGGCACTGTGCCAAGCCCAGGCAGACCTGGCAGTCGCCAGGAAAGAGACAATTGCAGCCATTATGGAGCTGGAAAGTTTTCAATGCTGCCAGTCACTGCCAAGCAAACATTTATGATTGTTGAAGATGCATTTATGGGTCATAAAGTAGTTTTATTGTTTTAAAATTGTCTGTCACTTGATGTCATCAAATAACGACTTCTGTCACTTGCACTTCCAATAAGCACTCTGCTGAATCTGAGGCACTGAGAGGTGAAGGAGAAGCTGGGCAGATGTTCATGCGAAATGTGCAGTTCAGTTGTTCTCACTTAGATTTTAGTTTACTAAGCAAGCCAACAGGACACTACCCTGGAACTTCTAAGTCAAATCTGCACAGCAACCAGTGAGGAAGTCTCTTCCAAGTCTCATTAAGGTATTTTTACAACAACCATAAAAGAAAAACATATTCTAATCACCAAAATGAGCTAGAACCAAGAGTTAAAATCCCTATAACTCCCAGGCTGTGCTGTAAACTATGAAATCTTTGTCTCCTTGTCAACAGAGCTGACATGCTGCTAGTCACTTGCTTATTGTTCTGATAAAACATCCACGAAAACTACCTAAAGGGAGAAAGCATTGATTTGGCTTCTGGTTTCTGAAGTTTTATTTCTTAGCCTTGTGGCTTTATTGATGTGGGCTAGTACTGAGAAAACTGTTTATTCATGGTACCTGTAGGGTAGTCAGAAAAGAGAAAGGGGTGAAGGACAGAGCCAAAGCATATCCTCCAAAGTCACAGCTCCCTTAAGTGTCCAACTAAGCCCCACTTTCTAAGAGCCCACTGAGTCTTCAGCCTATCAATGGATTGCTACCTCCTGATCTAACCACCTTTGAATATCCCAACCATCTGTATCTAGGGATCAAAAGTTCAATATATGAACCTTATAGGCTAACATACACACAGACACACACACACAGACACACACACACACACACACACACACACACACAGACACACACACACACACACACACACACACACACACACACACATGAACAAAAGCACAGTGACACTCTGTTATTGTCTCTCAATCTCACCTGTGATTTAAAATCTCTACTACTAATAAAGTGAAGCTGGGTGTAGGCTGCTGCACAACTCAACTGAGTTCTGAGCACATCAGAGCCATTGCACTGTTGAACTAGAAGTGACCATGATTGTATGCACAGGACATGCTCAGTATCAAGGCAGTCAAACTTCCAATATAGACTTGGAGGGACTCACAAAGTCCCACTTACAGCTGAAGAACATCAGCAGTTGAAGGCTGCTGGAGTAGAGAGTCAGTTTTCTTCTGGGAACTGATCCATGTCAGGTTGCCCATGCTCTGGTGAATGACCCTACACCCATGAACATATGGACAGCACTGATTGTATTTAGTGGGGTATGAAAAAAGGACATGGTTCTGGAAGGAAAATGTGGTGATGGGATCGGGGAGGAAGGATGGGGTACCAATATAATTGAAACACATTTCACATGTATGAAATTCTCAATGAATAAAAATGTTTTAAACGCCCACATATCATAAATGTGTCATCTTATCATTGTAGACATAAATCTTAATAAGTTTTAGGTGCACTCAGGCTAATATGAAACAGAAATTGAAACTCTTCCTGTTAAACAATTCCCTGTTCCTCTTCCTTGAGTCTCTGGTAACTATCAATATATTATTTATATAACTTTGGCCACTTTTACATATATTCATGGAATTTGATAGTATTGTTTCTTCTGTGACTGACTGGCTTTATTTAACACAATGTCTTCCAAGTTTATACAAGTTGTGCCATGTGACAAGATTTTCTTCCATTTTACCGTTGAATAATATACCATTGGTTTTAAGTCTATGCCACATTTTGCTTATTCACACATCTGTTGATGGACTTTTGGTAGATTCCATCTCTTGGATACTGTAAAATAATCTCCTCTGGACATGGATAGGATAACATTTCCTTTTTTGCAATTCAGTTTTCAATTATTTTGGATATTCACTCAGAAACAGGGTAGGTGGATGACATAATTAATCTAGTTTTAATCTATGGATGAACAGTTACCATGTTTCCTACAGATACCACATCATTTTCCAATGCCACCATCAGTGCTCAAGCTTTCCAAATACTTCACATGACCTCCAACACCTCTTGTTTTCAGGACATGAACATAGTATCAATTAGAACAGGTTGAAACACTATCTCATTCAGACTTTTATTTGCATTTCACTGACAATTGGTACTATTCACTTTCTCTTGATCATTTATACATATCATCTTTGAGAAGTTGCATATCCAAGTCCTTTATCTATTTTTAAAAGGAATTATTTGGTTTATATTGTATATTGAAGGAATTCTTTATATATTCTGAATATGTTAAAATCTGTGATTTGAAAACATTTTTCTTCCATCCTGCAGGTTATCCTTTGATACTTATGTTCTTTGACAAACAAACTTTGTGATAGTTGATGCAATTCCATTTGTTTAATTTTGCTTTATGTATTCTAGGATGTGTTAGAACCAGTAAATCACTTTCATGATCGATGGCATAGAGATCTGCTCCTATGATTTGTAATCAAAGATGTGTAGTTTTCAATGTTCCATTTAGGTCTTTAATTAATTTTTAGGTCATAATTGTTTTAGAATATTAATTAGGTCTTTAATTAATGTCCAGGTAAAAAGTATCTGTGGTCTCAGAGTCATGATGGCTAACCTTGGTTGTCAACTTCATCACATTCGGAGGTAATTAAGACCCAAGCTGTGGGATACAAATGTGAGATATTTTTCTTGGTTGGATTATTTGAGGTGGGATACCCACCCTAAATCTGAATCAATTGAGGTCAGAAGATCCACTGTAAATCTGGGCCACATCTGGTAACAGACCACAAAAAGAGGACATGGAAAAAGGGAGCTTGGGCTTTCTGCCTGCTTGTCCTCACTTGCAAAGGCAAGTTCTTCTACTTATTCATGATTCCAATATGGACTGAAAAGTAAAAAGCTCTCTTAGCCCAGCCAGGGACTCTAGCACCAGACTAGAAATGCTGAGTCATCCACTCTTGTGGCCTGGATAACTACTGGTTCCTAGGCCTTTCTGTCAGGAGACAGCAATTGTTGGCCAACCCAGACCACAACTTGTAAGCCAGTCTAATAAATCCCCTTCTAGTATATAAATATATATTAGTTCAGTCTATCAATCCTGTCCCTTAGGTAAGCCCGAATAAGACAGAGTCCAACATAAATTCTAAATAACCATTTTCCCCAGAACTGTTGCTTCACCTGTCTTTCCCCCACTGAGAAATCTTGGCACCTAGGATGCATTATATTGGTTGTGAGCTTGACAAGATCTGGAGTCACCTTGGAGACAAATCCAGGAGCATGTCTGTGAAGAACGACTCAGATTGTGTTAGTTGAGATAGGAAGGCCCACCTTTGTGTGGGTGAGGACAGAACTCTGATCTGGGCCCTCAAGGGTATGAAAAGGGAGAGAGTGATCTGAGGACTCACACTGCAGCTTTCTCTTTCTGACTGTGGGCACAAGGGGGCTACCTGCCTCCTTCCTTCTGCCTCTTTTGCCAAACGTTCCCTGCAGTGATGGTCTGAATCTCCTGAACAGTAAGTGAAAACAGTCCTTCTTTCTAAGTAAGCTACCTTTGTCAAGTATTGTCACAGAAATGAGGAACTAATGCAGCTCCCTTGTTGAAGTCCATAAGTTTTGGGGCCTGTTTCTGGGCCCTCTATTCTACTGTGTTCTATGTTCAAAAGAGTTTTGGCCATTAGTATTTTGTCATTCTATAAGAATGTTAGAATTTGTTTTATATTTCTGAAAAAAAATTTATCATTGAAGTTTGGCATGGAATGTATTAAATATGTAAACTACTTTTAATAGTATTGACATCTTATCATTAGTATCTTCTAATCCTTCACTTCAGAATATCTATTCATTTATTTGTGTTTTCATTGACTTTATTTACATAGTTTCTAATGTACGATGCTTTTTTTCCTTTTTAATTATTTTTATTCCCCAAAATTTTTGATATTATTGTACATTGCATTATGTTATGAATTTTCTTATGAATGCTCACTGTTGCATAGAAACTAAACTTATTTTCGTATGTTGGTTGTGTGTGCTAAATGTTGTCAGATTTGCTATCCCTAACACTTTCTTATGATCTGATACCTTTGAAATTGAATCTAATTGTCTTTATGCTATCCTTTAATACAATTTCCTTTTTTACTCTATGAGATCTTGGAAGTTAATGGGTATAGAAGTCTACAGAATAAGGTGTGGCATTTATCTAAGATTAGTATTTACAAGGTGACATACTATTTCATGTATATCATTTTATTTAATCCTTACACTACTACATCAAGGTACCATTCCCATTTTACAGATTAGAAATCTGTGGAATAGGATTTTGGTGGCTGTCAAAGATTATTTACTATGTAGTACCAGAGCCAAAATATGAGTCAGCATTATAACCACATTTTATCTAGAATGAGAGAACAACACCCAAGCCATGTGACTGCAGGGGCCTTGATTAAGCATTGAGCACAATTCCTGTTCATTTTCTATGGAAAATGCTTGGCAGACAGTCATGTCTCCGAGTTAAATGGTGTACAAAGAAAGGCTGATGCAGATAAAGAAGTACTTAGAATTTTAGAGAGAGTGTAGTCTCATCTTCCTACTTAAATAAATATCTCCATCCAGTTCTGCCTTTTCCAAATCAATTTTCTGTCACTTTCAGGGATAATTCTTCTCACAAAAATCATGGTTGTTTATTTCTATTTCTATTATACTTCATTTGGAGATTGTTTATTCTACTTAACCTTCAGTTTCTCCTTCATTTTCCTTCTTGAGTGCTAAAATAATGATGATTTGTGTTTTTATTTATATTAAGTACAATAATTGTGATTAGAAGACCTTTTGTCTCTACATGATAGTGACTGAACTTCTTTGAGAATATTAGTTGAGGACCCATTTTAAACCCTAAATGGCTACCATAGTATTGGTTACACTGCACATGCCAAATACAAAGGAGATAATTCAAATGAACACATTCACTTCATAGAACTGCAAGGAAAATTTTGAACTTCAGCAGAGGAGATAGCTGAGTTATAGAAATGCTTATCTCATAAGCATGAGGACCAGAGTTAACACCTGGGACTCCAGGAAAAATACCAGATGTGGTGCCACACAGTTATAAGTCCAGCATCTGAGAGAAAAAGAGAAGATGATTTCTGGATGATGACCAGCCAGTCTAGCCTAACTGGTGAGCTCAAGGCCAAGGAGAGATCCTGTCTTAAATGAGATATATGCCATGCTTTATGGACACCCATGGTAGGTCTTCCCCTTTCTGAACAGAAACAGAGAAAGAATGAATGAGGGAGCAAAGAGGAGGTGGTAGGGGGACAGAAGAAGAGGAGGGAGGGAAAATTGAGGTTAGGATGTAAAATAAATTTTAAAAATAATTAATAAAAAATTAGATGTATGTTGTTCCTGAGGAGGACACCTGAAGTTGTCTTCTAATCCTCCACATATATGTACATGCATATATGTCCTACACACAAACATGGAACCCTGCACATGAGTATGCACACATATATACATACATGCAATTACATGAAAAAGAAAAAAGAACAAACAAACAAATAATAAAACTCTGACTCAACCTTTTGGTAAGCTTTGGTTAGCAGTCATCTGTATCATGAGCATGATGTATGTGTCGGCTTCATGGATGAGCATAATGATCCCCCTTCTCTCTCCCATCTGTCTTTTTTTGACTTGTCCTGATTTACATCTTTGTGCAATAACATTGAAATAGTAAGTATTGTCCCCTTCTGCAGTTCTATGAGTTATCTTGTCAAATTATCACCTTGAGGAGCAGCAAATATCCTGAGATTTGCAGCCAGCTGGTCAGAAGAAGTAAAGGCAGCCAAGAGACCTGTGAATTTGTAGCTAGTGTATAAAGAGACAACAAGTTGATTGAGGGCATTCATGGTGAAGACTGACCCAACTCAGGTTGGCTGAGCTATTTAAAAAAAATCATCACTTCAACAAGTAATTAAGAATACATAATTGAAATTATGAATCGTTTCTATTTTCTAGGGCCAGGGAGATGGGTCAGGAGGTAAAAGCCCTTGATGCTCTAGCAGTTCCAGCACCTATATCAAGTAGCTCATAACCTACGCCAGGTAGCTCATAAACTTCTATAACTCCAGCTGTGGGAAAAATCTGATGTCTTTTCCCTCCATGACCACCTGCACTCACATGCACACACTCACACACATACATATAATTACAAATAATCAGACACAAGTTATTCACATTTCAAAAGCACTGAACATAATAAAAAAAAATACCCAGGAGTAAATTAATTGGAATACATGAGAGATCTAAGTAAGTGAAAATATGTCTCATGCTCATAAATTAGGTTAAATGAAAAAAAAAAACCCTCAAGATTACATAATGTATAATTCCATGTATATAAAACATCTAAAATAGGATGATAAACAGTAACAGAGAGATTAGTGGTTTTCACGGAGTGGATAGTGAGTATCAGGATTCTGGTAGATACAGGGCTTCTTTTGTGGTGATAAGAGGTTCAAAAACTAGATAGTTGCAAGGACGTCATAATTCCATAAATAGATTTAAACCACAAAACTGCACATTGTAAAGCATAAATTTTATTGTATTTAAATAATACCTAACATTGCTATATAAAAAAAAATGCTGTTAACAAGTAACTAAAGACAAACTACATCCGAAGAAAAAGGTATTTTTAAAGGTAAGAAATAAAGATGAATTTGCAACTGCATACCATTGGTTCACATCTTTCATTCATAATTTAAGGTGTGCAAGAAAAAAATCTGGTGTGAATATTTGATACGTAAGGTTTTAGAAAAATGAAAGGAGGCTGCAATTTTGGTGTGCTCTCTCAAAATTTCCATCTGTTTCAAGTGCGTATGCGGTATCTCTTTAATTTTTCATGGAAGTTTATTATTAACAACCTCTTCCTTCTGAAATTAAAATCAGGGAAGAAAATACAGAATCAAGTTCTGACATGATTCACAATGGTCATGGCTGTCATCAATATATATTAAGTCAGAATTCTGGAAGATACATCTTAATCAACTCCTTTCCCATAATTTAAAGATGTTTGTGGTAAGTTTTCATGTAGAAAAAAATCATCTCTCAATGCAGTAATTTCAGAAACTGTTATTTCATTAACAGTGCCCATCCACTGTTCACAAGTTTGAAATGTTAAAAGAAAAAGTCAAACAATACCCCAAGTTTTCTATGCTATTCTTAAGTGATTACTACCTAATTATTTGCCTTTTGAGGTTGTATATCTCTTTCATCTTGAAAAACACAATAGTATTGTACCATGGTCATTGTTTTTATTGATAGGCTTATACTTGTTGAATTAAATAAGACATAGTGTTAAGTCATCAATATGATTCATATAGAAAATCAGGTCTGTAAGAATGGAAAGAAAAACATCAAAAATAGAAAACTACAAGAGTAGACTCACCCCACTAGATGTTAAAAATCTTTCAGCTTTGAATAATCAACATGATGTGGTCCTAAGATTCACACACACACACACACACACACACACACACACGCACGCACGCACGCACGCACACACGCATGCATATGCACATGCTCACACGCACATGCACACACATACATGACCACTAGTATAGAATATGTGACCCAGAAATAATCCAAAATTCACATGTATATCTTGGCTGTTAGGCCAGCAAGATACATATTTAGACAACTTGTTCTGGAACAAATGATTAGCTATGTAGTAGACCAAATTTAATCTGTTCTCCACACCATAGACAAGAAAAAACTACAGTTAGAACAGGACTCAAATAAAATGAACTAAATCACATGAAAATGGTGTACATGAGCAAATCTGGAAATGTGTGTGTATGAAAGTTTCATTGCAAAGCTCATTAACCTGTACATAATATGTATCAATGATTATCATCTTAAAAGCATATAAAATGAGAAATTATAGCTGAATTTCACTTCACTTTGATACAGAAACAAGTTTTCTCTAATTAGGGTCAAAGTACAGAGGAGACAGGGGTTGGGATTTAGCTCAGTGGTAGAGCACTAAGGGAAGCACAAAGCCCTGGGTTCAATCCTCAGCTAAAAAAAAAAAGTACAGAGGAGACAAAAAAGAAGATCGAAAACAAAAGGAAACAAAAAAGAGATTTATTTGATGTTATAATATTCTTATAATATTTGAATAGCAAAATAAATGTCCTAGATGAAGTCCAAAGATAACTGACAGACTAAAAGACCTCTATTATATACATCTCAAATGAATAGTTGTAATATATGAAATCTACTAGATACCAAAGGACAAACAACCCAAAATATCTGTTGAAAAAAATGCATAAAAATTGGAAGACAATCTCTTATAAAAAGTATGAAGTCATCCTTAAACATGGCAAGACACTGTAATTTCCAGTTGAAAAAAACAAGAAAAGCAACCCTAGATATATTTGTAAGCTATCAGCCCAGAGAAAATACACAAGCATGATAATATCCATTGCCAAGAAATTAAGATGTATGAAAATGAATATTGTTATATGACTTTCCTGATGAGGTAAAATTAGCATATGCCTCAAACTGGGACACTATCTACACCCAAATAATGACTCCAATGAGTCCATCTTAATGAATAAATTCAGATTAGCGGTAGTATAAAGAGGTAGACAACTATGGATATGCTACATCTTCCCAAAGTACCTTCCAGTGAAGGACCTATTTTATTTGGTTTTAAGTCTACAGTACAATTAATGCAAAGCTGAATCTAATTCTTATGTTATTCTTCTCTAACATTAAAAAGTCAATCAAATTCACATGAAACTACAAAAATAATTCAAACGCCCAAAACAACACAAAGAAAGAAATACAAAGTTGGAGACATTGTATTTTCTGACTTTTAAATTATAGTTAAAACTATAATGACCAAGAAACTATGGAATTAGATAAATGGCAAAACAACAGACCAAAGGATTAAAAAAGACAGCCTAGTAGTAAGTTCAAAAGAATGGTTTAGGACCTGAGAGATGATGAGCTTGCAGTGCCTTGCAAGAAAGCATACTAAAGATCAGATAAAGCCTCAGAACCCATCTAAATATCTAGTGGGCATGGTGGCCTGCTTGTAGTTCCAGGCCTGGAAAGTATAAACAGGAGAACTCTAAGCAAAAGCTGGCTAGAAAGACTATATATCTGTGAGATTGAGAGATGTTGCCTCAAGATAAAAAAGTAAAAAAGTCATCAAGGAAGATTTCTGACACCAGCCTTGGACCTCTACACAAGCGTGTACACACACACACACACACACACACACACACACACACACATGCATACACACAAGTATGCAGACCACATGTTCACATAAAAAAACAAAAAGAACAAAAAGATAGTTTGCCATTTTGCATTGTCTGGAAAGATGTCAGGATATTATGCCATATGAAAGCTGAAAAATAACCAACAATTTTTTAAGGACTTAGATATACACACATTGAGATCCAAACTATAGCTACCTTCTGTCTTAGTTAGGGATTCTATCGCTGTGATAAAACACCATGAACAAAACGACATAGGGAAGAAAGGGTTTATTTCAGCTTACAGCTCCATATTACAGTATATCATCAAAGAGAGTCAGGGCAGGAAATCAAGGCAAGAACCTTCAGGCAGAAGCTGAAGCAGAGGCATAGAAGAATGCTTTTTACTGGCTTGCTCCCCATGACTTTTCAATCTGATTTCATATAGCATCTAGTACCACCTGTCCAGGGCTGGCCCTTCTGTATCAATCATCAATTTAAAAAATTATAAAGTGTAGACTTGTCTACAGGCAAATTCTATGGGGGTATTTTCTTATTTATGATTTCTTCTTCCTCGATGACCATGGATTGTGTCCAGATGACATAAAACTAGCCAACAAAACAACCAAAAGCCAGGAAAGGGAGAGGAATGGTAGATGCAAACACAATATTACTGAGAGGAATAAGTATAGTGTTGTTCGAATGTTAGGTGGTTTAATCTAATGGCTGGCTCTGTCCTATGATCCTCAGGAAAGTTTATTAGGGTACATAATATATCACCACACCTAGAATTGTAATGTAAAATATGATGTTTTTTATTAAATAAGTTGTTATTAGCTTGCTATTGTCCCAAAGAAAGTACCTACATGAAGGAAAACATGTTAATCTTCTTTATTATACTAACCATCTCATTACATAAATTCATCCCATAACATCATCTTGTCAATATCAAATCAACACAATGAGATTCATTTAAAAATAATAGTGTTTATTTTTACTTCTATTACCACAAAGCCATCCAAATAGCAACTATATTTACATTCAACCAACCCTATGTAGGAAATCCACATGGACTCATGAGGTCCAATATCATTTGTGCTGTGAAGTTTTAAATACTGAAGGACTTGTCACCTGTTTTAATTTAGTGCTTAAGTTCCTCATATTGATGATTACACATTTAATACAAATGGGAAACCAAGCCAAATCAGTTCCTTTGGTTAATTTGTTTCTAATCAATTCACTATGTATTTATTGACCCTGTAAATCACTGAGTTAGGACACTGGAATATAGAAAGGTTTCTAGTAATGAGTGCATTCTAGGAGTTTACAGGGAATGGGTGCACAATGGCAGCAATACTATGATTCATAAAAGATTTCATTTAACAGACCATGAGTAAAAATAGAAGAGATGCTTAAAGGCAACACATAAATGTTGAGATTTAATTGGACAATTGAGTCATAATATTTTTATTGAAATCTGTTCTGAATTATTTGAATAAATTACTAAATGTCAGGGGTGGATTTGTTATCACGTCGATGGGACTTTAGGATTCAGGGATTCTGGCTTGCACAGAGCTTTTACAAGGCCCTAGGCAAGGATAGAGTTATGTTCACATGGCCACATACAGATGCAAAATTGGAGAAATAAGTTTTCTCAATAACTTCTAACTTTTGTGCTCTTATTCACTTTTTCATTATGCTTGAATGATAGACACATGGCAAATCTAGAAAAAGAAACTTTTAGTAGGGAACACATTCCATTTGAATGGACACAAACTGTGTGGCTCACAATTACTTATGGACAGTGACGTCCCTGTTTAGCCATACTAACAGAATCTGAAGAGATCTCAGAACCCATGCACTTTCAGCTGTATAAACTCACCCACCCCATCATGGCTCAGTATCAGAGGTCATATTATATAAACATGCCCTACAGTTCCCAATGCTGGAAATGTGGATAATGGAGGAGAATTAAGGGTTGAAATGTGCACAGCCAGGAGGCAGCCTGTGGAAATCTTTCCAGCCATCAGTCCTGTGAAATTCTAAGCAGTCCATTTGATTCTTATGAAGCCCTGTCAAAACAAAAGTTGCTGCCTGTCAAGAATATATTCAATAATGTAACATTTGCAATTATAAACACAAGGCTCATTTTAAAATGAAAATTGTGCATGAAGCTTAACTTCCCAGAATTCTTTTTTTTTTTCTTAATAGGTTGTATAACTATGATAAAACTACTGTGAGCTAGGACATTAAGATGGGATGTTGTCTGTGGCATGCATCCTAAAGTACTGGATTGTATCTTATCACAATGGATGCATCTTATCTTGGTGCTGTCTGGCATGTCCAAACAAATCAGTGAGCGAGATTGCCACTGAAGCTCCAGAACTGCCTGAAGAAACAAATGTTCCAGTGACAAACTCTCTGTCCATATTGATCAGGAAGTCGGTGTATGCGAGTGAAGAGTAATTAGATTACACAATTATGCAGCCCAACTCAACATCGGCACGATCTGTAAATGCACTTTTCTGTCTGCATTGATTTCAAATTAATTTTGCCTTTTTATATTTATTGATCATGCCAAAAGTCAAACAATGTCTTATAAAAATGTATGAAGCAATAACATACTTAATTTAAAAAAGATGTTCCCACTCTCTCTCTCTCTCATATGTATAAATGAGAGGGGGGGAGGGATATTTACAATTTTGTTGTGTTTGTGGCATGTGTCAACTTTTGAAATTTTTAATGCATCTTTCCTTCAAAGAATATGTCTTATTTATATAATTGTATATATCATTATACAGTCCTACTTTGAATTTTTGGAATCTATAGCACAAGGCAAATATGAAATGGAGAATACAGCTTTTAATGCAATGCCTGCCTCCCAAGCCTTCAATTCCCAACTCTTAGTATTATGTGTAAATAATCAGTACAGTGCCAGGAACAGAGTACTTTTTTAAGGACTCACTTCTTCCCATACCAAGGTGAGAAACTCTTTTGACCACTTAAGAACTCGATGGTTTACTCAGTTACAACTAACCTTAACAAAGAAGCAAGACTCTGTTACTTTAGTAATTTTCAACTTTATAAGCTACATCTACCCTGAACTTGTAGGTTGGAAAGGCAAAAACTACATGGGGTATCAGAATACTAGAACATAATACAGAGTCCCCAAGCTTTAGAGACTCTTCAGGGAGACAAGACACATGTTTGAATATTGCCCCTCTCCTAATTAAATTATACAAGATGCTTCCACTACTGTTCTACTAGTATTTCTTTCAAAAAGGTGTTTTACCATTTCTTTTTCCCATCAATGTTATTTCTAATATTTATAGTTATGTTCTTTAAAATATGATCAGGGTTATATTTTCCTCAAGAAATTTCTTCTGAATACAGTGACAATCTTCCTACACAATTCTGAAATGTGCTTCACTTTCTTCTACCTACACCCCTTCAGTTCTCCCCTGTACAAAGTTGTGTAGGACATCTTTCTGCCTGTTCTATCTTTCACTCTGATGCCTGCACAGATGCCTTCCCATTCATCTCTCTTTCTTCTGTGCTGGTCCCTTCCAAGACAACCCTACCTTTCTAACATCACCAACTACGCAGTTTAATGGAAACACCCTCCTGAAACAGCTAATTGCTCAGGGAACTGTTACTCCCTAAAGCCAATGGGAAACTTTTGGAATCTCCTCTTAGTCTCAGACTGAAATCCTACCTCAATCAGAGATAATTATTAAACTAAGCAAGAGGATTTCAATAGTCTTCTCAAATTGATCCCAAAGATGAGACTGCCTCATTCAGCTTTAACCACTTTCAATTAACTGAACAGCACAAAGCACTCCCAAGGGACCAGGAGCAAACAAAATCCAAAGTACAAACAAACGGAAATATCTGAAGCAATTAAGTCCTTGGTGGCTTAACTCCAGGGTGCCCAGAAGTCTTGTTCAAGGCCAAGGACCCAATCAGAGTAGGTAAGATAATAAATCTATTCAATCCAGTGAAGCAACAAATATCTGATCAATTTAAGCTGTGTAGACAGTTACACTATATAATTGGCAAGGAGTAGGGAAAGAAAAAGACTTGGGATCTGGAAGATCTGATTTAGCATTCTCTACACTCCAATTCCAGGAGGTGATGACCAAGTCTCTACTTCACTTTGCAAACATGACCTCCTTTACTTCCTAACAGAACATAGCACTCCACCATAAAACCAATTTCATAACTCCATGAGACCCTGATAGATAATCTAGGTCAGGTACTCCTTAAAATGCCTGCACCGCCAGAGAACTCAGCAGTTCCCACATATGCAAAATTGCAAATGTAAAGACGAGCCCATGGAGAAAAGGAGATTAAAGTGGAGCACTAGTTAGAAAAACAAAGCAGAAAATGAAGAAGAGAGCTCTGTGGGTGAGGTTGAAGTAATGAAGTAACTGGAAATTATTTTTTTTTAAAACAAGTCCTCAGTGGCTGTGCCTATCTGAGGGTAGGGTCAGGGAAGCATTTCAAAGGTGCTTAAGGTTTGAGGGAGTGCTGGATTACCGAAGTCTCCTGCCAAGTTTCAGGGAAGGAGGCACAGGCAAAGTCCCCATCCCTTATTCTACTTGCTCTCCCCTCCCCTCGCACTGTTATCATTGGTGACAATGCAGCTCAGAGGAAGAATTTGGGGACTGAAGGGCTTATCTGTAATAACAGCTTATCTGTGGCTGGCAGTAAACCCAGAGGTTAAAACTAAAGAGATTCTGGCCCTCCTGCCATCTCTCTTTTCCCTGGATGCTATTTCAGTCCCCCACCAGCCTCTTCCCCTGCCTTGTATGCTTCAATCAATCAAGCAAGTAGTAAGCATATATTCAAGCCCCATTATGCTCTAGTAATCATGTAAAGCTCCCAGGGCACAAAGATAGGCAAGACACTTTCCCTGATACTGAAGACTTACATGGTTGTGGAAGACACAAAGTGTAAACATTTAAGACCAAGAACTGGACAGCAAGGGGGTATGTAATGTATTAGAGTGTTGGTGGGTAGCGTCTGAGTGCAAGGGAGGAGTTCATTCAGGGCCCATCGGTTCTAACACTGTGGGGTCCTGAGAAAATGGGATGTTATAAACAAAGCTGAAGTGGGGAGGCAGCTAGAAAAGGCTCATACTATGAGCTTCAAAAACATTTTTAAACCAAGCCAACTTCTAGAGGGAGTAGATCAGTCTAGTAAGACAATTCCCAAGGCAGTAATAGAAAGGTAAAGTCAGCTCAGACTCTAGAAGTCATTGTATATCAATGTACAAGGATTTTCACCTTATTCTGCTGATCGTGAGAAAAGAACTAAATATTTTTATTTATTTATTTATTATTTTTGTTTTATTTGTATTGGTGGTTTGCCTGCATGTGTGTCTGTATAAGGGTCTCAGATCTTGGAGTCAGACAGTTGTGAACAGCCATGTAGGTGCTGGGAATTGAACCTGATTCCTTTGGTGGAGTAGTCAGTGCTCTTCACCATTGAGCCATCTCTCCAGCCCCCAAGAACCAAATCTTAAAGGAAATACAATATAGACTCCCTCCATTGTTTTCTCACAAATGAGCATACATAGCTATACATGTAAATTTATTAATTGATATTGTATCTTCTGTCTCATCTCTGCCAAGGATATGAAGCTCTTCAGGATAAATAAGAATGTCAAAGAGTATTTCGGGGTAATGCGAGAAAATAATCCCATAAAATAATAATTGATATTTTCAAGTCAGAATAAGTTCAAATGTAATGGAAGGAAGAGAACAGATAGAGGTTTTACTCAATGGTAGTGCTCTTGCCTCTCATGCACAAGACCCTGGCCCCACCCAAAAAATGCAACAATAATAAAGGGATAAAAGATAAAACTGTAGTTAAGAATAGAAGGCACAGAAGTGGTACTTGATAGAAAATGTAATAAATAACAAATATTAAGAGGTGGGATTTGAATTACATGCATTTACAAATGCATATATTCATAAATAAACATAATAAGTAAATGAGAATGTAATCACCACAACCAGCACAGAGCTCAACATCTTACTCACTGTGCAAGAAATTGAGTAATTCTGCTCCCCCACCAGCACATTCCCCCTGTCCTTTACAGAGTTGTCCTCTAGTGGAAATATGGAAAGTCTCAGGGGGCTCCCCTTGATGGCAGGCATAACTAGTGAAGTCGGTGCCATGATGATGATGATACTTGCCAAATGGACCATGGATGCTACTGCCCAGTTCTGACCACATGCAGCATCATTTAAAGCAATGAGGGCATGCTGTTCACGCAGAGGGCCCTGGCTTGTGTCACTGACACAGGCTTTACTGCTACCTGCAATTACTGCCACAGGCCTAACACACCTGCTTCAGAATGCTGCGCCATAATGCACTTCAGAAACTATAGAGAAAAATGGATTCTTGGTGTTCAGTCTTCTAATTACTGTTGCACCCTTGGCCATAATCCAGCCAAAAGATAATCTCATGGACAGGCTTGATAAATTCATAATTATCTTTCCTTATTAATAACTGGGCCATTGTCCTTCGGCCATCAGAGTCTCTCTTTCCTTTCTTTTTGGAATATGATGCTGAAGAAAACTTGTGCTGTGTGATAGAGACTAGAAAGTCTTCCCATTCTACCCTGACTTGGACCAGACACAGGCCTGAAAACACGCAGCAAATAATCACAGACACAGACAACTGTGCTGAAATGCCAACAGTCTGAAACCCTGTCTTCTGTATTCTAATAACAACCCAGCTGAATCTAGAATTCTAGTTCTGCTGCCTGGACTCCAAGTCAGTGTTTGCCCCTTTGTCGTCCTAACGGACAATTATGTCAGTAGCTAGAATGAGTGAATATAAAAGCAGCAGAGAAATTCCACAAGCCAAGAAGTAAAAGGTCATTTTATACCTTCTCTAAACTTAACTCCCAAGATGCACTAGAGGAGCGGCACAATCAGTACATACCAATAATCTGCCCCCAAAGGATTGAGTAGATTTCACATATTCCCACAGGGTTAAAGCATGTATGTAACAGCAGGGACATGTCAAGGACCATGTCAAAGTATGTCATTTTTATTCTATTTCAAACTGAGGATTGTACTTTGCCATTAATTAGCAACTACAACATATCTGAAAAATACAACTTATACCTAAATGTTTATGTTTGTTTGTTTTAAGAGAGGACTTCGGCCAGGCAGTGGTCATACATGCCTTTAATCCCAGCACTTGAGAGGCACAGCCAGGCAGATCTCTGTGAGTTCAAGGCCAGCCTGGTCTACAGAGTGAGATCCAAAACAGACACCAAATCTACCCAGAGAAACCCTGTCTCAAAAAACAAAAAACAACATATAATGAGAGGACTTCATACTGTGGCCTGCACATGCTGGCCTCAAGGTCACTATGTAGCCCAATTTGACCTCCCACTCAAAGGGAACTTTCTGATTGGCCTCTTGAGTTCTGGATATATATGTATGAACCATCATATTATATACACATGCACACAACTACACACACACACACACACACACACACACACACACACACACTCCCTAATTGCTCAGTATCTATCACTCTATAACTTAAACCAAGTCTCTTGAAAGCCACATTTTTTCAGATAATCCTAGCTATAAAAGAAAGATGTGGCTCAATAGTAATCAAGGAATTCGAGAATGAAAAGGCAATGTTGCTAACAGAATGTGAAAGCCTTAACTTCAGCTCTTCAGTATTAGCACTCTTCAATCCCTACTCTAAATTATAAACAAAACAAAGGGAGTGTGTTGGGGAATATTATTTCAAGGTGTATTACTTTTGTTCATGTTGCATTTGTTTAACTCTGTGGAGCTGTGTTACAGTGCCTGTCTAAAACACCTGATGGTCTAATAATGAACTAAATGGCCAATAGCAAGGCAGGAGAAAGGATAGGTGGGGCTGGCAGGCAGAGGGAATATATAGAAGGAGAAATCTGGGAGAAAAAAGCAACGAGAGAGGAAGGAGGATGACTTCAGAGGCCAGTCACCCAGTAAAACAGCCAGACACAGAGTAAGAAGGAAAGAAAAGGTATACAGGAATAGAGAAAGGTAAAAGCCCTAAGGCCAAGGATAATTTAAGTTAAGAAAATCTAACTAGCAACAAGCCAAGCTAAAGCTGGGCATTTATAATTAAGAATAAGCCTCCATATGTGTGGTTTATTTGGCAGCTGGATGGTGGGCCCTCCAAAAGACCAAAGACCAACCAACAACAAACAGCATTCCATTCTGCATGTATAAGAATTTCATCTCAAGGATGATGATAGCAAATGAGACCAAAATAAATAATATGTGTCTTTGACTCTTGTTGAGAAAGAGAGCTCCACATTGCATTTATCTCTTAGTTCTTTTTTAATTCTATAGGGAAATGCTCTCAGATGGGTCAATTAGACTAGGCATGTTGTTCCATTTTCATTTAGACAGCAGTCTTTCTGAAAGTGAGCCCATAAAGACATTTTTGCAAACGTAGATGTCCTAGAGGTGCAAATGTGAGTGCCATAGCCAGCCACAACATGTAGATCTCATAAAATGATTTCATCAAATAATGGGAGCAGATACTCTAAACTTCAGGAGACTGTCAAGCTGAAAGCAGACATTAGAATCCCTATGCCTGAAGCTATAGCAATATAAACATAAGGACATAAAAGGTCAGTGTTCCTCAGCAGCTGAATCACAGTCAAAAGAAAAACATTTTTAGAAATGACTCAAAACTCTTGTGCCATTGGCTAAGATCATGTGGCTAGTACTCATTTACCTCTACCCAAATTTTCTAACTTCCTGGTCTATAGAACAAAGAACTCAATTCTTACACCATGACTTAACCAGTATCCTGCCACCTGGATTATTGGTTGGTGAATAATGAAAAGTCAGAAATTTGGTGACCAGATCAAAGACTTTCCATTTAAAATGTGTATCTTGCCATGTTGCAATTTGTAATTATTGGAATAAGAAATGAAAAAATGAAGGTCCCTACTCTCCTTACATATATAATAAATTTGAATCCATACCACCAGAAGTGGACAGACCTTCATTATTTGAGATAAACACGATCTCATAATCAGTCTAGGTATTAGCAGGAAATAGTTGTATAAGAACAGTGTATGAGATTGATGAATCAGTCTTCAGAAAATGACAGCCTTGTAAGCATTGAAAAGACGAGATCGGGCGTGTTTGGGGTGTTATGGCCATAGACAAAGAAGCTTAGTGACAATGATGTTGTAGTTGTTGTTGGTAGTGGTGGTAGTGGTAGCAACCACAATGCTGACCACAGGGTTGTTGACTGGGATCTAGTCCATTCCCAGGCCATTTTATTCCCATGTCATTTGTCTGTTCTTTTTCTCTATTTAATGTGATGGCTTACCCACATCAGGGCAGAACTTTTAGACACTGGAGAATTATCTTTTACTTCCAGTGATAGGTAACGTTAGAAAGTACTTATATGAAAGCTCAATTCCAAATTCCCTCTACTCTCAAATAATTCCTGTAGTATCTGCCACTCCAGATAACAAGAGTGTGTGCATTACACCTTAGCATTGGTAATTCCCATGGATGAGCCTCTTCTTTTCTTGGGTATGGCACTCTGAAATTACACTCATGAAATTCTACATCTGATACAGTGAGGCCTCTGGTAAATGCAGATCTGCGCATGCAGTCGTTTTCATTCTAATTTCATTCCCTTCTACCTAGTTTCCTTACGCACTAACAGTCCTTAGATCTTTCTGGATATCCTCCTGTATGTCTCTAAAGTATGATTGGTGAGTACCACATCCTGGATATGGTTATTAGCCAAGAAATTAATTCCAAGCAGTAGGGATGTGTTTTGATTTTCCAATTTTCATAAAAACAAAATAAGGTTTTTGTTTTGTTTTGTTTTGTTTTTTTGCTTTACTTTGTCGAGACAGGATTCTATGTATCATGGGCTGACCTCAAACATGCTGAAGAGCCAAAAAAATAAAAAATAAAAATAGAAATTCTATTCTTCCTGTTTACAGGCATGATGCATCTCTATATCCACTCTAAAGCATGGGAGTTTTTGTTTTGTTTTGTTTTGTTTTTATCAGCTTTGCTTTATGATCCTGATAGTCTAGTCATGAGGAGTCGATTTGGGAATATAAACTATTCTTCTGGATATAACTCTTTTCTCAAAGTATGGAGTTTCAGAATTTCCTCTACCTAATAGAGGAATTGGCCACCACAACTTAGCCAGCAGGCAAGAGTGCAAAAAGGAGACAGAGTGCTCCAGGCACCAGCAACCAGGCCCAGAAGCTGCTCTTGCATCACAAGCAGCTGCAGCAGGTTTCCTGCAGAAGGCATTAACAGGAAAAGAAAATAATTAGAAATCAATCAACAAGAACAATGCAATTTCATATGCAAACCAAGGCAATCATGGGGATCCCCACACAGTTGCAAATTCATTAATGCCCCAGTACAAAGAAGAGGCCCTCTCATACAGAATATGAATAAGGCAGAAGCAGAGGCTGAGCCAGGCATGAGGATGTGAGAGTAAGAGAGGGTCCCAAACTGAAAGAATTCTCTGCAGTGCCTAAATGAGTCTTATCAAATTTCAATAAGGAAAATTTGACAATTAACACCATGATCCCATATTGTATTATTTGGTAATTGAAAATAGTACTAGCCAACTATTTGGGGAAAGTCGTTTATTTTTTACAGTAAGTTATTTTATTTATTTATTTTTACTTGACAGAATTACATCACTTTCCCCCTCCCTTTTCCCCCTTTGATCCTCCCAACTACCTTCCCTCAAAGCTCTCCAGCATCCCTTATACTCAAGGTGATAGCCTCTTTTTCTTTATTAGTGTCTCTTGCATATACATATATATGTATACATATACACACATATGCATGTATATACACATATATTTGTGTATGTGTATATGTATATGCATGCATAAACATGTATAAATACAACTTACCAAGTCCAGTTTTGGTAGTCGTGTATATATAGTTTCAGGCTGACCGGTCTGCATTGGACACTAAAGGTCCTCATCCCTCAAAGAGGCTAACTCTCCCTCCACGGTCATTAGTCACCTGTAGTTATTTGTCTAGATGTAGGGAGTATGATAAAGCCCTGAGTGTGTGAGTTCCTAAGTGAATACATGCTGCTAACGTGGACACAGCCATGCCAAGGACCTCAGAGTTTCAGGCTCATGAAGAAATGGCAAATCAACCCACCCACCCCCAGCCACTCATGCTAGAGTGAGGCTCAGAGGAAAATGACCAAGCTTTCCCCTTTGGTCCCTATGTAGATGTTGATAGTGTGTGCAGAAAATATCCAACATAGGTTATTTCCCCTGGATATTAATAGCCTGAAGATTGTTCCTTACAGAGACTACTCCTTAATTTAAAGACTAGTTAAACCCATTTGCTTGATCCAGCTGAATACCACAAACTCTGCATCCTTGTTTATCTGCATGTAATGACCCTACTTCCCTGTTCAGCTGTGTGAGATAATACTACCTCCCTGTCCAGTTCTATATAATAATAATAACACATGCAGCCACTGGGGTGCAATGGTTTCCCCATCAGAATGCAGTCTACCCAATCTCAGCTTTGCTGTGTGTCTCTGTATCCATGTCTGTCTTTCTTTCCTTCTTTTCCTCACTGACCCAGTTGTGTCCATACCTAGAAGCCACACATGGACCATGCATCTAATAGTAGAACCCCACAAAATGGAGAAAGTCATTTTAAATGACAAGAGTTAAAACAATCACTTACAATACAAAAGCAAAATGGAATGTGTTAGTGACATAGAGAAGAAAATCCTCATTGAACATAGAGAAGAAAAACCTCATGGAATATCTACTGATTGCATTGTGGGTAAAGACTTCTTCATAAACCACAGGCACAGGAATTATATATTCTTCCCTATTTCAGTTTCTTTTTTCCCTATTTCCCTTTAGAAGTAAAACAAGGATATGATGATAAGTGTTTTTAAAACAGCCAAATGCAAAATTTTTCAATGAACTTATATTTTTCTTCTAATTTATGTTACATTTTTTTCTCTGTCTAGTGACGCTTCTCTATACCAAATGTAACCCAAGCATTTAATTTAGATTTTATGGTCAATGATCCATTTCTTTGCATATTTATATGTATTTTAATAAAAATTTATATTTTGTGTATTATTTAATAAAATTACAAAAACAAAAGAAAAATAAGACAATAATCAATATGGTATATTACTCTGACACTCAGTTTCTTGTCATTTTAAACTGCTACACTCCAGCCACTAATCATGTAGTAGTGAGGACAATACTTCCCACTTCCTTTAGTATATGCTTTGTTGTCATTGGATGCTAAAGATAAACATTTTACATGTGCTAAGAATGTGATCTACAGCCCCAGTTACAATAATACATCTTTGATTTCACATCTGTTAACAGTCAGGCTGAAGGATGGTGTTAAAGCATGCTCCTTTACTCTAAAGGTATACTCATCAGTATGCAGGAGAAGCTTAAGTTTTAGGTTTAGCCCTCATTTGGTCCACCTCTTTCAAACTGTCGAAATCTTTTTTTCTAGCTCTTTAAAAATTTATTCTTCTCTTACATGCTATATCTTGACCACAGTTTCCTCTCCTTCCTCTTCTCCAAGTCCTCCCTCCATCCCTTCCTTCTCCTCCACATCCATTCCTCCTATGTTTCTCTTCAGAAAAGGACAGGCCTCCCAGGGATACCAGCCAAACACGGCACATCAGATTGTAATAAGACTAGGCACTTTCCCTCATATTAAGGCTGGACAAGGCAACCCAGTAGGAGTAAAAGGGTCCCTAGAGCAGACAAAAGAGTCAGAGATAGCCCCCACTTCCACTGTTAGGAATCCCACAAGAACACCAAGCTACACAACCATAATATATATGCAGAGGACCTAGGTCAGACCCTGTAGGTTCCCTGATTATCAGTTTGGCAATCTGTGAGACCCTATAAGCCTAGGCCAGTTGGTTCTGTGGGTTTTCTTGTGGTGTCCTTGAGCCCTCTGGCTCCTACAATCCTTCTTAGACCTCTTCCTCATGATTCCCCAAGCTTCGCCTAATGTTTGGCTGTGTGTCTCTGCATCTGCTCCCGTCAGTTGCTGGATAAGGCCTCTTTGATTGTGATTATCCTAGTCTTCAGTCAGCAGAGTATCATCATTTCATTCACCTTTTTTGCCAGTCATGTTTGGTTCTATCCTAGGTCTCTGGGCAATCTAGTCTCTGGTTCCTGGCCCTTTAGGCGGTGTTAGGGGTGGGCTCCCTCTCATTGTATGGGTCTTAAGACATTGGTTGGCCACACGTTCTGTGCCAAGTTTTACCCCAGCACATCTTTCAGGCAGAACAAATTATATAGATTGAAGGTTTTGTGGCTGGGTTGGTGTCCCAGTCCCTCCACCGGAAACCTTGCTGCATCACAGAAGATGGCCAGTTCAAGCTCCATATTCCCCATTAATAGGAGTCCTTGCTACAGCCATTCTTATAGATCCCTGGGAGTTTCCACTGCACTAGGTTTCCACATCAACCCTGAGATGCCCCATTCCAGTTTTCCCTCTCAGTATTATCTCCTTCCATCCTCCCCACACCTGATACCTCCTGTTCTTGTCCCCACCTACCTCCAGTCCACCAGTGATATCTATTTTATTTCCCCTGCCCAGGGAAATTCATGCATTGAATTGAGCCCTCCTTGTTACCTAGCCTCTCTGGATCTGTGAATTAGACCATGGCTATCCATTATTTTATGTCTAATATCCACTTATGAGTTAGTATATACCATGTTTGTTTTTCTGGGTCTGGGTTACCTAAATCAGGATGATATTTTCGAGTTCCATCTATTTGCCTTCAAATTTCATGATGTCATTATTATTATTATTATTATTATTATTATTATTATTATTATTTTTACCACTGAGTAATACTCCATTGTATAAATGTACCAATTTTATTTACCCATTCTTCAGTTGAGGGACATCTAGGTTGTTTCCAGTTTCTGGCTATTAAGAATAAAGCTGGTAAGAACATAGTTGAGCAAGTGTCCTTGCTGTAGGATAGAACGTCCTTTGGGTATATTCCCAGGAGTGGTATAGCTGGGTCTTGAGGTAGATCAATTTGGAATTTTCTCAGAAACCACCATATTGATTCCCAAAGTGACTGTACAAGTTTGTGCACCCATCACCAATGGAAGAATGTTTCCCTTGCTTCACATCCTCTTCAGTATGAGCTATTACTTATGTTACTAATCTTAACCATTTTGACAGGTGTACAATGGAATCTCAGAGAAATTTTGATTCACGTTTCCTTGCTGGCTAAAGATGTTGAACATTTCTTTAAATGTTTCTCTGCCATTTAAGATTACTCTGTTGGTAATTCTCTGTTTAGATCTTTACTCTATCTTTTAATTGGGTAATTTGGTTTGTTGATGTCTAGTTTCTTGAGTTCTTTATATATTTTGAATATTAGCCCTCTGTCAGATGTGGAGTTGGTGAAAATCTTTTCCCATTCTATAGGCTGCCATTTGGTCCTATTGACAATGTACTTTGCCTTATAGGGGCTTCTCAGTTTCATGAGGTCCTATCTATTAGCTGTCAAGCTTAGTGTCTGCACTATTGGTGTTCTGTTCGGGAAGTTATCTTCTGTGCCAATGTGTTCAAGGTTATTTTTCACTTTCTCTTCATCGGGTTCAGTGTATCTGGATTTATGTTGAGGTCTTTGATCCACTTGGATTTGAGTTTTATGCAGGGATATAGATCTGAATCTATTTGTATTCTTCTACATTCAGACTTCCCACTTCCTTTAGTACATGCTTTGTTGTTGTTTGGTGGTAAAGATAAACAATTTATATGTGCTAAGTATGTGATCTAGAGCCTCCATTACTATAATACATCTTTGACTTCACATCCTTTAACATCCAGGCTGAAGGATAAAGCATGCTCCTTTACTCCAGAGGTATACCCATCAGGATTCAGGATAAGTTTAAGTTTTAGGTGCCTTCATTGCTCTACCTCCTTATACCTGTGGTAATCTTTAAAAGTTCTTGAGTTAAGACCATAATCAGCAATTGTGATGAGACTTTGAAACTTGAACAGGAGTCAAAGAAAACAAAAGTTGGGCAGTAAGGAAAGAGGTAGAGGGAGACCATTCAGTAAGAACTGCAGTAGAGGGAAAGGAACTCGGTGCAGAGCTGAGCTCACCTGCAAAAATCAGAGTGAATACTTGATCAGCTTTGGTAGTAAGATTCTTACTCAAGCAAGCTAGAGTGATCTGTTGTTATCTAGTGAAGCAGAGGAAAAAAGGAAATGATATCAAGTATTGAGAATGGGGGGTGGTGGTTGTGTTGATTCAGAGGGAACCTTGATACAACTGCAATATTGAGGAAAAGTCTCAAAAACAAGGCCTAAAAGGGTCTCCAAGAAGTCTTTGTAGGCTTTGGTCAAGGATTAAGTCTTTGTCACCAGCAAGCCTCAAAAGCAGTTAATGTTCTCCGGGGAATTACCTTAACCAGGTGTACTTTACCTAGGTGAACTATAGAACTCATTCACAAAGAAGCTAGCAATGAAGAGCGTTAATATACACATCAACACTTTTCCCATTCTGAAGCCTCATTAATACAGCTGCAATCAACACAAGAAAATCAAAACAATGTGCATAAACAAGAAATTTCAAAATTCTTTGTTTAGGACAAGTCCTTATACTCTGTAAAAAGAAGAAAGAAAATAGTTGAACTGAGTCAGGTGTAGCAACAGTAAGACATATCTGAAAGCAGAAGGTCATTCCATACAAAGAACAGTTATCCAGTGTCGGTAAGAAGATGTGTGTTTCATTAACGACACAGCTTTATGGCCTCACTACGCTTTTAATCTTCAGATTTCATGGGCACTAAGATTGCTCCTTTATCAATGAAATGCATACATAAAATGTTTTTAAATTTGTTTGAAAAAAAATTCATGATTAGTAGAATAACCAGTTACTCTCATGTCTAGAGGTAAAGGATAGGCTCACAACCAAAATATTTTCAACAAGTACAAAATCTGGGTTGTTTTGTTTTTTGTTTTTGTTTTTTGCTTTGTTTTTTTTTTTTTTTTTGGTTTTTTTGTTTTGTTTTGTTTTTTTTTTTTTTTGGTTTTTTTTGTTTTTTGTTTTTTGTTTTTTAACTGCTTGAGAATTGTGCCTTAGGTTGAAGACAAATAATATCAAGTAACAGAGTGCTGAGATACATAAACCTCAACTATGACATGGCATGTTTCTAAGTCGGTGGTGACAATCTTCAAAGGTACAATTGAGTTAGTAGCACACAGTGGAAAATCAATGGGCAACTGGATAATCAGTGACATAACAATGTGGTAGTTCTTCACCAAAGGCAGCTGTGTCTCCAGACAGGACAATTTCTAGAGACATTATTTTTGCTGTCACAACTGCATAAAGAGCATTGATGACATCTAATGGATGTTGGGGATACACCTAAACATCTTTTTAGGCCTCCTCCTTCCTCAACAAAGATATAATTAGCCCAAAGTAACAACAGCTGAGAGGCTTAGACATCTGTTGTGAGACTATTCTAGAGGGGAAAGGAACCAGGAATCCTATCTGCACCAATTCAGAAAATGACAACTACCAATGAACTGCACTTAACAAAAGCTGTCCTTTGCAAGGTGAAAGACGAGTATTTTAAAATAAATTGTAACTGCAAAGAAAGCCATTGGATAATAAAGAAATACCTTACACTTCTAGATTTCCTTTAGTAATATTTTCTTAATTCTAAAGACTTCACACTTTATCTTCTGATGTGTTTGCCACTTCCTTTCCACAACCTCTCTTCCTATTATTATACCCCCAATATAGGAGGCCACATAAGAGTCACCTGAGATCTTATTCAGAACACTTTAAAGTAAGAAAACCACGATGGCTATCTTAGGATAATCTGAGGTAGTTGTGGTCAGACTCATCATAGAGAGTGATAGCTTATCTGGTGAAGGAATTATTGATTATGCTATAAGAACTTACAAACACCTCAAACATAGTTTGAGATATTTAAGTAAAGAATCTAAAATGATGGAAACTTCATAATGTATGTCTTTCTATGTATAATTCCTTATTTTCTCATATATCCATCATTATCTCCTTATAGTCAAGAAATATACCCTGCCTACAGTCATAAGTTGATAGGTTGATAGGATTCATGCCTTCTAGGTCATGCCACTTTGCAAAAATGATAAATAAAATAAAAACAAGTTCAAATGTTCTGTCTCAAGTCAGAGTAAATGTCAACAAGATCTCAGTATCTCCCAATGATTGCATTTCCTAGAGTGCCCCAACTAAGTTCATGTTTATAAATGTTTATTTCTGGTACACTGATGAGTTAAGAGCATCTCACTGTAGCAAACCATTCTTCTCACTGCAGCCAACACCCTTGGGGGTGATGATGACTCTGGCTTCTGTGTGACTAAGAGAGTAGACTCTTGACCTAGAATGCCTTGCTGCACCTATCACCATAACATTTTGTAGTATTTCGTCACATCATACCAGTGTCAACTCAAACTAGTGTTGTAGAATTGTTCACTTAGTACCTGTGACCTACTACACACCCATTTAGTCAATGTCTCAAAAGATACAGTCAAAACTTTGTATCTTCTTCTCTGCTTCCCAGATGATGCCTATGTACATTCAAGCTTGAGAACCCATGTTCTCGACACCTCATAAAATTTTCAATAATCATTTCACCATCTCCATTTGCAGGACTTGCTTTCAAACTCAGACTCTAATGATGATTACAGCAACAACAGTAACAGTGTAAGGCTGAGTCAGAGAAATTAAGTGTGTTGCTTGAAATTGCACAGCTAGTCCCTGGCAGTATAGCACTTTTGAGCCAAAAGCCTAGTTAAGAGAGCCATCTTGAGCAGAAAGGTGATAAGCTCCCTTTCAAAACTGTTCTTCTTCAATGACATTCCACCTGAACACAACTACCATGTCCCTGTTAATTCATCTATTTGAGTGTGAGTCCTTATTCCCATTACCCACAAGCACCTTCCATACTGTACATACCTTTTCTATATCCCAGAGTTGATAGATAGATAGATAGATAGATAGATAGATAGATATGGAAACATACATGTTAAGTGACAGAGAAAAAGACACTATTTAACCAAGAAAAAATAATTAATTCTTGTCATTTAAAGGGAAATGGATAGACTACAGGGCATCATTTTAAGTGGAATAAGCCAGACACATATAAACAAGTACAAAGGAGTCTCTCTCACTTAGGAAAATTTAAAAAGTATTTAGCTGAGTGTAGAATAGCAGTTGATAGGAATTAAGAGTTGTGCACAGCAGAATGTTCCTATAGTCCCAACTACTTAGATAATTGATCACTTGAGCCTGAATTTGAAGTCAGCCTGAGGAAAACATTAAAAATATTCAAAAAATTTTTTAAATATTCAAATGAAAGTAGGTGATGGTGTGGCAGTAGGTATGCAAATGGATATTAAATTTGATCAGTGCACACTGTTTACATGAGAGAAATATCACACTGGACTCTATAAATATATACAATAGGTATTTTGTAACCAAAAGTAAAAAAGGGGTTTTTGAAAGTTGGAATATCCACCATTGAATGATGAAGAGTGTGTTATTTTTCAGAAAATACATACAGAGCTGTGTTTGTTTCATTGAAAATATCACGTAACTGTTAGCTTGTGATAGTGTATGATAATAACTAACTTAAGGCTCCAAACCCACTAGAAAAATAAATAAAACTTTTATTTAACATTTTTATTGTGTTTTTTCACAGTTCCATTTGTGAGTACTGTATTGAAACGATTTCTACCCCTCTCCCTCACTCTTAAAATTCCCCCATATCCCCTAACCCTTATGACTTCTTTTTCTTTAATTATCTTTGATATGTGTGTGTGAGAGGGAGGGAGGGAGAGAGAGAGAGAGAGAGAGAGAGAGAGAGAGAGAGAGAGAGAGAGAGACCCTTAAGTGGTCCTTGTATATGTACCACTTAGAATTCAGTAAACCTATCAGAGACTCGCTCCTTCTTGAAGAAAATTACCTCTCCCTCTCTCAGCAGCTATTGATTGCTGGTGGATTTTTATCTAGGAGCGAGACATTGTACAATTGCCTCCATCTATGTTGGCACATCTGATGGTGGTACCACCATGCAAGTATTGGTTGAGCAAACATATTGTTGAGATTTACTAGGTGCAGCTTCTATGTCATATCTAGAAGACACTATGTAGCAGCAGGTTCTCTGGTCCTCTGAATCTTTTAGTCTCCCTTGCCCTGCTTCCATAACATTACCTGAGCATTAGGTGTAGATATTGTGCTATAGAAGTTATCAGCTGGGGCTAGGCACTCCACAGTCACTTTGCTATGCATTTTGACTAGATATGAATTTCTACAACTGTCTCCATCCTCTGCAAAAGATGTTTCTTTGATAAGGAGTAAGAGTTACACCTACCTATTGATATAAGAATAAATATTTAAAGCACAATTAGAAATTCTGTTGGTTTAGGAAAAGAGTAGTAATGGGTTCTCCTCACCTGGGTCTATGAATTCTCTGGCCACTAGTAGTTGACTAGGTTTACAAAACCTGGCAGAAATTTCCTTTTATTGAGTGAGCATTAAGTCCCGCTACACAGTTTTTGGTTACCCCCAAGATATATGTGACACTCTTGCACCCTTAGAGATATCTTGCCGTACTAGTCATGGTTCTGACTCAGGCTTCCCTGCTAGGTAGGACTACTGCTTTTCTCCCTTGACAGCTTGCACTATGCCTTCCAATACTGTGAGAGCTAGTTCTCTGGGAGGATAGTTCCAGCTCAATTCCTCCAAGTCCTGTGCCTCAAGTGTGTTGTATGTTGAGTAATAATGTCTCAACTTCAAATTGTGGAAGGCAACAGAGGGCAAGAGTAATAGCTTATGCAATTTGGGGGAGTCTCTTTGACACCCCCCCCCCATGATCAACAACTCAAATGGGCATTTCCTTTGTCCAGCATGGGAATTTATGTTAGATAGACTATGCTGTGTGGGTGTTCATTGCTGCTTGGGTCACAAAAGCTAGGAAATGGAAACAACCTAAATGTCCTTCAATTCATGAACGCATAATGAAAATGTTGTGCATCTATACAAAGGAATTCTACTCAGCTACAAAGAAAAAAAAGGAAATTATGACATTTGCTAGAACTGGAAAATAGTATACCAACTGAAGTAATCCAGACCCAGAAAGACAAACACATCACTGTTCTGTCTTAATTGTGGATCTGAGCTCTCAAAGTTTAGACTTAAATATATAATCTAAAATAACTACAGAAGTCAGAAAAATAGAAAGGGATAACTGAAGGGGTTCGAGGTGATGGAGCTCTAGAGGGGTGATTGGTAAAACACAGGCCCTTTGATGGGGAAGTGAAGGGAGGCTTTAACTGAGGAAGCAGAAGAGGGGGTAATCTAAAGGACTGGGGAATTAGAGATAAATAACACTAAGAATGTTTAAAAATCCATAGAGAAACATAAGCTGACATATAATACATATGTAATGTATATGTGCATGTGTATACATACATACTTTTTCAAATCATTTATATTTTACTATAATCTTCAGAAAGAAATGCTGCATATAAATACACATGCTTAGTCATATAGCTGAAATAAACTATTCACAAAACAATGGTTTCTAATCTTTGTATGTAATATACTCAGATATTTTTTCTATTTGAATTTAAGCAAGATGATCAAACTCCATCACACTGATTTCACAGTTCAGTACTAGATACCTCCTGCAGTGTTGAAGACACTATCCTAGACTGTAAACCTTGTGAAGGAAGTCACAGGACTTTTTTAGTTCAATTGCTGTAACTTCTGCTATGGAACATGGCATATAAGATGTGTTTCTGTACGTTTTTGGTAAATGAGCCCTCTACCAAAGGATTCTCATGAGAAAAGGATGTGTTCTTCTATGGTGTCAATGTGTAATGCTGTGAAAAACAGAATACATCTATTCATTTTTTGATGAATTTCTTAAAGAAATCCTTAAAATTAATTATTTAAATTTAAAAGATTTTTAAGGCCCTAGCTCACCCTAAGTGGGGCCCACGATGAAGCTGCCAAACTCTGCTTACCTGGCTCATTAATTTGAAATTCTCTTGGAAGTGTGAGAAATTCGAGTAATGGATTGTGCTGCCATCCTTAATTCCAAATTATGTTTTCATACTTGGTTTTGTAATCATGCATTCTCTACACTTGGACATATGCCTCAGCTTACCAGAGTGATTTCCATTCTTACAGATTTTGATAGGTTTCAACTATTTCAGTTCAATGAAGTTTAGTTCAATCTTTTAGTTTTAACAGGAGCTATGTCTAGCAGGTAAACTTGGAGGTGCTTAGCTAATGAAAGAAATGGCCATTTTTCACTCCATTGTTCTTTCATGGATTTCCAATTCAGTAGAGAAAATACCTTATGAGGAAGAACATGAGAGAATAAGAAAGTACAGAAACTATGTTGCAACGCCACATAAGTGGAATCATTTTTTTCTTTATTATTATGTGTTTTAAATTTTATACATCAGCCATGGGTTCTCCTGTCCTCCCCCCTCCTGCCCCCACCCCCACCTTCCCCCTAGCCCCTCCCCTCCATTCCCATGTCCTCCAAGATCAAGGCACCCCTGGGGATTCATTTAAACCTGGTGGATTCTGTGCAGGCAGGTCCTGTCACCTCCTTCCAGACTGAGCAAAGTGTCCCTGTGTAAGCCCAAGGTTTCAAACAGCCAGCTCATGCACTAAGGACAGATCCTGGTCCCACAGACTGGGTGCCTCCCAAGCAGATCAAATGAAGGGCAAGATTTGAGGGAAAGAAAGCTTAGGGGAGCAGGAGATCCCAGCTGGATCAAGAACAGAAAGGGAGAACGAGGAATAACAGACCATGATAAGTGGATCATTTGAAGATCAGAAATGATATATGGGTTTGATAGTGGTGGCATCTAAGAGAGGTGGCATTGGATAAAATACAATATGTGCATACAAGCAAAGGTGTGTTTCCTATAAACATAGGTGTTAGAATAAGGGCAGATCAATACACAAAACCTGCCAACTACTCTCTCATTCCACTTCTGTCTGCAGTCTTCCATATGTAAGGGAAAAATAGTATCTATGTCATAGAGTGCTTTGAGCCATACAAAGAGGTAACTGTAGCGCCTAGAAAACAGCAGACATCACTCATTAAATGTGAATTTCTTCTGCCTTCTCCGTGTGTGTGTGTGTGTGTGTGTCTGAACTGTCGGTCCCTGTGGCCCTGGTCTCTTGATAAAGCTGAATCCCATTTCTAGAAGTAATGATAGAATTTTCCACTTTTAATCCAATAGTAAACATATGTTAAGTGCCTCTTGTATACAAGGCATAGTGGCTAGTTGTAAAAGAAAATTGAAGTAATGAATCAAAGAAAAGAAAATTTGTTTCTGGTTATGAAGAAGCTTCAAATGTACTGTGTCTGGGGTGTAACTAATTAACATAGTGCATGTAAGCAATAATATAAGTACAAGTGAGAAGCAATTAGCTCTAGTTTCAGAGAGCTGATAGTCCACAACAGATAGCAGAGATGGCACTTGAACTACAGTTGAGGAAGTGAATGATACAAGTGTGTTGGACATTTTTGTTGTTGTTGCCATTATGTGTTTTGCTTTTTAGACTGAAGCGGTAGCCAGAGGCTTTTACTCTGAAGCAACAGCATGAACAAAGCCGGTAAACCGGCTAAATTATAAGACCCAGGAAAGAAGCGGTGGGAAACTGGGCAAGGAGAGCAGCAGGAGACAGGCGGATGGTGAAGGATGAGGGAGGTAGAATCTCAGAGGCCAAAGCAAATAATTACCCAATAGGACAAGCTGCAGAGAATATCAACACACTTTGCAGGGCTCTCTGTGGGGCTTCGGGTTGTCCCCTGAATCTATTTTGTTTATTAAAGCCTTTCTTCCCAAATAACTACCCTCATTTTCTGACGAGTTGGCTTGATTGTCAAAATGTCTCATGGAATAGCAGCCTCCAAAAATTTAAGAATAGACTTGATTACTGCTTCCTGTTTCATTTTCTTCTTTGCTTTTTAAGATTTCCCCCTTTGCGCAGCTCACACCACGTTGACTTTTTTGCTCAAATATTATATTGTAAATTTCTTTTGATTTAGCTACTCACTGGCTCCAGATCTCCCAGCAGATTTCTCGGGAGGACTAGGAAGCTGATTCAATTTCTGCCCAGATGTACTGGTTTACTTTCTCCCAGTTTAATCTCATTTTGATTTGAGTCCATATTTGTAACCTTTTCAAGTTGCAGAGAAGTAGTTTCTAAGTCATTATCTGTGTTTACCGCAGTGCCTAATATAGCATCGTTTCAAGATGTATTAATGTGCTGCTTATCCCCAAAGATATTAATTGAAGAACTGAAAAAAATAGAAGCATGTCTTTGCCCATGGCATCCATAATGTCCTCTGTTCCCTTTCCAGTTCACCAAATTGTTTAGTCCACTGCCTTATGCTTAACTTATTTTTATGACTTTTCATGATAACAACTCCTTTGAACTATTTCCAAGAAAAAAATGGGAAAAGGGTATTTATATTCATTAAAAAAATAAATTTATAATGTTTTGTTTGTAAATTCTATTTGGGGGTGGGGAGAGCAGTTCTTCAAACTCTCTGGATTAGGTTCTAGGGAGGTGGCTCAGTCAGTACAGTGTTTGCTGTGCAAACATGAGATCCTTAGTTTGGTTCCAGCATATGAATGAAAAACTAGGCATGGTGGTGACTGGTGACCCATACCTATGAATCCCATTTTAGGACCAGAGTCAGAAGGATCACTGGGGCTTGTTGGCCAGCCAGTGAAGCTGATCAGTAAGCTCCAGACAAAAGAGAAACCGTGCTTAAAAAATAATAAAGTGGAAGAGCTGTTGAGGAAGACATGTACCTCCATCTCTGTCCTCCATGGGCATGCACATATACATGCATTTTTTGCCACACAGATGGACACACACACACACACACACACACACACACACACACACACACATCCAATCTTACCATATTTGGAAAACTTCTGTTTCTTTTCTGGTCCATGCAGATGTTTCAAACAGCTAGTCTCTACAAAACTAGCTTGCTGACTGGGAACTCACAGACTTCACTTGAATCTGATGAATGTAACACAACCCATTCAACCTTGTTGTCTTTTAGACAGCTGCATACATTTTTCTAATTTATAATCAATTTTAGTGAAAAGGTACTTTATGTACTGAGACTTTATGTTAACAAAACTGTTCAGATAATAGCAAAAAGGAAATATATTAACTTAATTGTCCAATGGAAAGAGAATTCTCAAAAGAAACAATTACAGATGCCTGACAAATGAAAAGGTGCCAATGGCTTTAAGTTCACAAGACATTGCTTTTCAGTTAATAATGGGGAAACCTGTCTGTGACAATGATTATTACTGGGAAAATCCAGAGATGCTTATATACTCAAATATTAATTTTTTCCATAGAAATCACAGCATCTGTTTTATAAACAGCTTGATACTGTGCACCAAAATTATGAAGAATATTCTGCTCTTGTCAGTAATTCCACTTTGGGCATTCTAAGAATATAAAATGAGTGCTCTCAAAGCTGATGTATATGTAGATTTTGGGAATATTCTGATTACATACTTTATATTAGAAAGACGCTAAAGTTACTTGAATACCCAATAATAGGGAAATGATTGTATAAATTATAAGGCATCCACTAAAGGAAATATCAAAATTATTAAGATTGATGTTAAGACTCTAAACATGACAAAATGTTTATTTAAAATGTATTTCAAGGACCTCTTATTGAAGGTTTACTGCTTCCACAAGAATATTAAAAAAATCCTGATCATAAAATAAATTTTTGAAACAAATAATTTTTAAAAGTTACAGTAATTTTACAGGTTTAGGGATAATTCTCTCTCTCTCTCTCCAATCTAGATTTCTTCTACATAGCTTATTTTCAATAAAAAGTTCTCAGGTTCATGAATACATCTATTGTGTGCTGGGCACTGTATGAAGCTATGTAAAAACAGAAGTCAGAAAAGAGAGGTGATTGCTACCCTCAGGGACCACTTGGGTGCCAGGGTTTGCCTATGTCTTTATTCATTACTTCACACTTCAAATATAATCAGTAAGAAAATAATGTTGGCTTTGCTTTTTTACATATTATCTAAAACCCAGCTGCAGACACACACACACACACACACACACACACACACACACACACACACACACACACACACACATACACACACACACACTGTCTTCATTGTGATTTTCTTGTTTAGGCAGCTACAATCGCCTGCCTGGGTTCCTACAATAAATGGCCTTATAATTGAGTAATTGTCCAAAGATGCCTGAGTTCTCATTCTGTGACATTGTTGGGAAACAGAAGAGATTTTTTGGATATGTTGAAGCTGAATATGTTAAAATTCAGAGATCAACCTGATTATCTGGGCAGGCCCAAACTAATCACTAGGAAGTCAGAGCTGGGACCACAGTGGTACTAGTGATACTGGAACCTTGAAGCCATGGGATGTAGACAGTCCCCAGGAGCTGGAGTTACAGAACACAAGGAAATGGATTCCACCCAGAGCCTCCAGAAGAAACACGACCAACTCCTTAACGCCTGCCCTTTGCTATTCCCTTCAGTCTTCTGCTTTTTACAACTGTGAAGAAAGGGATTTAGATTGTTTTTGAGCTGCCATATCGGTAGTAATTAATTACAGCCACAAGAAGATACTAATATTAGCCTTCTCATAGATCTCTTGTTTGTAAGGTCTTTTCCTATAGGTTTTGCTTTGTTTTTGGTTTTGGTTTTCTCACCCTAATTGCCAGAACATTAAATAAAGACAGTCTGATAACTCAACTGTTTTCAAGTTCACTTAGAAGGAAAACCTAAGCCCTTGCCTATAACCTCACTGTGACTGATGCCATTTTCTCTCTAACCTCACCTTTCACCAGTCTCCAATTTTCTTGGAGATACACTGGCCTCTTTGACATTCTTCACGAGAGATGCTTCTGTGGCAGATGTCTTAAACAGACACCTTTCTAGGTATTTCTGTGTCTTACCCTCAGAGCCTGACATGACATGTCTTCTGTTGTCTCCAGACCTTCATTTAAATGCCATCCATCAACAAAACTACCCCAACCACTCTAATCAGTAATGAGATTTAACCCCCTACCAAGCACTCTATTCATGCTCCTGTTTATACAACGCTTACTATGCTTTCAAAAACACGTGATTCACACTTGATTATTTAATTTGTTGTTTATTTACCACATTAGCAAAGGCATGCATGAATACACGTGACAATGCAAATATAAACTCGGTGAGCACAGGACTTGATCTGTATCATATATGAATAGATACCAAGTATCCAGCACACAATACACACTCACCTAAAATTATCTAGATTAATAAGTTTGTATTATAATCAGTTCTCTGGTACACATTTAATTTTCTCAGATGAAAAAGCTTAACAGTAGAATATTTCACTAAACAAAACACTGAATACAGAATAGGAAAATGGAAAATTTACAAATAAAAATTAAATAAATGTTATTTATTTATTTAATATTTATTTTATTTTATGAATAAAATAAAGCAGTATTTGACAAATATTTGGGAATGAGTCAAATTATTACAGTGTTATGAGACATCTTTTTGTTTATTGTAATCCATACACACTAGGAAGTTATTAAAGACATTCTAAAGCCTATGGTGATTTTGAGTTTCTGATGACTTATTCTGGTTCTACATGAAAACACTGAGCTACACTCATACTCCACACAATGTTTTGCATTAGTTACCTACTGGCCAGCTACTTGTCTTCCTCTTTATGGGTTTTATGGGCTCTCTCTCAGGTTTTATGGGTTTCAGTATGGATCCCAGTTCTTCTTATGGTGGACAGAGTGAACTTTTCCACTTGGTTTTTGCTCTCCACTTCATTTAGGCATGATTTGTAGCCGTGGACTAGTAGTCCATCACTCCTAGCATGCTGCCTCTGAAAAAGGGAGCTCAGCCCTGCATCTCTCTTAGTTTTATTTTTCATTTTCTCTTATTCCTTTCCATCTCTAAAGTGTCATCAATTCCATCGGAAGGATAATGACGGCCATATAACATAACATTATCCAAAGCTGCCTGAATCCCGCACATCACAGTGAGCTCTACAGAGCTTGTGACAGGTCCCAAGGCAGATGCCTAAGAGCTCCAGTCTGCACATGATTCAGTAATAAGCTTGATGACAAGGGAAGAGAATTGCTCCTCTTCATTTCAGATGATAAAATAGAACGGGCCCCAAGATGTGGGAGGATGACTTCACTTCTCTGATCAGAATGCCTTTGTCTCTCCTTTTTATTTTCCTGATCACTTTGTTATCTTAATAATTGTTAACAAAGGTTGCTAAGTTCAGTTACAGAAATCTATACACTTAGCTTTTCTACTCTGCAATTTCAAAATATTCTAGACTGTTATCTATAGCCATCTTTCTCTCCCTAAGATCAGAGCCATCATGACCTCCTCTTAGGCATCAGCATGAGAAGCAGTCCTTGCCCCTAAGGGTAGAGTGACTAAGCCCGAAATGATGGCACACATTTATAACCCAATTACTCAGGAAGCTAAGGCAAGAAGATCATTTGAGCTCATGCATGAGTTCAAGCGCAGCCTGGGTAATATAACAAGAACTAATTTCAACAAATAAAGATTTAAAAAAAATGTAGGGTCTAGTTGACGAATCTGAAAATTTAGCAATTTATAAATCACTATTAAAAGATTAGAGAAGGGATGTCTATGTGCCCTTGAATATCATAAGAAAAGAAAGGAAAAAATAGTCTAAATGATGGAACATAGAAGGAACCAAGATAAAAGACATGATAAAAGAATAATACTTCAAGACAAAGCTTGGCAACAGGATGGGAGGAAAGGGGGTGGAGGTGCAGGGTGAGGGCAGTTGAGTTTGAGCAACAGCTTGGAGTGGCAGAGAACAGAACCAGATGCCGGAAACTTTCATTCATTATAGCTAGAGCATAGGACATAGGAAAGATGTAGATGGCAAATATAGGATACACATGTACACACTATATTATGGGGGCATCTGAACAATGATAACTATCTGATTTTTAATTACTATGATTTGTCATTAATAATTTTACATAAACGAGCTTTGCTTCTTATTTATGCCACATAAGGTGCAGGGAGATTGGTGCATAATATTCAATCCAGAGATTTTATGTCCAAGTAGAATTTAATATTGTCCTTTCCAACCTTGAGATATTTATTTAGCTTATGCATTCTTCAAAAATAGCTGCTTTGCAAATACATATTTGCTAATTACAGTAGCTGTAGATAAATAATGCTTTGACTTGATGTGCACATGTTCAAATTTTCTACATACTCTTTTGCATTCATTGGGTCAATAGTTGCCTTATTATTTCTCAATGTTTAGATTTATGAGATTTATTTTTTGTCTTGAGGACAGATTTAAAAATGAGTTCAGCCTAATGAAGTATTTTAATCGACATTAAATTTTATATCCTACTCCATTTATTAGCAAATATTGTTTAAAGTGGGTTTTCTTCTCCTCTGGCTAAACTGTATTTCTGTGGGGGACTAGAGAGGCTGCTGATTAATTATCCACTTGCTATTGTGTCACGTTTCTGCCTAGCATTCATTCATCCAACACTTTATTGGCCATTGAATTTTATAGAAAAAATGTTCTCAGCTAAGATTGGCTGTTTTGATTCTAACCTCTCTCAGTGAATAACAAGACATTTAATCCTGATCAATTCATCTTTCTTCCCATTTCTAAAATATAGAGGTTACAGTGGATCATCCTAGAATATCTTCTAATATCCAGAGATTTTACTCTTGTAACTAAGTGTTCATATATATAATAGATCTCATCTTCTGTTTTAACTCATCTTTTATTCTCTCTCTTTCTGTCTCTGTCTCTGTCTCTGTCTCTGTCTCTCTGTCTCTCTCTCTGTCTCTCTGTCTCTCTCTCTGTCTCTCTCTCTCTCTCTCTCTCTCTCTCTCTCTCTCTCTCTCTCTCTCTCTCTCTCTCTCTGTTTCTGTCATGTGTGGGTGGACGAGCATATGTGCCCATTTGTGTGTGTCTCTCTCTTTCTGTGTAGACACTCATTCGTGCTTGTTTTGTGGGTTCATATAACAAGGGTGTACATGTGACCACAGACATGCATTATGGATGGGTGTTCATGTAGACAACAGAGGTTTGCAATATTGCTCCTTAGGAGCCATCCACCTTGTCTTCTTAATCATAGTCTTTCACTGGGAGCTGAGGCTGTCTGATAAGCCTAGGTTGGTTAGCCAGAGAGACTTGAGGATCCTCTTGCCTCTGCCTCCTCAGCACAGGGATTACAAAGTCCTGCCTAGATTTTTACATGAGTTCTCGTAAGAGAATTCAGTTCTTCATTCTTGCACTAATTGAGCTACTGTTCCAGGCCTTCAACACATCCCTTCAATCACACATAGCAAATCTGTATATCTCTCTTGTTGCCTATCCTCTTCTATAGAAAAAGGGTGTTTTAGATGCCAGGACTGAGTTGTTACAGAATTCCATCTAAAATGTTGTTGAAGGTTCTTAGCTTATAGAAGTTACTTGGTGACTCTTTGTTGTGACTGTAGGTAAGGTCTGCCTGGGAGGTCAGACTTTTTCTGTCCAGGCATTTTGTCTTGTCACTCACAAGTACAGAAGGCCAACAAAAAAATTTTCCTTTTGAGTAGAGAACAAAACAATGGGGTGACATTGCTGATTTGGGTAATGGTAACTGAAGGGCCTTCCCAGGGTGGAGCTACTTGGCTGTCTCCTCCTTTGATATGTTAGATCTTGAGATTGCATCATCCCAAGTCATAGACAGTTGGTGGATGACATCAGGAGTAAGGTTCAGTGGGATATTTGCCCCTATTGGCAAAGCCTCACAGTGGAAGGTGGGAGAGGGGTCTCCTGGCCAGCTAAAGCACTATGCATTCTCTGGTTTTGTCAAGTGGCAGTTTTGATGAAGCAGGAGACATAGAGAGCAAACTGCTTTCTGTTTTGATGGGATAAAAAGAACTGGCAGTTGATCTCATTAAGAGCAAAAAAAAAAGGAGGGGGCAGTTTAAGTTTAATTAGGGGTACAGCTAGTGTCCTGAATCTTGTCTCCTGCCAAGTAATACTTGCTTCTCATAAAATGGGCACAGTAGGAGTAATTATTTGTAATTCTGTGTCTTTGTTGGCATGTTTTTAGATGTTAAACTTTTTAAAAATTCCAACAGATAGCTTCTGCTCTATTATGAAGCACATAAAAGAATATTCTGTTTCTGTTTCAGGTTGCTTCTGTGTCATGTCTCTAGGAACAATTGGCTCACTCTGACCACAGTGCTGAACTAGTTTGGATGGCTACTATGACTCATCGTGGGGATAGTGAATGGAACTGTTGTGGTGAATCATAAGCAAACTCAAAAACAAAACATACAGTGAATAGTAGACGCCAATGCTGTGAGGTTAGGGTGACATCCTCCTCATTAGATTATCTGTATCTTTCTTTCTTTCAGTATACTTCTGTCTCTATTATCTTCCAAAACTGTTGTAATTTAGGAAGCACCGAGATAGTAGCCTCTCCTTACTATAGTTGATCATGTGATGTTTCTATTATGTAACTTAGGGATATCTAACCCTCAGCCCAAAGGCTGTTTGTGTCCCAGGATACCTATGTAGGCAACACAGCACAAAATCCTGAGCTGGCTTAAAACATTACAAAATTCCTTTTGTGATTGTTTTCTATTCAATTGTGCAGTTCTCAAGTGCGAACTCTGTAGATGACAATGTTGTTTTGCAAGGTCATTCAAAATAGGCATATGTATTTTTATGCATGCACAGCTTCAGTTTTATGGGTGCTATGAGCTTTCCAGTGTGTTATCTTTCAGACACAGACAGGAGAATTGGCACCATCAGATGCTACACGTGCATGTGATGACTTGGGGAGTAAGCATGGGGTTATCAATAATGTTTTGGCCTGCCATTACAAAGGATAGGTATTAAGTGTTTTTTAGAAGGCAGGTAATTATTCTCATTTGTTTGTTACTGGGACTTGAAAACCTCATCATTTCCTTACCCATAACCCCTTTTACAGACAGCACTCAGTTTAGGCAGCTGAGATGTAAAAGGATCCTATACAAGTCAACTTAACACAACTGGAGATCATCAGGAAAGAGAGAATCTCAACTGAGAAAATGACTCCATCAGATTAGCCTATAAGCAATTCTGTGGTCATTTTCTTAGTTTGGGATTGATGTCAAAGCGATCCTGGGCAGTGATTGTGGACTGTGTATTTTTAAGAAAGCAAGCTGAGGAAGCTATGTAGAAGCTAATAAGAACTATTCCTCCATGGTCTTATTTGAGTTTCTGCCTCTAGAATCATGTCTGAGTTCCTGCCTTGAGATCCTTCAGTGATGTAGACCCTGGGATGTGTAAGCCAAAAACATTCCTTTTCTCACCAAGTAGTATTTAGTCAGTGTTTTATCACACCAATGGGAAGCAAACGAAGACAGGCCTAAACCTTGTTTTCTATTTTCCCACCAATTGATCTTCACCTTAAAAGTAAACATAGTCCTTTAGTTTTTTTCAACTCCCCATATGACTTCCACAACATAAGAAAAGAAAACAGACACCATAAAGAAAAATAACAGATGAAGGAAGATTGTTCAACAAAGAGTGGGCAGATGATTTTTTTAATAGCAAATAGTGAACAAATCTGCTTAATGTGTGGAAAAATTTGTGCAAGTTCCTAAAGCGCATAACTTTAAATGTAAAACTATAATACCAAATTCATTCTCATGGAAGACTGTATTCTCAAGGCATAGGGGAAGAACTGAAGAGCCTTCCTTCTCAACAATTGTTTTTTTATGTTAGAACCCAGTGGGAGTCAACTATAAAAGCTGTTTATGGGGTAGTATATTTAATAGAAAGTTACTCATTGATAGTGAGCTTACTAAGCACTACACAGAGAGTGTAGCCAATATAAAATATCCTGAAAAATAGCAAGATACATCTAAAATCAGTTTGACACTAAAGTCGGACAAATTGCAGAAACAGGAAAACCTACTGAAATAAAATTGGAGAGTAGAACTACTAACTATGAATTTTATTTCATGGTGATGTGGTGACAGCACCAATGTAAGAGATCAGGTTCCCATGCTGATTTTATTAGAAGCATTAATGACAAATTTGTCACTGAAGAAATGGCTTCTTAGTTGTCATTAAAATATGCAACTAAATAAAAAGATTTATATGAAGCAGTAACAGAAAATATGTTAAAGTGATTTTCTTTGCTGATTGTCAACATAGCTGGCAGTTACTGATGGTGTTCCAGAAATGACAGGTAAAAGAGAGCAACTTGTAAGATTAATAAAAGATGAATCAAGTGATACCCTACATTTAATGAAGTATATTGTATATGTATCAAGAAAGCAAATGTTCTGGGGTTGTGGATTGTAACCTGGCTATCCTTTGCTTTACGTTAAATATCCACTTATGAGTAAGTATACACAGTGGTTGTCTTTCTCAAGAGGACCCTAAGAGAAACATACATGGATCCCTCAGGAAGGGGAAATAGATAAGATCTCCTGAGTAAATTGGGAGCATGGAGATGGGGGAGGAGGTAAAGGGAGGTGGCAAGAGAACACTGGATGGTCTAGTCTTGGGAGAGACAGAGAGAGAGAGCAAAGAAAGAGTTATCTTGATAGAGGGAGCCATTATGGGCTTAGGGAGAAACCTGGTGCTAGGGAAATCCCCAGGAACCTACAAGGATGACCCCAGCTAATACTCCAAGCAATAGTGGAAAGGGTTCCTGAACTGGCCTTTCTCTGTAATCAGATCAATGACTACCCTAATTGTTGTCATAGAACCTTATGCCTGAGCTTTTTGGAGCCCATTCGCTATGGAAGGAAGCCTTGCTCAGCCTTGATACAGGGGAGAGGGCCTTGGTACTGCCCCTCAACTTGACATACCTGTGAGCGGCCATACCCTCTCTGAGGAGCTGATGGGAGGTAGGATGGTGGGGGGGGGTGTTGGGGGAGGGTGAGAGGGAGGAGGGGAGAGATGGGGAACTGTGGTTCATATGTAAAATGGAAAAAAAAAAACTTTTAAAAAATAAATTAAAACAAGAAAGTTAATGTTCAAAAGCATTAAAAGAGGATAACAAAATGGAAGCCATAACCAAGACTGAAATTTGTAAGGGCTGCAAGGATAGTCAGTTCCAGGAATTTCTGAGATATGTTCACACTGGCTGTGGTGATATCATTTCCTGGGGGCAAAGATGGCTTAGTCGAAGCCAAATGGTGAAGAGATTTTACATTTATGAAGTTACCAAGTCATTTATGATACAATAACCAACTTTGTGCCAGAGCTTGATGATGAAACCCAGCTAGTAGATAGGTTTAGCCCTTAAGTGCGCTTTTTCACTTACTGAGTAAACCCGTGTCTTAAGGCAAACACCATCTGATCAACACAATGTTTCAAATTATAACAGTATTCCTAGTGAAACTGCATTTTTTGCAAGATCACATTAAGGTAACTTTATTGATTTTGACATCTTGCCTAAACCAAGTCCTTTAAATAGCAAAAAAAATATGCAGATTCTCCTTTTGATTTGATGCAATAATCTGAAAACGTATTTCAAGATTTGGGGGAAATAATCAATATTTTGGCATATTTGCACCATTTCGTGTAGACATATATTTGGCATATTTGTTTTGGGGACACATGTATGTTACCTGCCAATTCTCTAATGGAATGCTTAAAGCTCCAACCTGATACTCAATGCAGGAAAAGATAGACCATACCTCTTTGTGAGAGTTTCATAGGTCCTATCTTCCCAGAAATAAGTATCCTTCATTTTGTGATCATATATGATTCCTTCCATTGCTTTTTGGCAATACCCACATTTGAACAACTATATTCAAGAAGGAAACACATTAAGAATATAATTAGAACCAAAACATCTGATGAGCACCATGAGAACTACTGAGAATTATTCCTGCATCATCAAATATTGATGTATTAGTCTCTTAGACACAATGTCAAATATCCTACCATCTTTTTGTTGCCTTTTATAATAAAAATATTCCAGCCAGGAGTAGTGGCACATGCCCTTAATCCTGGCACTAAGAAAGCTGAAGAAGGTAGATCTCTATGACTTCAAGGCCAGCCTGGTCTATGTAGCAAGCTCCAGCCAACTAAGGCAACATAGTGAGATCCTGTCTCAACAAAAAAATTAAATAAATAAATAAAAATATTTTTACAAATGATTTTTATGTATAGATATTTCCCTTGTTAGTGATCATAGACATGACACATGCCTGACAATTTTGAAAAACTCTCTGAATTGGGCACCACATAATTAAGATTATAATGTGGGAACATTTTTGCTTTTCTGTGGAGGCAGATACACAAAAATTACACACAAACCTACCTTTGCTCATTAGTTTTATTAGTGTCTGCGTATTTAAAATGTGGCCCCAGAATAGTCTTCCTTGTCTGAGATAGCCTAGAGAAGCCAACCAGGGAGGGATGCTCCTGGTGCCATCCAAGTTTGTTCTCCTTGTACCCAAAATTATTTTCTACTTTTCATTGTTCACCAATCACCATCTCAGTTCATTTGTGCCTTTTAACTGAGGACCCAGGAGCTGGAAGTTTGTAAAGAGCCCATAGTTATTTCCATGATCCCACAATACATCTATTCAATACATTTATTTTCTAGGATATGAGGAATCCAGATGAAAATGGCGGCAGAATGCAACATCTAGTAACACCTAGCGAAGCCACATCCCCTGAAAAATGACGACTGTTTTGCATTCACATAGGCAAGAACTAGGAGGGCAAGCCTCCACAAACAGTGAGCAAAACTTTATTTAAAGGACTTAAATCATGGGCAGAAGCCGACATAAATCAGCCCTTGAAGATCTACTTTATTAGTGTTGTTATGTTGACAACGTCTGAATTTTGAAGGAGACACTTTTCCAAGCTTATCCACCCCCCTCCCTTGCTCTTTTCCAATTCTTTGCTCAATAATGAAGCCTTCTTCAGTGAAGGTAGATTAGTGTATAACTACCATGGAGAAGCCTATGAAAGTAAAGGAAGAAAACAGTGTTCTGAAAACAAATCGTTTCTACGACAGAAAATGAATCGCTTACACAGTGTAAAATGAATGGATTTGGGGCTTTGAGATGATTTTATATGCATCTAGAACTGGAAATTTGTCTCTACACCCATACTCAAAGCAGACCAAGTAAATATCTTGGTCAATTAAAATAAACCCACAGAATCACCGAAACATTAGGACTCACAGGGGCTCACAGAGATGGAAGCAGCAATCACAGAGCCTGCATATGTCTCCACTAGAACCTCTGCATACATGCTATGGTTGCTTGGCTTGGTGTTCTTGTGGGATTCCTAAATTACAGGAGTGGGGAACTGCCTCTGACTCTTTTGCCTCTTTCTCGGACCCATTTCCTCCTACCGGGTTGCCTCTCCCAGCCTTGATGTGAGGGTGTGTACCTAGTCTTATTCTGTCGTACTGTACTATGTCCAGTGGTCAGGATGTATTGTATGAGAGAAGAATTAAAAAAAAAAAAAACTAGCCCCATGAATCTGTGCACTATGTATATAATAATGTCTAATGATACAGAGATTAAGTATTCTGAGTCAATATAGAACCAAATGGCTTGGCAATTTGAATACGACTCTCATTTCAATCAGAAGTCCAAAAAGGTAAGAAGAATGTTGTTTTACATATAGCAGTTGGATTTAAGCACTGAAGTATCTAGGATCCTTGTTAATAAAGCCATAATGCCAGATCTGCAGCTGATATCTAGGGCTGAAATTGAGCCTGAAGGCAAACATGCATGGTATGTGTGATCACAATTAGGCAACCCAAATTGCCTCACACTTCCAGCAAGATCCAGGATAGCATGGTGGAGCTTGTATGTATGTATTAGTTTGCCTTTATGTTTTCATGATAAAACACTGACCAAAGTCAACTTGGGGAGGAAAGTGTTTATTTCACCTTAGAACTTCTAAGTTACAATCTGTCACTGAGGGAAAGCAGGGTAGGAACTCAAGAAGGTGCTTAAGTAGAAACCAAGGAGAAATGCTATGTACTGACTTGCTTCTTCCAGCCTACACAGCTACATACATAGCTCGGGCCACCTGTCTAGGGTTGGCACCACCCACAGTGGGATGTGCTCTCCTACAACAGTTAGCAATTAAGAAAATGCTCCACAGGTCAATTTGATGGAGGCAATTCTTCAGTTGAAGTTCTATCTTCCAAAGTGACTCTAGTTTGTATCAAGTAGACAAAAACTAACCAGTATTGTGAAGAAAACTGAGATTGAATTTAATTTAATATATCCATATTTTGTACTGACTTGGACAGACAGAGTATTTGTAACTCTTTAGGCAGGAACAGGACAGGTCAATATCTATGGAACTGATGAAAATTAGTAACGAAGTAGTCTTGGAATTGCTTTGGTTATTAAACCTAAGATGCTAAAATAACCTACCTCTGCCCTGTTGATTTTTATCCTACCTAGCAGCACAAATGAGCAGGCAAGGAGAAACCTCAGTACTACTTGTATAGCATCTGTACCAGTGCCCAGAATTTCTAACTCAGTTCACAGCACTATTAAAATAAAGGTCCAGTATGTGGCACTTAGGTATACAAGTGTTCTCCTAAACTCTGACCAGCTAAATAAACTCATGTCTCTATGGTAAGGAAGGCAAAGTTTAGAATTAGATAGGTTTGCTGTTCATTAAGTAAACCTTCTCTGTAAATAGCACATCATCAATGGAACCTCGCCATCAAGTCTAATTTTCTATGCAGTTTGACTTAAAGGTGGGATTCTGAGAGAATTAGATAAGGCAAACTCATAGACATATTTATTTATCTGCCTCACTCTTACCAGTAAAAGTGGGTATAGAATGTCATGAGATACTCCAGGGCCTTAAAGAAGAAGAAAGTATGTGGATATAGCATTATTTGCATGGAATACCCCACTACGTTGCACTGCCTATCATGGTACTGACCACAGGTCCATCCACGCATTGAAAGAAATTTCCCCCAAAAGAGAAAATAGGTTTCATTACCTTGAGGGCTCAGAATTTTCTCATTCCAATCCTGGGAGTATGACTGCATTCTCGGGGGGAAATACAGGGCATTTTTAATTCACATTTTATTTATTTTTAATTCTGTGACGTTAGCCTAAACGTTACCACCTTATCTTTATAAGAACCTAAATGCTACAAATGACCTATGTGTTTATATCAGCTAATGAAAGTTGAGACAAGCCAACCCTGATCTAACTAATCACAATAATTACATTTCATCAGAAATGAACCTAGCATGCCTATGTTTACAAATTAAATTTTTAAATTAAATAAAATTAAAATGACTGTGATTTAATGATCTACTCTATGTCAGTCTTTCTAAAATTAATATCAACTTATCCCTTAAACCCTGAAATACGGATATTATTATTCTTGGTGACTTTAATGTGAGGAGAGGATTTGACAAATATGACTCAGTTAATGGGTAGCATAAATGGTACTTGAATCCAGACCTCATTCTAAATCTTTATACTTCCAAATTTTCTCAACAAAGAATGTCATCAAAATTAATTGGAGAGCATTAAAATGCTTTAGCTACTGCCATACACAAACACAAAAACATATTAAGATAGATCACATGCCTGAATATGAAAGCTGAAAAGAATGAAGGTTCTATTATAAAGCATGGGAGAGTATCATTATGACCATTAGACGGGCAGATTTATCATGCCACATTAAAATATAATGGCCAGTATTAAAAAGAGAAATACAAATTGGACATTACTAAAGCTAAGATCTTCTGCTCATCTAAAGTCACCATGAAGGGAGTTAAAAGGTAAGAAACAGGAAGATAGATAGATAGATAGATAGATAGATAGATAGATAGATAGATAGATAGATAGATCATATACATGGATGGATGCAGTAATAAATGGATGGATGGATGGATGGATGGATGGATGGATGGATGGATGGATGGATGAATGAGAGATAAAAGAAAATTGCATCTACCATCAGAAAGCTTAAAACTAAAACAGAGGGATCATCTCAGCAAGATGTGATCACTACCTCCACAGAGATAGCCCAAAAGAAAAATGAACAGCATTCTTATTAGACAGCTACAGGAGAGTACCAGAGTACACCAAAAACTGGTAGAAAGCCTGGGAAACACAGAAACTTTCCTGTGTTTCTAGGAAAGCAGTTGTCCCTTACAACCCATCTACACCAAGATCAGCATGAAAGCTGATCTTCCCTTGGAACAAAGACACATGTAAGGATCCCAGAAGCCACCATCACCACTTTAGATACACACTTGCTGCCTTTAACACTGAATAGCCCTGTGATCTACATAGGCATGTGGTTCAGGAGAGGGAACTCCCTTGGAATCCACACAACTAAGTTCCTTTAGAACCAAAGCAACACTGTGTCCTATTCTCTGTAGCTGAGACAGCTATTGTCCATCTCCATCTGAGAACTGCAACAGTGATTGGCAAACACTAGAGCCTTAGTCACTATATAACTAGCCAGATCTCATGACCTGCTGTAACCCCTACCTGAACTACTGTCCTATCCTACCCTCTGAAGCCAAGCTGTGGCTGACCTCTTCCTTCTATAGCTCACAGTTTTGGTAGTTTGCTGGTGGCCATGTCAGAGGAGCAGCAGATGGCAATTGAAGTTCAGGTGTCAGCCAACCCAGAGGAAAACACCTGATGGGTGAATCTAGAATAGGCATGGCCACAAGACCACAAAACACTCTAGATTGTCTTTTGCTTCTGCTTTGCCTTTCCATGTTCACCACCGCTGCCTTTCTCTGGTATTGGGCATGGTGTGAATGGGTGTGGGGAGATACCCACTACCTGTAATGTACTGTGTTTATCTCATGGAAACATCCCATTCTACTGGGCATTTTCACCTGTGGATTATTATGAAGATGATTTCTTCTTATGCTGTACTGTCTAATTGATAATAATAATGTTAGTTTAAATAGAGTTTTGATGATAAAAAAATGTAAACAAGGAAGTGTCACACAGCTAGAACACATGAGTTTCTATTGAGGAGCCATATAAACTGTGGCTTAGGTTAGTGATTAAGAAAAACAATTAAGTCCCAATAGCCCAGCTAGTTTAAATTTTAACCTTAATGTTGAGAGATATGTTCACAGGTTTCAGGGTGCATCATATCTTAAACAAAGCTTTGATGATAACTTAAAGTTATACTAAAGTGTTTTTGTCAAATAGCTTTGAGATGAAATACCCAAGAAAACAATGTAAAGTTTTAGAAAAGCACATAGCTGAATGAAAAACTTGTTAAAGCCAGGGAACAAGATCAAAGCAGCCCAATTATTATTAACTGGCATGCCTATCTTGTTAGGATTGGTTGATGACCAAAGGTGATGATTAATTCCTCATACCCATTTCTGTCCTCAATCTCCTGATATAAAAAAAAATATTGATGAGTGGGTATGCACACTAAAGATTTAAAATAGAGGCTGACTAATTCTTTTCAAATATAAAAGTTCAGATTTGTGATTCCTTTAAGGTTCCTTATAAGATTACCTTCCAAGATAAGTAATAAAGTAATTGGCCCTTTCTTTGTAACTGCAAAACACAACCTGCCAGTAAAAGACCTGACTGAGAAGAATTTGCCCACACACAAAAAGAAAGGAATCATGATGCTACTAAGGGTACATAGAAACATTCTAATTACTAACACCACCCACCCCACACCACCACCACAACCCAGTGAACCCAGTGAGTTAAAAGGATCCAAAAACAGACAATTTAGCAAAAACACGAACAAAGAGTTCTAAGAGTGAAATAAAGAATGGTTGCCTGCAGAGTAGTTCCACAGAAGAAAGACTATTTTAATTTAAAGATAGGTACCTTAACATTTTCCAATCAGAGAGAGGGGGATCAAGAATGTTGAAGACAGCCCACAATTTCAAAGGGGAAAAAATTAAATGAATAAATTAAATGAACCTTATGGGAATTTCAGAAACAAAAGAGACTAAACTTGGAGTAGAAATTTTACATAATTAAATAGTTGTTAGAAAATTTATTCATCTTAAATTTATCCTTTACTATAAATAAAATGTATTATCTTAGAAGAGATATGGACACACAGCTATAAAATGTTTCTATTTGCCTAACACATTTGTATTAGTTATTTTCCTCATTGCTATAACAAACTGCCTGCATAAAACAACTCAAGGAAGAATGTACTTTCATTATATAGCATGTACATTCTCACACCATGTTCTGGGTAATGTTTTTGCCCACTTGAAACATATGAGAGTCATATGGTAAGATTTAAGCTCAAGTGAAAAAAAAAAAATGCTTGCATCAGACTGACCTGTAAGCAAGTCTGGGGAAATTTTCTTGATTAATGTTTGACATGGGAGTGGCCCTACTGTGAGTGGTGCCATCCCTGGACAGGTGTTTGTAGACCACATATGAAACCAAGCTGCATGGGCCAGAAAGCAAGCCAATAAGGAGTTTTCCTCTTTGGGTCTATGTCAGTTCCTGCTTGAGTTCCTTCCCTAGCTTCCATTGATGATAGATGTTACCTGGAAATAAACCTTTTCTTCTCGAGTTGGCTTTGGTTGGTGTTTTATCACAGCAGTGGGATGCAAACTAGAACTTATTGCAGCAGAATAAGACAATAACAAAGAAAGAAATTAAACAGAGTTATTCTAAATAACCGGTGGTTCAAAGAGAAAAATAAAATAAAAGATGTAAAATTTATGAAACAAATGAGAACAAAACCACATTGTAGCAAAACCTATGGGATTCCATAAAAGAAATACTAAGATAGGCATTTACAGCAATGAATGCCTGGCTCAAAAATAAAGTTGAAAATAATCAGCCAAAATGCACATAAGGAAGTAGAACAATAAGAAAATATATCAAACACAAAGTTAAACAGAAGGAACACAACAACAAAGATAAGAGAATACAAAATGAATAGAGACTCCCAGAGTCACAAAAATGACAAATAATTTTCTTAAAAAATAAAATAAAATCCACAAAAATTTAGGAAAATTCAATTCAAAGAAAAAGATATATAAGACTCAAATAAATTTGAAATTAAAGTGGAGATATTGGGCAGGGCATGGGCTGCCCAATAAGCTCAGCTCTCGGGAGACTAAAAAACCAGAAGGGAAGACTCTTTAGTTCAAGACTAGCCCAAAAAGCATAAGGAAGACCTGAGAAAGAAAGAGAGAGAGATGTGTTTTAACAGTGGCTTGAGTACACTGAATTGTATCAAACCCTTAAAGATGTACGAATACAAATTCTGTCAAATTGTAACAAGTTGAAAGAAGTATGTTTTCCCATCTTCATTCTGTGATAGCAATTATACATAACTCAGATAAAAACATGACTCCCCACCCTGCATGGCTTTGGAATTGACTTGGCTGCTACAATGAGGTCATAAAAAACAGACAGATGTACAGAAAAGCTTGAACTGATGTAGCTGTGTACCTTGATAGAGACACACCAGCAGCATGGAATCAGTGCAATTATTATACATCTCTCAAGTGAACAGATAGGTTTATAATATACAGCTGAACAAGGAGGTTGCAAGACAAATAATCTCGGTAGGAGGTCTGTAGTGGAGCCATTTCAGGGTGCGGTTGTCCTCATCCATGAAAAGGAAGCTGTGGTTGACAGTTTCTGCACACACTGGTTTTGGTTAAATGTCAATCATTCATAACATCCACACTTGAATCAGGAAGGCTTTGCCATAAGTCTGCATCTAACTTGGGGAAAACTATGCTATTGCCATTGATCTGATGCACTTGGGTCCTTGGCATGACCATGAGCATGTCAATAATACATATTCACTCAAGACTTCATCTTCTCCCCACATACAACATTAAGAAAAGCTGTGAAAGGACATAGACCAATCCCTATGGTATACACACACACACACACACACACACACACACACACACACACACACACACACACACACACACACACACACACACACACACACACACACACACTGAATATTTTTAATTAAAGACTTTTTTGAGGTAAAATGAAGAATCCAAGAGCTCATCACTAATATTGGAAGCCATGATCAAGTAGGATTTATTGTAGGATAAAATAATGCTTTTCATATATACACACATGATCCATCATGTCAGTGCAATGAGGGTATAAGCCATATGATTGTCTTAATAGAAACTTAAGAAGCATTTATGTGATAATGGATTCCCTCATGATACAAAGTCATAAAAAGTTAGATAGAGAAGGAATTTCCTCAATAAAGTAAAGGCCCTGTGTGAAAAATGCACATGAAAAAACTCATACCAAACAGAAAAAAGTTGGAGCTTTAGTCCTAAGAACAAGAAAAACGCAAGAATATTCTTTTTTTTTTATCACATTTATTCAACACAATACTGAAAGTTCTATACAAAGTGCTTAGGCAAGAGAAAGAAATAAAAGGGCTAAGAAATTAGAAAGGGAAAATTCAAATCGTCTACTCATAAGTGTGGTGATCATATATATAAAAACATGAACATCCACTACAAAACCATTACAACTGATAAGCAAATTCAGTAAAATCAACACACAAAAATCATTAGTGAAGTCAAGTATCCTGGCACATGCCTGCAATTCTAACTAACTGCTTGGGAGGTTGAAATCAAGAGAAGCAAGTTCAAAACCAGCCTCAACAAGATGATACTATCCTATTCCAAACAGAAGAATGAGAATTTAAAAAAAAAAAAAAATTAGCAAGGCACCAGTAATGTCCTAGCCAACCAGAAAATCTGCATAGCAACACCATTTACAACAGATATCAAAGACTTCAAGTAAATGTGATAGAGTAAGAGGGTTTCCCCCCTTACCACATCTTCTCCAGCATGTGTTCTTGTCTGTTTTCTTGGTGATAGCCATACTGACTGGGATGAGACAGAACCTCAAAGCAGTTCCATTTTCTATTTCCAGATAGATAAAGATATAAAACATGTCTCCAAATATTTATTAAGAACTGTCTATTCAGTTTCTCAGCTCATTTATTGATGGGATAGTTTGATTTTTAGCATTTAGTTTGGGCAGTTCTTTATAGATCCTTGCTATTGAGTCCCTGCCATGTGTGTAGTTAGCTAAGGTTTTCTTTTCTACTCTGTAGCCTACTTCTTCATTCTGGGGACGGTTGCATTTGTTGTATGGGCTTTTGTTAATTTAAAAATTGTTTTATAAAATTAATATGACTTTTTCTCATATAATTTGGAAATTCATGAACTTTTCACATTTTTAATTTTCATTCTTTTTCATTCCTTTTACTGAATGTAGACTCTTCTCTCATACAATACACATTTTTAATTTTCAATTTTTAAAATTATGGTGTTTCCCCTTTAGCTCTCCTCTCTTCAGCATCTTCCATTTCTCCCCTTTTTCCTTGTCAAATTCATGGCCTCTTTTTCCTTATATACTATTGTTACATGTATGTGTATATACTTATATATCTACTTAAATGTAGAAACATTTTATTATTATGTGAGCCCATTTTTTTTTTTTTTTATTTCTTGGGATTATTTCCTATAAGACTTGAGGCTTTTCAGAGAGTCTTTGCCTGTGATTATCTTAAATTATTTTCCATATGTTTTCTTCTATCAGTTTTAGTTTCAGGTTCCACATTAAGGTCTTTGATCCACTGTGAACTGATTTTGGTGTAGAGCGAGACACAGGGATCTAGTTTCTTTTATGCATGGAAACCAGTTATCAGCACCATTTCTTAAGCTGGCTGTCCTTTCTCCAATGTATGTGTTTGAAAATTTTGCCAAGAATTAGGTGGCAGCTTTAGTCTTAACACAATCACTTTGCACTCTGCATTTTTGTTACAGCAAGGAGGATTATCAGAAACACCTCAGTTCTAAACTACCATATGCGGTGAATTGAAGAGTGTTTACTGTGCATATAAGATATTCTTCTCCTATACAAATGTAACAATTTAATTACAGAAAACGAAGACTTTTAAAAGTTTCCTACTGTTACCTTAGCATGTGGAATGATTAATATCTCTGCACTGAACTGACTTAGAAGGTGTAATCTTGATATTTGAATTGATGTGTTTCATTTCTTTAAAATGATGTTACATTAATCCTGACTTTGAAGGAGGACAGAGCTTCCAACAATTTCTGAAATGGCCATACACACAGTCTGCATTGTATACTATGAATTTTAGCAAAAAGATTTTCTCTGCATTCACAATTATAAACACAAAATATCAGTCAACTCTGAAAAATGTTGAAGATGTTCTGCATTCTGCAGCATTAAATATTCATGCGTGCTTTAATTCTTTAGGTGAAAATAAACAAGCATATGCAGCTCATTAGATTGCAAATTTGTATTCACCTTTAAAAAAACAGTAAAATTATGTGTGTACCAAAGAATTGTGAAATAAATTTCTTTTTGATTTATTATCAGTAATCTTTTTTATTTTTATAACTATTTTATATACCTGTATGTAGGGTTACCTGAAAAATTTTCAGGCAAACATAAATCACAAGTGAAAAACATTTCAAAAGTCTTTTGTGTGGTAGAGTGACATTTATTAACTGTGTATTTCAAGCTGGCAAGAAGAGAGCATTTTGAGTGTTCCTCACACAGAGAACAATAATAGTCGGAGACAAGGTGTGAAAATAACCTGTTTAAATCATAAAGTGTATGCAGCCCACAAAATATTCCATTCTACATCATAAATATGTACAATTATTTAAAATCAATATCAAGGAAGTACTACCATTACTATGGATAAATAAGGATTCCCTCATTTGCTGGTGGACCAAAGGCTAGAATTGCTTTGAAAAAATGTTTTCAGTAACACTTAAGGACACCCTAATGATATTGTAATATCGAAAAGGCATTGTGCTGTATCATTAACAATATAAGGATATGCATAGCACCTACACAGATGAAAACCTACATAAGTTTTCAGCAACAGTAAAGTGAAATATATAAGTACACACACACACACACACACACACACACACACACACACACACACATAAACAATATAATGTATATAATGTAATACTATATAGAAATACAAAAGAACTTATGACTCCTAGACATGTACAGATTTCAAACACATAATACCGGAATAAAGGACTTCAGACAAAGTAGAGATCAGATGAGCCTATAGAGAGTTCAAGTAAGACAAAGTACAGAGAGTTGCATAACTAGTGAGTGTGATCATCCAGAGAAAAATCACTGCCTGAGAAGGATCTCAGTGAATTTTCCAGAATCCCCCAAATTTTAATTTATGTTTATTTTAGCAGTCATACAAATCTATGTACATAGGTATGTGTGCATATATACGTGTGCCTGTGCATAAAATAATTTCATGTACACCAAGGACTCCTGTACTTTTATTATATGGAATTTTCTTGCAGTCATTCTTTTAAGGGAACAAGTATAGTTGCCAGATATCCATTTGGTTCTGATGAGTAGAATCACAAGAGGGGTGTGTGTGTGTGTGTGTGTGTGTGTGTGTGTGTGTGTGTGTTTGTGTGTGTATTTGTGTGTTTGTATTCAAATGTTTCCCCATGATTCTTATTCACACCTTTGTTGTCCAGTCACGTTATCTTTAGACTCTAGCAATTCAAGCACTAGTCACAATGTCAGCCCTCACAAGTACAAGTCCTAGCTCTGCAAATAAGGAGATGTGCAACACTGGGTATTACTGCTATTACAAGAGGGAAATAGATCTGATCAATCCTCAGGCCTCTACTAACAGGAACGTTGTAAGTTCTATGACGTAAGTTCATACTAATCAGCCAACACAAAGAAATGTAGCACTAAAACCTAGAGGAAAGTGTTTGAATAAAATATAACTTTAGTGATGGCTACCCAAAAGTTCCTTCAGTATATGTGAAATAAAGTCAATATTCTCTGTTATGCATAGGTCTTCAGTGAATGATAAATTATTGAAAGATGATAACAGATGAAACTATTGTTTGGAAGGATGTGATGACAGATCTTTTTTCAGTTTGTTAGTTACTAGGATCATAACCTGTAAGAATGTAGACAAGGTTAAGTGGATGGCTCACTGGCTAAGAGGCAGGTCTTCCAGAGGACCTGAATTCAATTCCCAGCACACAAGTGAGTTGGTTCACAACTGTCTGTAACTCCAGTTTAATGGGAGGAGTTGGTCCCACCCACTCTTCTGGTCTCCACCATCACCTAACACCATGACATACTGTGACAAGTTACATATGTACACAAAAACAATAAACTAGAAGTAAGTATTTTTAAAAATAAATTTTTAAAAAAGAATAAGATCTATCTTTCTTTTGAAAATACTAGAAAAACATAGAACTGAAAAAGAAGACTTTGTGGGATTTTTTTGCTTATAATTAGATTGCTAATTGTATTTTAATTAGTTCTCTCCCATGACCATCCTTTTTTAGCAAAATAGTACAACTGGAATAGATAAGTCTTCATGGTCATGAGAGCTATGAAACCATGAATCATTTTAGGACCTGACTTGAAGTAGTCAATAATAATACTGAGTTCTTAAGTGGAGCTTGGTTTCTTGTAACCTTGAGGCAGACAGTCACAAAACTGGAGGGAAGGCAAGAAACTGATGGAGAACTGAGAACAAACTAGTTTTTTTCACTTGCTGTTTGTAGTGTTTTTGTTTGTTTGTCTCTCTTGCTCTGGGGGAGAGGTCAAGAATGATTGATGTGTACTTTATCCTATACATATGCAGCATAAAGTGTTGGTTCCTCATAGCCAGCCCATACTAACTGTCTGGGGAGAAAAGAAGAAGGCTCTCCCCTGCCTTACAACAAGCCACACAGATGTGTTATGAACCACTATCAAACTGCAGAGATCAGAATCAGCTGACCAACTTCCAGAAACACCGTGTCTAGATGGATGAAGACTTCTTCTTCCCTGGTACTCACAAGCTGTACCACGTCCCCCTCCCTCCAAAGGGCAGAGTGAAGGCAGGCGTTTCTCAAGGGAAGAGTCCTGGTACTGGGTCCAAGCTTTTATGAACTCAGAAGTGAGATGGCAGTTCAAAGAGGGAAGTCAGAGCACCACCAACATGTAGTACTAAAGGAGAAATGAAATGAAGGACAAAGTGAGAGGAGTCAGAAATGCCCTCCACAGGAGAGAGAAATGGATCCAGTCCCGTGCAAGCCTTTCGCTTTCAAGCAAATGAACCTCACAGTGATTACTACAGCCCCTCCTGCTTGTCTCCAGAGACGGGAACAGAAAGGAGGTAATTCCAAGTTAGGGAAGAATGAACTTGGGTTCCTCACTCCACACAGACTTGGCTGAGACTTCAAGTTTGGAGAGCTAAAAGAGTTATGGAAAACACATTATCGTGGTGAATCGTGTAGTCTCTCGGAGTTACTATTTCATTTCCCATAAGCTCTTTCCAGAAGTCAATACTGCTAACCCAAGAATCACTGGACCAGTAAATACATTTTTATAGGCCCGAGTTGTATAAGAACTGAATGGCAGCCTACAGTGTCAAGTAGTCCAGACAGTAGCCCCATAGCCAACAAAGGAGAGCAGGTTGCTGCTGGTTAAGTAGGGAAACAACTGATACATACTGCCTCTGGTTGCTCTTAAGTCTCCACCCACTCTCTGTCTCTGCCACATTCTTTCCTTATTCTACCCCGCTTCTGTTTCAAGCTCCAGTTTCTTCCCAGTTCCCTTAAAGAAATACTTAGCTTATATTTCTAATGAGCCTCAGGGAACTCACTGGGGCCGTGCCTCAACATTGCCTGTAATTTACGGTGAGTTATGTTTCAATTACCTCCATATTACGGTATACTAGTGAAGGCAGGCATTATGTCATGTCAGGAATACAGGCAAGAGAAAATGTGGACGCCCCCATTACAGGTGGTGATGGAGCAGTTTTAATAATATTGGGGGGAAATGGAACATAAATGTTTTTCATCTGCACCATTACTGCACATTAGCAACACCCGGCACCGGAGTGCAGGAAAGGCTGAAGAAGGGAAGGGCTTCGAGGGAGGGATACTGGCTACTGGCCTTGGCTCTCTGCATTCAGAAAGGGGAGAAGTGAGTTCTATTAACATTTGCTTTTTCAGTAAATAATGACCTTACCAAAGATATAAAGCACAAACTTTTAAATAAAAACAAAATCTAATTCTGCCCCTTTCCTGTGAGAAGGATAACTCCCAGTTATTCTTCCACTCTCCACTCTTCTCCCTCCCTCTCTCCCTCATTTGCTGGGCCTCTTTCTTTTCTTGACACAAATAGCAGTCATTGCTCAAAGAATGTGTGGATTAGGCCGCTTTGTAATGCAAACCTTTTATTCAGGTTACCCAGTATACACTAAAGAGGAAAATACCATTGGCCAAATAGCTCTGTTATGAATGTTTCCAGCTGCCTAGGGGAGGGTGGGTTCTCCACACACAAACCTTTCCAAGCCCTGACTCCATTTATCACTTCCAGTGGAATTTGGGTAATGCTAATTCTCACCTCTTCCTTTTCAAATATCGAGAGGGGGAAGTTTATGTAGATGTTTTCCTTCAGCCTGATTGGTGCTTTTAAGAAGAGGACAGGAACAGCCTCAGCCAGGCAATAATCTGTGCTCTGAGGCTCAGTGGTGTGCAGGTGGAGAGCTCGAAGGAGGAGGATGCATGGCCTTGGTGCATCCAACAGCTGTTGAATTTGGTTCAGCTAAAACAAATACAGTGGCCGGGTGGTGGTAGCGCACGCCTTTAATCCCAGCACTCACTCGGGAGGCAGAGCCAGGCGGATCTCTGCGAGTTCGAGGCCAGCCTGGGCTACCAAGTGAGCTCCAGGAAAAGGTGCAAGGCTACACAGGTAAACCCTGTCTCGAAAAACCAAAAAAAAAAAAAAAAAGTCAAGAGCACCTCTTATTTAATGAAGGAAGAATGGGTTCAACAACTAAAACAAATAGCATGCACAGTTGCTCTAACTTTCCTCTTGTCATAATGATGGTGTAAACCTAAACAAAACATGAAACAATGAAACACAGCAACATGCTTGGAAAACATTCAGAATTATACAGAATTTTAAGCCAACTTTGGGGAAGATACATATGAAAGAAAGATGATTTGCTGTGGGATTTATGATTTCTTATTTCTACATATAATTTGGATACACTAGGGAAGATCAAAATTTTCATGTAATATGAAAAATGCCTCTATTATTATTTTAGTTATTTCATTAAACATTCATTGAGTATCTACTGTGCAATGATAACAAAAACCATTCTACTCCATCTGAAATGAAGGCATCTACTAAACAAGATGGACATGATTGATATTCTCCTGAATTTTACATCTTTTAGAAGAAATTTAGTATACAGACACCTTCATGTTGTTAATGCATGCTGGCAAAGAAAATGTGACAGAGTATTAAAAGATAAAGACCAAATTAAAAAGTCTTCAGAGAAATCAGGATTGAGCTATGTGAGTCTATCCCCCTGCCTTGTTCACTTAATAGAGCAGGGTGAATGTTCTTGTATCATCAAATATTCTTGTGAACTACTTTCAATCACTGCAGGGTATGTCTCTTAAACAAACATAAATGTATAAGTTTATGACTTCTGTAACATGCTTCTACTCTTCATTTGGGTTATTGGAATTGTATCTAATTATTCACATTTACAAATAATACATAGAAGCCTATTTGATGAAAATGCATTTGCTGGCATTTCTGATTAAATTATTATAACATTATTATAATTAATTATATACTCACAATGTGGTTTATTATACTATTAATTACTATATTATGTAATTAATTATATCAGATTACCTAATCTATTATTAAAACAGGTTTTAAGAAGACAAGTCAAATTAGTTTAGAAGGCATGTACATTAGAAGGGATTATTTATATAAATTGAGTATACTTGCTTCCCAAAATGTTCCCGGATAAAAAGAAATTCATTTGCCTCCCTCTCTGAAAGTTCAAATGTTCTGAAATAAACTGTCATAATGAATTTATTAATGTGCACGTACACACAGAGGTCTTACAATAGATAAACCTCCAAGAAAGGCCATATAGATGAACTATAAATATTCTTGTCATGGAGGATAGGAAAATTGGGGTTAGGCAACATTAACTTAACGGGGTATTGATTTTTAGGAAAAATTAATGCTAAGAACAGGCAATATCTTGGAATTACACCCTCTCAATTCGAGGGTTGATGGGGTTCACTTGTGTGAAGATACGGAGTGGAAACACACTAGGAACCTAGACAGTCCTATGCTGATACATATCTCAGCCAGCAGTAATCAGAAATCATGATGCTGCATTTGATGTGAATAGGTGAAGACACCAGAGTTTCCTTTTCTAGATGTTCATCCTCATTGAGGGAGGAGGTCCAGTGAAACTATGATAAGTTTGTAAGAATTTTGGTAAGAGTCCAAGGAAGGATCTTTGGACTGCCTCTTTCTGTACTTGAGAAGGGCAGGCACATGTAAAAACAATAGGAGATAACACATGAGTGAACCTCTGAACCCTTCCAATTTCTTCTCATTGAATGTACTCAGCCCTGCATACTGACAAGTGGCTCAGAGATTAACAGCACTTGCTCTTCTTGCAGAGGACCCTGTTGAGGTCACTGAGACCATGTGGCTTCCCAGGCTTATCAGTAACTCCAGTTTTAGAGGCTCAGGCACCTTCTTCTGCTCTTCTTGGGTACCAGGTGCATATGTGGTACCCATAAATATAAGGAGGGAAAGCATTCACACACATAAAATAAAAAAAAATAAATAAATCTAAAATTTTAGGCAGAAAGTTCTCAGCCTGCCAGATCATTATTCTTTGGGGTGTCATTTTCTGAACCCTAATACATGTTCCCATCCAAGTTCAAGAGCAGCACTCTGCTGTTAACAGCTGGCATTGGGAGAATCCTGGCTGTGCTTCTGGGTCCTCCACGTGGGCTTTGTTAAACTGTCCCCTACAGACTGTAACTATTACTAACCCTATTTATTGATGAATCTGAGCGGCAATGAGGATAAGCAGCGGTTTGCCTAAGTTTATGCAACCAGGATAAAAAAATCTGCATTTGAAGCCAGGTTTCCAACTGCAAAGCCCTGTCTGTGATCCAGCACCCTGAGTCTAATGCTGTCCATAGTCTTTATTGCCCTTCTCATCTCTATCTTTTGAAATCCGGTGATGTCACTCTTTGTCCAGACTTGCATGTTTACTTAACCATAAAGTTAAATCCTGCCGCTCTTCCATTTCAGTTGTTCCAAGTGCCCTGTGCCTTTTGATGCTCACTTCCACTAAATACCAGTCTCTGGCTTATGTCTGAAAGATTTTTGCACATTAAGAGTATAACACTGTCTATTCTAATAACTTTCTTTTTCTCATCTTGATATTTGTCTCTTAATTACATTTATGCACAAACAGAAGACTTCTTTTTATTCGCCTTTTGATCTGTTCATCAAAATCTATTGATTTTTTTTTTTCTTGTTGCATTTTTCCTTTGTGGCTTTCATCTGAGAAAATACTTTGTCTGAATATCCATTAAGTATTCGCCAATGTTTTCTACTGTTTTGTTGTTTTAATTTTACAACATTTCACTTTATAAGTCATCTGAAGTTCATTTCAATGTAAATGAGAGGAAAATAAATTAGTGTTTCTCAGGAAGTTAAAACAATTCCTGAATGGCCCATAGCTTTTCCACTCGTTCATGAGGCACTATTTGTCAAATACCAAGTATCTAGATATACTAGGATTTATTCCAAGGTTACAAGTTCTATTGATCTGTCTGTAAATATTTATAAGAAAGAATTCACAATTGCTTTAGTGGTATAATCAATTTTAATATCCAGTAGGGGGCAAATTGTCCTCTCATCGTCCAGTGTCTCTTGGCTGTATCCTACCAGACTGGAGACAAATTTTAGAATTATTTTGTCAAATCTCCACAAAAGAAAAATTAATAGATAGAGAAGATCCTTGTTGCCTGACATTTCAGACTTGCAAATTTGCCCAAATTGATACTAAATGTTCCTTATAAAATGTGCTTGTGACTCCCCAATACAATATTTGTCTTTCTTCGTCATTTTTAAACATAGCCAGAGCAGTGAAAACTTAAGTCTCCTGTAGTCAGAACCCAGGGAAACCAACCTGCTACATGCTTGCTGGACTCAACTTTTCTACTTTGAAGATGTGTCCTTTCCAAGGTTTATTGAATGTCAGGTTTTGTTTTTTTTTTAAATTATGTGGCTTTTACTCATTAAAATGCCCTTCTCTGTGTGCTCAAGTGGTCTTTAATGTTCCTTTGGTCATTATTGCTGTGATGTGCCCTAGCGGGGGACTATGTGCACTATATAAATTTGGTTTAAGCATGCACTGTGGTTCTACTAGCTGTGGCTTCAATGTTAACAAATTATACTACACATACGCATATATTAATTTTATGTTTTCTTTAAAAATGCTTTACTATATATGTGTAATAAAATGTTGTAACTATATGTAATAAAGTGTTTTAAAATAGAAAAACATAAAATTAACATGTATTAACCAGCTTAATGAAAATATTACAACTAGATGGTTGTTGAGATGGTTCACTGACTATAGTTACAAAGAGCCTGAGAGTTCACACCCACATCAGACAACTCACAACCACCTGTAACTATAGCTCCTAAGGATCCAGCACCCTCTTCTGGTCTCCATGGGCACCCATTTTCATATGGTACACACACACACACACACACACACACACATGAAAATAACCTAAAAATACATGACTCAAAGCCACTAAAAACTTCACTGTGGGGGTTCCTCAGATATAGCTGAGTCCATGGTACTGGACAACACCCTCTGGATAAGTGAGACAGTTATTTAGCTTGAACTGTTTAAGGGACCCCCAGGCAGTAGGACCAGGACCTGTCCCTAGTGCATGAGCTGGCTTTTTGGAACCTAGTGCCTATGGTGAGATGCTTTGTACAGCCTTGGTGCAGGGAGAAGGGGCTTGGACCTGCCTCAATTGAATGTACCAGGCTCTGCTGACTCCCCATGGGAGATCTTGCCTTGGAGGAGGTAGGAATGGGGTGGGGTGGCTTGGGGGGAAGGCAGGAGGAGGGAGGACAAGGAAGTCTGTGGTTGATCTATAAAATGAATAGAAAATCTCTTAATAAAAAAAAAAAAAAAACTTCACTGTGTATCTCCCTAGAGTAATGATTTAGTATTGACTACTTCAGGGTTCCCAAGAGTTTATAAAACTTAGTGCCCACAAATAGTTAGAACTTACATTTTTATAAATACTGCTTTAAAGCTACATATTGGCTTGAGAAAGATACAGTCCTTCAAATAGATGTTGCTAAGAAGTATCTTGTGCTTCATACATTTTTACTCATAAACTGATTTTATGTCCCCATTCTCAAGCATTGTATGGTTATGGTGGTTGTCGTCTTCATCATCAGCATCAGCATCATCTTTCAGCTACCTCTACCACTGACCTGCTTGCCCATTGCCTATCAGTGTAGTGTTTATATTTGCTGCTGTAAATGTAGGGTATTTTTATTTATACAGTAGAATACTATTGACGGTTTTCATCAGATTATTTTGTGTCTACTCACTTTGCAAAAGTTCCTTAATTCTCATAAAAAATTATCTTTTTGTTTTTCCTTCAGAACTTAGAAGAATCACTCTGGAACTGGCCTGGAAGCCTCCTTCCTGGTATACTGTGGATGATTAATTGATAAATAAAACACTGATTGGCCAGTAGCCAGGCAGGAAGTATAGGCAGGACAAAGAGAGAGAAGTCTGGGAAGCGGAAGGCTGAGGATGAGAGACGCTGCCAGACATCTGTGCGAAATAGGAGAAGGATGTAAAGTATAGGTAAGCCAGGAGCCACATGGCAATATAAAGATTAATAGAAATGGTTTAATTTAAGATAGAAGAACTAGATAGCAAGAAGCCTGCCATAGCCATACAGCATACAGTTTATAAGTAATATAAGCGTTTGAGTGATTATTTTATAAGTGGATTGCAGAACTGCCGGGGGAGGGGGGAGGCAGAAAGGGGGGGGCTGGAGAAAAACTCTCCAGCTCCACTGGTATCTAGCTCCCACAGAACTGGAAGATGTTAGGGAAGCTGCCAAGATTGAAAAGCAATCGATAGTCCTACACAACTGTAAGATGGACAAACTACAAAATGACCAACATAGGCAGGATATCCTCAAAGGTACAGTAGTAGCCTTTATATTTGGAGGATAACCAATAGCCATATAACTGGTTTTAAGGACTGTTCAGTAGATGGGAATTCATATCTGGTACTGCAGGTCATGGAATCACAGGGGTGAACCTATGACTTCCACTTCACTAAACCAGTTTAATTTCTAAGTCATTTTAAATACTTATTCTCATACCCATAGGTAAGTACAGCTCCTATTCAATATCAAAGAAGCTTCCTATTGCAATATATGGAAACCATCACAAAAACCCACAACTGGTTAAGGGCTACTGAGATGGGGAATCAGTCTTCTCCACCCTGATAAGTTAGCCAATACCAATTGGTCATCCCTGAACAAAATGAAACATGGGGCAACACTAAAGGGACTCAGAACATTATACTTCTGTATACATATGCATGCATATATAGATAACATATAACAGTATAACAACTATGATAACACAAATAGATTACAATGTAATAATTGTAATTAAAGAAGTCATGGATTTGAGAGGGAGTAGGAGGCACACATAGGAGGAACTAGAGAATGGGAGGAGTGGAAATGATATAAATATAGTACTCATATATATGAAATTCTTGAAAAATATTCTAATAAAAAATTTTAAATGCTACTTGTGATTTCTGTCCTAATATTTTTACTTATTTTTCCTAGGTTTTCACCTTCTGCTACTGAAAGGGACTTTTAAAATAAACAACTTTACATTTCTTGGATACAAAGGTAATTTCTAAAGCTTTGTCATTAAATATAATGTCAGATCATGATTCACTGTTTTAGAAATATTCTGAAAGAACTGTGATGGAATGGGGATTGAATACAATCAAAATCCTGCTTAATATTTCATGAGATAATTATTTTCACTGATTTAATCCAATTAATAAATTTCTTGATATTAATTCACTATTATAGTCCAGTATTAAATCTTGCATTTTGATTATATTTTAGTTATATAAGGATTAAACTTGCTCATGGCTTATTCTTAAAATTGTTTTTCTATGTAAATGAGATTAGTTAAATAAAGGCAAACAGAAATAGCTATTTGGCTTGTACATACAAAATATGCATTTATATAACATTCTATTTCTATAGCAATTGTCCAGTATTCTATCTAAATTGATAATTTTGCTACAATAGAGTCAATGGATTCACATGGTTTTTTTTAAATTTTTTAAATACATGAAAACTATTCTACATGAAGCATTCAAGCTCATAATTTTCTTTTGTTAAACTTATTCTATGTGCATTAGTGTGAAGTTGTCAGATCCCCTGGAATTGCAGTTACAGACAGTCGTAGGTGCTCTGGAAGATCAGCCAGGACTCTTAACCACTGGGACATCTCTCCAGCCCTAAGTCCATAATTTAAAATATAAACTTCCATAATAACAATCTCAATTTTTAATAAAAATTTTAATCTTCCCAAGGATTCTCAGGGGTTATTTTGATAACTAGCATTTTTATTATTACACAAGAAAGTTACAATCTTAACCTATTTGTACTATATTAGATATAGTAGTATTTTGCTAAACATTTTTTTAAAGACTTATTTATTTATTATGCATCAGTGTTCTGCCTGCCGGCCAGAAGAAGATACCAGATCTCATTACAGATGGTCAGGAGCCACCATGTGGTTGCTGGGAATTGAACTCAGGACCTCTGGAAGAGCAGCCAGTGTTATTAACCTCTGAGCCATCTCTCCAGCCCCATTTCTTTACATTACATTTACTGTGCTCCTATCAATGTTTTATTCATTTTTATTTTGATTTTATTAATTAGGTTTCCCAGGGGTCTTCTACTTTTTTGTTATTTTTATGTGACCATGTTTATTTGTGGCAAGAATTTTAAGAATTGTTTTGAGGGTAATTGAGGGGGGAAAAAGTGTAAATATAAGTATGTCTGGGAAAACAAAAGTCCATGAAGGAACCAGCCATCCTTAGGAGGCTGAAGACACTGTTCTGAGTCAGTAAGAGTTCTGGCATGCTATCTTCAAAACAACAAAAGAGAGGTGCAGAGTAGTGCTCAGTGCTTTGAGAGCAGGGTATGAGCTGGCATTTCCAATGGTGATAACCAATAATTGGTAGGACCAAAGTTTAATTAAACTATTCTAGAAAATGTTGCAATTAAAATACAACTTCAAACATGAACAACAAAAGAGAGACTATTTCCACAGAAAAGATGTAGCGATGAGACAGAAGGACTTTTCAGAAAGCAACTAAAATTTGTAACAAAGAAGTGAACAAAAAATCAAGGAGCTCAAGAGTTCATGGTTTTGATGAAAACACAGCTAATCTGGAAAGAAGACCTTCATGCTGACAAGTATGAAAGTGTTTGTGATGATTGCAGAAAGAACATTGCAAGATAATCCTATCTTGACAATCTAGACTAAGCTTTCTTCTTTGGGGCCCTGATGTGTGAGAAGTCAGCAGGAAACAGCACAAGTTCATCATTTACCAGTAATATAAATAAAATGCCCCTTAAAGACAAATAAATAGAAATTTTCCAGTAGTAATCTCTGGGGAAATATCAAAAGAGAAATCTTTGGGGAAAGACTGAAAATATGGGAGAAAATGAAAAAAATTACTAATTTATTTGGTTTCAAAATGCACATGCAAAGATAGGAATGATTCAGATTTAAGCATCAGAATTTAGACTGGGAATTACAGATCAAAAATAAGAACATGTGCAAGTGCTGTTTAAGAAAACAGTTGGGGAAGGTTAGTATTAAAGTATTAACAATTTAGTATTAAAGTAATTTGTTATAAAATTGTTTTGGCAATTTTGGAAAAGTTCAGAAAGTTTTAAAGAAGTTTGTCAGAACCTAGTCTATAATTGATTTCTGAAAGTCTTCCTTGTAAATCTCTTGGTAAGAAAACATGGTTGTTTTGTGTTGAACTCAGAACTGAAGGAAAGTTAGAATGCTTCTAATACATACTTTTCAAAGCTTGTTTCAACTTAAAGTATCCTATCTACTTGTTTATACATGTAATTCCTCTCAAAACAGTCTTTCTCCTTTCCCTTGTAGGTATCCCACCCAAAACTCGGTATTTCTTGTAGCACTTCTGTGTGGAATTTCTAAAGCCTTGCTTATCACTGTCACAGTTTCCCAGTAAATGGAGGAGTGGTACTGTAGCTGAAGTTTTCTCCAGTCCTGCTCAGGCCCGCAGCCACTCAGACCCAAGTAAACACACAGAGACTTATATTACTTATAAACTGTATGGCCGTGGCAGGTTTCTTGCTATCTCGTTCTTATATCTTAAGTTAAACCATTTCTATTAATCTATAAGTTGCCATGTGGCTCGTGGCTCACTGGTACTTTACATTTTGCTTCCACTGGCAGTGTCTCCTGACTCAGCCTTCCACTTCCCAGAATTCTCCTCTCTGCTTATCCTGCCTATACTAAACTTCTTGCCTGGCTACTGGCCAATCAGCATTGTATTTATCAATCAATCATAGCAACACATTCACAGCTTGCAGAAGGACATCCCCAGTATGGCCGAGCTCTCTCTTCCATGTTCCACCCCATCTCATAATGAAATCAAACCTTCCTGTACAAAGCATTCCTCCCAATCTGAGACAGGGATCAACAAGGCAATAGTATATTTAGATCAAGTTATAAACACAACCATGCTCTAGAGAATTTGTGCTTAATTTAACTTATGAAAAGCCACTTCCAAATGAGATTATGGCCCCTCTGTCTTAACTAGGCAGACCTGGAAGGCTCAGAATTTGTTAGTGTGCAAGAAGATGAGGGCCCATGAATAGAAATAGAAATGCCATTTTTTTTTTTTTTTTTTTTTTTTTTTGTATTCTGCACACTTTTCCACTAGGACCTTTCCTTGAAGTTTATGCTACGGGTTTTTTGTTTTTCTGTATCTCCTTTAAATTTCCATGTAGATTCTTTCTCATTCTTTGTCAAGTATGTGTATATGGGACTAGGGTAAGATCTCAAGAGAAACTGTGAGTCATTCCCTTTCCAACCTAAAGTATTCCAGTATCTCCCTCACAAGCCCCAGAAGGAATAGATAGATAAGCAAAAGCTTGGTGGCATGGTGTTAGTATCCTCATGGACTAAAACATAGAACTGACTATATTTGTAATATCAAATCACTACTTCAGCAAATGCTCATTGAATGCTTACCATGTACTATAGACAATAATGATATATCAGTCAATAAAACAGAACATACACCAGCCAGGGAATAAATAAGAGCAAAAAGTTAATACACAATGTGATATTCAGTAATGAGCTGCTCATAAAAACAGGAAGCAAAAGAATGGGGACAGGAATAATGAAATAGGAAGGTCAATTTTAAACACTGTGGGAATGAATGTCTCATTTAGGAGGTATTGTTTGTGCAAAGGTCTTGAGTGGGTGAGAGAATGAATCAGCAGCTTTGAAGAAGGAGAGCATGCCAGGTAGAGGAACTAGTTTCTACAAAGGTTCTGAGGCAAGAAAATATCCAAAGTGTTCAAGAAATAACAGAGAGATGCATGCGAGTGGAGTGGACACTGAGTGAGGCATTGACCACGAGATGCGTCATGTGGAAGCAGGGCCCTTGAACCAGTACAAGAACTCTGGTTTTACTATGAATGATCTGCAAACCATTGCCTGTTTTGAGAACAGAAGGAGGCACACAACTTTTATTATCTCTGAAGAGTTAACATAAAGGAAGAATATTTTTGAGGTAAAATAATTAGATTTATTTATGCTGAAGAATATTTAGAATCTTCTTTGTGTAATAGAGTGTGTGGGAGACAAAACTCAGTAAAAAAAAAAAAAAATCTCTCTCTTTTCGAAGTACTTTGTAATCCATGGAAGAAATAAGCATTTGAAAGACAGGCAGTTTTGATTAAAGATTACAATCCCTAAATCCTTTGAACCATTATGAAGGGGGCTATTGGGAATCTCTGGTGCCAGAAGAAAAGAGACAGAAGGCAAAGTTTTTTAAAATGGCAGATGGTGGGCAATGATTCGGTGAATATACTCACTTTCAAGCAATGTTCACAATTTCTCTGACACCCATTCCCTCCAAGCTGGGTCTTCATCCCTTGCCCCTTGAACGTGGGCTCAAATTATTGACTTTCTTAGAGGAATCCAAATGAATGAACTAGTAGGAAGTCAAATGTAAAATTATGTTATTAATAAAATAATCATAATCTCCCTCCCCCTCCTCCTTCTCTGAAGAAGGCTATTTCTTGATCTACATAACCTTACACTCCAACCCTTCAGAAACCATATCCTTGCCAGACAGCCTTATTGCAAGGAAAACTCAGGTTCTCTTTTGAAGTTCTTAGACTCAAATAGGACACTGATTTTAAAATGGACTCAAAAGAAAGCTTGGAGCAATTTTATTAGAATTTGAAAGAAAAACAACCAAGAAAGCAAGCTATAAATCTCTGTAGCTGTTGGGATGCTGGACTGGGGGGAAAGGAGAAAAAGCCATGCCCTTTTGAGCTAGAGTCCATGAAAGCCAGCATGCTCAGCAAAGGAGGTTGGCAAGTAGCTTCACAGCAAAAGAGAGAAGGGGAATAAAGAGAAATCCCACAGGGTCAGGAAAAGCATGCTTAGGTTTCTGGCCAGTGTCTGCAAAAGAGATAAAAGATGGGGAAAGTAGTTATGAATTTTGAGTTAGAATTTAGAAAGCAAGCAGGTTTAGCATTGTTGTATCAAGATTTGTGAGCAACTGTATGCAGGGGCTGAATTGGGGAAGGCTGGAGGTGCGTTCTGGGAAGTATAAGTACATTATCTCATCAAAAGGATAATTATTCCTCCCACCTTTTATCACATTCTCAAGTAAATCCACTTTATAGAGGGCTGATCTTTTGATCAGGTGATTGACAGACACAGCTTGATAAACTCTTAACTGAGTAAACAATAGTATGAATATTCTAATCCTTGGAGCAGATCAAGTTATCCTACCTCTACTCAGGGTCAAACATAGAAACCAGATTACATCCTTTTGACCAGAGTAGCTTTCATTTAATGGGCCTCTAGAGAACCCTGATAACACTATCTTTTCCAAATGATATTTAGGACCCAAGGACAGGCAATTGCGATATTTATCTTTTGAATGTTATTTGAAAAAGAGGAGATGGGATCCAAAAAAGATCATGAGGTAAGGGCATTCTCCAAACCTGCTAATCACTGTAATGTTCTCTCCTCAAGAGTGAAAACCCTAAAATCACTTAGTAAAAAGACTGAAATTGGGGCATAGAAAGGTTTAGCATCTCCATCCTTACTAACTTTTGGGCTTTGAAGGGCAATCAAGAAACCTGAATATGTGTAGTTAGACTACAGCATAACCATTTGACTGTTGGTCAACTATAAATAAGACAGCAGTTAAACACAGAAGGCCATTGGTATTGTTGCTACTAAGCTAATCATAGATAAAACTTATTTCTACCGTGACTATTCATCAAAAGAGATGATTGTGCCTGGATGGGAGTTGGAAGAAATGCTATCATGTATGAGCCCACGTAACTGTATAAAAGGCATAACAAAACAGACCAGAAACTAGAGGCTCCAAACACTTCCGGCATTTCTAGCCTCCAGCCAGGATACAACCAAGGACTCAGCTTCAGACTAAGGATGAGAGTGGAGTGCCTTATTTTTAGGACCCTGCCATGAAATTTCCTGATAAATTTCAGTTTCTTATTTTCATCAGCCTGAATACATACTCTGAGATATGTTGGAACATGGCTAAAAGGCTAAGCAATTCTCAGATTCATGACCATGAGAAAATACATACAATCATAAAGCTTTGCTGTATTAAGATGCTAAACTAAAGTATAATGTATTACTCAGCAGTAGATAACTACACAAGATATATTAATGAAGAGGCAAGATTTAGAAGAAAACAAGAAAAATATAATTTGAGAGTTGACAAGATACATTTTCATATTCAAATGTGAGAAATCTTAGCATAGTCATTAGTTCAACTCAATTACAAGGAGCAAATATATTTGAAGGGCATAAAACATCTCATGGGCTGCTCCAATGAGTCACAAAGTCTGACAGAGCTCTCAATAGGTGACTCTATTTCTGTGCAGTGAAGTATCTTATGAGCATCTACCACAAAAAGAGAGTGTGGTAAATTCTAGGCAGAGAGATAAAGTTTACACTATAGATTTTCCTTTCAGAGACAAACTCTCTCATTTTAGAAATTTAAGGAATTATATTTGCTTTCCCACCACTTAGAGAATAACAGCTGAACTGTCAAGGCATATAGATCAGCGGTAACATTCTCACCTAGCATGTGTAAAGCTGTGGATTCAATGCCCAGCACCATAAAAAAAAAAAAAAAAAAAAAAAAAAAAAACACGCATAAACACACACACACACACACACACACACACACACACACACACACACACACCACCACCACCACCACCACCACCACTACAACAGATGAGTCTTGACCACCTATGGACCTTTATTAACCACCATTCACTGCCAAGAAAAATTTCATAAAAGCAAGGCTGAGGACAGCACTAGTCTATGACTAGAAACATACGTACTTAGGAGGTAGTCTGACAATGTGTCCAGTTAGCAAAACACAAATAGTAGGTTCACCTCTGGTGTCTATGATCTTTTCAGTCATGGGATCTTGACAAGGTCCATGGTGGAGGTCATGAACCCCCTCCTACAGAATGGGCCTCATATACAATTACAAATCATTCAATTAGTCCCATAACAGTTATGCCATGATTACACCCATGAGCACCTCTTGCCTGGTAAGTTGACACGGAAACCATTGCTGGCTGATACTCCCCACCCCCACCCCCGGCTGCCTGCAGAGCACTTTCTGGCACTATAAATCCTAGCCAGAATGGAAGAAACATCCACCTCAATTCCAGCATGGCTCCTCTATATTCCACAATCAAGGTAGGTGGTATCCTTAGCAACGGGGTCTTATAATACACATCTGATTGGCAAGTAGGGTCAATGGAATAATATGGGTAGTTTAGGGAGACTGAGTAGTCATGACCAACAACTCCTAGGAAGTTCTTCTACTTCTGAAAATGAGATAGTTATCCATAACCCATGAGTTCTAGGATCTGCTTTATTCATCTATGTGTGGTACACCCATTCATAGTCTTTCTTAATTTATGTTTTTAATTACCTTACAAGGCAGTGTATTTCTGTGTAACTTCTTTATGCATTCTTAGTTTTGGTTAACCATCCATGTGAACCACATCTTCTCCCCCATATGCGACCCTCATCTCTGATTAACCTTGTCACCTCCACTATTCTTCCCCAATATTTTTGTAGCACATGTGTTCTATCATCCTTAAATTCCCCTCCCCCTATGTTGCTTCCAGGTCTCTACAGTGTTTCCAAGTTAAACAAATATCCCTAAAATTTTGAAACTATGATCCATACATGAGGGAACATGCAGCGTTTGATTATCTTACTTAGCACAATATTTTCTTGTAGTTGGAAGGTTTCTCCAGATCCCACCTGGACCTGAGGTCTCACTCATGATCCCAAGTACACACACAGAGGCTTATATTATTTACAAACTGTACAGCCTATGGTAGGCTTCTTGCTTGCTAGCTCTTATAACTTAACCCATTTCTATTTATTTATAAGTTACCATGTGGCCATGGCTTACCGGTACTTTCACATCTTGCTTCTTCTGGCAGTGCTGGTGTCTCCCTTGACTTCACCTTTCTCCCTCCTTTCTCTCTCCTTGGATTTCCCCCTGCCTCTAAGCTGTCTTGATATAGGCCAAAGCAGCTTATTTATTAACCAATAGGAACAACATATATTCACTGTGTACAGGAAGACATCCCCCAGCATTTTCTTGTTCCATCAAGTTGTCCTGCAAGTTTCATTTTTACTTATTATAGTTTAATGAAATTCTATCATATATATGTAAATCATTATGGTCCATTCATCAGTTGATACACAGCTAGGTTGAGTCAGTTTCCTAGATGTTCTGAATAGAGGAACAATAAACAGAGATGGGCAAGTAGCTCTGTAATACAACACAAAGTAACATTGGATAATTGTGCAGGAATGGTATATTTGGGCCATATGGTACTTCTAATCTGTTGGAAACTCTCCACACTGGAATTCAAGAGAGTTGCATTAGTTTATATTTCCATCAACAACATGAAAGTCCACCTTTGTCCATATCTATAATAGTATTTGTTGTCATTTTTTATGATGGTCTTTCTGACTGGGATATGGTAGAATCTTAAAGTAGTTACAATTTTGAACATTTTAAAAAGCATTTATTAGTCATTTAGATTTCTTCTTTTGAGAGCTCTCTGTTCAGCTCCATGGCCCATTTTTAAACTGGATAGGTTTTTTTGTTTAATGTTTAGAATTTTTATATGTATTATTATAATGTATATTCTAGACACAAATCTTCTGCCATGTGTATATCTGGCAAAGACTTTTCTCCCATTTTTTGTGGTCTACATTTTCACTCTATTGACAATTTTTTTTGTATGTAAGGATTTAGTTTCATGAGACACTACTTGTCAATAGCTGTTCTTATTCCTATTCACAAAGTCCTTACCTGTGCCTGTCTGTTGAAGTGGACTCCATACTTTTTGCTATAGCAGTTTCAGATAGCCAAGTCTCATGTTGAGGTCACTGCTCCATTCAGAGTTGAGTTTTACACAGAGTCAGAGGTAAGGTCCTAGTTACATTCTTCTGCATATTGATATCCAGTTTATTGGCACCCTTTGTTGAAGATGCAGTCTTTTTTCCAGTATGTATTTTTGAGAACCTTTTCAAAAATCAGGTAATTGTAGCTGAACTTATACCTAGGTTCTTCATAATATGCCATTGGTCTACTTTTCAGCAAATACCATGCTGTTTTTTATTAGTATGCCCTGTATTATAACTTGAAATTTGGTATGGTGATAGCTTTCCTGCCTCCTGAAGTATATATTTTTTAAGATTTTTGTTGTATTTTTCATGTAGTCTAACTCTTCATCAAGGAAAACTCTCTTTACAATAGATAGAGACCACTACAGAAAACTATAACCAATCAAAATACAGAGTTGTACTGCCTAGTCCCAGTGGAGATGTCTACAAAATACTCCCAACCCTGAGGCTCAGGGAACATTGTGAAACAAGAGGCAGAAAGATTATAAGAGCCAGAGGGTTTTGTTTCTGCAAGATTGTGTCCCTAGAAATAGCAGGAACAGAGGAAACCTAGAAGTGGGAGAGGTGGTCTTCCCCAGGAAACATTACACCAATTGAGTGACCAGTAAAAAAAAGACCAGAAAACATACATTTGAGTAGCATTACATGTACTGAGTAGGTAATAGTTAGAAATACATGCACATAAAGAAATATAAATATGTATGCAATAATAGTGCAAACAAAGGCCATGAATTTGAAGGAGAGGAGAGATATATGGGAGAGCTTAGAGAGAGGAAATGGTAGGAATATTTTTTAATTAACTATAATCTCAAAAAATTACGCAAATTATTTTTGTTTTATTTAGCATTGTGTATGTGTCTGGGTGCTGAGTGCATGCAACAGGATGGATGGAGAGCTCAGAGGACAACCCTTTGGAATCCTTTCCTTCCACATGGAATGGGGGGGTCAAAGTCAGGTCACAGGTTATGTGGCACGCTCTTCTCCCTGCTGAGCCGACTCACCTGTTCTGGCAGCATTATTTTCTTCAGAATTTCTTTGGCCTTCCTTGTTCTTTTGTGCTTCTATATACATTTTAAGGCTAATCTTTCTGCGTCTGTGAGAATAGCCCTGAAATTTTTATTGATACTGCACTGAATTTATAAATTGCTTTTAGTGGGATGGTTAGTTTCACAAGAGTAATTCTTCTGAGCCATGAATATAGAAAATGTTTCTAACTTCCAGTGCCCCCTCTCTTTCTTTTTCAATGTCTTAAAGTTTTCATATAAAAATCTCTCCTTGTCTGGATTAGGTATATTACCAGTGCTTTTATCTTTTGTGGTTGCTGTCAATGGGATTATTCTCTGGTTTCCTTCTCAGTATGCTTGTCATTAGGATATAAGAAGGCTACTGATTTTCCTATAATAATTTGGTTACATGCCACTCTGCTGAAAGCATTTATAAGCTCTAAGAGATTTTGGTGGAATATTTATGGTTTCTCATGTATTAAATTATACAACATTGGTTTAGTTTTTCATAGGTCATATACAGTGAGAAATTTGATTTTTCTGTTTAGTGGAATCCATTTTTAGGGTATGTTCTCACAGTTTTCTGAATGCATTGATAGCTGCTGGAATCTCTTCCTTTTCATTCCAAATTTTAGTAATTTGAGTAAGGTATAGATAGATGTTCAGAGAAATGTCATTACACAAAGGTGCATCACACTACAACTTACTAATTTTGTTTTTTATTTAAAAAAAGGCAAAAAAGGTAAAAGTGAAAATTCTGGAATTTACATAAATATATAATAACTTCAGAATAAGGGATGTTTTTCCTTGAAGACAAAAATGAATTTCAAAAAGAGGAATATTAAGAAGTTGAAAACATTATGGCTTAACTAAACATACATATATCTATATATATACATATATATATGTATATATATGCCAAATATAGTCAATAATGATTATTTGTTCCCCAAAAATGAAGAATTAGATTACCCTCCTACCTACTTCCATTTCCCAAGTCCCATCAACAATTTTTTATTATTCAGTCTTAATAATATCAATTTCTGTGTCATTTACCTTCAATTCTAAACCATATTAATAATTTTTATCTTAGTTTTATATTATTATTGTCACACAAATACCTTTATTTGATTCTCTCATTTCTAAGTCTTATTTTTTTAAGTTGTACCCTAAAGTCCAGCGGTCTTTGTCTATTCCTTTCACACCTAAACAACTTGAATGATTTTTGAATGCATTGACTAGTTCTCCCCATCACAGCTTTTTAGGCTTTTTAGAGTCTTAGAGTCCCCCCCCCCCTCCCTCCCCTATCTCTCTGCCTCTCTTTCTCTCTCCCCCCTCACTTTTTCCCTGTTTCCCTCTTTCCCTCTCTCTCTCCTTCTCTCTATGTCTGAGTCTAAGGTTTATAATTTGCCTTTTTGTACCCTAATGCCTAAAGAAACTTCTCTTTCTCATCAAAGACCTCTGTGAATTGATCTACACTGTATTAGATAAAATAAAAAGTATAAACAGAGCTTTTTATGTTAAGCATGAACACAATGAAATAATTTACATGGAGACTACTCAAATATGACACAGTAGTAAAGAGAGAACATTGGAAGAAAAATATCCTACCCATTGTAAAACGCAATTTAATTCAAGAAACAAGTGAATAATTTAACTAATTGTGTGTATAGATCTGTTTTATTTCCGATGTTCTCTTATTTTACATAGGTCTGCTACATTTCATTCACATGACTCTAAAACCAGTGTATGGCTTTAAACATCAATTCAGATCAAACAATTTTGACACTCTGTATGTGCTACAAGATCTTATAAAGCTAAATATACATTAATAAGTTGAATGGGGTGAGGAAGCCTATGGAGATTTCATATCTATAACCTTCCTAGGATCTTATCGTCACAGATTAAAACCATTCCAATAGTAATCATCAACCTAGAGGGACTTTGTGGCTCCTTAAAAAAAATGTATACTAAGAAACCAGAATTCTTGCTAGACTGTGCAAGGCAAGGGACAGACCACTCCTGAGCAAAGAGAACAACGGGGCCAAGAGCATCTGCAAGCCAAGTTAATACAACCTGTTAGTGGGTAAACTGCCCGAAGCCCTCTACTCTGGCAAGCTCTCTGCTGAGGAAGGTACTCTTGGTCCAGGGATAATAGCCAACTACTCTCAAAGAGCATCATTATTCATGTCCAGCATCTTCTATAACTTTCCAGAGACCAAATTGTTCCAAATACTAGGTACTAAGTATTTTGAATATCCTCTTGTATTAATTTTCTATTGCTGGGTAACAGACAGCCACAAATCAAACAGTTTAAGATAGCACCATTTATAAACACTAGCTCTTCAGAAAAGAAGTATACAATGATTTTTGTGAGTTCTCTCTGCTCAGTATCTTACATGTAAGTTACAGTATCAGCCTGACTCAGCTCTCACCTGGAGCTCAGCATTCTCTGCCAACCTCATTAAGGTTCTTGGTCCATTGTGGTTTGGGACTACACTTCCTGGTTGTTCTCAGCTTCTGCCATCTTGCAACCTGGTAGCTTACCTCTTCAAAGCCAGTCAAGAACCTTAGGGGAGATCTGTCTATCTCTACCTCTACCTCTACCTCTACCTCTACCTCTACCTCTATCTCTATATCTATATCTATACCTTTTCAGGAGGAGTACTATGTAGAGAATCTCCATGCATACTTATGCAAGGAAACAATCAGAAAGGCAATTTACTATCCCGTCTGGAGGTCTGCCAGTAAACGTAGGAATGTGAGTATTAGAGGCTCATACAACAATGAGAGAGAATCTTGAAGAATGCCCTAGAATTCCCTTACCTCACTCCACCAGGGTTTGCTTTGACTATTTGCCTGACCAGCTTTGAAGAATCTTCCAAACAATTCATGCCTAGCTGGACTCCTATTCCCAACCGCTTTCTAACCAGCTTTGCTCTGCAGGCTGACTAAACACAGACGTGTGTAACATTACCTTGGCATATATTTTGAGGAAAATTTAATTGTGATTTTAAATGGTACCAAACATTCTGGGAAAAGACAAAAGGAGAAAACTGAATGCCATTCCATACCCATTATCATAGCTCTGATTGGGAAAAGGGAAAATAACAAATGTTAGTGAGGATGGGAATTTGGAACCCTCAGACATTACAGGTAGGGGATGGAAAAGGCTTTTGATTCTGTGGAAAAAGAAACAGTTTGGCAGCTGCTCAAAAAGCTCAACATGGAATTATTACATTACTCAGCAACACATCTCAGATTAAGAAAACAGGTACTCGATCAATTCCTATCCATCTTCACCACAGGACTGGGTACAGTAGCCAAACAGTGAGAACACCCACAATGTCCAACAGCTGAAAGGAGGAACAAGTTCACACACACACATACACACACACACACACACACACACACACACACACTTACAGGAGAGAGAGAGAGAGAGAGAGAGAGAGAGAGAGAGAGAGAGAGAGAGACTGTTATTCAGATAACAGCTCAGATAAGTAAACTACTAATACAAACGTCAAAAAAACTGTTTAAGTGAATGAAGGTATTCACAAATGACCACATATTTCACGACTTCGTTTATAAGAAATAGCTATTATAATCAAATCCACAGTATCAGTAAGTGGACCAGTGGTTTCCTGGGGCCAAGGCAAACAGGTCAGGTGGTTGTGCAGGTTAGCCGTTTTTGTCAACTTCACACAAACTAAGATCATTTGGGAAGAGGGAACCTCAATTTAGAAAATGCCTCCATCAGTCAGCCTATAGGCAAGTCTGTGAGGCTTTTTCATGATAAATGATTGATGTAGGGTGGCCCAGCCCACTGTGGTTGGTGTTTCCCCTAGGCAGGTGGTGCTAGGTGGTGCTGGAAGCCACGGGGAGCAGGCCAGCAATCACTGTTCTTCCATGATCTCTGCTTCTGTTCCTGCTTCCAAGTTCTTACCTCAGGTTCCTGCCTTGGCTTCCCTTCATGATGGGCTGTTAACTGTAAGATTAAATAAACCCTTTCTTCCTCGAGTTGCTTTTCATCATAATCATTATCACAGCAATAGAAAGCAAGTTGTGACAATGGACATTTGTTTAGTGGATTGAAGGTTTCTTTCTAAGTTGATGGAAATACCTTGCAACTAAGTAATTATGATGGATTCACAAAGCTGTAAATATACTAATGATATTGAATTATTTTCCTTAAAATGATTTGTTTTTAATTAGGTGACTTTCAATTCTTCTGAAAAACAAAAACACCAACAACAAAAAAAAAATGTCCTTTAAGGGAAAACATGCTAATGAAGAACTCATTACAGCTTAGACAATTAATTTGAAGGGGAGTCTAACAATACTTCTGCATAGCTGGAATATAGAACAGTGTTGCTTTAGAAGAATGTACACTCAGGATCATTTTCCTGATGCTCAGAAAAACCCATTGGTCATGAGTAAGCACCAGTGAGCAAGGATACTATTTTTCTTCTGGAGTTTCTAGTTCTAATTGAACTGAAAACAGAGCAGAGCCATATAAGAATCTGGCACATAGGTGAGGCAATGTAAAGGTGACATGTTAGCTAGTGCATTTTCTTTTCTGTGATGAATAGTAAGAGAAAATCTGGTAGGCACTTGAATCTATATGGTTGGAGCTGATATAAGCAGCAAGGTTTTATGGCCTTTCTTCCTAACATAAGCATGATTCAGTACATGCAAAATCCAAGAAGAACCAAGAATAAGAGAGGCATAAAAGATCTGCTGTGCATCTAAAAACTACATTCAAAAATAGAGTGAAAATGGAAATAAAAAGCAATTGAAATTGAAAAAAGAGAGAGAGAGAAACACCTGAGCCTAAATGTGACATTTCTATTGCTCATAGGATGTGTCCTGCCTTCTTCAATAGTGATATGCAAATACAGATGATCAGTACTAACTAAAATTTACATTTCTATTTTGATAGAGCAAATGAATGCATGCTGATAGGATGTACCGAGAGTTGACATCTTTACTCTGTTTTAAATACTAAATGTGGACTTTCCTGAATTAGTTGAAGAATGAGCATCTCAAAGTCTCAGCCTGGGAATGCCATTTCTCTACTGACACTCCAATTTGGCAATGTCACATTTGTAGCTAACAATAAGGTCTGAAGACAACGGCACTGATATATTCTAAAAATTGCACCCCACTCACCCCAGACCTAGGGCTCCTATGTAGCACCACAGGACATTATGAGGTGAAGAACAGAGAAAGCATCCTAGTGTCAGAGGTCAGGATCTTAGCCCCTGTTCCCTTTCTGACACTACAGCAGCTCTGTGTTGCTCCTGCCGTGCACATTGTATTTCCTGGTTTTTAAATGAAGTGTTTTGTTTTCACTTGGCATGCACTTTTGAAAACATGAACAGAGAATGTTAAAACACACACTAGGAAAATATTTACTCTCATAAAATTATTTATAATGTTAAAACAAATATCGAAATCATGAGGTTTAACATCAATGAGTCTTGAGTTTCAGCTGGATACTCATAAAATTAGTCAGACAGGAGTAAATCTAATGAAAGAAGAAGTATGCATACTTGCACATACATACACAGAAGACTGAAATGTTTTCTATGAAAAAAGTATAACTAAAAAGACTGATAAAACTATTGACTGTCCAGCTTGGCTCAAGGGACTTGGATCTGCCTAGAGGTAGTGAGGGAAGAAAGACAGACAGAAGATAGGCAGATAAAAGCCATAGGATTGGGTGGACTGAGCTCTCTGATGGAGAAATGGCAGTACCCGGGAAGCCCAATATATTTACTATAGAGACCTGAACACAGAGGTGCACTTGTTGTACACAGCTGAAGGAGGCAGGGTTTACAGTACACAGCTAGATTAAGGAGACAGATTTAGCTAATCTCTATAAAAGCAGTCCCTGGAGGGCACAGTCTCCAGGCTGTAAATATGCAGGGAAAAGCAGCTATAACAGTGGATATTTTCTGTATCAACATCCAAACATGAACCAGAGGAAAAGCTTTGATATTTCTTTCTGAGGTTCACCCCCAGGGAGAAAGCTTTGCCATTCTCTCATTGGTCTGACATAATCCTACTCATGTCAAAAACCCTTTCATTCAAGACCTTACACACTCACAGCTTCCTTTGACCCTGCAAATTGCAAATTCTATAATATATTATGATTCTGAGAAACAAACCAGTCATCCAACATGCAAGTTTGTGCTGTCCAACCTCATATCATCTCATCTCCCACATGCCCTCAGTAGTGTGCTATGTACAAGACTAAGGGGTTAGCTTTCTATTTCTAATCCAAAGAGAGTGCATAATCAATTGATCTTGCCTCAATTCTGCAATTTGAAACATTGGCTCTGCAAAACCCTTGAGGCACGCAGACTGGTACTGGGCCTGTGGAAGGTGTTGTTATACACATGATACTGCAAATTCTGGCTCAGCATTCTTATAATATCATAAGCTGGTTCTGAGCCTTAATATTTATGTGTCTGTCTTCTCAACTGAGCCACTGTCTTTCAAGGCAAAGGGAGCCTGTGTGTCTGGGTTTCCTGTGCAGTGTAAGCCAATGCCTGGTTCTGAACGAAAGGCCAGGAAACAGCAGCAGACAGTATGCTGATGTCAGTGATCCTCATCACAATGGCCGTCATAATGGAAAGTGCAAACACTTAGGACTCTTTCTAGCAAGTCCAGTCCGGACAAAGTGCTGAATATGTATGAACACTCCACCTGACATCAGCAAGAATTCTCACAAACTTTAGCAGAAAATAAATCTCTCTGAAAGAACAAGCATGTGATGTTACTAGGATTAAAAACTTTATCCCTAAAAGTCCCAAAGCAGTCACAAAGAATATAATGGACCAAGTACTGAAAGGGCAATCTGCTGCTGGGAGCAAAAGATTTAGAAGTAGAAAGGGACCCTGGCTATTAGGATAATGGCAAGAGGATACAAAGTGAGACACAGCGAAGGATCAATCGATCTGCCCGTGTGATGACCTCAGAGGCAGAGTAGGGAAAGAGGTCAACCACTGAATCTGAGACCAACTATTTTTTTTTCAATACATTCTGATCAAGGTTTTGTATTTTCAAGACATTATGGATAAGTATGATTTTTTTCAAGTGTGCAGCTTTGAATATATAGATCATGGTCTCACTAGATGAAATAGAGGACTTGGTCGTTATTGATATGTGACTAGGTTCAAATATGGAGCCATTATATGTCTTGTGTCTGAACAGCCATTACGAACAATAAATATGTTTATATGTGTTTTTAAGTTGGAAAATGATTTGGAGTAAATTTCTAGTGGAGAAATTTAAGTCTAGACAAAAGATATCATTTTAGGCAAAGTTTACAGAATGTTCTTCCTAAACATGGAATCCCCCAAAGTAATTTAAAAGTCTTTCCTATCAAGCCAGTCCCAGGTTAGAATGATAATGTGACTATTATTAGTAATATAATAGTGAATATTTTTAGTATTCCCTTTGTAAATTAAAACCATAATATCTAATTCTACCAAATGAATTATGCCATGTACTTCTCACACTAATACAGAGATGTAATGTTATATCCATATGTTTTAGAGGAGGTGTGTGACTTAAATAAGGCTATCTAACTTGCTAGTCATTAGCTAATTTAGACTCAGACTTTCCTACTTCAGAATCCATACCCCTCAACATGTAGCCACCCTGAAAGGTAGAGAGAAATACATTCACTGATATCTGGACTACATGCTTGCCTAAGGTTTAACACTCTATTGAGAACATTTTAAAAGTGTTTTTGTTGGTGTTATAGGGACCTTCTATGTTGAGTTAGGTTTAATGGTAACCAAATCTTTCTAAGCATAGTCATTTGCTGGGTTTTTATTGGCATTTTATACCTACCAATTGTGACACACCTATCCTGTTTTTCTGATTTCTCATAATATTTTTTATTCTGAAGCTGGATTAGGAACTTCACTGCCAGGTTTTTCACCTTGCCAGAGCCTCCAGGAGGGTGGTCTTGAGTCTACACTTTGATAATATTGTTCATCTTGGTTTCTGCTACAGCAATACTGCAATGGATGCTCAGTTTGGTCCCTCTGAACTCTGCAGCTGTTACCTCCCCAATTTATCTCTTCCAAAGAGTCTTTTTCATTCTTCTCTTTTTTTGGAGCTGAGGATTGAACCCAGGGCCTTGTACTTGCTAGGCAAGTGCTCTATCATTGAGCTAAATCCCCAATCCCTTCATTCTTCTCCTTTACAACCCCCTTTTAAAACTCACCTTCAGAAAGCTTATGCCATACCCCTCCCCATGCCCCACAGCATGCACTGTTTACCTTTCTCAAGCCTCAGACTGTACTTGTTTCTCTATTTTAGATAATGCTTTACTCTGTAGACCTGGTTGATCTTGAACCAGTTGTGTATACAAAGCTGGTCTGAAAATTGTGTAGATCATCCTGGCCTGGAACTCATATAGATCAGGCCAACATGAAATCTTTAGACATTCACTCACCTGCCTCTGGCTCCCCAGTTAGAGGCTTAAACCTACCACATCCACATAGATTAGTTCTTCTTTGATTTCTCGTCCTCATGTGGCAATGTGACACCAATTCCGTGGTTACAGATAGTCTTAGCTTCTCTCAGCCCAATTTCTCCTCTGAAGACAATACCTCCCATATCAGGTGCTTGGCATACTAGATATCCTAAGCTGCCCCTAGAGCCTTGCACTGTGGGCTGCCATAATGCCATCTTACCATCCATGCCTTGCTCCCATCCTCTTACTTATTTCTAACTTTCAGGTCCTAAAACTTAAGTCAGGTGTATGTAGTACTCCATCTCCAGGTGAAGCGTGTATGGCTATTATATTGATATTTTCATCCTTAGCACTTTTTATCCCCTCTTATCATCTTGTTTTAGTTGTATTTATTGCTTATTCTATCAATTTCTTTCCCAAACACAAGCATATCACCCATGCACAAACCCCTTTCCCCAATATGGCAAAGGTTGGCTCCTTCCCTACCTCTGCTATAGCATATCTAGAGTCTTTGGAGTTTAACAGTGAGAGGCTCTCTTTGGTATTAAGTTCAGTGTGCTTACATGTTGATGCCTCTGTGCTTTCATATATTTTAACCATGTGCATCCTAAATGCCCCCATTACATTATATAGCCCTTGAAGTTAGGAGCAGTGTCTACAGTTTCTGTTAGAGCTTGATTCTTCTATTTCTAAGCATCTGGTTCTCTGAACAGGGAGCTCTTTTGACTTCCTTTGTCTAGCTGCCTTTTAAATCATCAGGAACAGTAAGCCTCCCCTTCAGACTAGATTGCAATAGAACAGAACCAGTGAAAGCATAAACATATGGGTGAGTCCTTTTTCTCCTGCTATGACCAAATACCCAGTCAGAAGAAACTTGAGAGTGGGTATATTCTGGTTCATTATTTGAGGGCACAGTCCATCCAGCCAGAGACACAGAATGTTTGACCACAGATAGCTCTGTGGCAACTTCTTACTCACAACCCTGTAGAACAGGAAGCGGAAGGGGGCTAGAATCAGGGCCAGACAATAAGCCTCATGGTCCACCCTCCCAGTGACCCTTTCTTCACCTGAGCCTCATCCCCTAAAATTTGCACAACTTCTCAAAACAACTCCACCAGGTCGATGTCCAAAGTGCAGAAGCAGGAGCCTAGGGGCGATGTATCACATAGCATTCTCTTTTAAAAGGGTCACAGTGTGAGCTAGTAGGTCCTCTCAGATATCCTTCACTATCACCTACCTTACAAACATCTTATGTCCAGAGTTTTTTAAAAAAAAGAAAATCCCCTAGAGGATCATACAAAGTGATTATCCCCATTTGGGTGACCTAGACCTTTGTCTTCCTTCTACCACTTTTTATCCCTGTATTATGAACCTATTATTCAGCATCTCTCAGCCTCAGTTTCCCCATGAGCTAAATGTCACTCAATAAACCATGAATAATCCATCATATGCTCTCAGAACACTGCAACTTTATTTATAATGTATATATTCTAGAGTTTTGCACGTGTTTCATCCTTTTGTAATGCTTAGATAGGATTAAGAACTTTTTCAAATTGTAGTTTTATGCATGTAGCGATCTTTTTCCAAACAATCTAGAAAGCTACAAAGAAACCCTTGTATAGAATGGGGCCCTGCTTACATACTAATTAGGTTTTCTGGCAACTCAGCAATGTAGAAGTTCTGTTAGAGACGGCAAGGGAATACATCAGGAAAAAAAAAATCCCTTTGAAGTATTGATTTCATCTTCTATCCTGTCTCAGGGTAGAGGAAGTCTTCAGGCAAACTCTACCATCAGGCCCTGGGCTGCCTGAGCACAGTGACCCTGCCTAGTTTCAGGAAGCATGGCTACAGGAGGCTCCTGGGGCTCTGCTACCAGCCTGGCTAAACTGAGACAACCAGCACATCAGGACCACGGCAAGGCCCTGGCTACCTTGACCCTCAACCCCAGGCAGGCTTTCTTCTCCAGGTGTCAGATGCTTCCCTTCCCTTCTCCCTGGCGCTCTCCCAGCCCTGCCTATCAAGTCCACTGTGGTTCCTGCCACATTATCAACTCATTTGTTTTCTGATCAGGTCATCTCCTACAATGTGGCTGATCAAAGGCAGGTAGATGTGTGCTCTCCTCTTCACAGGGCAGCTCCTGTGCTCAAACATGTCAGTTCAGTGTCTTTCCCTGCATTTCTTTCTCTTGTTCTCACAGGCAGGCTCTTCCTCTACTGTCTCAATGACCTTTGTAGTTTCATTTTTCCTAAGTCTCTCACTTATGCTTATATTTCATGTTTATTTTTCTTTCTTTTTTTTCCCCAGAGCTGAGGACTGAACCCAGGACCTTGTGCCTGCTAGGCAAGCGCTCTACCACTGAGCAAAATCCCCAACCACTTATGTTTATGTTTAGTACCATTTGTCCTCCTCAGAAGTCTAAGAAAGGAGTGGGGAAAAAATCATCCAGGGTTTTCTTTTAGATAAGATCTCCTATATTCTAGAGTAATTTTGAACTTGCTATGTGGCAGAGGATGACACTGAACTCCTAACATTCTTGCCTCTCTTCTGGAGTGCTGGAATTACAATCCTGTCTCCTTCATTCCATGTTTTATGTGGTGCTAGGTATGAAACCCAGGATTCCGTGCATTCTTAAGCTAGTACTGTGCCAACTGAGTTAAGTTGCAAGTCTAAACAGGGAAGTCTTTAAATATTATGGTCGTTGTTACTTTCAGCAGCCTAAACTGGTTTTAAGGGTAGCATACATTGTTGTGAGGGGGTTATATGCAGGTGTACAGATGTGTATATTTGTATATGTGGCTGGCTAGAGGTCAACACCATGTTTATTTCAATAACTCTTCACCTTTTTTGATATAGGATCCCTTATTGAACCTAAAGATCACCAGCAAGTCCCAGGAATTCTCCTGTCTCTGCCTCTCTAATGAGGGGATTACAGGCACATGACACTACACCTGACTATCTATGTGGGTCCTGGGAATTAGAACTCATGTCCATTTGCTTATGCAGCAAGCACTTTACCAACAGCACCATCTCCCCATGTCCAGGAGCCTGTGCCCTTATGTCCCAGCTGGTTTTCATCCTGTCTAGCTGTCTGTCCTCTCCCATTATCTTTGCCTTGCCTGTATCTGTCTCCCCACCTGCTTACCCCTTCAGGGACTGCTCATCTCCCCTCTCCTTTTCTTTCTTTGGATTCTCTATTCTTTCCCTCTTAAAAGAGTCACTATTTTCCCATTTCCTTGGAACTCCACCTTGTTGAAGCCTCTCTCTGTGTCTGTTTCTGTCTCTGTCTCTCTGCCTCTGTCTCTGTCTCTCTCTCCTGACTTTATACTGGATAGCTTTCTTTAAGATGTTAATATTGAGTAAGTCCTTGATACCTAGCTCTAATTTGGAAAAAAAAAGAGCAATACAAAATAATAACCCTGTGAAACAGAATATTTTACAGCAAATCTGCCAGCTGAAGGATATTAAGTGGACACAATATGATTGTTGACAGAGAATAAAGAAAGCTATTCACAGAACTACCAATAACAATTTACTGAGTTCTGCAGGCCATGGTGATTCAAAGATGAACAAGGCTTTCAGTCTTGCCCTCGAGGAAAGTAAAATGTAGTTCAGAAAGAAAGAAAAAAACCCAGCTCACTTCTCTGTGACCTTAAGAAAGGCCAAGTGTATAAGGCAGCAATTCACTGGACAGATATTAATCCTCACACTATGATTAGAGCTGTGGAAAACTCAGAAGTGACTCTGGCACAGCCTTCACCCTCAGGACACATCCACTGTGTGAATGATCAATTTAGATATAAATAATCAACATGAAAAGCGAAAGACAATAGCAAACACAGAAACAAAATGTGTAAGCTGAAGGTCAATAACAGGTTCAGAGCGGACAGTGGTAGTTCAAATAGAAAGAGGGGGAGAGAGTATGACACCGATGCTACTTGACTTGGGACTTTCTGATAACTTGGATTTGATAGCTGTTGAGGGGACTTCATCCTGTAGGAGCCAGATAGTAAACAAGGTTCACCTAAAGTCCAATTTTAGTTCCTTATGAGAGGTGCTGAGAGCCCCTGTGTGATTATTCTGAGTCCAGGAATGTCTTGTATTGCAATTGATTTACAGTCTCTCCCTTATGTACAAGCAAGGGAAGTAAAGTCACAGTCTTCCCATGTGACTTCTTCTGCAAGGGAGAAAACACCTGTACAAGCAGAGGTGCAGTGGTAGGAAGAAATGGGAATCTAAAGATGGTAAGTGAGGAGGTGGTATGGCAGCACACATATGCTGTTGGTGGTATGGCAGTGCATGTGTGTTACGTATTTGTCATCATGACATTAAAAAAAATAAAGGAGGAGATTGGGTATAAACTTCTGAGATCAGCCCCCAATGCCTTACTTCCTCTAGCTAAGACCCGTCAAAGAAGGTTTTTAACCACAAAATACACCTACCATCTGGGAACTGAGCACACAACACACAAGCCTATAGAGGAGCATTCTACATTGGTAGGAGTTAGAACCAGGCAGCCCTCGCACATGATGATAACTATCATAGTAGGGGTTAAAAAGTATTTGAGTGGTGTAGTTTATCTATGGTAGAGTCTCCTGCAGAAGGGAAGGAGAAATGAGAAGTTAAATGGATTGTCTACCATAATGCCAAAAGCCAAGAAGGGAAGACAGTAGGTATTTTGGGAAAGAAGTTAGTAGACTTGATTTTATTTGTATGGGGTTTGGGATATTAGTAAATATAGACACAACATTTGAGAGAGTCCTGGGGCTAAAGGGGTATCTCAGGAGTTAAGAACACTTGCTGTTCTCTCAGAAGACCTGAGTTCAATTCCTAGAACTCACATGGCAGCTCCCAACCCTCATAACCAACTGTAACTCCAGTTCTAGGAATCCAGTACCCTCTTCTGGCATTTGCACAGACATACATGCAGTCAAAACACCTATACACATAAAATTTTCACAAAAAAAGATAATAAGCTCCTATATTTGAATGCTTAGTCATCAGGGAGTGGCACTATTTGAAAGGATTAGGATTAGGAGGTGTGGCTTAATTGGAGGAAGTGTGTTTCTGAGGGTCATCTTTGAGGTTCACAAATCAATACCACGTCCAGTCTTTCTCTCAGGCTGCCAATTAGGGTGTGGCTCTCAGCTGCTGTCCTAGTACCCTGTGTGCTGCCATGCTTCCCACTGTGATAAAAATGGACTAAACCTTTGAAACTGTAAGTATGCCTCAATTAAATGATTGTATTCATAATAGTTGCCTTGGTCATGGTGCCTTTCCACAGCAATAGAACAGTGACTGAGAAAGAAGTTAGTACCAGAGAGTGGAGTGTTGCGGTAACAGACATGGTCACACTTCTTGTTGGTGGAATGTTGACTTTGGATCTTTGGAATAGGAAAGCAGTAAATGCTTTAAACAGGGATTGATGGGCCAAACTACTAGAAACATAGAAGACAGTAGTGCTTAGAGGAATGGAGATTATGATGGCCTGGCTCAAGAGGTTTCAGAGGGGAAGAATATTAGTACATGGTCTAGTGCCCATTCTTATGATATTTTGGCAAAGAATATGGGTACTTTTTGTCCTTGTCCAAAAGAAATCTGCCAGACGCTAAGTTGAAGAGGTTTAGATTAAAGGCTTTGGCAGAGGAAATCGCAAGACAGCCTAGTACTGACTGTGCCACATGGTTATTAGTGGTTATTAGTGATACTATTTTCACTCTTATGAAGATCTGTATAATGAAAAGGAGAAAACTAGTCGAAGATAAATACAAAATGTACAGTTTGAGGAGGAAAGGAGCATCAAGAAGTATAATGGAGCTAAATACAGTGCTCAAGGAGATAAAAAAGTTTAAAGAAAAGATTGATGTTAAATAGAATAAACAAAATGGTGGCCTCAGGGCAAGACCCCTGCCAGCTAACCTTACAACTTCTGAAAAGGAATTTAGGAAAATCCTCATCAGTGAAGTATACCATCAAACACAGAAAGCTGATGCAGATGTAATTGGAGGAAAGGGACTTGTTCTGGCCCCACCAAGCAGCAGAATTTGGCAGCTTTGGTGCTTTGGGCCACGTGGTTCTGGATTTAGAGTCAAGGAGACACTAAAGGGGTTGTAGAATCTCCCTCTGCTGCTAAGGAAAGCCACTGAGGCAAGATGTGTCAGGGATGTCCCCATGTAGAGGCCCAGAGAGGCCTTTGTATGAAATTGTGGAGGAAACCTCGAATGTTTCTTCCAAAGAAAGCTGGAAACTGGGTGTGGAACCGTCTCCAAAGAGGTAAGTATGTTGCAGTCCATAAAGATGAAAGGAGTGAGAGAGCTGGAGAGCTCTTTGTTATCAGACACAGAGGTAAAGAATTTGGAGTTTGCCCTGCTGGTTTTTGGTCTTACTTTGGCCCAGTATTTCCTCCCTGTGCTCCTTTTCCTCCTTTTTGGAATGTTAATGTTTATTCTGGGCCATTGTATGTTAGAAGTACATGATTTGTATTTTTGGTATTTTTTTTTTTTTAGGTGGTTTTTGAGATGGGTTTCTCTATGTAACAACCCTGGCTGTTCTGAAACTCTCTCTGTAGACCAGACTGGCCTCAAAAATAAAAACTCTGATTCCTGAGTGCTCAAATTAAAGGCATGCATCACCACCACCTGACTGTGATCTGTTTTTTTTGTTTTGTTTTGTTTTGTTTTGTTTTGTTTTTAATTTTGATTTTACAGGAGGTTAGAGTTCAGACATTGCCTTGAGCCTCTGAAGACATTTGAACGTTAGTCTTTTAAATAATGTTGAGACTGTGATAGACTCTGAGGACTTTTGAAATCAGCCTATGGGAACAGGGGATGGAATGTGGTGCTTTAAATAAGAATGGCCCCTATAGGCTCAAATACTTAAATACATAGTAACTGGGGAGTAGCACTATTTGAAGGGATTAGAATGAGGAGGAGGCTTGGCCTTGTTGGAGGAGTGTGTCAGTGAGGGTGGGCTTTGAAGTTTCAAAATCCCATGCCAATCTCAGAGTCTCTCTCCCTTGGCCTGAGAATCAGCATGTAACTCTCAGCTACTTCTCTAGTGCTGTGTATGCTCACATGCTCCCAGTTATGATGAAAATGTACTAAACCTCTAAAACTGTAAGGAAGTCCTCAACTAAATGTTTTCCTTTATAAGAGTTGCCTTGGTCATGGTGTCTCTTCATAGGAATAGTATAGTGGACTAAGACACTTTCCCTTTCATTTAACAGATATTTTATTGAGCATATACAATAAAAATAATGAAATGATATATAATCTTCAAAAGTAGAAGTTGATAACATTTCATTATTTCAAAGTGTCAAGAGCTATAAGCTTGCAATGAGCAGAGGAAGTTAACAAATGTCTAGTATGGATAGATTGATTCAATCAAAATTGAAAGCACATCGATGTGTCCCAGAATCTGTGAAAGACAGAAATAAATAAGACTGTGGGGCTAGAAAGACTCCAACAGACACAAAGGTTGTATGGAATCCAGCATTTCATTAACAAATAGATAAGGATCAGTTGTGCTTAGCAAATGTATTATTTAAATGCAAATGATGTTGCTAATTGTCTTCACTCTTAAGTAGGCTAAAGAGGAGCCATTTTCTGCTGGAAAGAGCATGGAACCAGGGGAATCTAGTTTTGTAATTACTCAGCCACTTAGTGGTGATATTCCTTAGGCAAGTTACTTACCATTTCTGAGTACCAGTCTCTCTGTACATAAAAGGAAAGTAATATTTACTGTGTTATTTTGAGGACTAAATAAAACTAATGTACATAAACTGCCTGGAACAATACAACTCTTGTTGTTGTTGTTGTTGTTGTCATTGTTATATTAGAAAAATATATTTTCATCTAACACTTTCCCTAAACTGAGTCAAGTTTTATTGCTAGATTTCTCAATGTGTAAACTACATACACATCCTAGTAAATTGTGTTTTGTAACAAAGCTGAGTTGGTTTGATTATAATGCATCCTCTATGCTGCTAGTCCCTGACCCTATCCACTTCATAATAACTTCTATGTTATAAATGCATTGTAGTGAGTGGCAGGACTGCTGTGGATATCGCTCTGTGTAAATAAAGTTCTGATTGGCCAGTGGCCAGGCAGGAAGTATAGGCGGGACAAGAGAGAAGAGAATTCTGGGAAGTAGAAGGCTGGAGGGAGACACCGCCAGCCGCCGCCATGAAAAGCAACATGTAAAGACACTGGTAAGCCACACGCCATGTGGCAAAGTATAGATTAACAGAAATGGGTTAATTTAAGATAGAAAAGGTAGATAACAAGCAGCCTGCCACGGCCATACAGTTTATAAGCAATATAAGTTTCTGTGTGCTTTCTTGGTTGGGTCTGAGCGACTGTGGGACTGGCAGGTAAGAGAGATTTGTCCTGACTGTGGGCCAGGCAGGAAAACTCTAACTACAAAGACAGAATGATTGTTGCCATATCAAATAGCAGTTGCCCATCAAAACCTCAACCTTTTCTTTCCTGGATCAGCCCCCTGCAGAAATGCTTCTAAATTGTTGTACACGTAAACCACTACCCATATCCTCAACTCCCACCTTTCCCAGACAAATGCATTTTACCTCCCTCTGTTGTTGATATCAGTAGGCAGTGTCCTAGCATACCTGACTCCCACTGTTCATCACACTTGCATCCAGAGTGTCTCCTTGAGCCAGCATCTTCCTCTTCACTCTCAGCCTGTTGCCCGGCTCAAGATCCTCTGTGATTTTACACTATCCTCTAGCAAATCTTATCTTGACACTATAAAATAGGTCCAATTATGACATTCATCATTTGTTAACTCTGATTATCTGTCCGTTTTCCACAGGAGCTATTATACATTTTCATTTGCAGATGGGGGAACTTAATATTTCCCATACAAATTCTCAGTCTGTTGTCTGCTCCAGTTCCCTGGACATGTAATATCATTGACGAAATCAAGTAATTGCATTTATCCTTCATCTTTTAGGATTATATTAGTTACTTCTCTCATTGTATAAAAAATACATGACAAGAAGCAACTTAAAGAAGGAATGACATGTTTTTGGCTCATGATTTCTGAAGGAATACAATCTATCATGATGGTGATGGCAGCCAACATGCATCTTGCTTCCTTTCCTGAATGTGAATACTCAGCTCACTTTCTCTTTTTTATTTAATTGATCACCCCACCCCAGGGGATGATACCACCCACACTCAGGGTGGGTCTTCCTTCTTCATCTTTACCTCTCTGAAATCACCATCAGAAATATGTTTCCATGGTGATTCTAAAGCTAATCAAATTGCTGATATGGATTGATATCACATGACCCTTTTCAAATCATTTGTCAGATTCTTACTAATCTTTCAAGTCTCATGTAAAAGTTAACTATTGGGACAACAAGAAAGAGGACACAATCCTGAATCCTAGGATTGTGGTCTTCGATAGTCACAGGGTTTTCTTCCAAGTTTGCTAAAGGAACCATTACTGTGTAAGTTAAAGCCAGGCGAAAGTTTATAGCTTGGCTTTGATCTCAAGTCCAGAGTGAAGGCCTTGAGCAACCATCCCTTGAACTCAATTATTTCTCTTGGACAGAGTTACTGACCTCTTAGTGAGACTGCATTCCAGTCTCTAGATGCCTCTCTAATAGTCTATGAGAAAAGAAAGGATAGAAATTGGGGTGACAGGCCTCTTCTCAAGCAGGAATGCCATGTGTTCTGACAACCCCGACACCTTCTAGAAGAGAAGCAGAGCTATTTATCCAACTCTGGGCTTGAGTTTTGGCTCCCACTAATACTCCAACCTCAGAAAACCTAGTGTAGTAGGAATCTTCAAACACGACACATCTATAGAAGCTGTCCTAGTAATGAGGGGACATACCAAAAAGATTTCAATAGTAAATTCCCCTACGAGTTCTTCCATGACTCGTATCATCTGACCCATAAGGAATGAGTGTACCTTCATCTTGGCTCCCTTAGGAATTTGTTATCCCCCTCTGACAGCACTGGCCATTCTGTATAATGCTGATTTCCCAGTTATCTGCCACTTTCAAAAAGGCACAGACTGTGTTTATGTTGGAGCCCTACAAGTCTAGTGTCTAGCACAGGAAAATGACTAATACCTATGATGTTTTACCTCAATTTCCTCAATGAGTAATCGGCCTGTACCTGGTAACAGAGGCATCTCCTTCTACTGACTGGATACCTTGTGCAAGCCACAATCTAGACAGTGTATCCAGCTACCCTATAGGACTGCATGAGAGGAACTGTAAATATTTTTGAATAAACAAAAGAAGCATAAAGGAATACATTTTAGAATCTGAAGACTACAGTGACATTGTGAAAATAAGCTGGGGAAATAGGAAATATATAATTAATAGTGTTTGGGGGCCAGGATCATTAATGACTCACAAATTTTAGAAAGTGCTTAAATGTACAAAGCAATAACAAGGCCTTAAATCTTGAAGAATTTTCTAACTGGAGATATGGTACCCACATGTTCCAGATTGTCTGGGATAATCCATATTTCATTTCTCCTATCTCCTTGTGCCTTAAGTGTAATTGCACTTGTCAGAGCATATGCTCTAATTTGGGACTGAGAAAATATGGTCACTAATGAGAAAGTGCATTTCATTTATTTTTTGTTATCTTCCTCATTGTACAGATGAGGAAACTGAGCTTCAGAGTGGCTGGCCAAAGGGATTTAATCACATACCTGGGAATTAACATAACTCAGGTCTCCTGCCTGTGAAGCTACTGTTACTATTTTTTAGGGATTTTATGTTGTAATTGAACATAGGTTCCCCCAAAGCTTTTGGTTTACAAGTGATTAGACACATTGTTCATAGCATTTAAATCTTCCCTGGGCTAGGACATTCTGCTCTTGTGCTACGGCTCAGCAGTATTCCTTCCATTCTCAATCTGTGTGGAGTGTCTATATATTACATGATGCCTGGAAAAACTCACCCTATGTATGTGGACTTCGTGTTTTCAGGGCAAGAGGAAGGAAGACACAGTGAATGCCTTCGTTGAGGCTGATGGTGCAGAAGGGACCTAATCATTGGGTGATGCTTCTTAATCACTATATACCAAACTCTAACATCAGCCAAGGTGACTTTCTGGAATAAGAAGGACTGTGAGAACATCTGGTAGGGGATGGCTCAATAATGAAGAAGTACAGGGAATACCCATCAACCAATCAAAAACTGCCATTCATAAAGAACTCATCACAAAGGGAACAGGCATATGGAGTTATTAAGGAAAGGCAGAGAAAGAGTGGGTAAGTTGAGAATAATTAATATGAGCACATTATGGATTCTGTGGTGCAGTAACAATAATGAAGAGCTTTAAAAATGTGAGCACGCCAATGCTGCTGACTGAAGGACTTGTGCAGGTTAAAATCTTGGAAATGAAAAGAAGGGAGTTGTAAAATGAAAACACACAGGCAAGGAATGTAGAGCTGTTTTAAACAGCTGAACTGAAGAGTGACAGCGGCAAGCCTTTAACTACCTGATGGGTGACTTTGAACAAGTCATGTAGCTCACTCAGAAACACGGGAACCTGCCTTTGGCACTGCCAGGCCCTCTTTCCAGCTTTGACTTTTGTGAGCTCCACTGAGCTATTACCGTTCTTAGTTTACCTGTAGAGAATTCTATTTTTAATATAATAACTAATAGGGTAATGGCTTATGTTTATCAAATGAAAAGGAAATTCCAGATTAGTATAGATTCTGGTCCAGACAAGAAGCATAAGGCTTTTGTTTGAGTTTTTTGTTGTTGTTTGGTGTTTGTAAGACATCAGATAGTAACTTTCTAAGCATTGTGGGCCATACCATATAGATTTTCTCATAATCATCTGCCTCTGCCATGGTAGTGTTAGGGTCAGAGAATTACCCCAGAGAGGTCTCTGAGTCCCCATTCCTATCAGAGCGACTACTGGAAATGATGACCTCTGAGGGAGAGAAAATCTCTGTCCTGTGGGCATCTGATCAGCTGCTTATGCATTAGTCAATTGCCATATACCCATAAGCATAGTGGTGGCACTAACTGGATCTAGGGGATAATTAATAACAATTTATAAAAAGAGGAAGTTTGGAGGAGGATCGGACTGGGGCACAAGGGATAGCTGGAAGGAGGTAGGGGTGGATGGCTCAAAACTCTAAAAAGGAACCTCAGTGTATTTGCGTTTACAAGTTCATGAAATAAAGCATGTTAATAAAGGAGAATTGACTCTTCTACACCAATAATCTGACACTATTTCCATTTGTGTGGTCCTGGTTCCAAGATCTAAAGAGAACTTTCTGTTTGCTCCTCTGTAGTTGGGGATGTTAGGCACTGCCATTTATACCTTTTGCTTGCATAGATAAGTCCCTAATTCTAATTCTTCTGCAATATTATGACTGTTCACCTTAATTATTTAACTTCATGTAAAAAGGAAAATGAAAGAAGAAAGAAGGGAGGGAGGGAGGGATGGAGGGAGGGAGGGAGGGAGGAAGGAAGGAAAGAAGGGAGGGAGGGAGAGAAAAAGAAAACGTCCAGGAGTGTAGGCTTCAGAATAAAAGCTTACCTCTGCTCCCATCTCCCTGCCTCTTCCTCTTCATTCTCCCATATGGTGAGTTACAAGATAGAACCCCTCATCTCTTCAGAGGGTCATACATATCAAATCCTTTCTACCCTCTAATCAACTCTGCAGAGATCTACAAATGTCACTGTAACTTGTGCACCTTTCTCTGTGAGGGTTGGCCTTAACAAAGGTCTTGTTTAGGCTGGATAGATGGCTCAGTTCTTAAGAGCACTTGTTTCTCTTGCAGAGAACTGGAGTTCAATTCCCAGCACCCACATGGAGACTTCAGACCCAGGGGATCTGACATCCTCTTCTGAGGACACCAGGCACAGATATGTTGAATATAAATACACACAGACAAGACATTCATACATGTAAAATAAAAATAAATAAATCTAAAAAAATATTTGCAAAGAAGTTCTTGTTTAATTGTAAATCATTGAGAGGCCCATTTCAGAAGGGCCCTGATAACTCTGCCTAGGAGTAAGAAATACCACAAAGAAGAACATGAAGAGAGGAGACTGTGTATTCCCCTTCAGTGTATTACAAGTCCTACCATTTTGTCCAATCAACTCTCTTCATGTCTGTTCATATTTCATCAAAACTACACATAAAAATGGATGCATCATCCAGATCCTTCATGATCTTCAAATTGAAGGGCCAAGCAGCATGTGAGATTGTAATCAAACGAATCTATTGTGCTGTTTTTCTTGTTAACCTGTCCTTTTCACTGGGATGTTGGCCATGGTCCTTTTGATGGACAACAAAAGGATCACCCCATTTTCTAAACTTACAGTTCGTAAAAGCACTTACAGACAAGAGGTGGATAAACGCACGGGGCTGTATTTTATTAAAATGTCCTTCAATAAGCCATGTACCAGGCTAGATAGATTTAGTCCAACAACTTTAGTTTGCCAACTCAGGTAAGGAAAATTGACTTCATATAATTTTAAATAGTGTTTTTACTTTTCTTTGTAGGGAAAATTGTGTATGTGTGCATGTGTATATGTTTGCATGTATGTATGTATGTATGTATGTATGTACTAAACAAGCCAAGAATGTAATAAAAGTCTTTTTGGAAAGAAACAAGTATATACATGTGATCATTGATACAGAGTAGACTGCATCACTGTACAACTCCAGGGATCATCATCTTCAATGCCTTTGTTATACATTAGAAGTTTATGCACTCCACGGTGAAGGACAGAGGCGTACAACCCATACAGCCCTGGTGATGGTGCCAATGCCAGGATAGCAGCCTATGAAGCAGAAATTGTATACCAAGGTATAAAATAATATGAAAATGAACAACAGTTGAACACAATTCCTGTTACCTGCTGACTTTGTGAACTCTAAGTTGGCTCTTCCCATCATTCTTGGCCTTCCCTTCCTGATTTGTGGCTTTCCCTAGAGAGATATGAAAAGGCATCTACAATACTCAAGTAGGGCACTGGCAATAGACCAAAGAGAGTATTCCATCCAAGTCTATACTGGCAAACCAAAGCAATTTGGAGGTTACCTACAAGAATAGGAGATGCTCAAAGGCAAAGGCATCACCAAAATCACGCCCCAGTGTGATCAACAACTCTTTAATGAAACTGCATCTCTGTAGCTCCCTGTTTGGCTTACAGGCAGCTCTACAGAGGAGGCTCCTCCTTCCCAGCCACTGTTTACTGACTACTGAAGCTCTGGAGGGGCTCTCAAGAGTGTTGCAATTTTTGAGGCTTCCAGGGCATTATAAGTATCATTCGCTTCCTGGGTCTTAAGAGGCTCTCTCCTCCCTTCATAAGGAAATGTTTCTGTTTTGAGGAAATAGCTACATGTTCCTCCCCAGGCAAAAAGTTCTAGTCTCAGGAAAGAGATGCCATATCAGTCACTGAAGTTTAAATGGGATTTAATGAGTTGCTCCTCTCAGACCTGATTTTTAATAAAGATACCACATTGCTGGGTATAGACTAAGAAACACTGAGGAGATTGGAGAGTGCTCCTGAAATCAGACCTCATCAACACTCTGCTCTTACCATGTTCTCATCACTGCATCAAATCAGAAAGTCCGATGCAAAACTCAGAGAAAAGTATACCTATTACCTCAGCCCAGCTGGCCCATTCAAAGGCAGACATTTGACCCTGGCCATGCCAATCACTATTCTTCCCTGGAATGTTTCAAACCAGGGCTGAGGTGCTTTTCTCTCTCTGGTGGGGAACCTGTGAAGCAGACACTCTGTCACCAGCTGTGTCTCCTAGCTTGTACATAAAGCAAGAGCCAGAGAATAAAGCCAACATGTAGAGAAAGTGTCAAGAAGAGATCCTCTGAGAGCACATTCTTAACAACATTATGCCTCAGGCTCCTACATCCCCATCCCTCTCCACGTGTGAGGACTGTCTTTGGCATTTTTCTGATAACATTCTCTAGTTCAAGAAAAGATTTTACTGCTTATAACCAAATACATCTGAAAAGCACAGCCCTGTTACTCAATTTTATTTTCCCCTTTGTCTATACACTTTTCTCTCTCATATTTAGTTCATTTTATTCACTTAAATTCCTACTGGTTGGGATCACTTCTTTGCCATTGTATACCTGTTATGTATGCTATCTTGCATCTATGTCCACATACTAAGCAGGCTTCTGTGCCCTGGGCATCTCTGTAGTTAGAAAAGTCCTGATCTATACGCATCAGGAACTGGGACAAAGAATTCAATCTGAATTTCTCCCTTTATCCAATAGGAAATGCAACAAAGCGGCACCCCAAACCAGGGAGCAAGCAAGAGTATTTCCAAATTTTCTGTTGCCAGATTCTCCATGATCTAACTGTACACATTCCAGGAAACACATCACTACTTAGTGTCTTAGCCATCATTTTGGTGGGCAAGCCATGCACATGACACTTTATGCAAGTTACAAAGTGTGTCGTCCATCATGGAAAGCACAAACCTCCCCTTTCCTTGTGTTTGATTACTATAGAAAATGCCTAAGTTAATCAACCTATAAGGAATAAAAGGTTGATTTGGGCTCACAGTTTCAAATATTCCAGTCCATAATTGGCTTTCCCCACTGCCTCTAGGTCTGTGGCAGAATAGTACAAGAAGACAGAATTATGTGATAAAAGAAAGACAGGAGCAAGGAAAGTGATGCAGACATAAGAGACCCCCTACACACACACACACACACACACACACACACACACACACACACAAACACATGCACACACATATGCACACAAATACATACACATACATACACACACATACACACACACATACACAAATACATGCACACACATATACACACACAAATATATACACATACATACACACACACACACACACACACACACACACACACACACACACAAACACACACCTTTCTCCTTCCTGTTTCCCAACTTCTGTTGTAAAATAGGGCTGGGGTTGGGGATAGTAGCTATAACTGAAAACTGTTTGGTCAGGCCTTTTTTTCCATTTCCACACTTAACAGCTTTCTCCTGATTGGTCCTTATTCTACGGCTCATATGCATACACATACCCAGCCAATCAGAGATCCCATGTATATAAATCTAGGCACTAAGGAGTGGTTCTCAACCTGTAAGTTGTAAACCCTTTGTAGTCACGTATCAAATATACTGCATATCAGATATTTATATTACAGTTCATAACAGTAGCAAAGTTACAGTTACAAAGTAACATAATTTTATGGTTGGGAGTCACCACAACATGAGAAACTGTATTAAAGGGTCACATTAGAAAGGCTGGGAACCACTGCACTAGAGGATTTTAGTCTGTCTAGCATGAGCTCAAACACTTTGCAGAAAAGGAAGATTGTCCCAAGCCTCAAGACTCATCACAAGCACAGATTCAGACTCCCAATAAGACACCAAGATCTGGTGCTTTTGCTGGAAGGAAGACAATCCCTAGCCTTCTTTCCAGATATTGGACATATCCTACTGAGATACCAAGCAGAGGAACTGTCTCCATCCTGAGTCCTGCCAGAGGTAGGACACTTAGTGCCCTCTCCTTCCCCAAGAGCAGACTCTCCCTGCAGGAGACTGCCCTCCTCTGGAATTTTAAGGCTTGTAGATTCCCAAGCAAGACATCCGAGTTGGCTGTGGCTGTCATCTTACAGTGTCCTTTTCCTACTTTCTTATTCAAGTTTCCACTCTCCCAGTGGTCAGATGCCCACTCTCCCACTTGACTGTTCCATGTGATAAAGAAAAGTTCCTTTTCTTTGTTATTTCTTCATTGTCTGCCCACCCCATTACTAGAGAGAAGGAAAGACAATAGCACAACTGGAGAATCCACTTCCTCAGCAAGGGGAAAGACTGGTGTGAACCCCCAATGACCCAAGAATTTTCACTAATCTTCACCTCTTAAAGCATGGCCTAAGAGGCAAGCTTTAAGATCTAGGCCTTTGGGCCAATTGTTCTATCAATGTTTTTGGTCAGTTTCCCAACTATGTTGAGAAATATTATATTTCTATAAATATTTCATAGAATATACTTTATAGATATATTATAAGTAAATAAAAACACTTCATGGAAATATTGTTTTTAATGATATTCTGTGCATTTATAAAGATAAGTGCACATGCATCACTTCATGCATACCTTCATATTACCTTTCATTTCATACACATTAGCATTAACATTTATACTGTTTGCTCTTCTTCATACACCAGCATGGTTGTTCTCATCACTTGGAATGAGGCACTCGGAAGAAATGAACTCCTGTTCACATCTGTTTGGGAGCAAGACACACACGATCAGGAAAATCATTTTTGAGGTTTCCATTACACACACACACCCTTTTTACTCATAACACCACCAATAGTCCACCTAGGGGGGATCTAAAGCAAATGTTTAGCTAGTCACCAATCACTAGATGTGAACTTTGACTCTTTCTAGAATCAAGTCCATAGAAATCGTATATTCTTCATACTAATGATCGTCAGGACCTGGTGGTGTAAAACAAGCTTTGGCTGCTAGTTTCCAAGAATTTTACTAAATTAGCATTGGGACAATTCAATGATGGGCTGATAAAAAATAGTTTCATAGTCAACTCTTACGATTGGCCTAGGGGAAGAGTAGTCCATCTTGGTCATAACCAAACCTCAGAGTAGGGGACCATGAATTTGTTCTTATATGGACATTTATTTGTAGGTTCTCTGTAAAGGGATATGACTTTCTTCAGCTCAAGAGACTTATGAGACAGTCTGAATGACCAATTTTAAGTGATTTTTATCCTCTCTTTGGAAAAGATAGTTTGAAATCTTTCTCTTCTGGTGGGCAAATCACTCCATAAAGGAGGACAGCTGTGACATTTATCATCATTTAAATAGATTGAGTTTCAAAGCATGAGCTGTCCTGGATCTAAGCCCATCATAAATTTTGCATAAGTTTCTTTGTCTGCTTTGAGGAGATAATCTGACCCTGGCCAATGCTCTACCTTGTCTTTTCTCTTAAATTCCTCCCCTATTATCCTCTGCTCCCCCCTCATTTTAATAGGCTGGCCTTTGTTCTGATTGGTCTGATATGAACTATGGTTTTGTAAAAGTTCGTTTGTAACAATGGCCAGGGAAAATGTTTCTATCTCCCTTTCCTGAGCTGATCCTATGGAACTTTGGATGAAGTTCAACTACAGAGAAAAATTAAACACTTTGGACTTCTTTTTAAGTTTCCTTTACTTCTTATCTGTCTTTGCAACACGATGGCTTCCTACTGTATTGCATGGATCAGGGTTCTTCCACACAGAGTGAGAAGCAAGTCTTCATTTATTTTCAGGCATCTCTAGGATCCATCCTAATCTCTCCATCTTCCTTGGCACCAAAATTTATTTGTTATAAATGAAGTCAACAATGTCTCCCTCAACCGGGCGCTATTGGCATTTTGGATCACAGAAATATCGAAGTCCTGGTGGGCAAATTATTCCCCTGAAGGTGATTTCCATGAGAATCACAGCTTCTTTCCTCCCCAGCTGTGTTCAGCAGTATAATCAGCTCAGGTGCATGAATTGTGTTTATTGCATTGAGTTAGAATCTCTGTGTTAACAGTATTGAGACTATCTGTCTTGGGTAGTCTAGGTTTTGATTTTGGCATTCCTTTAAAGGAGCTAGGTTCTCTATCCCAAAATGTTTTATGCAAATAAAATAGCCTCCAAGTATGGGACTGTTAGCTATGTTGTGTTTCTCTGCTTAGAGCCAGGCTACGCCTTTAACTCTTGCTGTAGCTTGAATGCCATGTGTTAATGGTATTTTAAAGAGGAAATTGGGGTGAGTTGAAGTCACAAGAACAATACTCAAGTGGTGATCTTAATGGTTAGTGACTTTAGAAAAAGAAGAGAGTGTGAGCCATCAAACATGTTCTGTCTCTTCAGTTAGGGTCTGTAGAGACTCTGCAGAAAGTATTATCAACAGGAGGTCTCTCACCAGAAATGGCCATCTGATAAACTTTCTAGTCTCCTGAACTGTGACTGAATGGACATTTATTATTTGTGAATGATTCATACTGGCAATTTGGTTCTAGTCACATAAAATAGATAAAGAGGGCTTGTAGATGTAACCATCTTGTTAAATAAGAAACACAGAGCCAGTTGCAGAGTTAAAAACCACGAGGTCAGAGCAAGAGCAGAAAACCTTACCCTTCACTGCTTCTGCTGTCCTCTCCCCAAGAGACCTACTTCTGTGTGTTCTGTCTTTTTTATAGACTTTCTGTTCTGTTTTCTCATTGGTTGTAAACCCAGCCACATGACCTCATCACTGCCTGTTTGTACAGACCTCCAGGTCTTCTATGGTTGGTATTGAGATTAAAGCCATGCTGTCTGTGTCCTTGAACACACAGAGATCTACCTAGCTCTGCCTCCCAAGTGCTGGGATTAAAGGCGTGCACCACTACCTCCCAGCTTCTGCTCTGGTTTGCTCTGACCTCAAGGCAACTTTATTAACATACAAATAAAATCACATTTCAATACAAATAAAATATCACTATAAGGGCTCCCTTGCCAATGACAAAAAGCAAGGCTCTTTCGCCTCTGCTCCACAACTATTTTCTCAGCTCTAGACCAAAAGTGTTCAAAGGAGCCTAGATTCCTTCACTAAACTGCCACGTCTCAGAATGCATCTAAAAGATGCTTCAATAGATCTTTCCCTGTGCCTAAGACTCAGCATCCCAGATAGCGCTTCCAAGCCAGTCTCTGGTCTTTGACTTCTCTTAACCTCTCCAGGGTGAGCTCTCCTCTACTGGCTTTTACACTGGATATTCCCACCAGGAGAATAGCTAACAAGCTAGTAATTGCCCTGTCAGAGGTTCACTTTTTTTTTCCTTAGATATCCCCAGGAGCTCTCACTCTCCACTGTTCTTTTACAATAATCCTCCCAGCTGCAGTAGCCCATCTGGGTACCACTTAGCTCATAATTGCCACAAACATGAGCATGTTAAAGCCCCATTACACCTGTACACTCTCCCCTAGTGTTACCTTCCCCCAGATATATTTACCATTTAAAATCCCACAGTTTACTTTATCTCAGCTACTCCAAATGTGGCAGGGGTGGGGAGGACCAAGTGACTCCAGAAACCTTAGATTTTGCTTACCTTACTAACTTTGTATAGTCTATCATAAAAATCCAATGAACTATGTCATGAAAGAAGTTACTACCTGGGAATAGGTAGAAAAAACTTCATATTGAGACATATCTGTCTTTTAAACCCTCCTTATCTTCAGCCTCTTGTATAAAATGGGCATACATTTAACAGAGGCTGTGTCCCATCTCACCTCTCAAGGGTTGTTTTAAAGGTGTATAGTTAATCCTCAAATGTGGTCTTATTTTATCTGTGTCCCCCAATGATGTTTATCTGAGGATCAGAGGAAAAAGCCAGCCACTGTACTAGACATAGAAGTCAGACAATTTGGTAGCACACGCCTTTAATCCTATCACTCAGGAGGCAGGGATCTGTCTGGATCTCTGTGAGTTCAAGGCCACAACGGAAACAGAGCCAGGCATGGTGGCATATGCCTTAAATTCCAACACTAGTTAACCATAAAGGTCTGGAGGTCTTTATAGACAGACAGGAAGTGACAGAGCTGGGCAAGTAGAAGAAATGATGTAGCTGGGCAGAGAGAGGAAATGAGTTAGCAGAACAGAAAGGAATATGGGTGTGGGTATACAGGAAGTAGTTTGGAAGCAGAGGGTCAGTGAGGTGAGGTTGGCTTGTGACGTACCCTATTCTTCTGATCTCTTAGCTTTAACTCAATTTATGGCTCCAGGTTTTTTATTTAATAAGACCATTTAGCATTTCCCTCGAGGGTGTAGGGGTTCTCTCCAAAAGCTTAACAAATCCATTCAGATCACACCTGCCTATACAATAAATTCACTGGCAGTGCTTTTAAACACCTGGTTGGGCATCTTTCCTACTTATTCACACTATTTCTTACCATTTATAACCAGATACATTCCACTATTTCCTTTGCTGAAATCTTGTTTCTGACTGCCTAATATCAGAAATAACTATCTCAAAACTTGAAGTGAAGCCTTTATGTAGATCTGATATTAACTAATTTGACAATCAAGCTGACTCCCCAGATGTAGAAGAGTCCACTGGTCACTTTTCTAAGATACCCATAGCACCCTTTGTATTTCTGTGGCCAGAACTACACTGCTTCTTGCAATAGACTATGTGCTTTTGACTACAAAATGGGTACATGAGCTGATCTGGAACAGCAATGATGCCAGGATGCAGGATACAGTAACCACCACAATGTTAAACCCTGGAAGCTGGGAAAATAACAGAAACAGAGGAGCATACTTCATTGTACCATTTCCCTGAGAGAAGTCCCAGAACATAGCCAGGAACCTCTCTAAATTGGTCCTACATGATAGCTGCTTATCTTGGACCTACAAGAAGCAGTGTTCTCATCTCTGCAGACACAGAGACACTGAGAAAAAGATGAGCTAACGGGCAGTTTTACTTCTCACAAGGTATGATCCATATAAAGCACTTAGTGTGGTGTGGATTTGAAATGTACTCCATGGGCTCATGTGTTTGAATATTTGGTGTGAACAGCTGGTGGTGCTGTGTAGAAAAGTTGCAAACCTTCGGAAGAAGAAGACTCACAGGAGGAAGAGAGCCAATGGGGGAAGGTCCAGCCACATTTATTTATTCTCTGCTTCTTTTTATTTATTTGCCAAATATTTTGGTGCCCAAGTTTTGAACTGGCAGAGTAGTACACACAAATTTTATGCTTTCTTTCATTCATTCATTCTTTCTTTCTTTCTTTCTTTCTTTATTTATTTATTTATTTATTTATATTTGTGTTTTAATTTTACATATCAGCCACGGGTTCCCCTGTCCTCCCCCTCCCTCCCCTGCCCCCACCTTCTCCCCAGCCCCTCCTCTCCATTCCCATCTCCTCCAGGGCCAAGACTCCCCTGGGGATTCAGCTCAACCTGGTAGATTCAGGACAGGCAGGTCCAATCTCCTCCTTCCAGGCTGAGCAAAGTATCCCTGAGTAAGCCCAAGGTTCCAAACAGCCTGCTCATGCACTAAGGACAGGGTTAAGACCACATGAGAACAGGAAGAAGCAAAGTGCTAGAGAGGTCCCCAGAAATCCACAATGATACATCCACTGTAGACTACTGGCAATGATCGAGAGAAAGCCTGATCTGACCTAGTCTGGTGATCAGATGGCCAAGCACCCTAACTGTCGTGCTGGAACTCTCATCCAATAACTGATGACAGTGGATGCAGAGATATTCTCTGCTTCCTTTTTGTTTGTTTGTTTGTTTTGATTTTTGAGACAGGGTTTCTCTGTGTAGCTTTGCACCTTTCCTGGATCTTGCTCTGTAGACCAGGCTGGCCTCGAACTCACAGAGATCCACCTGGCTCTGCCTCGAGTGCTGGGATTAAAGGCGTGTGCCACCACCGCCCAGCTATTCTCCACTTCTTGACTGTGGACTCAATGTGACCGTGTGTCTCCCAGTCTGCTTTCTCCAACAAGTGGGATTGTATCCCATCAAACTGTAAGCCAAAATGAACTTTCCTCTACTTAATTTCTTCTTGTTAAGTGAAGCAATAAATACATTGCTCTTCTTTCTTCCACTAAAACCTGATTTCCTGTGTATCTTTGAGATACATTTCTGAAGGCCCCATGATGCATAAAACCCACAGTAAGTAAATGTTTATGTTCTCTTCTTTTAATCAACCTTTTGTTGTGAGAGTCTCAAATATTAACTTCACAATGGATAAGAAGTCTTTTCTGCCTTACATCATCCAATGCAGTGGCCACAAAACGTTGGCTTATGCTGTGAAACTCATGCGTAGTTCTGCTCCAGGACATTTTGGGATTAAAGGAACAGAAATCATATCTTTCTTCTATGATGTAGACCTTCTAGGAAATGATTCCAGGGCTTCAAGTGTTCTTTGTCATGTCCACATTAGAAAATTGAGGTCAAAGAATAAGAGAAGCTAAAAACAACAAAGAGGTCCAGACACATCCTGATGACACTGCAGTCTATTCAGTTTTCCTGTGTTCCTTGAACAGCAAATTCCTCTTCACACAGAATGAGAACTTTGTCACTGTCAAATAAAGTCCTTCTTTAATTTTTATTTCTATTTATTCTTAAAATATTTATTTGTTATTATTTTGTGTGTGGATATATGTGTGTGTGCCAATGTGTTCATGTGTTCATGTGTGTACAGCTATGTACACACATGTGTGCACAAGTGCATGCATATGTGCATGGTGGCCACAGGTCAACCCTGAGTGTCATTATTTAGCTGTCATTTGCCTTGATTTTGAGGCAGGGTCTCTCACTGGAACATGGGGCTCACCAGTTAAGGCTCACTGGCAAGTACCCCAAGGATCCACCTGTCTACATCCCACTAGTGTTATGATTGAAAGTGAGTGCCATCACACCCATCTTTTTACATAGGTTCAAGGGGGTTGACTCAGGTCCCTATACTTGCATAAAAAGCACTTGAGCAACTGAACCATCACCCCAACATCAATGTGTATCTTCTTTTAGGGGTCTAGGCAATAGTACCATTCCCATACTTCTGCTTAGACACAGCATTATTCATATTGCTCAGAGCATGACAGGTAGCCCAAACGAATGAGTCTGAGAAGTATTCTCCCCGACTAGAGACCTCACAGAACAGTGGGTGAGGACTCTGGAAAGTAGATCTGGATAAATGTGAGTAATAACATTGATGACCTGGCACCCCACAGGCTCTGCTTTCAGTTCTTTTCTAGTTCTACAGACATTCTCTGGTGTAGAATTCCCTGTCTTTATATGGTTTTAGCTGTAACACACATAAAATTACATTGACATTACATTTCTAATACTGTTTATCTCTCTCAAGATTTCATTTAAAATATAACATAATTTGCTATACATATATATTATCTAATTTGCAATTTACAGGAGACAATTTAAGAATATTTCTTTGAGTAAGCACCTTTCAATAACATTGAAGCCCAGAACACAATATCCCAAAATATGGGGCCTTGGCATACTAACTGAATTGAAGGAGAATGGACAAACCTCAGAAGGAATATCTCACTGGCACTCCCCTGCCTCCAAAGGCTTCTCATCCTTTTATCCTGGTCATAAAAATGAGAAAGTACCAAATACTGTTGCAGACATCCCTGATAGCTCAGTGAATGAAATGTGTAATTTCCCATCTTCATCAACTATATATTCCAATGAAAGAATACAGTAACAAACAACCAATATAACCACAGTGTATGTCAGGTCATAAGTACTCTAAGCAAACACTGAGCAGTGATAAAGAAGATCCTGAGGAATACAAAATTTTGGATAAGGATGTAGGAAAGGCATATATCTTTGTTAGGTTTCTGTTGTTGTTATAATAGATCATAACAAAAAGTAACTTGGGGATGAAAGGGTTTATTTCATATTACAATGCTAAGGTCATACTCCATCACTGAGAGAAGTCAGGGAAGGAACTCAAAGAAGGAACTTGGAGTCAGGAGCTGATACAGAGGCCATGGAGCAATGCTGCTTACTGGTTTGCTCCTCATGGTTTGCTCATCAGGGTTTTTTTTTTTTTTAATAGCACACAGAATCACCTGCTCAGGAGTGATACCATCCCTTGTAGTATGGGCCCTCCCACATCAATCATTAATCAAGAGAATGCCCCACAGACTTACTTGCCTACAGACCAATGTTATGGAGGTATTGTCTCAATTGGGCTTCTGTCTCTTCAGATAACCCTAGCTCTGCCATCCTGATGTGAAACCAGCCAACACTGCATCCATTATATGGTGACACAGAGAAAAGACTGGAGATACTGAGCACATACTAGTGTCTGGGAGAAGAGCATTCTGGGCAAGGGGAATACACACGTGAAAATGCACTTCTGGAAAGTTCTATGAATAGCTAGGAAGCAGCAGTGCAGAGGAAGAGGAAGGAAGAGAGAGATTAATGCCAACAGACAACAGGAGGCAAACCAAGGGACAGTGTCTGCCAAGCTCTGTTTTTAAAGATAAACTACACTTCTGAGAAGTGTTGAAACTGGTAAAGTGTGGAAGCCAGAGATGATTCAAGGTGCCATTAAAATAATCAAGGTGGTTGTAATTGCTCTGACTAATGCAATAGCAGCTATAGCCAAGATGAATTTTGAAAATATAGTCAAGGGATTTTCCTGATGAGCTGGATGTGGTATGGAAGAGCAGTAGTAGAATCTAAGGCTGTCACAAAGTTTGGGCCTGAGCTACAGGCAAAACAAAGTGCCACTCACTGAGCTCCAGATGCACTGGAGGAGCAGACTCGGGGACAGATCAGGAGTTTCGCTTCAGAATGTTAAGCAGATACTCCATAAATATACTGATGATAACAAGCTCCCTACTTAACAAAGTAGCCCACGGCCAGCCCTGCAGCCCAGCAGCATGCACAAGAAACTCCAAGGCTAATGGCCAGCATCCTCCCTCCCATCTGCAGAAGCTGGCTTTGGCCTCTGTTGGTGGGTCAGCTAGAGCATTAATTCAGACTGCTTCTCTGGACAAATAGACACAGAATGGTGACAAGGGTCCTTTGTCCAGGCTTCATTTGATGAAGGACAAATCCAGAAAATGAAGGAGAGGTTGTCTGCCCATCAAACTGCATATTCATTAAACTCTTTATCAACTCTCAACCCAGGAGAGAGAATGACAGATTTTTAACAAGATAATTTGAAGAACATTCTCCAAACATATTGAACTAAATTGTCCCTCTTGTATCTGGGTTCATGCCAGCAGCCACTGGCCACATCTTAAATTCTCCCCCAGGCTTCTTCACAGGGTCAGCTGAGAAGTCCTTTCGCACTGTTTCAAATCCAGTGTACAAAGCTCACTCAGAGAATTTGAGGCTTGCTTGCTCTGCAAGTAAAAGATTCCCAGTTCCACAGCTGCACTCCCTCCAACCCATGTCTCATTCCCCAGAGAAGAAAGCAGCTTTATTTGGTCCACCCTTGAGTTTAGATTAGCTATTCCCTCCCTGTCTCTAGGAAAAAGTAAGCTCTGCCTAGTGTGTATAAACAAAAGAAAATATACCCAACTTCATCTTTTTGTACGATTTCCAATATTTTCATGCATCTTTTCATTTTTGTTATTTCTCCTAGAGGAGCTGTAGCAACAATAGTCAAGAATGTCCCTAAGTTCAGAACCCTGTCCTTTCCCAGACCTTAATGCTAGATGAACAAAGGCTGGTTAGCCCTTCATGCAAGGCTCACTTCAGGCAAAAGATGGGATGTCTGAAATATTTGACGAGAGAGGAAGTACTCATCAGGGAGGCAAAATATAAAATCTCAGTGACACAAAGACGACATTGCCAGGGTCTGGCAGAGGTGTAATGGTGCTCAACTCAGCAGAGATCTAAGTTGACAGTTTTAACATTGGATACAGACACAGAACAAGCAGAAGGAAAAAGAAGGCTCTGTGCTAAAGGAACAAAGGTAGACTTGCTTCTGGAGAGTAGAAACCTTCAGCGCCCTGACACGGGATGTCTGCTGAATGCAAAGCTGACTGTATCCACTGGGACCAGCTTAGCTGCAAGTAATATAATTCCTGATTAAAGTGACAATAATAAGATTTTGTTATCTCAATAAACAAGAATCCAAGGGTTAGGGGGACTTGGTACAGACACTTCACAGTGTCAACATGCACCTCCACAATAGCTGTTTTTCTGATCTACATAGATCTATGGGTTGGTGACTTCTCGCCCTCATTATTCTAACCTGTCTACAACAGATGCTGTGTCTCATCCTCATGAAGCAGTATGTCAAAAACATAGAAAGTTAAACTAGACATTGAAAGGTAAGTACTGCATATCACTCGCTGTGGAATAATAAACACAAAGATGATTTTATGGAAGTTGCTAGTAGAATGCTGGTGACCAGAGAGTCCAGAAGGAGCAGGAGAGGAGGGGGTGATGTGAAGCAGTGAGGTGCTAAATTCTAGTCAGGAGCAAGCAGCTCCAGAGTGAAAGAGCACGCCAGGGGAACTGTAGATCACATCGACACCAAGCAGTTTCACAAAGCTGGAAGGAAAATTTTGGAAGTTGCCCTCATAAAATAGTGAAAGAGGTTTGAGATTCTAACCACACTTCAGTTATCTACACATCATTCCACATGTGCAGACCAGAACACAGCCAGTTACCCCAGTGACATGTGTGATTTTTGCTCCTATGCATCACTTGCTCCTTTAAAGGAAATGACAGGGAGCATAAAGGGTCAGCACCATGGGCTCTGTTAGTAGCAGTAATAAAGTAGGATGAATAACTATAGTCTCCCAGAAGTCCTCTTGAGTACTATTGGCAAGTTATGAGTTATCAACAGAGGGGACAAGCTTGTTTTACTTGGCTTATTCAAAATCTCCTCCTTTGAGGAGTTGAGAGGGGTGAGTACCTTGCTTCAAGAATAAAAGAGGTGCTTCATTAGTCAGAAAAAGGAGATATCTGTTGGTCCATGTCTTAGGGTTTCTATCGCTGTGAAGAGACACCATGACCACAACAACTATTATAAAGGAAAACAGTTTATTGGGGCTGGCTTACAGTTCAGAGGTTTAGTTCATTGTCCTCAAGGTAGAAAGCATGGTGGTATGCAGACAGACATGTTGCTTGAGAAGTAGCTGTGAGTACTATATTCAGATCAGAAGGCAGCAGGAAAAAAGAGTGACATCATGCCTGGTTTGAGCACCTAAAGCCTCAAAGCGCACCCCCACTGATACACTTCTTCCAACAAGGCAACACCTACTCCAAAATGACCATACCTCTTAATAGTGCCATTCCCAAAGAACCTTCGGGGGTCATTTTCATTCAAACCACCACAACCAGAAAGCCAAGAGTACTTGACATAATTAGAATCTTACATTCCTCCTAGAGTATCTTTGAAATGCTCTAGGGGCAAGAACTCCAAACCAAAATATTGAGGAACTGAGACTTGATGTCTAAGAAATAAAAAAAAAAAAAAAAGTGTGATTAAAAACATATATCCTAGAGTTATGGTCTAGGTAACTGAGCCAAAACATGCTCAGAGAAATAGCAAATAAATAAATAAATGAATAAATAAATAAATAAATAAATAAATCCAGAGGAAATATTATAATCCTATGTTTGAACCTATCTATGAAATAGCAAGGTTAATAAACAGCTATGTAATAATAGACTAGACATTTATTAGTCTAGGTTCTCCAGGGAGATAGAATCAATAGCACATAGAGTTAGTTATAATAATGTACAGTTATACGCAGTCAGTTCATTTGCTATGCCTGAGTACTATTTCATTACATGGGTACAGCACAGTTCATCTGTGCTTATGCCTGTGGGAGGACATTTAGGTTGATTATTCTAATCTGCTACCAACATTTGAGCACCAGTTTTCATATAAATGTAGGCTGTACTTTCTCTGGAGTGTATATTTAAGAATAGGACGACAGGGTCATATAGTAAGTATATTTACCAATGGCATTATTTTCAATTTCTTTCATTTTAGCCTTTCTCCTAGGTGTGTTGCAAACTAAATCTCTCTAATAACTAAGGAGGCTGAATATTTGTCTATGTTCCCATTTGTCATCTGTAATCATCTTTGGTTTCATACCTGTGGTAGTCTAAATGGAATTGGCCCTCATAATCTCATAGGAAGTGGCACTATTAGGAAATGTGGTTTTCTTGGAGCGGGTGTGGCCTTGTTGGAGAAAGTGTGTCACTGTGGGGGTGGGCTTTTGAGGTTTCCTTAGCTCAGGATACCACAGAATGAGTCAGTCAACTTCCTGTTTCCTGCAAGATATAGGACTCTCAGCTGTTTCTCCAGCACCATGCCTGCCTGCACACCACACTCCCCATCCTTATGATAAGGGACTGAACCTCTGAAACTGTAAGTGAGCCACCCTCAGTTAAATGTTTTCTTTATAAGAACTGTCATGGTCATGATGTCTCTTCACAGCAATAACGACCCAAACTACTACAATACATTTAAACTTGATTATTTTCCCTCTTTTATTTTTCCAGGCAGGGTCACAAATAGCTGAGGCTGACCCTCAACTCATCATACCGTCAAGATTCCTTATATTCCTGAATCTGCTTCCAAAGTACAAGGACTACAGTTATGTAACACTACATCTGGCTATTTTTGTTATTTTGAAAGTAGTATATATGCAGTATATTTATGGTTTATATGTGGTATAATTCTTTTAAATGTGTTTTATGGATGTGTGTGTGTGTGTGTGTGTGTGTGTGTGTGTGTGTGTGAATGCATACAATGTATATGTTTGGGTGCATACCTCAGCGTGTGTTTGTGAAGATCAGAAGATAATTGGGGGAGTCAATTCTCGCTTTACATCTTTAAGTGTATTCCAGAGATCAAATGCAGGTCTCCAAGCCTGTGTGGTCAGTCTTTCCCCATTAAGCTGCCTCAACAGCTTGGCAAGCAATTCTCTTTATCAGATGAATGATATACAGATATTTTGCATGAATACTATTTATTGAGTCAGTACTGTGTGCTGGGGACGGTGCTAGCCTTTAGCTACATTATTTCACTTGATTCTAACAACCACTAGTGTTAAAGGTACGATGACTCTTTTATGTTTTGCAGCTGAGGATTAGACTCAAAAGATGATGTAATTTGCCCAAGATCATACATCTGTGATTTGACTTCAAATCTGACTCATTGACCATTAAGTTGGACTGCCTCTGGGGCACTAGTGATTCATTTAGATAATTACATGAATGTCTTTTCTGTTCTATAAAACTCACAAAAGAAATAAACACTAGTGCCTCCATAGCAATTTAAATAGAATTATACAATAGGTATCCAAGATGGTTAATCTTCATTGTCAATTTGACTGGATTTAGGCACCTAGGGACGGTCTGTGAAGGCCTCTCCAGAGAAGTTTAACTGGGAAACAAAGACCTACCTTAAAAGCACTGTCCTGTTGTCTAGGAACTCAGACTAAATAAAAAAAAATACAAAGGAAACTCTAGCTAAGTAATCCAGCTAAGCATGTCCATCACTCTGCTTCCCTGACTGCCCAGATGTGAACAACCACTGTATGTTTCTGTCATTGCAACTAAGTGCAGCCTTCCCCTCCATAAGGAACCAAATCCCTCCAAACTGTGAACCACAATGCATCTCTCTTCCCTTAAGCTGCTTTATGAAGATGCATTTTGCTTACAACACCAAGAAAAGTCACTAACAAGGCATCCAATGCATTTGAAGTAAAAGTATAGACAAGTGAATGGTGGCTGAGAAAGGGTGAATAGTGTTGATTCGTGTTTGGTGAACGGTGATGCATTTACTACCTGTAAAGAATTGTAGTGACTTACCAAAAACTAGTCTAGACTTCCAAGAAGATAGTCAGAGTTGTCCATGTAGAAATAAAATCTGTTGGTGTCACTTGCAAGGGTCTGACCTTCCCTGCCACCCAGTCATGACCCTGCAACAATGATTTCGGATTGAGCATCTACACAAGAAAACAACTAGGAACTAGATTTTTCCATGTTAAACAAATTATTTGACTAAATCTTACTGTTTTACTTGGAAGTCATAGATATTAGTGATTCTGTTTCTTATTCTCAGTGAAAAAAAAAAGAGCCTCAGAGGAATGACACTGTATCATACATTATTGCTTCTGCTCACAGAACTCTGAACAGTGTTCCCAGCCCAATTCCCACCCACCCCTCTACCACAGTCTCTGCAAATATCCACTCCTGGTGTTACCCACTTTGTGACTCATGGACTAAAGAAGGGATCAGTGTTTCCAGAGAAAAGAATGGTAAAGAGTTAATAGAAGCAAATGTTCTGGGAAGCTTCAAGGACAACTTAAGTTGTGTTCTCCCTTTGGAGAGAATTTCCTGAGAGTCTCACTGAAACAAAACGTTCTGTAAATCTTTCTTCTGATTTGTTCCTTTGCCCCTAAGGATACAACACACTGGTGTTTAGAGCTAGAGAACAGGATTAGGACCCAGGTTCACTATTTTAATGTGCCCTATGATCTTGAAACATGGAGACAATTTGAATCCTTGTTTAACAGATGAAGTAATGGCCCATATAAGAGCTGAGGTAATAGTACTAACAAAGATTAAAGCTGGAAATCAATCTCATGTCTGAGTAATGGCAAAGGTTTTGTTTATTCTTCACAGTGGGGAAAAAACAGATAAAATGGAGCCTCTCTCTCTAGCACATGGGCTAGACACTCTGGTGATACTTTATTTGTGCTGAAATGTGATATTTTATTTGTATGTTAATATATAAAGTTTGCCTGGAGATCAGAAGTCAGCGAGCCATAAACAGAAGTCAGGTGGTGGTAGTCCATGCCCTTAATTCGATCACATAGCAGGCAGAGTCTCTGTGTTGTCAAGGACACAGCCAAGCATGGTGACACATGCCCTTAATCCCAGGAGCAACCATAGAGACCTGGAGGTTTGTATAGACAGGCAGTGATGAGGAAGTTATGTGGCTGGGCTTAGCGCCAATGAGAAGGCAGAACAGGAAGGCAATAAAAGCCCAGATCAGACAAGAAGAAAGACTCTCTCTGTGGAAGCTACTGCTGGTGGTATGCTATTTGCTCTGATCTCTTTGGCTGTTACCTCTGTATTTGGATCTGTGTTTCTTATTTAATAAGTCTGCTTAGAAATTTGTCTACAAGACACTCTGATCATGTATCTTCCTGGTTTTCCAGACAACAAGAACTCTCTTCATGGGTGAAGAGGATAAACATTTCCAAATGCACTCATTGTTAAATGGGTGGGAATACAAACAGAAATGAAAAGGAAATACTAATTAAAAACCATGTACAACTTGTGCCATTTACAATTCTACACACTTCACAAAATAATTCTTACCTAATTCCTAGAATTAGGAAGTATAGGGTATTTTATTGTAAGTGCCAGTTAAGAAATAGGAAGAATTTAGACCAAATTGACTTATCCAAAAGCACAAAGCACAAAAACAGTAAAAGTCAGTCTGGGTATATAGTCACTTGGTAGTGTTTCCTTAGCAAGCAAGAAGGTGGAGGTTTGATCCCCAGTACCCCATAAAACCAGGTGTGGTAGCACAGTCCTACAATCCCAGAACTTGGGAGGTTAAAGCAAAAGGATCAGACATTCAAAGTCATCCTTGATTGTATACAGTGTTCATGGCCAGCTGGGGCTACAAGAGTCGCTACCTCAAAACAAAATTGTTTCAAAAAACTAACGCTGTATTATTTTCTTTTTGTAAAACACACACACACACACACACACACACACACACACACACATACACACACTCAGATATAAATAAGAAATCATGTGATTTGTCTCAATGCAATACAGCTAGTTTAGCATTAAATTGAGCAGTGCAATTGTGTTCACTACTAATGAGTAAAAAGCCAACTGTAATAGGATTCACCATAAATGACAACACAACATGAAAAATGTATAGCCATTATTCAGTCACATTATAAACAAGAAGATGCCAGTCATGAGAAGTTCATAGTTACATTTTAATTCACTAGCCTTTTCTCCCCTACCTATCTCCTCCCAAGTTTGTAATTATTCTTGTCATCAGACTTTTCTTTGGGCCAACATCTCAAAAAAAAGGACACAGAGACTTGCTATTAATTATTAAATCTCAGCCTCTTATATCTTAGCCTTTCCCCACTAGCTCTTATAACTTAAATTAACCCATTTCTATTCATCTACATGTTGCCACATGACTTGTGGCTTTTACCTCTCCTCCTGCATAACTGTTCCCTCTGTATCTGACTGGCAACCGCCTTTCTTCTTCCCAGAGTTCTCTCTATCCAGAAGTCCCACCTGTATACCTCCTGCCTATCTATGCCTAGCTATTGACCATTTAGCTTTATATTAAACCAATCACAGTGACACGTCATCACACAGTGTAAAGGAATATTCCACAACATGTTCTAAAATCTATAGTCAAGAAAGAAGCAGTGACAAGGGTTTCTAAGTACATTTAGTTAAGACTGGCCTCATCTCTTAGCCTCTCTTCTCAGTAAAATGTGTCATTATGAAGAATATAGAACTGGAAAAACACAATCAAGAGAGCATGCTATTCATGCATGGGACCTGAGTTCAGTTCCCAGGATCTATGCTAGGTAGCTCACAACCACTTCAGCTTCAGGGGATATGGTGCCCTCTTCTGGCCTCTGTGGGCAATTATACTCACATGAATACATACATACATACATACATACATACATACATACATACACGCACGCACGCATGCATAATTAAGAATAAAATAAATACTCATTTTTAACAGTCTAGGTATTTAGGACCTACTTTCAGACACGTGTGTTCTGAAGAGAGAAGATTCGATTCTAGTACCATCACTCGTGAGCATTTGATACCAAGATGACACAGAGTGACTTTGGGCCATCTCACCATTTTCAGTTACACAGTAATGCAAATTTTAGTTGGACATATAACCCTCATCATACTGATTATTTTCCCTAGACTTTCTAAGCTAACTCATTGTGCACATGTGACACACTCTGTCCCATGTAAGTAAAATGTACTGTGAGCAAGGTCTGAGCATGTGGGAAAGGCTCTGGGGGTCCCTGACTCTTTGTTAGTCACTCTTTCTTCAATCATACCCCCACAAATACAGATCTCACCAATACAGAGGCCCAGAGCCCCATCAGATGATGGCAGATTGGTAAACTGATGAGGGTCACAAGGGTACGTAGGACTTGCAGGAACACCTTTGCACATTTCTAGGACATAAAATCAGCCTCAAATTTAATGACTGTTTTAAGATTTATTTGAATTCAAATCTAATATGAACTAACGCAGGTAGTTCAAGTTGTAGAAAATCAGAGTAATAACAGTGTGTATACAGTCCCAAGGTTTATTTCAAGGATAATATGAGAAAAACCCACACAAGCACAAGGCCTGCATAATAAGAGATAAATATGAGTCATTATTATTAATACTATGGTAGTAGTTTTTGACTACTGAAAACAATTTTCTTGTCAAGACTGTCCAGTAATTATGGTATTTCAGGCACTTCCTCAGACAGAAACATTATTAAAATAGATATAAGTAGTCCTGCAGGCTTGCTGTGGTCTTCATAGCTAAAGGCATTTCTTTCCTCCTTACTAAAAGATAATTTCACAGAAGGAATTCAGTATTAAAGTGTAGATTGTCCAGAAAATGGACTAATGGGATTTGATTTTGTTTCTGTTTTTTCTAACTAATCTTTCAGTCATCGCTGTGCCTCTGCTAATTAGAAGGTTACTACATGAGGTTGCTTGGACCTCAAGAACATGGTGTTTTAAATTATATTTATAGTAATCCTCCTTTAAGATGGTTATGAAACTTTAAATTATTTGTAACATCTCCAAGTTATAAAATGGATTACTTCTGGGAAGGATTCTGATGTGCATTTGCTGATTTTTGTGCCTTTTAAACAAAACAACTTCCAGATTGCTCAGAGGAAAGCAAAGTTGGTTAAGTAGTAGACTGGTCATGCCAGCTCATCTGAGGGAAATACACAGGATACGGCTAGGTTCTGTGATAGCTCCGTTTAACTTTTGTGCCCATTTGAAACTCTTTTCTTTTATTTTTGAGATTACAATTTAAATTACATCATTTCTCCTTTCCATATACTCCTTCCAAAGCTTCCCACACATACCCCTTTGCTCTCTTTCAAATTCATGACCTCTTTATTCATTAACTCTAGTAACATACATATATATAAATATACAGATAGGTAGATAGATAGATAGATAGATAGATAGATAGATAGATAGATAGATAGACAGATAGACAGAGATATTCTGAAATATAACCTGCTCAGTCTATATAATGTTGCCTGTCTATATGTTTTTTCAGGGCTGATCATTTGGTATTGGATAACCAATTGGTGGTGAAGACTTTTTCTTTCCCTGGGGAAGACTATTTCTCCCACTCTCAGCATTACATAGTTTCCTGTGTCTTTGTGTAGAACTGAGGCTTTGTGATCTCCCTCCACCCCAGTCCACTTTAACACATCTATTGTTGTTGTACTTGTTCAGTTTTAACATTTTATGAAATTATCAGACTGTTTCCCAAAGTAACTGCAGCATTGTTCACTCCTACAGGCAATGTATTGGGAGACTGGGGTCTACTTTTCCACATTATGCTTGAAAACACTTGGAATTGTCTGTCTTTCTAATTATAGTCATTGTTGTAAGTCGGTGAAGTGGCGTCTCATTGCATTTCACTAATGACTATTAATTGAGCATCCTATCTGGAGTTTATTGGCCACTTGTGTATCTTCTTGGGAGAAAAGTCTTTCTGATCACCAGGTTGTCTTCATCACTGTGTTCAGAGAGTCATTAGTGATTTATAAATTTTGGACACAAGTTCATTACCAGATATGTGGCTTATCTTTTAACTTTCTCTATGATCTTTTTTGAAGTATTTTTTCAATTTTTTTATAGATCCAACTATCTGTTTTTTTCTTCTATTGCTTCCTTTTTTATTTGTGCACCAAGCACCTCTGCCTATCTGTACTTTCCCGAAGAGTTCTGTGACTTTAGCTCCTACACTTAGCTCTGTATTCTACTTTGAGAGCATTTTTGCTTCGTGTATGGTATGAGGTGGGGATCCAGCTTCATTGCTTTGCGTGTGGCCACATAGCTCTCTATGATGAGATAGAAAAGTCTTTACAGATGCATGATAATGTCCCCAAAGAGGATGTTGAGATCCTCAGTGGGGGCATCCTAAAGAAATAAGGTCTGAATCTGAGGAGTCCAGGAAGAAGTGTGGCTGTGTCCTCAGGAATGCTAAGACTGTCATGGATGTGAAAAAAAAAAAAAAAGCCAGGAGAAAGAAGAAGGTTTCAGAGCAGTGGTTCTCAACCTTTCTAATGCTGCGACCTTTAATATAATGCCTCATGTTGTGCTTACCCCCACCATAAAATTATGTTCAATTCTACATCATAACTGCAACTTTGCTACTGCTATGAATCATGATACAAGTATCTAATATGAAGGATATCTGAGCCCTATGGGGGCTGCCACCTAAAGGTTGAGAACCATTGCTTTAGACTACGGTAAGCTGAGCTCTGGGCATCTGAGTTTGCATTGTTCAGGTGATCTGTGACCTGTCCAGAGTGCCCCAAGGAGCTGAATGCTGATACAGCACCACAGTAGTTTCCATGGAGATGACAATAAAGACTTTTCCAGGGGAATAAAAACATAGAGGTAAAACAACATACAGAGGAACAATTTCACTGAAAGAGAAATAAGTGATGGGATGAAGTACATCACTTATTTATTATTTGTTTTTTTTATCTACTACTTGATTTTGGTGCTAATGTTTGAATCCAGGACTTTCACTGAGCTACATTGCAATCCTGAAGTGTGCTTATACAAAGAAAGGTATTTATTCATGTTTTGATTCATTCTTTAAGTGAATAATTATGATGTCCCTGACATGTACCAGAAACTGCTTCAAGCATCACGAGCCAGAGGAAGCGACCATTAACCAGTACTTACATGCAGGAAGTCTTCCACCAACACGGAGGAGACAGGACTGCAACAGACAGCTGTATACAATAGTGCTGCGTGGCAACACAAGCCTCCAATTAAACCATCCCATCATGCCACTTGTGCCAGGAAAGACACCAGATACATTTGGGCTGACCCAAATATGAAATGTGAGCAGAGTTAAAACCAAAGGTGGGAGTTGGGGGGGGAAGCAAAGAGTTGAGGGAGGCATTCTAGGTAGAAAAATGGAAAAAGTATAAAGAATGGGAGACTAGAAAATGGTGTTATTTGATGATGTACAGATAACTAATGTGGCCGTGAATCAAAAATAAAAGTACAAAGTGAAACAATATATGCTTTGGGTCTGGAAAATAGCAAAGAGCGTTAAGTCACCAGTAGATTTGACCTGGTCAGACGAGGCTCAGTGGGTAAAGGTACTTGTCTCTGAGCTCCTCAACCAGAGTTTGGTTGGGACACAGATTGGAGGGAGAGAACCAATTCCAGCAGATTGTCCTCTAACCTCCACCTGTAAGCTATGGCATCTACACCCACACATACACACAATAAATAAATAAATAAATTTCTAAAATAATAAAAATTAAAAGTGGAAGTAGAAGAAATGAAACATTGTGAGTGCAGGTGACATGTGTAAGATTTCCACAATTCCATCCTAAATTTATTTTTTATATGGAAGAACTGATGCTAGATTAACTTGTTTTAAACCATGGCTTCCCACTATAACAGTATATTTTGTTTAAGACAAACAAAAATCACCAACTCATCACCACTTGCAGAGAACACTGTGGACAGCAAGGGGATGGGACCCTCATGCTCTCTGTGCTCCAACAGAGGGGAAGCAGGGCCCTTGCACAGTGTTTCAAGGAAGTGGAAGCCAGAGGGATACAACCAGGAAGAGGAGCCAGAAGGAGGCAGAATGTGGAGGAGACAGATGGCAGGGGGAGGGTTCGGAGTGAGTGAACTGGAGGTAAACTGCTCTTGTCACATCCTGCTGAGCACGTAGGCAGTGCCTTCAGAATAAGTTATCAACGCCCTTCAAAATCCTCATTAGCTGAGCAATGTCAGGTGCAAGGGTTCTGAGGCCTTCCCACTGATGCCCAGGGGAAGACTTCCTCTGAGCTAACACACTCACAGGTCAAGGTACCAGACTGCAGGATCGGAAGGACTGACATTTAAATCGGAGTCAAAGCAGGCACAGCTAGCAGACAGTGAGATCAGAGAGGATTGTAAATCCCGAATCAGGAGTTCAGGCAGAGAAGTTTCTAAACCCTTATCAGCCTCAGAAAGGCCTGAGACACTTCACTCAGAAAGGCAGTGGGGTTAAAATGGGAACCACTGTGAGTTGGGTTCTGAACAGCCTGGCCCCTACATCACAGAATGACATCCTTGACCAAGTCACTTTTTTAAAAAAAAATCTGCCTTGCTCCCCTCACCCTCCAGCTCTTAACTCCTCCCAACCACAGGGTCTTCATTTGGAAAGTGAATAAAATAACAAAACCCCTTTCTTTCCATTGGAATGTTTTTAAATTTTGTTAAACCTATAGGAAAACCCCTAAGATTTCACAGCATTAAATAAGCATTACCTTTAACTCTGTTATCATTCCTACTCTGTTTCCTATCTCACAGGGTTTCCATTCAGCCAATCAGATAACATATGTCAGCTGGGACTTGACTAGACTCCTATCTCATCATTCTGGGCTGTTAACTTTGCCACCTGATCTTTCTGTCTCTCTTGTTTCTCACTGCATGTTGCAGGAAGCATCAATCTATAGCAGCCTAACAAGCTGATGGCAGCCCAAAACTGATGTCACCAGCAGTGAATTGTCTGAAAAGAAAAAGTCACCCTTCTCCAAGAGACACAGATGTGATCAGAAGACATGGGGCTACGAGAGGCCACCATACCCAAGAGGCAGTGACACATCCCTTACTCACTCAGGAGAGCAAATCCAAGATGCCCAATTCAAGTGAGATAAAATATATGAACTTACAGGCATAGAAAAGAGTAAAGAGAATTATTATCCATGTCTAACAGACTATATTGCAGAAAGATTTTGTTTTAATTTTATGCTTTTTCTGACCTCCAATAATTCTGCATTTATCAGAAATAAAATCTACAAATTACAAAAATTAAAGGGTCAAGTCACTCTCAGGGCTGTAGAATTGGTTCAATAATTAACAACACTAGATGCTTTTGCAGATGACTCAGGTTTAGTTTCCAGCAGCCTCATCTGGTGGCTCAACACCACCTGTAACTCCAAGGATCTGATGTCCTCTTTGGCCCCCCAAGGGTATCTGCACACGCATGGTACACATACAGACAAACAGATACACACATACATAAATAAAAATAATATAATTTTAAAAGTAAAATGAAATAGCGTCACTCTTGTTTGACTCTGATGAAATAGAGACATGAATTTGTTTTGTGTTAGGGGAGAGGAATAGAATACTTGATGATGTATTCATAGTGGGATTTTCCTGTATTTCAGTTTCCATAGTCACTTACTTCCCTATTCTGGATGTAGATCACTAGATTGTTGTAAAAACTACCTTGAAATTTATTTCCTCACTTCCAACTCATACTTGAGACAGTCTCCCACACAGCAGTTATGCACCCTGCTGCAAACACGATCTTTGCCTGTCAACCTCCTGTTCAGTCATTTTAATGACATTCTGTCATTTCATATTTCACAATTCTAGGGCTTTTCCTCAAGTATTCTTTTGCTATATTTGCTTCTCTGCTGATTTTTTCTCACTGAAACCCAATGATGTCTCTGTGTTTCAGATAAAGCAGTCAATCTCAAAGCATGGTTCCCAGACCAGTGCAGAGGACTTGAGGGCCTCATTTCCTTACTGTCCACAGTATTCTCTACAAGTGGCAATGAATTAGTTATTTTTATATGTATTTTCTAGGCAAAAATATACTGTTTTGTAGGAGAAAGGGGTTTAAAAAATAATTTAGCATCAGTTGTTTCATATAAAATAAATTTAGGATGGGATTGAGGGAATCTTATATGTGTCACTTGAACTCACTGCAGCACTTGAGAACCTGTTAACAATGTCTCTTCTTTAGATCCACATTGAGTTAAATCTTAATTCTTCTGGTTTAATGATCCATCAATGTGCTTCTGACATATGTTTAAAGTTGAAAAGCATTGAACTAAACTTAACTGCTGAATTTCTTCAAATTATACTTGATTATTCACACCTTGCTACCTTTGTATATGGTAAGAGCCTCTAAGGTAGGATGACCCCACATTCTCCAGAATGCCCTGACCTGGCATCTTCTGGCAAATTCAGGTCACAGGACACTCTAGAGCTAGGATAATAGTGTGTATGTGGAGCAGGGGCCATTCTGCCCTTCACAATTAATTTTCCCTTAGCTACTTATTCACATCATGGGCGTGAGGAAAGAGAATCTTGTTCTACCACTTCTCTACATTCCCCTGAGTCCTCCTTCACTTACCAGAATTCCAGGCTCAAGAACTCCCAAGTTTGGGTTTTGACTTGTTTGCGCTGCCTACAAACTCCAGTCTCCACAAACAATGCTAACAGCCTCATAGCCTGAGCTGTGAATTTTGTGTCTCTTTCCTCCAGTACCCTTCAGACTACAGAGTTTAAAGAGAGATTATGTAGCCCCCATCATACATCTCTACCCTCCCTTAGACCCCAGATTCTCCACGCTATTGCATGCTGGTAGAAACCCCACTCAGATCCAAACTCCAGGACGTCTTCCAAATGAGTCCTATTCGCATTCTGTTCTTTATTTTCTCATTCTGAAAACCATGTTGCTGTCTTCTGCATTCTGTCTGATAATTGTTCTCAAGCTGTTTCCCATAACCCTGTTATGTCTCCACATCTAGGTTACGAGCAACTTCTGGCCACCAGTGTGTTCTCTTTTGTTTGCTCTCAGAATACAGTAAAGAAATCCCCCATTGGAAATATTTTGTGGTGTTCTAGTGTTCTCTCCATAGGCATACTGTGTGTCCTAGATATCTCCCTTCCCTTCCAGTGTCTCTAATATAAGCTGAGGACACTCAAATACTAAACGCTCTTTCATGATCTTTGAGACCATATCCAATTCCCTAATGCCCATCTCTATATGAATGTGCTCTGGGTATCAGACTTTCAATCATTGTGTCCAAAGCTAAACTTGTGCCACATAATAAACTCATTGTTATTAGATTGTTGTGGTGGTGGTTTGGGTAGTGATTTTGAAATAATGGAATTTCATTTTCATCTATCCACTTGGCCTAATCCAAATTATGACCCGAGTTATATTACATGACTCATTCTTGGGTCATCTAGATTATTCCTTCTTGAGCATATCAATTTTGTTTCCTTTCTTTTTAAAGGTACAATATGCATATGGTTGAATTTATGAACTGCAGAGACATGTTTACATAGGCTCGAATTCTAATTTTATTGATTATTTCTCCTTGTCTGTAAAATTAGAAATAAAAGCAGCTCTCTCTAAGATTGCTATGTGTATTGATTTAGATATGTATGAAGCTATACATAGGCTTTGTCACATGACAAATATTCAAAGAATGTTAGTTACTGTGATTCCTTCTGCTGCTACTACAAGCCAGGCCACTATCTCTTTCCTTAATAATATCACAGCTCCTTAATCCCTCTTAATTGTAAAGAATGTTATAAAATGTCACAAGCATTTTCTAATGTACAATTGATTATTATGGTATTTCAAGTATATTAGTGTTTCAAAGGGGATAAACTTAACAATTTATATTGTTTGGATGTAAAGAACCAGGTCTTGCCTTTTAGAATCCTAAGGCAGAGAGGCACTAATGCACAAAAGTTCCCAGTAATACTCCTATAGTTCCGTTGGGTAGGTATGCAATACTGCCAGAATTACAGAACAAGTATCTTTCTGGAGAAGTTCGTGGATGACTATGACCTCCAACTTCTCTGTCACTCATATTGAAATATCCTAGGATTGTAGCAGAAACACTCACTATGTCCTTGTGCCTTCCCAGAGCAGTAAATGACTGCCTGAGACAGACAGACTCAACAGCTGCACAGCAGATGGTCCTCAGTCATGTTTTAGGTGACTGCTTCGATTGAATATTATAAAATTGGAGGAAATTCTGCCAATTTCTCCTTGCAATTATAGAAGTGTGGAGTGAGGAAGTAAAAGATCTAGTGTTCATTAGATTGAGCATCTTTAATAAAGTCTTCCTTTTCCCTTTTGGAAAGGCTGTATGTTGTTGCAGAGCACCAAGACATTTGATTTGTACCTCTAATGAGCTCTGCCCTACATCACAGTGATTTATATATGGCACTTACCTTCCCCACAAGACTGAGTGACTTAAAGGCAATTCCATGTCTGATCCATCTTTGTATTCTGGAGACTAGCATGCTCTCTTGCCTACAGTATGTGCTCAATGAATCTGAATTAATGAACAACCAGATGAATAAATATACCATTGAAATCTTCATAATTAAATCATACTTTATAATGAAGTAGAGCAAGTCACTATTTAAAAGTACTCTGTGGAATATTGTTATCTGTAATGCCAAATCTAGTCATTGTTTATCATATATTTCACATATTAAGTTTACTTAATTTGATATAATTCAAAAGTGCACAAATTGAGCATCTGCTACCCTCGATTGACTGCTATGGCACTGGGATGCAAAGAATCAGACATGGTCCCTTTGGCAACCATCTTAGTCACTGTTCTTGCTGTGAAGAGGCACCATGACCAAGGCAACTCTTTTAAAGGAAAGCGTTTAATTAGGGACTTGCTGATGGTTTTAGAGAGAGTCTGTGATCATCATGGCAGGAAGCAGACAGGCATAGTGTTGGAGCAATAGCTGAGAGCTTAAATCCTGATCCACGGGCAGAGGGTTGGGTAGCTGACATGGGCTTTTGAAACCTCAAAGCTCACCCCCAGTGACACACTTCCTGCAACAAGACCATGCCTCCTAATCCTTCCTAAATAGCTCACCACTGGGGACTAAGTATACAAACACATGCACCTATGGTGCCACCCTCTTGCAAACCACCACAACACGTTTTATTTTCTGCTCGTTTTTTTGACACATATTTTCCTGGAATTGGCATGGTCTATGCCACACTGCTTACTTCTGAATGTGCCCTCTACATTTCATGTCTTTGAAATTTATTCCCCAACCCTCTATTTGTCAAAAATTATTACAGTTAAGAGATGATTGGGCTACAAAGGCTCTTACCTCATGAGGGGAAGGATCCATTGCTGTAAGAGTGGATTTGTCAACTATCACAAGAGCAGGCTTGTTATAAAGATGAATGCCTCCCCTTTTTGCTGTCATGTGCTCACACGTACATTTGCCTTCCATCATTGAAGAATGCACTAAAAAAGACCTTCATCATCAGAGACTGACACTTCTATCCTCACCCTCCAAAAACTGTGAGAAATATAAATATTTCTTATAAATTACCCAGTCTGTGAGTGTTTGTTCTAGTACCAAATAACAGACTAAGACCCATCCTTATGGAGTGTGAGTGGAGGTTTCTAATTACCTACTCCATCCAATAGAACATGGTCTTGGATTACCTAGGCCAGGTCATATAAGAGATTTGGTTTCTTCCCAACATTATCATAAAGGCATTCCTGTACTTGGAAGTCAGACACTATTTTGTGAGGAAGCCTAAACTACCCCCTATAGAGAGTGGAGGAGACTACATTAGAGAAATCCATATGGAACATAATTGACACCACCAATAAATGAACAGAAATTCTCACCAGAGTTATGAATGAACAAGCCTTTGTGTCATAGTTTTATACTCTTACTGACATTTGGTGAAAGGTATTTCTTTGCTGTATGTATTAGGGGAGGAGGCTTGTCCTGTGCATTGTAGAACACAGAGCAGTGTTCTTAGCCACTATCTATTAGACACCAGTGGCACTAGTTTCCCAAGTTGTGACCATCAAAAATGATTCTAGACATGATCAAACATCCCATAGAAGACCTCTGTTTGAGATGATTCTAGAATGTTGTCACTGAGCTACAAAAGTGGAGAAAAATGAGGTGAGCCCTATGCAAAATAGAGAGGGGTTCATAGAAGGGGTACTGTTACTACAAGCTGTACTGGTTAGTTTTTGCAACTTGACACAAGTGGAGGTACACATGGGGAAAAGAAATCTCAACCGAAGAATTACCCCCATCAAATTAGTCTGTGGGCATGTCTATGGGGCATTTCTTTGATTGACAATTAATATAGGAAGTCCCAACCCACTACAAGAAGTGCTATCTCTGAGCAGAATGACTTAAGCTGTGCAAGAAAGGTGGCTGAGCAAGCCAGATGAAGCAAACTAGTGAGTGATGTTCTTCCATGGTCTCTACTTCAGTTTCTGACATGGTTTCTTTCAATAATGGATTGGAAAGTGTAGGCGGAAATAAAGACTTTCTTCCCCCCAAATTGCTTTTTCCCAGTGTTTTATCACAGCAATCCAAACCAAAGTAGAATATAAGCATCTAACTTTGTTACAAAACATTACTAAGTAATGTAGGTAAGCCCTGACATCATAGGTCAGAACTAAAATAATGACAAAATAGTCATCATTCTACATCAAACATATAAAATCTACTATAAACTTTAATATTTGAGGCACACCTTGAATATACATATGTAACTGAGAGAAATGGTGTGTTTGTGTGTGTGTGCACGCGTGCTTGCGTACAAGCACATGTGTGTGCATGCACAGAGAGGGATAGTACCCTGATTATGAAATCCCCTTATGTGGCCATATTGAGTTATCAAAGTGTGTATGCTAGCCTAATTTCAGTGTATATGATTATACTGTCTTTCCAATTCACTTACACACTTTCAACTGGAAGTGGTCAACACCAGATTCTTAAGTAATTGCACTTCATTAAGGTCGCCTACAGTAACACACAGCTTGTTTTCCTGTAAGCTGCATTAGATGACTCAGTCCCAGAGCATTTGGAACAATTGTGAGATAATGTTCTGAATAGGGCCATGGTGGGGTCAGGGTTGGGCTGTGTGTCACTTGCAATTCATCTTCAAATATTAAGAGGAAAGACTGGATGGCAAATGTGGATATGCAGTGTCTCAGTGCTAAATTAAAAGTTTAGAATTTTTTAAGAACCTGAAATAAAAATATGGTCATATGTACACCTAGATTCCATTACTCTGCATAATTACAATGAAAAGTGCAAAGTACCCAACAAGGAAACCCAAGTCTCATTTGGAATAATGCAAAGAATACTTACTCAGTACCTAGACTTTTAGACCTGGTACAAGATGGGCTAAATCACTAATCATCACAACAATTGAGCAATCTCAGTTCAATGAGGTTAACTGACTTATCCAAAGAGATGATACCATCTGTAGCCTTGTCTTCCTGAATCCTAAGCTTATTTGTCTTTACAGTGTCTGTTCTCTTTTACTTTGCCTTCTTAATCAACGTAGTATATAGTAGTTACATAGACACACAAAGGAGTTTGTAGTTATTGATTTGAAATACTGTTGGGTTATAAATGTACCAGTTCTATGTGGAAAAAGCAAAGTGGTTTATTAGGTTGACTATGATGATGCTTGTTCCTGTTTGTTTTTTTTTTTTTTTCATCACACTTAGATAATTTACCAATTAAGTGACAACCCTAAACACTAAGCCGTCTGAATCAGCTTGACTCCCTTCAGTATGACAGATTGCTTAACATTCAGTAACTGGATGGCAAAACCCATCTCCCAATGTGGACACAGACTTCTAAGAGCCTGCTATGTACTGCTTTTATTTTCCTTTTTATAGTGGAAGTGTTTTTTCAGAAAGTGGAAATAGAAGTCAGCATAGCCTGTATGCTTTCCCTCATAAGACTAATGATACACTGGTTGATGGAGGCATGCCATGTCTGATTAATCTATGCATAGAGTATGCGGGGTATATAAAAACCAATTAGGGAAAATCCCACTTAAATTATGGATTAACACAAAACAATACCCTCAGAAGGCAAATGAGGGAATGAAATGTGTAAAATAAATATCAAATCATAGTCAACTGAGCTAGACGCAGGCCTTGTCAACTGATGTCCAATACTGCAACTGCAAACTGAATTTGTCAGGAGCACGGGAACATGGAGCCTACTTGCTCACTGTGGCCATTAATATTTCAGAACAGCTGATGGGGACTGGTTGTTTGAATTAGGCCTTCCTTTTTCCTCTAAGGTGCTCTTGCTTCACACAGGATGCTGTAAGCTGAAGATTCGGGATTAAGAGTTACTGTGTGTGTGTGTGTGTGTGTGTGTGTGTGTGTGTGTGTGTGTGTAAGAGAGATATAGAGAGAGGGATGCTAGCCTGAAGAAATGTTTCTGCAGATAGATACACCCTCAATTTGTCATATCCTCAGACTCTTCCTAGTGCTTTATGGCCCTGATAACAGTAGGTTGGAGCTACACAAACCAAAATCTTCACCACAGCAGGAAGCTGCAGCAGAAACTGACCTCTCCTCCTGAAATGAAAAGGGTGAAGAGGAGAGACAGGCTCAATAAGTCACAGCAGGGGGTGTCAGAGCCCTGGAAGGATTAGGAGGACATAGATGGGGGGGCGCGGCTTTGGAGCTGCCACAATGACAGAAAACATCAATGGCATTTAATGAAAGGCAGCCAGAGATAGAAAAGTTTGTGCACCCACATAGTACAACTTTCTGAAGGGAAGAATGCTCCTGTCAACAATGAAAGAATCGCTGAGAAACACTAGCCAGTGCTCCTTTAGAACTCTTTTGGCTACTGGCTTAACATCAGAATGGAGGACCTGAACTCCAATCATAATTACATATAGAGAACATGCCAGGATTTGGATGGAAAAAAAACAACAACAACAAAAAAAAAAAAAAAATTCCAATCCTGAGGCAGAGAGAAGTCCTTATGGCAGCTTCCAACAATAATGTGTAAATGCCTCTCAGCAGTGGGGACTGCATTTCTGAGTCCATGTGGTCTTCAGATTTCTCAAGAAACAAACACTAAGATTCCACTTTATCCCAGAACTGTAATCCCTGCTCAGACAATAAGATTGGTTGAGCAGCCGGAAGACTCACAAAAGGACTCAGGTGGGTGCCCTGTGCAAGGCTCACTTGAAGGCGCTGTAGAAGTGTCTCCTTCCTCCTACTCTCATTTAACAGAAGTCTGTGTTTCTTGCACAATTCTGGGAAGACAATTAATGTTTCTCAGTATGCAGGTGGGCTGAAGTCATAGCAGATGGCATCAGAATGGCTGTAAAAGAGGGAAGAGTCTTGCAGATGGTATATTTACTCCCTTCTGAGTTTCTCTTTTGAGAGGGGGAAGGGAGGGAGACAGTGGTAAGACAGTACAATAATGTTGCAGGCTTCCAAAGTACTTACTCTCCGAATTTTCTCTAGTCACCACATTATTATCTTTCATCAAGTTATTGCAGAGAAGAAATAAAGCAAGAAATTGAGAGAGGACAATGGGAAAAACAATCCTTGTCCATCTATAACTGTCAATTCGCCATCCTGTGGAATTATCTTTCATGGTCTTGCAGCCTGTTAGGGCAGTGAATTTCCCTGTATTATTCTTTTCTGGGTGAAATAAACTAATTACTGTAACTTCTTCTCACAGGTCATTTTTCCCCAATGCTGCACAATTATTTTTGGTCTTGACTTCCAGCTATATACATCTCATTTGCTCTGTGGTTCTGAACTACACATTGATCACAAGATTCTGACAATGGTGAGGTAGCAGCTGCCTTCACTGGTGCTTCCCTGTTAAGGGAGAACACCATTTCCCTTGAAAGCCTATCTAAGGAAGAAATAGGAGGTAATGAAGACTCTCTGATGTGGGCAGATTCTGCTGCTGCTGCGTGGGCAGGGACTTCCCACCATAACAAGAAGCCACAGCCATTAATTAGGCCCTGGATCTCCAAGTCTCCTAAGCTTTCCCATTCTTTCCATTCCTGTTGTCACAGAGACTTTAAGCAGCAAATCCTCTGCAAAGTGCTATCTCCTAAATGGGGACATGAACCCACGGAAGTTCAGATCCGTTGCCTTTCCCTGTGCTGGCTTTGAATGAATAGTATATCCTTTCTGCATTTTGACATTAGAAAAGTGAGTAAATGGGAATGGAAAATTACTGAGGGAGGAGGGAGGGCAAAAACACTTGCCTCACAAGTGTAAGGACCCTAGTTCAAATATTGAGAAAACACACACACACACACACACACACACACACACACACACACACACACACTACTGTAGGAAAAATTTGGAATGGTAACTAGTTACATGTCAAGTAGACTAAGTTGTGGTCACAAAGTGCTCTGGAAGAGGAAACCGGACAAGGAGATCAAGCATTAGACTAGATTAGTGCTGAGGGGCTCAGTTGAATCTACAATGAGTTCATATATCACACCACTATATTACACCACAGAAAAATGCACTACTATCTGTCAATGAAAATCAATTTGTAGAAGACAACCACAGTACAATGTAATGTGTATGTCATTTTTTTTAATCTATAAGGTTACCTAACAAAATGACTATATGTAGTCCACAGGCTCAGACACAGAAAAGTTTAGCAAGTAAAGTGGCTTTATCTAGAGTTAAGGAAAGTCAGTAAAAATGGATTTAAGTAGGGAAGAGGGTTAGGTCTGGGGGCAGGGTGAGGGGTAACTACACAAAGCCCTGTGTCCTTGTTAGCTTATATCCCACCTTAACACAAGCTTGAGTTTTTTGTGATGAGGAAGCCCCAGTTGAGAAAATGTCCCCACCAGTGTGTCCTGTAGGCAAACCTGTGCAACATTTCTTAATTAAAGATTGACATGGGAGAGCCTAGCCTGTGCGTAATGCTATCTCTGAGGAAGTGGCCCTGGAATGTATAAGAAGGATGGCTGAACAAGTCATGAGGAACAAACCAGTAAGAAGCACCCTTTCATGGTCTCTTGCATCAATCCCTACCTCCAAGATCCTGCCTTGAGTTCCTGCCCTGACTTCCCTCAGTGCTGAAATGTGACAAGAGAATTGTTAACTGAAATAAACTCTTTCCTCTCTGGTTTGCTTTTGGCTACGTTACACCATCACAGCAACAGAAATCTTAACTAAGAGACCCTACAAAGTCAGAATAGCTTTAAAAATAATAATAATAACCAGCATCAAAAGAGAAACCTGGAATGTCCTTGCAGGAACATGGGCACTGTGGCATCAGAAGATGATCAGTAACCCATTATGGAGACTTAAGATGCCAAGGAGGTGTGTGATTCATGAAGTTGTATATGGAATAACAACTAACGGAGCATGCAAGAGAAAGCCTTTCCTATGAAACTGGACTAAAAAGCTGATGCTATGGTATCAAAAGAATCCTAACTCTGTATACAGTGTAGCCTTATGCTGAATGCATATACTGCTGAATTCTTTATCAGCCATGGTGTGCTTCATTCCCCCAGGTGATTACCATCTCTTAAAACTGTCAGCTTCTTCAACTGTAGGTCTCCACTCAGTTACTTATTTAGGGACATAAGAACTTTTCACCCTTCCAAAGGTGTCTTTCAAACCCTGATTATCAGCCCAACAGAGAGCCAAAGTTGTACAGAATATGCCACCGAGAAGACAGAGATCATGCAAAGAAACAGGAGTCTGTGTTTGGGGCCTCAGAAGAACCAAAGCAAGAAGAAAGCTGGAGAGTTATCAAATATCATGGCAGGCACAAAGCTAGATAGGAGAAAGAAAGGACAGAGAGAGATACAGCTAACTCAAAGACTAAGTAAGAGCCAGCAAAATATACCTTGACCAAACCAAGCAGTGACCTCACTTTAGGGGACCAGGGTTTGGAATGCAGAAGTATGATTAAATAAAACAGACTGTGTCATCCTTAACTGTGTCTCTGCTTAGCATGAGACAGTGGGGAAATGGACACTGCTGAGTGAACAACAGGAATCATTTTCAACAATGCTTTGTATCTTCAAGAAACTAGAGAATAAACTTGGAAATTTAAGTAGTGCCTTATGAAACTCATATTGCTTTGGCTACCCTGTATCCCATTTCCCCTTTCTAGAATTTTCACACCACTCTCTTTGGAGAGCTAGTTTTCAGTCCACATGAAGGTTTTAGTTTGGTTTCTAGTTTTCTGGTTGTTTTTAGTCCATATGAAGTTCCATTCCTATTTCCAGAGATGAAATCTATTAGCACATCAGCACACCACAGTGGCTGATCACACTTCCTGGCCCTAAATAGGTACCTGGTCCACATCATCCAGGCAAGAGGAAGATTGGTTCTCTCCTGTCTGTTGGTCCCAAAGCAGCTGAAGTGATGGCCAACTATCTTGCCACTTTGGGAAATTTAAAAATGCAATCGTATTCACCTTTAAAAGGAGATCCTGGGGACAAAGGGAAACCTCACCATGGTTATCCTAGATTTCTATATCAACAAAATCTCTTCTTTGTTAAAAGTCAGTTGATGCTAGATTTTCTGTTGACTAATACTAAAAAACAAAACAAAAACAAAAAAAGCTTCACTGATACTTTAAAATTGCTTTTCAAAACTGCTTCTTTAGCAATACCACATCTTCAGGGGCAGATATGTGAATGCTGAACAAGTGAAGAGAAATGGACTAGGATCCACAGAACCCCTATTCCAGGCTGAATGTGCAGTTACTAGTTACATAAGTCTGGGCAAATGATCACAAATTTTTGTGCCTGAAATTCTCTGCCTATAAAATACAATAGTTGCATCCCCTCCCCATACCCTGGGTGTGCCTTCAATTAATATAAAATAATACATGAGCTAAGCCAACAAACCATCACTGAGGTTCTTTTTCTCATAAGTTCTCAAGGAAGTCAGTTTTCCAGTAGGAATAGGTTCCATTTTCCCAATGAATAAAATAGATCTAATGATGTTTCTATATGGCCAATGAATAAAATAGATCTAATGATGTTTCTATATCACCAGCACATGCTGTAAGCACAAGATTCTTAGAAGCTAAGTGGGAGTCAGTGTGACCTCGGGTCAGGATCTAGCTCAGCTTTCCCACATGCTGTACCCATGATAACCTGGTTCACATGAACCGGCATTATGTAGGCAGGCATGGGGACCAAGAAACAAATGCTAGAAATGTCTAATAACCACTTTAACTCCAAAAGATTCAGCTACTAAACAACAACAACAACAACAACAACAAAACCGTAATGGACTTCACCTTCCAAAGTCTTTAACTACATTTTGGCATTTCTACAGTGACTTCCCTGGAATGGAAAATTTACCTGACCTATACAAAGCAATGAAGTTTTGAAGTAATAAAATCAACAAGACTTCAGATTTATGCATTCTCTTTCTAAGCTGCCTTCCCATGTAACTGAGCATCAGGTCCTATCAACTTTATTATTAAGGATATCATAGAGCCCTAGATCCCTAACAAGCCATTCAAGCCATCTTGCAGGCTGACCACACTCTGCCAGAGGTCCATTCACCTCTGTCCTCAGCCAAGGTAGAAGGTCAATATCCTAGCTGTGTTGCAGTTCCAAGACATAACATGGAACAGACACATTATTCTCTAAACTTATTTTATAAGCAAATTTTATAAGCATTTGTATAAGCAAAACTTGGCACATTTAGTTTCCTCTAACTGGAATATCCTTTTCATTAATCTATCTACTCATGCCAATAAATCCTATTCTGGAGAGCAAGAAGGAGATCTAAAAATTTGAAATATTTACTTGTCTATGACAGATCACAATATACATTAAATAATACTGGTTAATAAAATAAAATTCACCTTTTAATTCCAGCCCATCTTTGCAGACCTGATAGCAGCAAGGGACAAGGAAATGTTTCTCTAGATATTAGAAATATCCAACCAAAATTAACAGATGAGAGGGCAGGAGAGGTGGCTTGATGGCTAAAAGCACAGACTGAACTTCCAGAGGATCCAGTTTGAGTCCCAGCACCCACATGTTGCCTCACAACCATCTGTAACTCCAGCTCCAGAGGATCTATTGTCCTCCCTCTTCTGATCTACTTGGGCACCAGGCATGCGACTCATACACAGGTATGCATGCAAGCAAAACACTCATACACATGAAACAAAAAATATGAAAAATTAAAGATCTACAGATGATAAAAGTAACTAATGGTTTCTGCATGTTGAAAACACAGTAGGGACTAGCAGGATATGCAGAAAACTGAGCATTATGTGTTCTTTCTCAAGTGGGTAGAGAACTCTGGCAACTAGACTATTGTGGCTCTGTCTATCTGCAGACAGGTTCTGTGTCAACAGAGCTTTCAAATTTTAAGATTTCAAAATTAAATCTTCATTGCTAAATAAAAGTCTCCACAGAAGACTAGATTGACATGTTTTGCTAGGTCTATAAGGATTCAAATTAGTAAATCTCAGCTTTGTGTCCTTATGCAAGTATTGTTTGCTTTTCGGTGCCTTCTCTTACTCCCTTCAACCCTGCTGGATATTAACTAAATCCTCCCTTATGTGCTGATCAAGAGAGCGTAGTCAGCCACCACCCTGAAGTATCAATCTGAAGGTGAACTTAATGTAGTGTGATCATGTGTGGGTGGTAAAAGTGGAAGCCTGTAGACTGTTCTTGCCTCTCCTCAAGCCAACTAATTTCCACACAGCTCTAACAGGGGCTAGGATAATGGACATTACCGGCATCTCAACTTAAAAGGACCCCATGCCATTTGGCCATCTGCTTTTCTGTCTAATAGCTTTCGTGTAGAGATTAATTCATTCAGTGCAGAAACAACCCTCATCCACTGTGCAATTAGATAAATGCCCTGCCTAAACTGATCCTCTGGTTGAATAATTCTGTCTATAATAATTTATATTCCAGCTACACCGTTTACAAAGATGTGTATATAAAGAACAGTACTTTAGCTGGGCTGTGGCAGCACACACCTTTGATCCCAGCACTCGGGAGGCAGAGCCAGGCAGATCTCTGTGAGTTCCAGACCAGCCTGGGCTACAGAGTGAGATCCAGGACAGGCATCAAAACTACACAGAGAAACCCTGTCTCAAAAAACAAAAATAAACAAATAAACAAGAAAGAACAGTACTTTAAATGGATGGTTTAAAAAAATTAACACTATTATGTGTGTCTGGTGCTGAGACCTGAACCTAGGGCTTCACACATGCTAAGAAAGAACTTCACCAGGGAGCTGTATTCCTAGCCTGCAACATGATTTTAAAGGATATATTTAGTCCAAATATTTGAGGAGACTGACCCATCCAGTGCTGTGGCCATTGGAAAATGACAGTACTATTTACAACACCACTGGAACAGTTACTATATGAATGCTTTTGTGTAGGACATTCTTTGTATCCACTCATTCCTACATAAGATGACCTAGCATCAAATGCATATGCTACAAGCCTGTTGTGACACTGTATTTTCAGTGATATCACAGCATTTTCACACAGAGAGAGGCACACTTGGGCTTTAATATTGATTAAGTTTCCTCCCATGGGAGCCCTCAACTAGAAAGAGGGAATGGTAGAAATGAACCAAAATCTCCTGAGAAAGATAGCCACATCCCACAGTCTGTCAGCAGGTCAAAGGTTAATCAGAGACAGTCATAACCCCAGAGTTCTAGTTAAATTCTGTTGCTGTAATAAAGCTGACCAAAAGCAACTTAGCAGGATGAAGCATTTCTTCAACATACACTTCCAGGGTCACAGCTCATCTGTGAAAAAATCAAGGCAGGAGCTTGAAGTATAAGCCATGGAGGAAGCTGCTGACTGGTTCATTCACAGACTCATGCTCAGCTGGCTCTCACAGACTCATGTCCTCCTTCCTGAGCACTGATGCTGCCCACAGTCGGCTGAACCCTCCTACATCATTTAACAATCAAAACAACCCCTAATAGACATGGCCACAGCTCATATATACAATCCTTAAATTGAGACTCTCTTCTCAGATGAATCTAGGTCATATTAAGATGGCAGTTAAAACTAAGCAGGACATCCAGTAAACATGTGCAAGCAGTAGACTTGAAGAATCAATTTATCTAATATCCTGGTTAAGTTTCCCTTCTCTGTGTGGAACTTTATTTACAGCATCTTCCCTTAGTCAAGATTATTTAAATAATAGCCTTTTACCATGAGACAGGAGCATTCTGTTAAAGTGGAAAGAAGAGGTGATCAAGAGACACTTGCCCATAGAACCAGAAGCAAATGTGACATGAGGAGAATACAGCCAGATTCAACAGGATATTTTTAGTGAATTGAATCATATGACTCAAAACAATGTGTAGCTCCTAAGCTCTGATACCTTTGAATGTGATCTTCTTTGGAAATAGGGGAATTGTAGATGATGAACTTAAAATGAAGTCATTAGTGTGGGCCTATTATAATATGGCCATTGTGGTCAATTTGGCTGGATTTGGACTCACCTAGGAAATACACTTCTAGCTCTGTCTGTCCTTAAATTTCCAAGGAGGTTTAACATGGAGGGAAAACCCATCCTGAACATGGGTGCCACCATCTGGGGGCTGGGTTCCAGACTGAAGAAAAGGGAGAGAGCAGAAAGAAAACGGAGTTCTGGCATTCATCTCTCTGGTCTCTGACTGAAGATGCAGTGTGATCACTTGCCTAACCCCTGATGCAACAGCTAGAGCTAGTCCTGATGCCATGACTTGCCCACCATGATGATGGAGTATACTCTCAAACTCTACACCAAAATAAACTCTATCTACTTTCAGTTGCTTTTGAAAGGCATTTGGAAACACCAATAAGAAGAATAATCTATAAGTTGTGTCCTTATAGAGAGAAAATAATCTGGACATGGGCAGAGACACCATAGAGGGAAAATGATGTGGAAACACAGAGAGAAAGTCATATAGAAGTTTAGGAAGACCCAAGAAGCCAACAGAGAAGGATGAACAGAAGATTGCCTCACAGCACTCAGAAGGAATCCACGTGGACAACATCTTGATTTTGGACATCTAGTCTCCAGAATTGTAAAGCAATAGATCTATTGCTTTAAGCCCACACAGTTTGTGGTCCCTTGTTATGACAGCCTCGGGAAACTAATATAGTATTCCTCCAGCAGGCCTCAGACATAACTGGGCACAGAATTGGATTCTTGCAGTCGCACAGGAGGGATCCTCTGATTATTGTAATTTAGATATTAAAGGGAAGGAAGGGAAACTTAGGAACACTCAGGTAACAGCTCCCTCTCTCCCTATTGCTTTCAGAGTGAGGTGTCCAGTTTCCTCATTGTGTTACAAGAGTCAGTTCTGAGCCCTGCTAGAATTAAAGCCCTTCAGAATACTCCAGTGTAATTTGATACGGTATAGTTGATGGCAATAATATAAATACTAAATATAGCGTGAACTCCTGCTGGGTCAATTTCACAATATCCTTAGCACTTCACTGGTTATTGACAGTTAACATTCAATGATTATCCCATGAACTACACCTCCCTACTTCAACGCATTTCTATATATGAGTCCCCCCAAAAAAAACACCTGCTCTCTTTTACTACAAGAATGACCAAGGTTACCTGTTACCTGTCCTCAGAGTTTGGGGTAAATAAAATGATCCATTAACAATCCAGAAAAGTGTCGCTAAGAATTGGATGGTCTTTTTCAGTGCGTTGAGAGGTCCAAGGATAATATTGAATATATTTTGGAGCCTGCTATTGGCCTGGACAATATGTGATGAGTCTTTCTCTGAGTCGATGAATATTTCTCTACTATATAATTTTTAATATCTATAAATTTGTTTATTCGGGAACCACAATGCATAGTTAACTTAATGAATCATCATTTTGTGAACTATGTGATGGAAAAAAGTTGAGATAGTCATTGAGTCCAGGGTCATGAAAGCTAAAGCACTGGGTATATTATCACGTTTTTCTCTTCCTTAATCTCAGTGGGTTTTTTTGTTTGTTTGTTTTTGTTGTTTTTTTTTTTTTTTTTTGTCAGTGAGAGAATGTGCTTCTTGAATGTCATTCTCTAGTCCATGACACCTCTAGAACATTTACTGGGGAAAGTCTATCATCTCCCAAATGATGTACCATTAAAATATTTTTATTTAGAATACTAGACACTACTTTGGACCTTGTGTAATAGAAATGAACAAGACAGATAGGCCTCTGTTTTCTTCCAGTTTAAAGTCTAAGGAGAACACTGTACTAATTATTTTTCTCGTTTCTCACTATATAGCTTCTCACTATAACAGAATGCATGACGTAAAGAACTCAACTGGAGAAAGGTTTGTTTTGTTCACTGTTTCAGAGGTTTGAGCCATCACAGGAAAGGAGTCAGCACACAAAAAAAAAAGAGTGCTCTCATTTCTTTTTCATTCAAGCCATAGTCCAAGAAATGGCGCCACCCACCTTTAGGACAGTCCTCCCTTCTCATTTAACTCTCTCTGGAAATAGCTTCAAAGACACATGCACTGATGCAATTCACCAAACTGCAGAGTGCTCCTAAAGACAGTCAAGTTGACAAGGAAGCTTAACTGTCATGAACACACAGATAAGTGCTAGCACTGAGGAAAAGCGCAGCAGCTGATTTGAAAGAAACAGGTAGAGAATACGTTGCTTTCGACAGAAAAAAGAAAGAGAGAAAGAAAGAAAGAAAGAAAGAAAGAAAGAAAGAAAGAAAGGAAGAAAGGAAGTAGCGTGTTCATTGAGACTTGACAGAAAGAGCTTGGATCTTGACCATTCTCTGAAGAGGACACAGGCAGAAACATGAGTTACTGAAAGCTTTGATGTGTTCAGGAAATGAGTTGGCCAAAGTGTCCACATAGTGTGTCACAGTAAGTGACATTAGAGAAGAATTCAAGAGGCAGGCAGGTAGTAGATGTAGTAGACACTCTTAAGACGTGATTAAAACAGCCATAGTAAATGTTGACTACAGTGGGCTATACGCTGGAAGGTTTTAATCTGGGGATGTTAAACACCAGCTCTGTTTCAAAGGACTGCTGAAGACAAAGGCTGTAAAAAGCACAAGAGAAACAAGGGAGAGCAATAGTAGACTGCTCCTGTAGTCTGGTGGGGAGAATTGCTGGCAGCTTAAACTGGGCTGGTGGCTGTCAGAAGAAAAATGACTGAATTCAAAATATATTAGGATAACAGGCAGGAATGCTGATCAAGCTAAATTGGATGGGTGAATTAACGGAAGCAGTAAAGTATGGCAACATTTCATTACGAAAAATCACAAACTCATGTGGAAAGAATTGAGGGTTTAATGTCTATGCCCCATGGAGACTATATAATTAACATTCGGTATACTTTTTTCATTGGCTTTATCCATCCCACTATCAATCAATCAGCTGATGTTATTCTTCAGTGCTCATGAGGTGAAAGTTGAAGACATCAGCATATTTCATCCACATGCCTCTAGTGCAGTGTACATATTGTTAACTAGGACCAGTATTTGGAGACACTTGGTAAAAGGCAAAACTCTACTGCATGCAATATAATGAGATTTGAAACATGCCTGTACTTCTATGAACCTAATTCAAGGTCTTTCATTTTTACTCTGTTCTTACTGTAAATGGTTGTTGTTGTTGTTGTTGTTGTTGTTGTGAGAATTGTCCATGGGCATTGTAAATATTCAGCAGTGTCCATAGCCTCTACCCACTAGATGTCAGTAGTACCACACACCCTTTTCTCAAATTTTAAGAACAAAAAAACTATCAACATCACCAAAAAATAATATGGGAGGAATTGTCCCCACTTAATAGTTACTGTTTTAGATAGTATGGAGATACAACCTTGTCTGTCTTCCAGAAATTCTCTTCATATTCCTCACTAGATAAGTAAGCAAGCAAACATAACTCTCCCTAAAAGTAACCAGAATTGAAGACTTATTAGCTTCATAGATTAGCCTTACCTGTGGTAGAACTTCATCTAAGTATAATATTGTATGCACTACTTTGTAGAACATTCCACTTATGATTCACTCATACTGTGTATAGGAGAGCTTTGTTCCTACACCATTGTTTCTTTAGTCATTCAATTATAGAAGTGTAGTTGGTGATCTCTGGTTTTATATATTATAGATAAATTTGATATAAATACTCTTATATAGTTTGGGTATCTACCATACCCCACTGTGCTTTTAATTTGTTCTTCCCTGATAATGCTAACAGTGAGTTTTTTCTCACATGTTTATTAGTTATAAATTATAATTTACATAATTATAAATTATAAAACTTAGAATTTTCAGTTTTAAAACCAAGCAGTAATTTTTTCTAGTACTATGATAAATGTATAAACATGTCTATGGATCATATGTCATATATGTATATGATATATACATATATAGCGAAGTGTCTATTAACTTACTGTAACTCTACCAGTCCCTGCAACTAGTTTATTTTCTAGTTGTTTGGAAAATTCTCTAATAATCAAGTTCCAAGAATTAAGAGGCTGCTTTAGCTCATAGTTTGAGGGCATACAGTCCATCATAGGAGGTAAAGAATGGATTAATATTGATGCTGATTTACTTTAGCTTTTTAATTCAGCCTGGGTTCCCAGCCTATAGAATGGTGCCACTCAAATTCAGGGAGTATATCCCCTCCTCAGTTAAACGTGTCTGAAAACACCCTTGCAGAAAAACACAGAGGCATATCTCCTAGGGGATTCCAAATCCAGGCAAGTTAAATAGCCATCCCAATTTCTATCTTAAAAATTAGAGATCTGAAACATTCCTAATTACAACATGACCATATAGCATAACTGACTTTGAAACATTTCAGATTTTTTTTATGTATTATTTTTTATAATGTATTTATCATGGCTGAGAGTGTGCATATGCCATGGCACATGTACAAAAGTCAAAAGACAACATGGAGTTGGTTTTCTCCTTCTACTATGTAGGTCCTGAGGATAAAACTCAGATCATGAAACTCAGCAGCAAGTACCTTTACCATATTGGGTAAAGAGGGCTTAAGATCTTGCCAGCCCAGATTTTGCATTTTTCAATTAGGGAACACATGACTTAGAGTTTCATTCAATGAGTAGAAGTATTTAATTTTCGTGATGTTAAGATTTCCCAACATTTATTGCATTGTTACTATTTCCTCTGCCCTAAAATCTTGCATTTTATTCTCAGAGTCTCAGAGAATTCTCCTTGGACTTCTTCTTGAGGCATTTTAGCAGCAATACATGAATCTGAGGTTCATGTTCATAACATTTTTTAAAATTACTTGAGCTATAATTTCTGAGGTTTTTTTTTTTCTTTCTTTAAAGTCTCCTAATAAAACCAGTCACTAACTTGTCAACCTTACATTCTGAAATGTATGGCAAATCTGTTTTATTGACTGTGTTCATAATTGTTTGGCTTATTTGTCTCATGCTAGTGCCATAGAAATGGAAAGCCAGTGAGCTTGATTATGCTACAAAACATGCCATATGGAGAGGGAGAATTCTAACTCTGTGAAAGTAAGTTAACAGGAGAAAATCAGGCCAACGTGAGAAAGTCTCGGGAGTGAGTGGATACAGAGGAGGGATTTCCTAGAGTACCGAAATAAGCCCTGGGTGTCTTTTCAGTTCTGTTACATCCTCCACAGCAAGTGAGGAGAGTCTGCTAAGGGCACTTGAAGGTTAATGACAGCCATCCAATCATATCACAGCAGATGAAGAACATTTGATCAACTATAATAACTAGTCACTAAAATAACTAGACCACATCAAATTATCTTGTTTGTTAAGATAAATGTATTGGATTAGTCATTTTACTAAATCCATGGATTGATATTTAACTAATTAAACTCATTTCTTCTATAAGAAGTGATTAATCCTTTTGATGTTGCAGTGTCAAGTAAACAGGATGAGTTGATTTGGAGAGGAACAGAAATTAAATAGAGTTTTTAGCAAAGAATATGTACATTTAAATCCATTTAGAATTCAAGCCATCACCACGGCTGTGTTTAATTTTTAAAATTCCCTACACACTAGGCAGCAAACAAAGAAATATAGAGAAATGAACTGCCCTCACTAGCCTCTCAGTCAACTGAAGATACAAAACACAGCATATTTTGAGAGTGACTGGAAATTTTTTAGTGACACAGAAGCAATGGGATACTACTAACTGAAGGTAGTCAGGGAAAGATCATGCACAATGCGAATTTTAACACATTAGATAAACAGACGAGTAGAACAGAGCTGCAAGTGATAAAGTCCAATGTGTCCTATGCAGAACATACATTGGAATTTTTTATGAAACACAGATCACCAAATAAAGAGGAATAATTAAATGAGTGGGTATATAGGTGCCTTCTGAATTTCTATTCCCATTGTCATCTCTTATTGATGTCTCTAGGCGATGCACATCCAGTAGATGGTGAGAGAAGAAGACACTGCTATGATTATTTTGAGGGGATGGAAGCACAGTGCAGCAAAGGCAGATTGGAGTGGTTGCAAATAGAAACATCACAAAAAGGTGTACCAGCACAGTGCATGTACAGACAGACAAGAAAGGGCAACCTGTTCTTTCCAGGGACTCCAAGTTTCATTCCAAGATAGAACCCCTTCTTTCACCATCTAGCTATCAGAAAGTGAAGTGAAAGGAAGTCTCTGCAGTTTTCCAGCACTAGAAGGAAGTCACAAAACATAACACATCAGAAGCAATTAGTGAGATAGACAAAAACAATACCAACTTTAGACTTACAGTAGCCAAGGTCAGCAGGAAGATCATCAAATATGAGTCACGTTATCAGAGGCATCAAAAAGGAAAATAATACAGAAAAGTTCAGGAATGAAATAGTTTTTTAAGTAGATTGGAGGCAATTAAAGTCAAATTGAAAAGGGATTAAGAAATAAGTGAATTAAGAAAAAAATGGAATTTCATCTTCCAGGTATGATGGAGCAATTAATACCTGACTGGTGCTACCGCTATTAACCAGTGATATGCTGGGAAATGTTTCATTTTCAGATCCACAATGCAGAAAGAAAAAGATCAGTGGTTTAAAGAATTTGTGTGTTCTCATGGTATATGCACCCTTTAGACTCTCCCTAAAAACAGCTACCTATCAATTTGCTTGATTTCAAGAAACCAGTGACTTGGTACCTGTCTGAATTTGTATGTAATGATAAAATTATTTCTTGAGAATTCCATTCAGTGTATGTTGATCATAATCACCCTTCCCCTCCTCTTCCTTCTCCTCCTCCTTCTCCTCTTCCTTCCCTTCTTCCTATGTCCTCCCAGACCTTATTACACTTTCCTATCCACCATCCTTTGTGTTTTCATTTTTGTAAGCCGATCAGATCTAACTTGTGTTACGCATAGATGTGTGTAGGAGGCCATCCACTGGAGTGTAGTGAACTTACTGGAGGCCATACCCTTAAAGAAAACTAGCTTTCCCTCAACCAGCAGTATCAGCTGTCAACAGTTTCTCCCCTAGGAGAGGAACCTCATGTATACTTCCCCTCTCCATGCTGATTTTATCTAACTTGAGCTTGTGCCAATATTGTGTATGTAGTAACAACTTCTGTGACACTGTCCTGCTGTTTCCTGAAAACACTGTTCCCCTGTAGTCACCCCACTATCTCAGACTCTCACAATATTTTTGTCTCCTCTTCTGCAATGAGCCCTGAGCTTTGAGAGGAGGGACTATGATAAAGACATTCCATTTAGGGCTAAGAATTCTTCAGTCTCTCCTTTTCTGCACCTTGACAAGTTGTGGATTTCTATGTTAACCACCATCTACTGCATAAAGAAGTTTCTCTGATTAGGGTTGATAGATGAACTAATTTATGGGTATAGCGATAAGTCTTTAGAGTCAGCTGAAGCCAGAATAATAGTAGTAAGTTCTACCCTGAGGCATATGAGCTTTCTAGCCATGTGTCCTTGTCCCCAGTAAAGGTGTCAGGCAGGGATTCTATCTTGCACATCGAGCCTTAGATCCCAATCAGAAAACAGTTAATTAGTCCCATAATAGTCATGCTACTATCTCATCGGTGGTAATATCTTGCCAGGCCAATTGTTATTGAAGCTCACAGTGTTCACAGCTAGGAAAGACTGATGATTTCTTTTCTCCTCCATCAGCATGCATGGATACTGGTGTGGGTGTGTGGAAAAATAAAAACTTGTTCACTGTTGGTGGAAGTATAAACTGGTAAAGCCACTATGGAAATTAGTGTATGGGTTTCTAGAAAAGCTAGAAATAGAATAGACATGATTCAGCTCTACTACTCCTGGTATATGTAACCAAATCATTCTCTGTCCTATTACAAAGATTATTGATAATCAATTTTCATTGCTTCAGTATTCACAATAGCCAAGAAATGAAGATAGTCTATTTGACTGCCAATTGATAAACAGATAATGAAAATGTGGTACATTTATACATTGGAATATTATCAGCTAAGAAAACAGAAATTTGTAGGTAAATGGATAGAGCTAGAAATTATCATTCTAAATGAGGCAGCCCAGACCCACAAGATAAATATCCCATGTTCTCTCAATATGTGGATGCTAAAGTTGAAAATTTAGATACATGTGTTCAAAGCGGAACACCCATAGAGGTTAGGAAACTAGCAAAGGGCGAAGGTGTGATGGTGGCTTTCAAGAAAAGGGAGGTAGAACACAAGGGGTATAAAGTCGGAAAGAAGAATAATGGATCAAGGATTGACTAGGGTCTGCGATGACAGATCAGGGTAGAGGAGGGTGTCCAGGGAGGAATAACTAACATTGAAGGTCTTTGAAAAGTCATATGGAAACCTACTACTGTAGAAGCTTCATAAATGCAGAAAGAGGCAGGGAGAAAAGGAGGGAGGAAGAAGAGAAAGAGTACAGAGGAAGGGGTGGAAGGGAGAGGAGGGAGAGAGAGAGGACAGAGGAGAGAGAGGAGAGAGGAAAGAGGAGTGAGGAGAGAGAGGAGAGAGAGAGATTTTAAATGGAGTTTCCCTATAACCCAATAACAGGGGGACAATGCCCCTGCTAGACATTGTAAGCTAACAAAACAAAAGCCCAGGTAAGGAATGGGTTTTCTTCTTTGGACTTCTTGGTCAGTAGGATCCCATAGACCTCCACAAATATTTCAGGCCATTGTCATTGCTCTTGGGTTTTCTCTAGAACTTGCTGGTAACACTAGATTGCTGAAGACATCACATACTTGAGTCATAGAACATGATGTAACCCAGTTGCTGCCAACCTGAAAGTTTGTCCTAAATGGAGATCTTTCATAAATCAAAAGATTTGCCTCTTGTGAACTGTGACTATAGAACCCCATCATTAATGTCATCTACAGTAACACACAACTTGTTTTCCTGTAGGCTGCATTAGATAATTCTAGAATGCAACAATACATTGCTACAGAACTATGAAAAATATTAAAAGAAACTATTTTTAAGGGTTGGACAACAGAGAGGCCCATAAGATTAACAGGATGGGTATTATCTGCCCTCCCACCTCCTTACACTAGGGGACATAATAACCCAAACAGAATGCCATAGTCTAAGCCAAAGAACTACTGAAATTGAAGATGCAAAAAGGTCAAGAATTTGGGGGTTTCCATGGTAAATAGAAGTGATCTTCAATATTTTAGATGGGATGCTTCCAAGAGTCTTTGCCTTATGGGTCAACTTGAAGGAAAAGACACCTTAACAAGCTTTTGCATCAAGTTGGGACTTTATCAAGACTGTACAATAAAAAAAAATGATATTCTTAAAACAATAGAAGAAAGAACAAAAACCGGGCAGTGGTGGCAATCCCAGCACTTGGGAGGCAGAGGCAGGCAGATCTCTGTGAGTTTGAGGCCAGCCTGGTCTCCAAAGTGAGTTCCAGGAAAGGCTCAAAGCTACACAGAGAAACCCTGTCTCGAAAAACCAAAAAAAAAAAAAAAAAAAAAAAAAAAAAAAAAGGAAAGAAAGAAAAGAAAAAAAGAAAGAAAAAAAAGGTCCAGAATTTTATGCCCAGGCACCACACGTTTCTTTGTATGAGAAAGAAGGAATGGACCTGGGAAGAGACCTCAGTCAGTATAGTGCAATCATTAGGACTTGAGTTCCATTCCTCAAATCCACACAGGAAAGACCCAGTGGCACACAAGCTCACTCTGTAGACCAGGCTGGCCTCGAACTCATAGAGATCTGCCTGGCTCTTCCTCCTGGCTGGGGGTGTTTTTCTTACAGGTACTTTAAGAAGTGCTAGAGCCAAGCAGTGGTGGCTCACACCTTTAATCCCAGCACTCGAGGGGCAGAGCCAGTCAGATCTCTGTGAGTTCGAGGCCAGCCTAGTCTACAGAGCAAGTTCCAGGACAGGCACCACACAAAGAAACCCTGTCTCAAAAAAAAAAAAAAAAAAAAAAAAAAAGAGTGCTAAAGAACACTTTTCCAATTGGTGGGCAGCGATACAGTGATACTAGCCCCAAACTCATAGCACAGGAAATAATGAAATAGGAATAGGAAGTGCGAGAAATATGTTCTGATTTTTTTGCAGACCATTTACTGAGTGAATCAAAACACCAATTTTGAAAGATTAGTTTCTAATATATATATATATATACATGTAAAACACAGGGGAAAGGGTCAGTGTCTAACTATTTCCATTTAGTATTATCTAGAGTCTAAAGAAGCAAAATCCAATTAAAAAAATCAAGACAGAATGATTCCAAATAAGAAGTTAACTTGCTTTTATTTTAGGCAGCATAATTTAAAACACAGAAAATGAGTAAAATATGGAATAGCCTACACCTAATAAAATTTATATAGTCACTTTATAAAAGGTCAACATCCAAAAATTAATTGCAAATCTATGTTCTAGGAAAAGCAGTTGTAAATTGAAGCTTTTAAAAACTATAACAGCATCATGAAGTATGAAATCCTCAGGGAAAATCAGCAAAAATATCAGATATTGATTCTGAACACCACAAAATATTTTTCAGAAAATATTAATAAAATTTAAAAGAATATAAAAAGGCATCACATTCATAAACTACAGAACTCAAGATGTCTACTTTTTTCTATTTGATTTATACATTTAAATTCAATTTCAATCAACTTCCTATCCTGTATTTTGATAAAGTGGGCAAACTGATTAGAGGTTTTATTATACATGAGAATATAAAGGACATAGAATAGACAAAACAATATTATAAAAGAATTATATACATGAGTATAAAATCAAGAACTAAGAAATGTATAAATGTGTGTAAAATTCTCTCTCTCTACACACACACACACACACACACACACACACACACACACACGTATATCAAACTTTTTTAGTTTTGGGTAAGCCAAGAATTCTTACATAGAATATGAAAATTAAGTGATAGAAAAGAAAAAAATTTAAAAGATAACATGAAAAATATAATTTAGGACCAATGAGCTGGCTCAGCAGATAAAGTTGTTTGCCACTAAGCCAGACAACTTTAGTTTAATGGCCAGGATCCACATGATAGAAAGAGAGAATTGACACCCTCCTCATGTTGTCCTGTAACCTTCACACATATCATGGCTTACACATAATACAGACACACACACACACACACACACATACACAGAGAGAGAGAGAGAGAGAGAGAGAGAGAGAGAGAGAGAGAGAGAGAGAGAGAGAGAGACGAGAGATAGTGACATTGACAGAGACAGAAAAAAAGAAATACAATTTTAAAAGTGCTCCTACATCTTTTTTTAAAGTTAACTTGAAATGCATTAAAATTCAAAACCTCCATTTTTCCAGACACCATCACAAAATGAAAAGGCAGTACACAGGGTGCTGGCTGTAATTAACAATGCTATAGTGTCTGCAGTAGACAGCATTCTCCCCTTATCTCAAGGGAAGCATTCCAAGAGTCGGTAGATATCTACAACCATGGATCATACCAAACCTTATGTACAAAGCACAATATGATGCTACTTAGAAAATGTTACTAAATTCATGCTCCCTGAACACAATCATCACAATGCAACAGTCAGCTGAAAATGAAGATGGTTACTAAGGGACTAAAGCTGGAAAGCATGTATGGAATAAAACACTGGACAAAGGGACAATTTATAACCCAGGCAGTCCAGGACCAGAGTGGTCAAAATCCCATTCCATTACTCAGCTGGTAAGTCACTTAAAATCTGCTCATTTCTGAAATTATCTAGTATTTCAAGATTCCTCTGAATTGTGGGTAATTCTAACCAGGGCAAATGATAACATAGATAACAAGGCTAATACTTGAAACATGCTAGCAGGGTAGACTTGAGGATCATCACCACAGAAAGAAGAAAGGGAATACTGAGATGACTCAGTTAGTAAACATGCTTGTCATGCAACCATGAGAACCCAAGTGTCACTCGGAGCATCTGGGTAAGAATCTGAGCATGATGATATGTATTTGTCACCCCTAGTGCTGGGGTGACAGAGACCTGTTGATTCTTGGGCTCACTGGCCACTCAGGCTTGCCTACTTAACAAGCACCAGCTACCCTGAAGTGTTCCTGTCTCAACAAAACAAGATGGACAAGTGCCAAAGAATGACACTTGAGGTTGATCTCTGGCCTCCTCACACATGAGCACACATGTTGCATATGTGCCCACACACACACAGGTACCTTTATATGTGTGAACACACACAAACATACAAATAAGAAGCAAAACTATATGAAGTAATGGATTTTTAAGTAGTGTAGAATGATCGTTTCATACTTTACCAAAACACCAAGTGATACATCTAAATATATACAGGTTTTATTTTTCAATTATGTCTTAGTAAAGCTGGAAGAGTAAAAAATAAAAACACAAGACACAGACTGGAAGAAAATATTTGTAATGTGTGCAAATGTGTCTCACAAAATATTACATAAAGAATTATAAATAAAAGCATAAGCAAGACAAACTATAAAAATGGAGGAAAATTGTTAAGCATTGTTAGCAGAAATGCAGGTCAGTAATCCAGTGCTGTCATGGAAATATCCAAAGCTGAAAACACAGTAGTAGTACAGTTGAAGCGCAAACAGAGCTTCCACACATCACATGGGGGACTATTATGGCACTGTCACGTTAGACAGCACCTTGGCAGGTTCTTTAAAATTAGGCATGTACCAGATATATGATTAAAAAAATCCTTGTTAAGTATTCTCCCAAAGAATTAATACATAACATATATGTTCATGAAAAATCATGTAGATGAGTTTCGGTAACAGCAATCGCCAAAACGCCGGCAAATTCTAAATGTCCACTAAATTAAGGATAAAAAAGTTGTGAATATTGATGCAATGAGATTTTGCTCAGCAATAGATACTGAAGAGCCACAGTGTCATCAGCATAAAAGTTTTCTTTCTTTTCACACTGTGGATTGAACTTAGGGCCTCACATGTCATATGCACACAGTCCACCACTGAGCAATATCCCCAGGGTTCTAATTTTTTTTTTTTTTTTTGAGACAGAGTCTCACTAAGTTTCCCAAGCTAGTTTTGAACTCACCCTATAGCCAGCACAGGTTTTTAACTTGTGGTCCTCCTGCCTCAACCTCCCAAATAGTGAGGTCTGAACCTTCAGGCTCAACTTTGAAAAAAAAAAATGTTTATAAGGGCATTCAGCAAAAGAAATGACAGAGAAAACACATAGTAAACCATTACAATTCTATGAAATTCTAGAGGATGTACAACAAATCTCACATGATAGAAAGTAGATCCACATTTAAGTGGAGCAGTAAATCGAGGGAAAGGATTGTAAACAGGCATGAAAGGTGTATCTGGAGGGATGAAAGTTTATATTGCAACTAAGGTGTTGTTTTTGCTAGGTACATAACTTATAAAACTTCATCAACGGATATGCTTAAAATTTATAATCCTGTTTTCTGTAATATATGTCCCAATAAAATCTATCTTATTATTAACTTATTATTTTAAATACATTGTGGTGGGTATAAGACTAGCTACCATTTTTCAAGTATCTTGTGGTGGGATAATCTTTTTGTACACTGTGAATATGTGTCTCTGCTAAGGCACCTTCTGATTGGCTTAATAAAGAGCTGAACAGCCAATAAATAGGCAGGAGGGGATAGGTGGGACTTCTGAGCAGAGATAAGAACTCTGGGAAGGAATCAGAGTAGTGGAGATTCACCAGTGAGACATGTAGGAAATTGGATGTACTGTATGGAGGAGAGATAACGAGTCATATGGCATAGCACTGATTAATATAAATGGGTTAATTTAAATATTAAGAGCTAGTGGGGGACAAGCCTAATCTAAGGCCAAGCTTTCATACTTGATAAGAAGTCTCCATGTCATTATTCAGGACTTGGAGGTATAAAGAAAATCTGACTACAGTACCTTGTATACATTAGACACTCTGTGGAGGGCTGATATGCACAACTATCCTTACAACATCATTGAAGCATGAACAGTGATGAAAACTCACACTGGGGAGTGAAATAATCTGCTCAGGTCACACTCAATGCAGCACAGGAAAGGGATCCCGAGAAAGCTCACACCCAAAGCTACAATATGGGGAAATGAAGATACATGTGTGATGACAGAGACCATGTCAAATACAAGGATTTTTTTTCCACGTGACTTGGTCTTTTCAGTGGAGTCATAGGTGGGTGGGACGACCTATTTAGGTAGAAATGGAGCCTGTGGGGAAATCTAGAATGATCCCACCTCTAGTAAAATAAAAATTCCAAGACTGCCAGGCCTTTGGTGAGGCAGAGAAACATCTAGCATGGGGGGCGGGGGAACACAGAGCATGTGAGACACTGCCACTTTCTCTGTCACCTTCTGAAAGTGGAGATCAGTGATGACGATGACAGAGGCACAGTCAAGGTGTGAGTGTATAAATCCGTCCCAGGCAGGGATGACCCAGAGGCCTCCGGGAGTGACTGATAAAAGCCATCTTAGCTAAAGTATAAAAAATATCTAATATCTGTCCCAGCTGAGGGGGAAACTGGAAATTCTGTCTTCCTTTTTTAATTATAATATTTGACTTACTATGGTTCTGTCAGACTACTAAATTGGAAATGGAATAAAATATAGTAGATAGAAATTTTGGCTGAGCCAATTAAAATATCCCATGGAGAGTCTTTCCTGTCCAAGCAACATTATGAACCTCTGAATAAATTGGGTCTGGGCCCTGGTTTGTTATTTTTAATTTGGACTAGTAGAGTAGATATTAAAAAGGCTGAAATTTGGAGCCTATCCAGTCATTCACATGCTGATCGAAACTCTAATGTGTCAAAAATTGTCATCGCCTTCGCAATCTTGACTTCCCCTCTCAGTGCCAACATGTGTCTATTCCTTTCCTTCCCATGGAAGCAATCTGACCTAAAGATTGTCCATCTTTACCTGTGGGTGTTTATCCTTTTATCCTGTGCCTATAACTACCCTTTGTTAATGGTACTTGTCTCAGTTAGGGTTTCTGTTGCTATGACAGGACACCATGACCATGGCAACTCTTATAAAGGAAAACATTAAACTGGAGTGGCTTACAGTTTTAGAGGTATAGTGCATTATCATCTTGGTGACACATGACAGCATGCAGGTAGACTTGGTGCTGAAGAAGGAGCTGAGAGTCCTACATCTTGATCCACAGGCTATAGGAAGTGAACTGTGTCACTGGGCATAGCTTGAGCATAGGAGACCTCAAAGCCTGCCCCCACAGTGACACACTTTCCCCAATAAGGCCATACCTACTCCAACAAAGCCACACCTCCTAATAGTGCCACTCTGAGTGGGCGTATAGGGATCAATTACATTCAAACTACCATAGTAATATTCATGAAGATAGTTCTGTAGTCAAGTATATTTGGGAAACATTGTGTTAAATAGTTACAAATGCCTGCTGCAAAACCTCTCAGAGTGTAATGTGCTCTCATGCACAGAAAATCTCCAAGGGTGAGATTAAAAAAAAAAAAATGATGATGAAGCCCCTGTGGTTGTAGAATTACCTAAATTCACCTTGGGAAACATTGGCCTAAATTGCAGTTACTGTTCTCAACCATCCCCTCTGTTCTCAGTCTCTTGTTTAATGCCATGCTGAGTACTACTCTTGGGGAAATTATCTCCAGTCACAGTATTCTTAAACTAGGTCTTCTGTGCTGAGGATTTTGTGCCACACACAGTACCTGTTCACAATGTCAGAACCTCTGCCACGTGAACTACAAGGCTTTTGTTGCCCATCTTTAAGAGCAGCAGCTACAGCCACACAACTGTCTGGGGGTATTCTCAAGCCATCAGCAATAGGGAAATAGTTCTTTCCAAAAGAAAATAAAGTTTTGGAAGTTAATCTTCAATGGGAGATAAAAAGAATAAATAAGAAGATAACTTAAATATGCTTGAATGACTCCAAAAGTTCAGATGCAGAGGGGGCCATCAGGAGTATCCAGAGACCACTGTTTTTCTAAATCCCAAGGTTTTACATGGTGACCAGCAGGTAAGACATGTGTCAGAGCATGGACTGGTGGGAACAGCTTGCCCAGAAATTTCTCACTGCAGAAAGTACTTTCTCATTAAATAATCTACTTCATCTGAGATAAGCAAAGCCAATTCAGTTTCCACAGTTACAATCGAGAAAGCTCCAGGAGTCTGCTTGTAGTACTCAAAGAGAATGGACTTCTCAAATGTTTCTTGGGTTCTAGTGAGTCTAACGAATTCCATGTATGCCACAGACTGCATGTGTATCATCTAAGTTATTCCCAAATATGCTATACCTAAAATTATTTGGATATATCAGATCCAAATATGTTTTGACCCTGATATTAAAGATATAAACAAACTTTGGTTTGGTTTGGTTTCATAAACCCATGACTGGAATAAAAAGAGCTTGTTTCTTTAAGAAGTGTTTACAAAGGCGTTCTAGAGCTTGCTAAGGTTTTGTTGATTCAATTTCTTAAAGAGAGAAAGATGTTGATGAATGAATCCAGCACTCACCGGATGCCAGGAGAGGAAGGAGGGGCTTGTGGGAGAGGGAGGAGCTAGGGAGGGGCTCTTCCACTTTATGGAGGCTCCCACATCCTTGGTCCTTCAGGCCTTCACATTACTCTCTAAGAAGCTGTGATTACTGTCTGAATCCATGCCAGGCTAGGAAAACCCTTCTTTTAAGCCTTGAAGAGCTCCAGGCTGTGAGATTAAAAAGTCAACATGAACAGGGAGTGGGAAAGGGTAGGGATAGAAAGAAAAAGAAAGAAAGCCGAGGAGTGAGTCTATTCTCTGACTGATTCAGCTTGGCATCTCTGGCCTGTGAGCCTCCACCAAGGTTTTGAAATAAAAAGAAACAGCACTTGTTCCAAATGTCCAGGTCAGAAAGAAAGATCTGCTTTGAATGGTGTGGGTTCCAGGAATTGCATGCCTCTGGTCTGGAAACCAGCAAGGAGGGTTCCCGGGCACCACAATATGAATGAATTTGTTCTAAAAATCATTGAGAGGTGAGAAGCCACAGCACTGATCTCTCGGGATGTGTGGGTCCCCACGGCACTGTTCTTATGACTGTGCAATCAGAGCTACTAAACCCCACATGTACAGAAACAGAGAAGCAATGTTAGGTGACCTGCCTATCATGTTTGAGGCAGCAGCTAGGTCACTCAGAACCTTTATTACATACAGCTGAACATGGAGGTGGATTAGCTAATCAGAGTAGGAGTCATGTGTGAGCTAACTCATGCTGCAGTCATGTATGTAGAGGAAGGTTCGATAGATACTTCCTGTATATACTGTCAACATCTCTGCTTGGGCCAGGGGAAGGTTTTGTCTTTCCCCTTGAGCTTCATCTGAGAAAGCTTTGTCACTCCCATGGGGTCCTTGACACAGCTGTGCTCACATCAACAATACACCTTCACTCAGGACTTCATTCACTCCCCATAGTATCCAAAAGTCAGTTGGTCACTATTTCATTTGAGTCAGATTCGGTGAAGAGGCTCTGTTTGGGCCTGCAGCTACACTTCTTCATAATGTAAGACTTGAGGGAGAGCCAAGTGGCTCCAGTCCACTTCTTTCTCCTTCTTCCTAGGCCATGAGTCTGCTCTAGTTATTTTCTACTCCAGTCATTAGACCTAAATCACAAGTTTCAAGTCCCTGGTAGTCTATAGACATAATTAAGCAAGATCAATCAAAGGGCCAAACCCAAAGTCAAGGAGTGAAAAACTACATTCCCTTCTTGAGAAACAAGTTACAAAACTCCATGGCAAAATGTGTAGATAAATGAAGAGAGGAAGAACTGGTTTCTCTAACCCTAATGGATTGTTATCTGCTCAGTTTTGAAGACCTCTAAATATCTTCTCCAGATCACTAATTCTTCGCCAATTAGTAGCTGGACAGCATTGTAGACATGTTTGTGCCTCTGAAGCTTAGTTCTTGACATATGGTAGAAATCAGATCAATGGTTAGATAATGCATAGGACAGTGGAGAGGAAGGAATCTTGGGAGTTTTTCAGAGGAAGTCAGCAGGGCAGGAAAGGAAAGGAACTGTATTAATTGGTTCCCTTTGTCAGACTTTACTAATTACAATGGATAAGCAGATGTCAATGTCAACCTCAGATATGCCTCCATCTTCTGGAATCATTAGAGTGTATACCTCTTGGAACCCAGCAGGCTTCTTACACTTTCCTCAGTGCTCACAGCTCAGACAGCATGTGAGAAGTGGAGTCATGGTCAGTATGTCTTTCCACCCAACACAAACGGAAAATTTTGCCACAGGACATCCCATGCGGATTCAGCAATCTAGACATCCAGGAAAAATAAATAGCGGGAATAAAATTTTCACTAATGGGAAATTGAAGACAAGAGAGTTCAGAATTGAGAAATTCTACTTTCTCCCCTTTCAGTGAATTGGGGCCTAACATTATTTCTCTTCAGTAGTCTATGGGGAGATCTCCCAACTAACTGGAAGATGCAACTGCTTTGGCTATGCAACTCTGGTCTTGAAATAGTAGGTAGGTAGGAAATATGTCACCTTGGATTACTTCCCCTTGTCCCACAACCCATTTGTACTTTTCTACTCTACTTGGGTTTGAAACTCCCAAATAAAATATCAGTGTTTAGTTCTTGATTTGGGATCTGTCTTCTGGGTGACCAGGATATAGCTGAAGAGATGCTGATCTTGAACAGTGAAAGACAGGTCCTACTGTAATTTCTTGTTCACATGGCAGAGGTATCTGGACTGCAAGTCGATGTCTCCAATATTAAGGGATTGCCTCACTGTGCATTCTATGGTGTTGGAGAATAATGACTGTCTAGGCCACTCATCCAGTAGTTTTGGCCTCATTTTTTTAGACTCAGCAGGCCACTTTACTGAGTAGCAAACTAATAAAAAGAAAGGAACTCAGTCAAGCCATCCAGAGGCAGAGATCCCAACCGCAACCTGTTGTAGAGGTGGGTTTCTTCCCTAAGATGGTGCCTTCTATAGGACTGGATAATAATAAATGGTGGTCAGAGGGAGGTGACTCGATTTGACTCCTGAGTTCAAGAAATCACACTGAGACAGCATCATCCACGTAGGTGTAGTGGCCCAGAAAAAAAGAGCCCCTAATGAGAAAGGACAGAAAGGTGTTCTGGAAGGTCTGAGTCCAATGAGAGTGTAACATCTAGTAATCTCTAAAATAAACTGAGCAGATGAATAAAGAAAAAGGACATAACAAGAAGGGAGGACACTGGCCAGGGTCAGCCTTCACTCTTCTATGCCAAAGAATATACTGTTGTATTTATCACGTTGAGGGGCACAGAGGCTGTAACAGGATGCTCCAGGAGGTGCCTGAGTCAGACCTGAAGGACTCTTGAGTCAACTGTCCCTCCTGCCTCCTGACATTTACCCTGATCATGCCCTATGCTCTACACCAAGGGAACAGAAGGTTGTAAAGACAGCTTGCCAGTGTTGTGGACCAAAATATCAAGTACAAAAATTCTGAAGGTACCCAGTGCTGTCAAGGAGAGGAACCAGACCCCTACAGGCTCAAACTATTCTGGATATCCAAGGGAATCTCAGAACCTTGACTGTGCTGCCCTCAGCCTTATACTCCTACTCTGACTCCATACTTCATAGTTTCTTGATTATGCCATTAAATGACCCATCTACATGAGCATCTACATGCAGTGGATCCAAATTCATATTCAATATTATGAAAAATATGAGAGGCTTGCTTGTGACTCATCACTGGCTCTGAGTACTTAAGTCTACAGTGCCAGGAGTTTCTTTCATTTCTATCAGTTCCCTTCCATGGAGCAGCCTTCAGGGTTAAATGGACCAGGACTGGTCTCCATCTTCTGCCCCATTGGTCCCACACAACTGAATGGGTAGAGCCTGAAGGCCAGATTACTGTTGGAATGTGGGGTGACAGATCTGCCTGGTAACCTGTCACTCACCAAGATATGACCCAGAATGGACAATACTGGCCCCAAAAGGCCCTGACCTTATAGAGTCACAGTCTGGTGGAAAAGGGATGTTATAAGTATTATAATCAGAAATGGATTGTGTTAGGTGAGTGACAGGCTGTAATCTCAGCACTTAGAGATGGAAGCAGAAATATTGTAAATTCAAAAAGAATTTGTACAATTTACAATTCAAAAAAGGCTTGTGTTATCATAGCTAACAAAAGAAAAATAGATTTAATTTTCTGTTTATTGTGATTTCTACCACATACACAAAAAGTACATATATGATTTTAGGAATAACATTTGTCCTTCAGGTCACCCAAGAAAGAAAATTTGCTAGCACAAGTGAAGCTTTTGTCCTCCCTAGGCATAATCAATTTCCTGATTTTTGTAAATTTTTCTCTTGCTATTTATTGCTTTTTATCACATATGTATCTATTCCTAAGCAGTGCAGTGATTGGCTTTATATGGTTTTTCTGTTTTTATGGGTCTCATTGAGCATCCTATTCTGAAGATCTATAGTTTTAATAAAATTTAGAATTTAAAAAGGGAATATTTTCTGTACCTATCATGCAGAGTTGGTGTAAAGGTCAAATGAAATAGTAGGCATAAAAGTTCTTAGAAAGCTGTAAAGTATTAGGCAGGGATAGAAATTTAGTTTGTTGGTAGAGTGCTAAGAAAGTAAATAAGGGGAGAGGAGAGAGGACAACAAGGAAAGGAAGTGAATCTTTGTACATTCTACATTGCCACTACAATTATGAACAGACAGCCATACTCTATATCTTGTGCTTGTGGGCTCTGCATCTGTCCTACTTAGGGTTTCTATTATGTTGATGAGACACCATGATCAAAGCAATGTGGGGAGGGAAACATTTATTTGACTTACACTTCCATGACACTATTGATCTTCAAAGGAAGGAAGTCAGGACAAGAACTCAAACAGGATAAGCACGTAGAAGCAGGAGCTAATGTAGAGGCCCAAGAGGGGTGCTGCTTACTGGCTTGCTCTCCATGGATTTCTCAGTCCACTTTTTTTATAGAACCCAAGACTGTCAGTCCAGGGATGGCATCAACCACAATGGACTGGGCCTTCCCCCATCAATCACCAGTTAAGAAAATGCCCTATAGACTTGCCTACAGTCCCATCTGATGGAAGCATTTTCTCAAATGAGGTTCCTTCCTGTCAGATGACTTTAGCTTGTGTCAAGTTGACATAAAGCTAGCCAGAAGAGCATCTCTTTGTCCCAACTTCTCCACTCTGCTACTGTAGCACAGGAGCACCTGTGGGCAGCATGAGAAGAACTAGCATAGCTGTCTATGCTCTTATAATATTTGAATCTACAGTATCTCCTAAATGACCACATGTTAAATCTTAGCCCCCAGCATAATACAATTAGGAGGTGGAGACCTTAGAAGATGGAATCTAGTAAGAGGTTGTCTGGTCACTGGGCTCACGCCCCTGAAAAAGATAATGATAAGTTATCCCTTGCTGTTTTCTCTCTTTTCATGTTCCAACATGGGTTAGCTGGCTCAAGAAAAGCCAGAGTCTTCCAACTCTGATATATATTTATGAATTTTAGGAAATAGGTACAAGAATCATTTTGCATTGGTCACAGATCCTCGGGTAGAACCCCCTTCAGGAGACAATTCATGCCAATATTTAAGTCACTAGAGGGCTTAACAATCTTCACCATGAAAAGATTGGTCATGTAACCTAAGTTCCTCACTCTGCACTGTGAGCTCATGTTCTCTTGTCCCTGTACAGGAATGGCTTATGTTATATAACAGACAGTTTAAGTCCTTTATAAGGATAAATTGAGGACTGTTCACATTTGAAGATTGAAAGACTCCAGCTATTTCCCCTGGAGCATTAGCAACACTGGCTACCTCTTTTCCCACTATAGGTTCTTACACAAAGCTCTTCTGCAGAGGTGGCAGGAAATGTGAAATACAGGTCCTAGGATAGACTTTCCAGACCCAGCTGAGAGAGTGATCTCTTCCTTTTCCTGAGGAAACGGTTGCTGCCTCTGAGAACTTTCTCTAACCCTCTTGGCTGTCTTCAGAATTGTCTTTGAGTTTCATCCCGTGTCAGCTAGAGGGGACAGTAGTGACAGCTGAGAGCTATTCTTCATTACTATCAGGTGTAAGCCTACCTCTAGCCAACACTTTCGAGACTCAAGTACAGAGGGAAATTTCTTTACATCCAAGCCTCAGGAGACCAGTAGACTTAAATTTGAAAGTGAGAATAAACAGAAAAACATGATGGGAAAATTAAGTCACTAAACCCTGTGATCTTCATTTTGCTTTCCATTATTGGGCTTTGAGTGACATACTTCCCAAGGGAATACAACCAGTGAGCACATAGAAGATCTTGGTGTGAAGGATTTCTTGTACCTGAAGCCAGACACCCAGAAAGTCCCTTATAATGCAAACTAACTCATGATATCCAAAGGAGCTTATGGCAAAAGACTTTATTGTCCTGGAAGGGGCTCCTTCCACTGGACTGCAGATTTCAATAATAAGGACGTTACCAGGAGCTGCCCCTTGAGTCAATGCAGGCAAATGAAAATACTTAGGATCATAAAACTTATATCTTCCTCTTTGGTACATATTTTAGAAAGTGGGCATGACTCTGTATTGATTTTATGTCATTTTGTTCACAAAGCTGGAGAGCCTCTCCAGGTACATTAAACTCAGTGCTGGTACCATACGTACAGCCTCTACAGGAACCAAGGGCTTTTGAAGATTTGAGCTTGTCAGTTTGAAGCCATTCCCCCAAGTCGCTATCCCTCATCGTGCAGTTTTCTAAGGGTTCGTGAGGAAAGGGGGAGATTCCTTTTTCTTGTGCTTACCTGAGAATAGAGACAGAAGTACATTTCATCTACCTGGAGTTCTGGGTAGACTACTGCTGCCACTGAGATTAAAATCAGACCACCCCATCAATCACAAAGAAGCCTCCCAGATGGCTGGAGCAAGCTAAGACATGTTCGAGCGTGGCGTCTCCTACCGCCCTTCGCTCTGTTTTCCTCCCAATCAGGATGCTCTAACCAAATGCTGCTTCTGTCCCCACCAGCAGCCTTGCTTTTTCTACAAATGCATGTCACATGCTACCCCATCCCTAACTTTCCCATATCTTGACTCCAGTTACTCAGATTGCTATGTTTAAAACCCATATCATTTACTGATCCATAGGTACTCAGTATTACAGGAAACGAGGCTCATCACTGTACCTCAAACTCACTATACCCTCTCCCACTACCTTCTCTCCTCAGGCCATTTTCTCAGCCTGGAATGTCTCACCTTATCTCTGTTTCTTAAAATATTTTAAAGCTCAATGTATACAAAGCTCAATGTATTAGATTCAAAAGGACAATTAAAATTTCTACAGTCTCTTAAACTTCAGACATTTCTCTTATGCTGATCACATTGTCTCTTGCATTATAACAACATATCTTTCTACTTTGTTAGAGTCAAAACACTTTCATTTCTGTGTGCTCCTCCTTCTCTGAAAAGACAGTTCATAATAGATGCTCAGTTAATGCTTGCTTCTGAGTTAACAGCTCGAGTGCAGTCTGGGGCCTTAAAAAGTTAATTGGCCTTTTTATGTATCTAAAATAAATCCAGAAAGTATTATAAGTAGGAAAATGTTTAAAACTGTGTGTCTTGCCCTGTCCCTTATAAAAAGTCAGAGAGATATTCCACAGCAGTTGATTACCTGGTTGTTTGTAGAATCTAATCCTATAAGCCTAAGAGAAGTAACTTAAATCTTAGGTTCCCATAAAAGCAATCTTATAAAATTGGTTTCCACTCTTAAGCAAGGCTTGGTGCCCAACTTCTTTATATGAATGGTCACAAGCATGGTATTTCATCAATTATAAATGTTATACCTGTACACTATATTACATAAAACTCTCTACAGTGCACATAAATCAATTAAACAAGGCAACACAGCAGCCCATAAAATAAAACTTTATTTAATCCCGTCCATCATAAAGGTCTACAGAATGAAACTTTCCTCATCTTTAAAAACTTATTAAAATAAATCAGTAGGGCAAAGATCTGCCTTTAATAGGGCCAGAATTTTAGAAAGATTTGTTTGAGAAAAAAAATATTTTTAAGAGTTAGTAAGGAAATTTTATAGGAAATTAGAAGCTACATTGATTTTTGAGAAAATAATTCTGTAATGTAAGCTCAGTTGTATTTCTCCTGACAACTTCCCTGTAGTGAGTATAGCTCTTAGCCAGCAAGCCTAGATTTTTCTCTCAGTGTGAAGGCAGAAGGCCATCAGTGGTCTTCTCATCAACACTAGCCATTGTCCTCTGATACTTGATCATAACTTAGTCATGAAGACTCTCCTAATTTGATAACAATCTTGGCCTAGGTACTTTCCAGTTTAATAACCTAAAATTTTTTAATGCCCACTGCCATGATTCTGATATTTCTTCATGTTACTAAGTGTCACAGTTTTATTTCAGACCTGAGGGTGGTGAGTGGAGCCCACCCTTCAAAGCAGTGTGCCCAGGTCTTGGTCAATAGTAACCATGCTTATAAGCCAGTGTTTAACCATGGAACACATTGAAAACTGATTTGCTCTGGAACCTCTTGCCACCACAAAATACAGATAATCAGATTATCTGGGAGATAGAAGATTGAGTATTTTTGTATAATAATTTTATTAATTCTCTGGGGTTTTCATATATGCATTCAGTCTATTTTGATCATGTTCACCCATCAACTTCTTCCCCTAACTCCTCCCAGATCCAGCCTCCAACTCCTCCCAGCATCCTGTCATTTTTTATAACTCATTAACTCAAATTTGTAAAGCCCATATTTTCATGGGTATGGAACCATCCACTTGAACATGATGTACTAACCAGAGAAGACACTTTCAAGAAAAATGGACTCTCCTTCCCCTAGTAGCTACCATCTATAGTTTCACAGGTAGGGATATGACTGAATATTCCATAGGCACTTATTCTTTATACTTTGATCATTGTTGACAGTCATCCACTACACATACGCACACACACACACACACACACACACACACACACAAAAGTAACTTTTCTTAGAGTTTCACTAATCTTTGGGTATAGTGATACAAATTTAGAGGATAGTTTGATTACTGTGTCTACTTAGCAAAATAATTGCAAGAGATTTACTCATAGGTTCTCTGAGCTCCCTAGCATGAGTTCTTAGCTGCATTAACCATACCAGGTATGTTTCTTCCTGTGATCATAAAAAGCAGTTGGTTAGTTAACTCCATAATATTCATGGCTCTATTACACTGATGTGCATATCTCCGAAACTGGTCAGTACTCTAGCACACAGGGTTCAGAACTAGGTAAAATTGTTGATGACTGATGCCCCAGGAGCCTACATGGCACTTTCCAGTACTATGAAAAGTATTCAGCTGGGAAAAAGCTTCCAAATCAATACCAACTTGACTTCTTCATGTCTGGTGAGCAATTCTGCAACCACACATTTGTGTAGTGTCCCCAGCAATGAGTCTTACCATCATATTCTGGTGGGCAACCAAGAGTAATGGCAATAGTCTATAAGGTATTATTTGGGTGAGTCTTCAGAACACCCCTGGACCAACAACTCTAAGGGAGGTATGTATCCCACACCTGGTATTGGGCTTTTATTTAACAGACTGTAACTTATGAGAGGAGAATTATCCCTTTTATAGGGTAAGTCCAATTAAACATATATCCAAATGTATATACATACATACATATACATGCACACACATATGTAACGTGTGTGATATACCTTGTATATATTATGAAGTAATAAGTTTATATTACTATTTTATAGTTTTTCAAACATCATTAATGTTAATTATCCCTCCTCCTACCCACTCCTCTGCCCTAACCTATTCCCAAGTGAATTCCATGTACCAGCAAGTTAAGAACAATCGATCATTGCAAATTTAATGCCATTTGGTTCATTCCAAATTCAAACCAATTAAAAATGCCTGAGGAGATTAAGGAGTCTTATGATCTAGACTAGTGGTTCTAAACTTTTGTAATGCTGTGACTGTTTAATCTACTTCTTCATGTTGTGGTGACCCCCACCATAAAACTATTTTGTTGCAATTTCATAACTGTAATTTTGCTCCATTATGAATTGAAATGTAAATATCTGATGTGCAGGATATCTGATATGTAATCCCTGTGAAAGGATTGTTTGGCCCCCAAAGGAGTCAAGGCCTACAGGTTGAGAACCACTACCAACAGTAGCCAAACATAACTTTTTCAGAGATCACATCTCATCTCAAGTCTCAGTTTCTTCGCCTATGAGAACAGTCTGGACTATACCAAAAGTCCTCAAGAAAATATGAGCAACCTGAAAAAAAATTATATATCATAATTAAATGGGAATTCTTCCTTCAAGCAAGGAGAGTTCATCACATGAAAAATCATCACTGTAATATGCCTCATAAAAGCCAATGGTAATAAAAAATAAAGAAAATAGAAAGCATAAAACCATATAAGCATCTCAATTATTCTGGGAAGAACTTCATAAAATTGTACCTTTTATGATAGAAACTCAACAAATTAGAGAAAGAGAGAAATCCTATCACCATAGTAAAAGTAGCATGTGAAAACTTATAAGAAACATACTCAGTGGGGAAAGATTGAAAATCTTTGTCTCTAAAATCAATATTTACACAGGGAGTAGACACCTCAATTACTTGATTAACAAAATACTAGCAATCCTAGCCAAAGCAATTAGGTAAGAAAAGGTAATAAAACATTAAAATTCCTAAGAAAGCAATAAAATTATGACTCATAAATGGCATTATTTTATGTATAAGGAACTTGAAACTTTCACTAAAAATATTATAACTAAGAAACTCTAAAAAGTTTCGAGATGCAAAATCACCATGCAAACTCAGTCATTAGCTTTTCAATATCAACAGTGCAGTAGTGGGTAAAATTAGAATATTGGAAAATATATCAATTAAGACTGTAACCAAAAGAATAAAACACAGGAATAAACTTAACTAAGAAGATAAATGGTTTCCACAAAGGATCTATGTTGTTAAAATGTTGCTGAAAGGAGCTAAAGACTCAAATAAATGAAAATACTCTTATATTCATGGCTTTATTTTTTCCTGCTATTATTATTATTATTATTATTATTATTATTATTATTATATTTGTGTTTTAATTTTACACATCAGCCATGCGGTTCCCTGCCCTACCCCCTCCTGCTCCCACACCCACCTTCCCCCTATCCCCTCCCCTCCATTCCCATCTCTTGCAGGGACAAGACTCCCCTGGGGATTCATTTAAACCTGGTGGATTCAGTACAGGCAGGTCTAGTCCCCTTCTTACAGGCTGAGCAAAGTGTCCCTATGTAAGCCCAAGGTTTCAAACAGCCAGCTCATGCACTAAGGACAGGTCCAGGTCCCACAGCCTGGATGCCTCCCAAACAGTTCAAGCTATTCAATTGTCTCACTTATCCAGAGGGCCTGATCTAGCTGGGGGCTCCACAGCCTTTGGTTTATAATCCATGTGCTTCCATTCATTTGGCTAATTGTCCCTGTGCTTTTCCAATTTTGGGCTCAACAATTCATGCTACAGTCCCTTCTCTTTCTCGACAACTGGACAACTGGAGCTCCACCTGGGGCCTGGCTGAGGATCTCTGCATCCACTTCCATCAGTTATTGGATGAGAGTTCCAGCTCAACTGTTAGGATGTTTGGCCATCTGATCACCAGACTAGGTCAGATCAGGGTTTCTCTCGATCATTGCCAGCAGTCTACTGAGGATGTATCATTGTGGATTTCAGGGAACCTCTCCAGCACTCTGCCTATTCCTGTTCTCATGTGGTCTTCATTTATCATGGTCTGTTATTCCTTGTTCTCCCTTTCTGTTCTTGATCCAGCTGGGATCTCCTGCTCCCCTAAGCTGGCATAACTGGATGTCAATGTGTAGAAGGCTGCAAATAGATCCATATCTGTCACCATGCACAAAACTTAAGTCCAAGTGGATCAAAGACCTCAACATAAATCCAGTTACTCTGAACCTGATAGAAGAGAAAGTAGGAAGTACTCTTGAACGCATTGACGCCAGAGATCACTTTCTAAATATAACACCAGTAGCACAGACACTGAGAGAAACAATCAATCAATGGGACCTGTTGAAACTGAGAAGCTTTTGTAGAGCAAAGGACACAGTCAAAAAGACAAAGCAACAGCCTACAGAATGGGAAAAGGTCTTCACCAATCCCACATCTGACAGAGGGCTGATATCCAGAATATATAAAGAACTCAAGAAATTAGATATCAAAATGCCCAACAGTCCAATTAAGAAATGGGCTATAGAACTAAACAGAGAATTCTCAACAGAGGAAGTTCAAATGGCTAAAAGACATTTAAGGAATTGCTCAACATCCCTAATTATCCAGGAAATGCAAATCAAAACGACTCTGAGATACCACCTTACACCTGTCAGAGTGGCTAAGATCAAAAACACAGAAGACAGCTTATGCTGGACAGGATGTGGAGCAAGGGGAACTCTCCTCCACTGCTGGTGGGAATGCAAGCTTGTACAGCCACTTTGGAAATCAATATGGCGCTTCCTTACAAAATTGGGAATCCATCTCCCCCAACACCCAGCTGTAGCACTCTTGGACATATACCCAAGGAATGCTCAATAATACCACAAGGGCATTTGCTCAGCTATGTTCATATCAGCATTGTTTGTAATAACCAAAACCTGGAAACAAGCTAGATGTCCTTCAACTGAAGAATGGATAAAGAAAATATGGTACATATACTCAATGGAGTACTACTCAGCAGAGAAAAACAATGACATCATGAGGTTTGTAGGCAAATGGATGGATCTAGAAAAAATCATCCTGAGTGAGGTAATCCAGACTCAGAAGGACAAACATGGTATGTACTCACTCATAGGAGGATACTAGATGTAAAACAAAGATGACTAGAGTGCTACACAACTCCAGGGAGGCTACCTAGAAAACGGGACCCTAGGAAAGACACAGGGATCACCCAATGACAGAGAAATGGATGAGATCTACCTGAACAACCTGGACGACAGTGGGAGTAATGAAGGGCAAGGTTTGAGGAAAAGAAAGCTCAGGAGAGTAGGAGATCCCAGCTGTTCATGGCTTTCAAAACTGAATATTAGTCAGAGGCCAGTATTACCTGGGTGCTCATTAGATTCAGTGCAATCCCTGTAAGCACTTGACAACTATGAAACCAAAACATAGATCAATCTAAAAAAGCTTTGAAAATGTTCTGTCTTCCCACATCAAAGATTCATCCAAGATTCATTTTTATTTAAAAATACAGTCACATCCATCTCATTAGTTGAATAATATATATATATTGGTTTTATTGAGACAGGGTTTCCCTGTGTAGCTTTGCGCCTTTCCTGGAACTCACTTGGTAGCCCAGGCTGGCCTCGAACTCACAGAGATCTGTCTCCCGAGGGCTTTGATTAAAGACGTGCACCACCACTGACCAGCTTATACTCTTATATATAAATATTTTATGTAAAATATTTATATGTGAACTATATCTAAATTACATTTCTTTATGATTTATCATTAGTAAATGTTTATTTGTATATCCCATTTCATATGTCTATAAACCATGGGTTGTGTAAATATTTTTTTAATTTTATTTATTTATTTATTCATTTTACATCCCACCTGCTGTTTCCCCTCCATGTTTTCCTCCCATTCCCTCTCCTCACCTCCCCTTTGCCCCCCATCCACCTCTCCTCTGTTTCTATTCAGAAAAGGACAGGTCTCCCACGGGTATCAATAAAGCATGGGGTATCAAGTTGCAGTAAGACTAAGCACCTCCCCTTGTATTAAGGCTGGGCAAGGCAATCTAGTTTGAAGACTAGGTTTCCAAGAGCCAGTTAAAGCATTGGAGTTAGCCCCTGCTCTCATTGTTAGGAGTTCCACAAGCAAACCAAGCTACACAACTGTCACATATTTGTAGAGGGCCTAGGTTGGCCTCATGCAGGCTCCATGGTTGTTAGTTCAGACTCTGTGAGTTCCTAAGAACCACACTAGTTGTTTCTGTGGGTTTTCTTGTGATGCCCTTGACCTTTCTGGCTCCCACAATCCTTCCTCCCTCCCTTCATCAGGATTCCCCAAGCTCAGCCAAATGTTTGGTTGTGGGCCTCTGCATTTGTTTCCCTCAGTTATTGGATGAAGGCTCTCCATTAACAATTGGGGTAGTCACCAATCTGATCATAGGAGATGGCTGGTTCAGGCTATGTATCCACTATTGCTAGGAGTCTTAGCTGGGGTCGTTCTTGTAGATTTGTGGGAGTATCCCTTGTACCAGTTTTCTACCTGACCCTGAAATGCCCTTCATCTCCATTTCTTTCAGTACTCTCCCCCTCCACCCACCCCTATTTTTAAGGATAGAAGGGGTTATTAGTAGGAACTTTAAATAAATTCTGACCTACTGGGCTTAGAGTCTCAGTTTTATGGAGTGAGAATGGGTCTGTGTTTGGACACTGATGATAGTAGCCCAGCAATATAAATGAACTTAATGGCCACTGAAGTATACACTTATGATTGGTAAAATGATAAATTTCATGGTTATTTTGCGGTACTTCAGAATATTGTCGTATTTGTTCTAATCCAATTAACGCACTATTCAATATTGAAGACATAACCACAGATCATCAACTGCTCTAACACCATCACCTCCATCACGTTTAGAATGAACCAGCAAGATATGATTTTGTGGTTGCTTGATGTCAGAGAAACAAAAATATACCTGATGAATTTCAAATAATTTATTCTAGGCATCATCCTAGAACAACTGATTTGTTTTCTGTCTGGCCTGCCCATTCGGTTTCAGTTTCTTACAACATTCTACTATCCCCTGTGAAAAATCTTGATGCATGAGTGGTTTGTGTGTAACATATAACACAAATATTCACTTTTTGTGAGTGGGGTATAACATTGTAGTACATACAATATGTAGAATTTGTTGAACCAATATTGAATATTAACTAAAACAAATATTAATTGGCATGTAATACTTCTGTTTTAAAAAGTGACACATTACCTCTTCACAAGGGTCCAAATTTCAGTTTTTGGTTTATGCATGTCTGAGTAACATTTAAAACAATTGGACCTGAATATAACAAGGCAGAACTCTTCATATGAAGTTTCCAGTTTGCTCACGTTTTAACTATAGTAATGAAGTATTTCACTATAAACCACATAGGGCAGGTACCAAAATGAATTCTGAAATTACATCTCCTTCCCTTATTTATGGTCTCTAGTTTCATTTTCTCAGTTATCCACCATCCAAAATATCAAATTTTATGTTGTATGCCATTCTACTTCTATTTTTACTTTCTTTAAAGAAACATTTACATTTATTTATTTTCTATCTGTGTGTATGTGTGGGAATGTATAGCTGGAAGTTTTCCTGTGTTCTGCCCAGTCTGCAGCCACTCAGACCCAAGTAAACACACTGAGGCTTATATTAACTAAAACTGTTCAGCCATTAGCTCAGGTTTATGACTGACTAACTCTTACACTTAAACTCAGCCCATTTCTATTAATCTATATGTTGCAACATGTTCCGTGACTTTACCTGTGTGCCATTACATGCTGCTTGCTGGACAGCGGGCTGGTGTCTTCTGACTCAGCCTTCCTCTTCCCAGAATTCTCCCTGTCTACTCATCCTGCCTATACTTCCTGCCTGGCTACTGGCCAATTAGTGTTTTATTAAACCAGTATACAAAAGCATTATCTCACAGCAGGGACGCTCATGCCACAATGTGTATGTGGAGGTCAGAGGACAAATTGAAGAAGTCAGATCTCTCCTTCCACCATGTGGATCCAGGCATTGAACTTAAGTCATCAGGCTTGGAGGCAGTCATCTTTATTTGCTGAGGATCCCTTTAGCCCTGGCCCTGTTTTTGCTTCTTAATTAACACACACACACACACACACACACACACACACACACACACATTTTTGTTGATTCTCCCCCTGCTCACCCCACTCTTTTCTCCATTCTCCTGACCTCACAATCCACCCTTTTCATTTCCTTCTATTTTCACATCCCACATGTCTTGTGTCCTGTTGCTTTCTGCCCCATCCTCAATACCTTTTCCCTCTCTTATAAATACTTTCTGATTTCATAGCCTATATTCACTTGAAAAAGGCATGATTTAATTCAGTATTGTATCCTTCTTACCACTTTTACATGAAATCTTAGTCTATATCAAAAGAAAAACATTGGATGAGACACTTTAAGGTATTTACCAACTAAAGGAAAACTACAATTAACAACATACATACAACCAAATAGATACTTGATCTTAAATCATCTTTAATTCAAATATGATTACAACACTGTTGAACAATATCTTTTGTAATTGAGGGGCAAGAGTTAGACACAAAAAGTTTCCACTTGAGAAATTTCCTGTGAAAAGAAATTAAATTGATTAAATTCTTTGCTTTATAGTCAAAGACAATCACTATGGGTTGATATAACAGACTCTCAAAGGGAAAAATTTAAATTTAGGATAGCAGAGATTCCACTGAGGTGAGTTATTTTGCTCCAGCAGACCTCACAAAGTGATTTATTTCTTGTCCTTGATAAAATGCATAGGAAAGAAAGTCGAGTGTGGCCTCATATCAGTGGGACCTTTAAGGTGAGGACTTAGAAGACTGTCTGTGGCTGCCACTTCATTCTAGCTGTGGGCCTATTGATGGTCTCATTAAGAACTAATATTCTCAGTGATTGGAAACTCATCATAAATATTTTAGTGGTATTACTTCTCAAATGAGAACTTCTTCCATGCCCTTCATTCATGAAAGGGCCTCAACCCATTTGTGAGTGTGCCCACAATGCCACAATGCTAGGCCCTCAGTATTCACATAGAACTGGTACACTCGCCACGGATATTGGGCAGTATACATGAGTCTTCAATTATATTTTTTTCATACCTCGGTTAAGGATTTGTATTTTTGTATGTTTCCTTTTTGGTACCATCTTCGAAACCCTTGTTTTCAATGATGTAGGCATAGAAAATACACAAGTCAACTTAATTTCAGAAATTAGTTCCTTCACCCATGAAATAATTTAACTGAATAACAATGCTAAGAGTAACCTTAACTAAAGAAGGGAAATTCACCTGGCAAAACCACATTAAGGCTTGGCATTAAATTTTAACTCATTCACATTGTGAATTTGACAGACTGTACAGGAGTCTCAAGAATGTCGCAACCAAGGACTGAAGCATCCTGAGTGAGTGCCACCTACATTAAAAGGAATGACTCCTACTCTTATCATGGTGCTTGGCTAACCTGAAGTATTTTCACTGGTTCCAAATGACTGCCTTTGTGCTTCCAGTTTCTTCATTCACACACATTCCCTACTAGTTTTGTTTATTTGTTCTCACAAGAGCATGTTATTACACTAGCCAGAGCCTGATCCCTGAATCACTCTCTGGCTTTCTGTGTGGATCCATAACTTCTTTTCCTCTGCAAGGACTGCCACCATTGTACACATGCACCGTGACATCCTTACCAGAGATGCCACCATTGTCTTGAACCTTCAAAAACTATGAACTGAATCAATCTCTTGTCATTATAAGTACTCAGCCTTAGTGTTTCATTGTAGAAATAGGAAGTGGATGAATATCATCACTAAACTACTTGAGAGAAAAGCCCACGCTTTGTAAACAGGGGCTGAGACCACCTACAAGTCACTGTGATGACTATTTTCTATGCATTACCTCATATAATAACTCTCTGTCATTGTCTAATACATGGGACATTTTGTCTTTTATCTGTCTCCATATTTCTTTAAGCTGAGAAAATTGTCCTCTGTCCTCATTACTTTTTGGAAACATCTATCCCTCAACAGCATGTATGGACATCCTCCCCATCAACACAACCTAATTAATTACACTGTAGAAGTTTTCATCCCAGAGAGCATATATGGGCATCAACATATCTTAAATTATTTTCTTAATTTTCATTCCACTTATTCATTTTATTCCATGGAAATAATGGTCTAGCATCTTTGCTGAGAAGAGGAATAAGCCCTTAATTATGCCCAAGTCTTAACCCCTGAATATGTAACTCCTAGAAAAAAAAAATGAAGAACTGAGAAGATAGATTGTTAATAAAGGAGTCTGTAGAAAAATCTAATCACATGTGCCCTTTAAATCCAAGGGCCAAATGGCGTTACAGAAGAAGAAAGGGGAATTTTAAAGAATGACACAAAGGGACTCAACTAGTGGCTGCTGGCTTGAAAGATGAAAAGAAGCCATGAAGTGAGGGATGCAGGCAGCTTCTAGAATCTGAGGAAAGCCTTCTGGCAAGAGTCAGTCTTAACAACCACAAGGAAGTAACTTCTGCCAAGAACTCGAAGGAGCAAGGAAACGGATTCTCCCTGAAATCGTCCAAAAAGAAAGCAGTCTCTGACATCTTCATCGTATCCAAGGAAGCCTCATGCCAGAGTGATGATTTACAGAACTGGGATAACATAGTCTCTTCTTGAAGCTACTAATAAGTTTGACAATTTTTTTTTTTTATGAAAACTGAAGCATCCCCATCATTCTCAGATTTTCACCTTGGCTTGGAGTGATATCTCGTGGATCTACTCCTTCTTCCAGAGACTCTTATTTCCTCCCATTCTCCCTGTGTATAGATAATACCTGAACTTTTGTTTCCCTCATTGTTCTTCTCCTGGCAGTCTAAGCAGCTTCCATTGTAGATCATTGTCCTCTGAGCATGACAGTCATTACCAACTCCATCAGAAGGACTGTGACTACTCACAAGATGCCCTCAAACTTGGCAGTCCCTTATACAAAGAAGAGGTGGGGTAGGTCTTTAGACTCTCATCTGAGATTTCAGATACTCCGTTATGTACTTCCCTGCCAACTGTAGTTCTGTGTTCTTCTGCCCCAGCTACCTGTAGATGCAGAAACTAGGTTAACTGAAGGGGGACTCCATCTCTAGAGCTGTGAGGGAGTTGTCATTGAGATTTTCCAGTGATGTGGCTGCTTTTGGCCACTTGTGTTTCTGTAAGTAATTATTCTCCACGTTCCTGTAAGTAAACTCAATAAACTCTTTCCTTCACCAAACTAAACTTTAGTGGAGTCGTAACTGTGCTCCATGGCTGCTAGGCTATCTACTGGCTCAGTGCCTCACTCATGTCTCTGCTGGAGAAACTCACCAACACTGTTCCTATGCTCTAGAACAACTTCTACCCTAAAAGATCTAGGGCTAATAATCTCTTGCCTGTGCACTCTCTCCCACCCACCTGATGCTCATCCTTATCTAATAACATACCCATCAAAAAATCAGTAAGCATTAAACTGAATTCACTGTCTATACAAGGCAGGGTTCTCTACAGAGAAGGAGTAAAGTGAGATAAATAAATCTATGGTAATGTACTAGAGTGACTGACAATCTGCAGGGGCTGGGTAGTCCAACAATACTGTATATGCACTTTAGAGGCTGAGAGCTGGTAGCTGTTCAGTCTGTGCAGTTAAATGCTTCAGCAGTTCCAGTCCGGTGCAAAAGGCCTAGAAGGCACCTTGAAAGTCATTGGTGTTCCATCTGCATTAGAACATAAAGAAGCTGGACTCTGTTAGCAAAGAACAGCATCAGCAGTAGACAGACACACTGTGAGAAGCAAAGGCAGACAAGCAAGCAGCTTTGTCCTCAGACCTCCTTTTGTTTATTTGCTTTTTGTTATTTGAGACAGGGTCTCTCCTCTGCCTGTAGCCCTGACTGTTCTGGAACTCGCTATGTAGACCAGGTTGGCTTTGAACTCACTGTGATCTGCCTGCCTCTGCCTCCTAAGTGTTGGGATTAAAGGCGTATGCCACCACACCTGGCTCTCAGACCCCTTTGTACTTGGACTGCCCACTGGAAGTCTCCACTCATTATAGGAGAGGATCTTCTCCATTAATTAATCCTTCCTGGAACTCTCCCCATAGATCCACACACAGGCACATCTCTTGGTAGATTCCTAGTCCAATCAAGATTAACTATCATGTTATCCTTTCGGTGATAGATTGTTTCCCTTCTGGGTGTTTGATTCTTTACTCAAACTCCCATTCTCTCAGTTACACATACCAGAAAACTGCAATCATCTTCAATATCCCCTGAGAGGAACTACCCTCCCTCCAGTCATTATCCAGCCTTAAACATCCCTTTTTGTGTTTCATCTCGTCTATTCTTACTAGCCTGCGGTATCAGCCAGGTTTGAAATGCGAACATTGAAACTAATTATTTAAAACAGAAGGAATTACACACAGAAATTTTGCTGTCAAGGTGACAGAGAAACTGATAAGCGAAACAAAAGAAGGCGAAACAACCCAGGTTGCTACAATTTCAACCTTGGAGAGTCAAGGACAGAAGGTGGAGTTAGCAATGCTGGAGCCACAGAGAAACTTCCTCTGCTGCCAGATGTATCACCTGAGGTAAAGAAAGTGAGGATGATCACTGGCTCCTTCCACCTTCCTGCTACCCTCCCTCCCGCCAATGCTTCTCACTGGCCACATCAGCAGGAGGCCAGCTGACAGCTGACACAGAGGCTGGGCAAACACATACAGCAGTAATCAGCTCCCTTCTAATCAAGGGAAGAGAGAAGAATGGATCCAAAGGCACATAAGAACTGGATTGACACACAAATTCATCCCTCCTTTCTTCTAGCTGTGGCTGTCTGTGGTGGCTTCCCTTAATTAGTCTCCCTGCCTGGTTTGTCTCCCTACATCATCTTACATCATTACTGCCAAATTAGTCTTTCTAAATTACCAATGGAATTATGTCACTTCCTCCTTCAAACTTTTCAGTTCTCTATTACCTACTGATAAAAGCCTTGATCCCATAGCACAGTATAATAAATTGTTACTCTGATGGCCACCAGAAGACATCCTTCTTAGAATCCAAGGGCTGTGTTCTCTCTTCCAGGCCCTGGCGCTAGGCTTAACATAAAGGGCGTTAGCAAACATGATGCAAACAGGAGTTTGTACACATTTGAACAATAAGGCTTATCTGATTGGCTTGGTTACTACTAGGGTTCAAGCTTTATGGGAAGCATCTACTAGCCACATAGAAAATGGGATGCTGAGAGATATAAAGAGGTACAGAAACCTCCCAGCCATCCCTCCCATCAGATATGCATGTGAGTGAAGTTAATTTAAATGTGTGTTTCTACTCCTAATCTGACCACATCTCAGGTAAGTCCTGCAGAAAAACTGGCCAGCTGAGCCTCGGCAATCTCAAAATCATGAGCATATAAATCGGTTGTGTTTTGAAGTCTCTAACGTATGGGTTGATGTGTTATACAAAAATATAAAGCTAAAATATTCTAGCTCCTCCAGTAACTATGTAAGGTGTAATTCTTTTTAATAGAAAATGGATTATTTTTCATACAACATATTATAATTAAGGTTTCCCCTCCCTTAACTCTTCCCAGATCTTTCCCACTTCCCTACTCACCCAAATCCATAAGCTTTCTTATGTTCTCTGATTAGGAAAAAAGGCATCTTAAAGTAATAGAACATAGTAAGATAAAATAAAAGCAAGTCTAGGGCTGGAGAGATGGCTCAGAGTTTAAGAGCACTGACTGCTCTTCCAGAGGTCCTGAGTTCAATTCCCAGCAACCACATGGTGGCTCACAACCATCTATAATTTATTTGATCTGGTGCCCTCTTCTGGCATGTAGGCAGAATACTGTATACATAATAAATAATTTTTTTAAGGCAACTCTAAATAGGACAAAACAGGAAGAAAAAAAAAGAGCCAAATAGAAAGCACAAGAAACACATATAAACATAGAGACACACATTCACATACACAGAAATCCAATAAAGACTCATAAAGACCATAATATATAAGCAAAAGACCTACATGGGGGGAAAAGCCTAGAAAAGCATTATGAGACAGAAAAGCCTGCAAAAATACCATTGAGTTCATTTTATGTTGGCCATCTACTGCTGGGCATGGAGCCTGCCCTTAGGTGTGGTTAATATATCCAGTGAGACTTCACTAGAGAAAACTATTTTTCCTTTGTGAGTTGCATCATCTGGAGATAGTTTCTAGGTTAGGGATGGGGGCTTGTGTTCACTCCCCTCCCAGTGCTGGTGGTACCCCATCTGGCTCAGACATGTGCAGGCCCTGTGTGTGCTGCCATAGACTCTGTGAGTTTATGTGTGTGTCAGTCCTGCTGTGACTAGAAGGCTTTGTTTCCTTGCTGTCTTCCGTCCCTACTGGCTCTTAGAATCTTTCTGCATCCTCTTCTGCATAGTTCTCTGAGCCCTGAAGGGAAGGATTTTATGGAGACATCCCATTTAGGACTGAGTGTTCCATGATCTCTCACTTCCTGCACTTGGTCCAGTGGTGGGTCTCTATGTTTGTTCCCATCTACTGCAGAAGGAAGCTTCCCTGATAATGACTGAGCAAGCCACTGATCTATGGTTGCATCAGGACGTCATTAGGAGTCATTTATTGTTATGTTCCTCTAGTAGAAGGTTTGGTTTTCTGCTGAGTCCATGGCCTATCTAGTCTCAGATTGTTAGCTATCCAAACAGGGTCGGGGATGGGTTATGTCTTATGGAGTGGGCCTTAAATCCTATCACAAAGTGGTTGGTTACTCCTACTTTTTTGCCACTACTGCACTGGCATAACTTGCAGGCAGGTCATCATTGTAGACAGAAGGGTTTGTAGCTGGGTAGTGTTCACCTTTGTCCTCTGGTAGTGTACAGAGTGCCTTCCATTAGTAAGGTATAATTATTATAATGAATTATTATCCCACAATATCTGACACAGTACAGCCTCCCTAATCAAGCCTTAAAAATGTGCCTGGCATTAAAAGCATGCTTTAGTTGCTGCCCAGCTGGAATTTCTTCCTTATCTCTGACTACTATCCTCAAAAACTTTTTTTGTAATCAATCAAATGAGTCTCACACATGGGCCTTCATTTCCTAGATCCACATCTTCCTTACCTAGAGTGACATCTTCATTAGTGCATGAGCTAATTTAAGAACATCCACCCCAGGAAGTATTATTGGGTACCCACAGGTGAGGATCTCTTCTCGAAAATATGCATATTTTATGTTTCTATGTACCTACATTGAATAACTCTTAATTAGAAGCTTTGGTAGATATCCTAAGATAGTTGTGATTCTTAATGTATCTTTTTCAAGATACTCAATTCAGTTTGTATATATGTGCACACATTCCTTAAATGATTGATTGAGCCAATTAAATATCAGTTAATCTTGAGGGATCAGAAGAAGACAAAATAGATGATATGTGTTTACCAGATGTGGTGGTTTGAATGAGAAATGCCCCCCATAGGCTCAGGCACCTAAACACTTGGTCGTCAATTGATTATGCTGTTGTTGAATGTTTAGGAGGTAGAGTAGGTGGAGGAAGTACATCAGTAAAGTTGGGCTTTGAGAGTTTGTAGCTTCAGGCTACTTCCTATTCATTCTCTGCTTCCTCATTGTGGGTAGTATATGAAACCTCAGCTTCCTGCTCCAGGATTGGTGACACCAGTAGCCAAACCATATTCCTCTGTAGATGTAACTGTCTTGTTAAATAAGAAACACAGAGCCAATTGCAGAGTTAAAAGCCTAGAGGTCAGAGCAATAGCTGAGAGCTGAAAACCTTAACCTTCACTGCTTCTGCTGTCTTTCCTCTCCACAAGAGAGCTACTTCCTGTGTTTTTCTCTTTTTTATACACTTTCTGTTCTGCCTTCTCATTGGCTGTAAACCCAACCACATGACCTCCTCATCACTGCCTGTCTGTACAGACCTCCAGGTCTTCTATGGTTGGTATTGAGATTAAAGGCGTGTGTCACCATGCTGGCTGTATCTTGAACACACAGAGATCTACCTAGCTCTGCCTCCCAAGTGCTAGGATTAAAGGCGTGCACCACCACCACCCAGCTTCTGCTATGGCTTGCTCTGACCCCAAGGCAACTTTATTAATATACAAATAAAATCACATTTCAGTACAAACAAAATATCACTATATTCCACTCCTCCCACTTCTTAAAGATGCCATGATCTCAGTACTGACATACTGGTAGCTGAGCTCCCAACATATGACCCCTTCAGGGATGCATTCAAACAATATCCACACCTTAGCATTTCTCAAATGCCTCCTGGTGACCACCACTTAGTCCAAATTACCTCAATAATTCTGTAATAATTTATACTTAGTTTAATTATTAATTAATTTAAAAATAAATTCTTTAAACCATTTTATCTTATTGAGCATAGAATTAAAAATTAAGGACTGATTATGTAGGAAAAGAAGCTGTTCTTATTGTACAGAAAGAGGGCCAAGAAAGATGAAGAAAAGTCACAAACACCGAATACATGGCTGTCAGGTTTCCCAATAGACGAGCAGGGAGTCACTGCTTTCCTCACATAGAGCAAACAGCCATAGACAGCTCGGAACAAGAAGCTTTGCATCCGTGGGTTTTTCTGCATGGTTGTCTATATAGAATTGATGATTTCCATCATAGTAATTCAATAAAACAGATCAAATGCTTCACTACTGTGGATGGAGCCTCCTATGTCAGAAATGCTAAGAGCCTCAGAGTCCGTGTAGACCAAGAAGTTTCCATTCCAGAGATCAGAACTCACTGGGGATGATTTGATCAATGTGAAATCATTTCCCTATACACTGGTTTAAATGGTGTCCCCAACAAACATGTGTCCAGCTAGAATCTTAGAAGGAGACTTTATTTGGTAGTGAGAGCTGGAAGATGTTGTTAAAATTTAAAAGAAGTATCAAGCAAGTAATTAGTGTGGGCCTTAAACCCAGTGACTGTTGTCCTCAAGAGATCTCTCTGTGAACACAAAGACATCCAAAGGGAAGAAGTCCTGTGTCAACAGAAATAACACTCTAAATGGGAGTATATTGAGACACACCAAAGAAGAAAGAATGATTCTTGCACCATCTATCAAATGGTGCATGGCCGAAATGGAATCGCAACTCCTAGACTGAGTGAGGAGACACTTCTGTTGTTTTAACTATACAGATGTAGTAGTCTGCTATGGTAGCTTTATAAACCAAACACGCATGGTGCTCAGTGGCTTAGACAATTACTTTATTTGGAAAGGATAAGAGACTTAGTTCCTGCGGCTAATTCCCATGCCACATTGCTGAAGGAAAAGACCCAAAGATGTTTCTACTCTGACTCTCACAGTTGGCCACCAAGAAGAGGTCACCATGTCTGTCAGCTCTACAGTCTGAATATGATGCTTCTCTGCCTGCTTAATTCATTTCTTAAACCCAGATCACCATGTCTGTCAGCTCTAGAGTCTTGCTATTATGATGCTTCCCTTTCTGTTTCATTCAGCTTTTAAGTCTCACAGGGGAGGGCAACAGTGCTACAACACTAGCTCATTATGGGGAAGACAACAGCCTTTCCATTAAAACACTTAATTCTCTCACAAGGATATCTGATTGATGGAGCTGGGTCCTAAATTCTGGCAATAGAGACTAGAAACTTAAGCCCCTAGCTTGTGCATCCAGAAAGACATGTCAGAAATATCAGTGTCCATTTGGGTCACAGTAAACACCAATATCTTCTCCTTATACTGTACCAAATAAAACTGGTGTCATTAGGCACTAAAGGTCGCAGTGACTAGAAACTTATGATTCAACTCACGTGATTTTATCCACATTCTGAATGACTTTTAAAGTCACCCACACATTATGTCTTTCTTTATACACAAGGAATCTAAAGTTTAATAAGCTTGCAACCCCTGTTAATTTCTCAGGATAATTTATTTAACACCCAGTGGTATTTATTGGATACCTAACCTGTACTTGACTTGCTGGGAATAAGCAGTAAATGAGAAAGAATTAAATCCTATTAATGAAAAGTCTAATGTGATTGTTTTAAACTTTGGAATACAAACAAATTACCCAATAAGCTAGATTTTAGGTACATTTCTGAATCTTCCCTTGATCCCCAACCTAGATTCTGTACTCATACCCTGAAAAGTCCTCCACACTGTGTACTTTACTACAGTAAGCAAGAGACTGCTGATGTCTCTTTATCATGATGATTTCTGTTCCTTTGAGCACATACATAGTAGTGAAATTCATGGATCATGAGGTAGTTTTTGAAGGGATTTATACTCTTTGTTTCAATGGCTAAACTAACACACATTCCCATCATCAATATGCAAGAGATGTCCTTCTGAACATAACTCCACCAATTTTTGTTTTTTTTATTGATGATAACTGAGGTAAGTCTCTGTTAGATATTTGGGTGTCTTCTTTTGGCAAACATCTATTCATATCTAAAGTCTACTTTTAATTAGACTATTTGGTTTTCTGTTAATGAGTTGTTTAATTTCATGTACATCCTATTATGGATATTAACTCACTCTGTCAGATGTAGAACTTCTGAATGATTTCCTTATTTTGTAAATTGTCTTTTGTTTTGTTGTTGTTGTTGTTGTTGTTGTTGTGGTGGTGGTGGTGGTGGTGGTGGTGGTGGTGGTGGTGGTGGTGCTGGTGCTGGTGGTGGTGCTAGTGCTGGTGCTGGTGCTGGAGCTGGTGCTGGTGGTGTTGGTGGTGCTGATGCTGGTGGTGCTGGTGCTGATGCTGGAGCTGGTGCTGGTGGTGCTTGTGCTGGTGGTGTTTTGAGACAGGATATTTCTTTTTAGCCCAAGTGGAACTCAAAATCATAGCAAGCCTTTTGTTTCAGCCTCCAGGGTTCTGGGATTACAGGCATATAACAATGTAGCAGGGTCCTGTGCTGTTCCCTTTTGGAGGAGCGGGCCAAGTAAGCACAGAGTCAAACCACACAGACTCAGGGAGAATGTCTGAACAAGCTCATTTTATTGAGGAAGAGGCAAGCCTTCTATACCCTCCATCCCACCCTGGGAGGAGGTCTGATGAATATGCCTCTGCTGGTGTGACATGGCTCCCTCTCACTGGTCCAAGTCATCTCCAGATCATGTTTCAGCTCTTGTTGCTAAGGCCATCAGGCAGATCCAGGTTGACTCTCAGAAAGTGTCTTTTTCACTTGTTTGGGCCATATGGCCCACAAGCCTGTTAGGGATGAGTCATCCCATACAACACCATGTCTACCACTCTTTTCTGAAAAGTTTGAGAGAGAAAAACAAGTTATCACATGGCCTTTCTTAGATGCAGAGTCTTCTAAAACAAGGTTGTTTGATAGATGTCAAGTATAGACTTATGAGAGCACAGAGTCTGAGGACAATGGAAAGAGCAGGAATGTGCATGCCCGACAAGTTTAGCAAGGAAGATGGGCAGGAGTAGTATGTCCTGTGGGTCTTTTGAAGGGGAGAAGGGTGGTAGTTTGAATAATATTGTGTTGTGCATTTCAAACTAACTAGAAAAAGAGCTAATAAAATAGGTTCAATGTTCTCACTCAAAGGAATGATACTGTTAAGATAATAGATTAGTTACCTTAATTTTATCATCATGAAATGTATGTATGAATCAAAACATTACATTACTCCATAAAAATATATAGCTATGTGTCAATCAGATGCAATAACAAAACAAGAATGTCTTAGATTTTTCCACATTAAGACATCAAGACCTACTCATTCCTATTTCTTTTTATTCTAGCAGAATGTGTCATCAAATTAGCATGACATGACTTTTTTTTTGTTTTTCTATTCTCCATTTTTGTTCTCCACAATAAACATTTAAGGTGTTTTCAAGATTTCCAACATGAGGTATTTTGCTGCAACTAATATCACACATAAGTGAGTTATATAGTACATGCCACATGGCTTTTTTTTTTTTATACAAACTCACTGTCCATGTTTAAAAGCAAGGAGCTTTCATGTATACCCTATAAAATTCTAAGTTATTTCTGTGGAAGAGCAAGAGATGACCTGACACAGGTCCATGTTCTATCCTACCATTGGAGCTAAGGAGTTGCTGCCCTGTTCCGGCGGAGCATATCTCCTTATGCACATCGGTGCCACCACCCAGCCTTGCTCAGCTGGTGCTATGAAGACTCAACAGATGCAGGTCTTTTTGTCTTGTTTTGTTTTGTTCTTTGTCCTGTTCAAGAGTCTCTGTTATCAGAAACTATGGTGACATAGTTTCTCTTGTTCTTACAGTGTCTGCAAAGAACGAAGAGGAGGAGAGAGGGTGAAAAGCAGGGCAGAAGAGGAAAGGGATACCAGCATTGAAGTATTCTAAGTTAGCATTCAATGTTATGCCTTCTGCTGCTATAGAAAGTCGTAATGGTATTTGTTCTTTAAGGATGCCAGTGCCTTTCATGAGAGCTGTTATTGAAGAGCCCATTCATTGTACTATCCAAACTTATTTACAAAAAATCTCATTCTTGATATTTTTGAGTATCAAGGCTGGAGAGATGGCTCAGCAGAGCACTGTTCGCTCTTCTGGAGGACCCAGTTTCAGTTCCTAGCATTCACATAGTTGCTCACAACCATGTGTAGCTCCAGTCCCAGGGGATCTGACACTCTCTTCTGGTCTCTAAGAACACCAGGCACGTATGTGGTTCACAGGCATACATTCAGGCAAAACACTCATACACAACTAACAAAATAAAATTCTGTTCCTGTTTGATTTTAGAATAAGAAAATATCTTGTTGGCTGAGTGCGGTATTCTTTGTCTTGTCAAAAAAATTAAAATGAGACAACCCACAAATTCTAATCTTCCATTAGGAAACAAAGAAATCCTTCAGTCAGACCAAGTTCCTAGAGCTCTGCAGAGGTTTAACTTCTCAAGTTTATTTTCTTCTAATAAATGATTCCCATCTCTCACCCACACACAGTCCCCTTTTGTTCAAGTTCCCACTCTTTAGCCAATTTTGGAATGAATTTATTTCTGATTCCAAATTAACATCTTGATAGCTAAAGCTCAGTGCCATTTATTTCACTAATATTTCATACTCAGTGATGTTGGTAATTTTATTTACAAAAAAATACACAAAAAAAATCTATTTTCCTTCTGAATGAAATAAAAATGGCACATAAATATGTATAATTGTCCTGGATTAGCTTTGAGGGGAGTGGGGAGAGAATTGCTTCCTACAGAGTTCAAATAATTTTCTCCATTTTAATCTCTAAATGTTTTGTGGGAATCTTAATCATGGAAATGAATAAATGTGATGATTGGTTTCAGTTATCAACAACTAGATTTGAAGATGTCTAGGACAGGTGACATGTGTCTCTGGGTGTCTGTGAGGGAGTGTTTAGAGAACGTTGACATGCGGAATGGTGACTTGTGGTAGAGAAAGAAGATTGGCCTGAAATGTGGTAAGAACCACCCCACAGTCAGGACAATATGGAAAGGAGCTAGAGAAAGACACCCTGAGAGTTCCAGACAGCCCTGAGTGAACATGTGTATGCCTATCACCAGCATCTGCTGACATCAGAGCTCAACATCTTTGGCCTTTCAAGGAGCACTTAATGCTAGCAACCCTTTAGGAAACATCTAAACCTTCACAACAGGATTGGGCCTGCCTGTGAGGCACCCAGTTTCTCAAACTGAGCAACTACTGTGTTATCTGAGTCTCCAGGATGCAGATGGCTATTGTTGGACAGCCCAACTCCTATTCTGTAAGCCAATTGAATATGTCCCCATTTATAACCTATATATTAGTACTACTGGTTTGGTTTCTCTGGAGAACTAGCTAATGCAGTGGGATACACATATAAAATATTAAAAAAGAATCCTGGGCTTTGTGTTTAAAATTGGGATTATTTCTATTGAAAATACAACTTTGTCTAACAGTTTCTTGTATATACATAGTGACTTAATGAAGTTCTTAAGTCATTTCAAAGATTCTGATCAGTAATCCAAAGTCTTAATTCTCAGCTGAACGGTGAGTGCTCGCAAATGCTTCTCACTTGAGTCTTCTAGGTTCCGGATCTGAAAGGACAGTAGTGAAAGCTCTTGGGAAAGAAGAGCTGGACACCTGCTGCAGAGCTGTTTGGCTTTCTTTAGCTGTGTGAGCTTGAAGATGTGGCTGGAGTCAATTGTTTCCTTCACCACCAACTGTAGCTGCTACAGCTCAAGGTTGTCATGATAACAAAGAATGTAATGTGTAAGCATTATTGGGGAAAATTCAAAGAAAAGACTAATAACAATAATATTGACTACTATGTACCAGACAGCTTTCTAAGTGACTTGCATATGTTGACTAAACTTTAGATTCTATGAGAGACTGAAATTATTAAACTCCTCATATTTTACAGACAGAAAAAAAAAACAAGACTCAATGTAGTCTAAAGGCCACAGAAGTGCTAAGATTTGATAATGACCAACCTAGAGGGGCATGGGCTGAACCACTAACCTGCCTCTCAAATGTAATGAACTGAGATCAATAAAGTCCCACAGAGCCCTAAAGTTAGACAAATTTCTTTGAAAAATGCCTTTCCTGTTGTCTTTGCTGACATTAGTTCAGGCTCAGAAAAGGAGAGAGACATTCACTGCCTCCCTCCTACAGGACTGGATCCTACTTAGCAAGAGTGGGCAGAAGGCAAACAGTCTTCCTATTGCTACACTGCATTTATTGAGTAGGTTATGCTGCATATTATGGAAATAATATGACCGAATCTTTTGGTCTCTACATTACATTTTTCCACATGGGAGATCTGAGAGCCCAATGGGGCTATAAGAATGTCATGCCATGGTTTCCCTCCTCTACACTATGTATAGAGAACTGATCTTCCCAGAGCATGCAGAAACACATATGTGAGGCTTCCAATCTCTGGTGTGTATGGTGGAGCATGTGTATGGGATCATTAAGGACCAGAACCACTGTTCTGTGCTGCCTCACCATTCTTCTATGGATGGGGTTCCTTCCCTCTCCCCATTCCTCAAGACCTGAGGTGGAAGACAAAAGGGGAAGGAATGCCAGGTGCCTTCTGGTGCCTTTCCAGTCTTACCTATACATAGTGGACTCATTTATTGCCAACAGCAGCAAGCAATCCTTGTTCTAGGTGCCATTTCCCCCATTGTGGCAGGAAATGAGCTAGAAATAGCAAAGATGAGCTCAAAGACAGCATAGGGCACTTTAAAATAGAAAGGGAGAGAAGGGCATGATGTGTGACCTTTGGAAGCAGCAGCGAAGAACTGCCAGCAATGCAGAATAGTATAAAATGAATAAGAAAGTCAGAAAATGTTTACCTATGAAGAAATAAAGGCTCAGGGGAGCTACAACATCCTCTGGCAAGTCCTTCGCAGATCCACGATGCATTTCCAAGATAGGTCCTTCAAATACAATTAAAGTTCTTCATACTGTGTATCTCAGTTGCTTCAAAGGAAACCCAATTGCATTCTCTTAGCTTCAGAGACAGAATTGAATCACTAGGTTATGGGAAATTGAAAAAGCAAACACAAGTGGTCCAGGCAAGGCCAGGATAATTGAGCCGTGATGGTCTCAGCCATAAGGTGTATAAGTGGTAGATAATTTTTTTCCCAGGACTGCCTCTATGAACCCAAGAAACCCAGTCCTTCTGAGGACTCACAGATGTGTTTAAGACTCATTAAGCCACTAGGTGTATCTGATATGCCTCTTAACATGGACATTACCCAGAACTTCCATGTGATTACCTATCAGCCTTAGATTTTTACAACTAAAATTACAACATGATTCTAGTGTTCCTCCCCACACAAGGTCACAGAATGGAAGCTTTCCCTTTAGATGACCCATTCTTTCAACACAAGTGGGAGAGGGTCCTCCAGAAGATCCATGCACTCCTTGTCCCATAATGCCATTTGGTAGATTTATAGTCTCGTTGCTCAAGGGTGGTAGCTGGCATGTAATACTGTCAAATGGACTAATAATCCATCACTCTACCAAAAATCTACCTGGATGGCTTTGGACAAGTGCCTAACCACTCCCAGTTTTCTCTTCCATTAAACAGAAGTTTTTTAAATTTTCCTCCAAGAGCTGTTTGAAAGGATTTTGATGACATAGAGTCCTTCCTTCAGGAGTGGTATAGTTTTTAAAAAAATCATGTTTTTTCTCTCCTGGGTGGATCCTGCATTGCATATAGATACATGAAAACTCAACTACCCCACCCCCTTGTGTGTGTGTGTGTGTGTGTGTGTGTGTATGTGTGTGTGTGTATGCATGTATGGGTATATATGGGTATGTGCGTATGCATGTGTGTGTGTGTGTGTGTGCGTGTGTGTGTGTGTGTGTGTGTGTGTGTGTGTATGCATGTATGGGTATATATGGGTATGTGTGTATGCATGTGTGTGTGTGCCTGTGTGTGTGTGCCTCTGTGTGTGTGTGTGTGTGTGAGAGAGAGAGAGAGAGAGACAGAGACAGAGAGAGACAGAGAGAGACAGAGAGAGACAGAGAGAGAGACAGAGAGAGAGAGAGACATAAAAGCAGAAAACAGAGAAAGGAAGAAGACTAGCGGGGAAGGAGTGCATATTGTAAAAGTATGTGGGGTACTTGAAAGACACTGTCTTTTTGAAGCCCATAATGCCAATAATTTTTCAATCTTTCCTTATATTTGGAACTTCATACAGGCATAAATTAAAATAAGACCATATTTCCAACTCCCCTCCTGCCCCCTTTGGCATGCCTCTCCTACTTTCATGTCCTTTTTTTTTTTTTTAATGACTCACTAAGTCCCATTAGTGCTTCCCATATGTGCATAGGTCAGGGTCATCCACTGGATCGTGGTCCTTCCCGTGGCTCCATCTCAGCAACTACCACTGCCAATAGCATCTCCATAAAAGATGAGGCCTGTGATTTTCTATCCCGTCTATGCTGGAATTTTAACTGATTGATATCCTAGAGGTCTTGTGCAATAACCATGGCCACTGTGAGTTCATGATTGTATCACCCACGTCGTGTTCAGAAGACAGCATTTCACATCACTCCTCCCTATCTTGTGGCTCATGTGTCCTTTTCATCTTCATTTCCACAATGTTCCTGGAGCCTTGCTGGTGGTGGGGTTAATATAGACAGACGGCCCTTCTGGGGCTGAGCACTCAGTCTCTATTCTCAGCACTTTGACAGTTATGTGCCTGTTCTCCACTGCGGAAGAAGCTTCTCTGGCTGAGTGCAGCCCAGCTCTGTGGGATAAGCGTATTTAGAAGATAATCTGATAAAATGACCACTTAGCAAAATAGCAACAGCAGGCTTTACCGTTGAGCCTATGATCTGAAAGCTCCAGGCTTTTGACAGAGTTTATAGTACCAGACATGAAATTCCCTCCTATAGGGCAGGCCTCAGATACAATCAGAATGCAGTCGGTTGCCCCATAATATCTCTGCCACTGTTATACTAGCCTTGTAGATCATTATTCCAGCATGGAGGAACCAGAACTGGGTAATACCATTGCCAGGAAACTAGAAAGGAGATTTTCCTTTGGAGGGAAAGACATATTAAGGGAGAGGGAATAGTAGATTACATATAGGTAAAAGAAAGTAGAATACTGGGCCATCAAAATGCATAATCAGGGAGGGGCTTGTAACTATTCGGAAAATCAAGGTGAAGAGGAGGGCTAACCCGGAAGAAGGAAGCATAAAACTGATACAGAAGTCTATGATCCCACAACCAAGCTTTAAATAAATAAATAAATAAATAAATAAATAAATAAATGGAAGGACAATAGAACCAATAGAAATTTTAAAGGAATAAAAACTATTAAATTAGGTAACATATACTAATAGCTGAGCGATAATGCCTCATCCCTGACTGGTGATCATGATGTACTAGCTAGTACCACTATTATTGTGACTATCATTATTAATTTCAAAATAGACAACAGGAAAAAAAAAACATAGAAAAGCATGGCTCACAAGAGACCTTCTGTAGCAAATGAAGTTTCAAACAAACAATTCATTCCTTCATCCCCCTAAACCGTTTATCTATCTCTATTTGTAACTTATAACTGAAAATATTAGCTTCTGAATCTGTCTCTGAAACAAAGTGTGAACACTACAAAACCAGAAGGCAATTTATTTATCTTTATAATTTGACTGTGTCTGTCGGTGTCTAGCAAGAATAATAATTAATAAATACTGAATGAATGAGTGAACAGGTGAGTTAAGAAAGATCTGTCAGCACAAACACTGGCTTACCCAGAAGAAACGTATTCTCCAGGTAGATTTGGAGATGTACTATGAAATAAGTTTATAATACTAGGAGGTAGTCAACCTAAACTATAATTAATTAAAAGTAAGTAGAGTTGTCAAGTGTAGACTGTTACAAAAGGTTGTTAAAGGGAAAAGCTGGAGTGACCACAAAATTAAGTGACAAGGGTCAGCCTAGCAGTAAGACGTGGGACGGGGGTCTACCTCTCTGCTGCTCCACTCAAGCATGAGGGTTCTCAGACAGGGAATGTTCCGGATCTTCAGACAGGAGCATCTCAAGGGGGAAGAAAGACAATTCATCAAGCTACCATGACTTGACAGGACTGTCCCTTGAGCATGCCCAGCTCTGATTCTATATTCACCGAGAAACTTTCTGAACTGTCAAGCATTTTTCTGAGTGAACTCACAGTCTCTGGCCAAGTTTTTCTCCAGCTGTAAATTAATAAGCCTGCATCTTGCTTTGCATGACAGAATCAGGTGGGGGGGGGGGCGTGTTTCATGAACTAATTATGCAGTGCCTAATTATGCCAGGAAAAATAATGATAAAGTCAAATTGCTGGTGTGATAAAACTGTGGACTGGATGCCAAAAGGAAGGAGGTGAATGTTGGACAGTTCAGGTCTGTTGGTCTTAGCTGTCACAAGTACTTTAGTGATGAGCAAAGACTTCTAAAGAAGGCTGAGAGCTGGGAGCAATCCCAGTCCTCATTCCCATAAACCTCTTTGCAGTACTTCAGAGTTAAAAGACATAATTTCAGGACTGCAACAGCAAAACAATTCCCTACTTCTCACTAGACACCAAACAGAAGATCAAAAAGCAATAGAGGTATTCAGTGGTCAAAGAACTATTGGTTAGCTAACAGGAAGAACTTTGGACAGGGAAGTTAGAATTGCTACACAGGATGACTGTCTAATCCAAAATCTTATGCTATCCCAATACTAGATGGATATTGCTCCAACTTCTGTTATTTTCAAACCTTAGTCACATCTGGCTTCATGACTCTCCCAATATGCCCATGTGGTACCATGGTGATGTATTAGCTCTGAGAGTGTAAGTCAAGCTGATCATCACATCCTGTGTAAACAAAATAAACACTCAGAAGGCTTCTCACCTTCCTGACAAACTGAGATGGCACTGATTGATTAGGTATAGACAAGATGTGGTCTATGAACCAAGACAGGTTCTCAACTCATTTTCATCTTGACAATATAGAAAGTACTAAGAGGTGATAGTATCTACAGACACTTTTGCTCATCGTTGCAAAAATATGGAAGATCTGTAAAAATCCTTGTATGGAGAATCATAAAGCCCTATACTTATGTAAAAGTCCTCTACATACATCGGCCTCAGACTCAGTCTACCTCTCCGTCTCTCTGTTTCTCTCTGTGTGCCTGTGTGCCTCTGAGTGTGTGTCCTTTCTCTGTGTCTATCTCTATGTGTGGGTGTCTCCTCACTCTCTGTATGTCTCATTTTCTCTGTCTCCTCTTGGTCTCTGTATCTCTGTGTGTGTCTCTCCCTCATTGAACCCTGAGCCTTGCATATGTTCAACTTCTCCTTTTCTCTGTTCTTCTAATTCTCAATTGATGTCTAGATTCTCTGTGACAGCAGTCACAACTTACATCTGTGTCTATTAGTTACATGTAGTCATTGAGTCCTTAAAATATGGAAGTGAGGAAGTAAAATTGAGGGCTTTTAAAATTTATTTTTTAAAGCCAGGCGGTGGTGGTGCATGCCTTTAATCCCAGCACTCGGGAGGCAGAGGCAGGCGGATCTTTGTGAGTTCGAGGCCAGCCTGGGCTACCAAGTGAGATCCAGGAAACGCACAAAGTTACACAGAGAAACCCTGTCTCGAAAAAAAAAAAAAATTTTTAAATGGTAGCATATGGTTAGCAGGTATTATTTTAAGCAGTATAGGATCTATTCCATAGAATTAACAAGGTGTTTTAATCATGATCTTTATCTTTCAAAACGATGAAATTTGTATAAATCTCAAAAAATTACTCCCTTTCAACACCTCTATAAACTCATAGTCTCTAATATTTTTTATGTTCCTTAAACTCATAATCTCTAAGAACTTCAAGGAGAAATTAAAGCAAAAGAAAGACCGAATTTTAGGCTATAAACTTGAGCAGCAGTTAAAATCCATGAACCCATCCCTGTGAGCCTGTTTTGGCTCTGCCTATCAATAGAACATTAATGGCTGATTAGCAGATACTGAGGATTTGTTGATTTGGCAAGAGGAGAGCTGTGGCTGGCTCTTCGATTAGGTGTCCCTGAGTACAGATTTCACAGGACTGCACTCTGCCATGGCCAGAGCAGTGAGCCAGGGCAGCAGCGACCGCCTTCAGCCTGCAGGTGGTTCAAACTAGAGCAAAAGCGCCGCCTACAGGCCATTGGAGGATACGATCTCGCTAACAGGGTCTTCATTCATCCTGACAAGAAGCCTATACAGTAGAAAATCTCATCTCCAAATCCTGCCACAAAATCACACGTTCATGGGGGTGTGAGGAGGTGGATAAAGTGAAGCATTTGTCAATTCCATCTCGCCAAAACACTACCTCCCTGACTCCCCACAGTGAAGCACTTCATCTCAGAGCAAGCAGTAGTCCATTGCCAGCCTCCTCCCTGGGTGCCCCTTAACCCTAAGCCCGAGCCTGAAGTCCTCCTGGCCCCTAGGTGCTCTCACAGATGTACGTGCCACTGTATAATCTTCCTTTTTATTTGGATTGAACAAGGTAAGTGATTTCCCTGACAATGAGGTACTTATTAAGGAATCTGGAGATAGAATTAGAACCTCCTACCTTCCCTTCATTTCATGACAATGGAGTAATCTATTGTTACATTAAATGCATTAGATTCGAGCATAATAACCCTGCTATTTTTACCACTGCACCGGCACCTTCACTGGATGTACACTTAGGAGAGACAAAGCAGAAATGAGATTCTCAAGTTTCCGTTTTTTGACACTGACACCTTGGGGTGTTTTTATCCCCCAGAGTGCCCTGAACAAAAGGCTAGCCCTGAGTCTATGGGAGGGGTTCTCATCCAGAAAGCTGGTTGAGGTGGCTGTCTGCTGGGAAGCTGAGCTGCTGTGAAGACTTTGCAGTCTTTGGGGGTTGGACAGTTGTGGAATCAATGACACTGTCACCAGACTCAAAACATAACCACAGATGGATACTTCAAAGGAACTTGGTTTCTCACTCACCTGGGTGACTAGGAACTGAGTAAGTCACAGGGAGCCACAGGAAAGGAATAGACAGTATCTTCTCCCCAAGAACCATCAAAGGCCAAGACTAGTTCATTAATTCATTCAGCAGTCATTCGACCACAATAAACAAACATACTACATAAAATACAGAGAGACAGAGTTGTTACTTCAACTAAGCATTTTTGTTTTGTTCTGCTTTTTAATACAGGTTCTCTGGTAGCCCATGCTGGCCTTGGATGCCAGGTTCGAACTTCTGATCCTCCTGCCTCTGCCTCTCAAGTGCCAGTACTACAGGCGTATGCAACTATGCCAGGTCAAAATAAATATTTTTGTATTAAAAATATAGTAACAAGGGGCCTTGAGAGATGTCTCAGCAATTAGGACCACACATTGCTCTTTTTGCTGACCTGAGTTCAATTCCCAGTGCCTACAATTATAAGGAGGTTCACAACTGACTATAATCCCAGCTACAGGGATACCCAATGCCTCTTGCCTCCATAAGCATGTACACACACACACACACACACACACACACACACACACACACACACACACACACATTTATTTTGCTAGCAAGCTTGGAATTTGGACAGGATTTGGAGGGAAAGGCAGCCTTGTACTCCATGTGTGAAGTGGGTACTTCATCTAGAGTTTGAGTACCTGCTTGCAATGATTCCAGCATGACTGGTGAGTAAGAACAGGCTGTGATCTATGAGCAGATCTTGACTGAAGCCAACTAGAGTTGATTTGCAAAGCCACTTACGTGTATCTCTTTCACAGAGCTCTTCTAATGGCATCATGGTTATCACCCAAATCAAGGCACTGGGGGTATTCACACCAAGGAAATGAGCAAATGTTACAGATGGGTCATTTCTTCTTCCATCACACACATAGAAAAGTTGATGGTTCACCAGTGAACAGCCTGTCACCCCCTTGAGCCCTGGTGTAGACTGAAGATCAGGGCTTCGGAATCTCTCCTTATCTACCTTTCCATGATGCCGAAAGCTACTAAGAGTTACAATGGTTTGTCATAAAGCACAATATAATGAGATCCTTAAAATACAAGGAAGTAGAAGACTTCAAAATGAAAGTGAAGTGGCGTGAAAGATTAGGGGAGTATTCAGGAATACACAGGTCGAGCTAAAAGTTTGAAAACCAGCCAGAAAAGGAGCAGTTGGTCTTGCCATTGAAATCACCCACATGAAGATGTCACCAGGGTCCAGATTAACTGCAGCAGGGAAGTTTGCATTTTCAAAGAACCAGATAGTTCATAAAACAAACTAGTAATTCTCAGGTAATGCTAACCTGAGGCAGTTTGATGCTAAACTCGGTGAGATTTTTTTTTTCCCTGGAACTTGCTTTGTAGAGCAGACTGGCCTTGAACTCACAGAGATCTGCCTGCCTCTGCCTCCCGAGTGCTGGGATCAAAGGCGTGCGCCACCACCGTCCGGCGATATTTTCTTTTATCTGAATTCAAATTGAACAGACATTGCAATGAACAGGAATTTCTCAGTTTAAAATTTTAATCCATGAGAAAGTCCAAATAATTCTCAAGTCTTGCAGGACCACTACAGGAGATGAGTCCACATATGACAAGGCAAACTATTAAGTATGTTAATGTTAACAGAAAAACTTGGAGCCATCCTGAGTTCCCTGCTCCATGTTATTATGGACGCAATTTCATATGCAGCATGTGAGATTGTCTTATTTTCTGCCGGTTAAGTGTTCTAAGTTTGTAAATGGAATTAAGTGTATCAATATTTTATAAGGTCCTTTTTCAGAACACTACTTCCTCCAGGTGTTTCGCCAACTGAACAAGATTGAGAGCCACTACCTTAAATGAATCTGTCATTAGTGGGATGCAGGAGGGGGTGTGCTTTAGCCGGGTGGGAAACTTCACTTTGCACCGTCTCTGTTCTGAACAGCTGCCAGGCCCTCACCATAGGGCAGAAAGAGCAGCAATCAGCAAATTGGTGTCTTACTTTTGAAGGGCTTACTAGCCTGGCCTTCCGGAAGCTCAAAGAAGCCGGAAGCTTTTTGAAGGCAAATTTAGCCTGAAGTCACAGAACCATATGGTGGTCCAAAGAGATGTGTGATCATAAGATTAGATTACAAAAATATGATGTGAAAGTTATCATCAAAGTCTAGGGATGAAGCTGGGGAGATGGAGAACAATTAAGGAAAGTGAAAAGGGCTACCGTGGATTAGTAATCCTGGTTCTACCACTCTTAGCTGATTTGAGAAAGAAAGAGGGTTGGGGATTTAGCTCAGTGGTAGAGTGCTTGCCTAGCAAGCACAAGGCCCTGAGTTCAGTCATCAGCTTCAGAAAAAAAAAAAGAGAGAGAGAAAGAATGTGTGTGTGTGTGTGTTACACACACACACACACACACACACACACACACACACATGCTGTTTTATCTCTAAGTCCCAGAAAAGTGTTTATCAAATAAGACTATAGATTTAAAAAAGCCACCAAGTTCATGAGAAAAATATGCCCCTTAATAATAGACATAAGACAAAACTACAAAATGAAAATAAATAAAAGATATAACTCTGAGTAACATTAGACTTAACTGTATTTGTACAGGCACTAGAAACTGTGATGTTGAATTTCCCAATATCGAGACCTCATACAACCAAAGTAAGACTCTAAATTTATATAAGATTCAAGGAAAATTACTTATCCATGTTTTTGTGTTTTCTATCTCATCAGTTTCCAAATGGAATTCCAGACAACTTTCCTTTCCAGACTCAAGTTGTTATATTTCCTCTCTGTGTCTCTCTGTCTCTCCTTATCTCTCTCTGTCTCTCTGTGTGTCTGCCTCTGGCTCTCCCTCGCTGGTTTGCTCTCTCACTCCCAGTATCAACGTATTAATAGTTTCCTTTTTATTGCCACCTGATTCTTTTGAATAAGTACAGATGTCACTAAGCCTGGTTTCTCTGTTTCATGAGTGACTTCTCTCCCGCCCTATTCTAGCCACCCTGATTCTCCTTGATGACTCCTTTTTCTTTTAACCATAAGAAAAATTAACTTCAACATCAGGACTTGGAGAGAGAGATGGAGAGCATGGTTGCAATCGGTAGCAACTCCTTTAAGTAAAACCCACATCAAAGACAAAAACAGAATAAAATCCTTTGCTGGCATTGTGGGGTGAAATACCCCCAAACCTGCTACTATTGGTTTCAACTTGCAACTATCATTTATATTTTAACCCACAATGGTAACACAGCAAAGAATATGATCTGAAAAATATTATTCAAAAACATTTTTTAAATGGAAAAGGAGTCAGGTGTGGTGGCACATGCCTTTTATCCCAGCACTCAGGAAGCAGAGGCAGGATGATCTCTGAGTTCAAGACCAGCCTGCTGGTCTACAGAACAAGTTCCAGGACAGCCAGGACTGCACACACACACACACACACACACACACACACACACACACACACACACAAATCCTGTCTTGAAAAAAATGTAAAAGGAACTCAACCTATGCACCATAATGGTACAGGCCTGTAATCCCAACACATAGAGGGTGGTAGTTGGAGGATCTAGGCCAACCTGGGCTGCCTAACAACATCCTCCTTAAAAGAAAGAGGGGAAGAAACATACACCTACACACACACACACACACACACACACAGAGAGAGAGAGAGAGAGAGAGAGAGAGAGAGAGAGAGAGAGAGAGAGAGATTTTATTGTATCTGTACTGTATAATTACCACAGACCTCTATGTACAGCTTCATTCCATTTGGGGATTGTGTGTGTGTGTGTGTGTGTGTGTGTGTGTGTGTGTGTGTGTGTGTGTATTTGTGTGTGTTGTATCAGATTTAAAGGAATTAGAACAATGATTAATGGTACAAGGATATTTCTATTTTCTCCTTCAATTTTTTTCTTGATTTGCTGAAACTGTCAGCAAGTTTTCTTCTTATAATCCAGAAAAATTAATGATGCTTTAAACAAGATGCCAATTAATATCCCTGAAGGTGAAATATGCAGTTCTCTGAATTGCTTCTGAGAACTGACCCTGGACTGATTTACTCCCATGGGGGTCTGGTATGTCCTGCTAGGATGTGACTCCACTTGTCTCTCGCCACTCCCCTGTCAGCACCACTTGCTCTGAGAACAGGAGTCCTCTGGGAGCCATTGCAGGACAGCAGATGTACACGGCCCCCTGTCTTCCACACTGCCACCATCTGATGTCTGATTTCCCTTGAGCCTTAGAAGCCCAGGACACTTCCTGTCTTGTTCATGCCCTTTCTCCAGGCCTTGACATAATGAAGAGACTGAGTGGGAAATGTTTTCCTTTATGTTACTGTGAAGTTTCTGAGAGCCACTTTTCTCCTTGGTTTATACTTAGAAGTTGCGGACCACCGCCATTATTTAAGAAAAGATGCCACCCAAAGAGGCTTGCTCCTGATTGTGGTTTCTGTGTTGGTCATCTTCATTCAAAGATCTCAGCAAAATGAGAAGTCTTGTGGGGTTGTTTGTTTGTTTGGCCCCTTTATCTCACATGTAGTAAGAGACTACGAACATTCACAACCTTAGACCTCGCTGTCTCATTTTTGAGAAGACAGCCCCCCAAACAGCTGGAACCTTGGGAGGTGGAGCGTATGCTGTGAGATACGCACCAAAACATAATTTATATTAACAAAAGTTCAAAGCAAAACTGAATGACCGGTAGTTCAGAAATAATCAAATAAATTAAGACATGTTGATCAAAATAAAATTTTTAAATTATGGCCCCAAAACATTGATGACTGAGACTAGGTAACAATGATCAAATACTTGAGTATAACTTCAGTGAAAACTGAGTTGTCATTTCAATAATGTCTAAACCTAAGTAAGAGGGTATTAAAAAACCTGAAAGAACAAATGGATATTATAAAAGAAAAAACATCATTTTTCCTTTCAGCTGGTCACTTTCTTTGGCTTGGAATATGTTTAAACACCAATCTAAAGATGTGTGTTAGTGTATTAGTGTATGAGCAAGCAGAGTGACCTATACCTGTAATCACAGAATTCTGGAGGCAGTAGAACAAGTTCAAAACCAGCCTGGGCTACCTAGGGAAAGTCTGTTTCAGTGAAATAAAACTAAATAAAACAATGAGGGTGTCTACTAAAAGTTCTTAAATTTTTAATCTTACAATGGAGCTTCCTTTCTTGTCTTCATACCAACAGGACAGCAGTACCTTTCTGGGGAGAACAAAGGGAGTCCCACGCATGGACCTGGCAAAGCACCTCTTTTCTTCCCATCTGAATACTTCTACTTTGACTACTAAAGACCAAAATTTTACACTGCACAATCAGCTATTTGTGAGCCAGTGGTTTGCCCCAAATCTGCCCACACCTCTGTCTCTATGCTTCTCCATCATGGTTCTGGCTTGCACTAACATGTCTGCAGGGACTTCTGATTTCCCATAATGCATCTCTGCGGTGATAAGTGCCCACACTATCTTCGTGGGCCCTGCCAGAGGCTGCCACTGGAAAGGCTTGAGTAAGCCATGCTCACTGTGATCAAGGTCATGAAGGTCCTTTCTTCCATGCTTCCTGTCACTCAGGCTCTGTTTCTGGGCCCAATACCACCTCCATTCTCATCTTGCTCCTTAACTTTGCCAGTCTTAGGAACTTCTTGAAATCTCTTGTTACCTGTAGTCAGGGTCTGAGCCTGGGGCAGGTGTTCACAGGATCTTGGCCTTGTATTCAAATGTTTTTGAAAGGTCAAGTGGGGGTGTGCTCACAGACTTTCAAGGTTGCAAAGGAAATTTTGTTCAAAGCAAAGCAATAACACATATCAGAAATATGCTGTAAAAATATTAGCTCAACAATGAAAGAGATACCATGATAGAGGAAGACATTACGGGGATAGGGAGAAACTGGGTGCTAGGGAAGTTCCCAGGAATCCCCAAGGATGACTCCAGCTTAGACTATTAGTAATAGTGGAGCAGGTGCCTGAACTGGCTTACCCCAGTAATCAGATCAGTGAATACCCTAACTGTCATCATAGAGCCCTTGTCCAGTAACTAATGGAAGCAGATGCAGAGATCCACAGCCAAACACTAGGCCAAGCTCCTGGAGTCCAGTAGAAGAGAGAGAAGAGGGATTCCATGAACAATGGCATCAAGATCATGACGAGGAAACCTACAGAGACAACCAAACTGAAACCAAACTAGTGGGAACTCATGAAATTTAGATCAACAGCTACTGCATGGGACTAGACTAGGCCCTCTGCATGGCAAAGTAGTTGTGTAGCTTGATCTGCTTAAAGAGCCCCTTGGCAGTAGGATCAGAATCCATCTCTGGTGCATGAACAGGCCTTTTGGAGCCTACTACCTATGATGGGACAACTCGCACAGTCTTGAAGCAGGGTGAGGGACTTAGACCTGCCTCTACTAAAAGTACCTCCCTGTGTGAGAGGCTTTACCTTCTTGTAGGAGGAAATGGGGAGTGGGTTGGGAGGGGGAGGTTTGAGGGTTGGGAGGAGGGAAGAGGGGAATCTTTGATTGGTATATACAATGAATAAAAAAATTCTTAATTAAAAAAATTAGCTTAAACCCAAAGAACTAAGGGAAGAAGCAGGTAAGGTGAATGCCTTTGTGGTGATTTCTAAATGTGCCTGGCAGTTTTGGAGAGAAAGACAATAGGCCACATGAGTGAGGATACTCAGGGGCCCTGGTCACTGTTTGGGGTTTTGTTTTATGTTCACAGACAAGAAGAGTTTGGTTTCTGGTATGCATAATAACGGTAATTCTCTATTTTGATTGATAGTTACATCACCTTTTTTCCTAAAGTACATGACTCTAAATCATAATGCATCTGGTTTTAATCATACATGTTCCTAATTACTCCTCATAAACAGGATTCTCCTTAAAAGTTAACTTTGGAGACACACTTTGCCTTGTTGCACGTGTACCCCAAAGGATTCAGTCCAGATCAGCCCTCCTACCCTTGTACACAGATGTACTGGAAATATGTTTGAACAGAAATTATCTAAATTTGGTGACCAACAGAGGGGAAAATGTATTCCATTGCTCAGAAAAAGTATGTGTACATTTCCATGCAGGTAGGGCTCCTTTGTTCCTAGGCGCATTGTTTGGAAGAGGGTATGTGCCCAAACCAGGCAGAGTCTCAGGTTGCTATTCTATCCCTTACGCTTGCCCACTCTACTCTCATTAGAGTAGCTAGTGCTTTTATTATTTCTCAAGCTGTGTATATATGTTGGGTTAATTGTCACTGGACCCAAATACCTGCCAAAACAACCTAAAGGAAGAAAGATCCCTTTTCCTCGTGATTTCAGTCCATTGTGGTAAGAAGGGCATGATGGAGCAACTCTCCCTGAGGAGGACAGCAGGCAGAGCTCCAAGAAGTAACAAAACAGACCTATGCAATATACTGTCTCCAAGGACACATCATTAGCGATCTATTTTATCCATCTAGGCCCTGTCTTCCTCAGTTTACACCTTCCCAGTAATTTATTAATCCATCAGTGTATTAAACTATTCCTTTGGTCAGGTCTTCATGATATACTCATCTCTGAAAGCCCCCTCAGACACACAGAAGTGTTTTTCCAACCCCCTAGGTGCTTCTTAACCCAAGCAAGTTAGTGATCAAGTTTAACATCAGAATGTTCCCAGAGAAGACAAAAGTTCCTATTGGGGGTTCCTATGAATGAATGACTAAAGACAGACAGATATTCATCCTGGTAGGACTCAGGACCTAATGAGTTCACACAGCTGGGAGCTGAGCTTCCTCCCATTCCCGTTTGGTTAAGTGTGTTCAGGGAACACAAAAGCTCCCATGTAAGAGTTGTATACTTGGACAAGCAGACCCAAATATTTTGTTGCAAGTTAGCTTATGTTGAAAACTTCTCCAGCTTTATAGCAAGAAAAATGTCTCATTAATGAATCTATCCAAAACTTCCAGAGTACATTTAGAAACTACCTCTAAGGTATTCACTTATGACCTCTCCTGCCTTTTCTGAGAGCTCTTTGTGTCTGAGCAAATATTTTACCAGAACCCTTAGGTGTTACAGAGCCTCAAGTTCCATGTCCACATTTTATTTTAAACTTTAAAAACTATATAGCCTTAAAAAATAGGCTAAAAAGACATATCCAAATGACCATGATGCTGTTAGAGTGGTAGAATTATAGATGAATCGTTTTTTCTAAAGTTTTATTTTCTAAATTTTTATCTTTACCTTTTCAACCTAAAATAATAAAAATATATCTCAAAATCCCCAGCATGAATAAAAAAAATTTCCTCGAAGCCAGAATCACTCCCACTTGTTTATTGTTTCATTGTCTCCAATTCGTCTCTTTCTGCTGCTTGGTGGGGATAGCTGATCGTGGTCTTGTCCATCTGCCTGTCCATCCGTCCCTCCATCTATCCATCCATCCCTTTCTATTCCTGTCATAGAGGAGCCTAGTAGAGAGAAACCACAAGCTGTCTTTGAAAAGAAAGGGAGGGGCTAAAGAAAGAAACACTCAGTGGCAGCCACAGGCACTAATGTGAGAAGCTGGGGAAGGTGTCATTTTTCACTCAAAGTGACATTTAAGCTGTTTCATAAATATGAAATCAAACTTGAGGGTCCAGATGGGCTGCCACCCCCTCCGCCTTTTGCTGGAATGACATGCTATTTACCAGCCTCAGAAAAGGGGAGGGGGCAAGGAATGAAACTTTGGGATGATGAGTCACTGAGGAAAATGATTGATGAGCGATGAATGAACTGGGAAGTTTCCTGTACAAAAATCAGAAGTTTCTGGACAACAGACAGTGATCAGAAGCACGAACTGAAGCCACAATCAGACTGTGGCATGAAGTAGGCTAAAGGTATTTCCGGGGGTATCCAGAGGAGAAAGAGTAAGTCACTGCTGAATGCTGGTCCACACGTACAAATAAAGACATTTCGAAGACGGCCACTTTATAAGGGTTGATGGCAGCAGCAGTTTCCAGTGCCATATGCACACTGGAAAAAGGAATATCCCATGAGGCCAAATGTAAAATTCGAGTTTTGAAGAACTAGGTATCACCCCTGACCTTCAACAGAGCTACACAGCCAACTGCTCCTTAGGCACTATGCTAGAGGTGGGCACTAAAGAGCCTGTCTTGGTTTCCAGAAAAAGTGAATGAATCAGGGACTTTGTGCAACACCATTGTCACTCCAGCAATACCGTGCCACCCCCTGGGAAAGTGCCTCTTATCACTCTGCTGCACAGCTTCCAAGTTAGGGAGATGAGGTGGCTCCCTGTCACTCCAGCAGTCTCTCTGGAATACTGTGCCCTAGCTCTCTCATCCTCCTTGTACCTCAGGAGTTATCAGCACCCTGAAACACAGAGATGCAACCCTGGTTTATTTTATCACTGCTACTAAGAGGAGTCATAGACACTGTTTTCTAAAATCACATTTCAATGGCAGAAGCGAGACTGTATGGACAATGTCCATAAGTTTATTTTCTTCATTTCAAAGACAGGAAGCTGGTGACTATCCGGGGCATTTCCATTCAGTGAAAATGTGATTTGCAGGCACTAGCTGTGGCCTTGAACCACACATTTTCTTGAATCAGCTCAGCAGACCTTTTGTAACAGGACAGATACAGCTCTCTAGCTCCAGTTCTTTGAAAGAAACACCTTTGTATGTACCTGAGGACCCAGAGAAGAAAAACCTTGTTACATATCAATAGAGTCAGGTGTGTGGCTGCATTAGAAGTTGTTCTACCTACTTCTCCCAAGTACTCTTTTGCAGATAGAGTTCCCCAGACAAAACCGTAAGCTTCTCTCTATCTTCAGAGAAGAAAACCTCCCTCCCTCGGCTCCTCCCCAAAGCAACGACATAGTAATTTTTGCCAACCTTGAATTCATGTTTTCACCTCACCTCAATTCTGACAGCCCCATGCACACCACCTTTGGGGGACCTAGTGGGATGCAATATGCAAACTGCATTCAAGCTAAAATAGACTTGCAAACATGAAGTAAGAATTAAGATGATCAGCCTACTAAGTGTCTAATCTACCTAAATAAGGGAATCAGAGGCAGAGAGGAGGTAGAGATGAGACAGAGACAGTAAAGAGTGTGCTTATATTGCCCTTACTGAGGATCTTTAGTTATCATCCACACAGTGCAAACATATCTTTCTATGATACAAATATATCTTTCTGTGATTGATTTGATTATGGTTTATACACCTTTCAAATTGTCCTGATGAAAATTTTCCTTATGAGGTCACTAGGTTTCTGCCTTTCCAAGACCGTGAATGCTACAGATACATTGCTTTATCCTTGCACTCAGAATTCTGTGGCAGTAAATGAAGGTATCACCAAGGCTCCATTGCAAAGATTAGGTGCACACTGGGCCAAGAGACATGTATCAATGTTTAAGAGCACTTGCTGTTCTCCCAGAGGATTTAAGTTCAGTTTTTAGAACACAATGGGCACCTTACAACCACCTATAACTCCTGCTCTCTTCTGGCCTCTGGGAGCTCCTATGCATGGCATAACACAGTTAGATATGAATACCCATAAACAAAATTTTAACAGAAGGGGATATATTTCAAAGGTGGACACTAATGCACAGTATTTGGAATCAAAATGTAAAACTGGTTTAAAATAAGCAATATACACGTAAAGAGACCAAGACTCCCTTCTCCCATTCAAGATCCTCATGATTTTATTTCAGTCCTGGGCCAAATGCTGGCGACTTCCACACTGGAGGAAATTCAAAGGCTTCGCACAAGGAAGTTCCATCTCACAGGCAAAGATTAATTTAATTCAACTTAATTCAAAAAGGATTTCTTAATTGGATACTGTGAGCTTAGCCTTACACTGGATATTGAACAGGGTTTTAAAAATGTGTTTCCTTTTTATGTTTAATGGTATATATGTTTTCTGTAAAAAAGTTAAATGACTTAGGCAGTAAATAATTAAGTTCTCAATTAGATCACTACATTAGTTACTTTGCTATTGCTGTGATAAAACACCATGACCAAAAGCAACTTAGCAGGGGAGTTTATTTTGGCTTTCAGTTCCAGAGGGACAGGAGGCCAAGACGGTGAAGCAGAGGCAAGCTTGCACAGGAACAGGGAGCTGAGATCTCACATCTTGAGCTACAAGCATGTAGTAGAGAGAGCAAGCTGGAAAGAGCAAGGCTTTAAGCTCTCAAAGCCCACCCCTGCCCTGTGGCATACTTACTTTAGCAAGGCCACACCTCTTAAACCTTCTCAAACAGTGCCACCAACTCGGGACCAAGTATCCAAATATAAGCGCCTATCAGGGACGTTTCTAATTGAAACCACCACAATCACATTACAGAAAAAAACTGTTTTGTTCTGTTCTTAGAGAGAGTAAGGCCCACGTTTATATAAACGGAGCATGGGTAAGTGGGTAAGTTGAATACAGGGTTGGAAAGGACTCTAGTCCTACCAGAGTCTCGCCACAAATAGCAGGATTAGCTGTAGGAGAGCAAGATTTAAAATTAAGCCCTTCCATAGGTGGGGACCATGAATCCTTAGAGTTATAAGAATGTGAAAGCTAAGACAGACTCTGGCCTCACACAGGTCCTGTGATGCAGGCACAGTGCAACAGAGAAACAAAGTGAATTACTCATGACAAAGGAGGCACAGGGGTCACTGGTGGTATAAGAAAACTGAGAGGCTGAAGGCAGGAATTCAGACATTGGGCTGAGCACTACAGAGTGCCAGAGTTTGCACATGACCCCCAAAACTCATAGGTTAGAAGTGTAATCCTTAATGCGGGAGCACTAGGAGGTGGGACCTGCTCAAAGTTATTTAGAATGGTGAGAAATCTGCCCTCCTGAATGGATTAATGATGCTATAAAAACATGAGATAAAGGGGTAGACATTTTATCTCTTGTCCCTCTATAAACCTGAGCAAGAAGGCCTTTGATGTTAGTACTTTAATTCTGTACTTCTCAGCCACTAACTTTAAATCATCCAGTATCAGATACTCTGGTATAGCAGTACAAAATAGAGGTAACACTCAAGACCCTTAGGGACTACAGGGAGAAAATCATAACTCAAACTTTTCATCTTAAGAAGTTGGACATGCCAGCACTTGAGAAGCAGAAGCAGGCAGAGCTGTATGAGTTCGAGGCCAGCCTGGTCTACTGTGAGTTCCAAAACAACCAATGCTACACACAGAGAAACCCTATCTCGAAGAAGAAAGGAGAAGGAGGAAGAGGAGAAGGAGGAGGAGGGGGAGAGGGAGAAGAAGAGGAAGAAGAAGAAGTTGTTGGACATGTCAGATCTTTAAAACAGGGCATAAGATGCTGGGAGAAATATCAGGGACATGGTTTCTAGCACAAGGGGTGAGAGGCAGAAAATGGTCTCAGCAACAAGTCCATCTAGCCTAAGGACTGAGAGATGGCTCAGCATCTAAGAGTACTTGCTGTTTTTGCAGAGGACCCAGGTTTTGGTTTCCAGAGCCCACATTGGGCAGCTCACAATTGCCTGTAACTCCAATTCAGTTAATGGGATGCCCTCTTCTGGATACTTAGACACTGCACCCATGCCAATCACACACACACACACACACACACACACACACACACACACACACACACCACATATAAATGCATACTTTAAAAAGTGATAGTCTAGTCTATTGATGAAAGAAGCCCAGGTTTTAAGCCAGGCATGCAAAAACAGTAACTAATGCAAAGCATTTGTACAGTTTTAAAAAATTTGACATTGTATGAGTTCCCAGGCTCTCCAGATGAATTCAACTATCACCTTCCAGAATCTATAGCAGAGATGGACAACTCTGAGGTGAAGAAGGAACAACTCCAACATTGAAGGGGGAACAGTGGGGTTTGAAGGACTGATGGACAAACAAGCAGGACAAAATACACTAATCCCTGCTCATTGCAGGGTGCAATGGGAGAAGGGAAGCCATCCTGGCCCCTCCCATTTCCTGCAGTCTTTGTAACTCATTGAAAAGCTTACAAGTGACAGCCTTGGCCCTGATGATAATGACTTAGCATCATTTCACATACCAGAACACTGGAATTTAAATTTTCACACAAGTGAGCATTTAATTTCAATCCCACGGGGCTGCACTTGGAGCAAGGGATCATTTTAAAATTCTGCAGAATAGGCCCTGCCATGCAAAGCACCAGAGGACTCAGAGGTGGATGGGCTCTAATGAATTGCAATGTGACTGGGATAATATCGAGCTCTGAGGAAAAACCTCATACAAATGTTGGGTGATGAACTAAAGAAAAAAGAAGAAAGCTTTAAAAAAAAAAAAAAAAAACTAGTCCGTCTCGGTGAATACAGGAAGATTAAGAAAATGAACATATGAGGTTCAGAGTAAGAGGGACTCTAGGATCCTGGAAACTTCGAATATTTTGAACCCAGTTCCCCTCCTCTCTAGCCCTCCACCCAAATGTTCTGTTGCTAAGACAACAGGATGCTAGCAGGCATATGCATGTGTCTGCTCCCTGCATGCCGTTGCCTAGCAACGGGACTCAGCAGAGCCTGGGCTCTCACTCTTTACACCTACCCTGCTCCATCTATTGCCTTGACTTGCTAGTTGCTTTCCCCTCCCCCAAGGCAAAGAAATCAGAAGCAGGAGAGAGCAAGAGGTGAGTTCTGATCTTGTCAACAGCTTACTGTCAACACCCTGAAAAAAAACCCAAGCCTGGCTTCCCTTGGCTTAACCCCTACACCATGAAGCTCCAAAATGAAAACCGACAATCACAGCTGAGCGGCATGAGATGAGGGTTGGACATGCATAGTGTCTGAAATTCTCTTACAGAGTCCTAACCTGTAACCACCAAAGGAATGTGGTGATAAGAAAAACACTAAAGCCTTTAGCTGAGGGTAAATTAGGAGAACTGTTTTACTTTGGGAAAGAGAAGATAACAGAAGATAGAATAGACAGGTAGGGGGAAAAGAGGAGGAAGAAGTTCAAGAGCAGAAAGAGAGGGAGTGGGGCTCTTAACTCATAATAAACAGCATTCCTTCAAATATAGCAGTGCAGTGGTGGTGGTGGTGGTGGTGGTGCACACCTTTAATCCCAGCACTTGGGAGGCAGAGGCAGGTGGATCTCTGTGAATAAGAGGCCAGAATGGTCTACAGAGTGAATTCCAGGACAACCAGGACTGTTACACAGAGAAACCCTGTCTTGAAAAAAATATGACAGTATATAAAAAGGGGGAACTGTAACATTGTGTAGAGGACAACCCAATCACTAAAATAGTAACAACGAACTATTGAACTTCCTAACCCTAGTCATTACATTAAGTGTTTCATGTGGACTATTTAAACTTTACAATAACCCAATATGGTAGGTTTTAGGAGAATGATTTTATAGGTAGGACTCCAAACAGCTGTGTGGCTTGACCTGGCAACACAGCTATCTAATATGGCAAGGGTAGAAAACAGAATACTGTTCAAATTACAGTTAGTATCGCCCAAAATCCCACGTGCTTTCTGATAATCATTTGGGAAAGAAATATATACAAAGCATGTGCAGTCACAAAAATCTGTTAAATTGGGGACCTTTTGAAGGAGCTATAAGTATGCTTTATAGAACATTAAAGAAATGACTTTTTCTTCTATGCTTTAGTGCAATAATTTATGAAAAGAAATTCACCCTGCCAAGTAGGGGAAGGGAAAGCTGATTCTTTAACAAAGTGCTCAATTCAAAAAACTTCGAGCCCTTTAGAAAGAGCTGGAGAAAGAGACTCCAGGGTTACCTCCTTTGAAAAGAAAGTTCAAATTTGGGGAATATTCATGGTATTATAGGAAGCTGTGTGAGGCGACAGGCATATACAGAAAAGGAAGGCCAAGTATAAGCAGAATGGAAAGGAGCTCAGAAGCCTTGGTGCCTTTGAACGCTGAACTCCTTCCAAGTGGCCCAGCCTGTGTCACTGACTGTGAAAAAGCATCCTCAGCAGGACTGTGTACACATGTATTCCATACTGTTTAGTCACATTTCCTTGCAAATAAAAATGCCTTGGCATTCTGGCCCTGGAGGTCAGAGACATGGGCCTGTGTTTGCCTAACCAATGGCAACCAGTAACCTTATCAAATAAACTTATTTATTAAAGTAGGGATGTCCTCTACCATCCTCTACATATTAACAGGGACTAGGCAGACCCCATCTGGCTGTTAGTGCTAAACCCTAGAACCAAATCAAAACCAAAAACTAATTTAAAAAAAAAAGGATGTGGGCCAATAAAATGGGCTAAGAGGTTAACAGTTACATACCTCCCCCAACGTAAAATATTATTATTATTATTATTATTATTATTATTATTATTACATATAGTATCTCTTTTCCAGAAATAGCTTGGCTTAAGAATCAGAATCAAATAATCTCCCTATATGAAGTATAAACCAGAATAGGAACATAAATTAGGCCTTCCAGCTTTTCTTCCTTGAACGATGTGATGTAGCTATGTGTTCTAGAATTCTAAAATATTATATAAAACAACACCTGTAATGCACAACACTCCATTGTGTAAAGGATCGTAATTGTCTTTTGACATCAATTTCTTATTTTATAATTGTAGAATTTTAGCTACCCACAGAGCCCCACAGCGGAAAGTCTAGCTATTACAAGTGGGTGGAGTGGGGGATATGACTCTGTTGGTAGAGTGCTCGTCTAGCATCCACAATGCCCTGGGTTTGATCCCTAGCACTGAACAAACCAGATGAGATGGTACCTACCTAGAGTCTCAGCACTTGAGAGGTAGACGTGGGAGCATCAGAAGCTCAAGGTCCTCTTCAAAGACACTCCAGGTTCATGGGATGCAGAAGTCCCTCTCACAATGTGTGTGTATGTGTTTGTGTGGGGGGAGTTGAAGAGATCCAGAGTGAATGTATAAGGAACAGATGAAGTTCAAGTGAACGGATGTTGTTGACATAGGCACAACCATGCCAAAGTCACCAATTCCTCAGATCCATAGAAGTGGCAAAACCCTCCCCTAGTGAGGCTCAGAGGCATGGGAAAGCCTTCTTCTGGTACAAATATGATTTTTGACAAATGACTAACCAGTGTGTACAAAAATCAACTACAACTCCCTCCAGAGGACAACAGTCTAAGACTGCTGCCCTACAGAGACCTCCTATTGAGATTAGCTAAGCCTGCTTCCTTGTTCAACTGTGCTCCATAAACCTGCCTCCTTTTCAGCTGTATACAATAACCCAGCCTCCTTGATTCAGCTGTGTAAAACAAACTGAGTTTCCAGGTTATGTAATGGATGCATCTCCCCCTGAGCAAGAATATCCCACCCAATCTCAGCTTTGCTGTACGTGTGTTTGTCTGTCTGTCTTTTCTTCATCCCCTCATAACCTCTGTTATATCAATCTCAAAGCAGTGCTGGACAGAGTATGTGCATGTTTAATCAATCATTGTGTGATAGTTTTCAAATCTAAGATTTGAACAGCTCTTGCATAGGGGAGGGGAAAGCTCATGAGCCCCCACCCCTAGCTATTGACGGATGATGTCTTCTAAGAAAGGGAGAATCAATTTTCTTCATGGGTATAGCCTCTGGTAAATAAACAGAGCTCTAGTGGGAGGCCCCATATCCATGATACATGGATAGCACAAATGAGATTCAGTGTGTTATTTTTTAAAAAAATGACACCCAATTGGGAAGAGGTAGGATAGTGAGATGGTGCATCTGGGAGGAGTTAAGGGGAAGACTAGGGATGAATGTGATCTAAGTGTATTGTGTACATTACAAAATTCATAAAGAATCAATCAAATATTGTATTTAAAATGGAGTGAAATAGGAAAAATTATCCATTGACACTAAGATTAGGAATTGAAAATAAAAGAAAGGGTGGCACCTTGGGAAGAGGAAGGGGCTAATAGGAGGTAGGAAGGACAAAAGAGGGCAATGGGGAAGAATTTCCTCAAAATACATGATATTCTTGAATTAGGATGTCGTTATGAAGCCCATCACTTTGTACAATAAACATATGCCAGTAAAAATGTTTAAAAAGATGCCAGGCAGTGGCAGTGCACACGTTTAATCCCAGCACTTGGGAGGCAGAGCCAGGCGGATCGCTGTGAGTTTAAGGCCAGCCTGGGCTACCAAGTGAGTTCCAGGAAAGGTGCAAAACTACACAGAGAAACCCTGTCTCGGAAAAAAAAAAAAAAGTTTAAAAAGAAACAGCTATTGCACAGATAGTTTGGGTGCAATATTATATTGCACTCTTCTCCAAGTATATGATGTCTTAGTTAGGGTTTCTCTTGTTGTTATAAAATACCATGACCAAAGCAACTTAGGGAAGAAAGGGTTTATTTCTTCTTAGAGTCCATTATCCAGGGAAGTCAGAGCAAAAATGAAGGCAAGAATCTAGAGACAGGAAGTGATGCAGAGTCCATAGAGGAGTGCTGCTTACTGGCTCATTCCTCATGACTTACTCAGCCTGCTTTCTCCTAACACCCAGGACCACCAGCCAAGGGTGGAACTTGGTTGGTTCCACAATGGAACTGACTGATTCCACAGTGGTTCACAATGGGCTGGACCAGCCCACATCAGTCACTACTTTTTAAAAAAGATGATCAACAGACTTGCCTGCATGTAGAGAGCCAAGAGCCTTGTGTACACAGATAAGCACTGGAGAAGCCAGGTAACAGCTTTACCTCTTGAAAGGAATGAGGTGAGAAGCTACTCTTCCTGGAATGCTAAGAATGATGCCGTTTTACAACCTGGTGATCCTCTGCTGTCTGATGTTGGATAAGTACAAACATAAATTTATTATTTATATATTTACACAAGACTTTTTCCCCTAAATCTTGAGCATTGTTTTTAGATCATAAAATCTACTCTTATGAGTAAGGTCACTTGTGCTTTACAACAGCCTAAGTGACTTCCATGTTATCTTAGGGCCAGACCAATCCTAACACCCATTATGTTTACCTCAGTCAAACTCCCTAGACCCTAAATCTTGGGCACTATCTCTGTACCCATTCTTCCAAATGAAGCCAGATGTATTTTGTATGTACATAAACGTAAACATGTCTTAAATTATTGTGTACTTGGGACTGTTATCTGAATGCGTTTTCAAAATTGTATTGTGCTTAAATATGACTAAAGTAAAATGATGTGGGCCAGACTCTAGAAGTCCTGGTCCAGAATCAGTTACAATAAAAATCAGCTGAGCTGAGTGTCATTCTTGTCTCTTTGTGGATTGTTTTTTGTTTTTTGTTTTTCCCTGCCTGCTGTAAAGCCTGTAGGGGAATCACCACACCTACAGGCCAATCTCATTGAGGCATTTTCTCAGTTAAGGTCCCCTCTTCTCATACATGTCTAGGTTGGTGTCAAGTTGACAAAAATCAGCCAGCACACATGGGATAAATGAAATTACCTAAGCACAGCTGCCACGTCCAGTATTAGAACAAATTCTTTGAGTGTCCTTGAAGCCAGAGGCTTTGGCAATGACCTGTTAATTAACAGACGGATGCTACCAGTCTCAAGGTCAATAGAGGCCACAAATGTACTTAGAGAAAGAGGTTCTTCATGTGTTATCCCAGTATCTGATTATATTTTTTTACAATAATCTATCGCTATTTCCAATACAACCTCATGACTTCACAAGGAGGGGGTGGGCAAAGAATCCAGTGTGTTACAAAAGTCACATTTGCGAATGCTAATATCCACCTCAAGGTGCATTCCTCCTTGGTAAACACACAGTCTGTTTGCATTTAATTCTTCCACACAAGCCCTGCAAGAAAGTTAGCCAAATTGATAATCGATTCACATGGTCTTTGCTCACTCACTTATTAAAACACACCAAACAGTTAATTCCCTTTTCTGTTGGGAACTCTTACTGGCTGTATGCAGCCTGAATGTTAAACAGCCACTTAAGGCTCCAGGAATACATCAGAACCATTAGGTCTAACCATCTCAACCGTTCAAAACGAGTCTCAGAAGCTCTCCCTGTTACTACACTAACATGCTTTGGTGAATCATCATTGATTTGAGAACCAAGAGATGATAAAGAAGGTCTAAAAAGGACCTAGCTGAGCTGGTTGACCAATCTACTTTCTCCTTCCTACAGCTTCCACTTGGACAAAAACGAACAGGCAGATTTTGAGTGGCCTTTTCTTCCCTAACTATGATATGGAAGCTTATGGCAAACTGGAAAATGACCATCTATACACACACACATAAATTATTGCATGACAGTCTTTCTGGGGAGACATGAACAAATGTCTATGTAACCCAAATCATTGATGACAGACCAAACTAAGGATACCACCCAAAGCACAACTTGGTGAATCACTGAGCTTTATTGGGGTTACATGTAGAAATGTGGAAATAAGAGTTACTTAAAGGAGCCTATGGAGTTGAAAACAGCTTCATCACCAAAGCCCTCCCCAGCATGGGTGCCAGCTCATGAGAGCTGGAAACAAGGAGTGTACTGCACAACATGAAGACTGCTCAACAGGTTGGAGAGTGCCATTTCCAGGTAGTTCAGTTAGTCTGAGTTCTTCCAGGCAGCTCTCCTGGTCTCCTAGGAGCTGGTCTTATTTGAGTCTTTGGGGCAGCTCAGCCAGTCTCTGCTTATTCCAGGTGCCTCAGCTGGTCTGATCATCTCTAGGCAGCTCAGCTTGTCTGAGAGTATCTCTCCTCAGTCCTGTAGCTTACACAGGCTTGGGGAGGGCAGTGTCTAATGTATTTTGTCAGTTTCAGAAACTACCTAAAACCTTTGAGTCATTTACTTCCTGAACTGAATGAGCTTCCATGATGGATTAAATGCTTCACCTACCTCTTAGCATCCTGTGTCTTAACAAGCTTTCCTCCAAGATAGAGTTTCCTTGGAGGAAATTGCTATACGTGTGTGGGTGTGCACACACTCGTCCTAAAACTTCCCTGAAAGCATGGAATAAATGTCATACCATGGAATAAGTGTCATAACTTTCAGAATAGTACAAACACTAACCTTGTCTCTGACATCATCAAATTTATTTCCTTTGTTTCTTCTCACTTATTGGACAGTTATTTATGGAGATCCTGTCGTGTGCCATGTACAGAGGTAAGAATGGAAGACCATAAAGAACCATCAAACATAGTAATATGATAGATGATACAAATAGATAATTATTCAATTACATAATACATGTGTAATACACACTTATATTTACTCAACAACAATATAATCATATAAATTCAATGAGTGGTGATAGAAGTATTTACTCACTATCAAAAATACAATAAATGCTCAACAAAGATAAATTCCTAATAACTATACAGTCATTATCTCTAGTTAGGGTTTGTATTGCTGTCGTAAAATACTGTGAGCAAAACCAACTCAGGAAGGAAAGGGTTCATTCAGCTTACAGTTCCACATGATAGTCTATCATCAAAAGAAGTCAGGGCAGGAACTCTAGGCAGGAACTGAAGCAGAAGCCAAGGAGGAATGATGCTTACTGATTCGTTCCTCTTGGCTTGCTCAGCCTGCTTTCTTATACTATCCAGGGCCACCTGTGCAGGTTTGGCACCACCCACAGTGGTAAACACCCTCCCACATAAATCATTAATCAAGAAAATTGGCTACAGACCAATCTTATAGAGGCATTTTCTCCGTCAAGGATCCCTCCTCTCAGGTGACTTTAGCTTCTGTCAAGCTGACACAAAAATTAGGCAAGGCAGTCACTAAGCAGTGTTATCTTCTAACTCATCCACCTCAGGATTTTCTACGGAGGCTTCATAGTATACTCTAGAATCTCTGTGTAATATATGTCCTGACACACAATTTTAGGAGCGCAAGCTTACACTCACACAATAAAAGAAATCACTCTTGAGAGCCTCACAGAGGAAGAATTCAAGCTAAGATTTTAAAGACAAAAGGGAATGCCAAGTGGTGGTTTATAGGACATAGTATGGAAAAGAACTGCAATTTTTCTGTGGCTTTTCACTTGACAGAAATAGGACCAGCGTATTCAAGTTAGCATTTAATAAGAAGGTCATGGGGAGCTGTCTTAAGATGCATGGCCACTCTGAGAGCACAGAATAGCCAGTGGTTGGAAGCATTCAAGGTTGGTTAGTTGAATAGAGGCTCTGATTGCTTCTCATTTCATTTCGTCTTTCCTCACCATCTGCTGAGCCCTTTGGCACTGCCAATGAGTGTGTAACAGACACAATGCAGTCCATGAATAAACGGATGAATACATGCCATCTCTTATAATGCTGAAGTCAGACTTTAATCCTATCTGTATTACTTCTCATTAAAAACCCAAGGTCAAGGGCTATTTCTTACACACTTTTGCTAGCTATTCTGTACTAGCCTTTTCTACCAGAAGTAGAGGGAAAAACACTTATTCAACAGTGTCTTATTAGCTTTGCTCATTGTTTCTACAGCTTAAGACTCTTATAGCTCAGTTCTGATATTCACAAAGGAAAAGTTTAGAGGAGTTGGACTCCAGCTATCCTGACACTGAGACTCATGATACTTTGGACAGGAGAATTTCTGGATATATATGATGACATCAGACTGGATGAATACACTAACAGCCAGCCGCTGTCCTGGGGTAGGGGGTAGAGAGCTTACCTTGTAGGGCTTAAAAAGCAAGTTGCCAGCCAGGCGGTGGTGGCACATGCCTTTAATCCCAGCATTCGGGAGGCAGAGGCAGGCAGATCTCTGTGAGTTCGAGACCAGCCGGGGCTACATTGTGAGTTCCAAGAAAGGCACAAAGCTGCACAGAGAAACCCTATCTCAAAAAATCAGAAAAAAAAGAGAGAGAGCAAGTTACCCTTCATGAGAGATATTGAACACCTTCTGTTAGTATGCCAAGGATGCAGAGTCCCAGAGCTGAGAGGCACATCCTTGGAGTTCACCATCCAGTTGAATAAACCCTCTCCTCCCAGAGCTGTTTCGGTATCTATCACAGCAACAGAAAAGCAAATTTAGTTGCTAAACTGAATTGAGCATTATTTTATAGTTTTACTTGAAATTCATGAATATCTGTACTATTGACTTCTTGACCTAGTACATAATCGATTATTATACTATTAATAACATGATAGCACACCTTCTATGTTTTGTGCTCACCAAGTTTCTTGTGATCATAGTACATGATATTTCAGGAAGGTGAAAATTACATACTCTATAAAGGATCATACATATAACCTATATCCATACACATATGACATGTGCATATTAAACTTCATTATGCTTTCAAAAAGTAATTTAGGAAAGGAAGGGCTGTGGAGGGAAAGTTATGTACTCATGCCTGGAAACAGCCAGCTACAGACACTCATCTGGCAACCACTGCAGTGGCAGCTCTTCACCATCCTCCATGACACTCCCCTCCCTGCCTGTGGTACGGCTACCCCACTGGCACCAAACATCCTTACCATTAAGGAGCATGGCAGCCCCATGTATTCTTTTCCCTGCAAATGAAGAAGACATCATTGTCCCTGTTGTTCCATGGGTTTCTGTATCCATCTGAGCACAAAAGTGTGTAGCCTAAAAGGAGACTTTGTTTTGGTACAAAATAGTAAAGACCAAGGAAAAGTGTCAAAGAATGACATTTGCTGTTCAGTGGTGAAGAATGACTTCTTTATAAATGAAAATTAAATGTTTTCCAAGCTTTTATCTTTTTCTCTTGAACCTCTTTCAAGTTAAAAATCTATTCTTTTAAGAACCACCAAATTGATTCTAAGAGAATAATTGCTTAGGCTTGAAGGTACTACCGTATCCTGGAAACAAGCTCTACTATGGGTGGTTTCTCAATTTTCACCCTTTTAGGGTAATTTCCTGCCTCTGTGGGTTTTTCCCTGCCGGCAGTTCCTGCATGCTGGTGTCCTGGCTCCTTCACAGCTGCTGGCTAAACAGAAGGGAAAGAGATCATTAACGTCATCCTGGAAGTAGATGCAACAATGCCACTGTTCTATTAGCCTGCAACCCAGGAAAGAACAAAAACTATAGCATGAAAGTCCAGGTCACTGCCAAGACCACGAGTTACAAACCTGGTGTACTAATTCACATGCAGAATCATAACACATTATAGAAAAATGTCCAGCCTTGCCCAGTTACACAATAAAATGCAGTTTAATAAACAAGAAAAAACCTAATGCTTTTTTCTTTTCCTCCTTTTAGCCTTTTTCTTTGGTTTCGGTTTCTGGCTTCTGAAGCAGAGTCTTACTATGTAGACTACACTGGCTATGTATCCCTGACTTGGCTCAGACTTGAGATTCCCCTTACATCAGCCTCACAAGGTTGCAGGTGTGTGCCACCATGCAGCCCTTACCCTTTTCCTACATGATAGAAACAAATGCCAGTGAGGATCTAGTGAAATTAATAGTTTCATAATATAGCCATAGCTGTGTAAGTTTTTGGAAATTTTCTAGAAATCAATGTGATAATCTATTCTAACAGCCATAAATGTATCCATGCTCTTTGACTCAGTAATTCTACTGTTGAAATCTAACAAAGATGTAGAAAAGGAAGGACATATCTTCAAATGCATTAATTGCCTTTTTATAGAAATGGAGAGATTGTGGGAAATGCATATGTATAAATAAAAAGTAGGTCAAAGTCCATCATCTGACAAGACCATTAAAAGAGCCAACATCAACATCTAGCACACAGTAGGTGTTCAGTATCGACTGTGGAGAAAAATATAAAAGTTCTTATGAAATAAAATTAAATGGAAAAACACATAGAACATGTATAAATGCTTAAATACAGGCAATGTGTATAAGGAAAGCACCAACTGTCTATATTTCATCATATATTATATATTTAATATATAATTATATTATATATTGCTAATGTAGACAGTTGGCTCTTTATACACATTGCAAGTATTTAATTTTTATTTAATATATAACATATAATTATATCAATATATTATATTACATTATATTATATTATATATAGATATATAAACTCATTCACCTGGGTGTCAATAAGGTAGGTTGCCTGGTGTCGATGGCAGGGTATAAGATATGCTACTGAGTATCTCTCATCCAAATCAGCTTCATGATGAAAGAAAAGGGTTGGGGGAGAGGCCTTTGAGCCCCAGAAGGAGAGACAGGAACAGTATACAGAGCTTAGGGACAAGAAGGCGGTTAGTACAGAGACTGCATCACAGGTGGACAGGGTGGGCTGCCTAGGTTGTATCTCTGCTCCACAAACACACAAACGTGTTCATGCATATACACCATACATGCAACAAAAAGAAAAAGAAAGTGGCAATGAAAAAGAAGAGGAGAAAGAGGAAGAGCAGAAAGAAAAAAAAAGAGAAGACGCAAAGTAATTCCTGAGCTGGCTGCTTTATGACTCATTTTGGGGTTTCCAATCAGGAGGTCTACACAATCAGAATTCTGAGAAACATAATTTATTTCTAGCCCTTGGATAAAACCCACTAGCTTTTTTCTGCAGTCCTTTTATTGCTTTCTGATTGTTACATGGGAAGAAAATGATATTAAACAGTAAAATAGGCACACAATGTATAAATGGCGGTGTTTACAGGCGTAGGTTCAGAAGTGCAAAGTCCCACTTTCTTCCTGCCCTCCAGTCTGGAAAAGCTATCAGTGTCACTACAGAGCCATTCTCTCCAGCAATGGACATGAAAGCCAGCCAATAGCAGCTCACAGTTAATGGGTATGAGCAAGTTAAACAGGAAATTCCCGGAGGAGCTGCCAGCAAGAGAAACATCTATTGTCTGAGACATGGGAATAACGTGGAGTTGATGACCTCCACTCAAAGTACACTCTTTTTAAAGTAGCTCTCCCTCAAAGATCAAGGCTCTCTAGGAAACTCCACATCCAGAGGTTTTCTAGAAAAGACACTCCAACTGCACAGTTCCAGGGTAGCAAGAGGCACTACTTTCACAAGACTCCTCAAGAAAAGCCACCACTGTGAATGCATACTAAACACACTAAGTACCACAGTGTGCACATTCAGCAGAGTTCTTTAGAGGAGTGGAACTGATAGAATGTTTACATATTATGAAGGGGATTTACTAGATTGGCTTCCATCTGATAGGTAGTCTAACAATGACTGACTGCACACTGCAGACGTTCAGAACCCACAAGACACCCAGTCCTCAAAGCAGGATGCCTCAGTAGTCCCAATATAGTGATGAAGGCCTGGGAGTTTCCTAAAGAGTCACTGAATACAGTCAGTCGGAGAACACAAAGCTGGATGATGTCAGTGGAAAATGGTAGAAGAGGCACCAGAGGTAGGCACACTCACCAGCAATAAGCTAAGGCAAGTAGACAAGAAACAGTGAATTTTCTTGAACCTTTTTATATCTGTGATGCTTGTTGGGAGGTACCACCCGCTGTAGGGGACTGTCTCATAGCCCTCAGTTGATACTTCCTGGAAATGCCTTCACAGAACAACCTGAAGGTATGTCTACTAGGGTAATTCCAAGTCTGATCTAGTTAATAACAAAAATTAACCACTACAGGTTGTAAAACAGAGGGTTAGGCACATGAGGTCTCTGCCCTGGACAGAATGCATTCTAGCTCCCTCAGGTATGATGTTGCATAGTGTGTATTAGCAGAAAATTAAGAACACAGAAGCATAGTTTGTGCAGCATTATACTTAAGAGTCTAAATTTCAAGTGGTCCTAAGCCACAGAAAATTTTCTACTGTGAGAGTGAATTACTAATAAAAAACAATTGTCCATTCTGAGATAGGATAGAAGGAAATGGAATAAGAACACGAGTCAGTAGCTAAAGGATATCCTGGCAGCACATATCCCCTCCAAAAGATAATAAATAAACATTTTCTTTATTTAAGCATACACTTTACCCACCCTAGCAGGTGTACTTTCAGTGACTCTGTCTATAGTTCCATATCATAATGGACCATGTAACCAAGCAGAGGTAGTGGCAATCAGCACACCTCATCCTCCATTGACTGGCTACTGTAATCAGCACAAGGATGTTTGACAGGTCCATATCATATTCATCAATTAACTAATTAACAACACTTATTCAGAAACATTCAAAGAGTACTTCAGCTCTCGCTCCCTCTGAAGATGACCTAGAGTGATATTATTAGGAAGAGGCAGGCTTAGAACAACAGTAGCCCTGGGAAAGTGAGGCAAGGGCAGATGATGGGCATTCCAGGTCTGTAGACTCCACGTGAGTTCTGAATCAAGGAGTGTGGAGAGAGGGTTCCTTGAAGATGTTCAGTGACAAGAAGCAGATGAGTTTGAATAGGGTAACTGGTACCTGTGATGGAAGGCACCCTAACTAAAACAGTGACAACTCAGAACCAGAGAACAAGAAGGAAAAGATCCAGGCCAAGACCAAGGTATCTTCTTCATATGTGACCACATAGGTTTCTTAAGCTTGAAGAAGAGAAAATGGGCTTCATAGAGCAACCATGCACACTCTTAGAGTTTATGGGATAGATTCATGGTCAAATGAACATTTTAGAAAACTCTCTGAATCTATGCTTCTGTAAGTAACTATTTCCAACCCACTACTGGTATTGTCATTATTTCAGATATTTTACCAAAATAGGTGGCCGCCCCAGTCCTATGTCATTGCAGTTCTGACCCCCAGAGCAGGCAGACCCCAAGAGCATACATAGCCTTCTGAAATACTGCATCTATTTCTATGAGCCATTTAATATATTGGCAGACCATGTGGCCATCTTTGTTTTGGCTATGACATTTGAGTTTTTTGTTAATGTGATACATTAAAAAATTAATACGTAAATCTAAACTAAATTTTACCTTGAATAAGCCTAAGATGTAAAGATAAAGCAGTTTTTAAAGCCACCATTCTCATTTTTCTTATTGATTTAAAAATCTTTATCATTTGCCTTCAAAGTTTGAAAAACCCACATTCTTTTTAATCTCCCAAGGAAAGTTTGGCCTTTAAAAGCCCTGCATGATACTTCTGGTCACTGTCTGACTTCCAGTCTGTGCCTCTGAGTCACATAAATTGTAGAGAAAAGGCTCCCAGGAAACAATAGAGAAAATGAGTCCTAAAAGCAGGGACTAGAGACCCTAAATCTTATTAAAGGCCAAAAACATAAGACGTTCAGGAGAAAGGAAATAGATGAACACTAGGAAGGGGTGACTGGTGTGTGGGAATGGAGTTGTAGGTAGAGTGCAAGAACCAACTGAAAAGTAGAAGGTTGTTGAATTGCTGCAGAGAATCTATATAAACTTATAACCAATTTGAACTGTATTAGACACTGGAGTAACTTTATCAAGAAGACTTGAGTCATAGTTCAGAGGAATAAGAATACTTAATATTGATATCTCAACCCAAACAACTGAGCCACTGGATAGAAATGAACACACTGCAGGGGTCCTCCAACCATTAAACCAACAGAAAAAAAAAAAACATAGTCATGATGAATGACACTGAGTTAACTTGTCAGGTACGCTGCCAATCATATTTTCCAGAAGTTCATATGAACATCTCTACAACCCTACAAGATTATTGCTGCTTCCTCATCTTACAATTGGACACTAAGGTCCAAGGATTCTAATAAGATCCTTATAGCTGATAGAGTGGCCTGTGGAGGTGGGTGGAGAAAGGGGCTGTTATACAATATCAACAGCTATTATTCTGACTACTCTTATAAACACATACAGGGTTCAGTTCAGTTCACACAAGAGAAAAACAAATAAAGCATAAAGATGGTTCTAAAAATCACAGACTAATGCCTAAGCCCAGTCCTGTGCCAGGAATCAATCACACTGGCTGTGGGGAAGGAAATCCAGGTTGCTTCAGATTGAGGTACAACAAGCCAGTATGGGGTAACTGTGTGTTAAGGGACTCTGAGCAGTCATTATTTATCAACCAGTACAAAATATTTGAGTATTTTAACGACATACATGGCCGTTGCCATGTACATTAGTTGGAGTGGATCGGGGAGACCCAAAGGAAAAAGTAGGCCAGAATCAGTTCTCACCATCCCCACCACATAGTTCTTCTTGACCACTGCCATTGCAAGGAAAATACATCAGCATCACAGGGTGAGGGAGAAAAGCACCAGCTGGATGAAGGGGCCCTGGTTTATCTAATACCATGTGGCCATCTTTCTCATACCTGGCAAGAAGGGGAAAGTAGGAACCAAAGGAAGAGGAAGGAAGGGGAAGAGAGGCTGGAAAAAACAGAGCAATTGATTGTTTTATGTTAGCACAAAACAAGTCAAGCAGACACGCCTCCTCCAATTCCTAGCGGGCTGCAATCCCATATAAGAATGAGCGCAGTGAGATGGTGATAATGTCACTGGAGGAGCTGTTTAAGCAGAAAAGGTTACGCTGCAAGCAAGTTAAAAGCAAGATGTGCTGTGAGTACATCTCCATGCCAATAATTAGTTCTTGCAAGATTAAGCTGAGTTCTATTATTCTATTTCAAAGGCAATGCAGAAATGGTAAATCCAGACACTGAAAAGGGCAGAAATAAGTTCACACCTTCAGACTAAACCCACCATTCTTTCTGGAATTCTGGAAAATTTGGATTAGATTTGTATTGTAATTACTCTTAATTTTAACAATTCTTCCTAGAACAAGAGAGCCCTTTAGGCAGTAACGTTCTAACAGCACAATAAAATCTTTCCTCCTGAGATTTGAAGTTCAATATGCAGGGCAAGAAATATTTCCAATTGCATTGATCATTTGAACTCTAGGGCTTCCACTCCTGAGGGCACATTTTGCTCCTCATTAACCAGAAGGGAAAAAAAAAAAAAGGTGATCATTGTATGTCAGTTACTTTAAAAGCTATTTTCTAAGGACTGAATTTAAAAAAAAAAAAAAAATGGTCATTTTCCTCAATTTGGACATGATTTCTTCTATTTGCATGTAATTTCATAAATGATTATTTCGGATAGCTCTGCTTTTAGTCATAACCTTGTAAAAGGGCTGAAGCAATATGAGAGGGAATTTGAATGG